>NC_081409.1:476440572-477728072 GCF_030272615.1 Cryptomeria japonica | reverse complement strand
TATGTGAACTAACCCTTATCTACTTTTGATTTCATATCATTGCTAAAATACTTTTCCTTTGATCCATTTCTTGAAGTGTAATAAATGTAGCTTTAGTTCATTTCTGAATCTAAAAGGTTTGTTTTTGCTTTAAAAGGTGGAATGACCAAGAAAAAGGTTAAAAGATGAATTGACAAACCAAATGGTTGAGTGGTTTGGAAATGACACCTTTGACAAAACCAAGCTCTTTGAAAAAGCTGGCACATATCTAAAGTATGTGAGGGACCAATACAGGACCCATTTGGAGAGGAACCTAAAGTACGAGCGTCCCCCCATGATTCCAAAGAGGGAGTGGAAGGACTTGATTTTGGATGCCAAGGAGAGAATTGAAAGGAAAAAAGGAAATACACTAGTAGATGCTAGAAGAAGGCACATGATACTATTAAGAATGTAATTATGTACTAATTAATTACTCTTTATATTTATATAATCTAACATATTTCAAACTTTTTATAGACTGAGTGACATGTCAAAGGCAACCAAGGCAAGGCAAGAAAAGGACGGGCAACACAAACTCAGCTCTGGTGGTTACATGAAACTTGCTGCACAAATTGTAAGTATCTCATGTAAACTCCCATATTGTCTCAAAATATTAATAAATTGCAAACGTTTTTTTTTATCAAACAATGCAAGCAAAATTCATGGTACCAAGAAAAAATGTAGGGCTCTGAATTCAATAGAGTGCCCATAGAAGATGACAAGAGAATTGCCTACCAGCAAGGCTATTCTGCCATGGCTGATCGGCTACGAGAATTGAGTGGGCATACACAAATTCCAGTGCATCCGTCACATAGGTAAATATGGTAAATGAAAGTTGTTTCAAATTGAATACTTTACCAATAATCTAATTGATGTTGAGTTCCAACATAAAGTGACTATATTTGTTTTAAATAAGCAAGCAATGATAACAATGTGCATGTCATTGGAATGCAACTTGCTAATTGTGAAACACCACCTGCACATGAAGGTCCGGATGTGCATCCCAGTAGTGGAGGTATTCATTTTCTATTCAAATTTATTTATTTAGCTATTAATATGATTAAACATCTTAATTTGTAATTAGAGTAGTAATTAATGTAACCTTTCTTGTTAATATTTTAGAGCATGTAGTCTGTGGTGAGCAAGTGGAGCATGATTTGGGTACACAACCTCAAGAACGTGATGTTCCCCACTTAGGTGAAGAGGACTGTGGTGTTTAGAATGTTGAGGTTGAGGCTACACAAAATGATGTGGCCCCATCAGGTAAAGAGCACAACAATTATGTTCTCTAAATTAATGAAATACTTGTAACAATAATAATATTTTTTTTTTGAATTTAACCCATTTCTTTGTTATTGCAGAGGACCCCCCTTTGCTTCAGTGTCCTCATACTCAGTATAGGACTAGGCATACATTGAGATCATGAGTAGTTGGTGGGACATCTGCAGAGGGGGGAAATGATGAAGACACCGATGTTCCACTTAGTATTTTCATAGCTTCAAAGAAAAAACAAAGAAAGAAATGATTGTAATCTAACTTATTTGATAATGACTAATTTTTATGTGTTAGTGAATGTAATTATGTGCTAATTTATGGTTATGGATGATATGTGTTAATTAATATTGATGAATGTTGTGTGCTAATTAATGTTAATCAATGTTATGTGTTAATGAATGTTATGTGATCTTAATGAATGAATGCTATATTTTATTAATGGTAGAAAGAATTAATGAATGAATGTTATAAGATGTTAACGGGGAATTTAGAGTGATGTTAGGGGGGGGGGAGGGGCCAAATGAGCTTCCACCTTCATGTGGTTGGCCCTGTTAAGTAGAGAATATTAAACTATTCTTGAAACCAAGCGAAGCCCAACAAGGTAACACACTTTTCAATATTTCATTATGTTGCACAGTTAATCTTATTGAATAATGTATATTGAATCTTAATTGCAGGGTCCACTAGAGCCAACACAAACAACAACACCATGAGTTGCTTGGTATAATGAACTCCCATATTGTCTTGTCTTTACATGAACAATATGAGTTGCTTCTAGTGTTGATATCCAAGGTGGGACTACAAAAGTTATGAATATGCCTCATCCTTGTAAGTTTTTTAATTACAACTCCTAATTCTTGAGACTAAAATTTTTGTTCTTGATGTTTTCACTAGTTGTCCTAACCTCTGACTTTGATGCTTGTGCCTTAATAGAACTAGATGTTTCTTGTATGCATACTTGGTTAAGGACTACATTATGATGCTATAGGGCTACAAACTAAGATTATTTATTGTATTGAGTTGCACATTTGACATGAGTTGCCCTATGATTGCTATGCACATTTATGTATATACACTATTTCTATTCTGTATATTGATATTAATTTTGAGAAAATATTACAAAACTCAGAGTATTCTCCATAAGACTAAAAAAAAGCTCAGATAAATTTCTGCAGCATTTTCTTACAATTACTTGCGAACATTTTTTTAGGAGTCCTGGTATCCATTTATAATAGTATGGATGCATACAAGCTTTGGACCCTTCAAAAGAAAGTTTTTTACAAACAACCGGTCATTTTCAAGAAGCGGTTATAAGTCCTTTTCAGCATTTGCGACTTCCTCTGCTTGTTGTTCTGTTGCAACCTCTTGTAACTGCTCCCGAGCATCTTCTTTCTGTCCCATATACTTATCTTTCCACTCCTGATACACATCATCACTAGGCCAAGTAAAACTAGCAATCTTCTATTTCATATCTTCTAGCCACTTCCAAGTGACTCGTACATGCCCAATCTCTGTTTCTATGAAACCATAATGAGATTTCACTTTTTCAATTTCCTGAATTGTTTGGACAAATAAGGATGTGTCATCAGTACTAATAATCTGATTGATCCTTAGGGACAAATTATGGTCCACCTCCTTTAACCAAGTCTTCTCTTCCTTTAGCCGGATAGGACCAATGAAGCCTCCTGGAAACATTTCAAATTTATGATTTGAATATTCTTTCCTATAAAGTTGGGCTTTTCTTTTTATACCTGCTCCTTCCATTGAAACAATATTCATCTCTTTTATAAACTCACATCTGGACCTTAGATTGTCATTCTCTTCTGCATCTTCATGGGAAGAACACATGAGCTCTAACTCTTTACCTCTAGGCACCCACTTATTCAGGGTTGGTTCCGAAGTGGCTTCTTCTTCTCTCAATTTGATCAAAATCTCAAGAATCCTCTTCATATTTATGTATACATTGGAGGTTTTGACTGAGTCAGCAAACTTCAAGATGGTGGCTTTCACCTTCTCCTCATATTTGTTTGCATACAATGTCTGAGCTTGTTTCAAATTTTCCAACTCATGTTGGACATTTTCAAGTAATTGGGAACTAGAAGGCATAGGAGAAGGGGAATATTCAATGATGGGACTAGTAGGAGGGGGTCTTGCTGGAGTGGAGGCTATCATGAGTGTAGAAGATTCACCGAGATGATATTGACCTACCAGTTGACTCTGGAGTCTAGAAATGATGCTATCTCTGTTGGCTATTCCTTCTTTAGCATCATTGTAAGCTTTTAAAATAGTCTCCAACTTCAGTTGGAGATTAGCCTTTTCTTGTGCCTCTTTCTCTGGCACCGCAACACTGAATTTTGTAGTCTCTAGGACTGTGCTTGCAGCTTCCACTACCCCTATGTCTTGGACTCTTTTAACTATCATGCCTCCTAAGAGGCTAGAATCTGATGCATCCTTCCTTCTTTTGTTTTCATCTTGCTTTAAAGACCACATGACAAGAGTAGAATTATCTTTGCTGAATTTCACTCCTTCCATAGGCTTTGTTTCTTTCCTCACTGCATCAAGCACTAAGGCATCAACTATATCCTGTTCAGGGAGAATCAACACACCAGCCTTTGCTACCATTTCTCTTCCTTTCTCAGGGGTGATTGCTTTGAACTCCTCCATCATTTCTTGCTTAACCTCTTCTTCTATCTGAGTTGTATTTTGAAGAGGTTGTTCACTTTTCCTCTGTTCACATCTAGTCTTGAATTGATCAATATTTTGCTTCCATAGAAACTGTATAAAAGCTCCTGATGTGACAAAATTACTGTCAGCTAGGAATTCTTCACTAGCTTTCTTAACAGTAAGGTCCATTTATTGGCCCTTTAACTCACCATTAGTCAAATCCATTTCAGCATTAGGTGCCTCTTCGGGCATCCCCTCTTGGGCCTCCTCATAGGTATAGGCAATCTCACTGAGACTCCCTAACTACAATAATTGTTCAGCCACAGTTTGTTCATCTCTAATGTGGATAGGAGACTGAGATGGAGAATATTGAGGCTCATCAGTTTCAGTTTCCTTTTCGACTCTCTCCTTCTTAGGGGAATCCTAGATGTCAATGACATCTTCAATTTTCCTCTTCCCTTTTGAAGTGGAAGGCTCACCTATCACTGGCATTATCACAGTGTACTTTGACCTTTTGTGCATTACATAGTCACCACATGGGATATCTCTAGCAAAAGTAGGCTTAGCCAATACCATCTTAGCCTTATCAGGCTCATTTTGCATTATGGCCTCCCTCTTTTCTTTTTAAGGTCTGCATGAGATCTTCAAAATAAAGAATCAAGAATTTTGTTTTCTCCTCAAATGGATTGAAGCTAGAAAGGGGGTCATAGCTAGTGTCAAATTGATGGATAAAATCAAGGGCTTTCTTATATGCCACCCACTTCTCCTTCCTCAGTTCTTGCTTATCTAAGCTGAATTCATTTCTAATCAGATCTTCTGGGAACTGAAATTGATGTGGCCTACCTCTGCACACTGCTCTTTTTCTGAACATGCCATTGAAAAAATCCTCGAGGTCTGCACATCTTGACATTGCAGTAGATAGCCTATATGGCTTAAAGAATTATTCAAAAAATATCCATGGCCATAGTATATTTCAGGGTCCCTCAACCAATTACCCTTATCATAAAGGCCATCTCCAATTTTTAGATGAGGGTTCTTAGGTACTAGCTCTTTGGCCTTAGCCCCAGCATTGGTGGACATGGTTAATTGCTCTAAAAAATCATCACAGATATTTTGGTCCTGTTAATTCACTTTCTCTGTAAATTCTCTTCTAGGTGCCATTCTGGTCAAACAATTGTACCACTAGAAGCTAACACAGACCTCTAATGAAGTAATTCACACAGCAGTATTTGATAACAAACCAAGAGTTATCAAGAAAAGCACAAGAAACCTGATTATTCGCCTGAAGAAAATCGCTCTGCAACAATTCGCTCTACAACAAACTTCGATGAAACAATACTTAGCAATCGAGTTGATGTGGACTAAAAAGGGCAAGTTGGCATTTAAGTTTTTAGAAATTAACTTCGCATGCTTCAGATTTCTTTTCAGAATTAAATTCGCCAAATCGAATTCAAAACTAGCTCCAATGGGTCATAATTTCTCTAAGTCTTTCCTCTGTTTCACTCTTTCGCTACTTCACAGAACATAAAACCCATGCTCTTTTCTTTCATGAAACAACACTGGCTGTTGGATCTCGAGAACTTACATCACCTTTATCTTACTTTAATCTATTTGCTTTAGTGTCAAGCCCTACCTCCTTTTCACCACTTCGTGGAGTTTAACAGTCGTGCACTTTTCCTTCGCGAGGCCACACCAAGCATTAGATCAAACTCAAATCACCGGGCCTTTAACTCCAATCGGGACCATCAAGTCTTTTAACTAACTGCGCCTCATCTTGACGGCTAATGGTTTTCGCCATTTCGCTAAGGTTAAGCTGCGGGCATCTTCGGGTCACGAAACAATGAGAAGCATTGAATCAATCTTGAGATGAATGCCTCTTAAGTGGGCCCTTTATCCGAGAATTACTTACCCCACTTGTTATCCGGTTAATAAATGCCACATGGCAGTCGGCCATTAGCCCTGGAAACTCCTTTTGGTTCCACCCTTAATTTGCCACGTGTTCCCTTTTACTATTCCCACATAACTGTCGGTTACACCTAGGCGGGCCCTTAACCACTTTTTTAAACCACGTGTCACATGACTCCTCTGTGTGATTTCCACCTATCTTTCGTGACTTTGCGGATATTATTCTTTGTTTGGCTTGCAGCCACGAAACCACAAGAACCATTAGATCAAAACAGACCTGATCTACTTTTAACTTCATACCATGCCTGTCCATTGGGCCCATCGGCCTTTTTGCTACTTCGCAATGACTAACTTGCTAGCATCTTATCTTCGTGAATTCACACAAGCCGTTAGATCTCAAGAACTTGCTTGTTGTTTACTCTTTTTATGACAACCTTGCCCAGACCCACTGCATACCGCCAACTGAGTGCCTTGTCACCGCCATGTCATTGCCAACTGGGGTTACCACATTTACTACCACTCTTAGCAGGACCCTCCACCTTTTCGCTATTTTGTTGAAGGTATAGCTCGTGCATCTCCCAGCCACGAAACAATGAGAAGCCATTGATCTTTTTCCAAGCTCTACAAAAAGTGGTAGCTGTTATGCCACATTACTCCTCCATGTGATTTCCACCTGTCTTTCGCGACTTCGTGAACATTATTCTTCGTTTGGCTTGCAGCCATGAAACCATGAAAACCATTAGATCAAAATAGACCTGATCTTCTATTAACTTCATGCCATGCCTGTTCCTTAGGCCCATCAACCTTTTCACTACTTCGCAATGACTAACTTGCTAGCATCTTATCTTTACAAATTCACGCGAGCCGTTAGATCTCAAGAACTTGCTCATTGTTTACTCTTTTTATGACAACCTTGCCCGGACCCACTGCATACCACCAACTGAGTGCCTTGTCACCACCATGTCATCGCCAACTGGGGTTACCACATTTACTACCACTCTTAGTGTGACCCTCCACCTTTTTGCTATTTCGCTGAAGTTATAGCTCGTGCATCTCCCAACCACAAAACAATGAGAAGCCATTGATCTTTTTCCAACCCGATCATTCTTTAACCAAAGAAGACCACTTATCTCTGGGACCCGCCAAACCCTTTCACCCCTTCGCGAAGGTTAAAGCACGTTCAGCTTGATCTCACAAAACCACGCTGTCCGTTCGATCAGATGAAACTTGATAGGTGTTTAGCTTTGGTCCAAACCTATATGCCAGGTCCACCTTCGACTTTCACTACTTCACGGAAACTAAGTTTTGAGCACTTTTTGGTCACGAATCAACGCGGGCCGTCAAATCAACAGAAAACTGCATGATACTTATAAGGCCCGACGGACATTAGAAAAGGCAGATTAAAAGCAAACAAGAATAAAATATTTAAAGGGACCGCCTAGGTAAATGACAAGGGAGGAACACTTTTATGATAAATGGACCCATCGCTTAAGTGAATATAGTAACACCAAATTAGAAACCAAAAGGGCTTTTCTCAGGTATTGAAGCGACTTAAAACCTAAACCCTAAACCCCTTAGGATTTAAAACAAATTGAAAGAATGCCCTTCCTTCGATGGCTCTTTTATATTTATTTTTTTTATAAAAATGATCATCGTCAGAATTATGACGAATACCAAGCTTTCGATTGACGACTTCTTTGACCGTCGGTAGAGTCCATTGGATTGTCAAATTTCTGATGGGCATGGCATCATCGACCAATCTGACGCTGAGTTTTCGACGGTGGATTTTGTCAACACTCCGATGAAAATTTGTGAAAAATCTGACAAACGGCCGTCGGAAATCAGCTCCGAATGTTCAGTGACATATTCGTGTGTTGCAGAGAATTGGTTGCTATAGAGAGTTGGTTTTGATGATCTAGTGCAGATGTGTTGATGCGGTTTATTGGGTTTTGAGATGCTTATCTCTAGTTGATTCAACATGATTTTCATGATGCTATGAGGTGAGTTTATCGAGTCATGTGGTCCGGTATGGTGACTGGTTTTTTAGTATTCAGTGTTGTAGAATGGTAGTATTTGATTCATATTTCTCCGAAATTATTATATCTTGAGTTGTAGATTTTGGAGTGTGTTTGGGACGTTCATGCATGTCCTTTGATCAGATGGTTCATGATTTGGAACTTCAAAAGTGTATATTTCAGTTTGTCAGTTGGTGTTCTTGAGCCCCAATAATGGTGTTAATGATGAATCTTATGATTCGAGTTGTTGTGGTTATTGTGGTGGAATTCACATTGCTTGTTGATATTTTCTGATCATGTGCTATGCATTTTGGTGGTCCGTGTTGATCGTGGTCTGTGTTAATGAATATTTTATTGGTTCGGTGGTATTCTTCGTGTTATGGGACATATTCGGTGGTGTAGTGTGTTGGACATGATCTTAGCAAATTATTTGATGGTTTTGCATGTTCTAGGATTTGATTTGGGTCTATGCTATGTCCTTACCAACATTGTATTGGTCTGGCTATGGATTTATGTATCGTGTGATATAATTTTATAGTTAGGTTTTATTTGTTGAGCCGACCTTAAGGGTAAGGTTGATGAATTGTTTAAATAGGTGATGTAATCATGTTAGTTGGGTGTCTGCGGCTGTGTTTATGATTCTGAGAGGTTATTGTATGTGCGAACAAGCAAATATATCATTTGGTAGTGTGAAAGAGAAAAGTGAAATTTTTGTAGACAATGTGCTTAACCAGAGCTCTAATCAGGCATTTGGAGCTGCTATTATTTTAGTTCATATAATTTGGATTGTTGTCCGATCTTTGTAAGGAAGTGAGCCTTCCTAGGGTTTTAGCCCTTTGTTATTTTGAGAATTGAGCTCTAGGAAGTATGCCTCAATGCATGTGCATTTACCATTATAATATTTACACATATTACTATAGAGTATTATCTTATTGTGGGTAAATTCCAACTGTGATTTTTCCCTTAACTGGGTTTTCCATGTCAAAAATCCATACGTTATGTGTATTTTTGATGTGGTGATTATCTTTTTGATTTCTGTTCATGATTATATCTGTAATTAAGGGTAATTTGCTAGAGTTTGGTGAAAAATGATTCACCTCCCCCTCTAAATTTCCTGTATTGCTGCTGCCCTGGTATCAATAATTGGTATCGGAGCTAGATCCTCTAGAGGGAGCTTGACTGCTTTAGGAGATCTAGGATGAAAACTATTGTTTTCAAGAAGGAGAGTCCAAGGTTTGATGAAACTATCTACTCTATATGGAAGCACCGTATGGATGTTTAGTTGAATTATGTTGGAGAAGACTATTGGAAGATCACAAAGAATGCATACACTGTTCCTTTGAATGGTCTTCTTACTACAGCTAAGATCAAGGATGTAGAAAGTAATATTAGAGCTAAAGACAAATTAATGAGTGCCTTGACTAATGCAGGGATGACTAATGTGATGGGATTACAAACTTGATGCAGAGTACTCAACAAGAAATGTACTAATGGGCCTACTTCTTGGTTTATACACCCAACGATTGATTTTCTCACTCCTAAGTGGTCCAATGGCTTCCTAGATGGAAGTAATGATCTCCTAAGTGTGTTTCACACCCCACACTTCTTTGATAGGTTCTAGGGACCTTACACAACTCGAACCAAGATTGGGCTTTAGGGACACTTTCCTTAAATTTGACCAAAATATGGAAATCTGGTCTCTGGTCTACAAATTTTCAATCTGATGATTGGGATAGTTTACTTATGGCTAATATAAGGGCAATCAACCACAAATTGGGTTCTGGGACTTCCACAAGGCTAAGAACCCTTATAGGGCTAGAGGATCCTAGTAGGTCTCTTTAGCCGATTTATGGGAAACAACTTGCAAAAATTCCAAAGGACTAGACAAAAAATCACTATTTTGGACTTACAAAAGATCCCAAAGTTGCAGGAATTGAGCCTACTCCAGCATGCCCTAACCCTTACTATGTTCATAGACCTAATAGGCCTAATTAGGCTTGGTTAACAAAGAAATTATCAAGGAATGGGTGCATAAGACCAATGCAAAAATTTAGTTAGGTTCTCCTACCTCCAAATGAACAAGATCCACTATCAAACTGGTCACCTTGCTTATTTGGTTGACTGTCCACACAATTGTCTCATTGCTTAGGCTAAATACATAGAGATATTTAGCTTAGGAATTTGGTAGTTGAAGCAAAAGAAAAACTCCTCTAGTCCTAAGGCTTTAGGGTCTTACAATACACTCCCATAACTTACATTTTCCAAGTGGCCATGAGATTCCACTACAGAAAAGACAAGTTAGGGTTCCATCTCTGTACTAACCCTGAAATTAAGGGTTTCTAGACTAGTCAGAACAGAAAGAAGATAAAACCAACAATCCGGTCACCAAGTGAACTCCAAACATAGGAAAAAAATATTTGAATCAATTTACCATCATTCCATGGCCAAATTTTTGATCTTGCAATCCGTACGGTATCATACTATCTCAAAAAAAACAAAATTGCTCAGGAAATTTAGTGCTTTTCATTCAATTCTCCACCAAAATAACATCCAATCAATTCCAAACTTCACTTGGAAGGTTTCAAATTCTTACATAGACCCTTTCCAATGAATCTAACCACCTTTTGAATGGTTATGACCGTTAGAACCAAAATGCAACTTCTCAGAGCAATATTGCAAAAGTTGTTGACAACATTTTTCACAATTTTGTAACTTTTGGCAATTTGCATCCTCCAAGCTTCAAACATGTTTAGGATATATTATAAAGTCATTTATTAGCTAAAAAAATATGAAAAACACTTATGACATCCTATTCTAAGGTCCTATTGGTCTAATGAGACCCAGGGTTGTCTTAAGGTACCTTGGGACTCTTAGCCTTACAAATTGGACCAAAAACATTATTAGGCTTACAAATTGGACCAAAAACATTATTAGGTGGAACCAATTGATCAAAACCATGATTAAATCATTTTAACCACTTACTATAACCTAGTGATCTTCAATAGTCTAAGATATGCCTTGGGTGCCTTGCACAATACTCCCCATGTAAAAAAAAACTCAAGTCCCTTGAGTTGGTATGTCAGAAAGTGTAGCTCCAATCAGCTTAATGGCCTCCTCGATCATCCATGTGGTATCTTCTAGAGGTTTTCCCTTCCAATTGACAAGGAATTCATAATATGTCTATCTCCTTGTTTGTTTGCTAACTCTTCTATCTACAATGTATTTAATCTCAGGTGTAGGTTGAGAAAGGACATCTGCCATCATATCAGGAGTGGGTGGATCTACAAGACCCGCATCACCAACATCATGCACAAAATTCTTGTAGGCACATATGTCAGCAACATTAAAGATAGGAGATAAACCTATATTGGAGGGAAAGTCAATGTGATAGGCATTGTTTCCATATTTCTTGAGGATCTTGAAAGGACCAATTCTCTTCATCATCAATTTAGTATACTTCTCTTTAGGGAATCTCTCTTTTTTAAGATGAATCATGACCATATCTCCTACTTGATATTGTAACTCTCTTCTTTTCCTATCTACATTTACTTTGAACTTATCAGAGGTATGTTGTAGTTTGGCTCTCACTTGCTCATGGATATCTTTCATGACCTTTGCAAAGTCCTCTGCTTGGGTACCCCTCTTGTCCAGATCTCTAACATCTCTTAATTCCAAGACATCCCTTGGGTGTGTTCCATAAACAATCTAAAAAGGAGTTAGACCAGTACTCCTATTGACTAAGTCATTATATAAAAACTCTTCTTGAGGCAAGATGAGATCCCAAGTGGCTCCATGCTCTTTTGTCAAACACCTCAAAAGATTACCAAGGGACCTATTAACTACCTTTGGTTGACCATGTGACTGAGGATGGAAGGTGGATGAGAATGACAAGTTTGTACCCAGCCTTTTCCACAGAGCTCTCTAAAAATGCCCAATGAATTTAGAATCCCTATCTGAGATAATGGACAATGGTATCCCACGGAGTTTGACAATCTCCTTAAAGAATATACCTGCAATGTGAGAGGCATCATTTGTGGTTTTATAAGGAAAAAAATGTGCCATTTTGGAAAATCTGTCTACAACAACATATATACTATCATATCCTACTTTAGTCTTTGGGAGTCCCATTACAAAATCCATACCCACTAAATCCCATGGTTTAGTAGGGATTGGGAGAGGTGTATACAATCCTACATTAGATGTTTTGCCTTTAGACTTTTGACAAATCAAACAACCCTCTACATACCTCCTTACATCTGTTGGCATCCTTGGCAAAAAGTAGAATCTTCTAACAAGTTAAAGGGTCTTATCAACCCCAAAGTGCCCAGCCAAACTTCCACAATGCTTTTCCTTTATGATATTTTCCCTTATAGATCCCTTTGGAACATAAAGTTGACTCCCCTTAAATAATAGACCTTCTTGTAAAATGAATTTAGAAAACTTAGTATGATAGCTATTTCCCATTTCCTTGCAAACTTGATACACCTCTTTGAAATATTCATCACCATCATACATTTCCTTCATGGAGTGAATCCCCATTCTATCCAATTGAACTTCTTGAATGATAAAATTTCTCCTACTAAGAGCATCTGTAGCTTTATTTGTCACTCTTTCCTTATGCATGATAGTGAATGTGAAAACTTGAAGGTACTCCATCCACTTCATGTGCCTGTGATTTAGTTTCTCCTGCCTGCTCAAAAATATTAGAGCATGGTTGTTAGTATATACAACAAATTCCATAGGTAATAAATAATCTCCACTTCCTAAGAGATTGTACCAAAGCATGCATCTCTAGATCATAGGTTGAATATTTTTATTTTGCCTCATTTAACTATTCACTGAAAAAGGCCACAGGCCTACCATCCTAACTCAAGACTCCCCCTATAGCCTTCTTAGATGCATCACACTCAATAGTGAAGAATTTTTGAAAAATCAGGGAGGATTAAGATGGGTTGCTCTGCAATTTTTGTTTTCAAGAATTCAAAAGACTCATTAGCTTCACCAGTCCAAGCAAATTGACACTTCCTTCCTCTTTTGATGGTATCTATCATGGTGCACTAACCCCACTTAAATTATTAATAAACTTTCTATAAAATTTTTCTAAGCCATGGAAACTTTTTACCTCACTTGCAGACCTAGGTGTTGGCCAATTGAGGATGGCCTCCACTTTAAATGGACCCATTCTTAGGTTACCTTTGGAAATAACAAACCTAATGAACACTAGTTCTTCCTGCAAGAAAACACATTTGTCCAAGTTGACCTTCAACTGCTCCTCACGCAACCTCTTCAACACCAAATCCAAGTGCATTAGATGTTCATTTCTATCTTTACTGAAAATCAGTATATCATCCAAGTATACTACCACAAAATGATTGATAAAAGGCTTAAAAACCTCATTCATTAACGTCATAAAGGTACTAGGGGCATTAGAAAGCCCAAATGGCATTACCATCCATTCAAACAAACCTTTATTGGTTTTAAATGTTGTCTTCCATTGGTCTCCATCTCTGATCCTAATTTGGTGATAACCACTTTTCAAGTCTATCTTGGAATAGTACTTAGCCCCTCCTAAACAATCCATCAAATCCTCTATTCTTGGCATTGGGAATCTATAACTTATTGTTATCCTATTAATATCCCTGTAATCTGTACACAACCTCCATGTTTCTTCCTTCTTAGGAGCTAGTACTGCCGGACTGCACATGGACTTATACTCTTTCTAATGAACCCTTTCTCTAGAAATTCTTGGATCTGTCTTGCAACTTCTGCATTTTGCTCAGGGGTCAGTTTATAGGCTGCCTTATTAGGCAATGTAGCACCTAGTATAAGATCAATGCAACTTTCCCTTATACTTATCTAGTAGATCTTGAACCTCCTTAGGACCTACCTTCCTTCTTTCTTCTTGACTCTTAGGCTGCTTCTTAGGTTCATCCTTAGGCTTGACAACTATTGAAAAACAGGGGGTATCTTCCTCCTTTAAGACCTTCATGAACTCCTTCTCATCTACTAGTATGACACTAGGCACAATATGCTTATCCTTATTGTCATCTGAGAGAGGGGTCATGGTGAAGTTCTCTCCATTTTTGGTGATGGTATATACATTCTTTCTACCTTCATGCCTAGCATCTACATCATATTGCCAAGGCCTGCCAAGTAACAAATGACAAGCATCCATTTCTACCACATCACACAACACTCTATCCTTGTATTCACCTATTGAAAACTCTACCTAAACTTATTCACTAATCAAGGCTTGTTGACCTTTGTTCAACCAAGACACCTTATAGGGATGGGGATGAGGTAATCTTTGCAAATTAAGTTTAGTAACCATTTAAATAGAAGCTATGTTATCTATGGACCCTGAATCCACAATGACTTTACATACCTTGCCTTGTACCTTGCAAGAGGTTCTAAAAAGATATTTCCTCTGAGGGGGTTCTTTGGTGGTTGGTATCTTTAAGAGGGTCCTATTAATCATCAAGATTTCTCGTTGCTCCAGATCTGTAGACTTTGAGGTAGATGGTGGTAGGAGGTCATACTTTGCCTATCTTCTTCTTGCATTAGATGTGCTCTTCTATCACCTCCTTGGCTACTATTGCTCAGCTTCTTTGGACACCTAAATGACTGATGCCCAACTTGGTTGCATGAAAAACACCTACCAATTAAGACACTAGGTCCTCTTCCACCAAATCTTCATCTACCGTTCCCCCTTCTTCCTCTAAAGTTACCTCTGTTCCTTGATTCTCCTTCATGTTCCTGCTGATTGGACTCTCCTTGAGGTTTAGGAGATGGTCCCCTACCATTGAATCTACCTTTACCTCTGAAATTTGCACCCCTTCCTCTATTATTGTGTTCTCCTCTCCTCTTTTTCTTCTTCTCAATTATAAGTGCCATTTGATAACACTTGTGCACTGATTCTGGATTAAACAAACTTAGTTCATCTTAAATGTTAAACTTAAGGCCATTCATGTACCTTGCTAGCTTTTGTGTCTCACTTTCTGGTATCTTTGCCTTGAGTGTCATCCGGTGAAACTCCTCAATGTAGGTACTGACATCCAAATCTCTTTTCCTTAGGTTTTGTAATCGCTTGTGTAAGATGATCTCATAGTCCTCAAGCACAAATTGTCTTTTGATCTCTACCACCATCTTTTTCCATCAAGTTATAGGCTTCTTTCCTTCATCATCTCTTTCATTTTGCAAGAAGTTCCACCAAATAAGAGTTGGGCCCTTCATTTTGGATTTATCTACCTTCACCCTTTGGTTATGAGGTACCTCCTCACATTCAAAATAATTCACCATTGCCTCTATCCAATCCATACATTCTTTTGGATTCATTTTCCCAAAGAATGTAGGTAGTTCTGCTCTATTGTCTCTTCTTCCCACTCTATTAAGGGCTTCAACAAATTGTCTTTGGTCTATCGATATCTCTTATCTCTCTACTTCCTCTTCTCCTTCTCCATTAGAGGCTGATGCAACTTCTTTGCCTACTTGTTCTCTCTTCAACTTCTCTATCTCTTCCTCCATCTTTTTATTCTTGGTCGCCTGCTCTCTCACTATCTTGGCCAACTCCATGTTTTTCATGGGTCTAGTGGGGATCTCCTAACTATTCTCTATTGTGTCTTCCATTTCGTTATCTTTCCCAAGGTTCTTCTAATGCTCTGATACCACCTGATGCAAAGTAATTAGCAAGAAATGGACTAATGGGCCTACTTCTTGGTTTATACACCCAAAGACTGATTTTCTCACTCCTAAGTGGTCCAATGGCTTCCTAGATGGAAGGATTGATCTCCTAAGTTTGTTTTACACCCCACACTTATTCCATAGGTTCTAGGGACCTTACACAACTCCAACCAAGATTGGACTTTAGGGACACTTTCCTTAAATTTGACGAAAATATGGAAATTTGGGCTCCGGTCTACAAATTCTCAATATGATGATTGGGATAGTTTACTTATGGCTAATATAAGGATAATCAGCCACAAATTGGGTTTTGGGACTTCCACAAGGCTAAGAACCCTTATAGGGCTAGAGAATCCTAGTAGGTTGCTTTAGCCAGTTTATGGGCAACAACTTGCAAAAATTCCAAAGGATTAGACAAAAAATCACTATTTTGGATACCCTTTTCGGACTTACAAAAGATCCCAAAGTTGTAGGAATTGAGCCTACTCCAACATGCCCTAACCCTTACTATGTTCATAAACCTCATAGGCCTAATTAGGCTTGGTTAATAGAGAAAGTATCAAGGAATGGGTGCATAGGACCAATGAAGCACTTTAGTTAGGTTCTCCTACCTCCAAATGAACAGGATCCACTATCAAACTGGTCACCTTGCTTGTTTGGTTGACTGTCCACACAATGGTCTCATCACTTAGGCTAAATACATAGAGATATTTAGCCTAGGACTTTGGTGGTTGAAGCAATGGAAAAAATCCTCCAGTCTTGATCATTTCGGGTCTTACAATACACTCCCCTAACTTTCATTTTCCAAGTGGCCATGAGATTCCACTCTAGAAAAGACAAGTTAGGGTTCCATCTCTGCACTAACCCTGAAATCAAGGGTTTCTAGACTAGTCAGAATAGAAAGAAGACAAAACCAACACTTTGGTCACCAAGTGAACTCCAAACACAGGAAAAAAAGATCTGATTCAATTTACCATCATTCCATGCCCAGAGTTTTGATCTGGCAATCCGTACTGTACCGTACTATCTCAGAAAAAACAAAATTGCTCAGGAAATTTAGTGCTTCTCATTCAATTCTCCACCAAAATAAGATCCAATCAATTCTAACCTTCACCTATAAGGTTTCACATGCTTACATAGACCCTTTCCAATGACTCTAACCACCTTTTGAATGGTTATGACCGTTAGAAACAAAATGCAACTTCTCAGAGCAATATTGCATTGTTGATAACATTTTTGACAATTTTGCAACTTTTGGCAATTTGCATCCTCCAAACTTCAAACATGTTTAGTATATATTCTAAAGCCATTTATTTGATAAAAAAATATGAAATACACTTATGACATCCCATTCTAAGGTCCTATTGGTCTAATGAGACCCAAAGTTGTCTTAAAGTACCTTTGAGACTCTTAGCCTTACAAATTGGACCAAAAACATTATTAGGCTTACAAATTGGACCAAAAATATTATTAGGTGGATCCAAAGGATCAAAAACATGATTACATCATTTTAAACACTTACTACAACCTAGTGATCTTCAAGAGTCTAAGATATGCCTTGGGTGCCCTGCAACAAATCTGCACATGAGATTTGGGTGAAGCTTGAAACCCTGTATAAAGGAGATAAACATGTGAAAGTTGCTAAGTTGCAGAGCTTGAAAGGAAAGTATGAGTTGCTGAGAATGAGAGAAGATGAGAATATTGCATCCTTTATGGTTAAAGTGAATGACCTTGTGATGAACATTAGATGTGTCGGTGGAGTCCTTGAAGAAGATGAGATTGTGGCTAAGGCATTGAGATCTTTGCCTCCTACTTATAAACATAAAGTTGTTGTTATTGATGAGATCCAGACTGTAACAAATGTGACAAGAGATATGCTAGTTGGTAAGCTTGCTAATTTTGAATTGAGCAAACTTGGTGAATCACATGGCAAGACTCAGACTACATTTAAAGCTACTGTATTTAGAAAGGAAAAGTATGATATAGGAGAAAGTTTATCTAGGGTATCCAGATATGAAAGAGAAATAAGAGAGATGGAAGAACAAGAGAAAGAGCTATAAGATCTTGAAGCACTTATTTCTAGAATATTGCCTAAGGGATCTAATAAGTATGAAGGGAAGTTACCTTTGAAATTTTTTTCTTGCAATAAGATTCTTAATTTTGCTTCTAGGTGTATTGAAAGAGCAGAAAAAGTGTCAAAGTTTGATAAGCCTTAGAAGCCTAACCGAAAGTATAGATATCAAAAGAAGTGTTATTATGCTTCTGATGAAGGTGTAATTGATGAGGAGTCTGAGAAAGGGAATTCTGAAGATGAATTTATTTTCATTTCTATGAAGGAAGATGATTTAGTATCTACTGATTCTACTGTTGGCAGTATGGATATATTTGGAATTGATGTTTTGTCATTAATTTCAATGCTAGCTGTTATCAGCAGACATATTTACACTGGCTGATATTGTTGATATGTGGTGACTGATCAACAAAGTACTGTACATTCAGCATGTATCCTCACCGGGGTTTAGGCCCTGAGAAAGCGGGCGAAGCCCGCTATGGAGGTTCGGGGGTGGTAGCCCTTGAGAAATTTTTTTTTGCCATTTTTTGTTGATGAAAACTGACATTGTAATAAAACCCTAAAAAGGCCGACTTTGTTTGTTACCCTAAAAATGCATGAAATAAGCGGCTGGGATGCTTAAGGCATTGAAAGGTTGATGTACTATTTTTGCAGGATAATAAGAAAGATTGGACGACTGTGTATGGTGGACGTAACCCATTCTGGGTGAACCACGTTAAATCTCTGTGTTATCCGTGTCCTGTTTTATTTCTTTATCTTTTGTATTTAAATCTGCATATAATTGTTAGTTCATATTTGCTTCAGATCTGCTAGAAACCCTAACAATTGGTATCAGAGCGAGGTTTTCTGTAAATTGGTAGGACTTTTAGATTTGAGTGGGAGCAATGGAGGATTCCAAAATCAAGGTCAAAAAGTTTAACGGCCAAAATTATCAGTTATGGATAATGCAGATGGAAGATTACCTATATCAAAAGGATTTGTGGCGGCCATTGGAAGGAAAGGCAAATAAAGAGACCGTAATGTAAGATGAAGAGTGGGACATTTTAGATAGAAAGGCACTGGGATCCATTCGAGTGTGCCTTGCACCGTTTATAGCATTCAATATAATAGAAGCAAAAATGACTGTAGATTTGATGGCGACATTGGCTAAGTTGTATGAGAAACCCTCGGCTTCGAATAAGGTATTTCTTATGAAGCATTTGTTTAATTTGAAAATGAGTGAGAGAGGATCTATAGCGGAGCACTTAAATGAATTTAATACAATTACCAGTCAATTGTCTTCGGTAAAAATTACCTTTGCAGAAGAGGTTAGGGCTCTCTTGATTTTATGTTCTTTGCTAGAAAGTTGGAATAGCTTGGTTATGGCTATAAGTAACTCTGTCTCTAGTAAAAATACTTTGGTATTTGATGATATTGTTGGTGTTATCCTAAGCGAGGAAATGCAAAGGAAAAGCACAGGTGAGACTCCAACATCATCAAGTAGTGTTTTGAATGTGGAGAACAAAGGAAGATCAAAGGAAAGAGGAAAAGGCCCTTGGAATGAGAAGTCACGAGGGAAGTCAAAGAAAGGATGCTCTCAATCTAGAGGAAAGAAAGATTTCTAGTACTGCGGAAAGCCTGGTCATCTAAAGAAAGATTGTTGGTCTCGAAAAAACAAAGAAGGAGACAAAAATGAAAATGACAGTAAGGAAGCTAATATTGCAAGTAATACTTTACAAGATGCTTTAATCTTATGTTTGGATAATGTTAATGATTCCAGGGTAATAGATTCTGGGGCTTCATTTCATGCTACACCCATAGAAAATATTTTCTAGATTATGTTCCAGGTGATTTTGGACAGGTATATTTGGGTGATGATGAGCCCTATCAAATTGTTGGAAAATGAAAGATAAAGATCAAGTTGCAGAATGGAAATGACTGGTTTGTACAGGAGGTAAGACATGTTCCTAATTTAAGAAGAAATTTAATTTCTGCAGGGCAACTAGGTAGTGAAGGTTTCATAGTTACTTTCTCAGACAATATCTGGAAGGTCAGTAAAGGATCATTACTAGTAGCTAAAGGTGTGAAGGTAGGAACATTATATCTATGTATTGGTAACACTTACTCTACCCTAGCTGCTACAGATAAAGTTACTGCAGGGACAATAACAATAGATGTTGCAAGAACAAATTCAATAATGTGGCACCATAGGCTTGGGCACATGAGTGAGAAAGGGATGAAAATAATTCACTCCAAAAATCTATTGCCAGGACTAAAGAAGATTGATTTAGAGTTATGTGAAAACTATGTTTATGGTAAACAGAAAAGACTCAGATTTCTCAAAGTTGGGAAAGAGAAGAAGAGTTAGAAGTTAGAGCTTGTTCATTCAGATGTATGGGGACCGGCTCAGGTATCATCTCTTGATGGCTCTTGTTATTATGTTATTTTTATTGATGACTCAACCATAAAAACATGGGTATATTTCCTAAAACAAAAATCAGATGTTTTTGAAACTTTTAAGAAATGGAAAGCTTTGGTTGAGAATGAGATAGGAAAAAAGTTGAAGTGTCTCAGATCGGATAATGGAGGTGAGTATTGTAGAAAAGCATTTGAAGATTACTGCTCCTTAAATGGGATTCAAAAGTAGAAGATAGTTCTAGGAACTCCATAGGAAAATGGTGTGTCAGAGAGAATGAATAGGAATATCAAGGAACGCGGGAGGAGCATGAGATTGCATGTTGGATTGCCCTTACATTTTTGGGCAGATGCTGTACATATTGCTATCTATTTGATAAATAGAGGACCTTCAACCCCTTTGGATGGTGGTATTCCAGAGGAGGCATGGACTAGTAAAAAAGTAAATTATTCTTTTCTAAAAACCTTTGGTTGCAAAGCTTTTTTTCATATTGATAAAGAAAACGGAACCAAGCTTGATGCTAAATCTCAGAAATGTACCTTCATTGGATATGGGATAGATGAATATGGCTATTGGTTATGGGATTTTGAAAATAAGAAAATAATTAGAAGTAGAGATGTTATATTCAATGAGAAGGTTATGTATAAAGAACAGATGCAGGAAAAGAAGCATGAGCAAGACAAATAAGAATATGTGGTGTTGGATGAGATTCCTGAAAATGAAATGCCATAGGTACCTGATGCTTAGCAACAATAGATTGTCCCACAAACTCCTGCAAGTGTTAGACATTCTATGAGGTCAATTAGACCCCCTGAAAGATTTTCTCCTTCTTTGTATTCTATATTATTAACTGATTTTGGTGAACCAGAAGAATATGAAGAAGCAATGCAGGTGGATGCCAAACAACAGTGGGAGCTAGGCATGCAAGAGGAGATGGACTCCTTGATGAAAAATAAGACTTGGGACTTAGTCCCTTTACCTGCAGAAAAAGGAGCCTTGCCTAACAAATGGGTTTATCGACTGAAGGGGGAGGAAGGAGGTCAGAAAAGGTATAAAGCCAAACTTGTGGTAAAAGGTTTTGCACAGAAAAAGGGAATAGATTATGATGAAATATTTTCTGCAGTTGTAAAAATGACTTCAATTAGAACTGTACTTAGTCTTGTGGCTACAGATGATTTACATTTTGAACAATTAGATGTCAAAACAACTTTTCTCCATGGAGATTTGGAGGAGGAAATTTACATGTTGCAACCACAGGGATATGAGGTCAAAGGTAAGGAGAACTTGGTGTGCAGGTTGAAGAAAAGTCTGTATAGCCTAAAGAAAGCACCCCGATAATGGTATTTAAAATTTGATAGTTTCATGGCTGAACACGGTTATCATAGATGTCATTTTGATCATTGTGTATATTTTAAGAGATTGGATAATGGCAGTTATATTATCCTATTGCTTTATGTTGATGACATGCTTGTTGCTAGGTCTAACATGCAACATATAAATGATCTTAAACAGAAATTAGCCAGGTCATTTGCTATGAAGGATTTGGGTGCAGCTAAACAAATTCTTGGTATGAGGATTACACGGGTCAGGAAAAATAGAACCTTGAATTTGTCCCAAAGTGAATATATAAAGAAGGTGTTAAAAATTTTATCATGCAGGATGCAAAAGTAGTTAGTACACCTTTGGCTATTCATTTCAAAATGACTAAGGAGATGTGCCCAAAGGCACAAGAAGAGGTAAATAAAATGTCTAAGATCTCGTATTCATCAACTGTTGGTAGTCTGATGTATGCAATGGTATGCACAAGGCAAGATATTGCACATGCAGTGGGAGTTGTGAGCAGGTTTACGAGTAATCCGGGTATGGAACATTGGAATGCTGTGAAATGGATTCTTCGGTATTTGAAAGGAACTACTACGAAGGCATTATGTTTCAAAGGATCTAATGCTGCTCTGAGTGGATTCATTGACTCTAATCTAGCAGGTGATATTGATTCATGGAGGAGTACTATAGGGTATGTTTTTACTATAGGGGGAACTACAGTCAGTTGGATTTCTAGGCCACAAAAGGTTGTTGCACTTTCAACCACTGAAGATGAGTATGTTGCTGCTACAGAAGCTAGCAAGGAGATGAATTGGTTACAATGTTTTCTAGAGGAATTGGGTCAGACACAGGAGGATCCTCCATTATATAGTGATAGCTAGAGTGACATTCATCTTGCGAAGAAATCTTCTTTTCATTCAAGGACAAAGCACATTCAGATCAGGTACCACTTCATCCAGACTATTTTGGAGGAGGGTCAGTTATGGCTTGAGAAGATTCACACAAGTGAGAATCCTACTGATATGTTCACGAAGGTAGTTCCATAGGAGAAGCTGATTTCTTCATCAGTTTCTGTTGGTGTTCTTGATTGATAAGTGTAGAATTTATACCAGTCAAGTCCAAGTGTTTTATCCAGTGGATGTTGCAAGTAGAGTGGTGTTGTCTAGTATCAGTCTCCAAGTGGGAGATTGTTGATATGTGGTGATTGATCAACAAAGTATTGTACACTCAACACGTATCCTCACTGGGGTCCGGGGCTAGGCTGAGCCTTGGGAAAGCGGGCGAGAAATCTAAAATTTCTTTTTGCCATTTTTTGTTGATGAAAACCGACATTGTAATAAAACCCTAAAAAGGCCAACTTTGTTTGTTGCCCTAAAAATGCATGTTATAAGCGGTCGGGATGCTTAAGGCATTGAAAGGTTGATGTACTATTTTTGTTGGATAATAAGAAAGATTGGATGACTGTGTATGGTGGACATAACCCATTCTAGGTGAACCATGTTAAATCTCTGTGTTATCTGTGTCCTATTTTATTTCTTTATCTTTTGTATTTAAATCTACATATAATTGTTAGTTCATATTCTCTTTGGATTTGCTAGAAACCCTAACAGATATGAATGGTTACTGACAGACAGGTTACCAGTATAAGATCTAGTGTTATCAGAAGAAGAGATTATCTGGTCGGCACTTCTGACATGTTTGGATCAGTAAAGTATATTGGATTTCATGTGTTATATGATCCATAAGAATGTTTTGGTTAGTTGGTATTGGCTTGATAATTGGATATTATCATACATACTGGTAAACCCTTACCGACACTGGTTTAAGGCTTTACCGACATAGCTTTCATTGAGGAATCATGAGAGGATGCACAATTGGTGTTGGTGCAGCTTCTTCAAGGATTTTAGGATGCGTAAGATGTTCATTGATTGTGCTTCAATTGATTGAAGACATTGCTTTGGCATGGTGGACCCAGAATAGGTCTGGTACCTATCTCGGTTATAGACCTGTATCATGCTAGCGTGTACTCTACACGTTACCTGGATGATTCGAGTTGTTTTATGGATTTGTTATTATTGTTTTGGTCTTAATCCGACATAGAATATCATTGTAATAAAGAATTATGTAATGATATTATTGTAATATCTTTAGATGACCGACCTAATTGGTTTAGGCCTTAGGATTTGTGTAAATAAGAGGTAGAAACTCTTTGTAAAGTATCATGGTTATTGAAAAAGGTCATGGTCAAGGAATGTGCTGTGAGAATATTGTAATATCATTCAGGTAGAGGAGTTGATCGATCATTGGTGATCAGATTGGTTTCAGAAGAGGATTTAGTCCTCCGACATTAAGCTTAACCGAGACTGTAATCAGGCATAGTAGATGCTATTTCCAACAGTAAACTTTATTGGACTATTGTCCATTTATCTTGAGAAGGTTGTAGCCTCTCTATAGTCAGTGAGACTCTTTTGTAATGATCAATGTTGGTCCTCACAACTAGAATGGTAACGAGGTAATAAAACACAATTCAGAGATTGAATATCCTTATAAAATAGCTAGCTTTTCTTGTGGCAAAGGCTCATTTAGTTATCAACCAGGGACGTAAACTTGAAATGGTCTAGCACTGTATGTGCACCAAGTTCATATTGCAGCCATCCTATATTACTATAGGAAAGGGAATTCTTCTTAAAGTAAACACACAAAATCTCAATGAACTAATACTTTTAATCATACAACTGGAAATTACTTTAAACAACTACTGTTAAATGATAAAAATCTGGTGGACAATAGGAACTACTTTGCTACTGTGGCTGCAAGAACAAACACATGAACTGTTTCCTATGGTTGCAGGAACAGACAACTGCATAAACAACTACTACAAAAGTATGAAATTAACTAAAACATACAAAGGATTACTCACCAAGTGGGCCCCCTTGAGTGAGTATCTCAAGAACTTTAGATTACAATTATCTAATCATTCAAAATCGCATTGATCTCTTTATTTCATCTTGATTGGAAAATACATAAACAATATCAGAAGATTGTGTATTACAAGATACTATGGTTGTTCTCTACTATCCCTAAGAGGAGATAGATCCCTTTATTTATAGGAAAACTTATAAAAAACTTCTAACTTATCGACCACATTCCTATGAAATAGGTGAACATGATTTATTAATAAGGAAAGGAGTCAGCGCAAGACAATAGAACAACATCTGTCCTGCAGTTGAGAAAATATAACATGAATAGCCTCCTAGATCTTAGCTCCACTAAGAACAGTTATAAATTCTTCATGTGTTTGCAATGAGGGACTTAAATCTCTGAGAATCCTCATCATTTGGAAACTAATATGATGTTCTCTTAAGTATAGAGAGTAAACACGAGCAGGATCTCGACATTGCATTAGTTGTGGTACCATGGTGGCTACTGTTTCCACCTTAGCTTTAAGCTGGGCTATTTCCTTGTCCTTTTGCTCAATAACTTTCTTCTGGTAATCAATTATCATTTGCATTTTTACCTTTTCAAGTTCCCAATCCTCATTAAGAGAAAGTCCTATTGCATGACTAGTAAGGGAAGTAGATGGCCCATGAACAGGTGCTTTAGGTTTCTTCCTTTCTACTTTGCACCCTGCTTTAATAACCTGCTCTACAATAGATGCTAAACTGTCCAGTCTTTCAAAACCTACTTCCTTCTAAGGCTGCTCAATATCCTGGAGTTCCCCTTCTTCCTGAGGCTGTAATTCCTGTTCCTCCTCAATATTTTACAGTTCTTCCTCTTCTTCATGTTTTCTTTGAGGTTCATCTGGTGGAGAAGGAGGGATATCATCGTGGAGTGGACTGTGTTGTTTTTGTTCTGGGGAGTCAATCAGGATTGTAATATTTGGCTATGTGGGTTGGTCTTGGATTTTAAACTTTTTACAAAGCCTACCACTACTACTTTGAGATTTTCATTTTTTGGCTACAAAACTACTTCCTCTAGCCAATTCTTCAACTACTTCAATTGTTACTGCAGGAATTGGTTTTACAATTTTTCTCTTCTTGGCCGCAGGAGCGGGTAAATTCTCATTTTTACTTTTCTTCTCCTTATGCTCTATATCAACTTGTTTTTCTTTGCCCTTTTCCTTTCATGTGGTAGCCCTAGTTTTTCTTAGACCTTGAGAAGGAACCCTTGCTATAACTTCTTCTTGTAAGGGTTCCTTTGCTGCAGGAAGATTTTGTTCTGATGATATCATAGAGGATGAGGGTTCAAGAGGGGAGCCAGGTTTTTCAAGGTTTTCTTGTTCCTGAGATGGAAGTTGCTCCTCTATAACCAAGTTATCAACCCTAAACATTCTAGTTTCAACAAATTTATTCCAAAGCATTGGAGAAACATTTCTCAAAGATTTTTCAACTAATAACTTAATTAGGCAATGATGAGAAACAAAATGAGGCCTACCTTTCTGGGTCTCTGTTGCACTTATGGAAAGAAGGTTGTACAATAGGCTTGGAAAATTCATCCTTCTTCCGTGACATAGATGACTTAGGAGCTTGAAGTGATGAGAATGCAAGCATGGGAACCTTCCTTCACAGGTTAAATATTTTAAAACATACAATGCTACTGCTTTCTATTCAGGTGGAAGGGATTCTCGCCTAGTTCCTTGTCTATCTACTACTAATGGGGGGCCTCCTGGACGTATAAATTTTTCTCTTGCACTACATGCATCCTTGGACTCTGAGTACTTCTCCCCATCTGTTGGTAAGCCAGTTACCTCTGCTATCCGTTCCTCTGTAACCACCACTCTCAAACCTTTTACCTGAGCTTTTCCATTTTAAAGTGTGCGGGTAAATTCCCTCGCAATTTCTTCATTAAACTTCATTAGCTTTAAGAAATAATCTAGCCATCCACTGTTCCTAAATATTGGTTCACAATCCTTGTCCTGAAGAAGAACTTCATGGACTGTTGACTCATGTCGAACAGGTGGACCACCCATTGTAGTGATAACACTTTCAACTCTATAAAGGCGTAAATCTGCCCAATTTTTGCACTAAGTTCTGCACTATAATATACTCAATGTGTCTTTACTTGGTCAGAACCTAGCTGCAGTCTAAAAATAATTGTAAGCAAACAAAGAAGTAGAATGCAAGATATCACCTCAAACTAGAAATTTGAAAAATAAAATGCAATCCGAGAGGACATCAAAATTATTTGCTAGAGTAATTATCAATGTACTTCCCCCTCAACCTAAGGCTTGGCAGGTGTCCACACATGCGGAGGAGGACCGAGAAAGGAAAACATGCAAAATATCATAATTAGAGTTAATATGGTGTAATTATATACATGCAACAAAAATAAATACACATGAGCGTACCTAATATCACGCGAGAATGATTGCAGCTTGAAGATATTTGAGCCGCCATGCATGGAAAATGATGCAGAAATGGATGGAGTGAAAGGAAAGAAATGAGTGAATACGAAATGGAATATTTACTATTGAAAAAATTACTCCCGCCAGATGTGGAATTTGTAGACATCTAAAAATGGTCAACGCTTGCGGAGTCATACTTTAACATTTGTGCATTGCCTTATTTTAGGGTTTTTGCATTGCATTAACATTTCTTCTATGTTGCGTACTTGGTCTTTATCATTTGTGAGCATCGAGTCCTTCTTCTGCATTCTTCATTTGTCTCGCTTTCGAATTTGGTCTTGTCGATAATAATCTTCAGTCATGATTTTGGTCGATCTTATCCTGTCGCATCAATGTGCGTGCTCATTTGGCATATTTTGACAATGTCAATTCAATTTCATTTTAGACATTGTCAATCCTAATCGATGATAGAATTAGGGTTTTTGTCCTCTTGTCAAATATTGTCATTTTGCGATTGATTCATCATCGATCCTTGTCCTCTTGTCAATCTCATCAATTTTGCGATCGATTTGTCATCGATCGTTGTCCTTTTCAATCATGTCAATTTGGATCAATTAGTCATTGTTCCTCATCAATTGGCGTCTATCAATTTGGTCTCTTTATCAATCTTGGTCAATTTCTCAACCAATCTCAATCGTTTATCAACATTGGTCCTTTGTCAATCAAAATCATGATCAAATCGACATTAATTATCTTTTGTCAAGACCTAATTGTCATCCTTGCATTTCTAATTCATCTTCTAGGGTTTTATGATTTATTCATTTAATCTTTTTTGTCATTTTCCCTCTAGGTTAAATAATTTATTTATTTATCCTAAGTCTTCTTGTCACAATTAAATATTTATTTAATTGGCTAATTAATTCCTCCCTCTTTTTGTGAATTAATTAATGAATGAAAAATTATTAATTAATTTACCTAATTTTCCAATTTACTAATTTCTCCTAATTCCTAATTTTCTAATTTTCATCAATTTCTAATTTCCTAATTTCCAATTCATCTAATTTTCTATTTTCTCCTATTTTTCTAATATTTCTCCTAATTTCATGGGAATGACATAGCAATCTTGTCATAATTTGTCATAATTTGTCAATCAATCAATTTTGCATAGCAACCTTGTCAATTTTGTCATAATTTGTCAATCAATCAATCTTGCATAGAAAGTGTCAATTTTGTCATAATTTGTCATATTTTTCATTCTTGATTTGAAATTTCCTTTCAAATCTCTTCATGCTAATATTTTCATCTCTCCAATTTGTCTATAAATTGGATGAATTTCTTCAATCAAGGGATCCAATCAATCAATCACGCTTCTAGTATCCTTACCCTGCCATTCTATCTTAACAATCTTGCTTTCATACTATGCCTTGGCATTTGTAGGTGAGATCCACAAACAAAGCAATTTGAAGGAGAAAGAAGGACAATGGAGAATTATGGAGGAGATATTCGCATTTGTGATGGTTTGCATTTGATTTGAATGTCTTGTTTTTGTGTCTCTATTGAATGTTTTAGGATTGTTATCATTGCAATTTAGTTTTCGTGGTTGAGCTAGTTTAATTTCGATTTTCTTTGATGAATTCCAAATTCCTATCTACATTAATTGGTGAACCTGACATGAAGCTAACCCCTTAATTGTGTTTTTGAGTGCTTTTGAGCTGATTTGCAGGTGAAAACCCAAGAAACAGGGCAACTCAGGGCTTTCTGGGCACTTCTGCACCTATGTAGGAGGGATCTGCACCTATGTCCTATGTCAAGGAATTTTGCGCCTGTGTCAAGGCATTCTGTGCCTGTGTTGAGACATTCTGCGCCTATGTAAGGCCAGAAACAGAGGTAAAAATTAGTATTTTTACTTGCAAATTACTTTGTTTTGCATTCTGTTCTTATATTTTGGTTTTCTTTGGAACTGATTCTCTGTGCAGCACCTTGGCATTACACGTGACAAAGACTATGAATACAACTACTAACAAATCTTATGCAGGATGCGGTCAAAGACTCACATTAAAACAACATTTTGCTTGCAAATTTTTAAAGTAGTTGCACATTTAGTTTCCTAAAGGTTAATGAACACCATGCATGCTTTGTTTATTTTTAGTTTGATTGCATGTTTTAACCTTTAGAATTGGGCCTGCCTCCCGATTTGCCTGGCACTTTGCACAAGCATTGGTGAGAGGGAACGACCCTAAGTGGTGACGGGCTAAAACCAAGCTCTTCCAAACCACTCTAAATAACTGTGGATGCAACAAAAGTTGTAGACAACGGGTGCTGGAATGGTATTTCGATGATTTATTCGCCGGACCAATACCCACCCGAACGGATGCCCTTACTAGAATCTCCAGTTTTTAAAGGCCAAAATCCTTCTATCTATTGGCTTAGGCGTTGTGATACACGCATGCCGAAGACACCTCTCATGTACTACTTAGTTAGAGATAGAAAGTTCTTGGGAAGTGATGCCCCTTGAACTCGAAGCTTGGTATGCCTGAGAAGTGAGTGCACTGTAAGGGGGAGCCAGTGCTACCAAGCGTCTAGCTATCCGGCTAAGTGTTGTATTTTATGGTTAGAAGATTCAATAGATATTGTCCTTGCCATCCATAGGATTTTTTGTAAATGTGCTTGAATTGTTTTGAGTCAAAAGTCAAACAAACATTTTGTCTTCCGTGATTGTCAAAGGTTAAATTAAAAACAAACTTTCAAAAGTGCTCATAATCAACTTGGGTTTTCAAAATCAACAACCTTCAATTCAAAACAAAATCCAAGCAAAAGTCCAAATTTGTCCAAGTATTCATCCAACATTTGAATATGGCTTGTCAAAACATTGAATATCTTTGTTTCAAAATTCATGTCACTTTAGGCTAGGTTTTGCATAGTCCAACTTAGGTCCTAGGGCATATTGTCATCTCCCTTCATTTTAGTCCTTTTCATTGCACGCGTCCTCATTTTGCACTTAGGTTCAAAATTATTTTCCCTAAGTTTGCATTTAATTATCATATCCAAGCTAGATTTCCATTTAGGTGACATTCATGCATTATCCTTGTCATGCTAAAATTAGGTCTTGCCTAGGTTGCATTTTGCATAGTCCAAGTCATTGGTCTTCGCATGTCCTTATCATTGTATTGTCATCTTGTCTTGGCTTCATCTTGTCATATCATATCCTTAGATCATTTTCATGTCATATCCTAAGTCATTGTCATAATCATTACCTTCTTGCATTTAGTCTCAAAAATTTGGTTTGTCAAACTTGAAAAATCAAAACTTTGGATGATACCCTAAGTTGTTGTTAGGGAGTCTTGACCTTGTCTAAAATTTGTCCTTTCATCAATATCATTTTTGTCAAACCTAGCTTAGTATCCAAGCATATAGGTGAGACATTGTCAATTTTTCCTATTTTTATTTGGTCCTTTGTCCTTTAAGGTCTTGGCTTCATTTCAACTTCCCAAGGTTGAGTCTTTAGGTTTGCATTCCAAAAAGTTTGTCCAAATCTTGAAAAACAACAAAAATATAGGTTGCATTCTTGCCATAGATTACATTTTCATCTGTTTAGGTTGCATTTAGTTGCATATCATACGTCATCCTTTTAAAATCAAAAATCCCAAAAACATTGCATAGTGACATGTCTATTGAAACAAGGTTCCAAGCACCAATGATGCAACAAAGTTTGATGTATCAACCGACAATGCAATCGAATTTTAATTCAAGGCAATCATAATTATATCCAACCCAACAACAAGGCAATATTGGTCAAACTTATCATGATGATGTAAATGTCCAAATACAAAAACTAGAGGAGAAACTAGCTCAAGAAAAGGAGATTTTGGAACAAAGAGCGAAAAACTTTGAGAAGAATAGATCACAAATGTCCAAAATGTTTCAAAAATTTCTAGGTCGAAATCCAAAGATTGAGCCAATTGATGTAAGATCTCTTATTGAATGATCAGACATACCAGCTCTCCTCTCACAAATAGAGATGATGAAACAATTTCAAGAAAAGAGACAACAACATTATGTGCCTCCACAACAAGAACAAGAAGGTGTTTACTATCAATCAGATTTTCAACCATCACAACCAATTGTTCAACAGTTCCAACATTTCCAACAGACACAACCAATGGTCCAACACAACCAGTGGTCCAACACAACCAATGGTCCAATTTCAACAATATGTCCAACCAACTATACAATGTCCACAAATAGTTCAACCAGTGGTGGAATATCAACAAGTTCAATCAACATATCAATGTCAACAACCACAACCAAACATTCAAAAACAAAGGTTGCAGCCCACACCAAGCCAAGTTTCAAACATGTCGGAACAATTGAACCAAGTCCAATATCAAAACATGTCATCAAACCAAGACCACATTCTTTCCAAACAAGTTCAAATTCCAGATACAACTATGTCAAAACCTCAAAATAAAGGTGCCTTTATTGCAATGATCTTAAGGAAACTACCAAGTGAGTTCTTTGAGGAAGATCAAGATAATACAATTATGTCTAGCAATGCCTCATCCCCCCACAAACAAATTGACTCTCCAATGGAATCTATCCCTACACCTTTAGAAGTTTAACAAGAACCTTCCATATTGTCCTCATCAAACAATACACCCAAGGATGAAATTATCCAAGGGCTATCCATAATTGATTGCCAAGATAATCCAATTCATGATGCACATCCTTGTCATGTTTCAGAAATACAAGACCCAATGCCACCATGCACTTTATTGCCATTACCTGTTTTAGAGGACCCCATTTGAAGTCCCTCTTCCTCATGTTCAAGCATTGATTCCTTGCCAAAATCCATCACAAATGTTCAAAGTGCATTTCCTTCATGCCAAAACATTGATCCCTTGTCAGAATCCCCCATGCATATCCAAAGTCCAACCCCATGTCAAGAGGATAATTTAGAGCATGAAGAAACATGTCTTGAAATAGATGAATATCAAGATATTGAAACCTTATCATCCCATCCAATTGTTGACCAGGACCCCATGTTCCCAGACACTCATGATGATTCACTTATTCCTATCAATTCTATCCAAGAAAACAATGTCCTTTCAAATCCCATTGACATTCAAGATATCCCTTCCATCCTTTCCGATGATCCCATTAAAAGTCAAGAGCAAAGCACCTTTAAAGAGGATTCCAATGATCTTCCTCCTTGTCAAGATCAAATTATTCCTGTAAATCCTCCACAAGATCCTTTTGTTCCTCCATCTTCTTGTCTTAATGCTCCATATACACTCCAAGATCTCATTTCTTTTGATGATCCCATTATTTCTCCCATTCCATCTCTTGAAGAGCCTATCATTGAACCATGTCCACTACACAATCCTAGTCCCCCTCATGATCCTAACCCCCCTCATGATTCTAACGTGTCAGTGCAAGATGTTCATGAACCCTCGACATGCATAATGGGTTCTTCCACTTTGGTGCAATCCGATCCACTTCAAGATCTCATTATTTCTCTCATATCATATCCACCTCATAATGGACTCGTGTCTTCTTCCCAAAGAAAAGAGTATCCTACAAGTCAAGATATTCATAAAGGCCAAGGGGTAGACCTTCAAAAGAAAGAACTCCTCAATATGAAAGAAGATCTTAAGGGTCATGTCTACACAACTCACTCTCAAGACGTTGGTATCCCTCCATCAAAATCAAAACATACACCTTCCCCATCATACTTTCCATCCATCTTAGGTCCTTATATCCCTTCATCATCTATGCAAGGTCAGCAAAGGCACACATCCTTGAGTAAATTTCATCAAACCAAAAGAAGTCCATTTCATTCATATCCATCCATGCATTCCTTTCCCCCTCCAAGAAATTTGAATGCCAAGTATAAAAGTCCTAAGTCTAGCAATCTACATGTATTCAAGGATCAACATGTCCAATATAATCGACATGTCAAAACAAAGAACAATATGATCTATAAAGAAAAAGAAATATCCAAAAGGCCACAAAGGCCCACTGAGCAAAATAAAGCAAAGTCAAAATATATATGGGTTCCTAAATTCCTTGTGCAAGAAATGCACTCCAAGGAACCACAAAAGCATGAAAAATCAAAAACCATGTGGATCCCTAAGTAGCTCCTTGAAGCACAAAAGCCTAAAGAAACATCCAACTTGGCATCCAAAGTTGCTATTCCTCCATCCAAACCTCTCAAATTTGTTCCTCCATCACCTTCTTCATCCATTTTGGGCCCTTATGTCCCAAAATCCCAAGCTATTCCTCCATCCAAATCTCAATATCCAAAATACATTTTTCCTCCATCAGTCCATCACCCCTCAAGGTGTGTGCCAATGTTGATCTTGCCTTCATTTCCATCCACTAAAGCCCAATTCTTCCAATACCCTATCTATTATCCAATGCATATTTTCCATCCTTTGATCCCTTTGATCCAATCCTTTGCATGAATCCTTGCCTTAATTTCATATCTTTTTCCATGTCCTTATCCTACCAACGTCTTTGAGCATACTTTTAAAGGTCATGGTCCATTTTTTTTTCAAGGCTACTATCGAAAAAAAAAAAAGATGCTTGAGTCCTTCTTCCATCCCCTATCATGTGTCCATCTTCTATTGAAAAAGTCAAAATACAAAAAAAAAATCAAAAAAGTGAGAAAAAAAAAAAGAAAAAGAAAAAAAAAGTAAAGCACAAATAATTCGTCCACTGGTGAAAACCTGGCAAACAGGTGCCTTGGGCAAGTACCATGATGAAAACCTAGCAAACAGGTGTCATGCGTAATCTATGAACTTCTTGCATACCGTACTTGGGGACGGGTTTTATCCTATCATATCCTTTTGTCCTTCATCGTTCCATTATTCTATCGAACCCCTGTCATTACCCTTCATATCCTATTGTCCCTCATGTCTAGTTTCCCTTTCCACCTTTGATCTTGATAAGGGCGAGGATCGTCATGAGCATCATGCATCTTGTTTGTAGCTTTTAGTCTATCATAGCTTTTGGTCTTTATCCATTTGCTTATTATAACTTTTCATCCATATTCCCTGTCTTATTGCAACTTTCTGCCACTATCCCTTAGCCAATCCCGACCTTCAGTCCATGTCCCTTATCCATTCATGGTCTTGCTTATCCTATCCATATCTTATCACTATCCATACACTCTTTCTGTCCCTTGATCTTGATCTGACATAAGGACGTGAAATGCAAAACATATTTTTCAAAAACCTCTTGACATGTCCCTCATGCCATGTCACTGCTTTACATTGTCATATCTAGTCTCTTGTCCCATCACGCAATAGCCCTTGAAAATTGCATCCCTATTGTCTACATGATAAAAGGCCTTTGTCTTCCCTCTATCCACCAACAGTTCAGAAAGCCTATTTATTCACCTGTCATATTCATTACCTTGCTAGACACTGGGGGCAAAATACTAAAAAAATCAAATAAAATGTCTTGAAATAATTCAAAAACATTCAAAAAATGTCCTGAAATAATCCAAAAAAATCAAATAATGTCCTGTAAAAATCCCCAAAAATCATAAAATGTCCTGAAATAATCCCCAAAAAATCATATAATGTCCTGAAAAAATCCCTAAAAATCAAATAAAGTCCTGAAAAAATCCCTAAAAATCAAATAAAGTCCTGAAAAAATCCCTAAAAATCAAATATTGTCCTGAAAAAACTCCCTAAAAAGTCAAATAAAGTCCTGAAAAAACAAAACAAAAAAATATCCCCTTTGTGCATAGACAAATCGCTGAGCATACATCCAATGACTCTCAATCACACATTGCACTTTACTGCAAATCATGCATTCACAGATGAACTTTTCAATCAAACCAGACATTCAAACTGATTAAAATTTTCATATCAGTCAATCAACATCAATATCATTTGTTCTTGTCACTACTATCATGGGTCTTATACAGGGTGTGGTATACTCGAAACCAGACTGTGTCCTGTCTTAGACAGGGTACCGCGTTCCCTGAAACCAGACAACATGATCATTCCTATTTTCCTTTTTTGACAATGACAATCAGATTGTTTGTTTGACTTGGTCGAATTTGTGAGTCTTATCTTTTTACTGATTTATCTTTGGCTTCGATCATGTTCCTATGTTGCTCGATGATGTCACTGAGTGATTTAGAGTGACCGGGATGGTTCATGGTCCCTTTCCTTGTTTTTGTTGTGTTTTCTATTTGTGGAATGTTTGTCACAAACTGGGGCAACTATATCATTAGGTATCTGTGATAAGTACATTCGCATTGTGAACACCACACATACCTCGACCCTTGATGTATGCACCCTAGGATGCTTCACTCATTCCTTGTGTGCGATGTGTCTGTCTTTTGCAATAGAGGTTGCATTTCAGCTCTGGCCTTCAATGCCATGATGCTCTGCATCCACTTTGCTACATTAAATAAAGGTTCTCACCTACTTATGTGCATTGGTGAAAGCAAGTTTTCCTTCATCTCTAACTATCCTCTGTCTAATTTCTGCTTACTAACATTTCTTCCGTTAGTCTTGACAGTCCGTTTGATCCTATCATTTTCTATCATTCTTATCGATCAATTGGCCTCTTTTCTGGATGTTTCCGATGAATTCCTTGAGGGGGCATGCATATGTCATCATTATTGTCTGGGGAATTTTCATTATTGTTCTTTGAAACAATGCTTAGAATCGCATTGTCTCAAAGAGGGGCAAAATGTAGACATCTAAAAATGGTCAACGCTTGCAGAGTCATACTTTAACATTTGTGCATTGCCTTATTTTAAGGTTTTTGCGTTGCATTAACATTTATTCTATGTTGTGTACTTGGTCTTTATCATTTGTGAGCATCAAGTCCTTCTTCTGCATTCTTCATTTGTCTCGCTTTCGAATTTGGTCTTGTCGATAATAATCTTCAGTCATGATTTTGGTCGATCTTATCCTGTCGCATCAATGTGCGTACTCATTTGGCATATTTTGACATCATCAATTCAATTTCATTTTAGACATCGTCAATCCTAATCAATGATAGAATTAGGGTTTTTGTCCTCTTGTCAAATATTGTCATTTTGCAATCGATTCGTCATCGATCCTTGTCCTCTTGTCAATCTCGTCAATTTTGCAATCGATTTGTCATCGATCGTTGTCCTTTTCAATCATGTCAATTTGGATCAATTAGTCATTGTTCCTCATCAATTGGCATCTATCAATTTGGTCTCTTTATCAATCTTGGTCAATTTCTCAACCAATCTCAATTGTTTATCAGCATTGGTCCTTTGTCAATCAAAATCATGATCAAATCGACATTAATTATCTTTTGTCAAGACCTAATTGTCGTCCTTGCATTTCTAATTCATCTTCTAGGGTTTTATGATTTATTCATTTAATCTTGTTTGTCATTTTCCCTCTAGGTTAAATAATTTATTTATTTATCCTAAGTCTTCTTGTCACAATTAAATATTTATTTAATTGGCTAATTAATTCCTCCCTCTTTTTGTGAATTAATTAATGAATGAAAAATTATTAATTAATTTACCTAATTTTCCAATTTACTAATTTCTCCTAATTCCTAATTTTCTAATTTTCATCAATTTCTAATTTCCTAATTTCCAATTCATCTAATTTTCTATTTTCTCCTATTTTTCTAATATTTCTCCTAATTTCATGGGAATGACATAGCAATCTTGTCATAATTTGTCAATCAATCAATTTTGCATAGCAACCTTGTCAATTTTGTCATAATTTGTTAATCAATCAATTTTGCATAGAAAGTGTCAATTTTGTCATAATTTGTCATATTTGTCATTCTTGATTTGAAATTTCCTTTCAAATCTCTTCATGCTAATATTTTCATCTCTCCAATTTGTCTATAAATTGGATGAATTTCTTCAATCAAGGGATCCGATCAATCAATCACGCTTCTAGTATCCTTACGCTGCCATTCTATCTTAACAATCTTGCTTTCATACTATGCCTTGGCATTTGTAGGTGAGATCCACAAACAAAGCAATTTGAAGGAGAAAGAAGGACAATGGAGAATTATGGAGGAGATATTCGCATTTGTGATGGTTTGCATTTGATTTGAATGTCTTGTTTTCATGTCTCTATTATATGTTTTAGGATTGTTATCATTGCAATTTAGTTTTCATGATTGAGCTAGTTTAATTTTGATTTGCTTTGATGAATTCCAAATTCCTATCTATAGAATTATTTATTATGATCATGCGACAAATATATTAAGATGGAGTGGTGATGAGAAAGCCATCAGTAGTGGCTGCAAGAATCTCGACATGCTTGGTAGTGGAAAATTGCTGCAGGAAGTCATCTTTGCTCAGAGGTTTATGGTATAGGTGCAACTGATGACCATTGACTAACAATTTAAACTTAACAGGATCTATTGTAGATAATTTGACAACACCATTAAAAAATGTTTCAATTATTTCATAAGGTCCTAACCATCGTGTCTATAATTTTCCCAAATTATCTTTATACCTAGAATCATAAAGTAGAGCCCAATCTCCTTGCTGGAATGATTTGTCCTTGATATAGCAATCATGCCACTTTTTGGACTAGTATTGAGCGGATTCAGTATGCTACAGGGCAGACTTCCTTATCTTATCTAAAATGTTAAGTTGCAAGAGCCTTTCTTCTTGAGCTCCAGACAGAGTCATATTTAAGGAAATAACTGTTCTCAAAGTTTTATGTTCAAACTCTATAGGCATCATTCCTTTTTTCCCATATACCATTTCAAATGGTGTAAACCCTATTTTAGTTTTCCAGGTGGTTCTATAATCCCATACAACTTCAAATAATCTGCTAGACCAATCTTTTCTATTGAGTGCTACAGTTTTGGTCAATATTGATTCAAGCTCCCTGTTAGTAATCTCTGCCTGGCCATTAGCCTGTGGATGATAAGGAGTGGATTTCCTATGCCTGACATTGTATTCATTAACTAAGGCTATGATCAAAGTGGAAGTGAACTATGCCCCTTGATTGGTCACTATTTCTCTAGGAACTCCATACTGAGTGAAGATTTCTTCATATAAGAATTCTACCACCTTATTGTCTCTAGCATGCTTGAAGGCTTTGACCTCTACCCATTTACTAACATAGTCAGTACAAACAAGAATATAGGAGCAACCATTTTATGGTGGATCAATTGGCCCAACAAAGTCTAGGCCCCATTTTTCAAATGGTGTAACAACCACCTGAGGGTGTAGAGGCATTTCATCAGACTGAGCTGGTCCGCCCATTCTTTGAAATCTTTCACATTTCCTGGTGTATTTAACTGCATCCTTGTGCAAGGTTGGCCAATAGTACCCTATAGTTAATATCTCGAGAGCTGTTCTTTTGGCTGCAAAATGACCTCCACAAGGTTCATCATGATAGGCATGAATTATATCATATATCTCATCTTCCCTTAGACAACGCCTCATAACTTGATCTGACCCTGTATAAAATAAGCAATCTTCTATCCATGAAAAGTTGAAACTCTTTTCTACTAGCAGTCTTTTCTCTTTGGGTGAGAAATGTGGGGGTGTCTTGTTAGCTGCTAGGTAGTTGGCTATGTTAGCATACCATAGACTATGTAAAATGATGGAAAACAAATGCTCATCTGGAAAGGAATCATTAATGACCTCCTTATTGTTCGGTGTGTGAATCCTTGACAAAAAATCTGCCACTACATTTGCTTTTCCTGGTTTATCAATGATAGTAATATCAAATTCTTGCATTAACAATAACCATCTTGCCAATCTACTTGTAATGGAGATTTTGTTCATGAGGTACTTGATGGCTGCATGATCAGTATGTACAAAGATTTGATATCCAGTTATATAGTGTCTGAACTTATTAAGGGCATAGATAACAACTAACATCTCCTTTTTAGTAACAGTGTAATTGATTTATGGTCCTTGCAAATTTTTACTGATGTAATAAATTGCATTTTCCAAAACTCCTTGCTTCTGCCCTAGAACTGCTCCTATTGCAAAATCAGATGCATCTGTATGAATGTGAAAAAGAATTGACTAATCAGGTCCTTTAAGCACATGGGCTTGGATTAAGGCTTCTTTTAGTTGAGAAAATGATTTTTCACATGCAACTGTCCATTCAAACTCAACTTCCTTTGTCAATAAAGAATATAATGGCCCTGCTTTTTGACTAAAATCCTTGACAAATCTCCTATAGTACCTACCTTGCATGGCCTAGAAAACTTCTCACATCCTTTTGTTTAACAGAGGTAGGAAGATCAAGTATTACTTCTATTTTAGCTGGATCCACTTGAATACCTGATTGAGAGATTTGATGCCCCAACACTATACCTTCTTGCATCATCATAAAACATTTTTCACTATTTAAGGATAAATCGTGGTCTTCACACCACTACAATACTTTGGTCAGATTTTGTAATGCCTCCTTAAATGTAGCTCCATAAGTAGTAAAGTCATCCATGTAGATTTCCATACAATCATGGGATATCTGAAAATATACCGAGGACAACCCTTTGAAAGGTTGTAGGAGCATTACATAAACCAAAAGGAAGGACTGAATAGGCATATGTGCCCCAAGGGCAGGTAAAGGTAGTATTTTCTTGATCTTCTGAAGCTATTCTAATTTGATTATAACCACTTAACCCATCTAAAAATGAAAAAAAATGCTTACCTACTAGAGAGTCTAACACTTCATCTATAAATGGAAGTGGGAAGTGATCCTTTTTGGTAGCAGCATTGAGCTCCCTATAGTCCACACAAACTCTCCATTTTCCTCCTTTCTTTGAAACTATAACCAGAGGAGAAACCCATTGACTGTCTAAAATAGTGTAGATGAATCCCACATGAAGCAAATTTTGTAGTTCCTCTTTAACTATTTCCCTTAAAGAAGGATTAATCCTTCATTGAGGCTATCTAATTGGCTTAGAATCTTCTTTGATATAAATTCTATGAGTACACAATGTAGGATTTAATCCTTTCATGTCCTGATAATCCCATGCAAAAGCTTGTTGTTGGGCTTTGAGTAATTTTGTTAATAACAATCTTTGATCTGCTGCTAATTGACTATTTATATTCAGATTTCTCCTTGCAACAACTTCTATTTGAATTACTGATTCTGCATTAGATATTTCAGATAGACAAGAGGTTTGAATCTCCTGTGGTAGCAATGTGACAAACATATCTATGGCTATAGGAGAATTTAAAAAACCTACAGATGGAAGAAGGGTATGCAGAGGACTTACTGGTATACCCAATGACTGTTTAGCTGCTCCATAATGATTTCTTATGATGTTAGAGAGTACTGAATCATCCTCTTGAAGTGCTATGACTAGGTCCCTTGATAACATCATTAGTTGTTGAACATAATTAATTTTCTCTGATTCTTCTCCTATGTATGGCCATACTACTCATTCTTGATCAAGTTGTGGTTGTGTTGGAGAATAGAGTGCAAGTGTTTTGGTAGTAATATCATCTGAAATTGTCATATCTCCAGATCTGCAACCTATATATGCATCAACTGTTGCCAGCCAAGGTCTTCCCAAAATAATTGGACATCCACCTAATGTTTCCTTGGGAGAGAGGATTATGAAATCAATAGGATATTCCCAAGAATCTAACATGACAACAATATCTTCAACCATTCCTTCAGGCCGAACAGTAGAGCTATCAGCAAGCTGCAGGACCATTGGAGTTGATCTGAGACTAGTAATGCTGAGTTGTTGCATGACATCCTTAGTAATCACATTTATTGTTGCTCCTAAGTCTATCAAAGCATTTTTGATTTGAGTTCCATTAATAACTACCTTGACAATAGGGCTAACTAGGTTAGAATATTTAGGGACAACAACTTTTCCTAACATAATATTAGCCAACTGTCCTACTACATGCATTGTTTTTGGATCTTTTTTCTTCCTCCAAGGTTCTTCAGACATGCCTCTTTAATATCTTTTCCATATATGGACATTATGTCTTTAATAGCTTGAAATAGTGGGATTTTAACAAATATATGTTTAAGCTGATCAATAAGATCAAAAGCTATATCATCCTCCTGCCTAGATACTTCTACCTACAATCTTTGAGGAAACAAGGGAGTTCTTATAGGTATATCTGAAGTTTTAGACTGCTAAACTTGCTCAGGGTTTCTAAATTTATCAGGTATAGTTTCCTGAGTAGTCTCCTCTATTGGTAACTCTATTATGACTGGAGGAGATGGAGTAGGCAATGTTGTCCGTGACCACAAATGAATATCACTTATATTCAGAGAGTAAGAAGGATAGTTATTAGGATCAATTGAAAAAACTTGCTGTTGCTGCTATGGTTTATTATTTGGATTTGGAACAGGCTGAGTTGGCAGTTGGGTTGGCTTGGATGGAGTGGCATTAAGAGCCAGTGGCATTAAAGCTGGTTGTTTGGACTATTGTTGTTGCTACAGGAAACCTAATGATTGGTTTGCCCATTGCTGTCCTCCCCTCCATCATGGTGACTATTTCCAGTTACCTTGAGGGGGAGACCAATTCCATTGTTGTTGCTGCCATGGAGATGAGGAATTCTGACAATTAGGCCAAGGATTTTGAGAGTTATTCCAAGACCGAGGAGTATAATTTCCAATTTTTTTGGGAATATGGTGGTTGCCACTGATTGTTTTGTGCATTCAAGTTCATATAAGGATTAGAAAATGAAAATAGATCATGTGGTATACCTTGTCTTGGAGGCCAAGGCCTTTATTGTGCAACATAAAAGAGTTGTTCATCATCTCCGTAGACAGACTTGAAATATGGGGAACTTTATTGGCTATCAATTTTAGCTAACAGTTTACATCTAAAGTCCTTCTTTTGTCGACAGTGAGGACAAAATTCAGCAAGCATAGCTTCTACCTCATCATGCTTTTTCTTTTCCTATAGTGTATCCAATTGGGTACCCATATTATTAATTATATCTTCTTTAAAATCCTTCAATAGATGAGTTATTTCCATTCTTGAGACTGTTGAAGATGACTTTGCAATTTAAGAACCAGGTCTATAGTGTCTTCCCGTCTTTGCTCAGCTCTTGAATACTTTTGATAGATTTGTCTGATATCATCCCATTGAACTTGAGTAATATCTCCTCCTCCTATTAGATCTAAGGAGTCAACACAGTCATCATTGATGCCCCTCAGAAAAATCAACTTCATAGAGTCTTCACTTAGATTACTATGTTTGGATTTGCTAACACTAAATAAAAACCTTTCCAAATAGTCTTCCAGGCTTTCATTTTCTTTTTTGTGTCATTATGAAGATATCATCACCATGTCAGTCCATTCCCCTACAATAGTCTTTATACTTATCCAAGAAGTTTGTCTTCATCTCCTCCCAGGTAGTGGTTATATTTCTTCCTAAACTCATAAACCATCTCAAAGTAGCTTCTTTCAAAATAGCAGGGAATAACTTGAGTTTATGAGCATCAGTGGTATAATCATAACTTCTGTAAAGGATATCAAATTCAAACAGAAAGGTGTTGGATCTTCTGTTACTAATCCATGAAATTTTGAGAGTGAAGAGGCTGGTATGTTTTTCAAATTTGCATTATCATGCAGGTCAGGAATGTAAAACTGAAATGTTGGATTGACAGGTGGAGGTGGAGGATTTGCTGCCATTGGTCCCTAATAAATGACTAGAGGTAAAATGTTTTGTTCAAAGGGTTCGTTTAGGAAGTCTAGGTCTCCTTCTGACATATTGAAGAAATCGCTATTTAGCACATAAGTTTTTGCAAAAGGGTTTACTTTAGGTGCTTGATTTGATCTTATATCTTGAGTAGAATGCGAGGGAAGAAATCTTCCTAATGCATCTCTTCTCCTCCTATGCATGCAGATTAATGAAAGAAATTCAAAAAGCTAATTAAGAAACTTAAGAACTAATGGCTTACAACAAGTCCTTAGCTTGGCACCATCCTCGACAACGTCGCCAAAAATGTTGGTCCTCACAACTAGAATGGTAACTAGGTAATAAAACACAATTCAGAGATTGAATATCCTTAAATAACTAGCTTTTCCTATGGCAAAGGCTCATTTAGTTATCAACCAAGGAGGTAAACTTGAAATGAGCTAGCACTGTATGTGCACCAAGTTCATATTGCAACCATCCTATATTACTGCAGGAAAGAGACTTCTTCTTAAAGTAAACACATGAAATCTCAAATGAACTAATACTTTTAATCTTACAACTGGAATTACTTTAAACAACTACTATTAAATGATAAAGTTTTGATAGGCAGCAGGAACTACTTTGCTGCTGTGGCTGCAGGAACATACACATGAATTGTTTCCTATGGCTGCAGGAACAAACAACTGCAGAAACAACTACTAAAAAAGTATGAAATTAAATGAAACATACAGAGGATTGCTCACCAAGTGGGCCCCCTTCAGTGAGTATCTCAAGAACTTCAGATTACAATTATCTAATCATTCAAAATCACATTGATCTCTTTATTTCATCTTGAATAGAAAATACATAAACAATACCAGAAGACTGTGTATTAAAAGAAACTATGGTCATTCTCTTCTATCCCTGAGAGGAGAGAGATCCATTTATTTATAGGAAAAATTATAACAAATTTCTAACTGATCGACCACATTCCTATGGAATAGGTGAACAAGATTTATTAATAAGGAAAGAAGTTAGCGTAGGACAACAGAATAACATCTATCCTGCAGCTGAGAAAATATAGCATGACTAGCCTCCTAGATCTAATCTCCACTAAGAACAGTTATAAATGATTCATAAATCAATCTGCTGAAGAACCGGTCAAGTGGTTTCAATCATTACTGCATTTCTCTGACTGGGTCTGCATTGCAGTGATATATTTGATGATCTTTTGAACCGCCATTTGTCTTTGCTTCACCTTTGCTAACCATGCATCATGATATTAATGCACAACAAACATGTGTATATACTAATGCTAACATGATATAATGCAAACCATATTTATAATTGTTTTTAGATATTTGCACAGATAGATCATTTAAAATCATTATATGAAATCCTTAGGTATAAGTTAAACCAGTTTCAGAAACACTTAAAAGGTATCAACTTAGGAGAATATTATAATCCAAATGTCATCTAACCATAAGACCTAGGCATGAGTATTATATAAAAAATATATCAAAATAGAGCCATTATTTAGGCTTATCAAGCAGTACGCTCTAGGCAGTGTGCCAACCTCCAAGTGCAGGCACCTCATTGTAACACATACTTTCTACAAAAGTATCAGCTGACTATGGGTAGGCTTCCCACCATGGTTTTTCCCTTTCCTAGTTTTCCACGTATAAATCATGGTGCTATGTGGTATGATTTCTTTGCATTGATTATCTGGTTAATTATTGTTTACTGGTATATGTTCCTACTGACAACTGTCTGTACCGGTACTTGATTTGTTTAAGGTTGTATTGTGGATTAAAACTTATAATCTGTTAACAACTGATTCACCCCCCCTCTCAGTGGTTCACCGGTTATCCTAACAATTGGTATCAGATCTTTGGTCCTCTTTTGCAAAAGGTTAACCACTTGAGGTATATCCAATGACAGGTAACACTTCTAATCCACCGACAACTATTTTCAGATGAGAAATCCCTTAGCTTGATGGAACTAATTATGGGATATGGAAAATTCGAATGGAGACTCATCTTAGATGTCTTGGCAAGGATATTTGGGAGATCACTGAGAAAGGATACATGCCTTATGATCCGACATCCGACAATCCTACTCCTGCAGACCTGGACAAGAATATTGAAAATGATTGTAGAGCTAGAGAAGCCCTCTTGTGTGCACTTACTGATCAAAAGATCAAGGGATTGACTGACAAGTCATTGGCTAAGGTTATATGGGACAAATTGCAAACTCTGAATGAAGGTGACCCTATTGTCAAAATTGCTAAACTTGATGGTTACTGGGTAAGGTATGAAAACTTGAAAATGAAAGAAAATGAAAGAATTGTTGTGTTTATGGAAATAGTAAATGAGATTGTTATGGGAATTTAATGTTGTGGAGGATTTCTAAGTGAAGATGAAATATTTTCCCCAGCCTTGAGAGCCCTTCCATTGGCTAACAAGATGAAGGCAACTGCAATTAATGAGTTATGAACAATGGCAAACACTTTAGTCAACAAATACATTCTGATTGGGAAATTATCAACTTTTGAGCTTGAAGAATTTGGATCTTCTGGAGTTGTAAAGTCTAAACCTTCTTTTCATGCATCATCATCAACATCTATTGGCAAAAGTGATTGGAGAGCCCTATATGCAAAATAAATGGAAGACATGAGGAAAGAAGATGAAGAGCTTGAGCAACTTGAAGCCTTATTTGCTAGAAGAGTACCTAAAGGTCCAACTGGAAGTAAGTATGAAGGAAAAACACCTTTTAAATGTTTTGCATGTAATAATATTGGTAATTTTGCATCTAGATGTCCTGAAAGGAATGCAAGGTTTGAGGAAAGAGTTAAGAGAACTTTTAAGCCTAACCCAAACAGATATATATTCAAGAAAAACAAACATTGCTACATAGCAGATGAGGAAGGAGTAACTGATGACTCTAGAGATGAACCGACAGAAGACTTAGCTAGTGGATCTGGAAATGGAAAGGAATGGGTGTTCTATGCTTTGAAGGAAGATGAACCAGAACCAGCTATCAAAAATGAAGAAAAGGCCCTGGCAGAAAAAGTTGAAGATGAGGATGAATGGGTAATTAATAGTGGATGCTCACATCATATGACTAGAGATAAAAGGAAATTTTGTCCCTGCAAGAATACAATGGTGGTCAAGTTATATTTGGAGATGACAGAACATGTATGATCAAAGGTAGAGGTATTATTTCTTCGGATGACAAGTCTAACACTGATAATGTCTATTATGTAGAAGGTTTAAGGCATAATATTTTGAGTGTTGGTCAATTAGTTGATAAGGGTTTTCAACTTCAGTTTAAGGATAGAAAATGCAAAATCATTAACAAAACTGTTTTGGAGATTGCAACCAGTATTTAGATAGGAAGTAACATCTTTCACTTGAACACTGGTAATAAGACATGTTTGATTTCTCATATTGATGAGAGTTGGCTATGGCATTAGAGGTTGTGTCATGTTAATTTTGATTGTATTGTTAAGATCAGTTCAACTAATGCAGTTAGAGATATACCTAAGATTATGAAGCCTCATAATTTGGTATGTAAGGAATATCAATTGGGTAAGCAAGTCAGAAGTTCTTTTAAAAGCATACATGATAAATCTAATGATGTACTTGATTTGATTCACACCGACTTATGTCGTCCAACAAGGACTAGAAGCTTTCAAGGTGATAGGTATTTCATGCTGATTATTGATGACTATTCTAGAATGATGTGGGCAACTTTTCTGAGGGAGAAGTCTGAAGCTTTTGAGAAATTCAAGATCTTTAAAGCGAAGGTTGAAACAAAAACTAGATTGAAAATCAAATGTCTAAGATCAAATTATGGCGGTGAGTTCACTTCTCATGAATTTAACAGTTATTGTGAGACAAATGAAATCAAGAGACAACTATCTGCACCTAGGACTCCTCAACAAAATGGAGTAGTTGAAAGAAAGAACAAAACCATTTTGGATGCAGCTAGATCTATGATGATGGAAACCAAATTGCCTCATATCTACTGGAGAGAAGAAATGAGTACAACAATATCCACATTCAACAGAGTTCACAACAAAGGTGAAACCGGTAAGACCCCTTATGAACTATGGTTTGGACATACACCTACTCTTAAGTATTTTAGAAATTTTGGAAGTAAATGCTATATCAAAAGAGATGATTCAATTGGAAAGTTTGATCCTAGATGTAATGAAGGGATATTTCTTGGTTATTCAATTTAGAGTAAAGCATATAGATGTTATAACAAAAGATTGCAGAAAATTGTGGATAGTGCTAATGTGAAAGTGGATGAACAGTACATAAATCATTCTATATCATATGACAGGGAACCAACAGTGGAAATGATCATAACTGAACCAACAATGCCTCAATCGATACAAGAAGCTGAAACAGTTACACCAGTACAATCAAGAAATTCAACTATGACTGATGATTAGAGTGGTGAACCTGAAGTTCAAAAGACTCCAAGGTATATAAGATTAAATCATTCTGAAGATCAAATTATTGGAGATAGGAACAAGGGAGTAATAATAAGAAGAAAAATAGCAAATGAAGAGGTATGTTTTATTTATCAAATTGAACTGGCAACTATTATTGAATCTTGTAAGGATAAACATTGGTTAAAGGCTATGGAAAATGAATTAGATCAAATAGAGAAGAATGAAACTTGGTCTTTAGTTTCTCGGCCTAAAAATAAGAATGTTATTGAACTAAATGGGTTTTTAGAAATAAACTGAATGAGGATGGTCAAGTTATAAGGAACAAGGCTAGATTGGTTTGTAAAGGATATTCTCAAATGGAAGGAATTGATTATGGTGAGACATTTGCACCTGTAGCTAGAATTGAAGTTGTTAGACTATTTCTTGCCTATGTAGCTTATAAGAACTATAAGGTTTATCAAATGGATGTCAAATGTGTATTTTTGAATGGTGAGCTTGAGGAAGAAGTTTACATTGAGAAACCTGATGGATTTACACTGACAAATGACAAAGACATGGTTTGTAGATCGAATAAAGCTTTATATGGTTTGAAACAGGCTCCTAGAGCTTGGTAGGCAAGGTTGGATAAATATCTTTTGAAGCTTGGTTTTACTAAAGGTAGTGCTGATAGTAATCTATATTATAAGATCATTGATAATGATATTCAGATTATTGAAGTCTGTTGTTGATGATATCATTTTTGGAGGAGAAGATAAACTGTGCATGGAATTTTCTAACAACATGAAAAATAAATTTGAAATGTCCATGATTGGTGAGATGAAATTTTTCTTAGGTTTGTAGATTACTCAAACTGACAAAGGCATTTTTATCTATCAAACTAAGTATCTGAGGGAATTGTTGAAATTTTTTGGTATGGAGAATTCCAAACCAGTAAGTACTCCTATGGCTACAAGTGAGAAATTATCCATCAAGGATACTTCTTCGCTGGTAAATCTGACAAGGTATAAATCTATGATTGGTGGTTTGTTATATCTAACTCAGACTAGATCTGATATTATGAATGCAGTAAGTATTGTTTCAAGATATCAAAGTAATCCTAAAGAAAATCATGAATGTGCAGTAAAGAGGATATTCTGGTATTTGAAAGGAACAAAAAAATATGGCTTATGGTATTCCAAAAATGATGATTTCACTTTATGTGCATATACTGACTCAGATTGGGTAGGTGATATCGATGATAGGAAAAAGCACTTCTGGTGGAGCTTTCTTTCTTGGAAAGAAATTGGTTTCATGGATAAGCAAAAAACAATCATGCATTTCTTTATCTATTGCTGAAGCTAAGTATGTTGCAACAACAACTAATTACACTCAAGTTTTGTGGATGAAGCAAATGTTGAAGGATATCAGGGTAAATTGTAGTGAACCGATAGTTAACTATTGTGATAACTCTGTAGCTATTGACATGTCCAAGAATCTAGTATTTCACTATAAGATTAAGCATATTTTAATAAAGTATAACTTTCTGAAGGACAAGGTAGAAGCAAAGGAAGTCAAATTGGTTTATGTGAATACTAAAGAACAGATTGCAGACATATTCACTAAACCGCTGTCTAAGGAATCATTTGAATACTTGAGAGACAGGTTAGGGGTTTCTGCCCCTCCGACAAAGACTTGATTGATAAAGTTTGTCATCATTCTGGTATGCATTATCAGGAACATTATCCATTCCAGCACTGATGAATGGTGCCACTACTTAGAGGGAGTAGTCAGCCTTGAGATTTAGAGGTTTATATCATTGCTTTGATATTTTTGTTAGGTTTCTGGCATTGATGTCAAAGGGGGATAGATATTGATGTGAAAATAAAAGAAAAATTGTATACATTGGGGAGAGAGATTTGTTTAGAGTCTTATAGAGATATCATTCACTAAGGGAAAGCTATTGATTGTTGGTTGTCTTCCATAAGGGGAGACTTGTTTGGCATTTCTTTGTACTTAGATTATTTTCACATCTAGTGTTGCCATCAATACCAAAGGGGGAGATTGTTGGCACTATGGATATGTGTGGCATTGATGTTTTGTCATTGATGTCAACACTAGCTATTACCAACATACAGATTTACACTGGCTGATATGGATGGTTATCGACAGACAGGTTACTGGTATAAGATCTAGTGTTACCGGCATAAGAGACTATCTGGTTGGCACTTCCAACATCTTTGGATCAGTAAAGTATATTGGATTTCATGTGCTATATGATCCATAAGCATGTTTTGGTTAGTTGGTATTGGATTTGTAATTGGATGTTATCATACACACTGGTAAATGCTTACCGACACTGGTTTAAGGCTTTGCTGATAGAGCTTTCATTGAGGAATTATGACAGGATGCACAATTGGTGTTGGTGTAGCTTCTTCGAGGATTTCAGGATGCTGAAGATGTTCGTTGATTGTGCTTCAATTGCTTGAAGATATTGCTTTGGCGTGGTGGACCCAGAATAGGTCCAGTACCTATCTAGGTTATGGACCGGTATCATGCTAGCGTGTACTCTACACATTACCTGGATGATTCAAGGTGTTTTATGGATTTGTTATTATTGTTTTGGTCTTAAGCTGATATGGCATATCATTGTAATAAGGAATTATGTATTGATATTATTGTAATATCTTTAGGTGGCCGACCTAATTGGTTTAGGCCTTAGGGTTTGTATAAATAAAAGGTAGAAACTCTTTGTAAAGTATCATAGTTATTGAAAAAGGTCATGGTCAAAGAATGTAATGTGCGAATATTGTAATATCATTCAGGAAGAGGAGTTGATTGATCATTGGTGATCGGATTGGTTTCAGAAGAGGATTTAGTCCTCCGATATTAAGCTTAACTGAGACTATAATAAGGCATAGTAGATGCCATTTCCAGTAGTTCACTTTATTGGATTGTTGTCCATTTATCTTGAGAAGGTTGTAGCCTCTCTATAGTCAATGAGACTCTTTTGTAATGAGTAGTACGCTCTAGGAAGTATGCCTTCCTACAAGTGCAAGCCCCTCATTGTAACACATACTTTCTATAAAAGTATCATCTGACTGTGGGTAGGCTTCCCACTGTGGTTTTTCCCTTTCCAGGTTTTCCACGTACAAATCATGGTGTTATGTGGTATGATAGCTTTGCATTGATTATCAAGTTAATTATTGTTTACTAGTATCTGTTCCTACCAGCATCTGTCTGTATCGGTACTTGATTTGTTTAAGGTTGTATTGTGGACAAAAAGTTATAATCTGTTAACAATTGATTCACCCCCCCTCTCTTAGTTGTTCACCTGTTATCCTAACATCTACAAGTTATACTATTGAAGAGAAAGCTTTGGCTTCTAAGATTGATGCGAAAAATGAATGGGTGATTGACAATGGTTGTTCACATCATATGACATGTGATAAATGTAGATTTGTGAATATGGAAAAGTATGATTGTGGTTTGGTGAGATTTAGAGACAACAAAACTTGTGTAATCCATTGTAGAGGTTCTATTTCTCTTGATGGTAAGCATAATACTGATGATGTTTTATATGTTTAAGGTTTAAAGCATAATATTTTGAGTGTTGGATAGATGGTTGATTAGGGATATGATTTGCAATTCAAGAATGGAAAATGTAGGATCTTGAATAGCTCTGGTATAGAGATTGCATCATGTACTAAAACTAAAGGTAATATGTTTCATCTGAATGATGGTGATAAAAGTTGTTTGATTGTTTAGATTGACGAGAGTTGGTTGTGGCATATGAGAATGTGTCATGTTAACTTTTACTGCATGATTAAGATTAGTTCTACTCAAGCTGTTAGAGATTTGCCAAAGATTATGAAGCCTACTAATCCGATATGTAAATAATGTCAATTGGGAAAGAAAACAAGAATTTCATTCAAGAGAGAATTGTATACATATAATGGATTTTTATATCTTGTGCATATTGAGTTGTGTAGACCATATAGAGTGAGAAGATTGCAACGAGACATATAGTTTATGTTGCCGATTGATGACTATTCCAAGATGATGTGGGTCACTTTTGTAAGGGAGAAATTTGAAGCACTAGAGAAGTTCAAAATATTCAAAGATAGAGTGGAGACATAGACATGATTTAAGTTGAAGTGTTTGAGGTCTGACAAAGGTGGAGAATTCACCTCCAGTGAGTTTAATTCCTTTTGTGAAGAGCATGGAATCCGGAGATAGTTATCTGCTCCTAGAACCCCTCAACAGAATGGAGTTGTTGAAAGGAAGAACAAAAAAGTTTTGGATGCTTCTAGAACTATGATGATTGAAGGGAATGTTCCACATATCTATTGGAGAGAAGCTTTTAACACTACCATATACACATTTAACTGGGTGCATATAAAGGTGATTTCGATAAGACCCCTTATGAGCTATGGTTTGGTCATGTTCCTACAGTTAGATATTTCAGAATCTTTGGAAGCAAATGTTATATTAAAAGAGATGAGAATATATAAAAATTTGATGCAAGATGTGATGAAGGAATCTTTTTGGGATACTCTACTAAGAGAAAAGCCTACTGCTGTTACAACAAGAGTCTGAGGAAGATAGTGGAAAGTGCGAATGTGAAGGTAGATGAGAGTTATGAGAAGTAAATTAGAGCATGAGGATATGAGTCTGATGATCAAGATGTTATTGCAAAGCAAGTGCAAACTGAGAGCATGAAATAGAGTGATTTGGTAGATGTAGAGATAGTGAATGCCGATGCTTCTGCCGGTGAAGAAGTTCAAGAGCCTAAAAAATCAAAATAATCAGAAGATCCCAAGGTATGTAAGACTAAATCATTCAGAGAATCAAATTATTGGTGATATGATTAAAGGTGTGATGACTAGGAGAAGAATTATCGCTGGAGAGACATGTTTGATTTCTAAAATTGAGCCTAAAGATGTTGCTGAATCTTGTAAAGATGAGATTTGGGTAAAAGCTATGGAAGAAGAGCTAGATCAGATTGAGAAGAACAAAACATGGGAACTTGTTCCAAGACCTAAGGACAAGAATGTAATTGGTACTAAATGGGTGTTCTTGAATAAGCTGAATGAAGGATGGAGAAGTTGTTAGAAACAAATAAAGACTGGCATGTAAGGGATATTCACAAATGGAAGGTATTGATTTTGAGGAGACTTTTGCTCTGGAAGCTAGAATTGAAGATGTTAGACTATTTCTTGCATATGTTGCTCATAAAAATTAAAAGTATATTAGATGGACATGAAGTCAACCTTTTTGAATTGTGACTTGGAAGAGGAAATCTACATTGAGCAATTAGATGGATTTTCATTGATAGATGAAGAAGACATGGTTTTTTAGATTGAAGAAAGCATTGTATGGTCTTAAACAATCCCCTAGAGCCTGGTATGCTAGATTGGATAGGTATTTGATGAAGTTAGGATTATGTAAAGGTACTGCTGATAGTAATTTTTATTTCAAGGTTGTTAATGATAATATTTTTATTGTTGAATTCTTTGTTGACGATATTATCTTTGGAGGTGATGATGATTTGAGTAAGAATTTTTCTGATGATATGCAAAAAGAATTTGAGATGTTTATGATAGGTGAGATGAAGTTTTTTTTGGGATTACATATTTCAAAGAATGATACAGGAATTTTCATATCTCAATCTAAGTATTTGAAGGAATTGCTGAACAATTTTGGGTTAGATGATTCCAAACATATTGGAACTCCTATGGTGAATGCATGCAAGTTGTCAAAAGATGATGAATCTTTGAAGGCTAACTAGACCTTGCATAGATCTATGATTGGTGGAATGCTTTGTTTTACCCAGAATAGGCCTGATATCATGAATGTTGTATGCCTCATTTGCAGTTTTCAAGCTGATCCTAAGGAAATTGATGTTACTGCTATGAAGAGGATATTTAGATACTTGAAGGTAATGATTGGTTATGGGTTGTGGTATTGAAAGAATGATGCTTTCACTTTAAATGCTTTTACTGATGCTGATTGGGCAAGTGATGTTGATGACTAGAAGAGAACTACTAGTGGAGCATTCTTCTTGGGAAAGAAGTTGGTTGCATGGACAAGTAAGATGCAAGATTCTATTTCTTTATCCACTGCAGAAGCTGAATACATTGTTGCTGCTACCAACTATACTCAGGTAGTTTGGATGAAGAAGATGCTAAAGGATATTAAAATTATTTATTATGAGCCTAGTGTTATCTATTGCGACAATTCTAGTTCCATAAATATGTCTAAGAATTCAGTGTTACATTCTAAGACCAAGCATATATCAATCAAGTTTCATTTTTTGAGAGAGAAAGTCGATGATAAGGAAGTTAAACTACTGTTTATATATACTAAGGAACACATTGTAGATATATTCACTAAGCCTTTGCCTTCTGAGGCATTTGTATATCTGATAGAGAAGTTAGGGGTGATTTCCCCTCCAGGTGGAAAATAGATGTATTGGGATACATTGATCAGGTGGACTTCAGTGTCCTATTATGTTATCTGGATTGATGAATTGGTGTTGCTACTTTGGGGGAGTAGTTAGTGTGTGGTTCAGTTGATCAGATTTGTGAATTTATCCTAAGGGGGAGTGATTTTCCTTCTTAGAGGGAGATATGCATGAGAATAATGATTTGTTTGTGTCTTTGGCATTGCTGTCAAAGGGGGATAAGACCTTGTGAAAAACCGTGAAGTATTTTTGAGTTATCTGTCTAAGGGGGAGCTGATCTTATTGATTTTGAGGGAGACTGTTGGATGTTGTTTTCTTTCTTTGTATTATTATTTTTGATATTTATATGTTTCTATCAATGGAAAAGGGGGAGATTGTTGGATATTAGAGTTGTTGGGATATGTTGTTGTTATTGACGTCAACATATTCCTATGTTGCAGAGAATTGGTTGTTGTAGAGAGTTGGTTTTGGTGATCTAATGCAAATGTGATGATACAGTTTATTGGGTTTTGAGATGCTTATCTCTAGTTGATTAAATATGATTTTCATGATGCTATGAGGTGATTTGATTGAGTTATGTGGTCCAGTATGGTGAATGGTTTTTCAGTATTATGTGTTGCAAAATGGTGGTATTTGATTCATATTGCTCTAAAATGATTATATCTTGAGTTGTGGATTTTGGAGAGTGTTTGGGACGTTCATGCATGTCCTTTGATCAGATGGTTCATGATTTGGAACTTCACAAGTGTATCTTTCAGTTTGTTAGTTGGTGTTCTTGAGCTTCGGTAATAGTGTTAATGATAAATCTTATGATCTGAGTTGTTGTGGTGATTGCACTAGAATTCACGTTGCTTATTATTGTTTTCTGATAATGTGCTATGCATTTTGGTGGTCTGCGTTGATCGTGGTGCATGTTGATGAAGATTTTATTGGTTTGGTGGTGTTCTTCATGTTATGGGACATATTTGATGGTGTAGATGATCTTGGTGAATTATTTGATGGTTTTGTGTGTTCGAGGATTTGATTTGGGTCCATGTTATGTCCTTGTCGGCATTGTATTAGTCTGGTTATTATTTTATGTATTGTGTGATGTAATTTTATAATTAGGTCTTATGTGTTGAGCCAACCTTAAGGGTAAGGTTAATGAATTGTATAAATAGGTGATGCAATCATGTTAGTTGGGTGTCTGCGGTTGTGTTTATGATTTGACAGGTTATTGTATGTGCAAACAAGCGAATCTATGATTCGATAGTGTGAAAGAGCATAGTGGAATCGTTGTAGACAATATGCTTAACCAGAACTATAATCAGGCATTTTGAGATGCTATTCTTTTAGTTCATGTAATCTAGGTTGTTGTTCGATATTTGTAAGGCAATGATCCATCCTAGGGTTGTAGCCCTTTGTTGTTTTGAGCAGTGAGCTCTAGGCAGTGTGCCTAGATGCTTGTGTATTCCCCATTGTAATATTTACACATACTACTACAAAATATCATCTTATTGTGGGTAGGTTCCCACCATGGTTTTTCCCTTAACTGGGTTTTCCACATAAAAAATCCATGTGTTATGTGTGTTGTTCATGTGGTGATTATCTTTGTTATTGTTGTTCATGATTAGATATGTAATTAAGGTTAATTTTCTAGAGTTTGGTGAAAACTTATTCACCCCCCTCTTAGTTTTTCTGCTTTGTTGTTGCCCTGCTATCAACATCAACATGGTATAGAGATAAATATTTGTTTCAACATAGTACCAAAGCTCAATCTTTGTTTCTTCCAATGACAATGTATGAGCCACCTCTCCCCTTTGATCGTGATGATTTCCACACACATTTAGCACTGCAAAAAAAAATTGGCCATTCTTTTTTTCTCTTTGCCAATAGCAAAATTTTCTTAGCGGGTGCAACATTTTTTTATGAGCAGTTTTGTTTCCTATGGGTAGGCAGATTCATGGTTCGCAACTGTGGTTTTAGGTATCCTACACATGGAATGGATAGTTTCACCTTAGTTGGTGGCTCTTTCTTTTTTGGCACTCTTGTGAGCTTTAGTTAATAGTGTTTGGAGTTGCTCTATATTTTTTTGCGGCTTCACTATAGTTTGAGCCCACTATTTTTTGGTGGTGGATCCAAGAATTACCAGTGGCCCTTCAATGAAACACTGACAATCTCAAAATTTTTGGCAGCCATTAAAAAAGTCAGCGATACATTTTTTGGCAATCAAAATCTTCAAAGTTTCTATTGAATATTCTATTTTCTAGTGCCTTGAGCTTTTTTGCAGCAATTGAGAATTTTTTCAGCCAAGGGGTTGTTTCGGGCAAAAGAGGAAATATTTTGTTGACGTCAGTAGTACGAACCCTTGCATGCCCTCCAAACCTTATAAAGTTACAATTGATTTTTTTCTCATAACTTTGTCATTCAAAGTCAAAATAAGGAAAACCACATATCATCTGAAAGCTGGTTCTAGTGTCAATATGCTCATTATTGTGGTTTTGTCATAATTTACCCTTTGTGACTGCTACAAGTCTCCAATTCAGCCATTTCTTTTGCACTTTTGGGGCCATAACTTGGGATACAAAATCCATTTTTTGACTTTAATTTATCATTGAAAATCTCTAAGTCCCCTATCTAGATGTACTATTATTTTTTCTAGATTTTTCCCCATGTAACTTTATTTTGTCTTTTGTGTTTTTCACTTTATGGTTGGTTACTTGGTCTTTTTGGCTACCAAAAACTTTTTGTTTGCATTGGATGGCTTCTCTTGGGCTCCTACATATATTTCCAATACTTTGCCCCATTTGGGTATTTTAAGCTTCCTTTTCATGCACTTATTCACTTGTAGACAAATTGAGATAAAGTGCCACTCTTGTGTATGATTTTTTTGGATTTTGCACATTATGTTGTGCCTTGTTTTATGCATGAATTATATTATTATTGGCAAAAGTTTTCCTATATCCTAGGTTTTACCATCATCTTTCAATTTTTGTGTTCTAGCTCATGTCATGATCAAGGTTCATTTTGGGAAAGTTAGTTCTATGGTAATTTGTATCCTCGTCTTTAAATGTAAAATGTGTACCTTATTGAACTTGTGTGAACCTATTTGAACCAGCATGAACTGCCTTGTACTTTTTTGTTTTCGTTCAAGTCGGTTATTTCTCCTTTCTTTTCAGTATAGTTGACAGTCTTTCTTGATAAATACATAAACATGGTTGAACATGTGTGAATTGACTTGAACCTTTGTGTTCTTTGGGTTTGTGGGGTTCAATAAGGGGATGTTATGATTCATTTTGTATACCCAGGACTCTTCTTTCAAAGACAACAACTGGTGCCAAATTTTTCAAGGCACATGATTGGATGTTTGTAATCATGGAAAGTTAAGTTAATGACACGCGTCAAAATAGTTGCAATGAGTGGAATGAGTGAGGTGATGGAAGTTAAGAGATTGCATTTAATGCTTGTCATATCAAAATCTTCAGCATGTGTGAGGCAGATTTGTTTCTCAATGAATTTAAATTTGATATACGACACCGTTATAAGCGATGATTTTACCAACAACTCAGTCAATTTTTGATAAGGCGCTGGAGGTGGCGATAGGTAAAATGTTGCTACAAGCATAGGGATTTCAGGAATTTGTTGACACAAGGTGAGTTCAGTTCTTCCATTTTCTTGTTGGCTTTTACTTCTAGTTTTTTCCCGCTTGAGGAATGGTATTTTAATGGTCGAGTTAGTGAAAGTGAAGTCTGCATTTCATTTATTCGGAAATGCTACTAGTTTAGAATGTGTGCATCTTGAATTCAGTGACACTGCCCTAAGAGATTTTGACATGGGCGACCTCTTAGGGAGGTTAAAGAGTCAAATGTCAGAACCATTCATGACTGAGATAACAAGTAGTGGTTTGGTGGAAGTTGCAGCCTTTCCTTTAGCGATCATTTGTCTAGAATTGGTGAGGGAATGCATCAATAGGTTTGATATTAGACACCAGTGTATAAGGAAAGATGATGGTCAAGTCTTGTTAACAGTGAACTGAGAAACAATCATCTCAGTATTTAGGATTCTTGAGAGGGATGCATACTCTGAATTCACCCCTTCCCTCTCTGTAACAAGATTTCATGAGAAGGCAGACAAGCATATAAATGTTATTGCTAAAAGCTTGTTGAATAAACCTCAGAGAGGTGGTTCTCGCTTACCGAAATCCTTGAATATAGATCATGTGAAACCCTACATTAGGGATTTGATAGTTTTGTTGCACAAGGTTAAGGGAGCGGTTGATTCTTATCTGTACGTAGAATGGATGTATCATTTCATCCAAGTCATCTTATAAGGAGCCTGCTACATTGATTTTGGATAGGTTATTGAAGAAGCGCTCCAGGATCAATTGAAACAAGCACAGTTTGGGGATAAGAATTTCTATATGTCTTCATATCTTATATATTGTCTGGCATGTATAAAAGAATGGCAAGGAGTACCTTGAGCCCCAGTGTTTGAAGGAATTCGGGTTTTTGAATTCTATCCCTATTTCCAGAGTGAAAAGGCTTTGGAAAACTATAGGCGGGTTCATGATGTTTTTACTAGAAGAATATTTGTAGAATTGACAGGAAATATGGAAAGAAGGATTTATGAAGAGTCTCAACAATTAATCAGTATACATGAGCTACTATATTTAGTATTCCCACTTCACTTACCTTTGGGTGGCTGGTTTTGAGGAGGAACCCATGAAATTGCCTCGGTATGCTTTTGATTGTTTTGTGTTAGCAAAGCTTTGTAGACAATTGGCCCATGTGATTAAAAAGTATGCAGATTTAAGTGATCGTGAAGCCCTCTTTCCCTTTGAGTTAGGTTCTTTTTCTTGCAAATCATTTGTAGATGCAACCAGTGTTGGAGTTGATTTAAAAAATTTCAATTTTGGTTTCTATCAAGCTAGAAATAGTTTTGATAATAAACTCTTTGCTGTTCAGACCTTTAAATTAGGAAAAAGTTATGCTCCTTCTGCTCATTTAGAAGATTTTTGGGAGGACTATAAAGATGAGTTTGCAGTCAGGTTAAGAGACTATAGTAGATTGAGGATCCAACAGATTATTGATTTGAAGTTGGAGGTGAATGTTGAGGGGGTTACAGATCATGACAAAGACATCCTTGATCCTGAATTTGATAGAATCAAATCGAAGCCTTTAGATGAGATAAGTTGGATTGAGTATGAAAAGGTTGAAATTGATGTCATAGAAATAACCATGATTCAAAGAACCATACATTGGCTTTCTAGAATGAGACAATTGGATGCTCAGAGTTCAGAATCACAAATGATTAAACAAGTTGTTTTTAGGGCTCCTGATGCTAACATTTCTGAAAATATTTGTCTTGCAGGAACATAAATAAAAACCAAGAAATGTTCTCACCATAAGAAACCCACCTCTATAGCTAAAGAGGCTATCAGATCACTTGTTTCTATTTGTGTGACTAGATAAAGGGCCAAAACCAGTATGAGTGAAGGGCAGGTCGTAGAACACTTTATTGATCTAGACCCGAGCAAAGAAGGTGAGAAGGATAAGTTGCCAGAAGAAAGTAACTTGTCATAGATGGATCACTTTGGTGATGATATTGATCTGAATTTTGCTGAAAACCTTGACACTTCTCTTGGTTTTAAAGAACAGACTCATGAGAAGTCTTTAATCCTAAAAGATTTTGTTGTTAGTTCTCCCTAAGGACTAGTGTCATCTCTATGTTGGCAAATGCACACTCCAATAAGAAATTGTAGGTGATTGAAGGTTTTTTCATTGATGGCAACCTTGCAATCATATGATACTGACAAGATAGGACACTGGCATTGGCAACGACAAACTCTACACCAGCACACAAAACACCGACAGCGAAAGGAAGGATACCGACACCCTAGCCGACATGAATTTTGTTTGAAATGTATTTTGTAATTAATTGTAAAATCATTGTAAGCTGACATGGTGAGTTGTAATATGACTCATATATGTATTAGATCATTTTGTAATAGGAAATATATGTGATAAGATGCGAGATAAGCAGACCTAATATGCAAATTATAGGTTAAGGGTTTATGTATGTAGCTGAGCTTAAACCGGTACTGGATCTGGCATAGCAGATGCTAATCTAAAGTAGTACAAGACATTGAATTAATATAATCCATTTCTGTATGTCAGTGTGACTTGTTTTGGAATTGAGCAGTGAGCTCTAGGCACTTGGCCTTCCTGCATGTGCAGGCCCCTATTGAAAGAGTAATATTCCCTTATTGGCCAGTAAGTGAATATTGTGGGTTACAAATCCCACCAATGTTTTTCCGACACCAGGTTTCCTCATTAAAATGTTTGTTATGGTGTACTTATCATGTGGTTGTTGTTATTCTTGTTTACTGCACTATTTCTTGTTTATCGGTACATAATTTTGATATGCTTTTCATGTTTTAAGTCAAGTAAATTTATAAACCAGTTAGAAACTGATTCACCCCCCCTCTCAGTATCTTTGGAAATCCTAACAATTGGTATCAGAGCCTGGTCCTCTATTTTCAGAAGCCTAACAGCTTGAGGAAGACCTTGTCATCGGTAGAGATGGAAAACTTGAGAGAACAATTGAAAACAACTCTCCCAGACTATGATGCAGAAAAGGTGAAGAATATCAAACTTGAAGATGATCAAAAGGCTGCTAGGGATATCATTCAAGCACTTCAAGAAAATATTACCATTGCAAGAAATAAGAGAAGAGAAATTTGTGAAAAGATGCAGAATGAGAATGATGAAAAGGAAACTCTTAATGATTTGGTAAACAAGCTAAGACAAGAGATCAGTACAACACATAATGAGATGCAGGATATGACTATGAGATTTTGTAAAGAAATTGAAGATAGAAAGAAGAATGAAGAAGACTTGGCCAAAAGACTAAATGATGCTAGAAATGAAAATAGGAGACTTAGTCATGAAAATGATATGTTGAAGACAGATCTAATGCATACACAAAATGACAAAAATGAACTCATAAGATAGAAAGGAATCTTGGAAAGTGAACTAACTGCTGCAAATCATCACAAGGAAAAATTCAAGAAAAGTTCAGAAGAACTTGGTGACATGCTGAAGAATCAGAAACCTAATGGTGATACAAATGGCCTTGGCTTTGAAGTTGGTGAAAGCTCTGGTACTACAAACAATCATGATCATAGCAAACCGGTAAGACAACCTACTGCTTACAAGTATGGTCATAGAGCAAATTAGTGTAGATCTAGAAATTATCAGAACACTAATACACCCACCGGTCAATGTTCTAAATGCAACAAAGTTGGTCATAATTCAAAAAATTGTAGAATGAATGTGAGATGTTATGTTTGTGGAAGATTTGGGCACTTATCTAATCAATGCAGAACACATACTGGCAAAGGATATGGGAATCTATTCAGAAGAATAATGTGACTTTTTCTGCCTGTAACAAGATTGGACATATTGGTAAATTTTGTAGAAGTAAAGCATCACCAACAAATAACATAGGTCCTAGTTTGAAAGGTAAAGAAAAAGTTAAAGAGGTAAAGCAAGAATTCTCAAAACAATGGATCAGAAAGTGAGATCAGAATGTTGATGTGATTACTCCTCCACCTGCAGGAGACTCTTCATCTAACTAAAGAAAATTCTTTTGGGGGTTTAGCAACAAAATGAAAAACATGCTATTATTCCCTCGGTTGTTGGTGAAAAGTTGAAATTACTTCTATACCGACAGATGAATTAAGTTATGACTTAACTGGCAAGCATTAAATGTGGTAGTTGGCAAAAATAACATTATAAAGAAAGTGTTTTGGCTCCTTTTTCATTCATCGAGCGTTCAAATCTTCGAGAGCGCAAAAATTCCTGAGCGAAGGTACTCCAAGCAAAGAAGTGAAGCAATCCATCAAAGCATTCATCCTTAAGGCAGATTGAGGTATTTATAGCTATGGCATCTTCATCCACTCTTGAATTTATTACAAACCCTACTACTGTGGAAGTTGTTAAGTGACCTAGACCCATTTTTCAGCTAGTTCCCAAAATTTCTAAGAAAGATGATAGCATAGGTGCATTCTCTCAAATCCCTAAAGGAGTAGTATATGCTGAAGACCCTAGAATGTATATACATTGTCATATTGATGAACTAGGTGATGATGAAATTAAAAATATGTATGAGACTGTAATTTGTGATGAATCCAGAAATGTCAAACTTGAACATAAGATAGTAGAAACCCTAGGTTTCACTAAAATACTTAGTATCCCAGATTTCCCCAAGGATATCATAAGGATTTTGTTAAGAAGAGTACATGGTGAATCCTTTTGGTTAGACTCTATTCATAAAATCACAAAAGAAGCAGTAAAAGCTGTAATAGGGTTAACCTCCATCGACAACAGACATAACAAAACTAAGAAGGTCTCAAATGACTTAGTGACAAACCTAACCAGTGCAACATTTTATAAGAGATCTCTAAGGGTAAACGATGTGAAGGATACAAATATCAGATTTATCAGTATGATCTTAGGTTATAAGTCTACACATGCAAATAGGTTAAACTCAGTTTCTAGCCTATGTATTAAGAGTGCCTATGATATGGTAAATGATAATGCAAGAATAGACATATGTGAATGGCTCAAAGATGAGTTGATAGACAATTTGTGTAAGATCAAAAGAGAAAAAAAGGGGACATTTAGATTTGGAAACTTACTTGTTTGTCTGATGCTATACATAACCAAACAAGTACCTGGTATTGGTGTTAGAGATTTTGGATTTGATATACTGGTAGGAAAACAACTATCAAAACTATTAAACAATATGGGAGAGAACAGGGAGAAAAACATAAATGAACATTTTCAAGCATTTAAGGCTCGAATGAAGAACAAAGTAAGACTATCACAAGCTATTGTAGATAAGTATCAAAAGGAAATCTGTTTTGTGATCAAGAAAGATAAAATTTGGATGGAGGCAATTATCCCTATAACCATCTGGGTAATAGAAATGGGCTATGAGATAGATGACAACATCATAGAAACTTATGCAAAAGACCTCCTTGAAGCTCCTAAAGAGCTGGATGAGAAAGTATTTGGCAGTGCAGAAAAAATTGAGAGCACTATACAATCAAGAAAAAGAGTTAAGAAGGTAGAAGCAACCGTTAGAAAAGGAACCTGACAGGCAAAGGAAATCAAGGAAGATGTGCTAAAACAAACTGGTATAACTGAAAGTGAGTTGGAAGCACTTCAACCGGAAACTCACCTTTCACTGATTGGATCTTCTTCAGAAAGTGACATACGTGCTGTATTCAAGAGAGTTGAGAGGAAAAGAAAACCTTCACTGACACCTTCTCCTACATCAAAAATGACAAGATAGAAGCAACAGGCAGTAAGGCCTCTACCAAAGAAGATGACTCTTAAGAAGAAGGTGAAACAAACTATTGCTCCCATTGACAAAATTCTTAGCAAAATTACAGAGGATGGTAAGCTGAAGAAATCAATAAAATATACAATACACTATCAGCTAATGATAAGGAAAGTATAGAGAATAGTGTAATTCTACACTTAGATATATACAAGAAATTTTTGATCCAAATTGTTGATGAAATTACAAATGACTTGTATAGGAGATTAGAAGCTAGAATATTATCTATTGTTGAACTAGATAAAAAGATTAAAATTGAAAAATTACTGGCAGTACATCCAGTTAACTCACCTGATAAAATAGACAAATTAATCAGTGAGGCTAACTAGACAATATTTTCTATTGCTCACCAACATGTAGCATTAATAGCTGGTAGAGTAACTGAAGTATCTGAGGAAACAACTGATGGATGGGATATTTTCTTTGTGGAGAAAGAAAAAGAGGTAGAATTACTTAGACCTAAAACTATTAGAGTATATCAAAAGGACAGAGACAAGGGTAAAGGCAAGGTAGGTGGATCACCAAGTTTAAAAATAACTGACAATATGCCCCCACCTCCTTTAGATACTCCACCGGTAGACACTACTACAAATCAACCAGCCACTGAGAGTATGGAGACTCCGGTAGAAGATACAAACCCTAAATCAGAAATTCTATATACTGTAAATGTAGATACGCAGGAAGTTAATGTCGTGGTTGACAAAGAGATCATTGAGGATAAGGAGAAAGATGTGACCACAGAGTCACCAGCTGCAGAGGTTGAGTTAAACATAGAAAAACCTACACAAGCAGAGCAACTGGCAGAGGATACCACTGAGAAACCAATAGATATAATAGACAAACCATCTGAAGAACCAACTAAGAAAAGTTTAGAGGCATAAAATGAGGAACCGACAATTGAAAGCTTAGAGAAATCATCTGAGACACATTTGGAGAAACCCAAACTAATACAGGTTGAAGAACAGGTACAAACAGAGATAGTGCCACCCGGCCAAACTGAAAAACCTAAAACTTTGTTTGTAGAAATGCAAACTCAGACAAACCTACTAGAGGTTGAACCAAGCAAGGAAATAACTACAACCAATAGCATGGCTATTGTAAAAACTGTTGGACAAACATCTGGTACAGCTCTGACAAAATTCAGACCTACTAATGTAATAGAGGTCTTATTAGATTCAATAAAGAAGATCACAAAATGCAATGCACAAGCCTATAAGGCTATTGATGATACTATACCAATTCTTAAATTGATAGCACCAAAGTGCAGTGTTGAGAATAAATATTCTTTAGGTCAACTAGACACATTGTCTAAGTTTATCACCGGCAACCTAGTAACTGTTGATCAAATAAATGAGGATACATTTAAGAAGAGAATGATAAAAGAAAAAGAGAAATTATTTGAGGATATTGTAAAGAAAAACAAGGAAGAAATGGATACCCTCTTACCGGAACTTGGAGAAATAATCTATGACTTCAAGAAACTGTACAGGGATATTTGCAAAACAAATGTCTTAATAGAGGATCTTGACAAGGAGATCAACAAAGCTCAAGAGAAGATAAATAATATTGCTGACAATTTGATTGGAACATTAGATTCATTTTTGGAATTAGAAAAGAAAATTGTAGAGAATAAAGAGAAAATCAAGAAAATGGAGAAAGACAAACAGGGAATAAATGATAAGGCAAAGGACTTAAAATACAGACTTAGTCCAAGACTAGAGTATCTTATTTTATTAAGAAAAGAAATATCTGAGGCTCTAGATCCTAGATTGAAGACATCGGAAGAGAAAATGCACATATTGACCAGTACAGTGCAGAGAACACAAGAGGCAATAAAAGACTGCAAAACATTCAACAATGGCATAAATTTAGTTTTGACAGATATCTTTCAGATTGTAACCCACCGGTTACAAGAATCTAGGCAAGACTCCATTGATAGCGAATGACAACCTTTGTCATTGATGTCAAAGGGGGAGTAGTGGGATGAGAAAAATGGTCAACAGGAAGGGACTTCATTTGCTCAGGGGGAGCATACAGTTTTGGTAAGACAATTTTGGCAGACTATTTTTGGATATCATTTTGGACACTTTTGTTTTTTCTCATGAGTGTTGCCATCAATGCCAAAGGGGGAGATTGTTGGCAAATGCACACTCCAATGAGAAATTGTAGGTGATTGAAGGTTTTGTCATTTATGGAAACCTTGCAATCATATGATACTGATAAGACATGATACCGACACCAACAACGACAAACTCTACACCGGTACGCAGAACACCGACAGTGAAAGGAAGGATACGACATGAATTTTGTTTGAAATGTATTTTGTAATTAATTGTAAAATAATTGTAAGTCGACATGGTGAGTTGTAATATGACTCATATATGTATGAGATCATTTTATAATAGGAAATATATGTGATAGGATGCAAGATAAGCAAACCTAATATGCGAATTATAGGTTAAGAGTTTATGTATGTAGCTGAGCTTAAACCGGTATTGGATTTGGCATAGTAGATGCTAATCTGAAGCAGTACAAGACATTGGATTAATATAATCCATTTTTGTAAGTTAGTGTGACTTCTTTTGTAATTGAGTAGTGAGCTCTAGGCACTTGGCCTTCCTGCATGTGCAGGCCCCTATTGAAAGAGTAATATTCCCTTATTGGCCAGTAAGCAAATATTATGGGCCATAAATCCCACTGAGGTTTTTCCCACACTGGGTTTCCTCGTTAAAATACTGTGTTATGGTGTAATTCTCATGCGGTTGTTGTTATTCTTGTTTACTGCACTATTTCTTGTTTACCGGTACATAGTTTTGATATGCTTTTCATGTTTTAAGTCAAGTAAATTTATAAACCAGTTAGATATTGATTCACCCCCCTCTCAGTATCTTTGGAAATCCTAACACTCTAAACAAAAGGAAAAATATTGTTCCCATTGCCCTGCCAATCGGTGATGTTGTGAGTAAGTATGTGACAAAAACACCTCAGCCAAAAAAGGCAAAGGCAATGACAAGGTTAGGGATTGATGATAAAATAGGTAAATGGATGGCGAAGGTTGCAAAGGCAAAGGTTGATGGAGAAGCATCTGACTTTCTATCGATAGTTACCATGTGGAGAAAGTAGAGCTTGGAGTTGCTGATAGGGATAGAGATAACCATCACTTTGAAGTTTCTGCAAAATGCATGCTAACCCGATCGGAAAAGGACGAGAAGGATAAGGAGCTGAAACAGACGATCAGAGTGCTGGTGGATTACATTGATGTGATCATCGATGTATCTTCTTCTCCTAAGCCATTAGCTCAAGCTTCCCAATCTTTTGATCCCACATCACCTGTTAGTCAAAAGTTATTGAGTCAGATCTAAAGGGGAAAGGCCATCACATCTATTTTTGACGATTGGGTGAATGTAGTCATTAATGATGATTGCAAATTTATTCGAGAATCCAAAAAAGTGTTTGATGAAACCTCACTATTAATAGCAGACATTCAGTCACAGCGTAAAATGTGGGAGAGTGAAGAAACCAAATGGACGTCTGCCTCTTTACATATTTATGAAATTCAAAGGTATGGAGTGGCTAAGTTTCTGACTGAAAAATCACTTAAAGCAGTTGATGAATCACTCCGGTTCACTGGTAAGCGCAATATTGATTGGTGGAATGCAACACTCAAGATAGGATGTGTGGAAATCATCAAGTGGGAGAAAGAATTAAAGGGAGCATGTCAAAATTTGGCAACTGAATTAAGACATATTCATACCACTTATGTCTTGGGCGATGGCCACAAAGAAAAGAACATGAATATGGTTGCAAAACTTTTTTGTGATGCTATGAACGAAGTTAAGAAGAATGCAGCACTCACGATAAATAATTTCACAAAGGTTACCAGAGTTGAAGCTTTATTATACATTTACATAGATCAGTTACCTAACTACGTGGATAAAATCAAGAAGATCCAGCTAGAGAAAGAGGCATGGAAACATAGGATGACATATGTTAAAATTCCCAGTATTGAATCTTTACAGGAGTTCGTCATGGTGTACAAGGAATGGAAGGCGATGCTAAATGTGAATGCTAAGGATGGCGTAACTCAAAGATCCCAAATGCCTAGTTAGGATCTATTTTCATTTCTGAGGACACGTCCTCTTTTATCTCACTCAAAAGACTTTTTCTATTATTTAAAGTTATATTTTCAAACTGTTTTTGTTGGTAATTGTTTACCACAGAAAATTACTTAGTAAGGGTAAAAAAAACAATTGATGTTATTTAAGGAAGGTTTCAAAACTGAAGAGGGGTTCAGATTTTTGGTGAAATCCAGAAGGTTTCGGGTTTATTACTGTTTGCTGCATGTTTCTTTCAGAAAGATAATCATGTTGAATAGTTATTTATCTTTGAATGAATGAAGAAAACAAATATTGGCTGAAAGACTTGAATCTATGTGTTCAATCTTGAGAATTTGCCTCTTTGTGGGTTTAATTATCACTGAATCATATATGTTTATGTGAACAATTTATCTGAGAAAGAACATTATCTAGCAATACTGATTTTCCAATTCCTTGTTTATGTGAATTCTGAAATTTGTGAAACTATATTTTCATGATCAAAGGAAATATTTACATATGTTATGTTCATTGCATGTTTATGAGAGAATGTATTGCCTTACTACTTTTTGGTTAAAAGTGGGCACAAATTTATATTGAATAATTCATTGAATATTATATAAGGGAGCTGAACCTATTTTAAAATTCAGAGGTAAAAGAAAAACTGTGTTTTTTCCCAATTTGTTAGTTTACAATTGTGACTTCGTGAGGGCATGGAGTTTAATTAAATAAAAATCAAAGAAGCATAATATGTTAACTAACATATTTTTTGGCGACTCTACTGGGGATCGAAACTGATTATTGTCTTTGCATAAGACGATCATCTTTTTACATTTCTATGAAATGTTAGAGAATGGTGTTACCTCATGAAGGTTTCTTACCAATGCTGCAACCAAATCTTAACTGGATACAAGAAGAGCAGGGTAATATTATTTTTGAGGTAGACACATTGGCTTGGAGGAGTAGGTGTAGCTGAGCTGAGTATGTGTGGATTAGTCTATTTCTTGAAGAAGAGGAAGCACAAGCAAATCATCCAGTGTTAGTGCTTGAGAGGGTAATGGTTTCGAGGGTTTTCTTTGTACAAAATCCTGTTGTTCAAAATGAAAATCCTAGATGCTTGATTCCTCATAGGATTTTTCTATTTACACTAGAATCTAGACCTTATACTCATTCATAGAGGAGAGAAGGCTGGGTGGATCCCATCTTTCAAGAATTACAGATCTTTCATTTTTCAAATCCCTCTCCCTCACGTAGTTCTAGGAGTAGACCCGCATCTCCTCCTCCAAAGCAAGCCACATCTCCAATTTGCCAAGCTTTAACCTTGCATGGCACAATTTTGCCAGTTGTAATAAACTTTCAACAAGTAACTCACCAAATGGCTAATAATCCGTGGGGAGCTGCAGTGGGACCTTTGAATCTTGCAGCAATAATAATCTCCCTAAAGGGGGGAGGGATGTATTACCCAAGTTTAGTGGAGATGGTAAAATTTCATTTGATGAACATTTGAATGCCTTTAATGTAGCTTGTGGGATATTAGACGTGCAACATGAGGATGTCATTGTGAGATTGTTTGTTCAAACACTAGTTGATGGTGTAGCTGACTAGTTATACCACTTGCCACATGGTGTAATAAAAACATGGGATGATATTAAAACTCAGTTCAAAAAACATATATAGGACTGTAGAGGATGATCATACCTTGTTAGTCCAGTTAACCCAAATGAAGAAAGAAATACATGAACCAATGAGAGAATTTATGGCCAAATACAACAAATTAATTCCGAAGATTCCTGTTGCCAAAAGACCAAATGATGAGAACCAAAAGACTTTCTTTCTGAATGCAATGCCCCCAGATATAGGTTTTCATCTTAGAAGAAGTCCCATAGCAGATTTGATAGTGGCACAGAATAGAGCAATAAGTTTAGAGGATGACTTAATAATTACTGGAAAATGGAGGAAAGATGTACAAACTCCCAACATGCAACCATCCACATCCTCAGACCCTGTGATACAATGCCTTATGAATGATGTAATTTCTCTTAAAAGACAGTTACCAAAGACTGATCCAACATACCAACAACCCTATCAAGATATTGGGAGAAGGCAGTTTAATCAGCCCAATTCAGGTAGGTTACCCCAATTACTTGCAACTCAACCAAGATTTGCCATTGAAGCCCCACTTGGACAAACAAGTATGTGTGTATTTCATTTGACAATTGACCATGATGGAGCTACTTGTCCTGACATGCAAATTTATTTGCAAATGGAAGCTACCAAGGATACTTTAGGAGAGATGACAATAGAAGAGAGAGCTTCTAGAGTGCTTGGCGACTCTGAAACTTACTTCCTTGAATATGATTCAGATTTTGAATGAGGAGGTGATATATTGGTTACTTTGGAGGACCCCTCTTGTGCTATTTTGACAAGGAATCAAAAGGCAACTAAGATACCATTTAGAATGGTTTATTCTATCGACTTAGCCCATGAAAAAGAGAAGTCGACTCAAAAGACTCTTGAGGATCCTAAGTCTTCTGATGTTAAAATTCTTCCAAGAGGTTCTTCTCCTTCTACTTCCTTGTCTTCTTCATTTGATATTGTTGAATTTTGTAAAGCATCTACTATTCAGATATCTCTTGTAGAATATTTGAGATCGAATCCAAAGGAGCTAGATAAGTTGGTTAAATATGTTAGGGATGGGAGTCAGGAATACACCAATGACCAAAAACTTGTATTAGAAAGTTCTGTGAGTACTGAATTACCTTTTCATGATTAATAGTTCACAAGACAAATCCAGTTCTGCTCAAGGAATTTTAGGTGAAGCTTCTAAGGCTTGTGAAGACAAACCCAATCCTTTCTATGTCTCACTACTTCTCAATGGTCATAAATTGAGCAACTATATTATTGATTTAGGTGCCTCTGATAATATTATGCCCTCATCCATAGCTAAAACTTTAGGGTTAAATTTGACTAAAAGTTTTGGTAGATGCTACTCAATGGATGGTAAATAGGTTCTGCTCATGGGTCAGGTTAAAGACGCTTAGTTTGTGTTGGCAACATATCTCGATAAAAGGTTAAAATTAACAATATTAGTAGCTGATATTCCCGCCAGCTATGGTATTCTTCTTAGTAAAACATTTTGTAAAGATCTTGGAGGAGAAATTAAGATGGATTGGTCTGAGGCGGTTATCCCAGTTGGTAAAAAGCGAGTTAAGTTGGAGCCTGAGGTCAAGAACAAATTTATAGTCTTCCCTTCAGATAATCCAAAGGCTCAGATATTGTTTGAGGATACTGAGTTTAGAAATTATCTCATTCTTTCAGTTGATGAGAAATAGGAGGAGTTAGAGATTACTAACGATAGCCTATGGACCATGGAGTTTGATGAAAGTTGTGCTAGCTCTAGTTCGGGTGCAGGTGTGGTTCTGATTTCTTCACAAGGTGATATTATTCCTTTTTCTTTTAAATTGGATTTTAGGAATACCAATAATACAACATAATATGAAGCATTATTATTGGGTATTTCAGAGGCTAAAAATAAGGGTATTAAGTTGTTAAGAGGGAAGGGTGATGTTGAGTTAATAGCGAAGCAGTTTAGAAATGTCTTTTCAGTTAAGAATGAAAGATTGAAACACTACAGGAATAGGGTGTGGGATGAAATAGAATTTTTTTATGCCTTTTCAATTGAAGCCGTACCAAGGGAACAAAATACCAGAGCTTATTCTCTAGCCATTTCTGCCTCACTTTTATTGCCTCATCTAGATTTTAAGGAAGATACATATAGGGTGGAGATGATTTACCGACCAAGTGTTCTTGACAAGGTTCAAAACTGGTAGGTTTTTGAGGGAGATGTACAGATAAGGGATTTTCTGGAGTGTGCACAATCTTTTATTCACTCTTATTTTAAAGGTTTTGAGGATGTGTGTAAAGAATTTAGTCCTGATCCTAGGATTGAAGTAGACAAAGATGTTATACAACTTAAGGGAAATAAGATCCCAAAAGGCCTGGTTACTCTTGAGAGGTTTTTCTCTCGAAATGATGTGTTTACTTGTAGAAAGAAGATTCCAAATAAAGATGGAAAAGGAGAATGTGAGAAAGTGAATATTGGGAGTGAGGAAGATCTGAAATGGATCACTATTGGTAAATGTTGCACTCTGGAGGAAAAACGTAAACTTATAGAACTTGTTAGGGAATGTATTGATGTATTCGCCTGGTGTTATGATGACTTAAAGGAGTTTAGAAATGGGCATTTTCGACATCAGATTCCTTTGAAGCCTGGCGCTACTCCTTTTAGATAGAAGTTGAGAAATTTCAATCCAATGGTTGCTGAGGCAATTTTCAAGGAGGTTGATAAAATGCAAAAGGAAAGGATAATTTATCCTATACATCATTCCATATGGGTGGCGAACATAGTTATAGTAAGGAAAAGAATGGTGAGAGCAGAATTTGTGTAGATTTTAGGAACTTGAATCAAGCAAGTTTAAAAGACAATTATGCTCTGCCCAATATGGATCATATCTTGCAGATTGTTATTGGTTAAAAAATGATGTCAATGTTGGATGGGTTTTCCGGCTACAACCAGATTGGAGTTGATAAACAGGAGCAACATAAGATTGCATTCATAACCCCATAGGGAACTTTTGCATACAATAGAATGCCTTTTGGTCTAATTAATGCAGGTGCAACTTTTCAAAGGGCAATGGATTCTTCTTTTAGAGATTTCAGAGATAGGATCATAGTGATTATTTAGATGATCTAATAGTATTTTCAAAAGAAAGGAAGAATCATCTCAAAGATTTGAGAGCAGTCCTTCAACATTGCAGAGATCATGGAATTTCTCTGAACCCGAAGAAGTCAGTTTTCTATGTCACAGAGGGAAAGCTATTGGGGCATATAGTTTTGAAAGAAGGAATTAAGATTGATCCTGAATGGGTTAAGGTAATTCAGTAGCTCAGTTTGCTGTCAAAATGGAATGGGGTAAGATCATTTTTTGAGCAAGTAAATTTCTTAAGAAGATTTGTTCTTGACTTTGCACAAACTACAAAGCACATTGTTGGGTTGATGAGTGAAAAATATCCTTTCAAATGGACTGAAGAGGCTAGGGAAGCATTTGAAAGAGTTAAAAGTTCAGTTGCTGAGGCTCCTACTCTTATCAATCCAAATTTTTTAAAAATATTTTATTGTGTATTGCTATGCATCAGAGCACACAATGTCTGGGATCCTATTGCAAAAAGATGATGCAGGAGTTGAAGCACCTATTGCATTTATGAGCGTTCCTCTCAAGAAACATGAGCTTAATTATTCACTTTCTAAGAAGAAAGCTTTTGTAGTTGTTAAGGCCGCAAAGCAATTCAGATATTACATTTTGCACTCTCATTCTATGGTATTTGTTCTAGATACTGCGGTTAAGAGCATCTTATAAAATTGGTGAGAGGTCAGGGATTGTGCAAATTGATTGTAGAAAACAAGGTAGAAATAGAGGGAGAATTTCCATTAACCTTGTTTGTTGGTTTACAAGACACTTGGTTTTTTGATGTAGCATATTATTTGACTTATGGTAGTTGTCCAAGGCATCTCTCTGCTAAAGAGAAAAGGAATCTTAAACTTAAGGCAGCAAAATATGCAATCTGGCAGGATATTCTATATAAGAAGGGCTTAGATGGTACTTATTTGCGATGTGTAGATAAAGAGCAACAACAAAAGTTATTGCACACATATCATAATGAGGTTTGCAGTGGACATTTTTCCTCAACTGTTACTGCACTTAAAATTATCTGAAGTTGTTTCTATTGGCCTGGCATGTTCAGGGATGCATATAGATGGGTTGCAGAATGTGAAAAATGTAAGATTTTTACTGGGAGACCTCAATTAGCGACTCTTCCTTTGAAGCCAGTTGTTGTAGAGGAACCTTTTAAGCAATGGGGTCTTGATTTTATTGGTCCAGTGAATCCTTTGTCAAGTGCAGGGCATTCATACATATTGATAGCAACCAACTATTTTTCCAAATTGGTCGAGGCTATACCAACCAAGAGAACAACCACATAGGTGGTTTGTGATTTTCTGAAGAACAACATATTGGTTCGTTTTGGTATTCCACAAAGAATAGTGACATATAATGCTTCATATTTTACTTCTCAGGAGTTAATGATGTTTTGTTATGATCATGGCATATCCTTGAGGAATTCCTCTGATTACTATCCACAGGGAAACAGTCAGGCTGAGTCGAGTAACAAAAAAATGGTCAATATAATGAAAAAATTGGTTGATGAGAATGCAAAAACCTGGCATAAACATCTCTATGAAGCTCTGTGGACTGATCGGATAACTCCAAAGAGAACAATTGGTATGGAACCCTTTGAATTAGTAAGTGGCGCTGCCATTGGAATTGGCTACTTCAAGACTTCAGACTATGATTGAGATCAATTCTTCAAGGATTCTATTGAGAAGCGGATTATGTATCTCACCAAGTTAGAGGAGGAAAGAGAAGAACTAGTTGACATAATAACTCTGCATCAAGCTCGTGTCAAATAAATATTTGACAAAAAGGCAAGGCCTCAGAAGTTCATGGAGGGTGACGAGGTCCTTTTGTGGGATAAGCATAGGGAGTCGAAAGGTGCAGATGGTAAATTTGATTCTCTATGGAAGGGCCCCTTCAAGATTCATCAGGTATTAGGCTCGAATTCTTTGAAGCTCTCATATTCTGATGGTACGATCTTGACCTTGTCATACAATGGGCAAGAACTCAAGCTTTATAGGTTCTGAAGATGTTCATCCTTTGTATATAGTTTTTGTTGTTTTGTTTTGTTTTTGTCTTATTTTTGTGTCCATTTATCCCTTCCTTAGTTTTAGTTATGCGGAACCAGAGTTTGGAGTTCTCTGTATTTAAGGAATGAAATCCAGTCCCCAGTCAGAGCTGATGTTGGCAAAAGTTTGCCTATATCCTAGGTTTTGCCGTCATCTTTCAATTTTTGTGTTCTAGTTCATGTCATGATCAAGGTTCATTTTGGGCAAGTTACTTCTATGGTAATTTGTATCCTATTCTTTAAATGTAAGGTCGGTAGTTTGTAAAATGTGTACCTTATCGAACTTGTGTGAACCTATTTGAACCAGCATGAACTACCTTGTACTTTTTGTTTTCGTTCAAGTCGGTTATTTCTCTTTTCTTTTCAATATAGTCGGGAGTATTTCTTGATAAATACATAAACATGGTTGAACATGTGTGAATTGACTTGAATTTTTGTGTTCTTTGGGTTCATGGGGTTCAATAAGGGAATGTTATGATTCATTTTGTACGCCCAGGACTCTTCTTTCAAAGACAATAGCTAGCGTCAAATTTTTCAAGGCACATGATTGGATGTTTGTAATCATGGAAAGTTAAGTTAATGACACGCGTCAAAATAGTTGCAATGAGTGGAATGAGTGAGGTGACGAAAGTTAAGAGATTGTATTTAATGCTTGTCATATCAAAATCTTCGGTATGTGTGAGGCAGATTTGTTTCTCAATGAATTTAAATTTGATATACGACACCGTTATAAGCGATGATTTTACCAACAACTCAGTCAGTTTTTGATATGGCGCTGGAGGTGGTAAGAGGTTAACTTTTTCTGCAAGCATAGGGATTTCAGGAATTTGTTGACACAAGGTGAGTTCAGTTCTTCCATTTTCCTGTTGGCTTTTACTTCTGGTTTTTTCCTGCTCGAGGAATTCTATTTTAATGGCTGAGTTAGTGAAACTGAAGTCTGCATTTTATTTATTCAGAAATGCTGCTAGTTTAGAATGTGTGCATCCTGAATTCAGTGACACTGCCCTAAGAGATTTTGACATGGGTGACCTCTTAGGGAGGTTAAAGAGTCCAATGTCAAAACCATTCATGACTGAGATAGCAATTAGTGGTTTGGTGGAAGCTGCAACATTTCCTTTAGCGATCATTTGTCCAAAATTGGTGAGGGAATGCATCAGTAGGTTTGATATTAGACACCAGTATATAAGGAAAGATGATGGTCAAGTCTTGTTAACAATGAATCAAGAAACAATCGTCTCAGTATTTAGAATTCTTGAGAGGGATGCATACTCCAAATTTACCCCTTCCCTTTTTGTTATAAGATTTCATGAGAAGGCAGACAAGCATAGATATGTTATTACTAAAAGCTAGTTGATTAAACCTTAGAGAGGTGGTTCTCACTTACCAAAATGCTTGAATAGAGATCATGTGAAACCCTACATTAGGGATTTGATAGTTTTGTTGCATAAGGTTAAGGGAGTGGCTGATTCTTATTTGTTCACAGAATGGATGTATCATTTCATCCAAGTCATCTTAGAAGGATCCTACTACATTGATTGGGGAGAGGTTATTGCACAAGCGCTCCAGGATCAATTGAAACAAGCACGGTTTGGGGAGAAGGATTTCTACATGTCTTCATATCTTATATATTATTTGGCATGCACAAAAGAATGGCAAGGAGTACCTCGAGCCCCAGTGTTTGAAGGAATTTAGGGTTTTTGAATTCTATCCCTGTTTTCAGAGTGAAAAGGCTTTGGAAAACTATAGACGGGTTCATGATGTTTTTACTAGAAGAATGTTTGCAGAATTGACAGGAAATCTGGAAAGAAGGATTTCTGAAGAGGCTCAACAATTAATCAGAGTATACAAGAGATACTATATTCAGTATTCCCACTTCACTTAGCTTCGGGTGGATGGTTTTGAGGAGGAACCCATGAAATTGCCTCGGTATGCTTTTGATTATTTTGTGTTAGCAGAGTTTTGTAGACAATTGGCCCATGTGATTAAAAAGTATGCAGATTTAAGTGATCATGAAGCCCTCTTTCCCCTTGAGTTAGGTTATTTTTCTTGCAAATCTTTTACAGATGGAACTAGTGTTGGAGTTGATGTAAAAAAATTCAATTTTGGTTTCTATCAAGCTAGAAATAGTTTTGATAATAAACTCTTTGTTGTTCAGACCTTTAAATTAGGAAAAAGTTATGCCCCTTCTGCTCATTTAGAACATTTTTGGGAGGACTGTAAAGATGAGTTTGAAGTCAGGTTAAGAGACTATAGTAGATTGAGGATCCAACAGATTATTGATTTGAAGCTGGAGGTGAATTTTGAGGGGGTTACAAATCATGACAAAGATGTCCTTGATCTTGAATTTGATAGAATCAAATCGAAGCCTTTAGATGAGATAAGTTGGATTGAGTATGAAAAGGATGAAATCGATGTCAAGGCAATAACCCTGATTCAAAGAACCGTACATTGGCTTTCTAGAATGAGATGATTGGATGCTCAGAGTTTAGAATCACAAATGATTAAACAAGTTGTTTTTAGGGCTCCTAATGCTAACATTTCTGAAAATATTTGTCTTGCAGGAACATAAATAAAAACCAAGAAATTTTCTCACCATAAAAAACCCACCTCTACAGCTAAAGAGGCTATCAGATCACTTGTTTCTATTCGTGTGATTAGATAAAGGGCAAAAACCGGTATGAGTGAAGGGCAGGTCACATAACACTTTAGATCTAGACCCGAGCAAAGAAGGTGAGAAGGATATGTTGCCAGAAGAATGTAAGTTGTCAAAGATGGATCACTTCGGTGATGATATTGATCTGGATTTTGCTGAAAACCTTTACACTTCTCTTGGTTTTAAAGAACAGACTCAGGAGAAGTCTTTAATCCTAAAGGATTCTGTTGTTAGTTCTCCCTAATGGCTAGTGTCATCTCTAAACAAAAAGAAAAATATTGTTCGCATCACCCTGCCAATTGGCAATGTTGTGAGTAAGTATGTGACGAAAACATGTTAGCCAAAAAAGGCAAAGGCAATGACAAGGTTAGGGATTGATGATAAAACAGGTAAATGGATGGCGAAGGTTGCGAAGTCAACGGTTGATAGAGAAGTATTTGGGCTTTTTGCCGATAGTTACCACGTGTAGAAAGTAGAGCTTGGAGTTGCTAACAGGGATAAAAATAACCATCACTTTGAAGTTTCTGAAAAATGCATGCTAACCCGTTCGTAAAAGGATGGGAAGGATAAGGACCTGAAACAAACGATCAGAGTGCTGGTAGATTACATTGATGCGATCAACAATGTATCTTCTTCTCCTAATCTGTTAGCTCAAGATTCCCAATCTTTTGATCCCACATCATTTGCCAGTCAAAATTTATTGAGTCAAATCCAAAGGGGAAAGGCCATCGCAACTGTTTTTGACAATTTGGTGAATTGAGTCATTAATGACGGTTGCAAATTTATTCAATAATCCATAAAAGTGTTTGATGAAACCTCACTGTTAATAGAAGACATTTAGTCACATGTTAAAATGTGGAAGAGTGAAGAAACCAAATGGACGTCTGCCTCTTTATAGATTAATAAAATTCAAAGGTATGGAGTGGCTAAGTTTCTGACTGAAAAATCACTTAAAACAGTTGATGAATCACTCCTATTCACTGGTAAGCGCAATATTGATTGGAGGAATGCAACACTCAAGACATGATGTGTGGAATTCATCAAGTGGGAGAAAGAAATAAAGAGAGTATGTCAGAATTTGGCAACTAAATTAAGACATATTCATACCACTTATCTCTGGGGCGATGACCAAGTAGAAAAGAACATGAATATGGTTGCATAACTTTTTTGTGATGCTATAACTGAAGTTAAGAAGAATGAAACACTCACGACAACTGATTTCACAAAGGTTTCCAGCTGTATTATTCATTTACGCAGTTCAGTTACCTAACTATGTGGATAAAATCAAGAAGATCCGGCTAGAGAAAGAGGCGTGGAAACAGAGGATGACATTTGTAAAAATTCCCAGTATTCCATCTTTATAGGAGTTCATCACGACATAAAAGGAATGGAAGGCAATGCTGAATGTGAATGCCGAGGATGGTGCAACTCAAAGATCCCCAACACCTAGTTAGGATTTGTTTTCATTTCTGAGGACATGTCCTCTTTTATCTCTCTCAAAAGATTTTTTCTGTTATTTACAGTTATATTTTCAAACTATTTCTGTTGGTAATTGTTTACCACAGAAAATTACTTAGTAAGGGTAAAAAAAATAATTGATGTTATTTAAGGAAGGTTTCAAAACTGAAGAGGGGTTTGGATTTTTGGAGAAATCCAAGAGGTTTTGGGTTTATTACTATTTGTTGTATGTTTCTTTCAGATTGATAATCATGTTGAATCATTATTTATCTTTGAATGAATGAAGAAAACATATATTGGGTGAAAGACTTGAATCTGTGTGTTCAATCTTGAGAATTTGCCTCTTTGTGGGTTTAATTATCACTGCATCATATCTATTTATGTGAATGATTTTGATAACTCAATGATGAACAACTAGTACCAAACCGGTATTGAGAGGGGGGGGGGTGAATTAGTACAAACACAAATATAGTCAAAAACTGGTTTGACATCAAATACCCTGAATGACTGATAAACAGGGATACCGGTAAAACAGAGTGCAACCGGTAACATCCAATATAGCTCAATTAGTCATGAACCGGTCACTCAATAAGCTTTCCTCTTAACTCAATACAACAGTATCATTATATTCTCATGCATAAACTAGTAAACTTGACCATCAAATCTTCACAACAATGAGTTCAATATGTTTTATAGATAGGCATAAAACATAGAACCTTCATGTGCTTAATAGATAAAACAAAACATCACAAGGCAAAAGCATTTCACATGACACACTTAATTTTCACGTGGAAACCCAACTGGGAAAAACCACGGTGGGGATGAATACCCACAAGCTATTTTTGAACTCTTTAGAAGTCTGCTCTGTTAGGAGCCTTGTCCGGTTAAGGACATTACAATAGGTTCTGGTAAGAACCGATCCTGTTAAGGATCACCCGGTTAAGGGTTAAACCCAGTAGGGTCACCTTGCTAGAGGATTTCAATAACTCAATAGCTGAAAGGATCTCCTAAGCTTCTCTAGCTTCTCAGAACTCATTAGCCTCAAGTTACCCGGTTAAGGATTTGAAACAAGCCGGTTAAGACCACCCGATTTAAGGGATTTTGAATCAAGCCAGTTAAGGCTACCCTGTTAGGGGATTTTACAACTATTGAAGTGGTTAGAGATCAACATGTATTACAATGATCTGTTAACAACACTTAATGCTAATGCATATCCGTTTAGGCTCCTCTTTTCCTTCTGCACATTCACTTTGCAGGTATCTCTTCTCTCCTTTGGTCTGGTAAGAATCACGTATCACTTTCCTTGGATACACACTCACAAATTTTGCCAACAACCTCAGAAAGAAACCCAACATCGACCTTATAGGAGACATACAGGTCGGTAGCAAAAACCCTAAACCCTAAACCTGTTAGGTTAAGCAATTCAAACAATTCCATCCTGACTGTTGAATCATGCAACATTAAATGCAACAATCTTGAATCGATCTCAAGACATTCTCCATCATCCATTATCCACCGTTTTCATGGTGGTTGATAACCCACCATGCGTTATCACCATTTGACAGACTTCGCACATTCCCGAGGTAGATAGGAATAGTCATCTTCATGCAAGATCCTTCATGCACACAGAGCTTACGTGGCAACACGATTTGTCCTCCATCATACTGCTAACTCATCACACAAAGATCACTGATTGAGTCACATAGACTTGAGGTACTCCAACTGGAAACCCCAAAGTGGAAGCTACCTACCAACCAGTAGTCATACAATGCTTCCATGTGCCGGTTCCCATAACTTCATGCCGGTTCACCTTGAACAAATATGCCACTTCACTTTGGCATATAAACTGGTTCACACATATGCCGGTTCCTTTCTCTTCACTTATCACATGTGCCGGTTCACACTATGTCCCATATTGACATCAATGACAACATACAATATCATTATGTCTTCATGCCAGTTCACATAAGGCTCATGCCCGTTCACATAATGCCAACAATGTCCCCCTTTGGCATTGATGGCAATATACAAAAGATATCTTCTCTGCTTCACATCTTGTCCCCATTTGCTATAGATATCTTTTGGCTTCACTCCTTCTCCCCCTTTGACAACAATGCCAAAGTGGAGGTACAGTCATCACTGTTTCATCATGCTACTCCCCCCGAGGAGTAGCATCCTTCAACACACCAATCAACCAAAACTTTGTCTTTCCAGTACCTGACTGATGTGGAACAATCACTTTTAGTTCAGCTCCTGAAGGGGCAATACCCCTAATTCACCTCTCAAATGCACAAATGTTGTCTTTGGGAGAGGCTTGGTGAATATGTCTGCTAATTGCTCCTTACTGGACACATGCTCTAGTGCAATCTCTTTATTTTGAACCTTTTCCCTCAAGAAATGATACTTAAGCTTAAAATGCTTGGTTCTAGAATGTAAAATCGGATTCTTTGATATATTGATAACACTTGTGTTATCACAGAATATACTTACCGGTTTAGATACAGGGATCTTGAAGCCTTCCAGTACATGCTTCATCCAGATTGTCTGAGTGCAGTTCATGAAAGCTGCAACATACTCAACTTCTGCTATAGACTGAGAGATGCAACTCTGCTTTTTACTCATCCATGAGACCAGTCTACCACCGAGAAAGAATGCACCACCGGTTGTGCTCTTCTGGTCATCCACATTACCAGCCCAATCAACATTTGTGAATACTTTTAGATTGAAATTATTGCTGTATGGGTACCACAATCCATAGTCAACTGTTCCCTTCAGATACCTAAGAATCCGCTTGACTACACTCAAGTGAGATTCTCTTGGACTCTTCTGGAACCTTTCAGTGATGCCAACTGCATGTGCAATATCTGGTCTGCTATGCACTACATAATGCAACTTGCCAATCATTGATCAGTATTCCTTCTCATCAACCAGTGCAGAATCATCCTCCTTTGTCAATTTGCAACCGGTCACCATCGGTGTACCAACTAATTTTCTATATTCCATGCCAAAAGTCTTCAACACCTCTTTGACATATTTGGACTGAGTGATGAAGATTCCATCTTTCATCTGCTAGATTTACAGTCCAATGAAGAACTTAATCTCCCCTATGAGTGACATCTCAAACTCTTTCTTCATCTCATCAACAAACTCATGACTCATCTTGTCATCTCCACCAATGATGATGTCATCAACAAAAACTTCACAGATCAGAATCTGATCTCCTTTAGACTTCAAGTAGATATTGCTATCTTCACTTGTTCTCTCAAATCCAATCTTCACAAGATGGGAATGTAGGCACTCATACCATGCCCTAGGTGCTTGCTTTAGACCATATAATGCTTTATGTAGCCTACATACCATGTCACTGTCTTTAGATAGGGTAAACCCATCTGGTTGCTCAATATACACCTCCTTTTCAAGTACACCATTTAGGAATGCATATTTTACATCCATTTGATATACCTTGAATCTCTTAAAAGCTGCATATGCAAGAAGCATACAAACTCCTTCCAATCTGGCTACAGGAGCAAAGGTTTCCCCATAGTCTTCACCTTCTTCTTGAGCATATCCTTTGCATACCAGTCTGGCTTTATTCCTAATCACTGTGCCATCCTCATTCAACTTATTTCTGAACACCCATTTGGTGCCAATGACATTTTTATGTTCTGGTCTGGGTACCAAGGACCATGTACCATTTTTCTCTATCTGGTCAAGATCTTCTTCCATTGCCTTGATCTAGTCTTCATCTTTATGAGCCTCTTTGAATGACTTAGGCTCAAATTCAGAGATCATACATGAGTTTTCTCTAATCTTTCTTCTGGTAAGGATTCCTGCATCCTTATCACCTATGATCTGCTTGGGATCATGATTCAACTTGACATACCAAGGAATGGTCCTAACTGGTTCTTCTTTCTTTTCTTCTTCATCCTCGTCTGTTACTGGTACTTGGCTGACTGACAATCGGTTCCCAGAAGGTTGCAACTGGTTCATTTACAGCTTGCTCACTGCCGGTTTCCTCAGTCTTCTCAGAGGATTCATCAACTCTTACATTGATGCTTTCCATAATTCTCTGAGTCCTATTTTTGTAGCACTTGAAAGCTTTACTCTTGGTGGAATATCCTAGAAATATTCCCTCATCACATTTAGCTTCAAATTTATCGGTGTTCACTCCTCTTGATGTAACTTTTGCTACCAAATACCTTAAAGTAGTTAACCACAGGTGTCTTACCGATCCAATACTCATAAGGAGTTTTGTCCTTACCCTTTTTGATGAGTACCCGGTTCATAGTGTAGACTGCAGTGCTCACCGCTTCTCTCCAAAAGGTGTGAGCAACCTTTCCTTGGATCAACATGGTTCTAGCTGCTTCAACCATAGTCCATTTATTCCTCTCTACTAGGCCATTCTAATGTGGAGTCCGGGGGGCAGACAACTATCTCTTGATGCCAAATTCTTCACAATACTTGTTGAATTCACTGGAAGTGAATTCTCCTCCTTGATTAGTTCTGAGACATTTGATCCTTTTACCGCTTTCCTTCTCCACTAATGCTTTGAAAGCTTTGAATTTCCCAAAATCTTCAGACTTGTCTTTCAAGAATGTGATCCACATCATTCTTGAGCAGTCATCAGTGAGAATCATGAAGTACCTATCACCCTGCACACTTCTAGTTTTCATAGGACCACATAAATCAGTATGCACAAGATCAAGCAAGTTGTTAGCAGTGAAAGATTTACCTTCAAAGGTTGAGGAAGACATTTTCCCCAATTGACATTCTCTACACAAGGTATTATCCAGTTTGCTCAGCATCGACAACCCTCTAACTGCCTTGATCTTACTAGCCTTCGCAATGTTATCAAAGTTCACATTGCAGAATCTCGTATTCCATATCCAGCTATCATCAAGCTTAGCCATAAGACATGTACTTATATTTGCATTCAGATGAAATAGGTTACCTTTAGTCTGCATGCCAGTGGCTACCAATTTACCATCTTTACCTTTGATTCTGCAAACTCCATTCTTGAATTGTAGAGTGAGACCACTATCATTTAGCTGGGCAACACTTAGAAGGTTGTGTCTGAGACCATCAACCCAGTACACATTGTCAGCACTACTCTTTCCATTCAAAGAGATGGACCCTCTGCCTTTGACCATGCATGGTGCATCATTGCCAAAGTGAACCACACCACCATCATACTCCTCTAAGGATAGAAAATTGCTCCGATCACCAATCATATGGTGAGAACAGCCACTATCAATGATCCACTCATTAGAATCATCAAACTGGGAGACAAGAGCCTTCTTGTCTGCCACATCTTCCTTTATAGCAACAAACACAATGTCTTCATTCTCTTCATCTTCTGATTCCTCATCTGTGACACCTTCATCAATTGCCAAAAAACAATTTCTCCGGTTTCCTCCTTTGAATTTCTTGAACCTTTTCGGTTTATCCTTGTTGTCACTATTAGGACAGTTCATAGCAATATGTCCTATCTGGTTACAGGAGAAACATTTCAAAGGAAGCTTACCTTTGTATTTACTGGTCCCTTTTGGAAATCTCCTGGCAAGAAGAGATTCAAATTCCATCAGAAACTCTTCATCCTTCATTTCTCTATTCTGATTAGGTTCCCCACTAGTGCTAGCCTCTTTTCCTTTTCTGGATGGTATAGCAGAAGCTTTAAAAGCTGATTTTGGCTTTTGAACACTACCATCAAAGCTATTCAGCTCATAGGCTGTCAACTTGGCTATGATGGAGTCCAAGGACGCCTTAGACTTGTCTGTTGATCTCAGCTCCTGAATAGCAGCAACCGTTATTGCATAGACCGGCAACAGGGATCTCAGGACTTTACTTACCACAGTGGAATCTTCTATTTTGCCACCTGCACTCTTTATTTCTCCAACAACTATTTTGATTCTTATTGCATACTGCTGAATGGTCTCTCCTTCAACCATCCACATATCTTCAAACTTTCCTCTCAAGCTCTCTTCCTTAGCTTGTTTTACATGCTCATCACCACCATAGATATTTTCAAAAGCATCCGATACCTCTTTGGGATTTGCCTTGTCCTGAACATCAATAAACTCAATGTCAGATTGACTACTGATGAGAGCTTCCATGACTTGTCCATTTTCTTGTATCTCTCTCTTTTGGTCATCGGTGAGAGTACTGGTAGGAATAACATATACATTTTCAACATAACTCCAGTGTTGAACACCCATGCTTTTGATGAATATCTTCATCCTGTCTTTCCATATACCAAAATTTTCCCTGTTAAACTTTGGACCTTCCCTCTTCATCATTAGACTAGGATCTTTTCCTCAAGCGGTTAAGCTTACAACACAGAGGACCTGGAGTGCTCTGATACCAATTGATAAATCAATGATGAACCACTAGTACCAAATCGGTACTGAGAGGGGGGGGGGTGAATCAGTACAAACACAAATACAGTCAAAAACCGGTTTGACAACAAATACCCCAAATGACTGATAAACAGGGATACCGGTAAAACAAAGTGCAACCAATAACATCCAGTATAGCTCAATCAGTCATGAACCAGTCACTCAATAAGCTTTCCTCTTAACTCAATACTACAATATCATTATATTCTCATGCATAAACCAGTAAACTTGACCATCAGATCTTCACAACAATGAGTTCAATATGTTTTATAGACAGGCATAAAACATAGAACCTTCATGTGCTTAAAAGATAAAACAAAGCATCACAAGACAAAAGCATTTCAGATGACACACATATTTTTCATGTGGAAACCCAATTGGGAAAAACCACGATGGGGATGAATACCCAGAAGCTATTTTTGAACTCTTTAGAAGTCCACTCTGTTAGGAGCCTTGTCCGGTTAAGGACATTACAATAGGTTCTGGTAAGAACCGATCCTGTTAAGGATCACCCGGTTAAGGGTTAAACCCGGTAGGGTCACCTTGTTAGAGGATTTCAAGAAATCAATAGCTGAAAGGATCTCCTAAGCTTCTCTAGCTTCTCAGAACTCATTAGCCTCAAGTTACCCGGTTAAGGGATTTGAAACAAGCCGGTTAAGACCACCCGAATTAAGGGATTTTGAATCAAGCCAGTTAAGGGTACCCTGTTAGGGGATTTTACAACTGTTGAAGTGGTTAGAGATCAACAGGTATTACAATGATCTGTTAACAACACTTAATGCTAATGCAGATCCATTTAGGCTCCTCTTTTCCTTTTGCACATTCACTTTGTAGGTATCTCTTCTCTCCTTTGGTCTGGCAAGAATCACATATCACTTTCCTTGGATACACACAACTTTTGCCAACAACTTCAGAAAGAAACCCAACATCGACCTTATAGGAGACACACAGGTTGGTAGCAAAAACCCTAAACCCTAAACCTGTTAGGTTAAGCAATTCAAACGGTTCATCCTGACTGTTGAATCATGCTGCATTAAATGCAACAATCTTGAATCGATCTCAAGACATTCTCCATCATCCATTATACACTATTTTCATGGTGGCTGATAACCCATCATGTGTTATCACAATTTGACAGACTTTGCACATTCCCGAGGTAGATAGGAATAGTCATCTTCATGCAAGATCCTTCATGCACATAGAGCTTACGTGGCAACACGATCTATCCTCCATCATACTGCTAACTCATCACACAAAGATCACCGATTGAGTCACATAGACTTGAGGTACTCCAAATGGAAACCCCAAAGTGGAAGCTACTTACCAACCAGTAGTCATACAGTGCTTCCATGTGCCAGTTCCCATAACTTCATGCCGGTTCACCTTGAACAAATATGCCACTTCACTTTGGCATATAAACCGGTTCACACATATGCCAGTTCCTCTCTCTTCACTTATCACATGTGCCGGTTCACACTATGTCCCATATTGACATCACTGACAACATACAATATCATTATGTCTTCATGTCCGTTCACATAAGGCTCATGCCAGTTCACATAATGCCAACAAATTTATCTGAGAAAGAACATTATCTAGCAATACTGATTTGCCAATTCCTTGTTTATGTGAATTCTAAAATCTGTGAAACTATTTTTTCATGATCAAAGGAAATATTTACGCATGTTATGTTCATTGCATGTTTATGAATGAATGTATTGCCTTACTGCTTTCTAGTTAAAAGTGGGCACAAATTTATATTTAATAATTCATTGAATATTATATAAGGGAGATGTACGTATTTTAAAATTTAGAGGGAAAAGAAAATTGTGTTTTTTCCCAATTTGTTAGTTTACAATTGTGACTTCCTAAGGGCATGGAGTTTAATTGAATACAAATCAAAGAAGCATAATATGTTAACTAACAATTATTAAGTTCCATGGGGGGTTGGGTAGTGCCTTCTACTTTTTCAGCACACCTTTGTCTAGTGAGTGTCCCTCCATGATGACATCAAATCCTAGAGATTCTTGTCCCATGTGTGTGTGCATTGGTTGCCTACAATTTTTAGTTATAGGCACTTTCTTGTGCAAATTCAAATTCTCCCTCATGCAATTCATGGTGACACACAATTTCAATGGATTTGTCATGTTTCTCCCTTGTCAACATTATGGGGGGGTTTCTATTGTTGGTGTTAACACTTTTGTGGTTTCACTTTGAAGTTAGACACTCTTGCATTCTATTTTTGTGGAGGCGACCTTCCATCTCTTGTTAGTTAGTGTTCTTCAGACTAATGGCACCTATATTTTTGACTGGCAATTTATTCTTGCATGGTTGAGTAGTGTCATTGGGGTCACTCATGTAGATTCATGTGTTAAATGTATCTTTGACTAATATATGATTTTGGTTTGTTTTCCATCTGATTGTTCAAGTAGTGTCATTGGGGGTACTCATGAAAATTATTGTCTTCATTATCCTAATCATCATCTTGGTTTTAGAAGAGGTTCTTCATTCAACAATGTAGCATTTATCATTTTATAGTTGTCTACAACTTCTTTGTGCTTCGAGTATGTTCTTCATTTTCCTATTCTTTTGGGACATTGATTTGGAGGCTACTTAATCTTCCATTCCTTGAGCATTTTAGTATTTCCAAATGATGTCTCAAAATACCCTCTATGAGAAGCCAACCTCAATTCTCAAGGGTTTGGATCAATGGCCAATTGACAAGATAATAACTAGTGATAAGGAGCTAGTTATATCCTCTACACTTCAGTCTCTATTAGACTTAGGTGGGTATCCCTTTAAAAGGACTTTTATAATCCTAATTCTTCTTTTCAAGTACTCCATAGATATGCTCTCAATACATTGAGTAAATCAAAGAAATACTTAATTTCACTAGATATGACTTATATCCTTGACTTATGTACTTTGAGTCACTATGAGAGTCAATTTATCCTACTACTGAAAAATTAAACTAAAAAAAACAAACTAGATATAAATATTTATAGATTTTCTTTTATTTCAAGTTTTAAGGTTATTAATATAATCATATGACAAATGCCTATCCATTGGGCTAGATGAACCATTATTACAATATAGAATATGTGTGCATTGCAACATATTTTGCCTTATATAACTAACACCTGGTATTAGTCATAACACAAATTGATTTCCCAATTTCATCCCAATAAAGTATGATCTCTACAAAATCCTTTTGGATGAATACAATAATTTAATCTTCTACTTTAGAAGAAGCTCAAATTTATACAAATTCAACAACACAATGCAGAGGTAAAATAAAAAAAACCTACGATTTATTGATTAAATAAGATTCTGGAGCACAAATGATGAGAACAAATTGGAAGCCATTAAATTTGATTTCAAGATGTTTTTGTAATTGCAAAGTACTTCACATATCCATTGCAAAAAGACTGCAAATAGGACATGAAATTGACAATAGTACTATATTATAGAACCTGTGGTTTTTTTATGTGCAAATTCACTAAGATTAGGGAAAAGTTTTTACAAAGCTCAAATAATACTTCTAATATGAACCTAGAGCCTCAAAACAAAGCCTTGAATATCCTTTTATAGAAAATAAGAATGCTACAAGCTTTTGGCCTTTTACAATTTCAAAAAGTAGTAGGTGACCGCCTGACAGAATAAGACAAACAAATTTTTAGATCTTCTGACAGGGATAGACATTCTCCTTCTTTTCTCCACAAGTGGCAGTTGTTTCATATGATCTAGAATTATTCCTTTCTTCACATGAGCTCTCTTATCAAGTTGGACGATCGGATAACCCTGCAGACCTTTTGAATGCAAATGGACAAAGAGCAACTTACCATATTTTTATAAAATATATGCATTAAATAGGCAATATGTAGGTCATTCTCTAAAAATTTCATAGACAAGCCACCTAATCATAATTAATATCCCTTTTCTCCTACACAAGTCAAAAAACAAGAAAAGATAGAAATTAAAAAAAAGGTGGGAAACAATAGTTTAATACTAAATTCAAAAATTAAAAATTATAGAAACAAAGGTTGAGAAGAATCACAAAGTTTCCAATCCATTTTGTTTGTATTGTTGAAGTCTCAATATGCTATCAATAATCTTCATCTTTTGTAGTCCTGGCTACCTCCATTCTGGTCATTCCATTGTCAAACCTTGATAATGCATCAAAGTAGGCCTCCAACTTACTTAATATCCATGTTTCATCAATAAAAATATCAATAAAGATGGGATCCAAGGCAGTCTTGATCTTTGCTTTCTAGTCTAATTTTGATCTCAAGACTCTTCTCCCTTCAATATTTATCCTTTTGCTGTCAAATAGGATAGGCATATGAAAAGTGACACGACATTGGAGCTTGAGAGTTCTAACTTGATCCTCTAAGTATGCATCCTATGAGTGATGATAAATTTATTTAATCATAATATACCCTGATCTAAAATTGATCATAATGTCATGTAGATGTGAAGAGAGAGGTTTGACCCCAGAGCAATCTCCAACACTGTGATTGTCTTGCTCAAATGAGACAAGGAGCAAGCTAGAAATATTTGCCACCTTAAGTGTTCCTGATAAAAATCTAGGAGATCCCCATGTTCATCCCATGCTACATATACATGATCAAGAATTGCATTAAACTTAGCTTCTAGCAAGGCCTCTATCATTTTTGTGACTACCTTCTTCTCCATTCTTGAGGCATCCGACCTTAATATGTCAATTTAATTATTCATCCTTGAGATAATCAGTCTAGCCTGAGCTAAATCTCTTCTTAGTCCAATACCCTCCTCAGAAGGATATTATTGTAAAGTGGGATGCCTATATGTTGGTCCTGAATTAAAATGCTCCTCAAGTTGTTTCACTCTATCCCTTAGGATGTGAACCTCCTCATCAGTATTCAATGCCACCTTGTGGGAAAAACTTGCCATATGCATAGTCATATATATGGCTTCTATGGTATAAGTATCTTCCTCTCTCTTATCAATCAGGCTTGCAAAAAATTGATCCATTTTCTTGATTTATTGCTGGCCTTTGTGTAACTGGGTGTAAGCACCAAATAACCATTTGATCCAAGTTTTCATAATATATATTACCAAAGAGAAACTTAGGCGTCTGTCAAGATCCATTGTTTCTATATAAATGTCATGCCTTCTTCCTAGGGCATCGAATGCAATAGTAGAAGAAATATGCCACCCTTCAAGAATAAGTACACCACTATTCTTTACCACTTGTCTCCCCGTTTCAGGGGTCATGACAACTAACTGTTCCTTTGTATCTTTCACAAGTTCATCTTTTATTAGAAGTCTCTCCTCTTCCCTCAAACTATCAAGCTAAATTCCCTTCCTTCTTTTAATTTCATCCATCATATTCCTTATCATGAATTGCTGAAACTCCCTTGTATGAATGAAATCATCATCACTCATAAATTGCTCACAGGCAGTGAGCATTATGTCTTCACTGAGGTCCCCACCTAACTTTAATGCATCAAGGGCCCATTCTTGAGAGGGCTCCTCTATCCTCACACCTAGTTTGGTGTAAAATCTATGTGGAGGTATAGGTGCCTAACCTTGGAAGTCAAAACCTTCATAATACTGGAAAGGAATGTCTCTACCAGGAGAAAAAATATGTAGGGGAGTTACAACCCTAGGACCTTGTATAATTTGATGGGGCTGTCCATTTGATGAAGAAGATGCAACCATAGGATTCTTTATGGTGGCCTCAATAAATAACTGAGGTGGTTGAAGGGATCTTTAGATGGTGGGTGTGATGTCTAAATAGTGGGAGGAATGAAGGGAAGCAATAGATTGAGGAGAGTCAGGTTCCTCCTCTTCCACTTGTTAAACCTAGGGCTCTACCACCCTAGGCCTCTAATGAGGCAAAGTAATCTGGTCAATATCTATGTATGAACTAAAAATTCTTGTCATCCTTGCTCCTGGTATTAATAGCTATTCCCATGTAGGGGAATATGAGCTATCAACTCTTCTTTTCTTATTCTCCTCATACTTTATTTTGTACCATCTCTCTTTCATGCTCAACACCTCATTATAATCAACATTCCTTATAAGGTCCTCCTCAATATCCAATTGATGTTGATGGGGCTTTGTCTTCCCAAGTCCTTGGGTAAACCATTCTGAATCATAATATCAATACTTGGCTTGGGGGATGTTGTATTTTCTCATCATAGCATCCAAAATATCACAAGCTTTCCTATTTGTAAAATGATACATTCCCACAATGACCTAAGATGGAAGAAGTGAACCCTTCTTATGAGCTCCTCCAATTAAGGATTTCTCCTCTTCAGCCAACTAATGCATGATCTCTAGAAAAGAAACTTTATCTAGCACTATTATGGGAAGGAGTTTAGGAGTAAAAGGGGTACTAGAAATCCTGATAATTGTATGCTCCTCAAAGTAAAACCATGATCCCCAATTATGGTTAATCCCTGCTATAGGCTCAAGGTCCTTAGGCCCGAGGAACTCCTTTGCCTCCTTACTCAAACCCCATCTCACTTCCCCTTTAAGGATACTATAGAGGGGAAAATTTGATTTGGAAATTTGCAACATGGAAGGAGAAATCATGAAATCAATTTTTGAATTTAAGGGGGAGAGATCCTTTACATTCAAAAGAGGGGAGGAATCCAATAGATTCAATCACAAATCAAATAAGGACTGAATACTAAGTTAACTAATTTATTATGAAGTGTTTTTCCCTCTTTTGTAAGTTGAAATGTAGATTTAGGGTAAAGTGCTGAAATTGAAGACAAAATTGAGAAAATATTGAGCTATAGATTTAGGATTTTGTCATGCACCTGGATCTGAGAAATATGAGCTGATTTGAATCTACCCTACGAAAATGCCTCAAAAAAGAAGGAACCATGATGCGATAACATGGTCCTCTAAATTTTCCACACACCAAAAAGGGTTGTTCCATCTCTGTGTCTAAAGCTTATTTCTAGAAATACAACTGCACACTTGTTTCCTGCACACAGAAATCAAGGGAAATAGGTTGGGAAGAGGGTTTGCCTTTGGTCAAACCCCAGTTTTAGAATTAACCATGAAATTGAGATAAATGTAACTAAAATAATTGAAGGAAATGTTCTCCTTTTAAGGGAGATGCTGAATTATGACTAAAAATTGAATGATTATACCTTGTGAAGTTTTACTTGCTTCCACATGAAATTAGTGTTTCATGAAATAGGATGTAGATTTCCACTTCAATGCTTGAATCTTGACTTTATTGCTGCTCCAGGGCTTGAGGGAAGATTGGAGATGATAAATTCTCTTGAATTCTTGAATGGTTGATCTCTTGTGATTTCCAGGTGCTTGATAGATGCTTGTGGATGTTCAAATGAGAAGGGAAATCCTCTTTATATAATTTCCTGTTAGGTTGATTAACTAATTTTTTGACATGAGACAACATGCAGAGGGAAATCCCGCTCAAATTTAAAATGGAAAAAATGATTTTGAGAGGCCTCATTTTAGGGGGGACCATGGTGCCATGCCCTATTTTAGGCTAGGATCAAGGTGTGTGAAAAGGGCAAAATCAAAGTTTTTGATGTTTGTGATGTGCATGAGCATAATTAGGTCTTCAATTAGGCCAAGGGGCGCAAAAACTAAGGTGAAGACCCAAATGGGATCAAAAATTGCAAGGGATGCAATTTTAGGACACTAAATTTAGGTCCCACTTTAGTGAGAGTATGAAGTTAATAATACTCTTGGTAAAGTACAAAGGGTTCACATTGAAAAACTTTCACCAAGTTGTCAAGGGGGCAAGATACACCAAGCCCCAGTGGACTTTAGGATCTCAAAACTTTAGTGATAAGATAAAAGGGAAGATCATGAGAGAGAGAACCATGACTACAACTAGTAAGGTTCTCTTACTATAAGTCATGAAAAAAAAAAACCAAAAATTACAAAGAAAAAGCTAAGTAATTTTAAGTATCAAGATATGCAAGAGAGAGAATAATTGAGCGAAATGTATGACCCCACATTAAAGTGATTGCCTACGCCTTATCAAGAGCAATTTCTTTAAGGTAAGATACACCCAAAAATACAATCATTTTATCACAATAATTTAGCCCCCAAGCGAGGACAAATCAAAGGATAATGATCATAAATCACAAAACATGAGGTGGTTTCACCTAAATTTGGAGTCAGTATAATTGTAATGATGAATCATTTATATCATGTGTATGTATTTGCATAGGATTATCCTCATTCTGCAAAGAAAGGAAACCACAATGGAAGAAGGGAACACAAGTATTTTTTGAGTCAACATGGGAGAGACCAAAAGAGATCTCAACACTTTGCATCATCCTCAAGTACACAACACTAGGGACAACAAATAGAGGAATGGATAGACAAATAGAAGAATGTCACAAAAAAGCAAGAGGAGAGAGAGAGAGAATCTATAGTGCTAATGAAGCTGATCAAGCACCTTATCCATCTTTCGATCTTTCTCATCATTATTTTGGGAAGACGGGTAATATGCAAGAGGATCCACATCAAGAATAGTAGATGGAGCTATCACAAGTTCCAAACAAGGACCACACTCTAATGATGGACCACTTTATTTGTTACTAGGAGTTAGGATTAATGCTTCTGAAAATTTCTTAGATAAATCATTGTCAACATCAACATATTATGTTTGCATTGTGTTTTCATTGATGTCAACCGGTATAGGATGGAAAATGGTATGGGAGATGTATGTACAATAATTACATTGATGCATATTGGATGATATGTCTTCGATGTCATCTAGTATAGTAGGTCATCGGTAAGGAAGAGAAGGTCATCTAGCATAATGGATATTGGAGTCACTGGTACAAAAGTTAGTGTTGACTTGTGTTGAAGAGATAAGTGTTGGTATTATGGATGACTTCATCATGTGTTGCATTGTTTTTGTCATTGATGTCAACACTTATTTTTCTGGAGGTCTACATTGTTGATTTGACACTCTGGTTATATTGGTTTATTGATGGACTGGCATATTGTGGTCCCTGCATGGATATTGGCTTATGCATAGTTACCGATATATGTTTTACCGACAACTCAGGAAGTTGATGATGACTTGTTATCATCTAGAGATCATTTGGTTATGCCAAAGACATGGATTGGATGCTTGCATTTGGTATTTTACATATTGGTCTGATCGGGTTCACATATTTGCCTTAACCAGCAGATAGGTCCAAGTTATGAACCGACATAGGAAAACATGTTCCAGATCAGCGCGACACGATTTGGAAATGATTTATTGATTGGATAATGTGTAAATGTATTGAGGCCGACATATTGTATTGCACCAAGACTTATTTTGTAATTGATTTAAATGTAATATCTTTTGGGAGATGACCTAATAATTAGGTCTTAGGTTTTGTATAAATAATTGTAAGATATTATTTGGAAGAAGTGTGTGAGTGTGTATGAATATTGAAGATCATTGTGAAGAGAGAAAACAAGCAGATCCTTGTGTGAATCATGTAGATATCATCTGAAGGTTGAAGGAAGGTTGTTAAAGGTTATGAAGGTGTTTGGTCCTCATGTGCAGAGCTTAAACCAATTTTGAATCCGACATTGAAGATGCTAAATTGAAGCAGTACATTGATTATTGGATTTAACCATCCAACTGTGTAGTCAGTGTGACTCCTAATTTTGTGATTGAGCATTGAGCTCTAGACGGTTGACCTTTCTATATGTGTAGACCCCATTATTGTATTCACTTACTATCTACAGTAGTATCATCTGATTGTGGGTAAGGTTTCCCACTGTGGTTTTTCCCCTTACAGGGTTTCCACGTCAAAATCTCTATGTCATGTGTTGTGGATGTTGTTTTTCTTTCTGTTTCATGCATTAAGTTGTACCAGTAATACTATAACTATTAATCTATTTTACCAGCACTGAGTTTTAAGTTGGAATAATTTATTTTGGGTTGCAATTTATTGACAACTGATTCACCCCCCCTCTTAGTTGTCCTTCCCGGTTCCTAACAATCGGTATCAGAGCCTAGTTTTCTTTTTACAGAAGCCTAACAACTTGAGGAGATCCTATGGTAGCAAATATCTTCAGGAAGGACACTCCCAAACTTGATGGAACTAACTATGGTATATGGAAGATCAGAATGGAGACACATCTGAACTGCATTGGAAGAGATATATGGGATGTTACAAAGAATGGCTATGTTGCTCCTAATCCAAATAACCCTAATCTACCAACCTTAGCTAAAGACTTGGAGAATGATCATAAAGCAAGAGAAGAACTTCTAAGCACATCATTAGATTAGCAAATCATGGGGTTATCAGACAGATCTACAACCAAAGCTATTTGGGATAAAATGGGAACATTGAATGAAGGAGATTCCACTATCAAAATTGCAAAACTGGAATGTGACCGGGTCAGGTATGAAAATTTAAAAATGGAAGAGGATGAAAGAGTTTCTGCATTTATGGAAGGAGTTAATGAAATTATTTTAGGAATACAATGTTGTGGAGGATCTTTAAGTGAAGATGAAATTGTTTCCTAAAGTTTGAAGAGCTTTACCACCAACTTACAAAATGAAAGTAATAACTATTAATGAGTTGAGATCAATGCCTAATACATTAGTATCTAGAGATACTCTAGTTGGAAAACTTTCAACATTTGAGCTTGAAGAATTTGGTCCTGTTGCTACAATCAAGACTGATATAGCCTTGAAAGCATCATCATCATCATTTGACAAATCTGATTGGAAAGCACTTTATGCAAAATAACATGAAGATACTAGAAGATAAAATGAAGAAATTGAAGCACTATTTGCAAGGAAGATGCCTAAAGGTCTAGGAGGAAGTAAGTATGAAGGTAAAGCACCTTTCAAATGTTTTAATTGCAATAAATCTGGTCATATAGCATCTAGGTGTCCTGATAGACATTCAAGACTAAGAGATGAGGCAAAGAGAACATATAAGCCTAACCCTCATTATCAGAGATACAAATTTAAGAAAAACAGAGATAAGTCATGTTACTATGCAAATGAAGGTGTTACAGATGACTCTGATGAAGATCCAACAGATAGTGGATGGACATTTGTTGCAATAAAAGAAGATCAACCAACACCTATTGTCAAACCGGTAGAGCAGGTATTAGCAACAAAAATTGAAGAAAAGGATGAATGGATAATTGATAGTGGATGCTCGCATCATATGACTGGTGATAAAAGCAAATTCTTATCATTACAAGAATATCATGGAGGTCTAGTAAGATTTGGAGATGACAAAGCTTGTTTAATCAAAGGAAGAGGCACTATATCATTGGATGGTAAGAACAATACTAACAATGTTTATTATATTGAAGGTTTAAAGCATAATCTTTTGAGTGTTCGTCAGTTAGTGGGAAAAGGATTTCAATTACAATTCAAGAATGGAAAATGTAAAATCATAAACCGAACTGGATTGGAGATTGCAACCGGTAATCAGACTAAAGGTAATATCTTTCTTTTGAATATCGGCGATAAGACATGTTTGTTTTCTCAGATTAATGAAAGTTGGCTATGGAATAAAAGACTCTGTCATGTGAATTTTGATTGCATTGTAAAGATCGGTTCAACCAAGGAAGTAAAGGATTTACCTAAGATTGTGAAACCTCATAATCCGGTATGTAAGGAATGTCAAATGGGAAAGCAAGTTAGAACAACATTTAAGAGCATTTATGAGAAATCCAATAATATTCTCGATTTAATTCACATTGATTTATGTGGTCCAACAAGAACAAGGAGTCCTCAAGGTAATAGATACTTTATGCTAATAATTGATGATTATTCTAGAATGTGTTGGGTTACTTTTCTCAGGGAGAAATTAGAAGCTTTTGGAAGATTCAAGATATACAAGGCAATGGTAGAGAATGAAACCGGCAAGAAAATCAAATGTTTGAGATATGATCAAGGAGGAGAATTCACATCTAGGGAATTCAATGCATTCTGTAAAGAGAATGGAATCAAAAGAAAACTATCAGCACCCTAGACACCCTAGCAGAATGGAGTTTTGAAAAGGAAGAACATAACTATACTAGATGCAGTAAGAACCATGATGATGGAAGCAAATCTACCTCATATGTACTAGAGGGAAGTAATAAATACAATAGTCTATACTTTCAACAGAGTTCACATCAAAGGTGAAACCGGTAAGATCCCTTACAAACTATGGTTCGGTCATATTCCTACTCTTAAGTATTTGAGAATATTTGGAAGCAAATGCTATATTAGGAGAGATGAGTCTATTGGAAAATTTGATCCTAGAAGTGATGAAGGAATATTTCTTGGTTATTCAACTAGAAGCAAGTCATATAGATTTTATAATAAAAGATTGTAGAAAATCATTGAGAGTACTAATGTGAAGATAAATGAACATTTTAGAGGAGAATCAAGATCTATAGGTTCTGAACTGACAGTGGAAATAATTATAAATGAACTGGCACACTGACATCATCAGAAAACTCAACTATGACTGAAGAAAAGAAGCCAGTGAATGGAAATCAGAATAAACCCAGGTATGTAAGATTGAATCATTTAGAAAATCAGATAATTGGAAATTAAAATCAAGGTGTTATGACAAGAGAAAGATTGGCAAATGAAGAGGTATGTTTAATTTTTCAAGTTGAACCGACATTAGTTGTTGAAGCATGTAAAGATAAACATTGGATAAAAGCAATGGAAGATGAATTAGAACAGATTGAAAAGAATAATACTTGGACATTAGTTCCCTGACCTAAAGACAAAAATGTAATTGGAACTAAATGGGTATTTAGAAATAAAATTAATGAAGATGGTGAAGTAATCAGAAACAAAGCAAGATTAGTTTGTAAAGTTTATTCTGAGAAAGAAGGAATTGATTATAATGAAACATTTGCACCGACAACCAGAATTGAAGCAAGAAGACTATTTCTTGCATTTGCAGCTCACAAGAATTATAAGTTTTATCAGATGGATGTAAAATGTGCATTTTTAAATGGAGATCTTGTAGAAGAAGTTTACATTGAGCAGATTGATGGATTTTCATTAACAAATGATAAGGATATGGTTTGCAGATTAAGAAAAGCTTTATATGGATTGAAGCAAGCTCCTAGAGCTTGGTATGCTAGACTGGATAAATATCTTTTAAAGTTTGGATACACAAAAGGTAATGCTGGCAGTAATTTGTATTACAAAATTAGCAATGATGATATTTTGGTTATTGAAGTATTTGTGGATGATATTATTTTTGGAGGAGAAGAAGAGCTATGCAAAGATTTTGCTAATAAGATGCAGGAAGAATTTGAAATGTCTATGATTGGAGAGATAAATTTTTTTCTAGGTTTGCAGATTTCTCAAACAGATAAAGGTATATTCATTTGTCAAACAAAATACTTGAAGGAACTTTTGAAGAAATTTGGAATGGAAAACTCCAACCCGATAAGCAATCCTATGACTACAACTGATAAATTGACATCAAAGGATGATTCAACTCTTATAAATCTGACAAGGTACAAATCTATGATTAGAGGGTTACTATATTTGACACAAACCAGACCTAATATAATGAATGTCGTATGTATTGTTTCAAGATTTAAAAGCAATCCTAAAGAAAATCATGAAACTGCAGTAAAAAGGATTTTTCGGTACCTGCAAGGCACAACAAATCTTGGTTTATGGTATCCTAAGAATGACAATTTTGAGTTATGTGCATAAACAGATGCAAATTGGGTAGTAGATGTGGATGACAAAAAGAGTACCATTGGTGGAGCATTCTTTCTTGGCAGAAAATTAATTTCATGGATCAACAAGAAGCAGACCTGCACATCATTATCTACAACAAAAGTAGAATATGTTGTAGCAGCAACTAATTGCACTCTGGTATTATGGATCAAGCAAATGTTGAAGGATATCAAGGTAAAATGCAATGAACCGGTAATTATTTATTGTGATAACTCAACAACAATAGATATATCAAAAATCTGGTATTTCACTCTAAAACAAAGCATGTTTCTATTAAGTATAATTTTTTGAAAGAAAACGTTGAAGCAAATGAAGTGAGATTGGTTTATGTAAACACTAAAGAGCAAATTGCAAACATTTTTACAAAGCCTTTGCCTAAGGAAACATTTGAATATCTCAGAGAGAAGCTTGGAGTAATCACCCCACTGGAAGAGACTTAAATGATGCAGATTAGCATCAAACTGACAGGGACTAATAGAAAAACCTTTTTCTGGTTTCATGAAGGAGAGCTACTGCTCAGGGGGAGTAGTTAGCTGTATGTTATGTTTTGATTTTTAACTGCTTTGGAATTTGATGTCAAAGGGGAAGAGATGTCTATGGAACAACATTGTAATTTGAAGATGTATTTTGGTTTTGGTTATATTGTTTCTATTTTTGGTACAAAAATTTATGTTGATCTATTTAAGGGAGATTGTTGGCATTCTATTTTGGCACTTAGATGTTTTATCTAGTGTTGCCATCAATGCCAAAGGGGGCGATTGTTGGTATTATGGATGACTTCCTCATGTGTTACATTGGTTTTGTCATTGATGTCAAACTTATCTTTCTGGAGGTCTACATTGTTGATTTGGCACTTTGGTTATATTGGTTTATTGATGAACGGACACATTGTGGTCCCGACATGGATATTGGCTTATGCACAATTACTGGTATATGTTTCATCGACAGATTAGGAAGTTGATGATGAATTATTATCATCTGGAGATCATTTGGTTATGTCGAAGACATGGATTGGATGTTTGCATTTGGCATTTTACATATTGGTCTGACCGGGTTCACATATTTGCTTTAACCGATAGATAGGTCCAGGTTATGAACCGACATAGGAAAACATGTTCTAGATCAGCATGACACGATTTGTAAATAATTTATTGATTGGATAATGTGTAAATGTATTGAGGCCGACATATTGTATTACACCAAGACTTATTTTGTAATTGATTTAAATGTAATATCTTTTGGGAGCTGACCTAATGATTAGGTCTTAGGTTTTGTATAAATAATTGTAAGATCTTATTTGGAAGAAGTGTGTGAGTATGTGCAAATATTGAAGATCATTGTGAAGAGAGAAAATAAGTAGATCCTTGTGCGAATCACGTAGATATCATCTGAAGGTTGAAGGAAGGTTGTTAATGGTTATGAAGGTGTTTGGTCATCATGCACAGAGCTTAAATTAGTACTGAATCCGGCATTGAAGATGCTAAATTGAAGGAGTAAATTGATTATTGGATTTAATCATCCAACTGTGTAGTCAGTGTGACTCCTATTTTTTTGATTGAGTATTGAGCTCTAGGTGGTTGGCCTTTTTGCATGTGCAGACCCCATTATTGTATTCACTTACTATCTATAGTAGTATCATCTGATTGTGGGTAAGGTTTCCCACCATGGTTTTTCCCCTTACAGGGTTTCCACATCAAAATCTCCGTGTCATGTGTTCTAGATATTGTTTCTCTTTTTGTTTCATGCATTAAGTTGTACAGGTAATACTGTAACTATTAATCTGTTTTAACAACACTGGGTTTTAAGTTGGAATAATTTGTTTTGGGTTGAAATTTATTGACAACTGATTCACCCCCCCTCTCAGTTGTTCTTCTCAATTCCTAGCAATAAGGACTGCAAATCAGTAAGTGACATGTTGGTAGTACATAGTTGCCAACTAGCAAGAGAGCACGGTGCTGGGCGGTTGATTGTGATGAAGAGGGGGAATGTTACCTAAATCACATCAACACTAGAGGAGAAGTATGTGCAGGCCACTAGTATGCTATGTGGATGTGAAACAATATGACTCCCACCAAATAAAGATACAGTCACCATTTGAAGAGATGAATGACAGTGAATGTGCCCAACTGATTCACATGCACCTGATTGAAGATATGCAGCTCAAATAGGGAAGCCACATTGGTGCATTGTAGGATACAAATGACAAAGATCCACTCCCACTGGTAAGTGGATTTGATCTCCTATTATGCATGGAATGCATCATAGTTCTTAGAGATAAGATAAAAGAGTTAAAGGAAAGTGTTTGAAGGCTCATACCAGATCATCTAGTGAAACTCTAAGTTGCCTTAGGTGCATGAGATCAGAGATATTCACTAGATCAACCAAGTAGATAATGATGATTTTCTCATACAGAGAAGGAAGGATATGTTTGTCACTTTGACAAACATGTTAATAGAAGAACCTATCCAGTGGTGAAGAAAGGTGTTACCACATATGTAGACAGATGGAGGCAGTTGAAGAGTGATGACATGGTGTCATCAAAATGCTTACCGGTAATTATGTCCACTAGTAATGTCGACAAATTGCAGATGTAGAAGGTTCCCATATGATGAAAGTGATCATAAGGTAGGTTAGCAAGTGTGTTGACCGGTTTAGGTGCTCCATCGAAAGAGAAGCAAAGTGCAAGGTTGATGGAAGATTAGTTAAGATATAACCGATAGGGTCTGTGAATGGGTAGATGAACCTAGTTGAGTGGTTGGTTGGTGATCTTATTCAGACTGACATAGAAGACTTAGCAAAGGTGGATGCCGACAAAGGGGCCACATGAAGGTGAAGTGGCATGCATGCACAGGTCAGTGTGGTGAGTCAGTGAAGTTGTTGGTGACTGGTCCAACATTTATGACAACTGCAAAGCTCAAGGAAGAAAGGTAGTAGATTGTGGCTCAAGATCAAGGAAACAACGAAGATCTAGAAAAGAATGATCTTTTAGATCAAAGAGGATAAAGGAAACTGCATCACTCACGTGATCAATCAGACAAAAGGCCAAAAAAAATGCTACAGACAACTAAAGAGAGAAGATGTGTTTCATAAGGTAAACAAATGGGGGATGCTCATTGATTAAGTGCTAAACATCGATGAAGGACATGATATCAGATTGGTTGATATTTCATGATGATAAGAGATCAGATGAGATGCAAATTCAGTGCATGGTGAAAACCCTAGCGTGCCAATGTTCAAACTCATGTCTTGGCGGGAAAATATGGCTATAAGTATGTGGGCCAAAGATATTGTTTGCTATTGCTGAATGAGAGAGTGTTGCTACTACATGTGAGAGAAAATCAGTCAAGTGCTCAAAAACAATCAGAGAAGAGACCGAGTGTGAGAGAGAATTGGGTTGAAGATTTCAACTGACAATAATGAGGTAACCAGTAGATGACCATTGAGTTTGACACATGAGTAAACCAGTGGTGACCAAACCAACATAGAAGAGTTGTAGAAGATTATAGAGAAGGAAAGATGAGAATCAACAAGAATCAGATGGTAGACATCTAACCAAGCTATCAAGATTGGTGGTAGATAGAAGTAGTTTGGCAGAGAGAAAAGAGAACCGACAGAGAGCAGAACTGGTAGAGAAGAAGAAGAGGCTGAAGAAACAAAGGTGCAGTAGAGAGAAAGGTGCAGCAGAGAGTGGGTTGCAACAAGAGATATGGTTCCTATAGAGAAAAGGTGAAAAGAGAATTGACAAAGATCTGTAGAGAGGAGAACTAGTGAAGTGACATACATGAGAGTTATAAATTTCTTTTGTAACAAGAAGATAACTTTTGTATTCAAAATATGATTTTTTAATCACTGAGTTGGAGCTCAGTGCAGGGGTTGGTGCCCTAAAATCAGGCATTGGTGCTCCTTGGGTTGGTGCCCTAAAGCAGGAGTGGCAATCCTTGGGTTGGTTCCCTAAATGTTGTAACCAAGGTTTTCATTGTGAGGCTGGATTGGAGTAGTAGTCTCCAACAACACTTCTCACCGAGGTTTTTTCCATCTTGGGTTTTTCTCGTACATCTAAGGTTATGTGATGTCCCTTTCAAGTGTGGTTGCATTTGCATTAGTCTCCCACCTAACTGGTATGTCTGCTTTATGTTAGATCTGTTAACTAATTTACACACATAGGTTAGAAAAGGGCTAAGTTTGTATATCACTGATTCACCCCCCCTCTCAGTGACTTCTAGTTTTCAACAATTAATATCAGAGCCTGGGTTCCCTGTGGATAAGCTTTCTCTAGCTTGGGTAGATTCTGTTATTTGAACACAATGGTTTGTTTTTTGTCAATCCCTACTCATGTATTTGATGGTTCAAATTTCTATGTTTGGAGCTATAGGATGGAAGTCTACCTATCCTATTTAGGGTTTGATGTATCAATATCGGTTGTTAATGGCTGCCCTAGTAAAGTGAGTCCTCCCACCAATTCAGATGTAGAAAGAAGAAATTAGTGTAATGATATAACAATGAAGGCTATACTCTATGGGTTATTAGATGATGTCTCCTTATAGGTGGATAGATGCAGATTGACAAAAAGCCTATGGGAAAAATTGAAGAATCTCTATGGAAATGATCCTACCACTGCATAACCGGTTGGTAAAGACAAGATGAGAAATGTATCTCATGCATCTGTAGATGATAAAGGTAGATCAGTTAGCAGCCATAACAATGATGAAGAAGGAACTCACCTTTTCATGGCTCAACAATTAGAAGATGAGAGGCACACATCTGAGAATGATCATACAAATCACTCCTACCGGTGAGATGTGTTTGGCAGTGATAGTGAAGGTGAAGAAGAAGATCAAGCCGAAGTTGATCTTTAAGGAGAACTTGTAAGTTAAATCAAAGAAATTAGTAGAGTGAGGAATGAATACAAGTTATTCAAGAATTCTACAGTTGTGGAGTAGAACCAATTGATCAGATGCCTTGAAGAATCTGAGAAATGTATCTCAGAGTTAAAGACTCAACAAGAAGACACCAAGGAGTGCTAGTGTAAAGATCTAGAGTCTGAGCTAGAGGTTAAGGATAAAGAGTATCAACAACTAGAAGGAGGAATGGAGATTCTCTGAAATGACCTGGAGAAATGTCAGGATGAGCTCAAGGTGAGAATCTGGTTTGATGGCAGCAGTGATGCCTTGGACAAAATGTTGAAGAAGCAAAAGCACTCCAAGGACACTAGAGGATTAGGAAGTGGTTCTGGTGAATGCTCCACCAACAAGAATATCCCCCACAATGACATTCTGTTTGTCTCCTCAAATGGAGATAATAAGGGACAAACCTTCACTATCCAAAACTCTCCTTGGAAGAAGGTTGATCTAACCACAACTGGTGAAGACATGAAGCTAAGGATGAAGACCGGTCCTGAAAGAAGGAGCAACAATACATATCCCAAAGGAAAAGGGAAGATGGGATAAGACAACTTCATCGGAAGCAAGAATATGAGAAGACAACAAAGAAGACCCCCTACCAGTAGAAGACAAGGAAATTTTATTGCCCATAAGACAAAGCAAGTTTGGGAATGGAAGAGAATGAATGGAAGAGCTATAGAGCATCGACAATCCAAGATCCATCCTCGGAGAAGAAGAAATGGAGATACTAAACTGGTAAAATCTCCACATGCATGGTAAAATAAATTTGTAAGTTATGTGACCCCTTTCTCTGGTTATTATTTTGCATGGAAGGAATATGGCCATAGAGTAGATGAATGCTGAATAAAGTCTAGGAATAGACAATTTACTCTTCATAGAGATAATAATGTCATCTTTTGGAGGTGTAATGGATTTGGTCATAAAAGTCATAACTACAGAAGGATGAACTTGCAGTCACATGATAACCGGTGTAGCAGCTATGCTCAACATGGAAATGGATAGAGAATATGAGAGACAAAAAGCTACATGGAATAAAAGTAGAAGAGGTTTTGTTCTTACAAGATCAAATGGTCCATTGGTCCCAGTAGCAAGTTACAATGGCATGACCAGAAGAAGATGGTCTAACTGGTTTCACAAAAGGTACCCCAATCATGTGTGTGGCATGAATGTTGTTTTCTTCTACAACAATATTTCTGGTCATGATGCAGAATGCGGTAGAGCAAGGACCCATCAGAAAAAGAAGGTCACACCTACTCCCAAGACTGAAAATGGGAAGAAGAATGAGACCAAGCAGGTTTGGAGGAAGAAGCAAGAAGATGCAACCATGGACTAACATTGTGCATTTAAAGCACAAGTGATATCTCCTAAGGCCTAAAGGAGATGCATGACCTTAGGGGGAGTAACACATTGATTAGATCATTCATCCCATCAATGGAAGAGGACATATGGAGGAACATGTTGCTGTCAATATGAAGGAAGGAAGTGAGAAGATAAGTGTGTGTAGAGGCTGCCTTGTCCACACACCTACAAATGAAAGATGGATCACTACTGCTTGTGTCAATGGTTGGAAAATTTACAATTGGGATTAGATGCAAATTGACACAAGAAGACATGAGTTACAAGAAGGTTCTCCAGTAGTGATGATGGACCGATACAAGAAACTGGTATGTGCAGGATGTTACCGATATGTATGCTAATAGGTACTTGTAGGTTATGTAAGACAATGAGGTTTAGGATCATTGCATTAGCCCCAATATCATGGAATGAGGAGTTTATGTCTTAGGTGGTGTTGATGATGACTTGAATGACATATGTTGGCCCGGTTGTTGATAATGTATGCATGCATCCTTTGTGGGCTAACCAATTTGATTTATGAGATGATAATGATATTGTATGTCATTATGTACATCCAAGATCATGTCATATGTTGTGATGTATATAATGGAACTGACAGATAATCAGATGATCACATGTGCACAACTCAACCAATGTATGGTGAAGATTAAAGCTCCAGTTTTGGACCTGACCGACAATGAGGACCTGAGATGCATGACTTAGGGGGAGTGACAACCATGTTTTCTGACTTGTATTAGACTTGATAGACACAGGGGGAGTGAGAATGTCTATGGCTGTACCGACATGTTTATGTCTTTGGAAGTATTTGGGGTTGTGAGATATTTCAATTCCTATTCAATTGAAATCACAACTAGATCACTGAGAGTGTTGCTTGCAAAGAGGGAGAGTTACCTGCACAAGTGAACCTGCATTTGGTATCGAAAGAGATACAATTGGGATCAATGGTAGCTTCAACACTTGGTATCAACATTTTGGGGTCACAATGACTCTACATTTCAAAGGAGTGATGATGTAGTCTAAATGATAGATATGTTGTATTCACTGACACATGTGCCTTCAATTGGTTTCAGACTTGTATATGCATGTGTGTCTGGTTTGCATATACACTTGGTTGCTGAGAAATTGGTATCAGTCAATGGTTGTGCCCTCCATCTCAAGTGCTATGACTTGAGAAGATGAAATGTATGATGGTCAAAGGAGGAGAAGCATCCGGTAGAGAAAAAGGGGAGAGAAAATTTTGCCAGTACCCGCTAGACACAAGGAGGAGAGAAACCCTAATAGTGCCCTTTTCCATTGTTGTCAAAGGGGGAGAGAGATTCTGTAGTATGCCGCATACTACATGTGTGAGAAGCCATGGATTACACAAAGGGGGAGAAAGAGATTCCATAGTATGCTGGATACTATATGTCTTGACCTCAATGCCAAAGGGGGAGATTGTTGGCATTGTGTTGTTATCGATGTCAACCGGTATGGGAGATGTATGTGCAGTACTATCATTGATGCATACTAGATGAGATATCTTTGATGTCATCTAGCATATTAGGTCATTGATTAGGAAGAGAAGGTCATCTAGAATAATGGACGTTGGAGTCATCGGTACACAAGTTAGTGTTGACTTATGTTGAAGACATAAGGACTGCAGATTAGTTGACATGTTGCCAGTACATAGTTGCCATCCAACAAAAGAGCATGGTACTGGGTGGTTGATTGTGATGAAGAGGGGGAATGTTACCTAAATCACATCAACACCAGAGGAGAAGTATGTACAGGTCACCAGTATGCTATGTGGATGTGAAACAATAGGACTCCCATAGGATAAAGATGCAGTCACCATTTGAAGAGATGACTGACAGTGAATATTCCCAACCAATTCACATGTGCCTGATTGAAGATATGCTGCTCAAACATGGAAGCCACATTGGTACATTGTAGGATGGAAATGACAAAGATCCACTTCCACCGGTAAGTGGAGCTTATCTCCTATTATGAATGGAATGCATCATAGTTCTCAGAGATAATATAAAAGAGTTAAAGGCAATCGTTTGAAGGCTCACACTAGATCAACTAGTGAAATCTAAGTTTCCTTAGGTGCATGAGATCAGAGATATACATTGGATCAACCAGGTAGAGAATGATGATTTACTGATACAGAGAAGGAAGGATATGTTTGTCACTTTAACAAACATGTTAATAGCAGAATCGGTCCAGTGGTGAAGAAAGGTGTTACCACAGATGCATACAGATGGAGGCATTTGAAGAGTGATGACATGCTGTCACCAAAGTGCTTACTGGTAAGTATGTCCACCAGTAATGTTGACAAAGTGCAGATGGAGAAGGTTCCTATCTAATGAAAGTGATCATAAGGTAGGTTAGCAAGTGTGTTGACCGGTTTAGGTGCTCCACCGAAAGAGAAGCAAATTGCAAGGTTGATGGTAGACTGGTTAGGATATAACTGATAGGGTCTGTGAACAGGTAGATGAACCCGGTTGAGTGGCTGGTCGGTGATCTTATTCAGCCTAACATAGAAGACTTAGCAAAGGTGGATGCCGATAAAGGGGCCACGTAGAGGTGAAGTGGCATGCATGCATAGGTCAGTGTGGTGAGTCAGTGAAGTTGTTGGCGACTGGTCCAATATTTATGATGACTCCAAAGCTTGAGGAAGAAAGGTCGTGGATTGCTGCTCGAGATCAAGAAAACAACATAGATCCAAAAAATATTGATCTTGCAAATCAAAGAGGATAAAGGAAACCACATCACTCACATGATTGGTCAGACAAAAGGCCGAAAAACATGCTACAAACATCTAAAGAGAGAAGACATGTTTCATAAGGTAAATAGATGGGGGATTCTCATTGATTGAGTGTTGAACATCAATCAAGGAGATGCTATCAGATTGGATTTATTATGTCACAATGATCAGAGATCATAGTGGATGCAGATTCAGTGCATGGCAGAAACCCTATTGTGCCAATGTTCAAACTCACATCTTGGCGGGAAAATATGGCTATAAGTATGTGACCAAAGATATTATTTGTTGCTGCTGAATGAGAGAGTGTTGCTGCTACATGTTAGAGAGAACTAGTCAAGTGATAAAAACAATCAGAGAAGAGATTTAATGTGAGAGATAATTGGGTTGAAGAGTTTAATTGGCAACAATGAGGCAAACAATAGATGGCCATTGTGTTTGATAGATGAGTAAACCGGTGGTGACTAAACCAACAGAGAAGAGTTGTAGAATATTGCAAAGAAGAAAGCTGAGAACTAAAAGGAATCAGATGGTAGACATTTGACCAAGTTATCAAGACTGATGGTGGATAGCAACAGTGTGGCAAAGAGAAAAGAGAATCGACAAAGAGTAGAACCGGTAGAGAAGAAGAAGAGGTTGAACCAGCAAAGGTGCAACATAGAGAAAGGTGCAATAGAGAGTTGGTTGCAGCAGGAGATATGGTTCCTGCAAAGAAAAGGTGAAAAGAAAACCAACAAAGATCTGTAGAGAGGAGAACTGGTGAAGTGACATACATGAGAGTTACAAAGTTCTTTTGTAACAAGAAGATGACTTTTGTATTCAAAATGATTTTATAATCACTGAGTTGGTGCTCAGTGGAAGGGTTGGTTCTCCTTGGGTTGGTGCCCTAAAATCAGGGGTTGGTGCTCCTTAGGTTGGTTCCCTAAAGCAGGAGTGGTACTCCTTGGGTTGGTACCCTAAATATTGTAACTGAGGTTTTCATTATGAGGCTGGATTGGAGTAGTCTCTAGCAACACTTCTCACCGAGGATTTTCCCATCTTGGTTTTTCCTCATACATCTGGTGTTATGTGATGTCCCTTTCATGTGTGGTTTCATTTGTATTAGTCTCCCACCTAACTGGCATGTCTTCTTTATGTTAGATCTATTAACCAGTTTACACCCATAGGTTCGAAAAGGGATAAGTTTTTATATCACTAATTCACCCCCCTCTCAGTGACATCTAGTGTTCGACATATTCATATTCATAATAAAAAATATTAGGATAATCATTTTCATCATTATCAACATTCTCACCTATTTCTTTATCAAGATTAATAAAAATAGGAGCTCTAATAGGAATAGAACTTGAATCATCATTTTTTTCAAGCATTTTGCATCTGGGAGAATTAGGTTGAACATCATCTTTAGGAGAAAATGGAATCATGTCAACTATTGGTATTTTAAGAGAAGAAATAGTTTGTGAAGAAAGTTCATGAGCTCTAGCATGATGTCTCTATTAGCGTTGTCTCATAGAATAATTTCATTTAGTTTTAGCTCAAGGTTGTGAAGGTTTTGGTTCATCAAGTATAGGCATGTTTTCTTCATTTAAGAAAGGATGAATGGGTTAAGGTCTTTTAGGTATAACAATAAGAGATGCTGGTTGCTTCTCTTTGTAAGATGTTGGAGGCAAAACCACACCATATAAAGGAGGAATGGGAGGTGTCGGAAGGAGACCAGGTCCAATATGGTCCCAGTCAGAAAAAAGAATGGTGATATTAGATTGTGTGTGGACTTTAGGAATTTAAATTTTTTATCTTTAAAAGATAATTATGCTTTACCTAACATGGAGGCTCTTTTGCAGAAAGTCACTAGAAATGAATTGTTATCTATGATGGATGGCTTCTTAGGCTATAATCAAGTTAAAGTTAGGGAAGCAAAAAAGTTCAAAACTGCTTTCACCACACCTTGGGGCACCTATGTCTATGCTAGGATTCCTTTTGGACTGACAAATGCGGGAGCCACATTCCAGAGGGCTATGGATGTAGCCTTTGAGGGGTTGATTGATTATATCTTGGTAGTCTACCAGGATGATATGTCTGCTTATTCTAAAAGAGAAGAAGACCATTGTAATGACCTATAAATTTTTTTTATTAGAGCATTAGAATATGGCATATCTTTAAATCCCCAAAAGTGTCATTTTGGAGTTACTGAAGGGAAATTGTTAGGTCATATTGTTTTAGAAGATGGTGTGAGAATCGATCTAGAAAGGATTGCTTCTATTGATAAGATTCAAATCCCTAAAACAGTTAAGGAAATTCAATCTTTTTTCAGTCAAATTAACTTTGTAAGAAGATTTGTTTCAAACTTCTCTAAAATTGTAAAACCTATTGCTAAAATGTTGAAAAAGGGTGCTGAAATAAAGTGGACTAATGAAGCTCTTGAAGCTTTTGGAAACATCAAAAGAGCCATCAAGGAAGCCCCTGTATTAAAGTCCCTTGATTTCTCCAAACCTTTCCAAGTGTTTTCATTTGCTTCATTCCATACTATTGTTGCTATCATGTTACAGAAGAATGATGAGGGCCATGAACAGGTAGTGGCATTCTTTAGTAAAATATTGCGAGCATCTGAGTTAAATTATGATTTAAATGAAAAATAGGCTTATGCTCTTGTGAAAGCTGTAAAAGCTTTCAAACCCTACCTGGTTGGTGCCACTATTAATGCATATGTACCAAATGTTGCTGTTAAAGACATCTTCAGACAATCAGAGACTACTGGAAGGAGATGTAGATGGATAAGCCAAATCTAAGAATTCAATATTGATATACAGATCACAAAGTTGGTGAGGGGTTAGGGTTTAGCAAAATTGATGGTAGAATCCAATCTTGAAGCAACACGTGTAAATCAAATAGAGTTGGAAGATGCACAAATGAGCATTGAAAGATGCCCTTGGTATAAAAATATTGTTTATTACTTGAAATACATGAAGTTTCTTGATAGTTTAAAAGATAGTCAGAAAAGAAATTTAAAGCTTCAAACATCTAGGTATGTATTACTTAATGGAGATTTATACTGGAAAAATAGAGATAGTATTCTCTTATTGTGTCTAGATGAGTGTCAAGCATCTGCTTTTTTAAGAGACTTACATGAAGGTATATGTGGAGGCCACTTCTTAGCCAAAACCACTTCTCATAAAATTCTTAATGCCAGTTATTATTGGCCCCAAGTTTTCAAGGATTGTCATACTTATATTAGAGAATGTGAAGCTTGTCAAAATTTTTGAGGGAATCTCATGTATAATGGAGCTATTCCTCTTAGACCCATGCATACAAAAGAACCATTCTAGATGTGGGGTATTGACTTCATAGGGGAAATATTAAACAAATCTAGTGGTGGGCATAAATGGATTTTGGTGGGCACTGATTATTTTACTAAGTGGGTTGAAGCCATTCCCATAAGAGAGGCTACAAGAAAAGTGGTGGTAAAGTTTCTCTTGAAAAACATTCTGACCTGATTTGGAGTACCTTAGAAGATTGTGGTAGACAATGGGATGTGTTTCAGATCCAAGGAGTTCTCTGATTTCTGTGAAAATTATGGCATCACTTTGTCCTATTCATCACACCATCCCCAAGGAAATGGACAAGCAGAATCAAGCAATAAGAACTTGTTGAAGATTATTAAATGGATGTTGGTTGATAATAAAAGAGCTTTGGATTCAAAATTGACCTTAGCAGTATAGGTTGACAGAGTGACAATCAAGAAGTCCACAGGATTTGCTCCATATGAGCTTGTATATGGAAAAGAAGCAAGATTACCCTTGAATAATTTGCTTCCAGTTTATAAATTTGTTACAGGGGAGTGTTCAGAAGAAGTAGACTTCATGGGGGACAGGTTGATGGCATTGACTAAGTTAGATGAGTATAGAAAAGAGGCTCAGGAAAGAAACATTTAGAGGTAACAAATGGTTAAGGCTTTACATGATAAAAAGGCTTGTGACAAAAAAATTGAAGAAGGAGAATGGGTACTTAAATGGAATGCCAGAGACCAAGACAAAGGAAAACATGGAAAATTTGATGCACTTTGGCTAGGACCCTATATCATCTTGAAAAAAAGTGGAGAAAATTCATATTACTTGTAGGATACTGATGGCAAAGTGTTGGAATTTCTAGTCCATGCTCAATACCTTAAGCATTTCTTCTCTTGATATTCAGGGAGTATTTCTTGTATCATAGTAATATAGTTTTTCTTTTGTTTTCTATTATGTGTTTTCAATTTTCTATTTTGGTCTGCTTTCCAGAGATAGCTGAGATCTTGCTATGTCCCTAAAAAGAACATACATCCCCAGAAAGAGCCACTGTTAGCACATATTTTAATAAAATATTTTTGTGCTATATATGGATGCTTTTGCATATAGTTTCATCATAGGAGCACTTATTGCTGGATTATATGTGCAGGTGATGTGTTGCAGTGTCTTGATAAAAAGGGATCACTTGGGTATATTCAAGGGAAGTGTTGAGTATGATGGCATTCTGGTAATCCTCATCTTCACAATTAGTCTCATTGCAAGAGTACTTTTTGGAAGCTCAGCAAAGAGCAGGGTTGTGAGCATGTGCAGAGAGGTAAATGGTGTGGGAGAAACCCTTCAGTATGATTATTAAAATTTGCATCCATAAAGAGGGCTTTCTTTTGCAAAAACTGCAAAATTTTGCTTATCGGCATAAGTCATCCCGATGAGATTGCCTAACGAGGAAGGAGTATGTTGATTGGAGTAACTCATGCTGATGGTGTTTCCTAAAGCATGAGTGGTGAGAAAAGGTGTGACTAAGTGGAAATCCATCAGGGAAAGTTATGGTGATGATATGATAGGAGGTCAGAGTCATCGAGATAACATACACTATCGACAATGAGGAAAAAATGTCAACCTGATACCTGATGGGGTTATCGGTGGAGCTCTTGCCGACAACCGATGGAGTGATATCTTCATAGTGGTGACATCGAGTTATCGGGAGGTCCCAATTTATGTTACCTCGATACTCAATGCACTAAATGGAGAAGGCAACTCTATTAGAGAGACTCTCTCCGATAAAGAGATACCAAGCAAGAAAGGGAGTCAGACTCATCGGGATAACATGAATTATTGGGGACATGTATTTTGGGTTATCCCGATGCCCGATGAGGAAGATGAGCTTGGCATAAATGAAGTGACTACATCGGGGAAGCCTATGATGATAGACCAAAGAAACCCATTAAGGAGAGTAAGGTGCAAAAAGACTCATCGGGATAGCTTATGCTACTGGAGAAATATTTTTAGAATTGTGCCGATGCCCGATGGGTAGAATGCCATAGAGGGAAGATCTATCGGGGAGACTATAACTATCGAAAGCAAGGAAAATATGCTACTTTGATGCCTGATGAAGCAATTGGTGAAAGTTACGCTGATCAAAAAGAAAGTTAGATGTCATGGGACCATTGGATGAAGTATTAAGTGACTTCATTCTGAAGGCCGACGGAGTGACTGGAGGAATAAACTGAAGAAGGTTTCATCGGAAAGATATACCCCAATGTGACATAAAGAAAAAATGATTAATAAAAAGGAAAGGTGGATCCATTAGGATAAGTCAAGCCTTGAGGAAAAAAGTGAAATGGCCGGAGCGAAATCAGATGGATTGATCAGAATGACCTATACTAATCAGAAAGACAAAAAAGTAATTGAAGGAACACAAAATTCGGATGGCACCAAGTAATTGAATTATCGGGCGGGGTTACACCGATTAGTCGTTAGAATATCTGATACGACAACCATTATTAAATGCTCGCAATCAGGTGAGTTGGATTTGCATGAAGAAAATCTGATAAGTTTTTGATCATTATAGATTCTAGTCATTGCATATCCAGCATAAAGAAAGAGTTTTCATGCCAGAATTATTCATAGTTTCTTTAGCCACCAACATTGAAGTTGTAGACAAGAAGCGCAGGTAATTTAAGAATCCAAGCATTTAATCATGGAGGCTTCTAGTTCACAAGGAAATAGAAAGGTCATAGAGATTTAAGATACATAGTCAACTAAATAAAAAAAGACGAAGTCTATGGAGGGTGTACATAATTGAAAATTGAACCAGGACATGATTGACCAGATGGAGTCATCTGGTGCTAATTTGAGGAGGTCTAAAATGAATTTTCCACCCAAGGATCAATTGGAAGATAAGTACAAAGGGGTTGGAGATATTTGGACAACCATAAGGGGCCATGAATTATTTTTATATCACTACCTCAGGCAGAACAAGGAGATGTCATTGTCAAACCCTTGGACGACAAATTTGGGCAGACTGGTGGTCCTAAATGTTTTTCTGAATCTTAGATTATTGGAATTTCTCACCAAGAAATACAAAAAATATAAAAGATGCATCCAATTACCAAATGGGGATCCATTCATCCAGATGTCTGTCGGGTCTATTCAGGAGGTTTTCAGCATGAGATATGAGCCTTACATGCCCCTATCTTTTACAGACTTAGAAGGAGAATATACCCAAATGGACACCGTCCACACAATGTGGAAGTTGGAAATTCACAAAAAGGAGAAGGGATAACTCACGGAGCAGGATGGTCCTCCTTTTGAAATTACTCTATTCAGATAATACTTGCAGTACATATATTGGGCATGCGGCTAGGTCTATGGGGAAGAAGTTCCCGGTGTTACAAGAATAGGCCCATTGGTGTTGGCTATGAACATTCAAATGCATGAGCCGAGGCCATTTGATTATGCAACTTACTTGGCAGAGAAGTTGCATGAAGGGTTTTTGAGTTTGCAAACAGAGCCTAACCCTACTTTCAAGTTTTACTCATTACTAATGCATATGGTTTTGTTTTATGGTCAGATGCAAGGTTTGTGGCTAGGAGAATTAAAAGTGACTTCCAAGAACAAAGAGGGACATAAACAACCAATTCAATTATAGGTATCCCTATGGGACTCAAGGTTCGACAAATCACACTATGTGTTGTTTGAATAATATTTTGTCAAGCCCTTATACATATTGTTTGGGGTATAATATGATGGGTCTATCTCATAGGAGATTAAGAGATTCTTGAGACCCCATGCTTTTGGAGACACTAGGGTCAACCACAATTGGGGTGACTGGTTTGTATGCTAGAATTTCACTTTTTTTAGGGTTTATGGTTTTGAGGGTGTATCATATATGTTGCTTATATTAGTTCTTGATATGATTTCTTATTTAGAGATTGTTAGGAAACTTAGTATGTCAAATAAAAAGCATTTGGGTGGTGCACACAAGTAGGTATTTATGCCTGGCACTTTGCATTTTGGAGACTTCACCATTGTATCTACCAAGGCCTATGAGATGATAGAAAATAAGCTGGTAGAGGAGTACAATTTGTATGGAAACCAATCTCAGAAAAATTATGATCCAGAGGGATATATCCACCACTGCAGGAAGAGCCTGAACCTGGGAGAATATTTGTATATGCCCATGGAGGCTGAAGATTTGTTTAGAAACAAGGAACAGGATGAGGCTGATGCAATTTTAGAGGAATTGAACCAAAAATTGGAAGAGCAGAGGCAGAGGCTTCAAAAACTAAAAGAAGAAGGAGACTCTGAGAGTGGGTTTGATGAGAATATAGTTGTATCTACCCTCCGTGCACCTAAACTAGAAGAAGTGGCAGAGAGCAAGGAGCAAGCCATGGTGAGAATAAACGCCAACATAGATGTGAGAATGGAAGAGCATGCAACTTTTGTTGCAGATGAAGTTTTTGTTAAGTCCAAAGAGTTTAAGTCATTCTTGTACCACTACAAAGGGAAAAATTTGAGGGAAAGCATCCCAAATGTCACCCCAGAAAATGAAGTAGAGATGCTTAAAAAATTGAAAGGAGATATTGATGCATAAGTGGCAACAATCACACCATAGAGAGGAAGACAACTTCTTAGTGAGGCATGCATCATTATGTTCCCAGTATGGGACTTGAGTGCTTCATTCATTTTTGATAGCTTGTTACATTCTAATAGAAAGGATGTAAAGTTATATATACAGGGTGTTGATGATATTTTTATTGGATTGAGATATGATCCAAATGAAGAGGAAATGTTGCTTTGGGCCCTATACCCACCAAATAAAAGACCCAATATTATAGATGTAGATAAGGTATTTGGATATATGATGAGGCTAAAAGTGGGAGAAGTTAATCCAATTGTCACCGTAGATTTGGGGATTGACATTGCAAAACTGAATAAGGCCCAAATGCAGTGGGTGTTATAGGAGGGTCAGAAATACAAGAATTTATATGAAGACCTATTGAGAAGTCGTGGTCATGAAGTACCATAGATAACTGATACTGGTGTGCAGTGGAAAAAGAAATATGAGGACCAAATGAAAGAAAATATTAAGCTAAGAAGGCAAATCAGGACTGCCAGGGTAGATGCTGCTTGTGTTTTGTTGACAAATAGGTTTGAGTATTTATTGGAGGTCCTCAAAGAATTCTGGACAAATTGTTAGAAGACTCAGGATAATATGGCTTCTCATGAAATAACTTTGAAGAGGTTGAAGGCATTGTTGAAAGAGAAGAGTGCCGATGAGAAAGTTGTTGAGAAGATCCACAAAAGGTTGAACAAGCATAAGGCATTTGGTGTAGAAATCAAGCAGGAATTTACTGATTGTAAAGATATTGTTAGGTATGGTGTGCTAGATATTGTGGATGATGCAGAGCAGTTAAAGGACAAAGGGATTTGGATAACAGAAAGACAGAATTTACTCAACACAACCATGTTGCCTGGACAAACGTTTTGAATATGAAGGAGATAGGTGAGCGGATGGAGAGAATGGTTACCATCAAGATCGCTATTAGGGATACTATATTCAACACCAACGCTCACTAGGACAACAAGTATTTGGAGCACATACAAAAATGTGATACAATATTGGACGACCAGAACTAATTTTTTATATTTTGTATCTAGTAGTTAAGCAGTTAGGTGTTAGGTTTTAGTCAAGTTTAGTTTAACAAGATGAAAGGGTGTGTCCTTTCATTTGAATCCTTTGGCTCATATATATGTAGTGAGTCATTTTTGTATCATAGGAGAGAGATAAAAATTCTGTCGTTGGCTGGGCTACAAGTGTTATGTTTTAGAAAAGTCTAATAGGAATGAGGAGTTTATTTTGTGCAAACTAAATGTATTGGAGTATTTGTAAGTGTAGTTTTTGTGTACAGTCTTATTCTTGAAGTTAATATACAATATTTCATGTTTTTATCTCCAGACTATTATGTGTAATTTTGTTTTTGATGGAATCATATGTCCTCTTGATAAATCTTTTAGATTTGTTGTGATGTGCCATCACATGATGTTGTATTGAATGTAAGATTGTTTTTTTATTGTTCATGCAACACATAATGAAACTTTCATAGTGATGGTCTTATAATTGTCTCTTGAGTTGGTAGTGATTCTTGTCCACAAAGTTATTCATTAATGTCTAGATAAGGCATTGGTCTATTATTAATCTTTGTTGAATAAGTTTGCACGCATTAGGTCCTTTTCAAAGAAACAAAACTTCTAATTTCTATTGGCACTGCTCTTTTTCATAATGGCTTAAAGTCCTAACAATAATCTTTTGCATATCACAACTATATCCACACTTATTTTATCAGTTTTAAAGGTATTCAATAAAAAGCACTTTTGTTAGCATAATTGCAGGAAATTTTTTTGCCATCCCTGCAAATTGTTAACTCCCACAGTTTAAATTCACTTAAAATAAACCTCTTTTGTGATTGAGAGTGTAAGGTACACCCACCTAGGTTTAGTGGAGCCTAAAGTGCAGAGGGATTTGGTCTTCGACCATCCCTATTCATTGCCCATGGCTGATTGGATCAACTGAGGATTATGCAAGTCTTCAGTTTTCCAATCTATGGTTTTGGGCACTAATAGGAGGTTGTTTATAACCTAGGGCTTCAACACAACTCTTAATGGGAATAATATTAGAATCAACAATATGAGAAATACCACACAAGATATCAACACCAAGTTTATCACTTTGAACCATTCTTTTTTAATACTTGAATCAATGGGAGAGATTCACTTTCCGTGTATTGTTGACTCATCCATTGTTGAAGATTTTCAAATTGATTGTTAATCTTCTCCAATTGGTCAACAAAAACCCTAGTTAGTAACTTAGTGACTCCTCCACATCATGAGAATTATCTAAAGTATGAGGATAAACGAGGACATTTGTAGGATTGGAAGAACCACCAATATCCTTATTGAAAAAGTTATCCAAATTAGGCTCCATCTCCTCGGTAATTAAACCTTGGGAAGCCTTAATTCTACAAATTCTTCTCACGGGGATATTTTAGGTTGGACTAATAGTAGTAAAACTCATGCACTAAGGGAGGAAATTAGAAATTAGAAATTTGGAGTTTGAAATTTGAATTTAAGTTGCACAATAATTGATTAATGCAAAATTCTAGGAAAAATGATTACTCAATTAAATGAACAAATTGATTGAAAAGATGCAATCCCCTAGGAAATTGAATTGTAAAATTAGGGCTTTTCTAGAACAACCTCTTAATTCAAAATTAAATTTACCCACTAGGAGATAGAAATTGACATTTAAAATTAGGGCTAAAAATAACCTCTTAATTTTTAAAAAAAAATTTGAATTGAAAGTGATCTAAAGGAAAATTTAAAATTAGGGTCTTGTAGAAAGAGCCTCTTAATTTTGAAATTTGAATTTACAATTAGAGCCAATGTTGAAATTTTGAAAATTGTGAAATGCACAAGATTAATTTAAATTTAAAAATTAGGGCTTCTTTAGTTAACCACTTAATTTTAAAATAAAAAATAAAAAATTTGAAAGCTAATCCAAAATTTCAAAATTGAATTTGAATTAAAATTAACAACAAATTTGAAGAGGGAAATTCAAAATTTAAACAAACGACAAGCTCAATTTTTTTTTTTTTGAAGATTAGGGTTTTTGTAATTAACCACTTAATTTTAAAATTTAAATGTGAAATTTGACTTGCAAGTGAAAATTTGAATTTTGAAATTGAATAAAACCCAAATCTGAAACAATTAACCCAAATTATGCGATTCACAAGCTCAATTTTGAAAATTAAAATTAGGGTTTTAATGAAATTAACCTCTAAATTTTTCAAATTTGCAAGGAAATCAAACTTGGAAATGAAAATTTGAAATTTAGATTGGATACACACTCAGATCTGAAAGCCAAAAATTAGAAGTAAGCATAGGACATGTCAGGTTCACCAAATGTAAAGGGGAATATTTGATTTGGCAATTTGCAACATGGAAAAAGAAATCACCAAATCAATTTTTGCTTTTAAGGGGGGTAGATTCCTTTACATTTAAAAGAGGGGAGGAGTCCACTAGATTCAATCACAAATCAGATAAGGACTGAATACTAAGTGGATTGATTGATTATGAAGTGTTTTTTCCTCTTTTTTAAGTTGAAATTATAATTTAGGGTAAATTGTTGAAATTGAAGACAAAACTGAGAAAATACTGAGCTATAGCTTTGGAATTTTGTCCTGCACTTGGATTTGAGAAATATGAGTTGATTCAGATCTACCCTATGAAAATGCCTCGAAAAAGAAGGGATTGTGATGCAGAAATATGGTCCTCCAAATTTTCCACACACCAAAAGGGTTGTTTCATATATGTGTCTAAAGCATTTTCAGAAGTATAGTTGCACACCTGTTTCCTGCACACAGAAATCAAGGGAAATAGGTGCTTGCTGGCACAAGAGCACCTAAGTTGTCATCAAGCCTCTCCGAGGAAAGTTATGCATCATTTGTGTTTTGAAGAGTGAAATTTGCAAATAAGCTCTTGAAAGACCATATGTGATGTAATAAAGGCCATTAAGACCATTAGTTTGTATGTGGAGTCTTAGTAGGAGTCATGTTGATAAAATTTGTCAAAATTGTCATTTTGTGGGAAATGTGTATCAATGGGGTCATATATGGTATTCTATGATGTATGTAGGTATTTTATATCAATTTAGGCCTATTTGTATCAATCTTGAGTCATGGAGGTCTTGGGTTTAGACTAGAATCAATTTTTGACAAAGTTGCCAATGTTGACAAAAAGTTGTCAAAGCAATTTTTTTGTATTATTCAGATGGTTGGAAGTTAGTTTGTTAAAAAAAGTTTGAAAATTAGTTGTATACTTTGGGAAGGCTTAGAAAACACTTATAAAGGCCCGTCCTCATTCAATGCAAGTTTGAATGCCATGTATTAAGGATGGAAATAAAAAAAGCTTGAGGCTTCCTGCAATTTTCTGAGTATCTTCAATGTGATAGTTTGATATCATTTTTTTCTTCTTCTTGGAAAATTATTTATTATCATTTTAAAGAAATTGGGAATGATAGAGGGGTGAATCCCTAGTAGTTTGGTTTTGGTTTCATTTCTTTTCATTAAGTTTTGGAAGAGATATACCAATTTTTGTAAAAATATTCCAAACCCTAGATTAGGGTAACCAGTGACTGTACAATAATGATTTTTGTTTTATTTACAAGTTAAATAACCCCACCAATGGGTGGAAAATATTGTGTAGAAATTTATTTTTATACCTTATGCTTTGCAGGGTTCCATGATGCAATCTACACATGCAAAATGTGTTGGAGAGACCGATTTTGGTGTCTCGGTCTGTTGGGACAATGGTTTAAGGGAAAGTTGGAGGTGTGAATGAAAAGATAGAGCCTTGAAAGGTGGTTGCATGTTTAGGAAGGTGTGTGAGGAGCCAAAAATCATGTCCCCAAGGTTAATAGCCCATGAACAAAACCAAATGGCAAAATAACTATGACTACCCTAAACCTTGTGTTGATTGTCATAGGTTGACAATGCTTTAGATCATTGCACTTTGCAAGTTTGAAGAGTGGTTTGTTGATGAGTTTTGTGTTAGGAAAGAGAGTAGAAGGGGTGCACAATCTTTGTGATAAACATTTGGAGTATTGGGAAGGGGTTTTTTCCCTTGAAAGTGTGATTGTCCCAAGTATACATGACTATCTTAATAGGACAATGTTGCAACAGTAGAATACTTTGTAAGCTTTAGGGTGGTTGGGAGGGTAAATAATGATATTTATCTATTAAAAATATTTCCCTTGAATTTTTCATGTAGAACCTTGGAGTGGTATGTACCCATTTGACATTGGGAGTTGTGTCTAAGAGCCATTAGAAGACCTAGTTGAGGGTGTTGGTGGTGTTTGGATGTTGGAGAGTTTGGATTGTGAATTAGACATGTTTATTTGTCCCATTTGAATGCATTCTAATTGTTGGATGAGAGTTGAGAAGTATGAGTGCAATTTTGGGGTATTGAGGCCTTATGAGCAGTTTTTGATTTTCTGAGGGTTTTTGAAGGATTAAGAAGGGTACTCACCTATTTGAGTAGGTAAGTCGGGAGAAATATCTTCCTTGGTTGGTTGTGTGTGGATTCTTTGCATCACTTGCCTTTGGTCAAACCCCGATTTTGGAATTAACCATGAAATTGAGATAAATGTAATTGAAATGATTGAAAGGAAATGTTCTCCTTTTGAGGCAGATGTTGAATTATGACTGAAAATTGAATGATTATACCTCCTTGTTATGTTTTTATTTCCTACACATGGAATTAGGGTTTCATGAAATAGGATGTAGATCTCCTCTTCAATGCTTCAATCTTGACTTTATTGCTGCTCCAAGGCTTGGAGGAAGACTGGAGATACTTAATTTCTCTTGAATGCTCGATATCTTGTGATTGTTGGATGCTTGATAGATGCTTGTGGATATTCAAATGAGAGGGGAAATCCTCTTTATATACTTTCCTCTTAGGTTAATTGACTAATTTTATAACAAAAGGCGACACGGAGAGGGAAATCTTGCTCAAATTTGAAATGGGTAAAAGGGTTTTGAGAGGCCCCATTTTAGGGGGGACCATGACACCATACCCTAGTCCTGGTGACCTATTTTAGGCCAGGATCAAGGTGTGAAACAAGCGAAAAATCAATGTTCTTGATGTTTGTGATGTGCATGAGTATAATCAGGTCTTCAAATAGGCCAATGGGTGCAAACACTAAGGTGAAGACCCAAATGCAGTCAAAAATTATATGGGGTACAATTTTAGGATACTATAGATACTTAACAACTTCCTAAAAAAATATTTTCAAAAGCCAGATAAATAGACTCCTTCAAATTCATATCCCAAATATAAGTCCATTCTTGGACAGGGAGTGATTCACCTCTCAAAACTAGAACAAATTTTAAGTTAGAGTGCCAAATCTTGAGGCCTTTATACAACAAAATGAGCATAAAGATAGAATAATACCCAAAATTCAATGAAGGTTCCTTCTTGAAATCACAAAGGGATTTTTGAAGTCCCTTGAACAACATACTAACATAATCAAAAAGTCTATTCATATCTCTATTTTGAATATCTATACATAAAACACATATCCAATTAGGAATCATGCTTCGAGCATCAACTCCACAAATTTGACATAAAGCATAGTAGGTATCTTTAAAATATCTAGCAAACAAATTGATGTTGTAAGGTGCAACTATTGGAATTATGCCTCTAATTCACTTGACCTTTGTTCATACTGATCGGGTTAACTTTGGCCGATGAAACAGTGTGAATAAAATCTGTGAACTTTATCGGTATAACCTTTGCCGATGAACTTGACATATCGGAACTCGGAGTAGAAGGTTTGAAGTCATCCCGATGACCTGATGAAGTCATCTTTGGTCATCGGGGGTAGCATCAATTATTGGATGGATGGAAGGATAAAAGACTTGCAATTTAGATCCTGATCTAATGGTCATCACTTTATCGCTATGAAAAGATGAACGTATGTTATTTCCTGCAACTTGGCGACCATCGTGGGGCCCAACATAAGTGAGTGGTCCAGGTGAGATAAGGTTCATGCAGATCGGAGATGATCGAACGATGATCAAGGTTGATCCAATGGTGGTCATTATGTCATGATGGGAAATTTCTCATTAGTATATTCCTCATGACATGGCGACCAAGTGGTGTGACCCGACAGGAGAGAGGCTAAGGCGAATTAAAGGCCGAGCAGATTGAAATGATCGAACAACATTCGCAGAAGATCCGACGGTGGTCGCTAGGTCACGATGGCAAATTTCTCTTGAGACTTTCCATCGTGACCCAACAACAAAGAAGAATTCTGGGTGGATAGTGAGGTCATGCTAAGATGTCAGAGTAGGGATCCTGGAACCAATCAGGGGGTGCCATGTGGTGGAGCGCAGAGAGAAAGATCGGATGTTTGGGATAGCTGATTATTTGTCTTACTGATACCCGATGGAATCACCTTCGGTAATCAGGTCTGTCATCAGTCATCGAAGATGTAGTTTTGAAGCTACTTCGATACCCGATGGAGTCGACTTGTCTGAGCTGGTTTATTTGAATATGAACCGGTTCAATTCCTGGATGCATGTGGGATAATTGTTTTCCCACGAATGTAGACTGACACAGACAGTTAGATGTCTAACCGATTGGTACAAATTGAAATTTGAACGGTTGACATGAAAATGTATATGAAGCTAAGAGGAGACTCGAACATGGTAGTTGTTGTGATGATAAGTCGTATATTGTGGTGTGTAACTAAAGTGATCAGAGTGAGCATCTGTGCTGTGATAACAGACTTTATTGTAAAGTTTCTTTGCTGAGAATAAAGTGATCTTGTTGTTGGTGGTGGGTTTTTTCCCAAAAGGGTTTCCCAAATAAACTCATGGTGTTTATGTATGTGTGTGTTTGATTTTTGATATTGTCTCTATTTTGATATGATAATCTTAGTATTATGTAAAGATTTAAAACACACTAGTCTTGTTTCCCCTGGAAATTGAGATTAGGGAAGCATTTTTCCACACTGTGTTTTTCTTACAAGTTGTATCAGAGCCTAGACAGTTGTGTTATCCTTGTGGGTAGGGCTGGCTTTTTGTGTTAATTTGTTTTAGTGGGAGTTTGTTAGTGTGTCTACTTGTTTATAGATTAAGATGGCAAGCACTTCTAGAAGAATGGATATTGAGAAGTTCAATGGCTCTAATTTTGAGTTATGGAAACTTAAAATTGAGGACCTACTAGTTGACGGAGATTTTTGGATTGTAGTGAGTGGACAAAAACCTTCAAGCATGAGGCAAGAAGATTGGGATTTAGCAAACTAGAAAGCTAGAGGACTCATAAGACTAAGCCTTGTAGACTCAGTTCTGTTGAATGTACATGAGGAGAAGAGTGCAAGTGATTTATGGAAGAAGTTAGGAGACATCTATCAAGGCAAAACCTTGGTGAATAAACTCTTCCTTAGAAAGAAGTTATATTCTCTGAAAATGGATGTAGGAACACCCTTGGTAGATCATTTGAATGTGTTTAACATGGTTCTCACTCAATTGACATCAGTCAGTGTGGCTATTCAAGAAGAAGAATGTTGCATTCTGCTATGCTCATTGCCAAATTGTTGAAAACATTTGGTGATGGCCATTGGTAGTACTACGACCCAATTCAAGATGGATACTATGGTCAATACTCTTTTGTTAGAAGAAATGATAAAGAAGTCTTCTGAGATGACAAAAGATGCACTCTCTATTTGAGGAAGACCAAAGGACAAAGATAAGAAGAAAGAGAAGAAGTCCAAGTCTCAAGAGAGGTCCAAGTCTGCTGGAAAGAAGTCTAAGGTGAAATGCTGGAACTGTGGACAAAAGGGTCATATTCGAAAAGACTGCAAAGAGGAGAGGAAGAGGAAAAATTCTTTTGATAATGAATCTTCTCACAGTGATGCAAACGCATTTGCAACATCTTTGGCAGTGCTTGCTTCTGACAATGTGTGGTTGATTGATTCAGGGGCATCTTTCCATATGACATCTCACAACGAGTGCCTCTTAAAGTATGAACCATATGCTGGTGGGAAGGCATACTTTGCAAGTAACTCAACACTGGAGATTGTTGGGAGAGGAAGAATTAAAATCCAATTTCCTGATGAGAGAATAAAGGAAATCAATGGAGTTCTGCACATACCAGGTTTGGCAAGAAACCTACTTTTTGTAAGCAAGCTGAATTATGTGGTAGTCCAAGTAACATTTGTGTCTGGTGGTTGTAAGATGACTAGAGGGTCTATTAGTTTGTCTAAGGGTGAACGCGTTGGTACATTTTACAAGTTAAATGCTAAACCTATGTGCTGGAATAGAGTCACTAAGAAATCTGATAGAACTACCGAGTTGACATATGATGTAAATTTTATGGAAGCTAAACTTCCTATAGAAAAGATAATGCTCTGGCATTATAGGCTTGGTCACATTGGTGAAAAAGGTTTGAAAACTTTAAAGAGTAAAAATTTGGTAGAAGGACTTACTGATTGTAACCTTGAGTTTGATTTCTGTGAACATTGCATATACGAAAAATAAAACTGTGTTCAATTTTATTCATGTCCTCATAAATATTCTGACATTCTGGACTATGTGCATTCTGATGTGTTTGGTTTAGTGGATGTACCTTCTTTGTCTAAATCAAAGTACTATGTAACCTTTGTTGATGATTATTAGAGAAGGACATTTGTTTATTTTATGAACACTAAGTCAGAAGTGTTCATTCGGTTTAAGGAATTTAAAAACTTGGTTGAAAATCAGACTGGAAGAAGAATAAAATGTTTAAGAATTGATAATGGTGGTGAGTACAATACAGATTTTGACAAGTACTGTGTAGACCATGGAATCAAAAGACATAGAACTATGCCTTATCCTCCACAACAAAATGGAATTGCTGAAAGGTTGAATCAGTCTTTGATGGAGAAAGCAAGAAGCATGTTGAGTAGTGCTGGGCTGGAACAAAATTTTTGGGCAAAAGCAGTTGCCACAACATGTTACTTGTTGGACTAGTTACCTACAACAATGTTAGTAGACAAGACACCTATGGAAGCATGGTCTGGTAAGAAACCTTCTCTAAGACACATTCGTGTGTTTGGTTTAGAGGCATATGCACATGTGCTTGATGTTAAAAGATTTAAATTGGATAACAAATCAGTCAAATGTATTTTCATTGGATATGGAGTTGGAGTTAAAGGATACAAGCTTTGGGATCCTGAGACTGGAAAGGTTGTGTATAGAAGAAGTGTCATCTTCTGAGAGCTGAAACCTATGTCTATAGATAACCAACAGAGAAGGAAAAAGAGAAGGATGTGGTTGAATTTACACTAGGAGAAGAAGTGACAAATCCAGATGTACCTGAAGATGAGAATGAAGAGAGTTCAAGTAGCTCTGAAAGTTTAGAAGAAGAACAAAATGAAGCCTCACCACAAGTGTTAAGAAGATCAACACGAGAGAGGCGACAACCTAATAGGTTTACCCCATATAGGTATAATTTTTTAATGTTGAATGTAAATTGTGCCTATGCTTTACTTGCTAATACTGATGAGCCTAGGATTGTAAAAGAAGCCATGTATATGTCAGATTTAGATTCTTGGCTGGAAGCCATGAATGATGAAATGAAATCTTTGGACAAGAATGGAACATGGAATCTGGTATCCTTGCCTAAAGGCAGAAAGGCTATGGGCTGTAAATGGGTTTTCAAAAGGAAGTATGGTCCAGATGGCAGCATTGACAAGTACAAGGCCAGATTGGTCACGAAGGGGTATTCTCAAAAGGAAGGTATTTACTATGGATAAATATTCTCTCCTATAGCTAAGCTGACATCTATTAGAGTTCTTTTGTCACTTGTAGCTGTATATGATTGGGAAGTTGAGCAAATGGATGTGAAAACAACATTTCTTCATGGGGACCTTGAAGAAGAAATCTATATGTCCCAGCCTGAGCATTTTGTGAAAAAGGGTAAAGAACATTTGGTATGTAAACTAAAGAAGTCTCTTTATGGTTTGAAACAGTCTCCCAGAATGTGGTATCAAAAATATGATACGTTTGTGTTGTCTTTGGGATTTGTGAGATCGAAAGCCGATCATTGTGTGTACTACAAGGTTGAAGATGATAAGATCCTTATTATTGCTTTGTATGTTGATGACATGTTGTTCCTTGGAAATAAAAAGGGTATGATCTCAGACTTGAAGTCCCAATTATCCTTGAAGTTTGAAATGAAAGATTTGGGGTCAGCAAACTACATTCTAGGAATGGAAATCAAGAGGGACAGGTCTAAGAGAAAACTCTGGCTCAGCCAGAGAAAGTACATCACTAGTGTTATTGATAAGTTTAATATGTCTAACTATAAACAATAGGTTGTTCCTATTTTTTAGAGAACCAAACTATCTATGCACGACAGTTCAAAATCTCCAGAGGAGATAGATGACATAAAGAGTATACCTTATGCAAGTTCTATTGGCAGCTTGATGTATGCAATGGTTTGTACAAGGCCAGACATTGCCCAACCAGTGAGAGTATTAAGAAGATTTATGTCAAACCCAGGAAGACCACATTAGGATGCTGTAAAGAGAGTTTTTAGATATCTGAAGGGTACTTCAAACTTTGCATTATGTTATCATGGTAATTTGAATGATTCAAAGAGAACTCTCAGCATTTGTGGTTATGCAGTTTCTGATTGGGCAGGGGACATTGACAATAGAAGATCCACCAGTGGATACGTTTTTGTTCTGAATGGTGGAGCAATAAGTTGGATGAGCAAGCAACAGTCTGTAGTCACTTTGTCCACTAAAGAGGCATAATACATGGTAGCCACACATGCTTGTAAAGAATTTGTTTGGCTCAGGTGTTTGAGTACAGATATTGGTTTTGATGCAGGGTAGGTTGAAGTGCGAAGTGATAGTTACAGTGCTATATGTTTAGCGAATAATCCTACATACCATGCCGGGTCTAAACACATAGATGTGAAATTCCATTTTTTGCATGACATGGTAGAAGATGGAAAGGTTAATCTGAACAAGGTAGACTCTCAAGAAAATGTTTCAGATGCATTAACAAACCGGTGAGCACTCACAAGTTCAGGTGGTGTTTGTTGGCATATGGACACTCCAATGAGACATTGTGTGTGATTGAAGGTTTTGTCATTGATGGTGTTGGGTCTCAAATCAACAGATTGGATAGGTTCTAAGGAAATGCCAACTCCTATGATCAAATGCTCCAATTGACTTGGTCAACTTATAGAGTGAACCTATTTGGTTACTAACTCTCTCACTTTAGGCTCTGCAGGACCTAGGCGGGTATACCTACTCACTAGTTGTTTTCAATGACTAATGCTTTTTATAGTAGATTAAGTATCTTGATCTAGCTTCCTCCTATCATAGAATGGCATAAGTTCCTCGAATGGAGATATGGCAGATGAGTTCAAGATTGTTGTTGTGGAAGCTATTTGATCTTTGTGCTTAGAATTTTATATATATACACTATTGCCAACTTACTCTATGCTTCCTACTCAATTACTCCTATTGTAAAATAAAATATGATGAATATGGTTATAAATTGTAATTTATAAATGGCCAGTGCCTTCTTTGCTGTCTGGGCTACAGAGTCTTTATATTGCCTTAGGACTTATTGTGTGAACTTGTGAGACAGTTTTTAAACCCACCCCTTTTATGGATCTGTCAGTTATTATTTCTTATGAGATCAATTGAATGCCTATATCATAAGTTGCTTGAATGAATTTAACCCTACCTTTAAGGGACCATCCAAGTAAGCATTGCAAAGAACAATTATAATTCACAAGTAGAACTTTTATTTCAACCTTATAACATACAACATAAATCTCACTCAAAGAATATGAATAACCTTATCTTCTTTAGATAATATCACAAGTAATTGCCAACAATGAACGAAATAATCCACAACACATATGCAAAGAAAAGATAACTGATTATATTATGTATCCATCAAAATTTGTGTAACAGGAAACTTACAAGCTATCACATATCACTGTATTGCTCTCCTTGTTATGTTTAGAAATATTACAAGAAATCTTTCTCATATATATATGAGAATGAATGTTGTTTATGAAAAGACATGTATTTTCGAAACATTAACTATCAACTTGAACACTCCTAACAAACTTAAGTAAAAAGAGATTAAGCATCCCTAAATGATGGATGTAGTCATCTTCTTTAAAAGTCTTAATCTTGATGCTTTGTTTCTTTAATTCTTCTCCCTGTGAAAGGTATTCGAACATCATCTGGTTGACGGTAGGGGCAATGTCTTTGCTTCGATCCAATCTCGTCAGAGCTTGATCCTTGATGCTTATAAGTTCATTCCGCCATTCCTCCATAGACATTAATTCTCCTTCCTTATAAATCGAGGGCATTCCAATAGGGTTCCCATCATCCAATTCTTTCAGATCTCCTTTTAGCATATCTTTGAATTTAACATGATTCTCCATAAACAAAGTCCCTTTTGTTTTTTCTTCTAGCGTCATCACATCAACACTGTTTATCATTTCATGCAATCGTGCTTTTAACCTTTCATGCTCTCGTAATGCCTTTATGGTTCCAGTGTACACCCTCCAATAATGTTCAACATGTATAAGCATGGTGTTGAATCGGTGTTCAATGATATCATTAACCAATTTATCCATCTTTTGCTGGACATTTTTTACCTGTTTGGTAGCCTTATCCACTTGATACTTCCAATACAGAACATCAGAAACATCATCCAAGCTCTGTCCTGTGGGATATGAAGCATATTCACTTAAAGGAGCTCCTGTCTCAAGTTGTAATATCTTTGCTTGTAGCTTTTGATTCTCCTCTTTAGATCTTTCATATAAGCCCTTATATGTAATGTTCTCCCTGACCAAAAACTTTCTTTGATCCAAATTTAATTTGGCTACATCCAGGTTCAATTTTGCAGTGACCCTAGGGTCAGTCTTTCCTACCTGATGGACCATAAGGTGTCCAAAGGTTTCTTCAACATCCACAATAATTGGCCTTTTTCCTCTCGGATATAATGTCCATTGTAGGAGAGCCTTTTGATTAGGATCATACCCCGAGCCCATGAACAATTTATCTATCTCTTGAGGCAATACCTATTGGTTAGTGTCTTGCTTCTTCAAGAATCCATCAAACAAAAGTGCTGAATTTATATCCCAACCTGAAAATATGATAACTCCAGCCTCCTTTAATATTTTCCTCTCTTTCTTTGGGGTCATATCTTTCATGAGGGTATCTATCTCATCTTGTAGCCTTCTCATCTGTTCTTCTTCTGTTCTTCCAGCCATACTTCATTTCACATGAGCCCCTTTGTACTGGTATAGGAATGAAAGGAATTCTCTAGAAGAAGTGAATCCGTCATCCGCAACAAAATCTTCATGCTCTATCATCCTTATGTCAACTACATCCCTAATATTAAAATCACTAGTTTCCACATCTACCTCTGCTTCAAAACCAGGTGGATAATCTTCTCTAGGGGAGTTAGTAGGGATGCTACTAGCAGTTGATTTCGGAGACATGTGAGCCAATGGTTTACTATCTTTTTTAGTGTTGACAAAATGGAGGAACTGTGGGGGTACTCTATGCATAATCTCTACCTCATGCTGAAGTAGTTTTTTGGCTATCTCCAAAGGATCTTGGAGGTTTCCAAGTAGGTCTCCATCCACCATCCCCCTTGCTCTTTTCCACTTGAAGGCTTCCCAAGTCATCTCGCTTCTTTCTCTCAAAACCTTGGCATCTTCCCTTTCAAGGTTCTTGATTAAATCATCTGGCATTTGAGCCACATGTATTCTGGCTTTTAGTTTTTGTGATGCCCTTGCAGCTCTTATATATCCCTCAGGATCAAAGTTCTCTCTAGGATCACCTAGAGTCATGCCATAGTAATCTAATTTATTTTGAAGTAAATGATAACTTTTGGAACTTTTAACAATAAAATTAGAAAACACCAGTAATCCTGGCACAATGGATTGTTTACCAAAATCTGTAAGATGTTTGGCACTGACAGTAGATAATTGTCTTACAATCTCTAGGCTAGCCACCCTGTTTGGCACTGTAATTGGAAGCATGTATGGCTTTCCTTCATACCCGAATACCCTGATTTCTATATGATTAAGGTGGCAATACCAGTCACCCCAGTTGTGATTGATCTGAGACTCTGGAGAGAAGTCTTTTGGCTTGAGGAATCTCTTAATTTCAGGAGATAAAGTATAATCTCTATGTTGTCCAAAGGCTGCGCTAAGTGGTTTTACAAAATATTCCTGAAAGTGCCAATATTGGTTGTTTATAAATCTCTAATCCCATGCAGAAACCCATAACTGGACTAGTTTCTTCAAACCATTTTTATCATAAATTTTGATGCTAAAATCATCAGACCAGAAATAGACTTCTTGTCCACAATAAAGAATAATGTGCATTAATAAGGAATACAATGAGAAATGAACATTTACAAGATCGCCTTTTAACTTTTCCAACCCATGATTTAGGGCTTCTGCAACATAAGTGGCATAGTCAAATGACCTAGGGTCTTTTGATTGAAGATCAACACATAGGACCATAACCCCAATATCCATGAGAGGGTGAGCCTCTAAGCCTAATACTTGGGCTGCAGCATAGTATGTATACTTGAAATACGGATGGAATTGGTTGACATCAAATGGCACCTTGTCATCTTTACTGAACGGAACTAAGGATTTTTCCACTTTTGGTCGGTGAATGGGCAGTCTCCATTTCCTATAGATGTCCTCTAAATTGAAGAACTCTCGTGACAGCTTCTGTATGTCGATTTTCTCTTCCACATCCCAGTCTAGATCAAACACCATATCAATGGTCTGTTTGTTAATTACCACCATAGGATTCCCCCGGTAGTCACATATGGTTTTGGTTTTTGGATCATAACAATCTACTAAGGCTTTCATTAATTCGACATCCACAAATACATTCGGAACTGCCAATTTCCCTAAATTTTTCTTCCACAGGTTACTCACGGGCTCAGGAGCATCCCTTCTCTTGTAACCAAATAAGAACAACTCATGTCCTCTGATTTCAATCCATATGTCTCCTAAATGTTCAAATCTATCTTCCAACCCTTCCTCTTCACTCTTGATTTTTTAGGACCTTACACTGGATGTCGGGCACTGGTCTAGCAAATCCTGAGTTAAAGCTCTACCCTCCTTTTTCTATCATTTGGGCTTCTCTTCAGGATTCAATTCCTTTCCTTTTCTACTATTTTTAGAAGAAGAAGAAGGTTCCATAATTTCAATTAATGCAAGAAATCACACTTACTTGGAGAATTGTTGAGCTCTTCTGATCGTCGTTTATGGATTTCAGCAAACTGCTTGCAACTTTTTGTCTTTTGGCAACAATCTGGCTCTTATAAAAATTCAATCAATTCAGCTGTAATTGTATGGGCAACTTGTGCAATAGTTAATGTCTTTGCGTTCATAATGGCTATTCAAATGTTTAAACTTAACTGCAGATGTGACATCCTGCACTTGAGCTTTTAATTCCTTCGCGGGAAGTATTGTTCAACTGAAATGATCATGAATCGAGTTTTCGATGAAACCCTTGTCTTCGGCTGAATACTTTTATCTTTCATCGAAAGTTCATTTCCCTCGATATCACCTTATCGATAAATAGCCCTTGTCAAAAAACCATCTTCTAGTCTCTTCGAAATCATTCTTTCTTCGATGAAATTTCTTTCGATGAGTCATCCGTGAGTTTCATCGAAATCATATTTCGATGAGTTCTGTTCTTCGGTGAAAGCTCATGCAAGCCCTCCGAAAGCCTTTTTTCTTCGATGTCCTTTTTATCGATGAAACCCCTCTATTTTTATTCGATATAATGTTATCGATGAGATTTGCTTTTTCGATGAATGTTTTTTAAGTCTCTTCAGCAGTTGTATTTCCTTGACTTCACCTTTTGCTTTTTGCTTTTCACTTTTTGATGAAACTGGAATATCGATGAGCGGCTTCTTTTATTTATCGAAAGAGATATTCTGCTGAAGACATCTTTATTGTTTTATACTTTATGCTTTATTTCGATGAAACTATCCTTTGGGTGAAACTCTTTCTGAGATGCTCGATATGATATTTTGGCTGATGACCCTTTAGCACTCACGCCTTTGGGAAGACTTCTTGATTTTCAAATATATTGTTCAATAGATGGCAACCTTGCAATCCTATGGCACCGGCAAGACATTATATCAGCAAAGCATTACTCAAACAACAGTGCTCTAGCATCAACAAAATCAATCTACACTGGCACCGACACAGAAGGAAATATGTATACCGGCACAGAGGCCGACAGGATTTTTGATATGTAATATTTTGTTTATCATTGTAAGCCGACTTGGCAAATTGTAAAATGACTCTTGTATATAAAAGAGATCATTGTAGGCATTTGTAAGACAAGGATAAAATAAATAAATTATAAGGCAGACCTAATGTGCGAATTGTAGGTCAAGGGTATATGTAAAGAATAGAGCAAGAACCTTTACTGAATCTGGCATTGAAGATGCTATTGTAAAGCAGTACAAAATATTAGATTTATGTAAATCCTCATTGTAAGTCAGTGTGACTTCTTGTTGAGCAGTGAGCTCTAGGCAGTTGGCCTTCCTACATGTGTAGGCCCCTATTGTAAGTAATATTCTCTTATTGGCCAGTAAGTGAATATTGTGCGTCACAAATCCCACCGAGGTTTTTCCCACACCGGGTTTCCTCATAAAACATCTTGTGTTATGGTGTTCTTTTCATGTGGATGCTTTTGCTTCTATTATTTGCATTAATTCTTGCATACCGGTATACTATTACTTTATATTCTGCATATTTAGTTTTAAGAAAATTTCATAACCGGTCAGATACTGATTCACCCCCCTCTCAGTATCTGTGGGAACCCTAACAATTGGTATTAGAGCCTGGTCCTCTATTTTCAAAAGTCTAACAACTTGAGGAAGATCTTGACATCGGTAAAGATGGAAAATCTGATGAAGCAACTTGAAGGAGCTCTTACTGACTATGATGCAGAGAAGTTGAAAAATATCAAATTAGAAGATGATTTAAAAGCAGCTCAGGACATTATTCAGGCACTTCAAGAAAATCTTACTATTACAAGAAACAAGAGAAGAGAACTTTGTGAAAAATTGCAAAATGAAAATGACGAAAAGGAATCATTAAATGATATGATAAGCAAATTGAAACAAGAGATCATGACAACAAAAAATGAAATGCAGGATATGACTATGAGATTCTGCAAAGAGATTGAGGACAGAAAGAGGAATGAAGAAGAATTGACCAGAAGACTAAGTGATGCAGCAAATGAGAACACAAGACTTAGCTATGAAAATGATATGTTGAAGACAGATCTGATGCATACTCAAAATGACTCGAATGAACTAATGAGACAAAAAGAGATCTTGGAAAGGGAATTGGAAACTGCAAATCAACACAAAGAAAAATTCAAGAAAAGCTCAGAAGAACTTGGTACCTTATTGAAGAATCAAAAACCCAAAGGTGACACTTCTGGAGTTGGATTTCAAGTTGGAGAAAGCTCCCGTACTGCAAATACCCAGGATCAAAGCAAACCGGTAAGACCCTCTAATACTTATAAATTCAATGGAAAATGCTTTAACTGTAATAAATATGGTCAAAGGGAAAATGAATGTAGATCTAGGAATTATCAAAACATCAATCCTCCCACCGGTCAATGCACCAAATGCAACAAAATTGGTCATAACTCTGAAAATTGCAAAATGAATGTAAGATGTTATGTTTGTGGAAGATTTGGTCATTTATCAAATAAATGCAGAACACAAACTAGCATAGGTTATGGGAAATCTATTCAGAAAAATAATGTAACTTGTTATGCATGTAACAAGATTGGTCATATTGCTAAATTCTATAGAAGTAAAGGTACACCGGTAGATAACAAAAGTACTAGCTTGAAAGGTAAAGAAAAGGTTGAAGAGGTTAATCAAGAATTTTCAAAGCAATGGATTAGAAAAGGTGATCTAAATATTGGGGTTACTCCTCCACCGGTAAAACCAACAAATGCTTCACTGGCAGGACAATATGATGCTCCATCGGCAGGAGAGAGCAATGCTCCACCAGCAGGATGTTCTTCATCAAATTGAAGAAAATTATCTTAAGGGTTTGGCAATTTAATGACACATGTGCTATTATTCCCTCGGTTAGAGAAAAGAAGTTGAAAATCCTTCATTACCGGAAAATAAAGTTGAGTTAATACATTGCCGACAAACAATTAATGTGGTAGGTGGCAGAAAAGACTTTACAAAATAAGGTTTTTGGCTCCATTTCATTTCACCGTGAATTCAAACCTTCAGAGAGCGCGAAGATTTCCGAGCTAAGGCATTCCGAGCAAAGAGGCAAAGCACTTCAGCAATCAATCCATCCAAAGGTAGAAAAAACTATTTATCATCATGGCATCCTCCTCTGCACCTGAATTCATAGCAAACCCTACAGTAGTCGAGGTTATAAGATGACCTAGGCCCGTGTTTCAGCTAGTTCCCGAGGTAGCTAAGAAAGATGACAACATAGGTCCTTTTTCCCAAATTCCAAAGGGTGTTGTTTATGTAGAAGACCCTAGAATGTATATTCATTGCAACATAGAAGAATTAGGTGATGAAGAAATCAAAAACATGTATAAATCTGTTATATGTGACAATGCCAGAAATGTGAAACTTGAACATAAAATTGTTGAAACCCTAGGATTCACTGAAATCCTCTACATTCCTGAATTTCCCAAGGAAGTAGTTAGGATAGTTCTTAGTAGGGTACATGGCTCATTCTTTTGGCTTGACTCAGTGCATAAAATTACAAAGGTAGCTATGAAAGCAGTAACACGGTTACCTTCCACCGGTACCAGACCCGATAAAACCAAGAAGGTCTCCAATGACCTAGTAATGAAACTAACTAGTGCAACATTCGACAAAAGATCATTGAGGGTTAATGATGTGACTGATACAAATGTGAGATTCATTAGCATGATTCTAGGTTACAAAGCAACTCATGCAAATAGGCTTAACTCTGTTTCCAGTTTATGCATAAAGAGTGCTTATGACATGGTTAAGGACAATGTGAAAATTGATATCTGTGAATGGTTAAAAGATGAGTTAATTGACAATTTGGCAAAAATCAAGAAGGATAAGAAAGGAACCTTTAGATTTGGAAATTTACTTGTATGCTTAATGCTACATATAACCAAACAGGCTCTCGGTATAGGCAACAAGGATTTTGGATTTGACATACCGGTAGGAAAACAATTGTCTGACTTATTCAACAACATGGGTGAAAACAAAGAAAAGAATATCCATGAGTATTTTCAAGCACTAAAGGTCAAAATGAATAAGAGGATCAGACTATCATAGGAAATCATCAACAAATACAAGGATGATATATGCTTTGTAATCAAAAAGGATGAGATCTGGATGGAAGCAGTCATCCCAAGAACAATCTGGGTTATAGAAATGGGGTATGAAACAGATGACCACATAGTGGAAACTTATGCCAAAGCACTTCTGGAAGCCCGCAATGAACCAAAGGAAGAAGTATTTGGTAGTGCTGAGCACATTGAAAGTCAACTTCAATCTAAAAAGAGAGTAAAGAAAGTTGAGGCACCTCTGAGGAAAGGAAGCAGGCAAGCAAAAGCCTTAAAAGATGATGTATTAAAGAAAACCGACATAACTGAAGAAGAGTTGGTAGCCCAACAACCTGAAACTCATCTATCACTAGTAGATACCTCCTCAGAAGGAGATATGCCAGTAACTTTCAAAAGAGTTGTTAGGAAAAGAGACCCCTCACTGGTATCCACTCCTTCACCTAGAAGGACAAGACAAAAGCAACAAGCTGTAAGGTCTCCAGTCAAGAAAGCCACACCTAAGAAAAAGTTGACTCCCAAAAGGAAGAAGAAGACAGACACTGACTTGGCCCCTTTTGACATATTATTGAATGAAATCACAGAGGAAGGTAAATTGAAAAACATAGGGAAAATCTATGACACCCTATCAGAAGATGAGAAAGGACAAGTTGAGGAAAGTGTTATACTACACATGGACATGTATAAAATTTTTTGATGCAAGTCCTAAATGAAATTCCTGATGAATTATATAAAAGACTTGAGGCCAGAAGGCAAGAAATAATTGAGTTGGATAAGAAAATTAAAATAGAAAAATTACTTGTAGTATACCCGGTCAACTCACCTAAGGAAATTGATGATTTGATAGCTCAGGCCAACCGGACAGTCTTTTCCATTGTACACTGGCAAATATCATTAATGGCAGGTAGAGTTACTGAAGTTTCAACTGAAACAGAAGATGGTTGGGATAGATTCTTGGTTGAAAAAGAAAAACAAGAAGAATATATGAATCCCAAGCCCATTCTGGTATATCAAAAGGACAAAGGGAAAGGTAAAGTTGGTGGATCGCCAAGTATCAAGATTAGAGACAACTTACCCCCACCTCATTTAAATACTCCACCGGTAAAAACAACTACAGAAGATCAACCGGCAGCTGAAAGCATGGACACAGAGGATAACAATCCTAATCCTGAAGTCCTAAATACTGTGAATGTTGATACTCAAAAAAATCAACGTAGTGGTAGATAAGGATACGACAGATAAATCTGATAATAAAGAGCAACTGGCAATAGGAAACCAAGAGCAACCGATAGTAGATTCAGAGAAAAAGATGGAATCTGGAACACAAATAGAGCAACCAACAGAGCTAAAGGCTCTAGAAAAGATGCCACCGGTAAGAAATGATGCAGGAAAAACTGTGCTTAAAGAGATGGAGACACAAACAGACCTACCAGAGGTCAATACCAGCATGGTCCCTTCCACTGGCACTTAGTTTACTGGGTCACCATCAAATGTAATAGAGGTATTGCTTGAATCTATCAAGAAAATAACTGATTATAGATCACAAGCCTATAAAGCAATAGATGATTCAATTCCAGTTTTGAAATTAATAGCTCCAAATTGTAATATAGCCAACAAAGATTCTTTAGGCCAGTTGGATACACTTTGTAAATATATTTCTCGAAATTTTGAGCAAACAAAGGTAGAAAATGTAAAGGAAAGTGTAGAAAAAGAGAAATAGAAATTCTTTGAGGAAGGAATAAAGAAGTGTAACAGGGAATTTGACACACTTCTACTGGAATTGTGCAATTTATTGAAAGAGTACAAAACTCTGTATAAAGACACCTGTAAGATAAACTTTTTGACCACGGATGTAGACAAAAAGATGAGCAAGGTACAGGAAGATATCAATAAACTTGCTAATAATTTTGTTAACTCACCCGATACATTATTAGTTTTTGAGGAAAAGATAACAAATTTTGAGGAAGAATTGCTCAAATTAGAAAGAGAAAAAGAGAAAATAATAAACAAGGCAAAATTTTTGAGATCTAAACTAAATCCAAGATTGGACTATTTAGCATCTCTGCGTAAGGAAATCTCAGAGGCACTAACACAGGGTAGAAAAACACCGACAGAGCACTTACAGCATCTCACCGGTACATTACACAGAACTGAGATAGCAATAAAGGAGAGCAAGAAGTTTATGGATGGTATAAACTTAATTTTGGGAGATATTCTTCAGATAATAACTACCAAACTACAAGGTTGACATTATGAATTGGTACAACTACAAATCTACTAACCTTTGTCATTGATGCCAAAGGGGGAGTAGTAGATGAGAAAATTCAAAACACAGGGATCACAAGCTCAGGGGGAGCCCTCATATTTTTGGTAACATTTTTTTGGTATACACATTTTTGGATATCTTTTTGAAATTTCTCATGAGTGTTGCCATCAATGCCAAAGGGGGAGATTGTTGGCATATGGACACTCCAATGAGACATTGTGTGTGATTGAAGCTTTTGTCATTGATGGCAACCTTGCAATCCTATGGCACCAACAAGACATTATACCAGCAAAGCATTACTCAAACAAGAGTGCTCCGACATCAACAAAATCAATCTACCCCGGCACCGACACAGAAGGAAATATGTATATCGGCACAGAGGCCGATAGGATTTTTGATATGTAATATTTTGTTTATCATTGTAAGCCGACTTGGCAAATTGTAAAATGACTTTTGTATATAAAAGAGATCATTGTAGGCATTTTGTAAGACATGGATAAAATAAATAAATTATAAGGCAGACCTAATGTGCGAATTGTAGGTCAAGGGTATATGTAAATAACAGAGCAAGAACCGGTACTGAATCTGGCATTGAAGATGCTATTGTAAAGCAGTATAGAATATTGGATTTATGTAAATCCTCATTGTAAGTCAGTGTGATTGAGCAGTGAGCTCTAGGTAGTTGGCCTTCCTACATGTGTAGGCCCCTATTGTAAGTAATATTCTCTTATTGGCCAGTAAGTGAATATTGTGGGTCACAAATCCCACCGAGGTTTTTCCCACACCAAGTTTCCTTGTAAAACATCTTGTGTTATGGTGTTATTTTCATGTGGATGCTTTTGATTCTGTTATTTGCATTAATTCTTGCATACCGGTATACTGTTACTTTATATTCTGCATATTCAGTTTTAAGAAAATTTCATAACCGGTCAGATACTGATTCACCCCCCCACCTCTCAGTATCTGTGGGAACCCTAATAGTGTTGTAACTCGATGGGTCTCAATACCCATCCCTCTCTATAATGTTTGGAAAGTTCCCAAGCAGTCCAATGAATTCCTCATCAAGTGGGAGTTTGTTGGAATTATGCCTCTAATTCACTTCACCTTTGTTCATACTGATTGGGTTAACTCTGGCCGATGAAACAGTGTGAAGAAAATCTATGAATTCTATCGATATAACCTTTGCCAATGAACTCAACATATCGAAGCTTTGAGTAGTAGGTTTGAAGTCATCACGATGACCCGACGAAGTCATCTTCGGTCATCAAGGTAGCATCGGTTATCAGTTGGATGAAAGGATAAAAGACTTGCAGTTTAGATCTTGATCCAATGGTCATTGCTTTACCGCTATGGAAAGATGCATGTATGTTATTTCCTATGACTTGGCGACCATGGTGGGGCCTGACATAAGTGAGTGGTCCATGCGAGATAAGGGTCGTGCAGATTGGAGATGATCGAATGACGATCAAGGTTGATCCAATGGTGGTTGTTATGTCGCGATGGGAAACTGCTCGTTAGTATATTCCTCACGACATGGTGACCAAGTGGTGGGACCCAGCAGGAGAGCGACTAAGGTGAATTAAAAGCCGAGCAAATCAAAATGATCGGATGATGATCACAGATGATCCGATGGTGGTCACTAGGTTGCGATGGGAAATTTCTTGTGAGACTTTCCATCATGACCCACTGACAAAGAACAATTCCAGGTGGATAGTGAGGACATGCTAAGATGTCAGAGTAGGGACCCCGAAACCAATCAGGGGGTCCCGCATGGCAGAGCATAGAGAGAAAGATCAAATGTTCAAGATAGCTGAATGTTTGTCTTGCCGATACTCGATGGAATCGCCTTCGGTGATCGGGTCTATCACCGGCCATTGGAGATGTAGTAATGAAGCTACTTCAATACCTAATGGAGTCGACTTGTCTTAGCCTGTGTATTTGAATATGAATTGGTTCGATTCTTGGATGCATGTGGGATAATTGTTTTCTCACGAATGCAGACCGATGCAGACAGTTAGATGTCTAACCGATTGGTGCAAACTAACATTTGAACGGTCGATATGAAAATGTATATGAAGCCAAGAGGAGACTCGAACATGGTGGTTGTTTTGATGATAAGCCGTATACTATGGTGTGTAACCAAAGTGATCAGAGTGAACATCTATGCTGTGATAACATACTTTATTATAAAGTTTCTTTGCTGAGAATAAAGTGATCTTGTTGTCGGTGGTGGGTTTTTTCCCAAAAAGGTTTCCCATGTAAATTCATGGTGTTTATCTCTATGTGTGTTTGATTTCTAATATTGTCTCTATTTTGTATATGCTAATCTTAGTATTCTGTAAAGTTTTAAAACACTCTAGTCTTGTTTCCCCTACAAATTGACATTAGGGAAGCGTTTGTCCGCACTGTGTTTTCCTTACAACAACATCTTTTGAAGTGAATGTTCTCTTATCACTCTTCAAGTTTATAGGTCTAAAAGATGAAATCTTATCCCTATATAATCTCTCATGGGTCTTATATTCTTTCTCAAGCTCCTCCGAGTTGATAGGCCAATCGGCATTAGCATTGAGCATACAAAATTCATCAATCACCTCCTTGGTGATGACCACCAATCTTCCTCCATCCTTGGCCACAATTTCTCTCACATTAGGTTTGTAATTGTGAGCAATTATTGTGACCAAATAAATATTTACAAAACATTTAGAACAACCAATATTGACAAATTATAACTCCAAATGTTAGATACAAGCACCCATTCTTTCTTCTTGTTATAGCCCATCCTCCAGAGAATAAACCCCCATGTTTCAATTATGGGGTCCCTACATCTATTGATGTTCTCAATTATGTCTAGTAATTGGTTTGGAACTCTCTTGGGTCTTTGTTGACCCAGGGAGATGTGTAGTTATTTCTTCTACAAAATTCCTCTTGCCCTAGTTGGAGGACTCGACCATATTTTAGACCTAGGATTTATACAAGTACAAGCACTTTCTAGGGTTCAAGAACAAAATTATACAAAAAGGAACTCTCAGCAATACTTGATAATACTATACTACAATTTATAAAGCTATAACCTTGATAGAAAATACCGAGATTACATAGTCTCAAATATGTAATAAGTGCAATTGTAACTATGGCAAAACACTAGAACAAAATCCTAGCACTTGGAAAATTGAATTGCGAGTTATACAGAGCATACTAGGATAGCGTAAGAGCATGGTGAGATAAAAGTGAGCTAAATTGAATCAATTATCTTGGTTATAATGACAAAATCTACTCATTAACTACATGCACATATGAAATGGGATGATACGATTTAGCTGTTAAGATTGATATTTGAAAGTTATGGATTCAACAACAAAAATCCTTTTAGGCAACGATGAAATTAAAGGAGAACATAACTCCATTTTATTTTTATTAAATTGTAATTGTTTATAAGATTTTTAGGGTTGCAGAGTTAGGTTTCACGAGAACCTTTGTCTAATTACATAGTTGCACAATCAATCTGACCCATTGATCTCAGGAGATATGGGCACTTGTTATCACAACTATGAGGTGGACATGTGGGGCCCATACTCCTATCATGCCACAGAGTCTCAAATATGTCATGATATTATTTGTCTATGTGTAAAGAGTCATCTTCAGTGGGGCCCTTGTGCCACGTCCACGGGTGGGGTTGCGGAGTTAGGTCAGGTGAGCAGTTTTCACTAATTGCACAACTGGGTGAAGATCACAACCGTTGATCTAAGGAAACTTGTACGAAAAAACAAAAAGACTAAGACCACAAGGACGGGCTGGCTAACACATGGGGTTGGTCAAAATAATGAACTAAGAGGCTTGAGTTGTGACTAAAGGAACCAGATACTGACTCTAGCAAGTCAAAAATTGATTATATAACAAAAAGAAAAGGGAAAAGAGAATGAGTACTAAGGTTTAGGGTTTAAGAATTAAGGTTTAGGCCATGAGGCAAAAAACCAGATAATTTTAGCACAAAAGAAAAATTTTGCACATCCCAAGAGAGCAATTCATATTTTTTTCATGCATTGTATCTCTCACTTTTGGAGAGGGGTTTTTTCCCAAATGGTTTCCCCTTTTCTCTTCTTAGAGAGACCTCCATTTTGTACATGGGTACTTTACCAGGTCTTTTGTTGTCAAGATCCATTTCTACATTCATGCATTTAGAGTTATTTAACTCACCCTAAATTTCATTTAAGGGTGGGTGTTAGAGGATTTTAGCTAGATTAGTTACTTTTTTACAACTAGTTATTCTTTTTTTCTTAAGTTTACTTAGGAGTTCTTGGTTCTAGTTTCTTTAGTTATGCATCTAGTTTAGATTTTGTGCATCCAGTTTAGCTAGGGTTAAGTTTTTTTAGCTCCTCATGCTTGCACTTTAGTTCTCCTAATTTTAGCTCATGGCATCTTTGTGCTTTCTTTATAAGCACCTCATCGTACAATCATAATTCATTCTTGTATTCATGCTTTTCAATTAATATAGAATTCATTTGTGTGACTCTCATTTATGGAAGGTGTTTTTGTTTGTTGTTTGATCTTGTAGGTGCTTGTATTGCAAAATTCATCATAGTATCATAGCTCAATCTTTGCTTCAATATGGTATCAAAATTTTCAAAATTTAACAATTTTGATATATAATAGAATAATAATGCATTATTTTCTTTTTACAACATGATATTAGAAGGGATTCACTTGGAAAAAATATTGTTCATTCATAGCACGAGGTTTCTTTCAAAATAAAGTTTTTTTTTGTAAAAATAGATTTTTGTAAAGTATCCCATGGGTTTTTGCGACTTATTTCAGGTCTTTTTTTGTATTTGCTGGGTGAAAATTTTGTAAACTGGGGAAGTTCATGAAATTGTGGTTTCAGACACAGTATGTGAGATTAAATATCTCCTAATTATAAGGGAAGGATCCCCCTTTTTCTTACTACTCTCTTTTATTTAGAACAAAATACAAACTATTATTCCTATCTAAACTTGGAAGGTACATCATCCTATTCTATTTCTATAATAGATGTTATTATTTCCTCTTTTTTTAGAAAAGAAGTTACAATTTGGAGAAGTAATGATTAATACAAATAAAGAGAAACAAAGTTTCTACAAAGGCGTAAAGTCCTCCATTGCTTCTTTGGGATGAGAAAACAGTGTTCAAGCACAAAGTCTTATAATTTTTTAATCTTATCTACCTTCTACAAATAACAAAGAAAATCACAAAGTCTTTGTGTTGATATATAATTGCAATTTTGATAGTCTTTTCTCAAAATAACAAAATGAAGCTCAAAGTCTTCAAATCACTACCTCTTATACTAATTACTAATTCTATTTAACAAACATTGAAATGTAATACAAAGTTTACATTACAAAATTTGTTCTACTTTTTAATAAATCATTTCACAATGCTTTTACTTGATCTAAACGAGACTTTATAAACATAATGATATAAGAACAATATCACTATAAACCACAATGTATTCAACACAAAGTCTGAATGCCAAAGCTTCCTTCTTATTTGATCAAATTTGCAAAATAACAAGATAAACTCAAAGTTTCACTTTGCTCTTCACTTCGGTAGGTTTCATTGCATAAGATTAAAGATAAAAATTACAATTAGAAACCTCATATATAGGTGAGGTGCAATGAGATAATCTAGAAGAACTATGACTAAGTAAAAAAAAGAGTCTTACTTGACTTAGGACATGTGCATATTCGAGATGCAAAAACATGAATACAAAATGACACTTGAGGTGTCTAAATCTAACTGCAAAAATGCATCTACAACTTTTAGAATTATGAAAACTACCAAGTGTCACCAGACACTCCATTTTGATCTCGCTTCATGAATTCCTCAAAATTTTGTAAAGATATATTCATCTATTCTTTAGATAGTCCCTTGGTATGGCTTGCTATGACTTTGACCCGAGTGATCGAATCTCTAAGGCTCACATAACACTTTTTGTGCTTCTTCAGAAGAGAAGCCAAATTATCCAGATTAACTTGAATGTCTATTAACTTATCAATGGAAGATATTGAGAAAATTTCTTTATCTATTTCTTCTCCAGTGAGCAAATTGAATTCTTTGTTAATAAAATCTTCATGAAGAGGCCTTTGGTTCTCATCAAGGAATGTACAAGGAAGTGCTGATATCTTTTCAATGATATCCTTTCCTTTGTCATTAAATTCCCTTTGGGCCTTTCTCATATCCTTGATAAGCATTTCCAGGGTGTTCATTTGATGTTCTAGTGCTTCTCTTTGTTCAATGTTCATATCCCTTGAAGGAAGCACTCCATTATCAACCAAAACATCTAATTGAAAAAATTCTAACTTCAACCATGATTCAAAGTCCTTCTATTGTATGTCTAACTCCTCTGAGAATAGATCCAATATTTTATTTATCTCAGACTTAAGACTCTCCATATTATTGATTAGGAGATGCAGAACTTATGCGATGTGTTCCTTGACTGAGTATCCTATCCATCCACTCACCAACTAATCTTCCTCATGAATTGACTTTCTTAGCCTTCTTGATGGTATATTCATCAGCTGATGAGATGAATGGATCAATTATCTCTGATGAATTTGTTATTTTGATCAAGACGTTTGTGATTTGTTCCACCTGTTTATTCAGTCTATCCTTCTTGACCTTTTCCTCATTATACCTCACCACAAGATTATCAAAAGATGACAAGGAATATTCTACTGTTCCTTCATGATTTTTCTTACCCAAATAAATCTTGTTAATAACATAATCTGTGGGCTGAATCTTGTCTATGTCTGTATCAAGAGGAGGAATCACCATTTCTACATACTTGTTCTTTGACTTATCCACCTTTACCCTAGATGCAGTTTTGGTTTTCTTTGTACCCTTAGGTTTTACAAAAACCAATTGGCTAAAGTCAAATTCATCTAGGGAGATGGCTTTCTTCTTCCTTTTTGGGGTATTGGAAACTAGCCTGGGTGGCAAAGGTGTATCATCTTCTACTCCTATGATCAATACCTGAGATGCAATCTCTTGATTTTGTATGTTTGTGGTCACAATAAGAGGAGTGATAGTTACTATTGTAGGTGGATTCTCAACAATTGAAACCTTGGGAGGAAGATTGGTTTCTGACATGATCTTATCAAAATATCCTAACATGGAGGAAGTCACTTCAGACAAATTAGGAAGGAAAAAATTATCACTGTTATCTTGTGGTGTATCTAGAGCTGATTCACTAGTTGTTGTGGAAGAGATGGTGTGAATCACTACACTAGGAGTTTCAGATGCATATGAAATGGTAGAACTGAAAGGAATAGGATTAGAAAGTAGAAAGGAAATTATACTTGGAGTACCATGAGATGCAAGAGGAATTATTCCCTCTAGACTGGGAAGTACTAGGAATTTCTGGTAATCCCTCCTCATCATACTCCTCTTCTTGTTCCTTTTCTAACTCTTCTTCTTCTTCTTCTTATTCTTTAATCTCTTGTTGGTATGTGGTTACTAATAATGAATGTACTATACACTCATAATTTATCCTCACAATATTACATAATTCACATGCAAGCATGTGTGTATGATAAGGGTTTTGTCATGTTCATGCCATTTCATACAACATATGTGATTACATTCAAGAAGTAAAGCATCATTATCAGTCATTGTAGATCTGAGGTATATCCTTCCATTATTTATTTCAGTATTTACAATATTTCAACCAAGATTAATTCCAAAATCAGGGTTTGACTTAGGCAAACCCATATTCCCAACCTATTTCTCCTTCTTTCTCTATGTAGGAAACCGGTATGAAGCCATGATCTTCAAAATAAGCATTATTTATAGTGACAAATCAATCCCCCTTTGGTGTGCAAAAAGTGCAAAGGACTAGGGTGACCACCACCATGGTCCTGAAATTTTAAGAGCTCCTTTGGGGATCAGATCCAAGCTGGCTTATATTTCTTAGATCCAAGTGTGTGGCTCAATCTGAAGACTATAGCTCACTGTTTTAATGTTTTCATCTTCATTTGAACATATTTACCCTAATTTCAGCAATTCAACTTACAAAAGAGGTTAAACAAATTCATCCCTTTAATCCAATTAGTATTTAGTCCTAATCCTTGTTATTTTGTGACTAAATCTATTAGATTCTAACCCTCTTTTGAATGTAATTGGTCCCTAAGCAAAAATGAGTGGTTTTACTACATCTTATGGTGGAAACCCTTATTTCACCATATTACATTTTTGCCATTTTTTGGTTGAAAAACCGACATTGAAAAAACTCTAAAAAGGTTGACTTTGTATGTTACCCTAAAAATTGCATGTTATAAGCAGCTAGAATGAAAAGGGCATTGTAATGGCGCTGCATTATTTTATTGGATAATAAGATAATATTGGACGACTGTGTTTTATGGATGTAGCCCATCTTGGGTGAACCACGATAAATCTTTGTTTTATATATGTTGTGTATTTTTCTTCGTCTTTATGTATTCAAATCTATATATAATTGTTAATTTGTATTTGCTTTGAATTTGCCAAAACCCCAACAATTGGTATCAGAGCCATGTATTTGTGTAAATTGGTAGGGACTTTCAGATTTGAGTGGGAGCAATGGAAGAATCCAAATTCAAGGTCGAGAAGTTCAACAACCAGAATTATTAGTTATGAAAAATGCAGATGGAGGATTAGCTGGATCAAAAGGATATGTGGTGGCCATTGGAAAGAAAGACAAAGAAGATGACCATGATGTCAAATGAAGATTGGGATATTTTGGACATAAAGGCACAGGGGAATGTTTAGTTGTTCTTTTCACCATCTGTAGCATTCAATATATCAAAAGCAACAATGAATGAAACCCTGGTGGCAACACTTGCTAAACTGTATGAGAAATCCTCAACTTTGAATAAGGTATTTCTTATGAAGCATTTATTTAATATGAAAATGAGTGAAGGAGGATCTATAGTAGATCATTTAAATGAATTTAATACAGTTACTAACCAATTGACTTCTGTAAAACTTAACTTTGATGAAGAGGTTAGGGCTCTCTTAATTTTATGCTCTTTGTCAGAAAGCTGGAATAAATTGGTTATGGTTGTTATTGTGTCTTTGGTACAAACACTTTGAAATTTGATGATGATGATGTTGGTGTCATCCTAAGTGAGGATATGCGATGGAAAAGTATAGGTGAGACCTCAACATTATCGGTTACTATTTTGAATGTAGAGAACAGGGGAAGATTGAAGGAAAGAGGAAAACCATAGGAAATCGTGAGAATTCCTGAGGTAAGTCAGAGAAAGGATGCTCTCAATATAAAGGAAGAAATAATTGCTGATACTATGGAAATCCAGGACATCTAAAGAAAGGTTGTTGATCTTGAAAAAACAAGCAAGGAGACAAAAATGAAGGTGTTAGTAAGGAAGGAAACATTGCAAGTAATACTTTACAAGATTCCCTAAAACTGTGTTTAGTTAATGTTAATGATTGTTGGGTAATAGATTAAGGGGTTTCATTTCATGACATACCCCATAGAAAATATTTTCTAGATTATGTTCAATGTGATTTTGGATAGGTATACTTGGGTGATGTTGAGACATATCAGATTGTTGGAAAAGACAAGTTAAAAATCAAGTTTTAGAATGGAAATGACTGGTTACTAAAGAAGGTAAGGCATGTCCCTTATTTAAGAAGAAATTTAATTTTTGCAGGACAACTAGGTAGTGAAGGCTGCATAGTTAGCTTTATAGACAATGTTTGGAAGGTCACAAAAGGTGTATTAGTAGTAGCTAAAGGTGCAAAGGTAGGCACATTGTATTTGTATACTGGTAATACTTACTCTACCTTAGCTACTATAGAAAAAGTTGTTGCAGGGAGAACTATAATAGATGTTGCAAGGACAGATTCAAAATTGTGGCAACATAGACTTGAGCACATGAGTGAGAAAGGGATGAAAATACTTCACTCTAAAAACTTGTTGCCAGGATTGAAGCAGATTGATTTAGATTTATGTGAAAACTATGTTTATGGGAAACAGAAAAGGGTCAGATTTCTCAAGGTTGGGAAAGAAAAGAAGAGTGAGAAGTTAGAGCTTGTGCGTTCAGATATATGGGGACTGACTTAGGTATCATATCTCGGTGGCTCTTGTTATTATGTCATTTTTATAGATGATGCAACCAGTAAAACATTAGTGTATTTTCTAAAACAAAAATTAGATGTTTTTGAAACTTTTAAGAAATGGAAAGCTTTGGTTGAGATTGAGATATGAAAAAAGTTGAAGTATCTTAGATTTGATAATGCAGGTTAGTATTGCAGCAAAGCAATTGAGGATTATTGTTCTTTCAATGGAATCCAAAGGCAAAAGATGTTTCTAGAAACCCCATAAGAAAATGGTGTGTCTGAGAGAATGAACAAGACCATCATGGAACGTGCAAGGAGCATGAGATTGCATGTTGGACTACCCCTACATTTTTGGGCAGATGCTGTACATACTGTTGTTTATTTGATAAACAAAGGACCTTCAAATCCTTTGGATGGTGGCATTATAGAGGAGGCATGGATTGGTGCCTTTGGTTGTGAAGCTTTTGTCCATGTTGATAAAAAAAACAAAACCAAGCTTGATGCTAAATCTAAAAAATATACCTTTGTTGGATATGGAATAGATGACTTTGGTTATCAATTATGTGATTTTGAAAATAAAAATATAACTAGAAGTAGAGATGATATATTCAATGAGAAGGTCATGTATAAAGAATAGATGTAGGAAAAGAAGCATGAACATGTCAAAAAGGAATATATGGTGTTGGATGAGATTCCTAAAAATTAAAAAGCCATTGGTACCTAATGCTCAACAACAACAAAATATCCCACAAACTCCTACAAGTGTTAGACGTTCTATGAGGTTAAGTAGACAAAATTAATTGATTCTGGTGAACCAAAAGGATATGAAGAAGCAATGTAGGTGGATGCCAAACAATAGTGGGAGCTAGGCATGAAAGAGGAAATAGATTCCTTGATGTAGAATCAAACTTGGGACTTAGTCTTATTACCTATAGGAAAAAGAGCCTTGCCAAATAAGTGGGTTTATAGTATGAAGGATGAGGATGAAGGACATAAAAGATATAAGGCCAGAATTGTGGTAAAAGATTTTGCATAGAAAAAGGGTATAGATTTTGATAAAATATTTTCTCTAGTTGTAAAAATGACTTCAATTAGATTTGTACTAATTCTTGTGGCTACAGAAGACTTGCATATTGAACAACTAGATGTTAAAACCACTTTTGTCAATTGGGATTTGGAGGAGGAAATATACATGAAGCAACCATAGGGATATGAGGTCAAAGGTAAGGAGGAGTTGGTGCACAGATTTAAGAAGAATTTGTGTGGCCTAAAGAAAGCACCCCAACAATGATATTTTAAAATTGATAGTTTCATGGCTGAACAAGGTTGCCACAAATGTCATTATGATTATTGTGTTTATTTTAAGAGATTGGTTAATAGTAGTTATATTATCATGTTACTTTATGTTGATGACATGCTTGTTGTTGGGTCTAACATGCAACATATAAATGAGCTTAAACATAAATTAGAAAAGTCATTTGCTATGAAGGATTTGGGTGGAGCTAAGAAAATTCTTGGTATGAGAATTTCATGAGACAAGAAAACTAGAACATTAGCTTTATCCCGAAGTGAGTATATAGAGAAGGTGTTGAAAATATTTAAGATGCAAAATACAAAATCAATTGGTACACCTTTGGCTATTCATTTTGAATTGAATAAGGAGATGTGTCCAAATGTTGGATATTAGAGTTGTTGAGATATGTTATTGTCATTGATGTCAACATATTCCTGTGTTGCAAAGAATTAGTTTGTTTCAAAGAGTTGGTTTGGGTGATCTGTTGTAGATGTGTTGATGCAGTTTATTGGGTTTTGAGATACCTATCTCTAGTTGATTCAGTGTGAGTTTTTTTGCTCCAGAAGTTGATTTGATTGAGTTGTGAGGTCCGGTATGTGGTCTTATTTTTTAGTGTTTTGTGTTGCAAAGTTGTGGTATTTGATCTATATTGTTGTGGAATGATGATATCTTGAGTTGTGGATTTTGGAGTGTTTGGTATGTTCATGTGTGTCCTTTGATTGGATGGTTCATGATTTGGAACTTCACAAGCATATCTTTTAGTTTGATAGTTGGTGTTTTTGAGCTCCAGTGATGGTGATAATGATGATTCTTATTATCCAAGTTGTTGTGGTGATAGAAGTGGAATTCACATTCCTTGTTGATGTTCTCTGATCGTGTCTTGTGCGTTTTGGTGGTCCACGTTGATCATGGTGCGCGTTATTGAATATTTTTTTTTGTTCGATGGTATTCTTTGTGTTATGCAACATATCCATGGTGTAGCGTGTTGCAGATGATTTTGGCAAATTATTTGGTGGTGTTATGTGTTTGAGGATTTTATTTAGGTCCATGCTATGCCCTTTCTGACATTGTATTGGTTCGGTTATGGATTTATATATCGTGTGGTGGAATTATGTAATTAGGTCTTATGTGTTGAGCTGATCTTAAGGTTAAGGTTGATGATTTATATAAATATGATTTGTAATCATGTAAGTTGAGTTTCTCTGAGTGTCTGCATTTGTGAAAGTATATTTTATGTATGGACAAGCAAATTTATCATTCGATAGTGTGGAAGAGCAGAGAAGAGTTGATGTGCAAACAATATGCTTAATCAAAATTGTAATCAAGCATTTGGAGATGCTATTATTTCAGTTCATGTAATTTGGATTGTTGTCAAATCTTTGTAAGGTAGTAAGCTTTCCCAAGGTTGTAGCCCTTTGTTGTTTTGAGTAGTGAGCTCTAGGTAGTGTGCCTGAATGCATGTGCATTCCCCATTATAATATTTACACATACTACTGTAGAGTATCATCTTATTGTGGGTAGGTTCTCACCGTGGTTTTTCCCTTAACCGAGTTTTCCACGTCAAAAATATATGTGTTATGTGTGTTGTTTATTTGGTGTTTATCTTTGCTATTACTTTATTGATCAAATCTAAAGTTGAGGTTAATTTGTTTGAGTTTGGTGAAAGTTGATTCACCCCCCTCTCAGTTTTCCTGCACCCTGCTGCCAACAATTGGTATTAGAGTTAGATCCTTTGGAAGGAGCTTGACCATTTGAGGAGATTCAGAATGACAACTGTTTTCAAGGAGAGTTTGATATTTGATGGAAGTAATTACTCTATATGGAAGAACCGGATGGAAGTGTACTTGAACTGTCTTGGAGAAGATTATTGGAAGATTAAAAAGAATGCATACATTGTTCCTCTAAATGGTCCTGTTACTATAGTTGAGATCAAAGATGTTGAAAATAATATAAGAGCTAAGGAAGCGTTGCTGAGTGCCCTAACAGATGCAAAGATGACTAATGTGATGGGATTGCGTACTGCACATGATATTTGGACAAAGCTAGAAACCCTGTATGAAGGAGATAAACATGTGAAAATTGCTAAATTACAGAGCTTGAAAGGAAACTATGAGTTTTTGAGAATGGGAGAAGATGAGAATATTTCATCCTTTATGGCTAAAGTGAATGTTCTTGTGCTGAAAATCAGATATACCGGTGGATTTCTTAAAGAATATGAGATTGTGGCTAAAATGTTGAGATCTTTGCCTCCTTCTTATAAACATAAAGTTGCTTCTATTGATGAGATCTAGACTATGATAACTGTGACAAGAGATATGTTGGTGGGTAAGCTTGCTTCTTTTGAATTGACAAAACTCGGTGAATCACATGGTAAAACAAAGACTGCATTTAAAGCTACTATATTCGGGAAGAAGTATGATCCAGGATAAAGGTCAACTAGGGTTTCTAGATATGAAAGAGAAATGAGAGAGATGGAAGAAAATGAAAGAGAGTTGGAAGTATGTAAAGAATGTCAATTAGGAAAGCAAACAAGAATTTCATTCAAGAGGAAACTATATACATCTAATGGATTATTAGATCTTATGAATATTGATTTATGTAGACCTTCTAGAGTGAGAATCTTGTAGGGAGACAAATACTTTATGTTGCTGATTGATGAATATTCTAGAATGACGTGGGTCACTTTTCTAAGGGAGAAATCTAAAGCACTAGAGAAGCTCAAAATATTTGAAGCTAGAGTGGAGATAGAGACAAGATTGAAGCTGAAGTACCTAAGATCTGATAGAGGAGGTGAATTCATTTTCGATGAGTTTAACTCTTTTTGTGAAGAGCATGGAATCATAAGACAATTATCTACTCCAAGAACCCCTTAGTAGAATAGAGTTGTTGAAAGAAAGAACAAAACTATTTTGGATGTTGTTAGAACTATGATGTTTGAAGGGAATGTTTCACATATTTATTGGAGAGAGTATTTTAGCACTACTATATACACATTCAACCGAGTGCATATAAAAGGTGATTCCAATAAGGCCTCTTATGAGCTATGGTTTGGTCATGTTCCTATAGTTAGATATTTCAAAATCTTTGGAAGCAAATGTTATATCAAAAGAGATGAGGATATAGGAAAATTTGATGCAAAATATGATGAAGGAATCTTTCTGGGATATTCTACTGAGAGAAAATCCTATTGGTGTTACAATAAGAGAGTGAGAAAGATAGTGGAAAGTACGAATGTGAAGGTAGATGAGAGTCATGAAAAACAAATCAAATCATGTGAATATGAGTCTGATGATCAGGATGTTACTACAAAGCAAGTGTAGAGTCCGAGTATGAAGCAGAGTGATCCAGAAGAGATAGTAATTTAAGATGTTGTTATTGGTGAAGAAGTTCAAGAGTCTGAAAATTAGAATAATCAGAAGACCTTGAGGTATGTAAGACTCAATCATTTAGAGAATTAAATTATTGGTGATAAAAATAAAGGTGTGATGACTATAAGAAGAATTGCCACTATAGAGACATGTTTGATTTCTAAGATTGAGCCTAAAGATGTTGTTGAAGCTTGTAAAGATGAGAACTGGGTAAAAGCTATGGAAGAAGAGTTAGATCAGATTGAGAAGAACAAAACATGGGAACTTTTTTTGAGGCCTAAGGACAAGAATGTAATTGGTACTAAATGGGTGTTCTGAAATAAGATGAATGAAGATGGACAAGTTGTTAAAAACAAAGCAAGACTAGTATGTAAGGGATATTCACAAATGGAAGGTATTAATTTTGAGGATACTTTTTCTCTAGTAGCTATAATTGAAGTTGTTAGACTATTTCTTGCATATTCTACTTATAAGAAATTCAAGGTATATCAGATGGATGTGAAGTTAGCCTTTTTGAATGGTGAATTGGAAGAGGAAGTCTACATTGAGAAACTAGATGGATTTTCACTAACAGATGAAGACATGGTATGCAGATTGAAGAAAGCACTATATGGAATTAAAAAAACTCCTAGAGCCTGGTACACCAGATTAGACATGTATTTGATGAAGTTGGGATTTTGTAAAGGTACTGTTGATAGTAATTTGTACTTCAAGATTGATAATGATAATATTTTGATTATTGAAGTTTTTGTTGATGACATTATTTTTGGAGGAGATGATGATTTGAGTAAGAAGTTTGCTGATGATATGCAAAAAGGATTTGAGATGTCTATGATAGATGAGATCAAGTTCTTTCTAGGATTACAGATTTCACAGACTGATAAAGGCATTTTCATATCTCAATCTAAGTATGTGAAGGAATTGTTGAAGAAGTTTGGGTTGGATGATTCCAAACCTGTTGGAACTCCTATGGTGATTGGATGTAAGATGACAAAAGATGACGAATCTCTAAAGGCTAACTAGACCCCCTATAGATCTATGATTGGTGGACTACTTTATTTGAATTAGACTAGACCTAACATTATGAATGTTGTATGCCTTGTTGCAAGATTTTAGGCTGATCCTAAGGAAAGTCATGTTTCTACTATAAAGAGGATATTCAGATACTTGAAGGGAACAATTGATTATTGTGTGTGGTATCTGAAGGATGATGATTTCACTTTAAATGCTTATATTGATGTTGATTGGGTAGTTGATGTTAATAACCAGAAAAACACTACTAGTGGAGCATTATTTTTGGGAAAGAATTTGGTTGCCTGGACAAGTAACAAGCAAGATTCTATTTCTTTATCTTCTGCAAAAGCAGAATACATTGCTACTACCAGCAACTGTACTCAGGTACTTTGGATAAAGTAGATGTTGAAGGATATTAGAGTTTTTTATAATGAGCCTACTGTTATATACTGTGACAATTCTAGTGCTATCAATATTTCTAAGAATCAGGTGTTTCACTCTAAGACACAACATATATCAATCAAGTTTCATTTCTTGAGAGAGAAGGTGAATGAGAAAGAAGTCAGATTGGAGTATGTATCTACAAAGGAATCGATTGCAGATATATTTACTAAGCCTTTGCCTGCAAAAACATTTGTATATTTGAGAGAGAAGTTAGGGGTGATTTCCCCTCCTGTTGTGAACTAGATGCATTGAGTTACATCGATTTGTTGGACTTCATTTTGTTATCCTGTTATCCGTGTTGAAACCCCAAAACTTCAATACTTAGTATCCCTAGCATGTTAGTCATCACAAAGCTTTTGTATTTAGGATAATAAAAGGTTGAAGCTACATAATTTTTCTTTTACCTAGTATTAAAACCCACAAACTATATCCCTTGTTCCTTAGTCCTACATGATAATTCCTGATAGACCCAAGAAAAATCAGCAAAATAACCTTCACTAGTCAATATTTCATGTGTACATCGGAATAGCTATTCTGATTTGATAAATCAATGTTAAACACTAATATCAGGATAGTATTACCAAACATAAGGTCTTGAGAACCCATCAAGATAATTAATAAAGGCAAAACAACAATTATTTGTAATCCTGATGGAACAGGCTATCCCGATATCACTACTTTGGTATAATTATACTGAACAAAACATATAAACATTTATCAGAGTAATCACTAGAGGTGGACTAGCAAAATTATGTAATACTAATAGAGCAAGCTATCTTGGTAAATTAAAATGTAAAAGAATGTGTTATGAACCCTCATCAGGATAACTTATGAAGTCGGAATAGCATACCAATAGGGTTCCAATAATTAAAACTATCTCGATGACAAACAAATAGAACAATATCGAGATACGTATCTTGATTGTGAATTCATGACTGAAGAAATCAATATTGGAGAAACCTATGGCAATAAAAAGACAATGGAAAAAGAATATTTATCAGTATAACTAATGAGATTGGGATATTAAATCACTTATGATCCGATGGCATAACTTACTTCAAAATAGGCACGATGGTGGATATCGGAACAATCACTTCGATGGTGCGCTTTTGGTTACAATACCTCTATCAGGACAAGTCACAGTGAATTCAAGAGTAGAATCTTCATCGGGATGACTTGAGAAGTCTGAAGGATAATTTTTGATATGCCGATAACAAAAGTGACGATGATAGGATTCATCCAAGATGTGTTCAGTATAGGTAACCCAAAGATCAAAATCAAACTGATGGTTACCTATTGGTATAACATATTCCAAAATGATGCAAAAAAAGAAACAGTTATAGAAAGTGCCATATTTATTCTCAGCAGCTAAAATTGTCAGAAGGGCACCAAATTTAGAAACATCAACAAAAGGAGTTAAGCCCATGTCACACGTCATCGGAGCAATTCAAATTTCAAAAATATTTTCCCACTGATTTAAAAACTAGAACATTTATTGTTGCATGAATGACATTCTCTGAGAAACACAATCCATGAAATTTTTGCACCAAGATTGCAGACACAGAGAAATGACATTGGAGTGGGCATAAAGTGATAGTAAAAGCAACAAAGGTTCTAGGAAGAGGCAAAAAGGAGAAACAAGCAAAGGAAAAGGGAAAAAATATAAAACTAAGGAGACTAGTGTAGAAACCTAGGTGGAAGAGAGAAAATTAAATCAGGATCTACAAGACCAATTGCCTGGTTCCACCCCTAAATGCAAGAGGTATACATAATGGAATTTGGAAGAAAAATATGGTGATGTAGGAGATATATACACAACCATTAGAGGCCTATGAATTATTCTTGTTCGACTTCCATTGACGTAAAGAGCCTGAGCCAATTTGCAACCCATGGAAATTGACCTTGGGAAAACTAGTTGTCCCAAATGTTTATGTTAATGTGGATCTCCTGAAACTATTAGCACAAAATTACGATCCCAAAAAGAGGGAAATTTGCAACCAAGATGGAAAGCCCTATTTCTTTATATCTAGAGAAGCAATCTCTCTAGTTTTTGACTTGCCTGTGATTTATGATTATCCCATTATCCTTGAGAATCTGTCCAAAGAATACCGGAGGTTAGATATGTAATGCCTCGCCATGAAACCCTGAAGGGATAGAGCTAAAACACAAGAATAGAGTGCAAATATATATTTTTTAAGGTTAAAACAGAATAATGATACATTGAATTATCATTAAGTTCAGACTACACAATGAAAGACTTAAGTAACACCTAAAGAGTTTTCCAACGTGATCACTTGATTCAACACTTAACTCAATTCACACTAAAAAATCCAATTAGGTTAATTAACTTAATAACATGATAATACTTTAAACAAGGATAAATTTATTCGATAGGTTTAAAATATAGATAACATGATTAAGTTCATCCATTACAATTTAACCATTCATTACATTCAAAATTACAATAAATCATATGTCATGCATCTAATTTCCTTACATACTTTAATTGCATTAAAAACTAATGAATACTTTCCATTATACCAACCTACATTCTTCATGATCCATATTACTACATTTAATAAGATAAATACATACATGCTTTTAAGATTAACAACATCTAATCCAGATTATACATTTTAACCATAATGCCATCCATACATGCTAAATGAAGAGGAAACAAAAGAACACAAACACCACATGACACCAAAATGATATTGGAGTTCACCCCTAGTGGGCTACATCTCTGGGTTTGCTCAACTGCAAGACCCCTCTAATAAATAATAGGGTGAAGAATACATAAGGTTCACATCCATACATCTTGCCATCAAGGCGTACATAAACCAATAATACATACGACCACATCGGTCCAATAGATACATGAATGATCCTAGAAAAAAGAAAAGGATCCATCTGAAACATGATAATAAGCAATCTCAAAAGAACAACTGGAGCACCCATGAAACTAAGTCCTCGCAACCCATCATAAGCAACCCATGGTCTAACATGAATAGTAGGTTCTCATAAGGGCATAAATAACCAGATATGACTCCACAACAATGCTCCTAGCAAAGACAACACAACCACACACTAGTGAACATAATTGACAAGTGTCATCACATAACTTGGTATCGCTACCCTGGCAGGCCTCCATAGGTTTTGACCCCATCTACTGGGTTACCCTGGCAATCATTCCCAAACCTCTGTCCCATCCAAGTCTCATGTGGACCCAACACATCCTTTCAAGATGACAAGGTTTGGTTTGCCATTTCAGGCCTTCTCACTACATGCCGAGTCTGTACTAGCCCTCATCCAATGTGTGAGGCACAATTATCTTACTTAGTGTTTTCATTAACTAAACTCTCTAATATGCTATTAGGTTATCACTTATTTAGACACACTTCTGATGGGTTACCTTGCAACCACTTTGGGCACGACCCCCACTTGAAAGCCACTTTCCCATATGACATTAGACCATAATCCAATGAACTCCTAAACCAAGGAATACACCAGGTCAAGCATATAGAGTTCAATATGGTAGGAATACCCACTTGGCCAAACAAGTCTTCATACAAGGTGCACTGACTGACGGTACTCTGACTAGAGACATGACGAACTACAGTCAACCACATACCAACATTTCAACACTCGCATAAAGGACATGACCAGATACAAACCATCACATGAAACAGTCCAAAAATTGAGATCAAGGACATAAGTAGTATCCAAAATAAACATATGACAATATCCACCAATCATAAACAAGGACTTGCCATTTCTTAATCAAAAGTGAATATAGAAAATTAAACATGCATAGACATAAAACTGAAATGACAATCTTTTTCCATGTCATTTTAAAAATACAGATCGATCAAGTTTTCTAATTGATCCAAATTCCCAAATACAGCTTTAGACAAAATCACCATTACATAATAATTGCAATACCAAAATTGCAATCATATGATCATGCCTTGTTCAATAGATAAAAATAAAATATTATTAAATGTATTTTCTCATCTAATATCCATATTTCATTAGGAGAAAATGTCATCAATTCTCTAACTTTATTTATTTATCTTCAAAATTCCCCAATTAACATATTATTTAAACTCAGAAATCTCCAACTAATATATTGCTTTAATTTCCAAGAATTAACAAATAATATAATATTAATTTTTCCACTTTTCAAATACTATATTATTTAATTTCAAAAATTCTCAAATCATATATATTAATTTCACTAAGAATTACCAAAAACATATGTTATTTGACTTCTAAAATTTACCCATAACATATATTTAATTTACTGAACTAACTTATATTTAAAGAAACACAAATTATATATCAATTCAAATATATTTTAAATTAAAATTAAAACATATATTAAAAAGAATAACTTTATATCCACGTTGTTTTTTAGACCAAACAACACACTGTAAAAGGTTAGGTGGGGGGGAGGGGCTGCTACCAAATGGTAGCACTACTACCATAGGGTAGCAGACGCTACCAAATGGTAGCGATGCTACCCGATGGTAGCAGGAGCTACCCTGCCACGTAGTGGGGTATACCCTGCCACGTGGGGGTAATATTATATATTTTTTATTTTATTTTATTTTTGTTTATTTTCAATTTAAAGAAAATCCCCAATTTATTGCATAGTCTCAGACTGAGACAAAACAATAAAACTTGAGAATTAAAGTTCCAGATTACCAAGATTTTCATATACTATATTTTTAATAACCAGACCCAGAAAGTTAAAACTGGGCAAATCTCTCCATCCAAATACCATATTTGGGAAAACAGAATAAATTTTACACACATTTATCCAACCAATCCACCCAATCTTGCCCAAAACAAACTAATTTCCCCATTTAAAACTTGAATCTGGAAACATTCATTAGGAGTTTTAACAAAATTTTATTATGAACAACCAATCCCAATTTTTGATTTTAAAAATAAATTTGAGCAACCAAAATTTGATCTCGAGGTTGGGAAAGAAAGCAAGGAGGGTTTGAATTTGAGATTTTACTACAATTCTTCCTTATTCCACAAAAAATATGATATTTTCAACAAGCACAACCAGATTTCTTCAAAATCAAAACAATCTCTATTCAACAAAGAAACCAAAGAGATAAACAAGAATCCTACCTTATTCAACAATCCTGGGAATGATTTTGATGAAGAGCCCAACCTGCAAGCTCAAAAAAATCCTTCTCCCACAAATGCCCAAAATTTTCATCCCAAAAATAACTCTCCAAAAATATTTCCAAAACCTAGGTTAAAAGGAACTTGTTTGACCAAAATTCATTTTTTTGGATTAAAAATATTTTCCTCCTAAAATAAAAATAAAAATTATTTTTCCCAAACAATTCAAATATGCAAAACTTTCTTTTCCTTCTAAAATTGATTTTCTTAATTTAATTAAAACTAACATTTCTATTTCAAAATGCCAAAGAGGGTAAAATATTTCCATTTTCGAATACTATTTAAGCTTTCCTTTCAAAATGCATAAACTTAATTAATTCATCATTTAAAAATAACCATTTAATCAAACTTGCTACAAACATGAATTGAGCAATTCTAATTATTGATTAATCACACAAAAGGGGTCCTATTTAATTTAGTCCCTTAATTTACTAATGCCTAAAAAACACATTTAATCAAATTTAAATACTTGGGATTAAAAAATCAATTTTACCACACGCACAACAAGCAACCCAAGAAGGCCAAACAAATACACGACACACAAACCCAACCAAGGGGGAAACTGATGGACGACTAACGACACTCACTTGAGCACGACTAGGGTAGAATGAGGGTCTTATGACTACCTAATCCAATTCCTTAGGGCCAATGAGGTATACTCAAACCTGTGAATCCAGGTGGAGACAAACCTCGTACCTATGTGGTATTGTACCCGCAATCTCCTGCAACCATGAACCACATGTGCATACATATATATATTTAATGAAAGTGTTAGCCCGAGATTAATAACACAAATTAGAGGAACAAATAAACTTACATAAGAATCGATGTGAAAACAACATTTACAGGTATGCACAATAATCATAATATCTGACTATAACATTACATCATGGTAAATCAACCATCCAAGAAGGCCACTTAAAAAGTCAACCAAGGTCAAACCGGGTTTATAAAAATCTGATTAGGGCAAGGGTACTACAAGATACCACATATGCAGGATGAAGATTGCCCTTTCACTTGCTTAATCCTGATGCACTATTTGAAATATGGGAAGGTCTTAGATTTCATGTAAATCAATTCAAAAATTATTTAAAGTATACGTACTACTCTGTTGGTTAGGTTTTAGGGTTGAACAATCTAGATTTCATGAGGGTGGAATCCATGATCATTGTAGAAGACATTCAGTCCTTAAAGGCCAAAGAATTTGATTATGCTATATTTGTAGCAGGGCAACTTGAGACAGGGCTTGTAGCTATCCAGAGAGATCCATCCCGGATCCATTTCCCACATTACTCCTTGTTGATGCATATGGTGTTGTTTTATGGCCAAGAATTGGGTCTTTGGCCTGAGGAGATGAAGATAAGGCAATGTGATAATGATGAAAAGCCTCATCCAGTCCAATTATGGACTTCAATATGGGACTGCAAATTTGTTAGATCCAGTTACATTCATTTTGAATAATACTTTATGAAAACTTTATACAGTTTTTATGATTACCCTTGCAATTTTGCATTGTCAGAAAATATAAAAAGATTACTAAGGTTTGCAGATTTCGGAGGACCTAAGACCTTTAAATGCAATTGGGGTGACTGGTATTGCTTTTCTGATGTGACCATGATTAGAGTCTATGGCTTTGAAGGATCTCCATTATTATTACCTAAGATAATGCCTGATAGAATAGCCTATTTAGAGATCATAAGGCAGATGGGGGATTCAAGCCATATGCATTTAGGTTCACATGAAAAGCAGGCTTTTATGCCTGAAACCTTATGTGTTGGTGAATTCATCATCAATGGGAGAGAGGGACATGAGATCACATGGAGTAAACTGGTCCAATATGATATGAAGTTGGGTGCTCCTAGGAAGAACTTTGATCCTAAAGGATATATCCATTTGGTTAGAAAGAAACAAAAACTTGGTGATTATGAGCATATCCCATATATGAGGGATGATTTGATTAGAAACATGGATGAAAAGGAGGTAAAATTGGCCATTGATAACCACAATAGGGAGATGGATAAAAAGGCAAGGGAGAGGCAAACTATTGATGTGTCATCCTCAGAAGATGAAGAGTCGTCAGAAGGTGATGAGGTTTCATTTGAGAAGTTCTCCAAAATGTTGACCGAGGAACAAGTATCACCTGTTAAGGATCTCGATGAGGAAGTTCCAATAGAAGAAGATCCAAGACAATTGGCCTGCAAAGATTTTATATCTAATGATAATTTCACAAAGTCTCTTGAATTTCACAAAGTCCTTTTTGTATAAAGTAAAGGGAAAAGCAATTAGAGAAAGTGTTGGAGAGGTGGATACCTCTAATGAGAAACAATTGTTAGTTGCTCTGGATAATGAAATAGAATGGGAAATGGGCCAAAGGGGAAGAAAACTACTTGAAGAAGCAAGTGTGCTGATCTTTCTTGGGTGGGATATAAATTGAACATTAGTGTTTGATAGTTTCCTTCATAATATTGATGCAAAATAAAAGTTATCCCCAGAAGGTGTGACCCAAGTATACATGGGGTCATTGCACAACCCTAATAAGAAGTCTATGTTAATCTAGTCACTGTATCCTCCAAACAAGAAACCCATAGTGATTGATACACAAAAGGCCTTCCAACATATCATGACCTTGAATGTTGGTGAAACAGACCCCATAGTTATAACTGATTTGGGGGTGAATATTGCTAAATTGAACAAGCCTCAGATTCAATTATTGTTGAAAGAGAACAAGTTTGGTAAACTTGAAAATATCATGCCAAATAAAGAAATTGATCATTTGAAGGAAATGTTAAAATAAAAGGAACCACAAAGATTGTTAATACAAGGTGAGAGCTCATAGCCTCAAACTAAGGTTGGTAAATCGAGAGAAACTAAAAGTGAAACCATGTCAGTGATTATTCAAAAAAGGTTTACTTACTTGATGACATGGATGGACAAGTATTGGGATGTATACACTAAGAATCAGACTGTTATTGAGGAACATGAAATATTGGATGAGCGATTGCATGAGAGATTCAAAGAGATCCATGGCAGAGATGAAGCAGATCTCGAGGGCATGCAAAATTGTGAGGGACTGATGAAAGTACATAAAGGGTATTTGGAGACATTGAGATCTGAGGGAGTTGATTTCCTTAGTGATGGATTGAACAACATCGCACCCCTTCTTGATGAAGATGGAGATCAAAAAGAGAAGGTGGATTGGATACAAGAATGCCAACAGGTGCTCAAGGATGCACTAAAGGCTGCCAAGAATGAAGATGCTGATGGGGTGGCAGAACACATCCAAAGCATGGTGCTAATGGAAATAGAAGCTCAAGATATCATCCATGATTGTGAGACTCGATATAATGAGAAATACTTGGCACATTTGACTAGTGTGCATTTATGTTTAACTATGTGATTAGTTTTCTTTAAGTATTTATTTATTTCCAAAAGACTTCTTTCAAAGGGTGTAACCCTTTGATATGTTATAAAGTACTCAATGTAATCATTTGAAGAGCATTTAGAAGTTTAGCAAGTTTTAAAAGGGTTTAAGTTTCAAACAATTTGATGTTTCAAGAACAAGATTTAATTTCAAAGTAATACAAAGAAATCAATTTCCTTATTTGCAAATTGTGTTGTGGAATCTTTCATTTTTGAGTCAGTTCTCTATTATAATTATCTGTGGTTGATAATTGCTATTCTAAGTCACTGTGTAAAGAAATTTTGTGCAGTTACATAGTTGGAATATCAAGATACATCTGAGAATCATTTTGCCTATTGTATCTTGTTTAATTGGTCTTTCATAAGGAAAGTTAAAATCAATTAAACTAACTGTGAAGACCATCATATAGTTATTTAGCATTGGAGGTTAGGTAGTTGACAGATCCATCCAAGAGAGGATTTAAAAATTTTCTTTCAAAGTTTTACATAAGGTTTGCAAGTGAATGATTCTATTGCCCAAAAGAAATAAGGCATTGGTTAAGTTACACATAAAATTCAATTCAAGATCAATCGAATTATTTTCAGTTTTTCTTATGTTAGTAGGAGATATAAGTAGGATTCAAAGTAGAAATAGTTAAAGGAGGCACAATAAGAATTAGATTAAAGTAGAAGAATTAAATAGTTAAAAGAAGATAACCAAGAAATAAGAGAAATAAAATAATTAGAATAGTAAAATAATTTATCCCAAAGGTATATGCCACTTTGAGATAAAATTATAAGTAGAAGAGACATCGTGAAATCTTCTATAAAAGGCACCAAGTAAGAAATTAAATTGGTGAATAGGTACACCCGCCTAGGTTCTACAGAGCCTGAAGTGAGGGAGTTTGAAACTTTGAAAGGTTCTCTCTATTAGTTGGCCAAATCAATTGGAAGATTTGATCATTGAGCAAGGCATACTCATAGAATTTTCCAATCTATTGATTTGAGCACCGACAATCTGGATTGATGAGTTGATGTTGCTGCTCCGAGGGAGTAGTCAGTGTGTGATTCAATTGTTTAGATTTGTGAGTTTTTACTAAGGGGGAGAGATGCATGAGAGAATAATGATTTGTATGTGTCTTTAGCATTGTTGTCAAAGGGAGACAAGAGCATGTGAAAAACCCTGAAGTATTTTTGAGTTGTTTTTCTAAGGGGGAGCTGATCCTTGTGAGTTATGGAGAGATTGTTGGTTGTTTATTTATTTCCTTACATTGATTTTTTTTCACATTCATATGTTGCCATCAATTCTAAAGGGGGAGATTGTTGGACATTAGAGTTGTTGGGATATGTTGTTGTCATTGATGTCAACATATTCCTGTGTTGCAGAGAGTTGGTTTGCTGCGAAGAGTTGGTTTGGATGATTTGTTGCAGATGTGCTAATGCAGTTTATTGGGTTTTGAGATACCTATCTCTAGTTGATTTAGTGTGAGTTTCTGTGTTTCAAAAGTTGATTTGATCAAGTTGTGAGGTCTAGTATGTGGACTAGTTTTTCAATATTTTGTGTTGCAGAGCTATGGTATTTGATCCATATTGCTCTAGAATGATGATATATTGAGTTGCAGATTTTAGAGAGTGTTTAGGATGTTCATTTGTGTCCTCTGATTGGATGGTTCATAATTTGGAACTTTTCAAGCATATCTTTCATTTTAATAGTTGGTGTTCTTGAGCTCCAGTGATGGTGATAATGATGATTGTTATTATCCAAGTTGTTGCGGTGATTGTGGTGGAATTCACATTGCTTGTTGATGTTCTCTAATCATGTCCTATGCATTTCGGTGGTCCACGTTGATTGTGGTGCATGTTATTAAAGATTTTGTTGTTCCAGTGGTATTCTTCATGTTATGCGACATATTCATGGTGTATTGTGTTGCAGATGATCTTGGTGAATTATTTGGTGGTGTTGCATGTTCGAGGATTTGATTTGGGTCCATGCTATGTCCTTGCTGACATTCTATTGGTCTAGTTATAGATTTATGTATCTTGTGGCGGAATTTTATAATTAGGTCTTATGTGTTGAGCTGACCTTAAGGTTAAGGTTGATGATTTGTATAAATATGCATTATAATGATGTAAGTTGAGTGTCTGCGAGTGGTTGTGGTTGTTAAAGTATATTGTATGTACAAACAAGAAAATTTATCATTCGGTAGTGTGGAAGAGCAGAGAAGAGTTGTTGTGCAGACAATGTGCTTAACCAGAACTATAATCAGGCATTTAGAGATGCTATTGTTTCAGTTAAAGTAATCTAGATTGTTGTCCAATCTTTGTCAGGCCGTGAGCCTTCCCAGGGTTGCAACCCTTTATTTTTTTTGAGCAGTAATCTCTCGGCAATGTGTCAGAATGCATGTGCATTCCCCATTGTAATATTTACACATACTACTGTAAAGTATGATCTTATTGTGGGTAGGTTCCCACCATGGTTTTTTACTTAATCGGGTTTCACACATCAAAAATCCATGTGTTATGTGTGTGGTTGATGTGGTGTTTATCTTTCCTATTGCTGTTATTGATTAGATCTAAAGTTGAGGTTAATTTGTTTGAGTTTGGTGAAAACAGATTCACCTCCCAGTTTTCCTGCATTATTGCTGCCCTACTGCCAACACCAAAGACATAGGAAGAGGTAAATAAATCATATAACATTTCATATTCATCAGCTATTGGCAGTCTGATGTATGTGATGGTATGCATATGACTAGTTATTGCACATGTAGTGGGAGTTGTGAGAAGTTATATGAGCAATCCAAGAATGGATCATTGGAATGTTGTCAAATGGATTCTCAGGTTTTTGAGAGGTACTACTACCAAGGAATTATGTTTCAAAGGATCAAGCTCTTCTCTATGAGAATATATTGACTCTGATCTAGCAGGTGATATTGATACAATAAGTACTATAGGGTATGTCTTTACTATAGGGGTACTGGATTTAGTTGGATTTATAGACTGCAAAAGGTTGTTGCACTTTCAACCACTGAAGCTAAGTATGTGTCTGCTACTAAAGCTAGTAAGGAGATGATTTGGTTACAATTTTTTCTAGAGGAGTTGGGCAAGATGCAAGAGGTTAGCCCTTTGTGTACTGATAGCCAAAGTGCCATTCATCTTGCAAAGAATTATGCTCTTCATTCAAGGACAAAATACATTCAACTTAGGTACCACTTCATATAGTTTATTTTAGAGAATGGCCAATTACATCTTGGAAAGATTCACACAAGTGAAAATCCTTTAGATATGTTCACGAAGGTATTCACATGAGAGAAGATGATTTCCTCATCAATTTCTATTGGCCTTATTGACTGAAAATTATGGAATTAAGGGATAGCCGATTCTAACTATTTTATCCAGTGGGAGCTGCAAGTGAAGTAGTGTCATCCAAGGTCAGTCTCCAAGTGGGAGATTGTTTAGTGTGGATCCTAATCAGTCTCCAAGTGGGAGATTGTTGGTATGAGGTGATTGATCATGCAAGTACTATACACTCATAATTTTTTTGCCATTTTTATTTGTTGAAAAAGCCCTAAAAAAGGCTAACTTTGTATGTTTCCCTAAAAATTGCATGTTATAAGCAGTTGGAATGAAAAGGGCATGGTAGTGGTGTTGTATTGTTTTACTGGACAATAAGAAAAGATTGGATGGCTATGTTTTGTGGATGTATCCCATCTCGAGTGAATCACATTAAATCTCTGTGGTATTTGTGTTGTGTATTTTTATTCATCTTTGTGTATTAAAATCTACATATAATTGTTAATTTGTATTTGCTTTGGATCTACAAAAACCCTAACATCTCTTCCTCAAGCAACTCTTTTTTAGCCTCATCCTATGTTTGAGTATCCTGGGCTGAGGATTCTTCTTGAATCTTATCCTTACCTTTTCCAACTATGAATTTGAACTTAGGGGACTTTGGAGTTGCTTGATCTTGTCTATTCTTAGTTCTTAATTCAGAATTTTTCCCAATTGACCCGACAATGTCATCATCTGATTTAGTTTGGAAAGGTTTTAACTGAATCCCATTTTGTGTAAGCTAGACATTGGTATTGGCAAGGATATTTTGAAATCTATCCCTAACTGAAGTGTTTTCTTTTTGAGACCATTGAATAAGAGGCAAGGGTGAATCTGCAACCTTATTATTTTCATACATAGGGTCAAGAACATCTCCATCATCTTCAAGATCCCCAGGAATATCAACAAGATTTAGGTTCTCAATTTGATCCATATTAAGGTGATAGTAGTTGATCCTTCTAATATCCTTTTCTATTTTGGAATCAATCCAAATATCCTCTACCCGATGAACATGAGTGTAACTTTTATTAAGTTTGTTCTTCATACCTTTGTAGTCAAAATATTTCCCGGCCTTGAAGAACCTCATTGTCACTCTTCTCATATCTTCATCCATGGCTCTCGCTTTGTATATGGAATTGTTTGAATATCTCCTAATAGTGAGAGAGAAATTTAAACTAGTCTCATGAAAACTAGATTGGCATTCATGCACTACTACCATCTAACGAGCTAGTTCCATGAGTAAAACTTTGGTTGATGGGTACCTAGGAAGCATGAAAGGTTCACCATCAAATCATCCTATTTTGAGATATATAAAATTAGGGAATTGTAAGAATATGCACCCATATTGGTTCACCATATTCCAAGCTTCATCTGTCACTCTCTTCTTTTGAAGATCTTTATCTAACATGCACATATACTGATAAAAGAAAGCATCATTCACTCTCCTGAAATGATGTAAACTATTCTTGAGAGTCAATTGTGAGTAATACTGATATACAAGAATTTGAATCCTATTTCTTATGATAGCTAACCCTAGAAAATGCCTCATTGAGGTTGCTCCATGTACTAGATATGAAGTTATATATAACTTCAAAGTGGTAGGAACTTTGGTTAACTTCTCACACAAAGCATCACTTATCTGTTTACCCCAATAGATCTTTTTCTTATTATTTTGGATAATATGGATGTATTGATATATCCACTTATGATAAGTATCTGAAAAAGGAAGTCTCTTTCCTCTACTAAGAAGAGTAATCAAATCATTTACTTCTTCATTGAAGTCACTTTGATGAATAGTCTCAGACCATCTTGCAATAGTGGGCCTTGGAGTCTTCAGCCAATTATCATTATTGTTTCTCTTGCACTTATTTTTGTTCTTGTCATAATATACTTGTGTTGATTGCATATAAATATCGGTATATTGATGAATGTTAGGACACTTGAAGATAGTGTCAAATAAATCCTCATCCAATTTGATGAGATTTTTCTTTCCCTCTACATCCTTGATTGACCTTCTTATTAGATCATATCTATTAGCTAATGCTAACACAAACTCAAGATTTTTTGTTGACATGGGGAAAGCCACAACTAAATTAATCCCACTATTGATGGTTACCTCCATTTTGTAGTACTATGACAACTCTTTTGACTCTCTTTAGGAAGTCTTTGATATCTATGTGCCCTATCTCTGTGTCCCTAATATTGTCAATATTAGATGACACAGATGAAGACATAAAGACTGAATGAGGGTATTGCTTCTTGAACTTTATTTCTTTCTTGCTCAGTGATGTCTCCATCATCTAACTATGATTGCAACTACAACATTTGGAAAAGATCATCACTATGCTTTAGTTTATTAGAATCAACTTATTAGGATTCTAAAAACTCCAATTTGTTGATAGAACAAAAATGCCTTTGAGTGCAAATTGGATTTGTATCTCTGATCTATATGTGTGTGTATCTGGTGTAATTCAAGCTTATAAGTCCAATTTTAACCAAAATTGGTGAAAAGAAAAACAATGTGCATTTTAGACTTATAAGTCCGAATTACAATTGAGAAGCTCAAAAACATAAATTGGTGTAAATCGGGCTTGAAAGTCTAATTTGCACCTATGGAGATCAAATAATGATGAATGGTGGTAATAGGGCTTTCAAACACAATTTACACCATGTAAACATCAAAGGGAAGAATACATTGCATTTGGTGTTTGTCGAGCTATTACCCACATGTACCATGGGAAGGAACCATGTGTATGTCAGGGGTATGACCCCGACAAACACCAAATGCATGTCTTAGGAAAAAATAACACATAAAATGGTGAGTTTAGTGATGGTGTATGGCGGGGGTATAACCTTGATATACACCATAAGGAATTTAGGAGAAATACTTGTTGAGGTTAGATCCATGACACCCACCATGAAAAATCATGGTAAATTCACAAAGGGAGAACAAAAATGGTGAATGTCGAGATTATAACACATCATATACCATGAAAAGTTTGAATGTGGTGTATAGTAGGTTACAATCCATGGAATTCACCATGATCAAACATAACTCTAAACAAACCAAAAAAAACAAAAGGAGAAAGAAAAGAGGAAACATACTCGACAGAAAGAAGGCAAATTCGATCCTTATTGGGTTTTCACAATCCTTAAAAAATCCTGAATCATAAACAAATGAGAGAAAAAATAAATATTAAAAGGGATAAAAAGAGGAAGAAATCAAAACAACCTAAAAAACCTAGCAAAATTAATTTGCTAAGTCATGCAATAACAAATGTGTGCTTTGGGCTTATGAGTTTGATTTACACAAAAATAATAAAAAATGGTGTAATTCAGACTCATAAGCCCAAATTGCATCATTTTAAGACTAAAAAGTGCAAAGTCAGAGTTAAAATTTGACTTTGCACAAAAGACCAAATGGTGGTGTAAGGTCAGACTTCAAATCCGACTTTGCACCAAAAGACAAAAAGATTTGTTTAAGTTAATTTTTCAATTTAACCAAAAAAATTAAGATCGAGAAATGGCCACAAAATTTTCCAATTAATGAGGTAGACAAAATGCCTCAAAAAATGAACTCTTAGAGAAATGAGAACAAATTCAAAAAATATTTGTAGGGGTTATCCAGTTTTTGCTTCATAATAAAAAAATAAGGATAACATTATTATATATTGTACAATAAAAATCACAAGATTATCGATAAAATATTAATTGTCATAAGTGACATAAACTCCAATAGAAACTATAGACTATGCAGGGTCAAGACAATAAGCTATATTGTGCTTTACAAAAAAGGAATTGAGCAAATTATTTTAACAATATTATATTTATAGATCAGATTATAATAATTTCATTTTAAGTACATCAAAAAATTCTATGACCACAACAAGAATCCATGTCAATCAAATGAGGTTTCATAGTAGATATTTTTTCATTAGATATGACAACTTCAATTGTGAATGCATCTCCTTGGTTGATGCGAAACTTTGGGCCTCTTTGGAGGTCATTCTCTAAGACCTCTGATGAAAGATGTTCATTGTAGCTCTTTTTAAATGCCATATAGTTTTGTATATACCAAATATCTTTAGTCTTATTGAAAGAGAAATCCTCCCATACTTTACCTCTCCTCTACTGATAGCTGCAACTCTTTCCTTAAGTAAGGTCTGGAGTTTTTCTTATGAGATTTTCGTTGTTAGAGTTACCTACACAACAATAGAGTGAAATATGATTTTTTTTACATGCCCAACAAGAACTCTCCTAATGCCTTGATACACCTCCTTGTTCCTTTATTTTCATAAATGCCATGATATACTAGCAATCAATATAATTTAAAAGATTGATTTAAACTATTGATATGACCAAAACAATTTCTTGCATATTAATCTTTCCTTTATCACCCTAATCAGCTAGATGAAAAAAGAACATCAACTAATTTTTTTAATCATAAAATCAATCAATAAAAATATTTTTGATACTTTTAGGTTTTTGGCATACATAATAGCATATAACATCATTAGAAGAAATAAAGATAGGAATATTATTAATAGTTAATAACCATTTGAAACATGTAATTTTTTGTTCTAAAATATTGCTCTATAAAATTTTAAATGTTTTGGACAAACATTATCAGAAAAATTAAGGTTCCAACAGTGATTCATAGAGTTAGTAATGTCATAGGATGTATTCAAGGATCTATAAATGACTAACCATTTGACTATGATATGTTATATAGGAATTCATCTTTGCTCAGGTAACACACAAGGGAAGGAACAATATTACAAGCTTTTCTAAGGATAATGTAGGTCATCCAATGAGTTAGAGGTAAACTATATGCACAACTCAACTCATGGCATTATTTAAGGTGGTTATTGGATATAATGTCACTAAAGCATCTTATTCCTTTTAGGTGTCAAGATTTTGCACAACAATCGTGAAAAAGTGTAGGGGGTTTCTCTTTATTTGTAAGGTTACATCATATGGACCTTTCCAAATTTAGGGAACTTGAATTGATATATATATATATATATATATATATATATAAACTCCCCACCTTTCACACAATCCCTTATATTTTTCCATGCCTTTAAAATACTTTTTAAACAAGTTAGAGCCTACTGGCACAACTAGGAAATTGCCAAATAGGATATCATACATTGGGAGTTGTTTCCAACTCTTGGCTTGTTTAGGAACATCATTTATATGTTATTCCTTTTAAGAACTTTCCAAGGTTTTTGTCTAGTTAGGGCCTTAAATATCCATTTTATAGCAAGAGTAATGCCATGTTTTTTTTTTCTCTTAAACATAGGCCACCTATAGCATTATCAATGCAACACCATTTCCATTTCACATCATGCTTCTTTTTATTGACTCTCCCATTAGACCAAATAAACTCTTTTTCAACTCATTCACTTGGTAACTATTGAAAAGCCATATAAAACAATTTAGATTGTAGGAGAACGATCTTATTTAACAAATTTTAAGCATGCTTGCTAATAAGAGGTATTGCTTGTTTCATTAACAAAGTTTCTTTTCATTTTTTCTCTTAATCCATTCCCACATCTCTTTCAAATAGAAATTGATAATGAATGGAATACCATGGTATCTAACAATCAAATTAGGTCCACACCATTGAAACTCAAACTTCATGAACCAGTCGTGAGGATCAATATTGTAATTAAGCATTTTGGTTATGGATTTGGAAGTTTTGGCACTAGACACTGTTGGTTCCCAAAACCACAAATTGGAAATCCTACAGTCTTGCCAACTCTCCTACTAATTTCTCAATCAGCCTTGGCCAACGAACACGAATGGTCAAAGACCAAATTCCTCTGCACTTTAGGCTCCAATAGACCTAGGTGGGTATGCCTCAATCTCCAAAGCACAAAGAGATTTCTTTATAGTGAATTTAACCTTAACAGATTAGCTGTTTACAAGAATGGCAAAATATTTCCTATAACTATGATTTATTATGTTCTTTTAACTTGCTTTAATCTGAAGACTTGAATATAATTGATAATGAATAAAAGCTTATAAAAGAATGTTGTTAAGACCTTGAGTAATTATGAAAGAACACTGCTAGTAGAAACTAGTAATATTTTTCTTTGGTGAGGACTAAGTGCACACCAAATTTACTCATAGAAAACTAATAACAAACCAATGCCTTATTTGACAATTTACATGTTACTTAATGGACACATATTTGTGAACCATGGAGACAGTTTGAGAGAACTCACAAGGATGCAAGACTATCACTGCAATGACTTCAATGCATGTTATAAGAACAATGAAAACAATTATGTTATCTATATAACAACAAGTGATAAAACACTGCAACAAACCTTATTCATATTTATCCAAAGGATTTTAACTCATCAACATCATCTAACATGAAATGACCTAAAGATAAAGACAAAAAATATTATATGTTAGTTTTTGGAACAATGGGTATACAAAAACTATAGACTCACATGTACTTCAGTATACGCTTGCTTGCACAAAATGGATTTTCATTTCTACAGACCTATTTTACATAACACTGCTAGCTCCAATAGACAATATGGAAAATAGCAGTCTTTCTTACATTCTCCCCCCTTCATTAGAATACAAAATGATTCCCTATATATATGTGACTCAAAAGACATAAATGAAAGGACACACCCTTTCATTTGTACAAACTAAAACTTATAAAAAACCTAACTAACCCCCCCTAACTATTGTAACACATTACAATGACATAAACTAATTCTTCCCATCTAGCCTTTGACCATATTTCTGGATATGCCGAAGATATCCTTTGTCTTTATATGTGCAGGTGTTGAAGATGATGTCTCTGACCGCTATTTTCTTTGTAACAAAGTTCTCGACCTATTCCCTCATTTCATGGATATCCAAATTATCCGCATAGGAAATGCTAATGGTTGCACCAAGTAGTGATCTGCAGTCAGAAATCCACTGGTCTTTATCCTTTATTACCCCCGTACCATCTACCACACTTGGGAATCTATGATTAACAATCCCTTGACACTCATATTCAATCTTTAACTTTGTTGTGAATTTCTCATGAGTATCAATCAATTTTTTGATCTTGTTGATCCTCTTGTCACTCTATATCTCATCCTGCAGTAACATGTTTAAACAATAAAAAATCCTCTGGTGTGACACTCTGTTATCCATGTTTTTCTGGTAAACAGTCCAAAATTCCTCTAGTAATTTCTGTAGATTCTTAAACCTTTTAGACAACAAGACACATGCTGGTTCTGCCCTTATGATCTGCATTTTCTCCTTCAACATCTTATTTTCCTTTTGCAATTCTTCACACTACTTTTTCAGTTTGGATTCATCTACTATCTGGGGTACAGGCTAGCCCCTATTTCTTAAGAGTTCCTCGTACAATGATCTGTATTTTCTTGTTTCTCTTACCAAAATATTCATCTGTGCCTTATTTAATTTTGAAATATCAACTCCCATATCCATTGTAACCAAAGGATCAACTTCACCAACCTTTAACTTCATCATGTGTCCAAAAGCCTTGTCCACATCTATGATCTTCAACCTCTTATTTCCCACAAATGCATAGCCTCATCATCTGGATCATATCTTGATCTAATGAAAATGTCATTCACGCCCTCAATGTCTAACTTGAATTCTTTCTTATCTGAATGCAATAGGCTATCAAAAATAAAAGATGCACTAAGATCCCAACCTGGAAAGAGAATAATTCCTGCTTCTACAAGAAGTTGCCTTCCCCTTTGAGGGTCATGCCTTCTACTTCTATATCGATATCAACCTTCAATTTCCTAAGCATCTCTGCCTCATTTTCTAAGGTCACATCTGACATTGCTTCTCTTAGCCTCTTTCCTTTGAAATGATACAAGAATGACTTAAACTACTTTGATTTAATGAATTCATCATCAGACACAAAAGAAGTATGTTCTTCTTTCCTATCATCCAGATCAACATTCATCCTCGCAATAATCTATTCTTGCGCTTTAGGCTCCTCCTCCCTTTCAAGCATTCTGAATCTTGAGACAACCTCATTCTCACCTGATTCACTTTCAACTTCTTCTTCTTCTTCCATCTCCTTGAGTCTCTGTCTCTTTTCTTCTAGTCTTTGGTTCAAATCCTGAAAGATTTTCATAGCATCTTTAGATTCCTTATTTCTGAAGATATCCAAGGCTTCAACATGCTCATGAAAATAGTCACCCAGATTCTGCCCTTTCCTGCTCTGGTGTATGTAACCCTCTGGGTCATAATTGTTTTGGCCTATGTGCTCATAGAGGTTATAATCTTCTATTAACCTCCTATCAATAATTTCATATGCCTTTGTGGATACAATGGTGAAGTCACCAAAGTGCAAAGTCCCAGGTAGAAAAACTTGTTTTTGGGCACCCCCAAAATGCTGTGCATTTGAGACACTCATTTATCTCACAATCTCCAGGTAATGGTTTCTATCAGGTGCAACTTTCTGTAGCACATAAGGAGCACCTTTGAATCCAAAAACTCTAACATATGTGAAGTCCTGGAATACATACTAGTCACCTTGATTATGATTCACCCTAGTATCCCCATGCTCATGGGGTCTAAGAAATCTTTTGATTTCTTTTGAAAATGATCCATCAAAAGAAACCCCCAAAACTCTGAATAATGGTTGCACAAAAAGTTCTTCAAATTTAACATATTGAGATCTCATGAACCGAGAATCCCACAGTGATACCCATAGTTGTACTGGCTGCTCCTCCCCATCTTTTCCATGAACATTTAACTTCAATTCTTCAGGCCACAACCCCCTATGTCGTCCATAAAAAAAGATGATATGCATTAATAATGAATAAAACTTAAAAGATTTGTCAGGGTTATTATGTATACTTAAGAAACCCTCATACATCTTCTCAACAATGTAAGAAACATAATCAAATTGTCTTGGCTCATGCATTTGTGTGTCTGCAACAAGTACTAAAGGTCCTATCCAAGCTACAACTAGATCCTCATCTCCTCCCACTTGCCCACATGCCATATACGTATACTACAGATACTACCTGAAAATGCTGATATCAAATGGTGGCTCATCTATAAACTTTCCTTTCTCAGCCTTATGTATGGCCAAATTCCACCCATTGTATACAGTATCCATCTTCCTATACTCTTCTTCCAGTTTCTCGAAAGATAGATGCACATCAAATTCGAAACCAAGACCAAAGACCTCATGAATGGTGGCTACTAAAAGGTGGATGAATACATCGCCATTTAGCAATTGAATACATCTTTTCATGGCATTATAAGCCCTAGCCAATATTTTCATCAATTAAATATTCACAAAGACATTAGGGACCACAAGTTTACCCAATCCAGTTGTCCATGAGTTTGAGATTGGGGTCGGCTTTCTTCTTCATGAATAATGATACTGTAGACACCCAAAAATGGTCAACGCTTGCGAGGTCATACTTTAACATTTGCGCATTGCCTCATTTTAGGTTTTTGCATTGCATTAACATTTCCGGTATGTTACGCACTTGGTTTTTATCATTTGCGAACATCAAGTCATTCTTCTACAGTTCTTCAGTCACCTTGTCCTCAAATTTGGTCTTGTCGACAACATAATCTAGTCATGATTTTGATCAATTTTATCTTATTGCATCAATGTGCATGCTAATTTCGCATCAATTTGGACATCATCAATCCTAATTAGGGTTTTGTCCTCTTATCAATCCTGTCAATCTTGTGATCGTTTTCCTCCTGTCAATCTTATCAATTTTATCATCAATCTTATCATTTTGTACATCGTCAATCCTAATTAGGGTTTTGTCCTATTTTCAATCTTATCATTTGGTGATTGGTTTATCAATCTTGTCGATTTATCATCAATCCTTCAATCTTGTCATCTTGCGATCGATTTGTCATCGATCGTGGTCATGTCTAATCTTGCCATCTTGCAATCTATTTTGTCAATTTTGTCATTTTTCAACCGATTTGTCATCGATCGTTATCTGTCTCAATTATGTCAATTTGGATCAATTTGTCATTGTTCCTCGTCAATTGGTGCATCTATCAATCAAATCATTTTGTCGCATTGGTCATTTATCAAATCAAATCATGATCAAGTCAATTATAGACCTAATTGTCATCCTCGCATTTCTAATTCACCTTCTAGGGTTTTAGGATTTAATCATTTAACCTAATGTGTCATTTCTTCCTTTAGGATTACTAAATTATTTATTAATCCTAAGTTTTCTCATTACAATTAAATATTCATTTAATTGGCTAATTATTCCTCTTTGTGAGTGAATTAATTAATAAATGAAAAATTATTGATTAATTCATTAATTTCTAATTTCCTATTTTCATTATTCCTCTTTTTCTAATTTTTCTAATTTCTTAATTCTTAAATTCAATTTCCACCTATTTCTCTCCTAAATTTATGGCAATGACATAGAAATTTGTCATAGAATTTGTCATAAATTGTCATAAATTCTTGACATAGAAATTTGTCATAGAATTTGTCATAAAATGTCATAAAATGTCATAAATTCTTGACATAGAAATTTGTCATGAATTGTCATAAGCCTTGCATAGCAATTTGTCATAGATATGTCATAATTTTGCTATTCTTGATTTGAATTTCCATTCAAATCACTATCATGCTAATCTTGTCATTTTCTCCAATTCTTCTATAAATTGGATGATTTTCTTCAATCAAATCCCTTCGAATCCTTCGAATCCTTCGAATCCTTCATGAGTCCGAATTTCTATCAAACTACCGAACTTTCGTTTCTAGTACTCTTGAGCTTTTTGCTTTCAATTGTGTGAGCACTTGTAGGTGAGATCCACAAACCCATTGAAGAGGAAAGAACAACAATGGAGCCGCATGGAAGAAGCATATGGTTTGCATGATATTTTCTTTTAAATGCTTTGTTTTCATACCTCTATTGAATGTACTTAGAATTAGGTTCATTTGCAATGAATGTTCTTTTGATTAAGTTATCATGTCTTGTGTTTTGATCTACTTACTATCTTGTGATGATTCCTAATTCTGATGCTACATTAACTAGTGAACCCGATGTGAATACTGACCTTCTAACCATCTTACTGTGTTTTGGAGTGCTTCTAAGCTGATTTGCAGGTCAAAAAACTCAAAAACATGGCCGTGCAGTGCATTCTGGACACTTCTGTGCTTGTGTGAAGCATTCTGCGCCTGTGTTGAGACATCTTGCGCCTGTGTTGAAACATTCTGCGCTTGTGTTAGACATCCTGCGCTTGTGTCCTAACTTCTGCGCCTGTGTAAAGTCCAGAACAGAGGTGAAAAAATGCAGTTTTTACTTGAAAAATTTTATATGTTTTAGTAAATTGCAATTTTGAGGGTCTTCGGTGCATTTGTGGACAAATATGGTGCTCGGAAACATTAATGTTTCCAAAATTTGGTTCTAGATTATTTGAATACCTTTCCAACGCATCAAACGGTTTGTAATTCGGAGCTAGGATGAGAAAGTTATGCCTTCTCAAAGTGGACTGAAATTTTATATTTAGTTTTCATAAATCAGATCATCTGTGCTGTGGATTTTGGTACTAATTATTTGTGCAGGATCTTGGCATACGCATGACAAAGACTACAAATAAAACTACTAACATGTGTTATGCAGATTCGATGGTCAAAGACAACAAATCAAACAGCTAACTTGGGTTTTGCAGGTTGCCTTGGAGAAACAACCAAATTGTGTGTTTGAGTTTTTAATTAGGCACTTAGTGATTTATAAATAGGTGGAAATGAACATTTGTTTGCTTTGTTTGTTAAGTATGACATTGGAGTAGGAGAGTATGCTCTCCTTCTTCTTAGGGTGATCAGAAATCCAGATCTTCGATACCATGCTTGTGTTGTTGATTGTTTGTCTCCATTAGAGGGCCTGCCTTCCCGACCACTTTGCTTTAGCAAGCAAGTGATAATCGTGAGAAGGGGACGACCCAAAGTGAGTACGGCTAGAATTCCTTGGCATTCTAACTCACTATAAAAAAATACCCGATGAGCGAAAGCTTTGAAGGAAGTGTTACGTGGGAATTGTAGTTACTTGGGAAGTGATGACCCTTGAACTCTTTCTCATATCAACATCTAAGTAGGGCCTCTTGGTCTAAATCGTGCTTGCGCGACTACATTTGTTTGGTATCTTGATGGGCTTAATGTCTCAATCATGCCTGCATGACATCAAGGAGTAATGCTTAACAGAAATCCTTACTACATACCTTGTTTTTAGAGGCCAAAAACCCTTCTAGTTGCTTGAGAAGGACAAATTCGGATACTTGGAAGAGATACTAAGTTCGCCATGGGGAGATTCCATGGGGACTGATGCTTGGCTTCCCTGAGAAGTGAGTGCCATGGAGGGGAGCCCGTGGGGTCAAGCATCTATGTATTCTCCTTGAATCTCATAATGAGTCTACCTCTCAAGTACCTAATGTCTTTGCCTACCATAAGGAATGTGGAAATGAGCATGATTGTCTTGAGTCTAAGTTGTAACATCTTGTATTCTTTGATTGTCAAAAGTTGAATGTTATCCCATTTCAAAAGCAAAACACATTGATCAAAACAAGATTAAACACAAGAGACATTCATCCAACAAAAATTCAACAAGATTCAAAGATCATATTCCTAAAGCATGGTTATCCAACATTGTTCCAAATCTTGTCTTAACATTCATGTCACTTGCATTTAGGTTCATCCTAGGTTGCATTTTTCAAAGTCATTGTCAAGTATCAAGGTTAGGTTTCACCTAAGTCATACTTCTTTTGCATATCAATAAAAGTCATCCATTTGCATATGTCCTCTTGCATAAGAGTAATATCATTTCATAATTAAACCTTAGGTTTCATCTTAGGTTGACATTGTCATACATTTGCATTTGCATATCCCAAGTCTCTTCATTAAGCTTAAGTCATTATCATATCATATTAAGATCATTTGCATATTAATTGTCCCTTTGCATATAGTCTCAAAAACCTAGGTCTTGTCATACTTGAGCAATCCAAATCTTTGATAAACCCTAAGTCATTGTTAAGAAGTCTAGACCTTATCAAATCTTTTGTCCTTTTGTCATCAATATCATTTCGTCAAACCTAGCTTAGTATGCAAGCATAAAGGGGAGACATTGTCATCTTGTCCTTTGTCAATTAAGCCCTTTTGTCCTTTGAGGTCTAGATATCATTCCAATTTCCTAAGGGTCCCTCTCTTAGATTTGCATCCAAAAGTTTGTCAAAATCTTCAAAAACACCAAAAACATAGATTGCATTCTTAACATAGATTGCATTTTCATCCATCTAGTTTGCATTTAGTTGCATATCATATACTATCCTTGAAAAATTCCAAAAAAATATTGCATTTGCATAAGTGACATGTCTATTGAAACAAGGTTCCAAGCACCAATGATGCAACAAAGTTTGACATATCAACCGACAATGCAATCACACTTCTATCCAACCCAACAACAAGGCAATATCAATCAAACTTATCATGATGAAACAAGTCTCCAAATACAAAAACTAGAGGAGAAACTAGCTCAAGAACAAGAGATTTTCGAACAAAGAGTGAAAAACAGTGAGAAGATTAGATCACAAATGTCCAAAATGTTTCGAAAATTTCCAGGTCAAAATCCAAATAGTGAGCCAATTGATGTAAGATCTCTTCTTGAACGATCAGACATACCAGCTCTCCTCTCGCAAATAGAGATGATGAAACAATTACAAAAAAGGAGACAACATCAATTTCAACATTATGTGCCTCCACAACAAGAACAAGGTGTTTACTATCAATCAAATTGTCAACCATCACAACCAATTGTTCAACATATGCAAGCAACACAACCAATGGTCCAATTTCAACAATATGTCCAACCAACTATACAATGTCCACAAATAGTCCAACCGATGGTGGAATATCAACAAGTTCAAGTTCAATCAACATATCAATGTCAACAACCACGACCAAACATTCAAAAACAAAGGTTGCAACACACACCAAGCCAAGTTTCAAACATGTCAAACCAATTTGATCAACATTTAGTTCGAAATCAAAACATGACATCAAATCAAAAACAAGTTCAAATTCCAAGTCCAACTATGTCAAAACCTCGAAAGAAAGGTAGCCTTATTGCAATGCTCTTAAGGAAATGACTAAGTGAGTCTTTTGAGGAAGATAAAGATAATACAATTTTGTCTAGCAATGCCTCATCCCCCCATAAACAAATTGACTCTCCAGTGGCATCTATCCTTACACCTTTAGAAGTTTCAAAAGAACCTTCCATATTGTCCTCATCAAACAATACACCCAAGGATGCAATTACCCAGGGGCTATCCATAATTGATTACCAAGATAATCCAACTCGTGACGTATATCCTTGTCATGTTTCAGAAATACAAGACCCAATGCCACCATGCACTTTATTGCCGTTACCTATTTTAGAGGACCCCATTCGAAGTCCCTCTTCCTCATGTTCAAGCATGAATTCCTTGCCAGAATCCATCACAAATTTTCAAAGTGCATCTCCTTCATGCCAAAACATTGATTCCTTGTTAGAATCCCCCATGCATATCCAAAGTCCAACCCCATGTCAAGAGGATAGTTTAGAGCATGAAGAAACGTGTCCTAAGGAAAATCAAGATCAAGATCCCAAAAACTTATCATCCCATCCAATTGTTGACCACGACTCCATGTTCCCAGACACTCATGATGATTCTCCTATTCTTGTCCATCATATCCAAAGTCCTATTGACACTCCATTCCTCGAGCAAGATCAAGATATCCCAGTTCATCCAATCCCAAATGATCCCCTTCCATTTCATGAACACAATGTCCTTTCAAATCCCATTGATATTCCCCTTCCTCAGAAAGATCAAGATATCCCTTCCATTCTTTCCGATGATCCCATTGAAAGTCAAGAGCAAAGCACCTTTAAAGAAGATTCCAATGATCTTCCTCCTTGTCAAGATCAAAGTATCCTTCCAAATTCATTTCCAACACAAGACCCTATCATTCCTTCAGATCCTCCACAAGATCCTTTTGTTCCTCCATCTCCTTGTCTTAATGCACCATATACACTCCAAGATCGCGTTTCTTTTGATGATCCCATTATTTCTCCCATTCCATCTCTTGAAGAGCCTGTCATTGAGCCATGTCCACTACACACTCCTAGTCCCCCTAGTGATCCTAATCTCTCTCATGATCCTAACGTGTCAGTGCAAGATGTTCATGAACCCTTAACATGCATAATGGGTTCTTCCACTTTGGTGCAATCTGATCCACTTCAAGATCTCGCTATTTCTCTTATATCACATCCACCTCATAATGAACTCGCGTCTTCTTCCCAAAGAAAAGAGTATCCTACAAGTCAAGATATTCATAAAGGAAAAGGAGTAGATCTCCATAAGCAAGAATCTCTCCGTATTAAAGAGTATACTAATGGTCATGGCTACAGAGCTCACACTCAAGGCGTTGGTATCCCTTCAAAGTCAAAATCCAAATGTCCACCTTCCCCATCATCGCTTCCATCCATTCTAGGTCCCTATATCCCTCCATCTCCTATGCAACATCAACAAAGGCACACATCTTGGAGAACTTTCCATCCATCCCACATGCCTCCATATCATTCCCATCCACACCAACATTCATTCCCTCTTCCAAGCAATTTGGATGCCAAGTATAAGCATCATAAGTCTAGCAATCCACATGAATTCAAGGATCAACATGTCCAATATAATCGACATGTCAAAACAAAGAACAAATTGATCTATAAAGAAAAATAAATATCCAAAAGGCCACAAAGGCCCACTGAGCAAAATAAAGCAAAGTCAAAATATATATGGGTTCCTAAATCCCTTGTGCAAGCAATGCACTCCACGGAACCACAAAAGCATGAAAAATTAAAAACCATGTGGATCCCTAAGAAGCTCCTTGAAGCACAAAAGCCTAAAGAAACATCCAACTTGGCATCCAAAATTGCTATTCCTCCATCCAAATCTTCCAAGTCTATTCCTCCATCACCTTCTTCTTCCATTTTGGGCCCTTATGTCCCAAAATCCATAGCCTTTCCTCCATCAAAATCTCAATATCCAAAATACATTTGTCCTCCATCAGTCCATCACCCCTCAAGGTGTGTGCCAATGTCGATCTTGCCAACATTTCCATCCACTCAAGCCCAATTCTTCCAATACCCTACCTACTATCCAATGCATATTTTCCATCCTTCCATCCCTTTGGTCCAATCCTTTGCATAAATCCTTGCCTTAGTTTCATCTCATATTCCATGTCCTCATCCCACCAACGTCTTTGAGCATACTTTTAAAGGTCATGGTCCATTTTTTTCAAGGCTACTATCCAAATAAAAAGACGCTTGAGTCCTTCTTCCATTCCCTATCATGTGTTCGTCTTCTTCTGAAAAAGTCAAAATCCAAAAAAATCAAAAAAGAAAAAAAGTGACAAAAAAAAAAAAAGACAAAAAAAAAGAAAAAAGCAAAAAAATAATTCGTTCACTGGTGAAAACCTGGCAAACAGGCGCTTTGGGCAAGTACCATGATGAAAACCTGGCAAACAGGCATCATGCGTAATTTATGAACTTCTTGCACACCACACTTGGGGGTAGGTTTCCTCCTTCATATCCTTTTGTCCTTCATTGTTCCATTATCCTATCAAACCCCTGTCATTACCCTTCATATCCTATCATCCCTTATGTCCAGTTTTCTCTTTCCACCTTTGATCTTGACAAGGCTAAGAATAATCATGAGCATCATGCATCTTGTTTGCAGCTTTCAGTCTATCATAGCTTTTGGTCATTTATCCATTTTCTTATTATCACCTTTCATCCATATTCCCTAGCTTATTGCGACTTTCTGCCACTATCCCTTAGCCTATCCTGACTTTTAGTCCATGTCCCTTATCCATTCTTGGTCTTGCTTATCCTATCCATATCTTATCACTATCCATACACTCTTTTCCATTCCTTGATCTTGATTTGACATAAGGACGCGAAATGCAAAACATGGTTTCAAAAACCTCTTGACATGTCCCTCATGCCATGTCACTGCTATACATTGTCATATCCAGTCTCTTGTCCCATCACACAATAGCTCTTGGAAATTGCATCCGCATTGTCTCCATGATAAAAGGCCTTTGTCTTCCCTCTATCCACCATCATTTCAGCAAGCCTATTTATTCACCTGTCATATTCCTTTCCTTGCTAGACACTGGGGGCAAAAATCATGAAAAAAATCTTAAAAATTGAAAAATGTCTTGAAAAAATCCATAAAAATCGAATAATGTCCTGAAAAAAATCTTAAAAATTGAAAAATGTCCTAAAAAAATCCATAAAAATCGAATAATGTCCTGAAAAAATCCATAAAAATTGAAAAAATGTCCTGAAAAAAGATCATAAAAATTGAAAAAAATGTCCTGAAAAAAGATCATAAAAAAATCAAATAATGTCTTGAAAAAATTCATAAAAATCGAAAAATGTCCTGAAAAAATCTCTAAAAATCAAATAAAGTCCTAAAAAAATGAACACAAAAAAATTGTAAAACTCCAAAAACCAAAAACATGCATTTTTGCAATAAAGTATTCCCTTTATGCATCGACAGCTCACTGAGTATACATCCAATGACTCGCAATCAATCCAACACTGTGCTTTAATGAAATCATGCTTTAACAGATGAACTTTTTCAACTCAAACCAAGCATTCAAACTGATCCAAATTGTCTTATCAATCAAATATCAACATCAAAATCATTTGTCCTTGTCACATTATCATGGGTCTTATACAGGGTGTGGTATACTCGAAACCAGACTGTGTCCTATCTTAGACGGGGTACCGCATTTCTTGAAACCAGACAACATGATCGTCCTCTCAGCACTTTCAACTTTTGACAATGAAGATCAAGATGTTTGTTTGATTTGCTTGAATTTGTGAGTCTTATCTTTTTATTGATTTATCTTTGGCTTCGATCATGTTCCTATGTTGCTCGATGATGTCACTGAGTGATTTAGAGTGACCGGGATGGTTCATGATCCTTTTCTTTTTTTGATTGTGATTGTCGTTTGTCTATGATGTGTCTGTCTTTCGCAAATCGGGTTGCATTTCAGCTCTGGCCTTCAATGCCATGATGCTATGCATCCATTTTGCTAAATAAAAATAAAGGTTCTCACCTACAAAGTGCATTACTGAAAGCAAGTTTTCATCATCTTTCACTGTCCTCTATCTCATTTCTTACTAACATTTCTTCCGTTAGTCTTGGCAGTCCGTTTGATCCTATTATTTCCTATCATTTTTATCGATCAATTGGCCTCTTTTCTGCATGTTTCCGGCCAATTCCTCGAGGGGGCATGCATATGTCATTGTCATTGTCTGGGGCATTTTCATTATTGTTCTTTGAAACAACGCTTAAAATCGCATTGTCTCAAAGAGGGGCAAAATGTAGACACCCAAAAATGGTCAACGCTTGCCAGGTCATACTTTAACATTTGCGCATTGCCTCATTTTAGGTTTTTGCGTCGCATTAACATTTCTCCTATGTTACGCACTTGGTTTTTATCATTTGCGAACATCAAGTCATTCTTCTACAGTTCTTTAGTCACCTCGTCCTCAAGTTTGGTCTTGTCGACAACATAATCTAGTCATGATTTTGATCGATTTTATCTTATTGCATCAATTTGTATGCTAATTTCGCATCAATTTGGACATCATCAATCCTAATTAGGGTTTTGTCCTCTTATCAATCCTGTCAATCTTGCGATCGTTGTCCTCCTGTCAATCTTATCAATTTTATCATCAATCTTATCATTTTGTACATCGTCAATCCTAATTAGGGTTTTGTCCTATTTTCAATCTTATCATTTGGCGATCGGTTTATCAATCTTGTCGATTTATCATCAATCCTTCAATCTTGTCATCTTGCGATCGATTTGTCATCGATCGTGGTCATGTCTAATCTTGTCATCTTGCAATCTATTTTGTCAATTTTGTCATTTTTCAACCGATTTGTCATCGATCGTTATCTGTCTCAATTATGTCAATTTGGATCAATTTGTCATTGTTCCTCGTCAATTGGCGCATCTATCAATCAAATCATTTTGTCGCATTGGTCATTTATCAAATCAAATCATGATCAAGTCAATTATATACCTAATTGTCATCCTCGCATTTCTAATTCACCTTCTAGGGTTTTATGATTTAATCATTTAACCTAATGTGTCATTTCTTCCTTTAGGATTACTAAATTATTTATTAATCCTAAGTTTTCTCATTACAATTAAATATTCATTTAATTGGCTAATTATTCCTCTTTGTGAGTGAATTAATTAATAAATGAAAAATTATTGATTAATTCATTAATTTCTAATTTCCTATTTTCATTATTCCTCTTTTTCTAATTTTTCTAATTTCTTAATTCTTAAATTCAATTTCCACCTATTTCTCTCCTAAATTTATGGCAATGACATAGAAATTTGTCATAGAATTTGTCATAAATTGTCATAAATTCTTGACATAGAAATTTGTCATAGAATTTGTCATAAAATGTCATAAAATGTCATAAATTCTTGACATAGAAATTTGTCATGAATTGTCATAAGCCTTGCATAGCAATTTGTCATAGATATGTCATAATTTTGCTATTCTTGATTTGAATTTCCATTCAAATCACTATCATGCTAATCTTGTCATTTTCTCCAATTCTTCTATAAATTGGATGATTTTCTTCAATCAAATCCCTTCAAATCCTTTGAATCCTTCGAATCCTTCATGAGTCCGAATTTCTATCAAACTACCGAACTTTCGTTTCTAGTACTCTTGAGCTTTTTGCTTTCAATTGTGTGAGCACTTGTAGGTGAGATCCACAAACCCATTGAAGAGGAAAGAACAACAATGGAGCCGCATGGAAGAAGCATATGGTTTGCATGATATTTTCTTTTAAATGCTTTGTTTTCATACCTCTATTGAATGTACTTAGAATTAGGTTCATTTGCAATGAATGTTCTTTTGATTAAGTTATCATGTCTTGTGTTTTGATCTACTTACTAGCTTGTGATGATTCCTAATTCTGATGCTACAGATACAAGAACAACTCGTGACCTCTAACCATGGTCCAGACATCACCAATTTTATTGAAATCATCTTCTAGCTGGTCACAGATAGGCAAATTAATCTTAGATCTCCGGGATTTGGCTCCTGGTGAGCTCATTTGGCCAATCGTATCTTGAGTTAACTTTCATTTCTGCACACCTTCTCCACCTTTAGACTTCTTCGAAGCGCTCTCAGAGACCTCAATGACCTTCCTATTTCCCTTGGAACTAGAACCCTCCATATTTGAATACTTCAAGCTCTTTGAAATACAAATTTTTGCAGTTTAAGTCAGCTTCAATCTCTCTGTTTGCTTCAGTCTGGTACGCAAATTCCTTATTCCAACTTTTGTATATAGATTTATTTCATCAAGAGCATTTACTCAATTGAAATGGTACCATGATTTGTCTCATATAAGCATAGAGCTATCCGTTGCCTACATTTAATAATAATGGGTGGATTAATTGAGATCAGATTTTGCAATGGCTAGTCATCATAACTCCTCTCGATAATTCAATCATTTGGCTTCACCCATCCTTTTGATCAACATATGTCTTACCAATCACTCTACCGGGTATCGACGTAGCTCATTTTTTTATCATTCTGATGGTTATAACTTCCCTGATGGCTCCATCTTCTAGCTAATATTTTACCTTTACTTTTATATCTCATCGGTGTAGGTCACTCCGATATACCCTCCTTGTATTACTCCGTGACATTCTTCCCATCGGGTATCGACATAACTCCAAATACACTCCTCCAATGGTTTAAGTTATCCCAATGAGTCCTCCCTCATAGTCTGTATCCTATTTGTTACATTGGGTCATCTTATTGGGTATCAGAACAACCCATTTTATGTTTCTCCAATGATCTGACGTCATCGCCTTCGCACTTGTGTATCTTTTTACTCCTCCCATCTATCGGCATATGTTTCCCCAATGAAACCTCCTTGTTCACACCTATCTCTTCTTTCTCATTGGGTATCATTGTAATGAAAGATGTCTCTTCCCGACGAGGCGATGATATCCTAATGACTTCATCTTAGATCAGTGTAGCTCATCCCGATCAAGTCTCCTTCTCAGTGGCTGACTTGTCTTCCTTATCGGGTATTGACATAACCTAAAACACCTTTCACTGATGGTTTAAGCTACCCCGATGACTTATTGTTTTCCTCCTTTTGGTATCACCTTATCAGAGTAAGATATGCCAATAACACCACCTTTGCCACTTGGCTCGTTGGGTATTGGGGTAGCGTACTATGACATTTTATGATGACCTGATGATATTTCCGATGTCTTTCACATTCTCCTTCATCGGTGTATATTATACAAATAGCCTCATTAGCTATCGGCACAACACTCTTCTCATGCCCTCAATAGTGAATGTTATGCCGATGAAACCCTCCTTTTGAACTTTCTTTTTGTTCTCCTTCGGGGTGGTCGGTCTAGATCACACTGATAAGTTCTTTCATTGCTTCGACTAGTCGGTCTTGTCAGGGTGACTTATGTCGATAGCTCAAATTTGATAATTATGCTAATTAAGCTCCTCTTCATATATTGTTTACACTTCCAACCTTCCATGGAAACTTCATATGTGCTAATACGTGACAGAGTCTATCACATAGGCCCAAAGAATGTCCTTATAAGGATAATAATACTATTATGATAAAATTTCCTCATGTAGTCCCTATTCAGTGCCAACCCTTAGCATGCCCCAGTGGTACTTGTCCAATTTTGAAAAACAGGTCACAGTAGGATTTTTTTGATACTGCAACATACTTCCTGCACTTGCAATCCAACAATAAATGCTCTTATGATGAAAATATACATATAAAACATCAAACAAATAGCACAAAATATTTTGCAAAATATGTGCTAACAGTGGCTCTTTCTGGGGATGTATGTTCTTTTTATGGACATAGCAAGATCTCGGCTATCTCTGGAAAGTAGACCAAAAATAAATAGAAACAAACAACAAAGGAAAAACTACACTACTATAATACAAGAATACTCGCTGCTCCCCAAGAGAAAAAATGCTTGAGATACTGAGCATGTACTAGAAATTCCTGAATTTCACCCTCAGTGTTTGGCAAGAAATATGAATTTTCTGCTCCTTTATCCATGGTGATGTATGGTCCTAGCCAAAGTGCTTTGAATTTTCCATCCTTGCCCCTGTCCTGGTCTCTTGCATTCCATTTGAGCACCCACTCTCCTTCTTCAAAAGTTCTATCAGAAGCCTTACTGTCATGTAATGCTTTTACCATCTTCTACCTTTGTATATTTTGTTCCTGAGCCTCTCTCCTGTACTCATGAATTCAACCAACTAGACCAGCCTGTCTTCCATGAAGTCAAAATATTCTAAATATTCCTCTGAAATAAATTTATACACTGGGAGCAGGTTGTTCAAAGACAATATTGCTTCTTTACCATAAACAAGTTGATAAGGAGCAAACTCTATGGATTTTTTGATTGTTACTCTATCTGCCCATACTACCAAATTCAACTTTGAGTCCCATTCCCTTTTATTGTCACCTAACATCCTTTTAATGATATTTAATAAGTTTTTGTTACTAGAACCCGCTTGTCCATTCCCCTAGTGATGATAAGGTGATGAATATGACAAAGTGACTCCATAACTTTCACAAAAATCAACAAATTCTGCGGATCTAAAACACATCCCATTATCTACAACAATCTTGTGAGGAACCCCAAATATTGTCAATATTTTTTCCAATAGAAACTTTGTTACCACCTTACTTGTAGCCTGCCTTATAGAAATTGCCTCTACCCACTTGGTAAAGTAATCAGTGGCTACCAAAATCCATTTGTGTCCTCCACTGGATTTGTTTGCAATTTCTCCTATGAAATCAACACCCCACATCTGAAAAGGTTCTTTAGTTTGCATGGGTCTAAGTGGAAGAGCTCCATCATATTTAAGCTTTCTTGAAATTTTTTGGCAAGCCTCACATTTTCTAATATAAGTATGACAATCTTTAAATAATTGTGGCCAATAATAACTGGCATTGGGTATTTTATGGACAGTATTTTTTGTTGAAAAATGTCCCCCACATACACCTTCATGTAATTCCTTTAAAACATATTGTGCTTGATAAACATCCAAACAAAATAGGAGGATACCATCACTATTTTTTCAATATAAATCACCTTTAAGCAATACATACCTAGATTCTTAAAGCTTAAGTGCTATTTTCTGAGTATCATTTAAATCCTCTAGACATTCCATGTGTTTTAAATAATAGATAATATTCTTGTACCAAGGACACATCTCAATGCTTATTTGAGCCTCCTCTAATTCTACCTGATTTATCTGTGTTGCTTGCGAATTTGATTATGTCATTATTTTAGCCAATCCTTGACCTCTTACCAATTTAGTAATCTGGACATCAATGTTGAACTCTTGAATTTGATTGATCCATCCACATCTTCTCCCAGTAGTTTCAGTCGACCTGAAAATATCCTTGACTACTACATTAGGAACATAGGCAATGATATTAGCTCCCACTAAATATGGTCTCAGAAGCCTATAGTGTCTTGCTAAAAAAAGCCATTGGTTGTTCATGACCTTCATCATTCTTTTGTAACATAGCTGCAGCAATAGTATGAAATGAAGCAAAAGAAAATACTTGAAAAGGTTTAGAGAAATTAGGAGATTTAAGTACAGGTGCTTCCTTGATGGCCCTTTTAATATTCACAAAGGACTCAATTTCTTCATTAGTCCATTTTATCTCTACACCCCTTTTCAACATCCTTGCAATAGGTTTTACAATTTCAGAAAAAATTTATACAAATCTTCTAACAAAATTAATTTGTCCAAAGAATGATTGAATAGCTTTGACTATTTTAGGGATTTGAATTTTGTCAATAACTACAATTCTCTTAGGGTCAATCCTTACTTTGTCTTTAGATACAATATGACCCAACAATCTACCTTTAGTGACTCCAAAGTGACACTTTTTTGGATTTAGTGAAATACCATATTCCAATGCTTTAATAAAAATCTTCTCTAGGTCATTACAATGGTTTTCTACTTTCTTGGAGTATGTTGTCAAATCATCCTGGTATACAACCAAAATGTAATCAATAAGGCCTTCAAAGGCTACATCCATGGCCCTTTGAAAGCTCCAGCATTGGGAAGTCCAAATGGCATCTTGACATACACATATGTCCCCCATGGTGTAGTAAAAGTTGTTTTGTATTTTTTTGATTCCTTAACCTTCACCTAGTTGTAACCAGAGAACCCATCCATCATAGAAAGTAGTTTTTTCCCTATTACCTTTTGCAGCAAAGCTTCCATGTTAGGCAGAGCATAATTATCCTTTAAAGATGATATATTTAAATTCCTAAAGTCCACACATAATCTGATATCACCATTTTTCTTTCTAATAGGCATCAAGTTCGACACCCATGTAGAATGCCTTATAGGATCTATAATCCCTGCATTCCTCATCTTCATCCAATCTTCCTTCATTTTGGGAGCCAATGTGAGATTTATAGGCCTTTTCTTTTGCCTAAATGGTTTTACATTTGATTTCAGTGGGATTTCATTCTGGAACAAATCCTCTTTGTATGCCTTGAGGTCATCATATGACCAAGCGAAAACATGTTTGTATTTTCTTAACAGATTGACCAATGCAGTCCTAATTTTTGGTGTAAGCTTCTTGCCAATGTAAACCTCTCTAGGATTGCTTTCACTTCCCAATTTTATTTTCTCCACTTCTTCACAACTTCCACTATTGGGCTTGAAATTTGTCATATCCTTATTGTCAAACATCCTCTCTAATTCCAACAACCCTTTTGGAATCTTATTTGTTTTAAGTTGTAAGATATTTTTTCCAAATAGAGACTCTTTACCACTCTCCTCTTCCACATATCCATTCCAATTCATATGTTGGCCTTCATACTGATCTTCACAAAATAAGAACTTCAGAAGATCCCTATCATCATCAAATATCTGCCAATTTTTTATGTTATCTGGTACTGCAGATCTAGTTTTTATTTCAACTTGGGTGATGTCATCAAAAGGAATATCATTATGTTTAATTGCTAGGTTAGCCATAAAATTAGCCAATATAATGTTAGACCTTTCAATCCATGTTATAGAAAATGCATCAAAAAATTCAATTGAATCCCACACCTCATTTCTGTAATTTCGAAGCCTTACATTTTTAGTGGCAAACCTTTCCCTTACTTGAGATACGAATAACTCTGAATCACCATAAATTGTTAGTAGTTTAATGCCATATTTATTTGCCATTATAAGGCCTAACAAGTGTTCTTCATATTCACCAACATTATTTGTACATTCAAAGGCTAACAAGAAAGAATATTTGAATGATTTCCCATTAGGAGAGATAAAAACCACACCAGTTCCATTTCCTCCCTTAATGCAAGCACCATCAACATACATTTTTCAAATCTTATCCTCATGTGATTCAATAGTATTTTCAAGCTTATTAGTTGTGCATTGAATTAGTTTAGATATACTTACCTGAAAGTTATCTATATCTGTTTGGAAAAAACATGTTGTCTCATTTGGATCAACTTCCTCTATCAGGTCGAATGATCTCAACTCTCTATCAATCCTTACATTCGCTCCTTTTACTAGGATGGTCGCATATGAAAGATCTAGTTGGACATGTCCCCCCACCAAATTTGATCATTGTCTTGATAGTAACATCCCATAATTCGGCAGAACTTGCACAATAGTGATGTCTATTTTATATGATGTATCTGGGCATGCCGAAAATCAAAACTCCACATCCTTCATGATTCCAACTACTCGGACTAATCTATTATCCATAGAATTGAATTTACCATTGGGAGTGTCTAAATACATCCTAAGTTATTTCATGTCATCTTCTGGCATTATGTTCATGACTGCACCTGAATCTATCGTACAATTCTTAACCATTTTACTGTTAATAATCAAAGTCAGATAAAAAGGACCAACCTGGGTAAGATTCTTAGTGATAGAAGTTCCCAAATAGACAACAGGTGGATCTTCATCTTTTGGCTTATGATCCTCTTTATTAACTTCACCAACGTTAGATAAAATTTGATTGTTTCATGTTTGTAATTAGGAAATTTCATTACTTCAAGCAGGGGCACAAATATTTTCACCTGTGATAAAGCCTGAGACATAAATGATCCATAATTTGAGAGTGGCTTACTAATCTATTTATTTTCGATTGGCTTTGTTAATTTAAGAAGTTATGCTTGTTTGACCTTTTCTACTGCACCTTCCTTTTCCTTGTTAGCGATGGTGTCTTCGTTTCCACTAGATTTAGGAACCTTTGCAAATATCCCAGATGGCTTACCTTGCTCTGGGTTCACTATTCTGTTCCTTAGCTGATAATTGCTTTTTTGCGTGGGCTACTGCTGCCACAGTAAAGGCTTTCTTTTATTTATCTATTAAGCTTCTCAAGGAATGCACTGGCTCTCCATTATGGAACAATATCCTCAGGGATGGGATGTCTGCATCATCATTAGTAAACACTTGTTGTACACTATGCTATTGGTTCTCTCTTCTCCATTATACATCTGATGATTTCTCATCCTTAGATGAATCCTCATCCCTACCCCAAAATGGATCTGATAAAAGTACATTCACTGTGGGCTCATATTCATTCTCATGGTCCTTCTCTTCTACAAAACCCTGAGCAATCATACATTGTTCTGCAACATGGGGTAAATTGCAAACTTCACACCATGGATATTCTTCCACAAAATTGTTTACCTCCTTCAATGGATCAGGATTTTCTTAGCTTAGATTTGCATTCACCGGTTTACCATCTTTCCAGTTTGTATTATATGGCATGTCATGCAATTTTGGTCTATTGTAGTTCATTGGCTTATTGCCTCTATATGGGGGTGGCTTCTTATTGTGATTTTGATTACCCTTCATATCTTTTAACATGTCCATCATTTGGCTAAACTCATCCTTTTTTGTTGCTCTGGGATTATATAATTTTGGATCATTCCTCTTGCAAATTTTCCCACCAACTTTTCTATTATTTTCAATGGTAGTGGCTGTCTTAAATGCTTGCTACAAGGTGGTAGGTTTGTGAGATATGATCTCATAATGAGTCTTGCTATCAAAAGCACTCAAATAAAAATCAATAAAAATTGAATCAATAGGTCTAATATCTCTTGGTATTCTATTAAGAACTTTATTAAACCTCTTATTAAATTCAGAGACTGATTCATTCTGATTCTTCTTTATGCTAGTCAGCTCGTGAGATGCAAATGAAGTATCATTATGTTCTCCAAATTATTCCAAGAATATTGTCACAAACTCCTGCCAACTACCAATGCATCTGTCGGGAAGATTCCTATACCATTCTACTGCATCCTCTGTTAGAGATTGAACACACAATTTCATAAAAATATCTTCATAAGGGACTTCAAACTCTTCAATGGTATTTTTTACATTTATTATATGTTGTTTTGCAGAATCAGTTCCATTTCCTATGAATTTAGAGATAGCTAACCTTAAATCATTTGAAATATAATTAGGATATCCAACTATCCCACTGAAATCCATTTGTTTATACCTTTCAATGGTCATAGGTGGTCTGCAACCATAGTTGTTAGTTTGATAGTTTCCATTTCCTCCATTATTACCATTGTTTCCATTGTTACCTTCACCATTATTGTTATTTCCATTTCGATTGTTCCCATTACCATTGTTGCCACAGTTTCCATTATTACCATAAGTACCTCTATTATTGCTTACGTTGTTGGTCCTAACTCTACTATTCCAGTTACCAGCAATTTCCCCACTGTTAGTTCTTCTTTCATCATTATGATATTGCATTGTCTAGAATTATAAAGGTTTCTATTTTCATTGTAGGGTATATTTTTCCATTTATCCTTTTTTTCATAATTATTATCCTCAACATTAGACAATGGATTATTATAGACCCTAAACGGATGTTCCAAGTTTCTCATGTGAGGGGGACTATACCTAGGGGTTGTTAGCCTACTAGCTTCACCTTGTCCCTTCTCTTCTTCAACCCTATTTGACTTAGGGCTTTGAATGGCATCTCTTTCTAATCTGAGTTTCTGCAATACCCAATCTGGTTGTCTCTTAAGAGCCTTTGCCATTTTAGATTCATCTCCATTTAATTCAGCCATTCTAAAAATAATTTTGTCCAACTACTTGTCCTCCTATTCCTCAACAGTTAGGGTTTCATCATAGCCACCTTTATTATCTTTTATATTTAAGTTATAAAAAGGATTTTCCTCCATATTTTCAAATCTATCACTAGATGAAGAACCATCCTCTCTACGAGGAAACTTCTTATAACCCCCAAATGCCATATTTGATGTTGATTTCTTTTCTTTGGACTCAACTGAACAAGATTATCTTGTCCCTTGTGCAAAGACCTTCTCCCCTGCATTAATATTATTGACAAATTCCAAGGGGTTTCTCTTAATTTATCAAAATATGAATTATTACTCATATATTAAATGTAGAGTCACCACCTCCTAAGAGGAATAATACTTTTGTTAATCTTCTGGGCTCCTTCCTCCAGTAAAGTCTGAAACAAAACCACCAAAAATTATGAACACTTCCTATGACAATTCCCTAGCAGAATTGCCAATCTGTTGGTTCCCAAAACCATAGATTGGAAATCCTAGAGTCTTGCCAACTCTCCTACTAATTTCTCAATCAGCCTTGGCCAATGAACAAGAATGGTCAAAGACCAAATTCCTCTGTTACTTTAGGCTCCACTAGACCTAGGTGGGTATGTCTCAATCTCCAAAGCACAAAGAGATTTGTTTATAGTGAATTTGAACTTAACAGATTAGCTGTTTACAAGAATGGCAAAATATTTCCTGCAACTATGCTTTATTATGTTCTTTTAACTTGCTTTAATCTGAAGACTTGAATATAATTGATAATGAATAAAAGCTTATAAAATAATGTTTTTGGAACCTTGAGTAATTATGAAAGAACAATGCTAGTAGAAACTAGTAATATTTTTCTCTAGTGAGGACTTTGTGTACACCAAATTTACTCACAGAAAACTAATAACAGACCAGTGCCTTATCTGACAATTTACATGTTACTTAATGGACAAATATTTGTGATCCTTGGAGATAGTTTGAGAAAACTCACATGTCACTGCAATGACTTTGATGTATGTTATAAGAACAACGAAAACAATTTTGTTATCTATATAACAACATGTGATAAAAAACTGTAACAAACCTTATTCAAATTTATCCAAAGGATTTTAACTCATCAACATCATATAACATGAAATGATATGAAGATAAAGACAAAAAATATTGCATATTAATTTTTGGAACAATGGGTATACAAAAATTGTAGACTCACAGGTACTTCATGATACACTTGTTTGCACAAAATGGATTTTCATTTCTACAGACTTGTTTTACATAACACTGTTAGTTCCAACAAACAATGTCGAAAATAGTAGTTTTTCTTACATTCTCCCCCCTTCATTAGAATGCAAAATGATTCCCTATATATATGTGACTCAAAAGACATAAATGAAAGGACACACCCTTTCATTTGTACAAACTAAAACTTAACAAAAACCTAACCAACCCCCCCCAACTGTTGTAACACATTACAATGACATAAACTATTTGTTCCCATCCAACCTTTGACCATATTTCTGGATATGCCGAAGATCTCCTTTGTCTTTATATGTGAAGGTGTTGAAGATGATGTCTCTGACCACTATTTCCTCTGTAACAAAGTTCTTGACCTATTCCCTCGTTTCATGCATATCCAAAGTAGCTGCACGGGAAATGCTAAGGGCTGCACTGAGTAGTGATCTGCAGTCAAAAATCCATTGGTCTTTATCCTTTATTACCCCTATACCATCTACCACACTTGGGAATCCATGATTAACAATCCCCTAACACTCCTCATATTCAATCTTTAACTCTGTTGTGTATTTCTCATGAGTATCAATTAGTTTTTGATCTTGTTGATCCTCTTGTCACTATGTGTCTCATCCTGTAGTAACATGTTTAAATGATAAAAAATCTTCTGGTGTGACACTGTGTTATCCATGTTTTTCTAGTAAATAGTCTTAAATCCCTCTAGTATTTTTTGCAGATTCTCAAACCTTTTAGACAACAAGACACATGCTGTGTCTGCCCTTATGTTATGCATTTTCTCCTTCAACTTCTTGATTTCCTTGTGCAATTATTAACACTTATTTTTCAATTTGGATTCATCTGCTATCTAGGGTATAGGCTGGCCCCTGCTTCTTAAGAGTTCCTCATACAATGATTTGTATTTTCCTGTTTCTCTTACCAACATCTTCATCTGTGCTTTATTTAATTTTGAAATATCAACTCCCATATCCGCTGTAACCATGGGATCAACTTCACCAACCTTTAACTTCATCATGTGTCCAAAAGCCTTGTCCACATCTATGATCTTCGGCCTCTTATTTAAAGGATAGAGGGACCACAAATGAATAGCCTCATCATCTAGATCATATCTTGATCCAATGAAAATGTCATTCATGCAATGAATGACTAACTTGAAGTCTTTCTTATCTGAATGCAATAGGCTATCAAAAATAAAAGATGCACTAAGATCCTGATAACTCAATGATGAATAGTGAGTACCAAACCGGTACTTAGAGGGGGGGTGAATCAGTACAGACACAAAATTTTTTCCTGGATTGGTTTGACTTCAAACAGTGCACCTGATAGACAAACACTAATATCGATCTAAACTAGATTACTACTGATTAAACACAATGAGACTGTGAAAGACATAAACCAACAACACTTAGCTTTCCATACAATCTACTCCCTCATTTCCACTTCATCCTTATGCATAAACAAATATTCTATCACCAAAGATACAATCATTTACTAGATCAACATGATTCACCACTAAACAGGAAATAACAAAACATCACATGAAAGAGGCATCACACATGACACACATATTTTTCACGTGGAAACCCAACTAGGAAAAAACACGGTGGGGATGAATACCCACAAGCTATTTTTGAACTCTTTAGAAGTCTGCTTTGTTAGGAGCCTAGTCTGGTTAAAGACTGTTACAATAGGTTCTGTTAGGAACTGATCCTGTTAGGGATCACCTAGTTAAGGGATGGCTAGAATACCCGGTTAAGGGTTAAACCCTGTTAAATGTTACCTTTTTAGAGGATTTTATGAACTCAATGGCTTTGAGTCACCCTATTAAAGGATTTACATCAAGCTGGTTAAAGCTACCCTGTTAATGGATTTTCCAACTGTTGAAGTGATTAGAGATCAACAAGTATTACAATGATCTAGTAATAACAGTCAATGCCAATGCAGATCCGCTTTAGTTCCTTCCTTCTGCACACACACTTTATAGGTATCAATTCTATTATTTGGTCTGGCAAGAATCACATATCTTTGCACTTAGATACACACACAACATTTGCCAACAACTTCAACATGAAACACAACATCGACCTTATAGGAAACAGATAGGTCAGTAGCATAAACCCTAAACCCTAAATATTTAGGTTGAGCAATTCACTCAGTTCAATCCTGACCATTGAACACTTTGCATTTGAATACAATGGTCTTGAATAGATCTCAAGACAGTCTCCATCATTCATTCTTCACCGCTTCTTAGAGGCAATAACCCATCACGCGTTCTTCACCATTTGCAGGAACTTCGCACATTCCCGATGTAGATAGGATCAATCGCCTTCATGCAAGATCCTTCATGTGCATGAGGTTGATGTGGCAACATGATCTGATCTCCATTACAATGCTAACTCATCACACACTGCCATCGGTTGAATCACACAAGCTCAAAACACTTCAACCAGAAACCTTGAGGTCGGGACTACCAACTAGCAGTCATACCATATTAAACCTTGATAGAAAACATTCCATATACTGGTTCACATTTCATCATACTAGTTCACTTTGGACAAATGTACCGCTTCACCTTTTGCACATATACCAGTTCACAACATTGTACCGGTTCACTTTGCCAGTTTCTTAACTTCAAGAAACCTGTTCACTCTTCAACATATTACCGGTTCACTCTTCAGCATATTACTGGTTCACTCTTCAGCATATTGACATCAATGACAACACAATATCATCATGTCAACATACTCTACACATATGCCAACAATCTCCCCCTTTGGCATTGATGGCAATATACAAAGATATATCTCTTTCTACATCACATTTGGACATCTTCTCCCCCTTTGACAACAATGCCAAAGTGGAGGCACGAGCTTCCCTATTCCACTATGTTGCTCCCCTTGAGGGGTAGCATCCTTCAACACATCAATCCTAAAAAGATAGCAAATTAAGATCTAACTGATGTGGAGCACAAACCTTTAGTTTACCTCTTGAAGGGGTAGCACCCCTAATTCACCTCTCAGATAGGTAAAAGTAGCCTTTGGTAGAGGCTTGGTGAATATGTCTGCTAACTGCTCCTTACTAGAAACATGTTCCAATACCACCTCTTTGTTTTGAACCTTTTCCCTCAAGAAATGATACTTGAGTTCAAAGTGCTTTGTTCTAGCAACTAAAACTGGATTCTTGGAAATGTTAATTGCACTTGTATTGTCACAAAATATACTTACCGGTTCAGATACATGAACTTTGAAGCCATTCAATACATGCTTCATCCAAATAGTCTGGGTGCAGTTCATAAAAGCTACAACATACTCCACTTCTGCTGTAGACTGAGAGATACAACTTTTCTTTTTACTCATCCATGAGACCAGTCTACCACCGAGAAAGAATGCACCACTGGTTGTGCTCTTTCGGTCATCCACATTACCAGCCCAATCAACATCTATAAACACTTTTAGGTTGAAATCATCATTGTATGGATACCATAATCCATAGTCAATAGTTCCCTTTAGATATCTAAGAATCTGCTTGGCTACTACCAAGTGGGATTCTCTTGGGCTTTTATGAAACAAAGCGGTAATACCCACTGCATGTGTAATGTCCGGTCTGCTATGCACTACATAATGTAACTTACCAATCATTGATCGGTATTCCTTCTCATTTACCAATGCTGAGTCATCCTCTTTTGATAGTTTACAACCAGTCACCATTGGTGTACCAACTGGTTGGCTATCTTCCATGCCAAGGGTCTTCAACACCTCTTTGACATACTTGGATTGAGTAATAAATATTCCATCTTTCATTTTCTGAATCTGCAATCCAATGAAGAACTTAATCTCCCCTATGAGTGAAATCTCAAATTCCTTCTTCATCTCATCTACAAAGTCATGACTCATCTTGTCATCTCCACCAAAGATTATGTCATCAACAAATACTTCATAGATCAGAACCTGATCTCCTTCTGATTTCAAGTAGATATTGCTATCTTCACTTGTTCTTTTAAATCCAATCTTCACAAGATGGGAGTGCAAGCATTCATACCATGCTCTAGGTGCCTGCTTCAGTCCATACAAGGCTTTATGTAGCCTACACACTATGTCATTGTCTTCTAATAGGGCAAACCCATCTAGTTTCTCTATATACACCTCCTCTTCAAGTAATCCATTTAGAAATGCAACTTTTACATCCATTTGGTATACCTTGAATCCTTTAAAAGCTGCATATGCAAGAAGCATACAAACTCCTTCCAATCTTGCTACTGGAGCAAAGGTTTCTCCATAGTCTTCCCCTTCTTGGGCATATCCTTTACATACTAGTTTGGATTTGTTCCTTACCACTGTGCAATCCTCATTCAGTTTATTTCTGAAGACCCATTTGGTTCCAATGACATTTTTATGCTCTAGTCTAGGTACTAAAGACCATGTACCATTATTTTATATCTGATCAATTTCCTCTTCCATTGCCTTGATCCAATCTTCATCTTTATGTGCCTCTTTGAATGATTTAGGCTCAAATTCAGAGATCATACATGAGTTTTCTCTGACCTTTCTTCTTGTAAGAATTCCTGTATTTTTGTCTCCTATGATCTACTTTAGATCATGTTTGAGTTTTACATACCTAGGTATATTCTTACCAGATTCCTCTTGCTTTTCTTCTTCATCCTCATCTTCATCATCATCAGCATCCACCAGTGTAGGAGCACAATTATTGGTACTGAGCTGATTTGCAACTTGTTCCCAAAAGGTTACTATCGGTTCATCTCCTACATGCTCTCTGCCAGTTTCATTAGGTTTCTCAGAGTTTTCATCAACCCTAACATTGATGCTTTCAACAATTCTCTGAGTCCTATTGTTGAAACATTTGAGAGCTTTACTCTTGGTGGAATATCCTAAGAATATTCCCTCATCACATTTTGCATCAAATTTGCTTTGATGTTCACTCCTCTTGATATAACAGTTGCTACCAAACACTCTGAAGTAGCTTACTATTGGTGTCTTACCGGTCCAGTACTCATAAGGAGTCTTATTCTTTCCTTTCTTGATGAGTACTCAGTTCATTGTGTAGACTATAGTGCTCACCGCTTCTCTCCAATAGGTGTGAGCAACCTTTCCTTGGATCAACATAGTTCTAGCCACTTCAACCATAGTTCGGTTGTTTCTTTCTGCTAGGCCATTCTGCTATGGAGTCTGGGGGTAGATAGTTGCCTCTTGATGCCATTCTCTTCACAATATTTGTTAAATTCACCGGAAGTGAATTCCCCTCCTTGATCATTTCTTAGGCATTTGATTCTTCTACCGCTTTCCTTTTCTGCTAGTGCTCTGAAAGCTTTGAACTTTCCAAAGGCTTCAGACTTGTTCTTCAAGAATGTGACCCACATCATTCTTGAGAAATCATCTGTAAGAATCATAAAATATCCATCTCCCTGCACACTCCTAGTTTTCATAGGACCACACAAATCAATATGCACAAGATCAAGTAAATTATTTGTGGTGAAAGGTTTACCTTTGAAAGTTGAGGAAGACATTTTCCCCAGTTGACACTCTCTGCACAAAGGATTTTCCAATTTTCTCAGCACTGACAATCCTCTAATTGCCTTGATCTTATTGGCCTTCACAATATTGTCAAAGTTTACATGGAAGAGTCTCCTATGCCATATCCAACTTTCCTCAAACTTAGCCATAAGACATGTACTGACATTAGCATTTAGCTAAAATAGGTTACCTTTGGTCTACATACCGGTAGCCATTAGTTCACCACTCTTTCCTTTGATTTTGTACACTCTTTTTTTTATGAATTCCAGAGTGAGTCCATTATTATTCAGTTGAGCAACACTCAAAAGGTTGTGCCTTAGACCTTCTACCCAATACACATTATTAGCACTGCTTCTTCCATTCAGAGAGGTGGACCCTCTACCTTCTACCATACATGGTGTATCATTACCAGAATGAACCACACCACCATCATACTCTTCTAGAGATAGAAACTTACTCTGGTCATTAGTCATATGCTGAGAACAACCACTGTCAATAATCCACTTATTGGAATTATGAAAGCGGGAGACAAGAGCCTTCTTGTCTGACACATCTTCCTTGACTACTACAAACACAATATCTTCATTTTATTCATCTTCTGATTCCTCATCAGTGACACCTTCATCAACTGCTACAAAATTGTTTCTCCGATTTCCTCCTTTGAACTTCTTGAACTTTTTCAATTTGTCCTTGCTATCACCATTAGGATAGTTTACAACAATGTGTCATATCCGGTTACAAGAAAAAATTTTCAAAGGGAGCTTACCGGTGTATTTATCGGTTCCCTTAGGAAGTCTCTTGGCAAGAAGAGCTTCAAATTCCATCAGGATCTCCTCATCATCAATTTCTCTATTCTGTCTTGGTTCACCACTGGTACTAGCTTCTTTTCCTTTTTTGGATGGTGCAACAGATGCTTTAAAGGCTGATTCAATTTTCTAAATACTACCATCATAATTTTTTAGCTTATAAGTTGTTAGCTTTGCAATGATGGAGTTTAGGGATACCTTTGTCTTGTCAACAGACGTCAACTCCTAAATAGCTGCAACCCTTACAGCATAGAGCAGTAATAAGAATCTCAAAACTTTACTAACAACAGTGGAATCTTACATTTTACCACCTGCACTCTTGATATCTCCAACAATAGTTTTGATTCTTATTCCATATTGTTGAATGGTCTCTCCTTCAACCATCTGCATGTCTTCAAACTTTCCCCTAAGGCTTTCTTCCTTAGCTTGTCTCATGTGAGGCCCTACCCCAACTCATCTTGACATTTCTATTATTTTCATATTGAGACTATTATGGATGCTTTATTTTATGCATTATGGATTTAGAACTTACATGATTCCATGTTTTGGATCACATTGACGTATATTGATGCTTCATTTTTATGCATTATGAATATGAAACTTTATATGTTGCTAGAATAGAATTACTTTGAAATGATGTATGTCATTATTGGATTTGCAGGACTTCATTTTGATGATAGAAATAGGATGCTTATTATATGAATGGTTCAATTTTGAGGATTATGATAATTGCTTATGTGGAATCAAATTGGAATATATGAGATATTGATTCATTATTGTCAGTTGTATGAGTGTTTGATGTGTAATGGAATTCATGTGTTTAATTATATATTCGAAATTATTTGGAATTACTAATGTGTTAATTGAGATGCACAGGAAAATTATCCATGTGACCATGGAAATAATATGGAGAACCAAACCTAGACCTATGTACGTTTGTTAAGCCAGGGGTTGTCTATTTGGAGAGACAACACCCCGTTTGTATTGTATTCTATTTGTGAAAGTAAATGATGCATGTGTGTCAAATTGATTTTATTAATTTGTGTAATCCTACAAGAGTATTGTATTTTATTGTGTCACTTGACACATGTGTTGATTAGTGTCATTGATTTTGACTTGTCTCTTGGAGGGAGTTTTGTTTCTACCAAAGCCATTCAAACATATGAGCGTGGTCCCAAATTTGCCTTGGGTAGGGAGTCTTGGGAGTGGTCAACTCAGGTTTGACCCGTAGGTTAACTTCAGTTGGGTTTCTAAGGGGTCAAATGGACTCCTAGGGTAAGTTTTAGGGCTTTTCCAAAGGTCCAAAGGGTATACCTATGGGTTAGGGGTATTTTTAAACATGTGACTACTCCCATGTGACTGTTTTGTCACCTCGAAAAGTGGTTTTCTGAAGGTGACCGAAAATTCAACTTAGAAGGTTCCTCTTAGGATAGAAAACCTTCCTTTTTGGTGTCAGACTCTCTTCCCCATCCTCTCTTACCTTTTCTCTTTCCAGTTTTAGCAACATGTAAGAGGTTGGGAAGAACAACCAATGGGAACTCTTAACTTACCCAAGGGCTTGGGAAGAGTGAGAGAGGCCTTCTTAGGCAAGGATTAGGGACTTAGTGAGTAATCACCCACTCTCCATTGTTGGAGATTATACAATTTTTGAAAGAATAGTTGTAGGATAGAATCTTTGGTGAAGTGTTGGTGAAGAGTTTGTGTGGATTTGGGCTGCTCATCCCCAACTAAGTCTATCATACCTTTGGGCAGATTAAGGTTGGTTCTTACTTCTTTTTAGTTATGTTGTATATGTTTGTTTGGAAAAATGCTTATATAAAAAAAGATGTGTATATGTATTTTGCTTTGTAGAAGAAAGATGTAATTTTCCTTCCTTTGTTCTTTTTATGTTTTCTTGTATTGGGAGTGTCCAAGGCCTTCTACTCTCGAGAGAGTAGGATGGTCTTGGGGTGGAAGAAGTATGACAGTCTTGGGTGAGAGGCTCTCCTTATGGAGAGTGATCTCAAGGTTGTTCTTTGTGACCCTTGCTACATAGCCTTGTGTATGCATTTGGGGGTCATAAGGGGAGAAGATATGGCTTATATGCCTTTGGGGGGCATAAGGGTGTGGAGATGTATTTTGTTGTATTTTGGTTGCCATGAGGTGGCTTGAGTTGTTCCATGCTTGCAGTCTCCCCAATGGTATTTGGTCAACTTCCACCCATGGAAAAATCATCACAAGTTGTGGTGAAAGTGTAGCTTGGGTTGGGAAAATGTATGTTGAGTGTTTGCCCCTTTGCTTGTTGTGATTGTTTGTTTGTGACCCGTCTAGCGCTTGGTTCTCCAAGCTTGGTGGTGGCTTCTAGTAAGCCTAGGTTGGGAGGTGAGCACTCCATGGTCAAGCTTTTTATTCTATTTCTAGGTTGCTTGGGATGGGAAGGAAAAGAAGAAGAAATTAGTTGTTGTTTTTATGTTGCAGAAAATATTCAAAAAAAGTTGTATTTATTATTGTAGCTTTGTAAAGAAAAAGCCAATGATGTATTTATCTTTTCCAAAAGTAAAGAAATGCTTGTATTTTATTCATAGTTCTCATTCAATGGAAAGGAGAATTCTAGTAGGGTTTTCAAACCCATTTGTAATGATATTTACATTGTATTTTAATATGCTTAAAGAAATGCATTTTTCTATTTGGTTATTTTTGCAAAAAAGATGAGATATATGAGCTTGTATTAAGACCTTCATTTACAAAAAAAAAAGGGGTAAAGTTGTTTGCATTCATGTTGTTTTTAGTGTAGAGTTTCTTTTATTGCCTTATGTAAGTAAACTTATGAAAAAAGGGAGTAGCATGCACATAGACTATGATGTTAAATACAACTATAAATTTAGTAAATAGGTTTTATATATTTTACTTTAAGTTGTTCTTTTAAATGATTCCTAAACTAATATAGTTGTAGTTATAGTTTATTACTTTCTGTCATTTAAATAAATTGCAGGAAAATGAAACTAATTAGTTATACATTTCTAAAGTTAGCATCTTAGTCTTGCAAAAGAAAAATATTTATGAAGTAAAGCTTGCTGTTGGTGTGTATTTCAAATATTAGTTTACAGAATGCTTATAAAAAAAAAGAGCAGATTATAAAACTCATAAATTCAGGCTATTAGAAATGAATATTTCACGATTATCATGCTGTAAATGATATTATTAATTTTTTGCATGTATAAAAGATTTATTAAAAAAAAAGGAAACTCATAGTTTTTGCTTGATTGTGTTATTGTAAAAAACATATATACCTATATATATATATATATATATATATATATTTAATCCATAAAATATTTCAGCCTGGAAACTTGCATGAGAAAAGAAAGAATACAGATGTACAAATGCATGGTTTTATTTATATATATATTTATGTTGTTTTTATTATTTAAAAAATAAATTTATAAAAAAAAAAATTAAATTAAATAAACACAAAAAAAAAGGGCTGTGCTTTACCCCCCTCGGCCCCTGCGGAAGTGCATGCAGGCGAGGAGGAGAAAGCGCCCCTGCGTTGTGGGTGGCGACTCCCAGTGGCGACCGCAGCTGCCTCTGTGGGCCGCAACCCACAGTCGGGAAGCTTTGGCTGCCCCCTGTGGGCGACGCCGCGTAGCGGCGACATAGCCGGTTTGCGGGCTGTGTACCGCAGCGACGGCCTTGGCCACCTTTGTGGGTTGCGACCCGTAGGCATGGCTGTGGCCGTCCCTGCAGGGAGCCCTTGAGGGTAGCCACCGCCTCCTTCCCCGCTCCCCTCTCCCCTTAGAAAATGCTGCCGCTCGACCTCCGCCCTGTGTGGAATCACCCTCTTCCCTGCATTGAAATCCGACGCCCCCTCCATGGCTCCTCATACCTACACACACAAAAAAAAAAATTACACACACACACACAAGCCCTAACCCAATTTTTGGGTTAGGACAAAAGACAAATAGAAAAGAAAAATATGTGTGTGGGATAGAATATAGAAAAAAAAAGAAGATTAGGGTTAGCAAAGAGGCCTTTAGAATTTTTTTTAAAAAGAAAAGAAATAAAAAAGGGGGAATACCCATTCAAATTTTGAATAGGGTTTTCCCCATCCAACTTAATAATATATGTTGGTTTCTTTTTGTGTTTTAATATAGAACTTTTCATCTTTCATATATATAAATATATATGCTAGGTACACATTTACCTATAGTTATATATATTTATATATGCATATTTGTTTCTATATTTTTATATGAACAAATAATATCTAATTTTTAGATTAATAGATTTAAGTACATATTTTTATTTGATGCATTAAATTTAAATTCTTTGGAGATTAACCTTTAGGGAGTTATAGTGATTTATTTGTAAGTCAAGATGGCCCCTTTAAATTGAATTTATTAGGCATTTTAATTAATGGTAATTTTGTCTTATAGGTTTATTTAATATAAGAGAGCTAGGGCAAATTAATTTGGACCCTAGGCAATTAAAGGACTATTTGAGATTTATAATATCTCTTATCAATTAATTAGAGATTTTTGTTAAGTGAGTTTAATTATTTATTAATTGGGGAATATTAATAATTCTTTTGGGAGAATTATTATCCTGCTTTTAACGTAGATTATTTTTCACCTAATTGATTTAGTTGTTAGATTTACTCAAACATAGTTAAGACTAAACTAGTTTTGCATTATTTTAATAAGTTAGTTGTACTAGGTTAAGTATTTAAAAAAAAAAAATTATTCTATTTGTGCCCAAAAGTTTGGGCATGACATTTTGGTATCAGAGCAAGGTTTCCAACACTAGGAACCTTTCTCCATTATGTTTCGCTTTAATTATTTAATTAATTAAATTATATTTATTTTTAATTAGTTAAATTTCTCTCCAAAAATATTTATTTATTTCATTTTATTTTATTTTCATATAAGGATGCCTCCAACTATGCAACAAGCTCACAATCATGGTAGAGGCCCTAGGTGTGAACACATGGCACATGAAGAGGTTGATAGGGAGGAATCGGTTCCGAAAGTGAACCTAGAAGCTCCTCTTGAACGACTAGTTGAACCGAACCAAGACATCTTGGTAGCTCTATAGAACCTGATTGGCATAGTCCAGGATAGGCTTCCAGCAGTAGATAATCATGTTGAGAACCAGGACTCAGGGAGCCGTAGAACAGTAGAATGGGAACGGAGTAGGAGTCCACCTCCTAATCCTGTAGAGAGTCAGGCTGGGCATGAGCCCGAGTCCATCCACCTACCAGCACCACCTCCAGTAGTAGCACCAGTGTATTATGAGAGGGCATGTCAGGATCTAGGGGATCTGATCAGAGAGGTTATGCGTCTTCAGCCACCATCTTTTGGGGGATCTACCGATGGGGTAGAAGAAGAGGAATGGCTTTTGACCCTGGATAGGTGCTTTGTATTGCACTCTTATGAGAGCAATCTAAAGGCACGTGCAGCAGTCCACCTATTGCAAGGAACAACCTCCACATGGTGGAGACAGGAGGAATATAAGTGTGGCTTAGTGATAGATACCCTCACTTGGGAGATTTTCACAGAGAGATTCAGGGAGAGGTACTTATCAGAGCATTACAGATAGCGTAGGGTGGATGAGTTCCATGACCTCCAGCAGAAGGGTCTTTTAGTGAGCCAGTATGAAAACAAGTTCTTCGAACTCTTACCGTATGTAGACTACCTGAAAGATGAGAAGCTTCTCGTCAACCGATTTATCAGAGGGCTAAATACTGGCATAGCAGGACCGGTGAGGATGGCCACTCTAGGGAGCCTTCAGGTTGCCATGGAGAAGGCTTTGATAGCAGAGGAGATTTAGGTCAGACCTCAGGACTTGAGGGATTAGTTCCAAAACTGTAACCCTACACCCCAGACTTATGGGTTTCAGAAACCCCATTGGAAGGGTAACAACAGACACACATAGGGGTTCTCCAAACCCACTCCTCTGTAGCAGTCACAACAAAACCAGAGACAAAGGCCTCCACAGAGTCAGCAGGGCGTGAAGCCCAAGTAGTGGTAGTCACAGGGTCAGAGGCGAGATCAGAGATCTCAGGCTCCTTACACACCTCCGGTGAGGACTCAGCAGTCCTCCAGGGGTGGGTACAGTGGTTCTAGCAGGACAGAGGGACAATCTTTCTCCAGACCACAGGGCATGCAGTTTCAGGCATGTGGTGCTTGCTTCACATGTGGAGCCATGGGACACATGGTGAGAGAGTGTCCTCAGGGTCAGATGGTAGGCAGTCAGAGGATGGCAGCATCAGAGCTGATAGTTGCGGATATGGGCAAGTCCCAAAGGGTCTTCGTAGCGGTTGACAACCGCTAGGCAGAGCATCAGGCCACGGTTATTGAGGTTGCAGGTATGATCAGAGGTAGCATTGTATCTATATTATTTGATTCAGGAGCTACTGACTCTTTTATATCTCCATTGGTTGTGGAGCGTTGCGAGCTAGTGGCAATTAGACAAGAGGTCAGTTGGGAAGTGGAATTAGCTTCAGGGGCTACAGTGTTAGTGGAATCATAGGTTAGGGGATGTCAGCTTCAAATTGGCAATACCACCACCTTAGTAGACCTTAGAGTTACACCACTTGGATCATATGGCATTGTACTTGGCATGGATTGGCTTTATGCCCACAGAGCCAAGATGGATTGTCACCTGAAAAAGGATCGAGTGTGAGGATGATCATGGTTCTTCCATAGTAATCACTGGAATTCAGAGACCCACGTCTCTTCGTATGATTTTTGCAATGCAACTTAAGCGGAGCATGTGAAAGGGATGCCAGTTATTTGCCATCACCATTAGTGATAAAGAAGAAGAAGAAGAAAAGGAACCATCTATTGACAACCATCCTATCCTTAAGGGATTTTCAGACGTTTTTCCTTTAGAGTTACCCGGTATGCCACCCCGTAGATAGATTGATTTTCATATAGACCTTGTTCCAGGAGCCGAGCCAGTTTCAAGAGCACCATATAGGATGACCACAAATGAGCTTAATGAGCTCAAGATGCAGCTTGAGGAACTCCTAGAGAAAGGCCACATTCATCCTAGTGTATCCCCTTGGGGTGCCCCAGTCATCTTCATGGAGAAGAAGGATGGATCTCTCTGATTATGCATGGATTACCGTTAGTTGAACAAAGTAACCATCAAGAACCGATATCCTTTGCCTAGGATCGACAATTTATTTGACCAACTTCAGGGTGCCAATGTATTTTCCAAAATTGATCTGAAGTCAGGGTACCATCAGTTGAGGATAGTGGATAACGATATCCACAAGACCGTATTTCGCACTAGATATGGCCACTATGAGTTCACCGTGGTTCCATTTGGTCTTACGAATGCCCCAGCTATTTTCATGAGTCTCATGAATGGAGTATTCTGCACATTCCTTGACTGTTTTGTGATTGTGTTTCTTGATGACATATTGATATATTCATGAAATGAGGAGGAGCATGAGGAGCACCTGAGATAGGTTTTGCAGTGTTTGAGGGATAATCAGTTGTATGGCAGTTTGTCAAAGTGTGCTTTCTTTAGAACAGAGGTCAAGTACCTTGGTCATGTTATATCCGGTGATGGGATCTCATTAGATCCATCAAAGATTAGAGCCATTATGGATTGGCCAACGCCAACCAGTGTGATAGAGGTTAGGAGCTTCATGGGCTTAGCAGGTTATTATCAATGTTTTGTTGAGGGATTCTCTAAAGTTGCTCATCCTACTACTTCTCTTCAGCATAAAGGGAAGAAATTTGAGTGGACAGAGAAGTGCGAGAAGGCCTTTCAGGAACTTAAGAAGGCACTTACTAGCGCACCTATCCTTGTAGTGCCAGATCCTTCAGCTGACCTCATGGTTTGCACAGATGCTTCCCTAGAGGGTTTAGGAGCAGTCCTTATGCAGGATGGTAGAGCTATAGCTTTTGAGTCTAGGAAACTTAAGACTCACTAGCTTAATTACCCTACTCATGACCTTGAGCTTGCAGCAGTAGTGCATGCACTTGTGAGGTGGAGACATTTCCTTTTGGGTCATCATTTTGAGTTACACTCAGACCATCAGAGCCTTCAGTACACATTCACTCAGTCAAATCTTAATGCATGCCAGAGGAGATGGATGGAATTCTTGTGCGAATATGATTTTGACATTCACTACATCAAAGGGAAAGAAAACATAGTTGCAGATGCTTTGAGTAGGAGACATCATGAGGTATACACCATATCTATGGGCACAGATTTGAGAGATCGGATACTGCAGGAGTTTCCAGAGGATGGATGGTATTTAGAGGTTTTCCAGGCTATACGATCTCAGGAAACTTTAGAAGGGAAATATGTGGATTATTCCTTAGAGTCCGATGGATTATTACACCATAGAGGGCGCATCTATGTACATTCTTTCGGGGGATTGTGGGAGTTCATTATCACAGAGGCTCATAGAGCTCCTTATGCAGCACATCCCGGAGTTAAGAAGATGCATGCAGACTTGAGGCAATTATACCATTGGCCAAGAATGTGGCAGCTTATTGCTGAGTTGGTAGCCCGATGTCTTGAGTGTCAGAGAGTCAAGGCAGAGCACCGCCATCCAGGTGGGTTGCTCCAATCTCATGCTATACCAGAGTGGAAGTGGGATACTATATCCATGGATTTCATCATTGGTCTCCCTATGTCATCTCATCGCCATGATGCCATCTTGGTGACGGTTGACAAGTTGACCAAAGTGGCCCACTTTTCACTAGTTCGTACCACCTTCACAACACCAGTAGTAGCATAGGTGTTCTCGCGAGACATTGTCAGACTTCATGGCGTTCCACGCAAGATCATTTCCGATAGGGATTCCCTCTTCAATTCTTCCTTTTGGAAGGCATTACAGGCAGCTATGGGCACCAAGCTCAATTTCAGTACAGCCTATCATCCAAAAATGGATGGTCAGACAGAGAGGGTTAATCAGGTGTTAGAGGATATGCTTCGCATGTACGTCATGGATCACCAGACTAGATGGGACGAGTACCTTCCCTTAGTGGAGTTTGCCTATAACAATGGGCATCACACATCTTTGGGGATGCCACCCTATTAGGCATTATATGGCAGAACTTGTAGGACACCATTGAGTTGGGACTGCATAGAGGACAGGGTTGCTATTGGTTCTGAGATAGTTCGGGATATGGAGCAGCAGGTGGATTTGATTAGGTAGTGTCTTAGAGAGGCACAAGATAAACAAAAGAAATATGATAATGTGAAGAGGATAGATCGTAGCTACTTGGTTGGAGATAGAGTCTTCTTGAGAGTGTGACCGCATAAGAGTCCAATCCGTTATGGAAAGGGTTCTAAGCTCACAACTTGATTTGTAGGACCATTTGAGATCCTTGAGAGGATAGGACCAGTTGCCTACCATTTAGCATTGCCACCTAGCTTGTCACGCATCCACAATGTGTTTCATGTTTCAGTTTTGAGGAAGTATATCTATGATGAGTCTCATATTCTAGATTGGAATGCCTTGCAGGTGGAGTCGGACGGGCAGCTAGCTTTGGAGCCCATTCGTATTTTGGCACGCCGGACACTAGGCCTTTGAGGTTGAGAGCTGGACCAGGTTAGGGTCTAGTGGGATTGCTATGATGAGGTTACAGTCTTATGGGAGGATGCAGCATGTATGAGATCATAGTACCCCCACCTTTTGGATGAACTCCAAGAGGAAGTTCATGCCTAGAGAGGGAGGGTGTGAGGCCCTACCCTGACTCATCCTGACATTTCTGTTATTTTCATATTGAGACTATTATGGATGCTTTATTTTATGCATTATGGATTTAGAACTTATATGATTCCATGATTTGGATCACATTGACGTATATTGATGCTTCATTTTTATGCATTATGAATATGAAACTTTATATGTTTCTAGAATAGAATTACTTTGAAATGATGTATGTCATTATTGGATTTGCAGGACTTCATTTTGATGATAGAAATAGGATGCTTATTATATGAATGGTTCAATTTTGAGGATTATGATAATTGCTTATGTGAAATCAAATTGGAATCTATGAGATATTGATTCATTATTGTCAATTGTATGAATGTTTGATGTGTAATAGAATTTATGTGTTTAATTATATATTTGTGATTATTTGGAATTACTAATGTGTTAATTGAGATGCACAGGAAAATTATCCATGTGACCATGGAAATAATATGGACAACCAAACCTAGACCTATGTACATTTGTTAAGCCAGGGGTTGTCTATTTGGAGAGACAACACACCGTTTGTATTGTATTTTATTTGTGAAAGTAAATGATACATGTGTGTTAAATTTCATTTATTAATTTGTGTAATCCTACAAGAGACAAATTTCATGTGTGATTTTTATATTGTATTTTATTGTGTCACTTGACACATGTGTTGATTAGTGTCATTGATTTTGACTTGTCTCTTGGAGGGAGTTTTGTTTCTACCAAAGCCATTCAAACATATGAGTGTGGTCCCAAATTTGCCTTGGGTAGGGAGTCTTGGGAGTGGTCAACTTAGGTTTGACCCGTAGGTTAACTTCAGTTGGGTTTCTAAGGGGTCAAATGGACTCCTAGGGTCAGTTTTAGGGCTTTTCCAAAGGTCCAAAGGGTATACCTATGGGTTAGGGGTATTTTTAAACATGTGACTACTCCCATGTGACTGTTTAGTCACCTCAAAAAGTGGTTTTTCGAAGGTGAGCGAAAATTCAACTTAGAAGGTTCCTCTTAGGATAGACAACCTTCCCTTTTGGTGTCAGACTCTCTTCCCCATCCTCTCTTACCTTTTCTCTTTCCAGTTTTAGCAACATGTAAGAGGTTGGGAAGAACAACCAATAGGAACTCTTACCTTACCCAAGCGGTTGGGAAGAGTGAGAGAGGCCTTCTTAGGCAAGGATTAGGGACTTAGTGAGTAATCACCCACTCTCCATTGTTGGAGATTATACAATTTTTGAAAGAATAGTTGTAGGATAGAATCTTTGGTGAGGTGTTGGTGAAGAGTTTGTGTGGATTTGGGCTGCTCATCCCCAACTAAGTCTATCATACCTTTTGGTAGATTAAGGTTGGTTCTTACTTCTTTTTAGTTATGTTGTATATGTTTGTTTGGAAAAATGCTTGTATAAAAAAAGATGTGTATATGTATTTTGCTTTGTAGAAGAAAGATGTAATTTTCCTTCATTTGTTCTTTTTATTTTTTCTTGTATTGGGAGTGTCCAAGGCCTTCTACTCTTGGGAGAGTAGGATGGTCTTGGGGTGGAAGAAGTATGACAGCCTTGGGTGAGAGGCTCTCCTTATGGAGAGTGATCTCAAGGGTGTTCTTTGTGACCCTTGCTGCATAGCCATGTGTATGCATTTGGGGGTCATAAGGGGAGAAGATATGGCTTATATGCCTTTGCGGGGCATAAGGGTGTGGAGATGTATTTTGTTGTATTTTGGTTGCCATGAGGTGGCTTGAGTTGTTCCATGCTTGCAGTCTCCCCAATGGTATTTGGTCAACTTCCACCCGTGGAAAAATCATCACAAGTTGTGGTGAAAGTGTAGCTTGGGTTGGGAAAATGTATGTTGAGTGTTTGCCCCTTTGCTTGTTGTGATTGTTTGTTTGTGACCTATGTAGTGCTTGGTTCTCCAAGCTTGAGGGTGGCTTCTAGTAAGCCTAGACTGGTAGGTGAGCACTCCATGGTCAAGCTTTTTATTCTATTTGCAGGTTGCTTGGGATGGGAAGGAAAAGAAGAAGAAATTAGTTGTTGTTTTTATGTTGCAGAAAAGATTCAAGAAAAGTTGTATTTATTATTGTAGCTTTGTAAAGAAAAAGCCAATGATGTATTTATTTTTTCCAAAAGTAAAGAAATGCTTGTATTTTATTCATAGTTCTCATTCAATGGAAAGGATAATTCTAGTAGGGTTTTCAAACCCATTTGTAATGATATTTACATTGTATTTTAATATGCTTAAAGAAATGAATTTTTCTATTTGGTTATTTTTGCAAAAAAGATGAGATATATGAGCTTGTATTAAGACCTTCATTTACAAAAAAAAAAGGGATAAAGTTGTTTGCATTCATGTTGTTTTTAGTGTAGATTTTCTTTTATTGCCTTATGTAAGTAAACTTATGAAAAAAGGGAGTAGCATGCACATAGACTATGATGTTAAATACAACTATAAATTTAGTAAATAGGTTTTAATATATTTTACTTTAAGTTGTTCTTTTAAATGATTCCTAGACTAATATAGTTGCAGTTATAGTTTATTACTTTCTGTCATTTAAATAAATTGCAAGAAAATGAAACTAATTAGTTATACATTTCTAAAGTTAGCATCTTAGTCTTGCAAAAGAAAAATATTTATGAAGTAAAGCTTGCTGTTGGTATGTATTTCAAATATTAGTTTACAAAATGCTTATAAAAAAAAAAGAGCAGATTATAAAACTCATAAATTCAGCCTATTAGAAATGAATATTTCACCATTATCATGCTGTAAATGATATTATTAATTTTCTGCATGTATAAAAGATTTATTAAAAAAAAAAGAAACTCATAGTTTTTGCTTAATTGTGTTATTGTAAAAAATATATATACCTATATATATATATATATAATATATATAATATATATATATAATATATATAATATATATATATAAAGATATATATATATATATATATATATATATAAATATTTAATCCATAATATATTTCAGCCTGGAAACCTGCATGAGAAAAGAAAGAATACAGATGTACAAATGCATGGTTATATATATATATATATATTTATGTTGTTTTTATTATTTAAAAAAATAATTATAAAAAAAAAAAAATTAAATTAAATAAACAAAAAAAAAAGGTTGTGCTTTACCCCCCTCGGCCCCTACGGAAGTGCATGCATGCGAGGAGCAGAAAGCGCCCCCGCGCTGTGGACAGCGACTCCCAGCGGCGACCGCAGTCGCCTCTGTGGGCCGCAACCCATAGTCGGGAAGCTTCGGCTCCCCCCTACGGGTGACGCCCCACAGCGGCGGTGTAGCTGGTCTGTGGGCCGCGTACTGCAGCAGTGACCTTGGCTGCCTTTGCGAGCTGCGACCCACAGGCACGGTTGCGGATGTCCCTGCAGGGAGCCCCCGAGGGTAGCCACCACCTCCTTCCCCACTCCCCTCTCCCCTTAGAAAACGCTACCGCTCGGCCTCCGTCCTATGTGGAATCACCCTCCACCCTGTGTTGAAATCTGATGCCCCCTCTATGGCTCCTCATACCTACACACACACACAAAAAAAAAAAATACACACACACACACAAGCCCTAACCCAATTTTCGGGTTAGGGCAAAACACAAGTAGAAAAGAAAAATATGTGTGGGATAGAATATAGAAAAAAAAAAGAAGATTAGGGTTAGCAAAGAGGTTTTTAGAACTTTTTTTAAAAAGAAAAGAAATAAAAAAGGGGGAATACCCATTCAAATTTTGAATAGGGTTTTCCCCATCCAACTTAATAATATATGTTGGTTCCTTTTTGTGTTTTAATATAGAACTTTTCAACTTTCATATATATAAATATATATGCTAGGTACACATTTACCTATAGTTATATATATTTATATATGCATATTTGTTTCTATATTTTTATATGAACAAATAATATCTAATTTTTAGATTAATAGATTTAAGTACATATTTTTATTTGATGCATTAAATTTAAATTCTTTGGAGATTGACCTTTAGGGAGTTATAGTGATTTATTTGTAAGTCAAGATGGTCCCTTTAAATTGAATTTATTAGGCATTTTAATTAATGGTAATTTTGTCTTATAGGTTTATTTAATCTAAGAGAGCCAGGGCAAATTAATTTGGACCCTAGGCAATTAAAGGACTATTTGAGATTTATAATATCTCTTATCAATTAATTAGAGATTTTTGTTAAGTGAGTTTAATTATTTATTAATTGGGGAATATTAATAATTCTTTTGGGAGAATTATTATCCCGCTTTTAACGTAGATTATTTTTCACCTAATTGATTTAGTTGTTAGATTTACTGAAACATAGTTAAGACTAAACTAGTTTTGCATTATTTTAATAAGTTAGTTGTATTAGGTTAAGTATTTTAAAAAAAAAAATTATTCCGTTTGTGCCCAAAAGTTTGGGTATGACATTTCACATGCTCATCACCACCATATATATTCTCAAGGGCATCCCATACTTCTTTGGGATTGTCTTTGTCCTGAACATCAATAAACTCAATGTCAGATAAACTACTAATTAGGGCTTCCATGACTTGCCCATTCTCTTGAATCTCTCTCTTTTGGTCATCGGTGAGAGTACCGGTAGGGATAACATAAGCATTCTCAACATAGCTCCAATGTTAAGCACCCATGCTTCTGATGTATATGTTCATTCTGTCCTTCCATATTTTAAAGTTATCTCTATTGAACTTTGGACCTTCCCTCTTCATCATTACAATAGGATCTTTCCCTCAAGCGGTTAAGCTTACAACACAGAGGACCTCGAGGATGCTCTGATACCAATTGATAACTCAATGATGAACAGTGAGTACCAAACCGGTACTGAGAGGGGGGGTGAATCAGTACAGACACAATTTTTTTTCCTAAACTAGTTTGACTACAAACAGTGCACTTGATAGACAAACACTAAAACCGGTCTAAACCAAAATACTACCAGTTAAACATAATGAGACTGTGAAATACATAAATCAACAACACTTAGCTTTCCATACAATCTACTCCCTCATTTCCACTTCATCCTTATGCATAAACAGATAATCTATCATCAAAGATACAATCATTTACTAGATCAACATGATTCACCACTAAATAGGAAATAACAAAACATCACATGAAAGAGGCATCACGCATGACACACATATTTTTCACATGGAAACCCAACTGGGAAAAACCACAGTGGGGATGAATACCCACAAACTTTTTTGAACTCTTTAGAAGTCTACTCTGTTAGGAGCCTAGTCTGGTTAAAGACTGTTACAAGAGGTTCTATTAGGAACCGATCTTGTTAGGGATCACCTAGTTAAGAGATGGCTAGAATACCCGGTTAAGGGTTAAACCCTATTAAAGGTTACCTTGTTAGAGGATTTTATGAACTCAATGGCTTTGAGTCACCCTGTTAAAGGATTTATGGAAAACTGGTTAAAGCTGCCCTGTTAAGGGATTTTCCAACTGTTGAAGTGATTAGAGATCAACAAGTATTACAATGATCTGGTAATAGCACTCAATGCCAATGCAGATCCGCTTTAGTTCCTTCCTTCTACACACATACTTTGTAGATATCAATTCTCTTATTTGGTCTAGTAAGAATCATGTATCTCTGCACTTAGATACACACACAACATTTACCAACAACTTCAACATGAAACACAACATCGACCTTATAGGAAACAAATAGGTCGGTAGCATAAACCCTAAACTCTAAACATTTAGGTTGAGCAATTTAGTCGGTTCAATCCTGACCATTGAACACTTTGCATTTGAATACAACGGTCTTGAACAGATCTCAAGATATTCTCCATCGTTCGTTCTTCACCACTTCTTGGAGGCAATAACCCATCACGCATTCTTCACCATTTGCAGGAACTTCGCACATTCCTGAGGTAGATAGGATCAATCCCCTTCATGCAAGATCCTTCATGTGCATGAGGCTGATGTGGAAACATGATTTGATCTCCATTACAATGCTAACTCATCACACATTGCCATCAGTTGAATCACACAGGCTCAAAACACTTCAACCAGAAACCCTGAGGCTGGGACTACCAACCGATAGTCATACCATATTAAACCTTGATAGAAAACATTCCATATATCGGTTCACATTTCATCATACCGGTTCACTTTGGACAAATGTACCGCTTCCCCTTTTTCACATATACCGGTTCACAACATTGTATCGGTTCACTTTGCCAGTTGCTTAACTTCAAGAAACCTGTTCACTCTTCAACATATTACTGGTTCACTCTTCAACATATTACCGGTTCACTCTTCAGCATATTACTGGTTCACTCTTCAGCATATTGACATCAATGACAACACAATATCATCATGTCAACATACTCTGCGCATATGCCAACAGATCCCAGCCTGGAAAGAGAATAATTCCAGCTTCTACAAGAAGTTGCCTTCCCCTTTGAGGGGTCATGCCTTCTACTTCTGCATCGATATCAACCTTCAATTTTCTAAGCATCTCTGCCTCATTTTCTGGGGTCACATCTGGCATTGCTTCTCTTAGCCTCTTTCCTTTGAAATGATACAAGGACTTAAAATTCTTTGATTTAATGAATTCATCATCAGACACAAAAGAAGTATGTTCTTCTTGCCTAGCATCCAGATCAACACTCATCCTCACAATAGTCTGGTCATGTGTTTCAGGCTCCTCTTCTCACCTAATTCACTTTCAACGTCTTCTTCTTCATCCATCTCCTGCAGTCTTTGTCTCTTTTCTTCCAGTATCTGGTTGAAATCCTGAAAGATTTTCATAGCTTCTTCAAATTACTTGTTTCTGAAGATGTCCAAGTCTTCAACATGCTCATGAAAATAGTCACCCAGATTCTGCCCTTTCCTTCTCTGGTGTATGTACCCCTCTGGGTCATAATTTTTTTGGCCTGTGTGCTCATAGAGGTTAGAATCTTCTATTAACCTCTTGCCAATAATTGCATACGTCTTTGTAGATACAATGGTGAAGTCACCAAAGTGCAGAGTCTCGGGTAGAAAAACTTGTTTGTGGGCACCCCCAATGTAGTACCCCTCCTCAGTTGAACTTATTAGACTCATATTTTACTATTGTTACTTTCAGTGGATACATTACCATTATGTGTTATTCAGACTTATATGACATTATTTCAAGCTTTATCTGGATATGAGATGCATAATTTATTTACAGTATTTCAGTACTTGTGATTTGTTTTATTTTATGGATTAGTATTATGTATTGACACTTTACTTTATCTATGCAATGTGTAATTATATGTTGCATGTATGTGAGTGTATTAGATGCGAGGGGATGATTTTCCTTCACTCACTCTGGTGAGATAGGGAACGTCGTGATTTTCCTTCATCGGTGTGTGTGTCATGTTTTCTATATTTGTATATATGTATGTGTGGTTCGGTGATGCAAGATATTGCAGGTACAAGTACTGAGTAGGTACAGGGTATCATGCTTCATAGGTTTGAGTGTGCCTTATAATTGTCTGATGGAAGTGGAGGAGGTAGTAGTTGACCCTAATTGTACCTCAGTTACACTCTTGTGAGTGTCGTCAGTCGGTCGTCCCTTTTTGGTTTTGTTCGGCTGTCGAGTCGGTTTGTTTGACTTTTTCAGAATCTTTGTTTAGGTCTTCTCAGTTGTGTGCCCTAGTAGATTGAATTAATTAATTGAGTTTATGGCGTCACTTTACAGTTAGCATATTTGATTTATGAATTATAATGCTTTAGTGATTATGAATTTAATTAATTAAGTGAAGTGATTAAATTTAGTTGCAAATTGCATTATATTAGAAATATAATTTTATATAAATTTATTAGAAAATAAATTAGTTGCATTTATTGTTTTGTAGATTTAAAAAAAAGAAAAATTCCTTCCTTTATTAGTTTGCAAATTTCATGAATTTAGAAATATAGTTTTATTTAAACTTTAGGGGTAAATAAATAAAATTAAATGTATTTATTGTAATCTAGAGTTTTTAAAAAATAAATTTGAAATAAATAGAGTTAAATACATTTATGGGACTCTAGATGATTTAAAAATAAATAAAATTGGAAATAAATAAAATAAGTTAAATTACTTTCCTAAATATTGTTTTTAGAAAGTTATTTAATTGGGAATGAGAAAAGAATAAAAGAAAAGGGAAAGTGTTGTTTTTAGAATAATGCATTTTTTTTTACTTGCCTTTTTGAAAAATTAGAAAAGAAAATCTTTTTTAGTTTTAAAATAGAATATTATATTTTGGGGAAAGGAAATTATTTTTTTGAACCTAGAAAGGTTTAGGTAAAATATATTTTCAAAGAAAAAGAAGTGTTTTGGGGAGTTCACGGGAAGGAGGTAGAGATTTTGGTGAAGAAAAATTATTTTGGAAAGGAATATTTTGTTGAAGAAGAAATTATCAGAGGATTGCTGGAAGAGGGATTGGATTGGAAAACCGGTTGCAGGACTGAGCTCTTCCATGTGAATCTTCCAAGAAAACATCACAGGTTGGGTTGCTTTGCTTGGTTTTGTTTTCTTTTAATAAAAATAAATTAGCTTGTTTGAATCTCCGATCTTTGTTGTGGAGATTCTCATGTTTATTAGTTCTTTCCCGTATTATTTAGTTTTGGCATTGTGAAATTATAGGGGGTTATGCTGGCAAAATTTTGCCAAATTTACCCTCCTTTGTCCCATAAAAGTTTCTCTGTGTGTTATGCAATTTTTGTGTTCTTCCCGCTTGAAGAAAACCATTAGAATATGGGTTAAGAAAAATATTGGGTTATGGAAGATATTTGTGAAAATAAAAATGGAGTAGAGTGGAGAAGCATTGATTTTTATCTCTATTGAAAATTGATTTTTAATCTCTGTGAAAATTGATTTTTAATCTCTGTGAAAATTGGGTTTTAATCTCTGTGAAAATTGATTTTTTTTATTCTCTGTTTTTGTGAATTTTAATCTATGTATTCATTAAAATTTAATTTTAAATTAAAAAAAAAAAATGACGGCCAAAGGGGAGGGAGTGGGTAGTTGCTACCGACGATAGAAATGCTATTGTATGATAGCAGTACTATCAGCGGTAGTAGCTACTACCGTAAGGTAGCAGGTGCTACCATAGTAGCTACTACCGTAAGGTAGCAGTACTACCTGCGGTAGTACCTGCTATTTAGTAATTATGTATTATTTAATATTGTGCAAATTTATTCATATTACTATATATATATATATATGCAGCAGGTGCTACCATAGTAGCTACTATGGTAAGGTAGTAGTACTACCTGCGGTAGTACCTGCTATTTAGTAATTATGTATTATTTAATATTGTGCAAATTTATTCATGTTTTAATATATATATATATATTGTAATATGAATATATGTGTATGATATATATATTCGGTGAATATATATATTTATATACTTATATTATATTTTTATATGTATATAATTAATTCAGAATTTAGTTATTTCCAGAAAAACTTATATTTTAGATTCTATACTTATTCTTGGAAATACATTAGGAGGTTAACTTTTATGTGTTTAATTTAGCCTTAGTGATCAAATGACAATTCTATTTTTCTTTTATCAATGAGATGTATTTCTTATTTTTCTGAAATATCTATATTTGCAAGTAATTAATTCTTTTTACTGTTTTAAAAAGATTGCTTGTTATAGGATCTTTAGAATAAAGGGTATTCTTTGGTAAAAGCATATTTCATTGTAAATCTAATTTTGAGTTATTGTCTTGTTGTAAAGGTTGTTTTTATCCTTTGTCAGGTGTTGTTGTGTAACCCGGGTGTTGTGAACCATCAAGTGTTTTATTTCAAATGGTCAACCCTCGGTTAATGATTGTGTACCCTTCACCTGTAAATCTATCAGGATTAGTTATGGCTGTCAGTTTCGCCATAGAGTTCTCGTAGAGAGACCATTCCTATTAGTGTCCTATGAGAGAGAGTGGCTTTCAAACAGGGGTCACGCCCAAAGTGGATGCTAGGATAACCCCTCGAAAGTCAGTTAAGAAGTAATAACCTAATAATTGATTAGGGGGTGGGTAGCTAAAATATTAAACTAAGATAATGTGCCTCACACATGGTTGAGTGCTTGTATAGGCTCAAGATGTGGTGAGAAGGCCTGGAATGGCAAACCTACCACCTTGCCTTCACGAAAGGATTGGTAGGGTCTGCATGATGCTTAGATAGATCTGGGGGTTCACGAGAGGTTACCAGGATAACCCAGGATGGGGTTTGGGACCTATGGAGGCCTACCTAGGGTAACCACCTTAAGCCATGCGATGACACTCTCTCCTTAGAGTCACTAGTGTTTATGAGTTGAGTCACATGAGATTTGTGGAGTCATGTTATACTGTTGTATGGTCTTGTTTTGCTTGCTTGAGGGTCTTCTGCTATCTCCCAGAATGGTGGGGTGGTTCCACTTTGGGATCACATGGTTGGGTGGTAGTGACACTTCCCATCAGATATTTGTGTTCATACCTTCATGCGAGGATCAGATTCACTGGTGTTCCTTGGATCGTGACTCTTAAATCAGCTCATGTTCAAGATTATTGTATATTTGAGACCGTGTGGTCATTGTATCAGTAAACTATGTAACCTATCTATTTATTGGATATTGTAATCTTAATTCAATGGAATGTATGTTTATTTCAGTTATCCTTCTTCTTATGTGTAAATGATTCATTGAAAAATAAATGTATTGTAACACTTTAAATCTTTCAATATGGAATCCAGTTTTATAAGTATGGTTTTATTAATTACAATTGAATTTCCTAATTAGATGGATAATTGGATTAACCTTTTGTAGATGTTTAGTTTTGAAGTAATCTTCATTGGTAACCCTTTAGGATAGCATGTGTTAGACTTTCACTGTGTTAATAAATGTGCAATGTTATAATTAATGCACTTAATCTTTTAAAAAAAAATTTATTTCACCTTCTAGTAAGTAATTCTGTCAGGTGCAAGTTTCAATAGCACATAAGGAGCACCTTCGAATCCAAAAAATCTAACATATGTGAAGTCCTGGCCTCCATACCATTCACCCCAATTATGATTCACCCTGGTATCCCCATGCTCATGGGGTCCAAGAAATCTTTTGATTTCTTTTGAAAATGATCCATCAAAAGAAACCACAAAAACTCTGTATAATGGTTGCACAAAAAATTCTTCAAGTTTAACATAGTGAGATCTCATGAACCGAGAATCCCATAGTGATACCCATAGTTGTACTGGCTACTCCTGCCCATCTTTGCCATGAATATTTAACTTCAATTCTTCAGGCCATGACCCCCTGTGTCATCCATAAAACAAGATGATATACATTAATAATGAATAAAACTTACAAGATTTGTTATGGTTGTTATAAAGACTTAAGAAACCCTCATGCATCTTCTCAACAATGTAAGCAACATAATCAAATTGTCTCAACTCATGCATCTGTGTGTCTATAGTAAGTGCCAAAGGTCCTATCCAAGCTACATCTGGAACCTCAAATCCTCCCACTTGCCCGCATGCCATATATGTATACTACAGATACTGCCTGAAAATGTTGATATCAAACGAGGGCCCGTCTTCATCTGTCAACTTTCCTTTCTCAACCTTATGTATGGCCAAATTTCACCCATTGTATACAGTGCCCATCTTTGTATACTCTTCTTCCAGTTTCTTGAAAGACAGAGGCACATCAGATTCGAAACCAAGACCAAAAACCTCATGAATGGTGGCTACTGAAAGGTGGATGAATACATCGCCATTTGGCAATTGAATACATCTTTTCATGGCATTATAAGCCCTAGCCAATATTTTCATCAATTAAATATTCACAAAGACATTAGGGACCACAAGTTTACCCAATCCAGTTATCCATGGGTTTGAGATTGGGGTTGGCTTGCTTCTTTGTGAATAATGATACAAGAACAACTCGTCTGGTCTAGACATCACCAATTTTCTTGAAATCATCTTCTAGCTGGTCACAAATAGGAAAATTAGTCTTAGATCTCCAGGATTTGGCTCCTAGTGAGCTCATTTGGTCAATCATATCTTGATTTAACTTTCATTTCTGTGCACCTTCTCCACCTTTAGACTTATTTGAAGTGCTCTCAGAGACCTTAGTGACCTTCCTCTTTCCCTTGGAACTAGAACCCTCCATATTTGAATACTTCGAGCTCTCTAAAATTTAAATTTTTGCAGTTTAAGTCAACTCAATCTCTCTGTTTGCTTTAGTTTGCTATGCAAATTCCTTATTCCAGCTTTTGTATATAGATTTAATACATTAGGAGCATTTACTCAATCGAAATGGTGTTGTGATTCACCTCATGTAAGAACAGAGCTATCTGTTGCCTGCATTTAATAATGGCTGGTGGATTCATTGAGATCACATTTTGCAACGGCTAGTTGTCATAACTCCTCCTGATAATTCAATCATTTGGCACCACCCATCCTTTTGATCAACATAGGTCTCACCGATCACTCTGTTAGGTATAGACGTAGCTCATTTGTTATCATTCCGATGGTTATAACTTCCCCGATGGCTCCATCTTCTAGCTAAGCTTTTACCTTTACTTTTATATCTCATCGGTGTAGGTCACTCTGATATACCCTCCTTCTATTCCTTCATAGCATTCTGCCCATCAAGTATCGACATAGCTCCAAATATGCTCCTCTGATGGTTTAAGTTATCCCAATGTGTCCTCCCTCATAGTCTATATCCTGTTTGTTACATCAGGTCATCTTATCGGGTATCGAAACAACCCATTTTATGTTTCTCTAATGACTTGATGTCATCGCCTTCACACTTGTGTATCATTTTACTCCTCTAGTCTATCAGCATATGTTTCCCCGATGAGATCTCCTTGTTCGCACCTATCTCTACTTTCTCGTTGGGTATTAGTGTAACGAAAGATGTCTCCTCCGGATGAGGCGATGATATCCCGATGACTTCATCTTTCTTTAGTGTAACTCATCCCAATCAAGTTTCCTTCTCCGTGCCTGACTTGTCTTCCTTATCAGGTATCGACATAACCTGAAACACCTTTCACCAATGGTTTAAGTTACCTCGATGACTTATTGTTTTCCTCCTTTTGGCATCACCTTATCAGAGTAAGATATACCGATAACACCGCCTTCACCACTTAGCCCATCGGGTATTGGGGTAGTGTACTATGACATTTTCTGATGACTCGGTGATATTGCTGTCATCTTTCACATTCTCCTTCATCGATGTAGGTTATACCGATATCCTCATCGGCTATCGACACAACACTCTTCTCATGCCCCCAATAGTGAATGTTATGCCGATGAAATTCTCCTTTTGAACTTTCTTTTGGTTCTCCTTCGGGGTGGTCGGTCTAGGTCATGCCGATAAGTTCTTTCATTCCTTTGGCTAGTCGGTCTTTTTGGGGTAACTTATGCTGATAGCTCAAATTTGATAATTATGCTAATTAAGCTCCTCTTCATATATTGTTTACACTTCCAACCTTCCATGGAAACTTCATATGTGCTAATAAGTGACAAAGTCTATCACATAGGCCCAAAGAATATCCTTATAAGGATCCCAATACTGTTGTGATGAAATTTACTCATGTAGTCCTTATTCAGTGCCAACCCTTAGCATGCCCCAGTGGTACTTGTCCAATTTTGAAAATAGGTCACAGTAGGATTTTTCTGATATTACAACATACTTCCTACACATGCAATCCAGCAATAAATGCTCTTATGATGAAAATGTACATATAAAACATCAAACAAATAGCACAAAATATTTTGCAAAAATATGTGCTAACAGACACTTCATAGAAAATATTAATATTATTCATAAGGTAGTTTACATTGCTTTCATTGAGCTCAATAAAGATGTTATCATAAAAAAATTGAATATTTAACAACTCATTCCCATTGGGTAGTAAGATACCCCTTATTTTGAGAGAGAAGATTGTGTCTCTAAGAATATAGAATATCGCATTTGAGGCTATCACAAAGAGACTAGGGGCAAGTGGGCACTCTTCCTAATAGACCTTTCTAGAGGAAAATGGTTAGAGAAGGAGCCATTAACATCAACTTGACTAGGTATCATCTTTCAAAAAAAGTTTTCCCATCTAAGGATAACCCTTTGGGAGCCAAATGCTTCAAGGGTCATTATAAAAAATGACTACTCCACTCTATCATATGATTTTTCAAAATCAAGAAAAAGGATGCCAATGTTTTGTTTAGAGTTCATGACCTATTCCATAGCTTCCTAGCTACTAATGAGGTTCTCACAAATGCATTTGACTTTAATAAAGCCAATTTGGGTAGAAATAATAAAATTGGGGAGGACATTTTTCAATCTAAAAGCAATAATTTTTGCTAAGATCTTGCATAAGACATTTAACAGGGTTATAGTTCTCCAATTATTTATTACGTAACACCATCCTTGGGGAGTAATTTAATAAAACATTTATTAATATTAGCACCCAAAGAACCTTTGTTAATGGATTCAGAATATATTTGAAGTAGGTCATCTGCAATCCAATCAATATTTTTCTTGTAAAAACTAATGGGGAGCCCATCAAATCTAAGGGACTTATCATGTTGTTCAACTTCTTAAAATTGTATTTAGTATCTCATCTTTAGTTATAGCCACACCAAGCTCATATGTAGTGTCCTTAGTTATCTTCTCAATAATAAGCTCTTTACAAATTCTCTTAGCCTTAGGCCCTTGTGTATTGTCACTTTTAGTGGAGAATAGAGTTTTATAAAAGCTATCAAGCAACTTTTAGTACCTCAAAGATAATTAGTGATGCTATCATTGAACCAAATATTACCCACTTTTTCTCTTGCTGTCTTATTCTTGGTGCACCTAAAGAAGAACTTGGAACCCTTATAACCATAGTTAAGCCAATTCAATTTGGCCCCAGATCTTAAACCTAATTATCTTCCTAGCTTTAAGACTTCTCAATTTATTCTTCATAGTGACAAACTCTTCATTAAGCCTCGAGTCTTTAGGATTTGATTGAAGATTTTATTCTAAATTAAGAAGAGCCTCTTGCAGATTATTCTCTAAAATTTAGAAGATATTGGACCAACACTTAACATTGTTATCCAATCTTTTTATAGAATTTAGGCCCTTCAACATCCATTTATTTATTTCTCTTAATTTAAATATAGCATCACAACAATCCTCATCTTTTAGTATATTGGTGTTTAGTAAAAACTGTTAGAATATTTAATCTTTACTTGGCTTAGGTTTATTTGTATTTAGTTTAGGATATTCCTTTGGAATTCCTACATGTAATTTGTCCTCTAGTACATGTGTGAGGACAAGTCATTTCTTTTATTTTCCTTTATTAAGGAATATTAGATTTCCTCCATAAGAGGATGTGGACACATGGCACACACATTTTATGAATGGTGGCATTCATAGATTTGGGAGTTACTTTGTAGCTCCTCTCCTCATCTCTATTTAAGAGATGTCTCCTCTCTTATTTCTTCTTAATGAAATTATTGTAAAGAGCTTCTTTCTCTCTCTCTCTCTCTCACACACACACACACACACACACACACTCACACACACACACACACACACACACACACACACACACACACACACACACACACACACACACACATTTTAGGCATTGCCTCATTCATAATATCAAAAGGGGTTTTTCTTTGCTTTTCCCCTTTCAAAAGTTCTTGTGCCTCCTTCTTCACATTTGGGTGATTGCTCCAAGGTTTTTGCATTTCTCTTGGTAACATTTACTTCATCAATAAACTTACTTGGATTTTGTTTTCTTTCCTTGCTCTTGTATTTCCTTTCATGGTATCAGAGCAGGTTTCTAATCCTTGTTTTAAGTTGACATTGATGAAGGTTGCCATTCTGTGGAGTTCACCTTCTTGGAGGCATTCTTGAGAGGAGAAGAAGTTCTTTCACTAACATTTTCTACTGTGCAGGTTTTTATTTTAGATTTTAATTTTTTTTTTTCAAACTTGTTAATAAGTTTGCCTGTAGGTTCAATCTTCTTAGATTCTACTTTTTTTATAAGCTTTGGAAGGCTTGCCGCCAAAGTTTCTGGTTTTTTTTTATTGTGAATAGTTTGGAAGGTTTACTGCCAAACTCAGTGTCCTTAATCTGTTTGGTCGGCTTGCCGCCAAAATAGTTTTATTCTTGAGTTACATATCTGCTTTGTTTGCAGGTTCTAACATTTATCACGTCTGCAGGATTTTGTTAAAAAAAATCATATTGATCTATGTATAATAACTATCTTTGTTTTTCATATTATTTTCTCCAGTTTTGTGTATTGCGGTTTTTTAATCCAGAAGTTTAAATTTCTATTGTATTCTACTTGATCTTCTTAAATCATTCTGAGTTTAACGCCTATTATTTGATCTTCTTAAATCATTTTGTGTACTGCGTTTAGGCTCCAATCTTTGCAAGAAAATTTCAGCAGTCTAACATTTGTTAGTGCAGGTTCATACAATTTATTTTCCCTCTTTCACATGTTTTGTGAATATTAAATCAATCCATATTTTCTGGTATATCCTAAATCTACAGTTTCTAATTCATTTTGCCTCAAATTAGCTACCAATCCAAGTACACCAAACTTGATAAGCATATGTTGGATAGCGTTCTCCATTTTATCAGTTTTAGAACAGATCTAATTGCGAGAACAAAAGTAACATCTCTGCGCACCTGCAATTCTCCTTCTCCAATCATAACGTCTCTTTGCATCATAACGTCTATGCTTTTGAATTTATCAGTTTCTTTTTTATTTCTATCCTATCCTCTTTGTTTCATTCTAACTATAACGTTTCTTAACTTATTACAAGTTTAAGTTCTTAGTATATTAATAGATTAAGTCTTTCCTATTAAAAGTTTAAAAAGTTCGTATCAAATAACTTTCTTTCATAAGTCTATAAAGTTTTTAATACATTAAAAAAGTTTAAAAAGTGAATGAATTTTTTTTAATAAAGTTTTTAATATATAAAGTTTTTTGAAATAAAGTTTTTGTTATTCTAAATAATTTTCTTTTATTAAAATCTTAATTTTTTAATAATATAAACTTTCTTTAAATAAATTAAAGTTTTTTAAAAATTTTAAATTTGTTATTCAAGATTTAAAAATAATATTTTTTTTATAAATTTTTTTTTATGAAATTTGTTATTTTTTTTAAATTATTAAAATTTTGTTCAATTTTTTAATCAAGGAGTTTTTTTTTCCTATTTAATCAAAGAGGGTAATTTTTTTTTACAACTAATCATTATTTGTTCACATTTATTTTGCTATCATGTCTACTCTAATTCCTGAAATGAAGTTAAATAGTAGTAATTATCATTCATGAAAAACACATATTTCTTTTATATTTCATTTCAAACACCTTTTGGATGTTGCAACTGATAAAAGTTTTGAGCTCGCTACAACTGCTCCTCAAGCCGACCAAGATAGATGGAAGGCTCAAAATGAGGAAGCACTTGGTTTAATTGGTATTTCAATGGTTCCTGATTTGTATGTTCTAATTGGAAATTGTACAAAAGCGTATGAAGCTTGGGAAATTTTAAAAACAACTTATGATAGTTCAAATGAATCCCAAAAAATTCAGCTTCAAGATCAACTTGAAGATCTCAGGTATACAGATTTTAAAACCATGGACAAATTCTTATTAAAGTTTGATTATGTTAATAGTCAATTAACTGGTTTAGGAGTTACTCTAGCAGATTTACATTTAATTCATCTTATTCTTAAAAAATGTCTTCCTCATCAATTTCAACAATTTATTACGAATATTCATGCTCAACTTGCTATTCCTAGTTTAGCTACTCAATTAACTTATGATAATTTTCATAATTTATTATGTCAAGAGGAGGCTAAATTAATTCAATTTGGTACTCTTAAAAATAGTGAACATGCTTTTATGTCTAAAAACCAAAATCATAATAATAATTTTAGATCCAATAATAATAATCATAATCATAATAATAATCACAAATCTTCTAATTATCAATCTCATTCTAAATCCTATCATAACAATTCTCATAATAATAATCATAATAATTCGTACAATAATCAAAGGAATAATTCTCAAACAAGACCCCACTGCACATATTGTGGGAAAGATGGACATATTACTAATAATTGTTTTAAGAAGCAAAATGATAAAAGGCCCATGAACCAAAATAATCAAAATAATCAACAACATAAACCTCATTATAAGAAAGGTAATAATAATGGTAATTCATCTCATCATGCATTTACATGTACTTATAAAGTTTCTCAACCACTTGAGTGGATTATTGATTTTGGTGCATCTCAACATGTTACTTCTCATAAAGAATGTTTTGAATCTTTGCATCTTGATATTTCTAATATTCCTGTTCAATTAGCTAATAATTATAGTTGCAAAGTTGAAGCTATTGGTGATGTGAATGTTCCTAATGGGAAATTACATGATGTTCTTTATCTTCCTGAATTAAAATCAAATTTGATTTTAGTTCCTAAACTTTGTCAAGATTATAAGATTAACTTTTATAGGGGCATATGTTATATCATTGATCCCAAAACTAATCATGTTATTGCTACTGCTAAAATGGATAGTGATAACTTATTCAAGTTCTATGAATTTGCTCCTCCAAAGTATTCTTTGCTTACTACTTTTGATTTTACTATATGGCATGAAAGACTTGGCCATCTCAATTCTCATTATATTTCATTGATGCAAAAAGAAAATATGGTTGATGAATTGCCTACTATTGTTCCTTCTCAAATTGTTTGCAATGCTTGCATGAGTGGTAAGATTCATAGGGAACCCTTTCCTCATGGTCAATCTTGGAGGGCATATACTAAATTGCATTTAGTTCATAGTGATCTCTTGGGTCCCATGGAGAATCCCTCCATCCAAGGTTCAAGGTATGCTCTTACCTTTGTTGATGATTTTTCAAGGAGAACATGGATATATTTCCTTCATAGTAAGGATCAAGTGCTTGATGTGTTTACTGAATTTCATATGTTTGTAGAAAGGCAATTTGGTTCTAAAATGAAGATTCTTTATACTGACAATGAAAGAGAATATGTCAATAATGCATTTAATGCTTATTTGAAATATTTTGGAATTAAACATGAGCTTACCATTCCTTATACACCACAACAAAATGGTGTGGCAGAACGGAAGCATAGGACAATTGTTGAAATGGCTAGATGTTTATTGCATGCAAAAAATATGGGTTACAAGTTTTGGGCTGAAGCTATGGCTTGTGCAACTTATTTAATTAATAGAACACCTACCAAAGCCTTAAAGGATAAAACTCCTGAAGAAGCTTGGTCTAGTAGAAAGCCCAATTAGTAGAATTTAAGAATTTTTGGTTCCATAGCTTATGTTCACAAACCTAAGGAGAAAAGGATATAATTAGATGCTAAATCTTCTCCTTTTATTTTTGTTGGTTATGATGAAAATACTAAAGGTTATAGAGTTTACAATCCTATTACTAACAAGGTAAAAATTGCAAGAGATGTTTGTATTGCAGAAAAAGGCATTCATGATTGTTGTAAATTGGAGGATGATGAAATTTCTCAAAACAAAGTTGTGCTTGTGGAGGACCAACCTCCTTCTCTTAACCCTACTCCTAATGCATCTCTTTCTATTCCTTCTAGCGATAGTGATGATGATAATAATAACACCACTCCTCATGACTCTTCTTCTAGTGATGAATCCATTACTTCTAAAAGAAGACCTAAATGGTTTAAATCTTTAATTCAAGATAGTGATGAATACTTAGCTAGAATGGATAGACTTCAAGCTAGAAGAATTAATTATTGTAATTATGCTTTAATGACTACTATTATGAATTCTAATGATCCTAAAACATTTGATCAAGCTAAAAATCAACCACATTGGCAAAAAAGCAATGAAGGAAGAATATGATACTTTAATTTCTAACCAAACTTGGGATTTAGTTCCCTTACCTCATGGTAAAAATCTTGTTTCTTGCAAGTGGCTTTATAAAACTAAATTGAATGCTAATAATCAAGTTAGTAAATTTAAAGCTAGATTAGTTGCTAGAGGTTTTTCTCAAATTGAAGACTTAGATTATACTAAAACTTTTGCTCCTGTTGCTAAAATGCCTACAATTAAACTTGTGCTTGCTTTAGCTTCTAGAATGAATTGGCCTATTCACCAAATGGATGTTAAAAGTGCTTTTCTTAATGGTGATTTACATGAGGAAATTTATATGTCTCAACCTCCTGGTTTTATTAAATAAGGTAATGCACACTTAGTTTGTAAATTAAAGAAATCAATTTATGGATTAAAGCAATCTCCTAGGGAGTGGTATTCAAAGATTAATGCATTCTTTCTTTCTCAAGGCTTTATTAGAAGTAAAAATGATCCTAACTTGTATATTAAACATAGTGAAGATGATATTATCATTATTATCTTGTATGTAGATGATTTTATTCTTACTTCAAGTTCCAATGCTTTGATTTCTGATATTAAGTTTCAACTTAATCAAAAATTTCAAATGACTGATTTAGGTCTTTTACTTTATTTCTTAGGAATGCAAATTTGGAAAACCTCTAAAGGAATTTTCTTATCTCAAAGTAAATATGCTCAAGATCTCATAGATAAGTTTAACATGAATGATGCTCACCATGTTTCAATTCCTATTGAATTAGGCACTAAGTTAATGCTTGATATGCAAACTCCTCTTGTTGATCCTACTTTGTATAGACAATTAGTTGGAAGTTTGAATTATTTAACTCTTACTAGGCCATATATTGCTTATAGTGTTGGTTTGGTTTCAAGATTAATGTCTAAACCTCAACAAACACACTTTAAAGTTGCTAAGAGAATTTTAAAATATATTAAAGGAACTATTAATGTAGGTTTGTTTTATGATGCAAATTCTGATTTTACTTTAAAAGGTTTTACTAATTCCGATCTAGGTGGAGATCCCAATGATGGGAAATCTACTTGTGGTTATTGTTTTTTTGTTGGTTCAGGAGCAATATCTTGGAATAGTAAAAAGCAACACTCTACCTCTCTTGGATCCACTGAAGCTGAGTACAAAGGATGCACTAATGCTTCCAAAGAAGTCTTGTGGCTTAGAAGACTACTTGAAATTTGGGTCTACCTCAACACGAACCAACTCAATTGTATTGTGACAACCAAAGTGCCATTGCCTTGGCTAAAAATCTAGTTTTCCATGCAAGGACCAAACACATTTCTCTCCAACACCACTTTATTAGAGAACAAATTGAAGCAAGCAAGTTTCACTCCTCTATTGCAAGGGGGAAGACCAAGTTGCAGATATTTTGACCAAGCCACTTTGTAAAGAAAAGTTCCAATTTCATTGTAAAAATCTTGGCTTGCAACCCCTTGAAGGGTTTGATGTAAACTCCCCAAGTAAAGCTTAAGGGGGGGTGTTAGAATATTTAATCTTTACTTGGCTTAGGTTTATTTGTATTTAGTTTAGGATATTCCTTTGGAATTCCTACATGTAATTTGTCCTCTAGTACATGTGTGAGGACAAGTCATTTCTTTTATTTTCCTTTATTAAGGAATATTAGATTTCCTCCATAAGAGGATGTGGACACATGGCACACACATTTTATGAATGGTGGCATTCATAGATTTGGGAGTTACTTTGTAACTCCTCTCCTCATCTCTATTTAAGAGATGTCTCCTCTCTTATTTCTTCTTAATGAAATTATTGTAAAGAGCTTCTTGCTCGCTCTCTCTCTCTCTCTCTCTCTCTCTCACACACACACACACACACACACACACACACACACACACACATTTTAGGCATTGCCTCATTCATAATATCACAAGGGGTTTTTCTTTGCTTTTCCCCTTTCAAAAGTTCTTGTGCCCCCTTCTTCACATTTGGGTGATTGCTCCAAGGTTTTTGCATTTCTCTTGGTAACATTTACTTCTTCAATAAACTTACTTGGATTTTGTTTTTCTTTCCTTTCTCTTGTATTTCCTTTCAAAAACTTACCATCTTTGCATGAACCATTAGATCTAGTATTATCAAGGAGAATTATATAATAGATGGGGTGATGGTCTATTAGAGAGTAAGGAGTAACCTTGACTCTGCACCCTTTACCAATTTGATCAAAGCTAAAGAAGTCTTTGTTAACATAGAATCTATCTAGGTGAAAATAGATCCTCTTTGAGCCTTGTTGATTGTTGCACTATGTAGACCAAATATGTTGGTTTTTTTTTTAAACCTTCAAGGGGATAAAAGAGATTAAATATTATTCTTCATCTTAGACTAGAATAATCTCTCATTCCTCTTCCAATGCACCTCCATATTGTTATGTTACAATTAGTCTCATGCTCAATAACAAAGGGAAACCAACTATTAGAAAGTAGAATAATCACATCCCCTCATCCTATTTATTGATTTGTACAAAATTTTGATGCATCCTTGTAGATAAACCTCAAGTTAGTCTCCAAGTTAAAGTTGAAAACTTTTATTTCTTGTAAGAAGACTATAGCCTTGTTATGAATTTCACTAATAAGTATCCTAACAATGTACTTTCTATTTGGAGATTTCAATCCCCTTATATTCCAACTGATGTTGTTGATCATAATTATCAATCCAGTTTATAGTCAATTCTAGGATTCTTAAACTTTTCAAAATGCTTAGGGAGATTATATTCTTTGTCTAGTTTTTTAAATATGTAGAAATAATTCTACTTTACTGTAGAATCTCCTAAATTTTTGAACTTTATTCCATCCTTCAATTGTAGTATTATCCCCTTCCTCAGTTAGGGATTCATTCAATTTAAGATCTTGGATGACATTTGGGCATGTAATTTCTAGCATGTCATTGAATTCCATGTTGGGCCTACTACCGATTTTCACCATGGATTCATTTGCTTCATAGGATTTGATTGCAGATTAGGCAATAGATAGATTTCCAATATCTTCTTGCAACCATTGTTATTCTGGGTTAATAGAGCTATTAATAATGATAGTTGGTAAGGAATCTCACCTATCAATTCTTATGACGGTATGAACTTTTGGTCTGATTGAATATTCATAAAATTAGTATTAAAAGAATCCACCTAGTATTGAGTGTATAGTTACTGGGAAAACTATTGAAGAGATGCAAATCAGATGGATCATTGACTTGTTGAGTGGATTCAATATCATGAATAAAACAAGAATTCTCAATAGTATTCATATCCAAACTATTTTTGGAGGGGCACCCATCCTTGATTATTTTTTGGCTACCCATATATAGAGATAATTTCAGGATAATATTTGCTTGTCCATGGTTATTTATGAACATGTTAGTCACAAAAGGATAAAGGGTAAAGTTATCTAATGAATATTCCTTGATAATTTCAGATCTGCTATTGTTTTAACTCTAGCGAGGGATGTAGAAGCTAGTAGGTTATTACTATTTTTTTTATCATTTTTATACTTGGGATTTCTACAGTAGACCTTGTCCATTGCTAAGTCCAAAGAAAAAATGATTTGCTAAGGATTATCAATGGGAAACATCATCATAGCAATGCAAGCATAAGAAGGCTCACTAACATCCTTTACTTCACTCTTGAAATTATTTTTAAATTTTTTATTATTCAAATCACTAGTAGAAACCATCACTCACTCAAGACATGGTGAGGTATGCAATAGGGGTTCTCTACCTATATTAGGATCCAGTTGAGGGCTTATTCTATCAACCATAGAATCATTATAAAATGAGATAGAAGTATTGAATATATGGTGAGGCTAGTTTTAATTTGGATTCCCTTTAGAAACATCTATAAGATTATTGAGATATCTTGTTTGAACATTGATATTATTTCTTGATTTTATGGTCTTATTTTTTCATCTTCCTTTACCTTGACAATAACTGGTTTAATTTCATAGAAAACAAGAGATTGAGAATTCTTCTTAAGATGCATGACCAAAGTGCGGGGGTAGGAGGGGACCAAATTGGCAAAACATAGCAGTGAAACATAAGAAGAACCCTTTAGGATATATTTAGAGATGCCACTTTGAGAGATGCGAAACCCAAACTTTGGCAATGCAATACCATTAGACCAAGCTTTAACCTTAACAAAGACAGGATCATCCAACACAGATTAGTTGGGGTCAAGCAAATATTGATTGTAACATGTAAGGGATGAGATAGACAAACACTCTAAGGAGTTAATTGAGGCTAGGGGATCATTGACCATACCAAAATATGAAGCATTAAAAAAATCAGGGTTTTTAACGCCCCACCAGGGAACCCTAGAATAAGAACAACTAAAAAACAAAAACACAACAAATATTTTTTGTTAAATAAAAGGAACATAATACATCGACCATATTTTAACTGAATCCAATACTAAGTAATTTATTACATAACATAGATGAATCATAACAATTTTTAGCAAAACACTTAATTACATCTCATAACAATCTTCTATGGGTTCCCTAACAATGATATTAAGAAACACTTACTAACATGCATTAAACATCACTAAGTTAATCACATGAAGATAACTTTATTTCATTACATTATTCCAAATCACATATACATGTTTAATAGGATACATTAACTTATTTTAATCAATAAACTCCTAATCATTAATTATTTAAGTCATCATATAAAGGGCTATGCTAAGTTCATTTTAAAGCACCAAATAAAATATTCCTATGATAATCTTCATCAAGAATAAGAACACACATTAATCCACATGAGTACATTGACTTACAAGTTATCCACTAATACATCAACATCTATCATAATAGTCCTATTACAATCCTTCCAACTTGGAGTATCCAATTACACATATCCTTTCAAGTACATGTACAAATATACAATTACATATTATTTTACATCACTACCACCCGACCATGTGGAACCTCAAGGTCCACCCCTGTGCTGGAGATATATACAAGGACCCAAACAACAAGTAAGAAGGCTAGGGATAAAATAATTGAACATACACCACAACCAAGATACACAAGACACCACTGCATAGGATAAGAAAGTAAGGTTAACAACCAAAGGACTTCTAGAGACTTGTACATAAAAGTTGGCACAATAAGATACTAGGATAAATGAAGGATAAAGTGTCATCGCATAGCCTCAACATGGGTTATCCTAGTGGCATCTCGAGACCTTAACCCCCATTTGATGACTCATGCAGAACCAAACAAATCCTTTCATAAAGATAATGTATTGCACAATCATCCAAGTTCCAAATGTCTCTCGAAATGAATAGACCTTCCCAATCTCATCCTCTATCTATATGAGCACACGAGGTCATGAGTGGGGCACAAAACATTATTATTAATATTATTAATTATTAATCTACTCTCCAATGGGTTATCCTAGTGACCAATTAGGGCCCCGATCCTCATAGAGAGACACTCCCCCTCAATGCACCTAGATAACCTATTCTCTATGGCTTATAATAAATATCATAAAACATACAATATGAAAATCAAGAATCTATATACATGAATAGATTGCACAATTTGCAAATAGGACTTCCAAATGAAGACCAAGCACAAGGTCAAGCCCTGAAACTAAATCATAACCTCAAAATCATTGTACCTTTTAACAAGTCAATTTAGGAAAGGGAACATGAATGCCAATATAGCCAAATTAATTCCAATCAAACATATAAATCCAAAATTGACATGGTACACAGTCACCTATAGCCTCTAGAACTGATTGGGAGTCCAAATTGAGCCAAAATTGCAAACCAAAATAGACCCAAAAGACCTGCACAATTGATCTTTATACCTACGTATTTGGGCTCAAAATCCATAGAATTGAGCTCCAAAACTACACAATTGAGCTTTGTAGCTGCGCAGTTGCTTGAAAATATAGAAAAATAAAGATAAACAGAACATAAAGTCTCCAAACTAAAATTTGACAAAAACCCATTTGAATAGAGCTTGAGTACATCCCAAAAACTAAAAAAACTAGACATAGGAATTCATACAAGATTTTCAATCAAACATAAAGAAAAATTGATCAATTGAAACTATCAATTCCCAAACCCGATTTAAGCATATTGCAATATTTACAAAACATGAATAAAGAATTGGTTTCACACAATAGATATAATCAAAAAACCATTTCTAAATCCCCCTTATATTCAATTTTAATCAAGATCACAAATAAATGAAAACCAAAACTGGGAGATAAAAACTTACATGGAAACCTGTGAAGAAAGATAGGAGAAAAAGAGAGATTTTGCAAACCTAATTCTAACCATGAATCCTCTTCAAATCAAAAACAAAATTCCTAAAAACAAGCCTAAATAAATTCAATCCAAGCTCCAAGCAAACTTAGAAAAAAATCCTTCAATCAATATAGACAAATTGCAAACCTGTCTCCAAAATTCACAATCCAAAATTCTCTATAATTTGAAATAATAATTATTCTCTTAAAAATTCATTAAAAAGAATTGTAAAGATTAAAATCTCATAAAGAAATATAAATAAAATTCAAGTAAAGCCTAAATAAAGCTTTGCCAAATCATGCAAAAAAGAAAACGCAAAACCCTAATTAGAAAATCATAAAAATATCACCTATAAAGCATTAAATCAATAATATTAAATTTATTTACAAATTAAAATATTCATAAAACAATTAAACAATAATATTTAAATATTAAAACACCAATTAAAACTTCCCCTAAAAATAATTAACTCTCACTCAACAAGCATGTAAAGAATAAATTATTATTTCCAACTAAATTTAATATAGAACAACTAATTCCACAAAAATTATAATTTCCACTATAAAATAATTCCCACAATAATAAATTATCCATTAATAGGAATATATTCATCAAATAAAAAAAAATTAAAGAAACAATAAATAATTATTAATTATTAATTAATTTATAACAATTAGGCTATAATTAATATCAATAATTAAGAGAACATAAAATCCCACACATTCAAGTAAATCATAAAATAATACCAATATCAAAACAAAACTTACCACTAACAACAGGCCGATAAGATATTGTCTATATGACAAATCTGTCCAGATAAAAATAAAGACTAGATAATTGTCCCTAGGTTAGGACAATGACTAGAGCTAGATACATTTTGGGCCTTGTACTATCTCTTGTACCACTATTGGGATTCAAAGGCATGTTTAGATTTGTAGGACTAGGTGTAGTCGATGCCTGGTACTTGCAACTCGCACAAACCATTTTGCACACACACAAACACACATACATACACACACACACACACACACAAACACTCCCATATAGTGAAAGAAAATTGTTACGCCATATGGAGCTCATGAAGGAGAAATACAAAATCATTCCTTTCACCCTAATCCACTAGCAAACAATATAATAAAGATCCATTCTACACAAAATCCACAAGAATCAATACCATCAATAACCAATCACCAAATCCAAATAATAACATCTTATCACAAATTAACATATCATAAAGCATCATAATAAATCACCAATATATAATCTAAATCATAAGTATACCATCACTAACATTAATATGTCCATCTCAAATAAAGTATAGCAATAATCATGTCCTGAACATATAAGCACCATAAAATAGTGCACTGACATTGGTCACATGAATGTATCCATAGACACACCAACAAAATAAACCACACAATGATTCAAACATAGTCTAACAAGTGAAAATAATAAGTGTCGTGTGTGGGAAGTAGGGTACTTGCAACTGCAACACAAACACTCAATAGATCATTACAAGCATGATTAGCAAATTGAAATCAAACTAAAGATAAACCATGACAAAGTGACCTATCACCTTCTAAGAGATGTGAGTGTGGATTTTCTCTCGGATCTAGATGAGCAATCCCAATGACTTGACTACACCAAGACAAAGGATTTAAAATGATCTGATGTGCAAGCTAGATGAATGCATGGTTAAGATAGATTGATCCAAGAAGCTAATTATGCTAATGATATGCATTGATTATGCTAAATGAAGATGCAATTAACCTAGAAGAGAGATTGATTATGCTATATGATAAAATAATTATACTAGAATATGATCAAATTAAGCTAGATCCAAGATGCAATTTCATATAATAACAATGCTTAAATGATATGCAAGAATGGATATGCCTATAATAAGTGATGCTCTACAAAAAGGATTAGAAAATCTGTTTGACGGCAACACACACAAGAGCACAAGAAACAAACATTAGTGTTAGCAACAAAAGATTATCCTAAACAGGCATATCAAGAGAGATATTAAGCATGAAATAGAAAGCATATAAACATAGAATAAAATAGCTAATCAAGATGCTCATAATTGCTCCTCCCTTGTTCCTCTCCTCTCCAAGTCCCAAATGAGTGTAGCTCTCAGCTTTTAGCACTAGCCATGGATGCCATATGGAGATTCAAGATAGTTGAATATGATAAGCAAATGCTATGCAAGTGTAGATAGTGATGCTATGAGAAAGCTCTATGCTAATGCCAGTATAACAACAATACTCTAATGCTTCTCTTTTGCTTGAGGAGAAGGGTTCTATTTATAGAAGAAATGGGGAAATGAAGGGTTAAGATTGAATGGTTTAATCAAGGGCCAAGTTTGAAAGTTGGGGATCCATGTGCACAATTGGCACCAATAAAATGGTGACAAGTGTCAACATAGGATTGGGTTGAGAGAAGAAGTTGGAGGCATTAAAGGCCTGAGAAGACCTCATGGTTATCTAAAGGCTAAGGGTCAAGTCCAAATTAAGATTACCCACTGGATTAAGAGTTAATCCAAGGATAAACCTTTGTGCAAATGTTTAAGAGATAATCATGGTCAAAGCATTAATGGCCTGATGAGAACTTTGGGTTGGGTAGAGGTTGAGTCAAAACAAATGTTTTAACCACGTGGGAGGGTTTGAGGTAACCATTAATGATTATTGGAGACTTTGGGGATTAAGTGGTTGAAGGTTGAAAGCCTTCAATGGTTATTGGAGACTTTGGGGATTAAGTGGTTGAAGGTTGAAAGCCTTCAATGGTTATCAAAGACTTTGAGCCATTTAGTGGTTGAAGGTTGAAAGCCTTTAATGGTTATCAAAGACTTTGAGGGTTTGAGAAGTGACTTCCCTTTTGCTTAGGAATGTGACAAAGTTTAGAGAAGGGGTTAGGTTATTTAGAAGTGATTAGAAAATTCTAGAAGGGGTTTAGGCATGCAAGTGGATTTTGTAGGAAAATGCAAGTGGGAGAAATTTTGGTATTTTCAATTAAAATAAAATCATTTATTTCAATTAAATGGTGTAATTTGCATTTGGATAAATATTCAAATAAATATTAATTTATTTAAATGAGAAAAATGAAGATAAAGCATTAAAATGCTTGAAGACTTTGAGGGAAACCATTAAAGGCTTGAAAACTTTAAGGAAAACCATTAAAGTCTTAAGAAGACTATAGAAGGAAGCCATCAAGTTTGAAGACTTTAAAGCCATCAAGTTTGAATACTTTAAGGGAAACCATTAAAGGTTTCAAGTGGGTGAGGATAAATAGGATTTTAAATAAATAATTTATTTAAAATAGTTGTGCAACTTGCTTTTGTAGGAAAATACAAGTGGGTGGAGGATAAAGGTGATTTAAATAAATTATTTATTTAAAATAATTGTGCAACTTGCATTTGTAGGAAACTACAAGTGGGTGGAGGATAAAGGTGATTTAAATAAATTATTTATTTAAAATTACTGTGCAACTTGCATTTGTAGGAAAATGCAAGTGGGTAGAGGATAAAGGTGATTTAAATAAATGTTAATTTATTTAAATGTGAGAGGTGGGATTTTGGGGGATTTAAATAAATATTAATTTATTTAAATATGAGAGAATATTTAATTAAATAAATATGATTTATTTATTTAATTAATGGCCTGAATTTGGTTAAGTGAATTAAATCAAATAAATTGAATAATTTATTTAATTAATAGGAGAAGAGGGTTAAGATGAATTAATTAAATATATTAATTTAATTAATTATTAATTGATGGTTAAATAATTAAATAAATACTAAGTATTCATTTAATTAAGTGGATAGATTTATGTGACTACAATAAGAATGCTTGAAATGAGATGAGATGAGGTCCTTTGTGCCCCAAAATGGGGGATATTTATAGGATTTCCAAGGCTAGGGGTGAGGTGGCAGGAATCAATGGTCAATATTGAGTCTAAAGATATCAAGGGTCAAATTAGAGGAGGTTGGAGAAGAGGTTGGAGGGAGGGACACTTGTCATCTCTATGTTGACAAGTGTCAAGGAGCCTTGCTTATAAGAGCGCAAGTGTCCAAGGAAGGAGACATGTGGCATAAGTGTCATGTGTCTCAAGGGGAGAATATCCACCCCATAGGAGGTTAGGATAATGAGCTTAGGATGAGGAGGTTAGGACGGGGTTAGCTAAACCCAGGATTAGGTGGAATGGGTTAGGTTAGGGGGTGGCTAGGTTAGGTGGTTAGAAGTTAGGAGGCATGTGGGGAATTTAAATTTAAAAATTCAAATAATAGGAAAAGGCTAATTAACTTTCAACAACTCATAAATTGATTTGTTTTAATTAATTAGGGGATTAGAAGAAATGAATTAAATGGGGGGGAGGATTAATTAATTTAGATTAATTAATCAAAAGGGAATATTGAAATGAACTTATTAAATAAATCCTTAGATTTATTAATAAGTAGGTGAATGGGGAATTTAATCAAATTGCTAATGAATTCAATTAAATTGGGAAGGGAGATTAATTAATTGCTTATTTAATTAATTATCTTTAGACCATTTTTAGGTGTATACATTTTGCCCCTCTTTGAAGCGAGATGTGATGACGCGTTGATTCAAAGAATAATCTTATTTTGATGATATTAATGTGATATTAGTTCGATAGGATGCCCCAGACATTGATTGATAAATTACGATATGATGATTCCCTCTCGAGAGATCAATTGAGATAATTGACTTTGGAGTGTTTGAATCTTTGCAAAATTGATTTCTCGATTAGAAATGATGTGATTTCTGCAATATTGATTGATGAAAGTGCAAGTTCTTCGATCAATATGATGTGGTTCTCCGTGTAATGATTGATAGAGTTTGATTCAATTGATAAGATTTATTAAATTGATGAGATCGAGATCTAGTCTGGTTTCAGGAATGTCACCTCTTGTATAAGACAAAGATGATTATAGCGTCTGGTTTCAGGAATGATATATCCTATATAAGACTTGATCAAAACCTTTGGTTCCAGGAAATATACATTCTATATAAGACATGATAGAATGGATCGGATGAGATCAATTGATAGAATTGATAAGATTGATTGGATAAAGAATTGACATTTTGTTGATATCTTGTTGTAGGGAGATCTAGATGTGTTGATGTTGGCATATTTAAGGGAGTAGCATAAGATTCACGTTGGATCGACAACATTTGGAGAGAGATGAGTCATCATTTTGATTGTGTATACACCTATGATGATACATAGATGATTCTTACAAAAGATTTGGCCTTGGATAAGATGAGCTTGTGTGATCCTATGCAAGAATAAAATGCAAGCTAAATGAAAATGAAATGCAACGCTATGATCAGACTAGTCACTAGGTTATTGTGTTTTGTCATCATTGAGATTTTAAGATGTGGGAAGTGAGTGCAAACATCGATGTTATAATTGAACCATGATGACTTGAGCACTACTTTCCTAGATATTGATATTGCAAGTTAGCACAAGCATCGAGGTATAATTGAACCAAGATGATCTACATGTTACTTGCGTAAAATAGGCAATATTAACCATTTCTATATGCAAATCGGAAATATCTTCGATGGTACGCTTATGATCATGTCCTGAGACAAATTTTTACATATTAATGATTAATTTACAAACAACAAACAAGAAAAATATCATTTTCCTTCATTGTTCCTCTAGTCAGAGACATCCTGGAGTCACTCAAAAATCATGATAGAAAAAATCAAGATATAAAAGTTGAACCAAAGTTGACAAACTGTTAAAATCATTAGTCAAACGATCATCCATTGAAAAGTGTGATGTGCTTAGACTGACATGTGATTGTTTGATGGTTGATAATTTGATCTCGTGTTCAACATTGGATGTATCTCAGTTTTGCTTGGCAAGTGTTGGCTAACTGTTATTCTACTTGTTTGATGAAGCTCAAAATGATGGAAAATTTTGCCCCCAGCTAGGTGCAAGATTTTTCCCCAAGCCTAGAAACAAGATTATTATGATAAACCCAATGATCCAAACCATGGTGAGAAAACAGTTGTACTGCCTACGTATGTACAAAGGCTTATTTGTGGATATGAACAATGCTAATGGAAATGAATGCAAGCGGAAGGATGCATGAACTAATAGATGGAAGAGCTAGAAGATAGATAACGTCTATTGCCAGGTTTTCACCATCTGTTTTCATTGCACTTTTTTCCCATATTTGATTTTTTTCTCTGTTTTTGTTGTTTTCTAATTTTCCCCTATTTTTGGATTTTTCTGCTTTTCCACTGTTTTTGGATTTTTCTGCTTTTTCACTGTTTTTGGGTTTTTTTGCTTTTCCACTATTTTTGTTTGGATTTTTTTGTTTTTTCCATTGTTTTTTGATTTTTTGCTTTTTCACTATTTTTTGTTTTCCTACTTTTTAATACATAAAACTTCTTCAGATGTATGCTATTGATGGGTTTTTCAAGATGATCCCCATCCTGTGTTGATAGTTGATAGGCTCCTGATCCAAATACTGATGTGATCACAAATGGACCTAACTAGTTTGGTTTAAACTTCCCTTTCTTTTCTTGAGTTGTCTGGTTGTGTGGATTTTCCTTTAGTACAAGTTCTCCAACTTGAAAGGCTCATGGTTTGACCTTGTGATTATAACTACAACATATTCTTTGCTGATATACCTTTAAATGATCAAAGGCATTTTTTCTTTGTTCATGGAGCAATTCTAACTCTTGCAGTCTAGATACTCGTTGTTCTTCATCTGGGATAAGACCTTTTAAGGATACTCATGGAGAAGGTATCTCTACTTCTATTGGCAGTATTGCTTCCGATCCATAGACAAGAGAGAAAGGTGTGGCACCTATTGGTGTGCGGATACTGGTATGGTAGGCCTATAGAGTAGGGTTCAATTGAATATGCCAATCTCTGCCAGCATCATTCACTGTCTTTTTGACAATTTTTCATAATAGTTTTGTTTGATGCTTCTTCTTGCCCATTCCCTTGGGGATAGTAGGGTGTAGAATATTTGTGTTGGATCTTGAATTTTTCACATAGCTCATGTACATCCTGATTCTTGAACGGTCACTCATTATCAGTGATAATAGTCATGGGTATGCCATAGCGACATATGATGTAGTTCAAGATAAATGCAACAATTTGTTTTCCAGTGATATTTGTGAGAGGTACTACCTCAATCCATTTTGTAAAATATTTTGTAGCTACAAGGATAAATTTGTGACCATTGGAGGAGGGAGGATGTATCTTTCCTACTAGATCAAGACCCCATTGGCAGATTGGCCAAGATGTTGCCAAAGCATGAAGTTCTTGTGCTGGTGAATGAATCAAATTTCCATGGATCTGACATTGTTTGTGTATACACCTAAAATTGGTCTGAAGATAATTAATTAAATAAACAATTATTTAATTAATCCCCCTTCCCAATTTAATTGAATTCATTAGCAATTTGATTAAATTCTCCCATTCATCTACTTATTAATAAATCTAAGGATTTATTTAATAGGTTCATTTCAATAGTCCCCTTTGACTAATTAATCTGAATTAATTAATCCTCCCCCCATTTAATTCATTCTTTCTAATCCCCCAATTAATTAAAACAAATCAATTTATGAGTTTTTGAAAGTTAATTAGCCTTTTCCTATTATTTAAATTTTTAAATTCAAATTACCCTCATGCCTCCTAACTTCTAACCACCTAACCCATTCCACCTAATCGTGGGTTTAATTAACCCTATCCTATCTTACACATCATAACCTCCTTATCCTAACCTCCTATGGGTTGGATATTCTCCCCTTGAGACACATGACAAATTTGCCACATGTCTCCTCCCTTAGACACTTGCCTTCTTGTGAGAAAGATTCCTTGACAATTGTCAGCACAGAGATGACAAGTGTCCCTCCCTCCAACCTCTTCTCCAACCTCCTCCAATTCGACCCTTGATATTTTCATATTAAATCTTGACCGTTGATTCCTGCCACCTCAACTTTGGCCTTGGAATTCCTATAATATTCGATATTTTGGAGCACAAAGAATCCCTTGCATTCATAGTTTTAGCATAATTACTATAGGCATTTTCATTTCAATCATCTAGTAATTAGCATTTTGGATTAATCATAGCATGTTAATCTAGTTTCTTAGATAATGCATTTCATATCATTTGCATAATCAAACATGATCAAGTAGCTACTCAACTCTTGAGTTGCCACTTTGGAGGTCATTGCTCTGCTGAGAGCCAATCAATCTGACACCTTCAAGATCCTCAAGAATAGAGGAAAATGGGACATTCCAAGGAAGGCTTATGGTTTGCATCTTTAATTTAGTTTTCAATTAATCTTTCCATTATATTTTATTGTCTCATTAAATGTGTATGCTTGCTTCTATTTACCACATTTTTAGCATCGCATTAATTGGCGCCCATCATGGGGCCTAGCCCCTTTGATATTTAACAAGTTTGCTTGCAGAAAATCTTATTGACAGGTTGATTAACTCTTTTGGTGTGCAAATTAGCTCTCTCGGGCTCCTGAATCACGTTCTTGGTGTCTATTGTAGCATCCCAACACCTCAAATGGCATTTATGGGAGATTTCTCAACTCTATTTTTTATGTTTTTCTCTGCTTTAGCATTTTCAGTCTGTACCTTAGCATTTTGGTATGTTTTGTGGTGTTTTTGGTATATTTGACAATGTTTTCAGTCATTTTAACAATGTTTTTGGTCAATTCTGGAACGTTTTTGGGCAATTCAGTAGCGTTTCTAGTGTTCAGACTAATGTTTTGGATCAATTTGGTAGCGTTCTTGGCACATATGATGGAGTTCTTGGTCAATTTGATGGCACTTTCAATTTTTTATTGATTTTTCTAATGTTGTATTTTGCATTTCTTATTTATGCTTCTAGACTATCATTTTCCTGAACCTTAATTTGCAGATTATTGGTTTTGCAAGTACTTATTTTGTTGTGAGAGACCAGAGTCATAAACCATTTCACCATCAAAGAACACAATATAAACTACTAACTTTGTTTGCAGCCACAGGATTTTTCACTTATTTTTGATAAATTTGGCACATAGACTAATTACAATGGAAATGAACAAACATTTCTTATGTGTTTTGATGATAGGCAAGGATGCTCTCACCTTTCTTGGGTGATCAGAAAGCTAGACTCATCTTTTTCTTTCAATAGTGCATATCTTTAGCGGGCCTGCCCTCCCAAGGAGCCTTTAAGGCCAAAGCCATTAAGGCCGGTGAGAGGGGAATGACCCAAGTGGGAACAACAAACACCAAGTACTCCAGCCCACTATAAAATAAATGTGATTTTGATGAAAATCAAGTCAATGACAGTGCTCAGGAATAGCTCTCCTCTGTACCTTCAGGTATATCAAACCTTGGTTTTTAAGGCTGGGAGACCTCTTAATTAAGTTTATACCCCGACACGCTGAATAAATCCCTTACTAGTTCCAATTAAAATTAGAAGCTACTTGTTTTACCTCCGAACATTATTAAATTCTTAGTGCATGGAGGGGGAAGAATCTCTCCTCAAGACACTCACCATATGTCCCTCTTGAGTGCATGTGCGAACTCCCTTTTTGAGACCTTATTGCTAGGCTCATAATGGGACTCCACTAGCTCTCACAAAGGTAAAAACACGGGTGCCCTTTAGGGGGTGACAAGCCTGTGTGAGCTGACAGGGTACCAAGTGTGGGCTAAGAACAAATAATGAAGCCAATCTCCTTAGTATAGACTGAATGATGTGTTTTTAATTGTTCAAAACCCATGAAAACTTGGGCTTTCTTTAAAGCTTCTTGAACATACACTTTATGTGTCCTTTGGGACAAAAATACAATTTGAATTATGTGTTTGTAAGTCAAGTCAAGATATCATCCATTGAAATACAACAAATATTGCAAACTCAAACTTCAAATTGTCAAATTTACAAGTTTCACAACAGATTAGCTCTTTCAGTCCAAATAGTATCTCTTTCGGTCCAAACAGTAGATCTTTCAATCCAAACAGTAGCTTTTTCAATCCAAACAATAGCTCTCTCGGTCCAAATAGTAGCTCTCTCAGTCCAAATTATAGCTCTTTCAGTCCAAACAATAGCTTTCTTAGTCCAAATAGTATCTCTCTCGGTCCAAACGATAGCTCTCTTGGTCCAAATTGTAGCTCTTTCAGTCCAAACAATAGCTCTCACGGTCCAAATAATAGGTCTCATGGTCCAAACGTCAACTCTCTTAGTATGAATGTTATCTTTCTCATATTTCAACATTAACTCTCCAAGGTTGAGCTTTCTAGGTATAAACATCAATTTTCCCAGTCTACACTTTAACTCTTGGGGTGAAAATAACCATTGTCTAAGTTCTAACATCACTAGTTTAAACTTTAGAGTTCTTGGTTTAAAGAACAGAGTTTCTGGTCTAAAAAACAACTCTCTTGGTCTAAACAACAACTTTCATGGTAAAAAAAACAACTGTCTTAGTTTAAACAATAGAGTTCTTGGTCTAAATGTCAGCTCTCTTGGTCTAAACAACAGCTCTTCTAGTCTAAACAACAACTCTTCTGGACTAAACAACAACTCTCTTGGTTTAAACAATAGAGTTTTTGGTCGAAACAATAACTCTCTTAGTTTAAACAATAGATTTCTTGGTCTAAATGTTATCTCTCTTGGTCTAAATGTTATCTCTCTTGGTCTAAATGTCAACTCTCTTGGTCTAAACGTCATCTCTTTTGGTCTAAATGTCAACTCTCTTGGTCTAAACAACAACCCTTTTGGGTTGAATGTCAAATTGCTCATGTTTTAGCACTAGATCTCCTAGTTTGCACTTGCTAGGTCTAAATATCAGTTATCTTAGTCTGAAAATCAAAAAGTTAGGTCAAAACAACAATCTCCTAAGTTCAAACACCCAATTTGCTGAGTCTAAACATCATTGTTTTGAACTTAGAGTCACTGCACTACAAAATAGAATTTTTGGTCTATTCCTCAACTTTCTTAGTTAGTTTGTAAGCATTTATGGTCAATATAGTAGTGTTTCTGGTATATAGTAGCATTTCTTGCCAGTATAGCAATGTTTTTAGTCAGTTTATCAACACTTTTGTTGAGTATAGCAGCGTTCTCGATCAGTTTGTCAGCATTTCTGGTCAGTTTGTCAGTATTTCTAGTCAGTTTGTCAGCATTTTTGGTTAGTTTGTCAGTATTTTTGGTCAGTATAGCAGCGTTCTCGGTAAGTTTAGCAGCATTTCTGGTCATTTTGTTAGCGTTTTTGGTAAACTGCACTAAAATCAGAAAACAGAAACAACCCATTTCTCAGACAGTCAAACATAGAGACTGGGTCATCTTCTTGGGTCACTTAGTCAGGTTATCTTTTGTTAAAATAGATTCAAAGATAGACACACTAAGGTTCTCAAATAGTCTTCTCCAACAAGTTTAAGATCTAACATCTCAAAGTGCAACATCGCACCTTCTTTGATAAATTGATCACTCAAAAAATAGTTTCTCACCAGGATCCATCATCCTCTATCACAAAACTACAATGTTTGATCAAGATAACCTTGTCCCACATCGTAGGATATATCATTCCTATTGGACTTGGTTTTATCAAAATCATCATCATTGCACTCCAAACTAAGGTTGAAAAACTTAGAAATCTACGAATACTTGAATTATCTTTTCACGTCATATCACTCTATCATACCTACATTGACAGTTGGTCACTTATCGAAACACCTTCTAGACAATTGGATCCTTGCACAATATTCAACACACATGTATGCCCATTTTAACTAGACCGCAGAGATGAAAGATCGAAGAAACATAAATAGAAACATTCAAAATAGTTGAAGATCATAAAAACATGGAATACCAAAGCAAAATACAAGAAGAAGACATAACAGGTCAACTTATCAGAGAAATCAAACAAGTCCAAAATTAAAATCCAACTATGTCAAAACATCACAAGGATTCAAATGCATCTCCAAAGAAAGGTGACTCTTTTATGCAACTCTTAAAGTGATCCCTAAAGGATTTTGCTGACGAAGGTCAAAATTGCGCACTTATGTCTATCAATGGCTCATCCCCCCATAAGAAAATTGACTCTCCAAAGGAATCTATTCCTACACCTCTTAAACACTGGCAAGAACTTTCCATAGCATCCTCACAAAACAATACACCCAAGGATGAAGTTCCCCAAGGGATATCCATAATAGCCATAAATTTTTTTTTAGAGGATCCTATTCAAAGCCCATCTTCTTCATATCTAAACATTGATTTCTTGCAACATCCCCATAACACTCCCTTTAAACTTGAAGTCCTCTTTCAAAAAAATCTTGTTAAACATGTCCTAATAGATGGGGGAGTTGGCTTAAACATTTTCTCATTGAGTCTTGTTCATGCTGTAGGTTATTCTGAAGATGTAGTTGATCCCCCAAAAAATATCACATTCAAAGCATATGATGAAGAAGAGTGTTTCTCTAAAGGAATTGTGATACTACCCATCAGAGTGGGACCTTTGCAGAAAGACACAGCATGCCAAGTCCTAGACTTGGATTTATCATACAACATACTCTTGGGAAGACCATGGATACATGACATACAAGCTATTCCATCAACATATCATCAGTGCCCGGAGTTTCCAAACAATGGGCAGGAAATCACGATCTCAACAGACTCAAATACATTACAGTGTTGTAGTAATCTAAAATTGACTCGAGAGGTTATTATTCCACATAATAGAGAGACATCATATTCAACCACACAATCCAAAGAAAAATCATTTGCCTTAATTTTGTCAAGTATGGAAAAAAAAATATAGCTAAAGATCGAGGGAATGAAGAATATTCATTGTCCTAGTGACCACTTTCTCCTAAATCCTATGGAGAACCATTAAACTCTCAACAACAACCAATTGTGAAACATCTTCCAATATTCTATTGGAGTATTTGTTAGTGCTGGGACCTTATCAGAGGAAACATAAGACAAAGATGTGCTACAAGAGCTATACAAGGATGAAGAAGTCCAACAAAAGATCATTAATTTTAGAATACCTATAGAAAAATATGGAAAAGGATTTAGCATTCTTCAAAAAATGGGATACACTGGAACAGGTCCTATAGGAAAAAGAAAAGAAGGTATCTCAAAACCTATACAACCTCATACTCAGTAGGCTACAAAACAATTAGGCTTAGGGTACAGACAAGTTACTCTACAAGAGGATAAATGTTCTAAGCAACAAAAAGATGAACATGATAACAGATAAGAGCAACTTGCAATTGAAAGGGAAGAAGATGTAGATGTCGATATAGTTCATGCATATAAAGGACAAACGTTAGGAACTAGCCCACTTGAATTAGGATCATATTCGGTTGAATTGGACTTAATCGAGGATGATCAGGAGATACTTGCAAGAGGTCATTCTAATGAGAGTATCATTGTAGGCATTGAAGTACATATATAAAACTTTGACATCTCTATCATGACCCTAAATACCCTCGAAACATCTTAACCTGAGGACCCCTTACCTCTAATCCACCTTGAACTTGGACTGGGAAAATGAAAGACATGCTACCATTAATACTTTTCCTAATGACCATGCCATATCCTTATATATTGATACAATAAAACCCACAACAACTTTCACCAAGAATTTTTCCAATGCATCTTCCAATCAAGTGGGTGCCAAATCTCCTAGTCGCAAAAGTGAAAATAAAGAAAACAATATCAAGTCTAATGCTAAAAACCATTTATTCGCAACATTACACTGAGAAAAATTAAAAAGAAAGGATGCATCTAATGGTAAAAAACTCCTCAAGGTGCCAGAAGATGGGAGATTTCACACCTTACCTGAATTTTATCAAGAGAGGTCATCTATCCTGATAGAAGTGACAAAGGCAGTTAACATTGGTACAATTGATCTATATCCAACACCTTCTCTATCAAAACTAGAAAGGCAAAAATATTTGGAACTCTTCAAAAGGAGGCAAATCAAAAGATGGTCATATGCAGACATTCCTGGGTTGGATCCAGATCTTATAATACATCACCCAAATATTATTCCAGGAGCAGGCATCAATAATGGAGCATAACATGGATCAAGATAAAGCATTCTATTCATCACACCACAAGGTCATACAATTCCAAAAGTGTACAAATTAAGATTTCCATGCACCAATAATACAACATAATATGAAGCTTTTGTCATAAGAATCAAAATGGCCATACAATGGAACATTACACAACTTCAAGTCTTTGGAGACTCTCAACTTGTCATCAATCAAATCAATGATGATTATCAAACAAAGGATGAAAAGATAATTCCTTATAAGAAGATGGTTGATGATGTCAAGAAATACTTTTTTGAAATAACTTTTCGACAGATTTTGAGGAGTGACAACAAATTAGAAGATGCCATGGCAACACTTGCTTCTCTTCTTCAGACACAAGAAAATCAAGAGTGTTATAAATTCTTAGTGGAAGAGTCCTTTTACCCTGCACATGATTATGTTGATTCCCAAATTTTCTATCACCTTGTTGGACATGATTCCTCTCGCTATGGCCAAATTCATACATACCTAAATGATAACACCCACCCTCCAGATGTCAAAAAACCAAAATAAAAATTTCATTCGCCAATCTTCCCATTATACTCTTGTCACGGATACCCTTTTTAAATGAGGTCTGGATGATACTTTTTTAAGATGTCTTGAGAAAGAAGAATCTAAGAAGGCCTTAAATGAATTCCATAACAACATTTGTGGCACTCATTCAAGTGGTCTTACGCTTTCAAGAAAACTCATACATTGGGGCTATTATTGGCCAACTATAGAACGCGATTCTTTTCAGATAGCTAAAACATGCAAACAATGTCAGATCCATGGAAATTGAATTCATGCACTAGCACAAGAACTTTATGCTTTGGCAACATCTTGGCCTTTCTACCAATGGGGTCTTGATCTAGTAGGAAAGATAAATCCTTCTTCATCCAATGGTCACAAATTCATCCTTGTAGCTACCAAATATTTCACAAAATGGATTGAGGCAGTACCTCTCATCAATATCACAGGAAAACAAATTGTTGCATTTATCTCGAACTACATCATCTGTCGCTATGGAATACCCATGAACATTATCACTAATAATGGGCAACTGTTCAAGAATTAGGATGTACAAGAGCTATGTGAGAAATTCTAGATTCAACACAGATTCTCCACACCCTACTATCCAGAAGGGAATGGACAAGTAGAAGCATCAAACAAAACAATTTTAATAATCCTCCAAAAGATAGTAAATGATGGTGGTAGAGATTGGCATATTCAATTAAACCCTACTCTATGGGCCTACTGTACCAATATCCACACACCAACAGAAGCCACACCATTCTCTCTTATCTATGGATTAGAAGCAATACTACCAATAGAAGTAGAGATACCTTCTCTACGAGTATCATTAAAAGGTCTTATCCCAAATGAAGAACAAAGAATATCTAGACTACAAGAGCTAGAATTGATCCATGAATGATGATAAAATGCCTTTGATCATTTGAAGGTGTATTAGCAAAGAATGTGCCAAAGTTATAATCACAAGGTCAAACCAAGAGCCTTTCAAGTTGGAGAACTAGTACAAAAGGAAAATCGACACAACCAATCAGATCGAGAAAAGAAACAGAAGTTTGAACCAAATTGGTTGGGTCTGTTTGTGGTCACAACAGTATTTGGGTCAGGAGCATATCAGATATCAATGCCAGATGGGGATCAGCTCGAGGAACCCATCAATAGCATGCATTTGAAAAAAATTTATGTCTAAAAGCAGAAAATTCAAAAAATAGTAAAAAAGCAAAAAAATAAAAAATAGTGGAAAAGCAGAAAAACCAAAAACAACGGAAAATCATAAAATACAAAAATAGCGAAAAAAAAAAATCAAATATGAGAAAAAGTGCAATAAAAATAGATGGTGAAAACTTGGCAATAGATGCTATCTGCAAGCTAGCTCTTCCATCTATTAGTTCATGCATCCTTCCGCTTGCATTTCATTTTCTATCAACGCTATTCATATCCATAATGAAGCCTTTGTGCATACGCAGGCATCGCGGGTGATTTCTCACCATGGTTTGGATCATGTCATCCTAATAAAGTTTGTTTCTAGGCTTGGGGCAAAATCCTACACCTAGCTAGGGGCAAAATTTTTTATCGTTTTGAGATTCATCGAATAGGTAGAACAATAGTTAGATGAATTTTGTCACATGAAATTGAAACACATCCAACATTGAACACATGATCAAATTATCACCCATCAACCTATCACATTTTAGTCTAAGCACATCACACACATATCAATGGATGATATCTTTTGGATAATGATTTTAACACTTTGGTTCAACTTTTATATCTTGATTTTCGCTATCATGATTTCTGAGTAAATCTAGGATGTCTCTAACTAGAGGAACAAGGAAGGAACATGATATTTTTCTTGTTTGTTGCCTGTAAATTAATCATTAATATGTGCAAATTTGTCTCAGGACATGATCATCAGAGTATCATCGAAGACATTTCCGATTTGCATATAGAAGTGGCTAATACTGCCTGTTTTACGCAAGCAAAACTCAGGTAATCTTGGTTTAATGATACCTTGATTCTTGTGCTCACTTGCAATATCAAAATACAGGTAAATCATGCTCAGGTCATCATGGGTCAATTATACCATCGATGTTTGTACTCACTTACATTTTAAAAATCTCCAGGATGACAAAACGCAATAACTAAGTGACTGGTCTAATTGTAGATTTGTATTTCATTTGTATTTTGCATTTACATTTAGCTTGCATGGGATCACAAAATCTCATCTTATCCAAGACCACATCTATCACAGGAAACATAAATGGGTAAAAGCACAAAGCTGTGTCACGTTTTAGGCTAACTTATCAACACAAGTGAATTTAAGTAATTCTAACTAAAAATTAATTTTAGTCAAACATATGGTCTATATAGATTCATTATAGCTAAGGTATATATGGGCCACAAATTTTCCAATTGGAAGTGTCTACTAATTGTATATTTTATACCACTTTAGGTCTAATTACCAAAAAAAATTAAAACTCTCCTACTCTTATAAATAATATTTTTTTTGAAATGTAAAAATACCCTTTTATAGATCTATAAGTGAGTTTTCCAAAATATATAACTTTTAATATTTTAATTAGTTTTTATATTTTATATTTTATTTTTATTGAAAGCGAGTCATCAACACTAAAATATAAGGTTGATTATCTTGTCAAGGAAAAATACTAAAATTTATTTAAAAATTTTGAAAAAAATATGACGCAGTAGAGAAAAGAATTTATGTCAAGATATAATTTTTTTTCTAATTTTGATAAATAGTTAAGGAAAAAAGTGGTGGGAATTGGAAAGAGTTATATTTCAGCATGCACAACTTTTCAAATTTATTGAAAAATATATATTTATAAAAATTAATTAAAAATATATCCATGCACTAAAGTTTTAAGTTATCAATAAACATAAAAAAATTGACGAAAAAAAGGTAAAATTTACTAAATAAACTGTGGTGGCTTGTGTAACTTCAATTTCAGCATTTTATCAACAACTAAATTATAGAGTTTACTTTATAAAAAACTACATTCAAATAAATTTTTAAATTTTTCTTAAAATTACAAACATAAAATGGACAAAAGAATATAAATTTTATTAGTTTACATCATTTCAAAATTCAAAACATATATTTCACTTTCTATTGATTTAATTTAAAAAGTTGAATCAGCATTGACCATTTCCTTTATAAAAGTGTGACACGACTTTGTACTTTTACCCAAATGTATCATCATAGGTGTATACACAATTAGAATGATGACTCATGTCTCTCTAGATATTGTCGACCCAATGCAAATCTTATGCTACTCCCTCAAATATGCCAACATCAGCTTATCTGAATCTTTCTGCAACAAGATATCAACAAAATGTCAGTTCTTTATCCAATCAATCTTATCAATTCTATCAATCCATAGCATCTGATCCATCCTATCATGTCTTATACAGGATGTATCTTTCTTGGACCCAACTATTTTATCATGTCTTATACAAGATATATGGTTCTTGAAACCAGATGCTTTGATCATCTTAGTCTTATACAGGCAGTGTCATTCCTGAAACTAGACTAGATATCAATCTTATCAATCTAATCAATATTATCGAATTTAGCCAAGCTTTATCAATTATCACATCAAGAACCACATCACAGTGATTGGAAAACTAGCACTTTCATCCACCAACATTGCAAAAATCAACTCATTTCTAATTGGGAAATCAATTTTGCAAAGATTCAAACACTCCAAAGGTTAATTATCTCAATTGATCTCCTGAGGGGGCATCATCGTACTGCAATTTATCAATCAATGTCTGGGGCATCCTATCAAACCAATATCACATCAACATCATCAAAATGAGATTATTCTTTGAATCAACGCATCATCACACCTCGCTTCAAAGAGGGGCAAAATGTGTACACCTAAAAATGGTTTGAAGATAATTAAATAAATAAGCAATTATTTAATTAATCCCCCTTCCCAATTTAATTGAATTCATTAGCAATTTGATTAAATTATCCCATTCATCTACTTATTAATATATCTAAGGATTTATTTAAATAGGTTCATTTGAATAGTCCCCTTTAATTAATTAATCTGAATTAATTAATCCTCCCCCCATTTAATTCAATCCTTCTAATCCCCTAATTAATTAAAATAAATCAATTTATGAGTTGTTGAAAGTTAATTAGCCTTTTCTTATTATTTTAATTTTTAAATTCAAATTACCCACATGCCTCCTAACTTCTAACCACCTAACCTAACCATCCCCTAACCTAACCCATTCCACCTAATCCTGGGTTTAACTAACTCTTTCCTATCCTGCACATCCTAACCTCCTATGGGTTGGATATTCTCTCCTTGAGACACATGGCAATTTTGCCACATGTCTCCTTCCTTAGACACTTGCCCTCTTATGAGCAAGATTCCTTAACACTTGTCACCACAGAGATGACAAGTGTCCCTCCCTCCAACCTCTTCTCCAACTTCCTCCAATTCGACCCTTGATAGTTTCATATTCAATCTTGACCATTGATTCCTACCACCTCAACTTTGGCCTTGGAATTCCTATAAATATCCCCCATTTTGGAGCATAAAGGATCCTTTGCAATCATAGTTTGAGCATCATTACTATAGGCATTTTCATTTCAATCATCTAGTAAATAGCATTTTGGATTAATCGTAGCATGTTAATCTATTTTCTTAGATCATGCATTTCATATCATTTGCATAATCAATCATGATCAAGTAGCTACTCAACTCTTGAGTGGCCGCTTTGGAGGTCATTGCTCTGCTGAGAGCCAATCAATCCAACACCATCAAGGTCCTCAAGAATGGAGGAAAATGAGACATTACAAGGAAGGCTTATGGTTTGCATCTTTAATTTAGTTTTCAATTAAGCTTTCCATTATGTTTTATTGTCTCATTATATATGTATGCTTGCTTCTATTTACCACATTTTTAGCATCATAGTTTGCATGTTTTAGCTATTTAAAAAAGAATCTCGTTCCATAGTTGGCCAATAATAGCCCAAGCGTATGAGTTTTTTCAAAAGGGTAAGACCACTTGAATGAGTGCCACAAATGTTGTTATGGAATTCATTTAAAGCCTTCTGAGATTCTTCTTGCTCAAGACATCTTAAGAGAGTATCATCCAGACCTCGTTTAAAAAGGGTATCTGCGACAAGAGTATAATGGGAGGATTGGCGAATAAAGTTTCTCTTTTGGTTCTTTGACAAGTTAGGAGGGAGGATATTATATTTTAGATATGTGTAAGTTTGGCCATAGCAAGAGGAATCATGCCCAACAAGGTGACAGATAATTTGGGAATCAGGACAATTATGTGCAGGGTAAAACAACTCTTCCACCAAGAATTCGTAATGCTCTTTATTTTCCTATGTGTGAAGTAGAGAAGCAAGTGTTGCCATGGCATCTACTAATTTTTTGTTATTCCTTAGAATCTACTCAAAATATTTTTTGACAAAGTATTTCTTGATATCATCAACCATATTTTTATAAGGCATTAGCTTTTCATCTTTTGTTTGATAATCGTCATTGATTTGATTGATGACGAGCTAAGATTCTCCAAAGACCTGTAGCTGTGTAATGTTCCACTCTATGGCCATTTTGATTCTTGTGACTAAAGCTTCATATTCTGCTATGTTGTTGGTGCATGGAAAGCTTAATTTGTACGCTTTTGGAATTGTATGACCTTGTGGGGTGATGAATAGATCAATGCCTACTCCTGATCCATGTTGTGTTCCATTATTGATGCCTGCTCCTGGACTGACATTCGGGTGATGCGTTATAAGATCTAGATCTAACCTTGGAATTTTTGCATATGACCAGGCAAAATTGATTTGTCGTCTTCTTTTGAAGGGTTCCAAATATTTTTGCCTTTCATATGTTGATAGAGAGGTTGCTAGATGTAGATTAGTTGTGCCAATGTTAACTACCTAGTTCGGTTCTATCAGGATAGATGACCTCTCTTGATAGTATTCAGGTAAGGTGTGAAATCTCCCATCTTCTGGTGCCTCGAGGAGGTTTTCACCATTAGATGCATCCTTTCTTTTTACTTTTTCTCAATCTAATGTTGCCAATAAATGGTTTTCAGCATTAGACCTGATATTGTTTTCTTTATTTTCACTTTTGTGACTGGGAGATTTGGCACCCACTTGAATGGAAGATGCGTTGTTGAAATTCCTGGTAAAATTTGTTGCGGGTTTGATTGCATTAAGATATAAGGATATGGCATGGTCATTAGGAAATGTATAAATGGTAGTATGTATGTCATTTTCCCAGTCAATAAGTTTAGGATGGATTAAGGGTAAAGGATCCTCAGGTTGAATTGTTTCAAAGATATTAGGGGTCATGATAGATATGTCAGATCTTTCAATATGTATTTCAATGCCTAGCACGATACTCTCATCAGAATGACATTTCACAAGTAGCTCTTGATCATCCTCTATTAAGTCCAAGTCAATCGAATGTGATCCTAATTCAAGTGGGCTAGTTCCTAATGTTTGTCTTGCATACGCATGAACTACATCGACACCTACATCTTCTTCTTCCCTTTCAACTTCAAGTTGCTCTTGTTTGTTATAATATTTATCTTTTTGTTGCCTAGAAGATGTGTCCTCTTGTAGAGTAACTTGTCCATACCCTAAGCCTGATTTGTCTATAGCCTGTCGAGTATGAGGTTCTATTGGTTATAGAATACCTTCCTTCCTTTTTCCTAAAGGACTCGATCCAATGTATCTCATTTTTTGGAGGATGTCAAATCCTATTCCATATTTTTCTGTAGATATTCTGACATTGTTGATCTTTTGCTGGACTTCATCATCCTTGTATAGCCACTATAGCACATCTTTGTCTTATGTTTCTGCTGATAAGGTCCAAACATTGATAAATACTCCATCAAACATAGGAAGATTTTTCACAATGGGTTGTTGTTTAGAGTTTGATAGTTTTCTATAATATTTAGGAGAAAGTGGTATCCGTGATAGTGAATATTCTCCATTCCCTAGATCTCTTAGCTGCATTTGTTTTTCCATGCTTGACAAAATTGAGGCAAATGATTTTTCCTTGGATTGTGTGTTTGAAGATGATGCCTCTTTGTTATGTGGAATAATAACTTCTTGAACTAATTTTAGATTACTACAGTACTGTAATGGATTTAAGTCTGTTGACATCATGATTTCCTACCCATTTTATGGAAAATTTAGGCATTGATGATATGTTGATGGAATAGCCTGTATGTCATGTATCCAGGGTCTTCCCAAGAGTATGTTGTATGATAAGTCCAAGTCTAAAACTTGGCACGTTGTGTCTTTCTGCAAAGGTCCCACTCTGATGGGTAATATCATAATTCCTTTGGAGGAATGCTCTTCTTCATCATATGCTTTGATTGTGATCTTTTTCTAGGGATCAAATGCATCTTCAAAATAACCTAGAGCATGAACAAGACTCAATGAGCAAATATTTAGGCCATATCCCCCATCTATTAGGACATGTTTAACGAGCGTCCTATGAATGAGGACTTCAATATGAAAGGGAGTGTTATGGCAATATTGCAAGGTATCAATGTTTGGACATGAAGGAGATGGGCTTTGAATATGATCCTCTGAAATTGGTTTGATGTCAATTATGGATATCCCTTAAGGAACTTCATCATTGGGTGCATTGTTTGGTGAGGATGCTATGGAAGGTTCTTGCTAGTTTTCAAGAGGTGTAGGAATAGATGCCTTTGGAGAGTCAATTTTATTATGGGGGGATGAGCCATTGCTAGACATAGGTGTGTGATTTTGATCTTCTTCAGAAAAATCCCTTAGGGATCTCTGTAAGAGTTGCATAAAAGAGCTGTTAGAATATTTAATCTTTACTTGGCTTAGGTTTATTTGTATTTAGTTTAGGATATTCCTTTGGAATTCCTACATGTAATTTGTCCTCTAGTACATGTATGAGGACAAGTCATTTCTTTTATTTTCCTTTATTAAGGAATATTAGATTCCCTCCATAAGAAGATGTGGGCACATAGTACACACATTTTATGAATGGTGACATTCATAGATTTGGGAGTTACTTTGTAACTCCTCTCCTCATCTATATTTAAGATATGTTTCCTCTCTCATTTCTTCTTAATGACATTATTGTAATGAGATTCTCTCTCTCTCTCTCTCTCTCTCTCTCTCTCTCTCTCTCTCTCTCACATTTTAGGCATTGCCTCATTCATAATATCACAAGGGGTTTTTCTTTGCTTTTCCCCTTTCAAAATTTCTTGTGCCTCCTTCTTCACATTTGGGTGATTGCTCCAAGGTTTCTTCATTTCTCTTGGTAACATTTACTTCATCAATAAACTTACTTGGATTTTATTATTCTTTCCTTGCTCTTGTATTTCCTTTAAAGAGCCACCTTTCTTTGGAGATGCATTTGAATCCTTGTGAGGTTTTGACATAGTTGGCTTTTGATTTTGGACTTGTTTGATTTCTCTGATATGTTGACATGTTATGCCTTCTTCTTATATTTTGCTTTGGTATGCCATGTTTCTATAATCTTTAGCTATTTCAAATGTTTCTATTTTCATTTCTTCGATCTTATGCCTAAAAGCTCTAGATAAAATTGTTGTGTGTGTGGAATAGGGTACCTACGGCTGCAACACAAACACTCAATAGATCATTACAAGCATGGTTAGAAAATTGAAATCAAATGAAAGATAAACCATGACAAAGTGACCTATCACCTCCTAAGAGATGCGAGTGTGAATTTGCTCTCAGATCTGGATAAGCAATCCCAGTGACTTGACTACACCTAGACAGGGGATTTGAAATGATATGATATAAAAGCTAGATGATATTGATTATGATATATTGATCCAAGAGTCTAATTAAGCTAATGATTTGCATGATTAAGCTATGATGATGATGCAATTAAGCTAGAATAGAGATTGATTAAGCTACAAAATTCAACAATTATGCTAGAAAATGATCAAATTAAACTAGATCTAAGATGCAATTGCCTATAATAACAATGCTTAAATGATATTATAAATGGGATATGCCTATAGTAACAATTCCTAAAAGTAAAATGACATGGGATCATTTGTTCTCCAAAATAGGGGATATTTATAGGATTTCCAAGGCTAGGGGTGAGGTGGCAAGAATCAAGGGTGAAATTGGAGGAGGCTGGAGAAGAGGTTGGAGGGAAGGACACTTGTTATCTTTGTGGTGACAAGTGTCAAGGAGCCTTGCTCATAAGAGGGCAAGTGTCGAAGGGAGGAGACATGTGGCCTAAGTTCCATGTGTCTCAAGGGGAGAATATCCACACCATAGGAGGCTAGGATAAGGAGGTTAGGATGTGCAAGATAGGATAGGGTTAGTTAAACCCAAGGTTAGGTGGAATGAGTTAGGTTAGAGGGATGGTTAGGTTAGGTGGTTAGAAGTTAGGAGGAATGTGGGTAATTTGAATTTAAAAATTCAAATAATAGGAAAAGGCTAATTAACTTTCAACAACTCATAAATTTATTTGTTTTAATTAATTAGGGGATTAGAAGGAATGAATTAAATGGGGGGAGGATTAATTAATTTGGATTAATTAATGAAAGGGGACTATTGAAATGAACCTATTGAATAAATCCTTAGATTTATTAATAAGTAGATGAAAGGGATTTAATCAAATTGCTAATGAATTCAATTAAATTAGGAAGGGGGATTAATTAAATATTTGCTTATTTAATTAATTATCTTCAGACCATTTTTATGTGTATACATTTTGCCCCTCTTTGAAGCAAGGTGTGATGACGCATTGATTCAAAGAATAATTTCAATTTGATGATGATATTGGTTTGATAGGACACCTCAGACATTGATTGATAAATTGTGGTACAATGATGCCCCCTTGGGAGATCAATTGAGATAATTGACCTTTGGAGTGTTTGGATCATTGTGAAATTGATTTCCCGATTAGAATTGATTTGATTTCTGCAACATTGATTGATGAAAAGTGCGAGTTCTTTGATCACGATGGTGTGGTTCTTGATGTGATGATTGATAGAGCTTGATTGATTGGATATGTTTGATTAGATTGAGAAGATCAAGATCTAGTTTGGTTTCAGGAATGACACCTCCTATATAAGACAAAGATGATCAAAGTGTCTGGTTTCAGGAATGATATATCATGTATAAGACTTGATCATAATGTCTGGTTCTAGGAAACATACATCCTGTATAAGACATGATAGAATAGATCAAATGTGATAGAATGATAGAATTGATAAGGTTGATTGGATAAAGAACTAACATTTTGTTGATATCAGGTTGCAGAAAGATTCAGATATGGTGATGTTGGCATATTTAAGGGAGTAGCATAGGAGTCGCGTTGGGTCGACAATATCAAGAGAGAGATGAGTCATCGGTCTAATTGTGTATACACTTATGATGATATATTGATAATTCCTGTGATAGATTTGACCTTGGATAAGATGAGCTTGTGGGATCCTATGCAAGAATGAAATGCAAGCTAAATGCAAATGAAATGAAAAGCTACGACCGGACCAGTCACTAGGTTATTGTGTTTTGTCATCATTGATCTTTTTTGAAATGTGGGAAGTGAGTGAAAACATCGATGGTATAATTAAACCATGATGACCTAAGCACTACTTTCTTGGATTTTTATATTGCAAGTTAGCACAAGCATCGAGGTATAATTGAACCAAGATGACCTGAGTGTTGCTTGTATAAAATAGGCAGTATTAACCATTTCTATACACAAATCGGAATGTCTTTGATGATACTCCGATGATCATATCCTGAGATAAATTTGCAGATATTAATGATTAATTTATAGACAACAAACAAGAAAAATATCACGTTCCTTCCTTGTTCCTCTAGTCAAAGACATCATGGAGTCACTTAGAAATCATGATAGAAAAAATCAAGATAGAAAAGTTGAACAATCATTGATTAAAGTTGCGAACATCATTAGTCAAAATATAGCATCCATTAATATGTGTGTGTCATTCTTAGATTGACATGTGATAGGTTGATGGTTGACAAAGTAATATTGCATTCAATATTGGATGCGTCTCAATTTTTTCGTTTGACAAGAGCTACCTAACTATTGTTCTACCTGTTTGATTAAGCTCAAAATGGTTGAAAATTTTACCCCCATCTAGGTGTAGGATTTTGCCCCAATGCTAGAAAAAAAGTTATTATGATATACCCAATGATGCAAACCATGACAATAAATCAACTATGATGCCTGCATATGTACAAAGGCTTATTATGGATATGAACAGTGCTGATAGAAAATGAATGCAAGCGGAAGGATGCATGAACTAATAGATGGAAGAGCTAGCGAACACATAGCGCATGTTTGCTAGGTTTTCACCATCTATTTTTATTGCACTTTTTCTCATATTTGATTTTTTTTGTTTATTTTTCACTATTTTTGTTGTTTTTGTATTTTTTGATTTTTCACTGTTTTTGATTTTTCTGATTTTTCAGACATAATTTTTTTTAGATGCATGCTATTGATGGGTTCCTCAAGCTAATCCTCATCTTGTGTTGATAACTGATATTCTCCTGATCCAAATACTATTGTGACCACAAATGAACCTAACCAGTTTGGTTCAAACTTCCCTTTCTTTTTTCGATCTGCCTGGTTTCTTGTATTTTCCTTTAGTACGAGTTCTCCAACTTGAAATGCTCTTAGTTTGACCTTGTGATTATAACTTTGACACATTCTTTTTTGATATACCTTCAAATGATCAAAGGCATTTTGTCTTCATTCATGGATCAATTCTAGTTCTTGTAGTCTAGATACTCTTTGTTTTTCATCGGGGATAAGGTCTTTTAATGATACTTGTAGAGAAGGTATCTCTACTTCTAGTGGCAGTATTGCTTCTGATCCATAGACAAGAGAGAAAGGTGTGGCACCTATTTGTGTGAGGATATTGGTACGGTAGGCCCATAAAACAGGGTTCAATTGAATATGCCAATCTTTGCTAGCATCATTCACTATCTTTTTGAGGATTTTCATAATAGTTTTTTTTAATGCTTCAACTTGTCCATTTCCTTGTGGGTAGTAGGGTGTGGAGAATCTATGTTGGATCTTGAATTTCTCACATAGCTCTTGTACATCTTGGTTCTTGAACGGTCGCCCATTATTAGTGATAATGGTCATGGGTATGTCATAGCAAAAGATGATGTAGTTCAAGATAAATGAAACAATTTGTTTTCCTGTGATATTGATGAGAGGTACTACCTCAATCCATTTTGTGAAATATTTTGTAGCTACAAGGATGAATTTTTGACCATTGGATGAAGAAGAATTTATCTTTTCTACTAGATCAAGACCCCATTGGCCAAAAGGCCAAGATGTTGCCAAAGCATGAAGTTCTTATGCTGGTGCATGGATTAAATTTCCATGGATCTGACATTGTTTGCATGTTTTAGCTATCTGAAAATAATCTTGTTCCATAGCTGGGCAATAATAGCCCAAGCATCTTCGAAAGGGTAAGACAACTTGAATGAGTGCCACAAATGTTGTTATGGACTTCAATTAAGGCCTTCTCAGATTCTTCTTGCTCTCGAACTCTTAAGAGAGTACTATCCAGACCTCATTTAAAAATGGTATCCCTGACAAGAGTATAATTTGAGGATTGGCGAATAAAGTTTCTCTTTTGGTTCTTTGATAAGTCAGGAGGGAGGATATTATCTTTCAAGTATGTGTAAGTTCAGCCATAGCGGGAGGAATCATGTCCAACAAGGTGACAAATAGTTTGGGAATCGAGACAATTATGTGTAGGGTAAAACATATCTTCCACTAGTAATTTGTAACACTCTTGATTTTCCTATGTCTGCAATAGAGAAGCAAGTGTTGCCATGATGTCTGCTGCTTTGTTGGCATTCCTCAGAATCTGCTGAAAAGTTATTTCGACAAAGTATTTCTTGATATCATCAACCATCTTCTTATAAGGCATTAGATTTTCATCCTTTGTTTGATAATCATCATTGATTTGATTGATGACAAGCTGAGAGTCTCCAAAGACCTGTAGTTGTGTAATGTTCCATTCTATAGCCATTTTGATTCCTGTAACCAAAGCTTCATATTATGCTATGTTATTGGTGCATGGAAATCTTAATTTGTACACTTTTGGAATTGTATGACCTTGTGGTGTGATGAATAGAATGCCTTCTCTTGATCCATGATGTGTTCCATTATTGATGCCTTCTCCTAGACTGATATTTGAGTGAGCTATTATAAGATTTAGATCTAACCCTGGAATGTCTACATATGGCCAGGTAAAATTGGTTTGCCATATTTGGAAGGGTTCCAAATATTGCTTCCCTTCGTGTTTTGATAGAGAGATTGCTAGATGTAGATCAATTATGTCAATGGTAACTACCTCTGTTGGTTCTATCAAGATAGATGACTTCTTTTGATAGTATTCAGGTAAGGTGTCAAATCTCCCATCTTCTGGTACCTCAAGGAGGTTTTCACCATTAGATGTGTCCTTTCTTTTTACTTTTTTTGTGGTCTAATGTTGCCAATAAATGGTTTTCAGCAGTAGACTTGATATTGTTTTCTTTATTTTCACTTTTGTGAATAGGAGATTTGGCACCCACTTGATTTGAAGATGCACTAGCAAAACCCCTAGTGGAAGTTGTTGTGGGTTTGATTGTATTAAGATATAAGGATAAGGCATGGTCATTATGAAAGGTATCAATGGTAGTATGTCTTTCATTTTCCTAGTCCATAGGTTCGGGATGGATTAAGGGTAAAGAATCCTCAGGTTGAATTGTTTCAAGGATATTAGGGGTCATGATAGAGATGTTAGAGCTTTCAATATGCATTTCAATGTCTAGAATGATACTCTCATTAGAATGACCTCGTGCAAGGAGCTCTTGATCATCCTTGATTAAGTCCAAGTCAGCCAAATGTGATTCTAATTCAAGTGGGCTAGTTCCTAACATTTTCCCTGCATACACATGAACCACATCGACATCTACATCTTCTTCTTCCCTTTCAATTTCAAATTGCTCTTGTTTATTTTTCCATGATAGTGAATATTCTCCATTCCCTCGATCTCTTAGCTGCATTTGTTTTTCCATGCTTGAAAAAATTAAAACAAATGATTTTTCCTTGGATTGTATGCTTGAAGATGATGCCTCTCTATTATGAGGAACAATGACCTCTTGTGCCAGTTTCAAATTACTACAACACTATAACAGATTTGATTTTGTTGAGATCATGATTTCCTGCCCATTGTAGGGAAATTTTAGGCACTGATGATATATTGATGGAATATATTGTATGTCATGTATCCATGGTCTTCCCAAGAGTATGTGGTATGGTAAGTCCAAGTCTAGAACTTGGCATGTTGTGTTTTTCTGCAAAGGTCCCACTCTAATGAGTAATATCACAATTCCTTTAGAGGAACACTCTTATTCATCATATGATTTGATTGTTATCTTTTTTTGGGGATCCACTACCTCTTCAGAATAACCTAGAGCATAGACAAGACTCAATGAGAATATGTTTAAGCCAACTCCCCCATATATTAGAACACGTTTAATGAGTGTTCTATGAATGAGGACTTCAATTTGCAAGGGAGCGTTATGGGGATGTTGCAAGGAATAAATGCTTGGACATGAAGGAGATGGGGTTTAAATATGATCCTCTGAAGTACATTTGATGGAAATTATGGATCCCTTGGGGAACTGCATCCTTGGGTGTATTGTTTGGTGAGGATGTTATGGAAGGTTCTTGCAAGTTTTCCAGAGGTGTAGGAATAGATGCCTTTGGAGAGTTAATTTTCTTATGGGGGGATGAGCCATTTCTAGACATAGGTGCGTGATTTTGATCTTCCTCAACAAAATCCCTTAGGGATCTCTTTAAGAGTTGCATAAAAGTGCCACCTTTCTTTGGAGATGCATTTGAATCCTTGTTAGGTTTTGACATAGTTGGCTTTTGTCTTTGGACTTATTTGATTTCTCTGATATGTTGGTGTGTTATGTCTTCTTCTTGTATTTTTCTTTGGTATTCCATGTTTATATGATGTTCAACTATTTCAAATGTTTTTGTTTCCATTTCAGTGATCTTATGTCTTTGCACTCTAGTTAAAAGGGGCATACACTTGTGTTGAATGTTGTGCAAGGATTTGATTGTCTATAAGGTGTTTTGATAAATGACCAACTATCAACGTAGATATGATAGAGTGATATGATACAAAAAGATAATTCAAGTGTTTGAAATTTTGCGAGTTTTTCGATTTTCAGTTTTTGGAGTGCAATGATGATGATTTTGATAAAGCCAAGTCCAATAGGAATGATATATCCTATGATGTGGGACAAGGTTATCCTGACCAAACGTTGTAGTTTCATGATAGAGGATGATAGATCCTGATGAGAAACTATGTTTTGAGTGATCAGTTTATCAAAGAGGTGATAATGCACCTTGAGATGTTTATATCTTGAACTTGTTGAAGGTGGATACTTGAAAATCTCGAAGTGTCTAGTTCTATAATCCGATTTGATAGAAGATAACTTGACCAAACGAACCAAGAAGACAATCTAAGAACAGAATGATAGATATTAGGTGTTTATGCTCACTGTAAATTGACCAAAAAAATATGATAGGTTTGAAAAAGACATGCATGAAGATAGCTCTGGACTAACAGAGACAAAAATTCATACGAGAGTTTACACAGTCCCAAACGATAATTTAGATAGAACCATACGATAAAATAGAAGTCTTGCATGACAAAGGCCTAAAATCGTGTGACACTTACCACATAACCAAATGAAAAAAGAGAACAAAAAATTTTCTGCTAAAATGACTCTTACGACAATTCCCACCGAACCAGACGATAAACTAGATTTCCCGTACGATAGACTAGAAAGCTTGTACAATTGAGGACAAAACAGAGACAAATTTTTTATCAATGAAGTTTGATGTTTTGATTTTGTTTTCCAGTTTTTAGATGTCTAATTTTCTGTTTCAAGGATGAAAACACAACAAACACGCGATATGATAAGTGACTTCAAGAACAACATGCTAAATCCTAAGGAAGTTGGCTAAGAGAGAAAAAATTTGCTTGTAAACTTAGGTACACACCCAATAGCTAATCCAACTCCATATTATCCAACTCCAAATGCTAATGGGTACACGATATGGCAAGTGTCTTGGGAGAGTTACTATCTCTCTTGCACAAATATTATCCCCCTTTCAAAGGTGAATCATGTAGCTTCTATCTTAGGGTTCATAGTAAGGGTTTCCATTTTAAATTACCCCTTGCAGTCACACAAGCGCGATTGAGGCCTATAGCCCAACAAGGTACTGAAACAAGTAGTCATGCAAACGTGATTGAGACCGCAAGGCCCTACTAAATGTATGATATGAGAGATCTCAAAAGATAAAACTCGAATAATCCCATCCTCCGTGACTTTAATCTCAAGAGGCCTATTTTTTAGAGTGAGTCGGAAAAATTAGGTCTAGTTGTACTTAGTTGGGTCATTCTCATAGGGTGATTACTTTTTCCCACTGTGATAGGCCTGCTAAAGGTAATCAAATCTCAAACATAGAAGCGCTTCAAGGGTCGGGATTTCTTATTGTCCAAATGGACAAGAGCATACTCTCCTACCTTTTAGACTACTTCTCAAGCATAGAAAACAAGATGTTCATTTATCATTAGTAAAATAAGTGTGCCTAGAAAACTTAAGAATACACAAAGTCTTGTTGATTTTCCTTAGGCAACCTACAAAACATATACGTTAGTATTCATGTTGTTTTGATGAAATGAAGCTTTGGCAAGCGTAATCTTCGACAATCGTCCTGCAAAAATTAGTTAGGTTGCTAGAAAAATCACAAACAGACCAAGGTTAGCATTAGTAATAGCCAAATTGAAGCATAAAAACCCTAAAATACAATCTATTTTGAAAACATAGAAGCATACATTTGTACGAGTATTCTCACCTTCTCGTATGCGTATTCTCACATACCTGTATGAGTGCACAAAGAAACTCGCATGGTACTGTAAAGGTACTCGTATGAGATTCTAAAATAGGCCCGACCAGAAATCCGTGAGATTGAAGATTTGATGATGAGAGAGACCAAGAAATTAGATTTCCTGCCCCACGGTGAGCGCCAAAATGTCGTGTGTGTGAGGTAGGGTACTTGCAACCACAACACAAACACTCAATAGATCATTACAAGCATGGTTAGCAAATTGAAATCAAAAGAAAGATAAACCATGGCAAAGCAACCTATGGCCTCTTAAAAGATGCGAGTGTGGATTTTCTCTCAGATCTAGATAAGCAATCCTAGTGACTTGACTAAACCTAGACAGAGGATTTGAAATGATATGATATGCAAGCTAGATGAGATTTATTATGATATATTTATCCAAGAGTCTAATTAAGCTAATGATATGCATGATTAAGCTATGATGATGCAATTAAACTAGAATAGAGATTGATTAAGCTACATGATTCAACAATTCTGCTAGAAAATGATCAAATTAAAATAGATCTAAGATGCAATTGCCTATAATAACAATGCTTAAATGATATGCTAGATGGGATATTCCTATAGTAAAAATGCCTAGAATAAAAATGAGATGGGATCCTTTGTGCTCCAAAATGGGGGATATTTATAGGATTTCCAAGGCCAGGGGTGAGGTGGTAGGAATCAACAGTCAAGATTGAGTCTGAAGATATCAAGGGTGAAATTGGAGGAGGTTGGAGAAGAGGTTGGAGGGAGGGACACTTGTCATATTTGTGGTGACAAGTGTCAAGAAGCCTTTCTCATAAGAGGGCAAGTGTCCAAGGGAGGAGACATGTGGCCTAAGTGCCATGTGTCTCAAGGGGAGAATATCCACACCATAGGAGGTTAGGATGTGCAAGATAGGATAGGGTTAGTTAAACCCAAGGTTAGGTGGAATGGGTTAGGATAGAGGGATGGTTAGGATAGGTGTTTAGAAGTTAGGAGGCATGTGGTTAATTTGAATTTAAAAATTCAAATAATAGGAAAAGGCTAATTAACTTTCAACAACTCATAAATTGATTTGTTTTAATTAATTAGGGGATTAGAAGGAATGAATTAAATAGGGGGAGGATTAATTAATCAAATGGGACTATTGAAATGAACCTATTAAATAAATCCTTAGATTTATTACTAAGTAGATGAAAGGGATTTAATCAAATTGCTAATGAATTCAATTAAATTAGGAAGGGGATTAATTAAATAATTGCTTATTTAATTAATTATCTTCAGACCATTTTTAGGTGTATACAAAAACAGGCATACATGTGTGTTGAATGTTGTGCAAGTATTCAATTGTCTAAAAGGTGTTTCGATAATTGACCAACTGTCAATGTAGATATGATATAGTGATATGACATGAAAAGATAATTCAAGTATTTGTAGATTTGTAAGTTTTTCGATCTCAGTTTGGAGTGCAATGATGATGATTTTGATAAAACCAAGTCCAATAGGAATGATATATACTATGATATGGGACAAGGTAATCTTGATCAAACATTGTAGTTTCATGATAGAGGATGATAGATCCTGATGAGAAACTATGTTTTGAGTGACCAGTTTATCAAAGAGGTGATAATGCACTTTGAGATGTTAGATCTTGAACTTGTTGAAGGTGAATACTTGAAAATATTGGGGTGTCTAGTCCTAAAATCCAATTTGACAGAAGATAACTTGATCGAGAGAACCAAAAAGACAACCTAAGCACAGGATGGCAGATATCAAGTGTGTATGGTCCCTTTAAATTGATCAAGAAAACATGACAATTTTGGAAAAGACATGCAAGAAGACAACTCTGGATTGATAGAGACAAAAATTCATACGACAGTTTATATAGTCCCATACGACAATTCATATAGACCCATACGATAAACTAGGAATCCGTAAAAATTTCCAAAGAACCAAATGACAAATAATAACACAAAATCTTCTGCTAATCTGACTCGTATGACAATTAACACTGAATAGGACGATAAACTATCTTTCTCGTACGACAAACTAGAAAACTTGTATGATTGAGGACAAAGCAGAGACAAAATTTTGACATTGAAAAATATTTTATCAATGATGTTTGATGTTTTGATTATGTTTTCCAGTTTTAGATGTCTAAATTTTTGTTTTAGGAATGAAAACATAGCAAACATGTGATATGATAAGTGACCTCAAGCATAACATGCTAAATCCTAAGGAAGTTGGCTAAGAGATAAAACCTTTGCTTGCAAACTAAGGTACACACCCAATAGCTAATCAGAATATGACCACTAAGTCTAACACAATAGATTCTCGATGTTGTATTATCAGACTTCAAATGCTAATGGGGGCACAATATGGCAAGTGTATTGGGAGAGTTACTATCTCTCTTACACAAAGATTATCCCCCTTTTGGAGGTGAATCAGGTAACTTCTATCTTAGGGTTCATAGTAAGGATTTCCATTTGGAATTACCCCTTGTAGTCGCACAAGTGTGATTGAGGCCTATAGCCCAACAAGGTACCGAAACAAGAAGTAGTCACACAAGCGTGATTGAGACCGTGAGGCCCTACTAAATGTTCAATATGAGAGATCTCAAAAGAGAAAAATCAAATAATCCCATCCTCCAAGACTTTAATCTTGAAAGGACTATTTTTTAGAGTGACTCAGAAAGCTTAGGTCTAGTTGTACTCACTTGGGTCATTCTCACAGGGTGATTACTTTTTCCCACTATGACAGGCCCGCTAAAGGTATTCAAATCTCAAACATAGAAGCACTTCAAGGGTTGATATTTTTGATTATCCATACAGATAAGAGCATACTCTACTACCTTTTAGACAACTTCTCAAGCATAGAAAATAAGATGTTCATTAACCAATAGCAATTTAAGTGTACCTATAAAACTTAAGAATACAGAAAGTTTGGTTGATTTTACTTAGGCAATCTGCAAAACCAATACATTAGTAATAATGTTGCTTTGATGAATTTAATTTCTTTGGCAAGCGTAATCTTCAACAATCATCCTACAAAAACCAGTTAGGCTGCTAGAAAACTCAAAATCAGGCAGGGGTTAGCATTAGTAATAGCCAAATTGAAGCATACAAACCCTTAAAAGCAAACTGTTTTGAAAATACAAAAGCAAAAAATCATACGAGTATCTTGACTTGATAGTATGAGTATTCTCACATACTTGTACAAGTGCACAAAGAAACTTTTAAGGTTCTGTAAAGATACTCGTACAAGATTCTAAAGCAAGAACAACCAGAAACCCATGAGATGGAAGATTTTATGATGAGAGAGGCCAAAAATGAGATTTACGGCCCCACGGTGGGCGCCAAAATGTCATGTGTGTGAAGTAGGGTACCTGCAGTTGCAACACAAACACTTAATAGATCATTAGAAGCATGGTTAGCAATTTGAAATCAAACAAAAGATAAACCATGACAAAGTGACCTATCACCTCCTAAGAGATGTGAGTGTGGATTTTCTCTTAGATCTAGATGAACAATCCTAGTGACTTGACTACCCCAAGAAAGAGGATTTAAAATGATATGATGTGAAAGATAGATGAATGTATGATTAAGCTAGATTGATCCAAGAAGATAATTATGCTAATGATATGCATTAATTATGCTAAATGAAGATGCAATTAATCTAGAAGAGAGATTGATTATGCTATATGATAAAAAAATTATACTAGAATATGATCAAATTAAGCTAGATCCAAGATGCAATTTCCTTTAATAACAATGCTTAAATGATATACAATAATGGATATGCCTATAATAAAAATGCTTGAGATGAGATGAGATGAGGTCCTTTGTGCTCCAAAATGGGGTATATTTATAGGATTTCCAAGGCCAGGGGTGAGGTGGCAAGAATCAATGGTCAAGATTGAGTCTGAAGATATCAAGGGTCAAATTGGAGGAGGTTGGACAAGAGGTTGGAGGGAGGGACACTTGTCATCTCTATGGTGACAAGTATCAAGGAGCCTTTCTCATAAGAGCGCAAGTGTCCAAGTGAGGAGACATGTGGCATAAGTGCCATGTGTCTTAGGGGGAGAATTGTAATACCCTAAAAATGGTCATCTAAACCATGGACCCCTAATCTCGACAACATCACCAAGGTCCTAACCAAAAGGAAATTAAATTAATCTTGAGCACATAATTAATTCTTTAATTATCAAATATCACATGGCAAAATCAATTATCCAATATTAATTAAATATTTATTTAATTAATTGAATCATTCCAAGAATATTCATTTTGATCAATTATCCTATTTTAATTTATTAAATATCTTTGCATATTTAATTAATTAATAAATTTGCCATTCAATCATGCAAAAAAGAATTAATTTACTACAAAAAGAAGAACTTATTACAAAACAAAGAGTTGAATTGAAAATTAAATAAAAGAATTGAATTGAGAGAGAAATCAAACTTGAGATATTATTTCTTTTTCTAAACTGAGAATTTGAAATCAAAAAAGCAATTAATTGAATTATTAATTATTCTCTTAAATTGGAACTTAAAGCTTTTCAGAAAAAGAAGTTCAGTTGCATTAAAAAGACTCTTTTGTTGATTAAATTGAAGAATTGTCTATTTTTATCACAAAAGCATGGAATTGATTTATTATTGTTTTTCAATGCAACTTGGACTTCTAATTCGATTGCATTTCAATTGAACTATAATTGGAATCTATCTCAAGGTTAACTCAACCTGATTTCTCAATTATTTCAATTAATCCTAAATTGAGCTTTTTTACCATCTCTCTGTAATTCTCTATAAATTCAGTCATCAGCTCTCATTCCAATTCACCCCAGAGATTTTTGAGAATACATCATTATTATGTTGATTTTGCTCTGGAGTCATTGATTGATTATTATTGCTTTTTTGTAGATTATTTGCATCCATCTTACATCCATTATTACTTGCATCCATTAATGCTTGAAGTGATTTTTTTGCTTGAATTATTCATCTATTTTTTGCATCCATATAGCTTAATATCATATAGATTAAATCCTTCATCTTGGTGTAGTCTAGTCATTGGTATTGCTTATAACAAACTGAGAGCAATCCTATACTCGCATCTTTTAGAAGGCAATGGGTTGCTTTGCTATGGTTTATTTTTATTGATTATTGATTACTAACCATGCATATAATGACTTAATTGAAGTGTTGTGCTTGCAGCTACAGGTTCACTTTTTTTCACACACATATCTGGCGCCCACCATGGGGCCGAAGACTACTTCTTTTTCGGCCTCCAAGATTGATTTTTTTTATTTTTTTTATTTTTCAGGTTTTTTGATTTTTCGGTTTTTCATCCGTACATCTCGTATGACAATTCCCATAGGCTTGAACGATAAACTGTAGGTGTCGCACGAATTTCCATATCCTATCGTACTAGCATATCTTCTGTCATACAAGCATAAATCCTCTATCGTAGGAGCAAACATCATCAACAATCTTCTTTTGTGCAATATTGAATCCTGTCTCGTACGAGTCAAGACTTTGTCGTAAGATTCTGTATTTTCTGGTAAAAAGGCAAATTTCATGATTTTATCATTTTTTGATTATTCTGACGACTGACCCTGACTGTTTATCTTTTTGTCTCAGAATTTTTCACAGCCTAACTAGTTTTTGCAGAACGCTTGTTGAAGAATATGCTTGTCGCACAAAGACAATATGACTACTGATTCGTTGTCTTTGTAGGTTGCCTAAGGAGAATTGACTAGACATTGTGTATTCTTTAAATTCATTTTTAGGCACCTAACTTGCTGTCTAGTTAATGAACAAAATCTATCTTTCATGTTTTAGAAAAATCTGAGAGGTAGGAGAGTATGCTCTTGTCTTCTTTTAGACAATCAGAAATCCAGACCCTTGAAGTGCTTTCTTGAGATTGATTGCAACATCTTTAGCAGGCCTGCCCTCCCAAGGAGCTAATAACTCTATACCCTTTAGGGTCGGTGAGAGGGGAATGACCTAAGTGGGAACGGCTAAACACCAAGTACTCCAACCCACTATAAAATAAACATGATTTGATGAAAATCAAGTCAACGGCAGTGCTTGGGAATAGCTCTCCTTCGTACCTTTGAGTATATTAAACCTTGGTTTTCAAGGCTGGGAGACCTCTTAATTGAGTTTATACCTCGGCGCCCTGAACAGACCCCTGATTAAATCCAATTAAAATTAGAAGCTACCCGGTTCACCTCCAAAAGGGAGATAATCTTTGTGCAAGAGAGATAGTAACTCTCCCAAGATACTTGTCATTTCGTGCCCCTATTAGCGTTTGGAGTTGGATAATACAGTGTTGAGAATCCATTGCATGAGACTCAGCGGCCGTATTCTGATTAGCTATTGGGTGTGTACCTGAGTCTACAAGCAAAGGTTTTCTTGCCTCACCAAATTCCTTAGGGTTTGCATGCTGTGATTGGAGTCACTATTACATACTACTTGTTTTCTATGTTTTCATCCCTGAAACAAAAACTAGAATACCAAAAATTGGAGAAGACAAGAAACAAACTCAGTGAGTCGAAATATCCGTGTCAGAAACTAGTCCATCCTAAGTCAAAACTTGTCCGTGTTAGAAACTAGTCCATCCTAAGTCGAAACTTTGTCTGTGTCAGAAACTAGTATATCCTGGTCAAAAATTAGTCCATCTCAGAATTTGTCATACTCAGCAGTTAGAAAACTCAGAATTTTAGTCTCTGCTCTGTGAAAAGTTGTACGAGTCTGCTAAATTATCGTGCTGCACCAGTCCTATGACATACCAATTTACTCAATTGTCATCCTATAGTAGATTCTCTATCATACGAGTCTAAATCATTCATCATCCTCCCTCGTACGAGGCAGAATCGACCTCAGTCTTTTGTCGTCCTACACGTGCCCATCAGTCATACGGTACAAGGCAACAACTCGTACGAAACAAAACTATTGTCATCCTGTAACTGCTAAATTGTCGTCCGGTCCAAAAAACCCCGTCGTACGAGTCTCTGGTTTTGTCAGACAGAACAGTCAAACTTGCCTAAAAATAGCTTACAATGAACATAATACTGGTTATCATTTTCCTAAGAATAAAACAGATCAAGATAGTGTACCTCTGCCATTTTTTGTTGCACGATTTGGTCGATCACCCTTCAGCTAGTCCAAATCAAACTACTTATCAAACTCAAGTCACTTAGATAATGTCTTACATAGGATATATCATTCCTGAGTCAGACTGAATCTTAGTTACTATTTTAGAATCGACCCAGGTAAACATCTTAGATAGGATAGATCATTCCTGAAATCAGACTAAATCTCAGTTGTTTCTCCTAAACAATACTTTAACTAAACAAACTAGCACTGAAATTGATCTTGACCTCTGCATCAAAAACAATCTTTGGATCACACTAATCCGTAAAGATGCCTAGACAAACCAGGAGTTCTAGTAAGAAAGAAGCCAAATGCAAGGAACCAGTCTTCACATACCAGCATAATCTATTTTATAAGGAAGACCCACTCACTGACATGCCTTCGTCATCAAGAATACTGATTTTTGAAGAACCTCGACCTCCTCCTGTATATGAGACGGTATATGAGCAGAAAAAATGACGACAATACTAATGTTCATGGGAGTGATGATTTCTCCTCCAGTGATGCTGATCAAGACGTTGAACCTTTCGAAAAAGAAATTCTTGACTTACAAAAGGACAAAGACTTTAGAAAAGTGATGAATGCTATCCTAGCTAGAGAGAAGGAAGACTATATCTTAGAATTAGCAAGACAAGGTGCCAAACTTCCTGTTGGATATGATGTTCAGACATTTGTCACCAAAAAGGAAGAATCACCTATCCTCGCAGTACACAAACAACTACTAGCCTTGAAAACTAAGATCACGGAATTGAAGAATAAGGATAAATCCCCAAAGCAATATTCCCTGGAGACAATATTCCCATTTCCATTTGACAAGAATCTATACATGCCTCCATTTCCTTCATGAATTGAAATCCCAAAATTTGACAAATATGATGGTATCTCAGATCCCCAAGACCATGTCAGAGAGTTTTGTGCTGCCTGTATGGAATTCATGCACGATCACACCTATCTCATGCATATTTTCCCAAGGAGTCTGGGAGGACAAGCCATGGAATGGTGCTCAAGTCTACCTCAAGGAATAAAATCATTTGAAGAATTAGTCCAACTATTCTTGCAACAATACTCATACAACATTCGACATCCTGTGACTATGATCGATCTTTGCAATACTAAATAGAAGACGGGAGAACCTTTTCTCACTTTCCTCCAGCGTTGGAGAAGGATGTTCTCTAGGTATCCATGACCTATCCTAGACTCTGAGAAAATGGATATATTTGTCAATAAATTGGTCCCAAAACTGAAATATAGTATCCAAATGCAAGTACACCCATCATTTAATAGGATGGTAGACAACGCCATTCGAATGGAAGATGTGCTCATCAAAAAAGGGGATATTTCACCTTGGAAGGAAACACAACTAGGATCTAGCTCTAAAGAGAAGAGCAAGTATTGGAAATTTGGCAAGGACAACAACAAGAATGTTTTTAATGACGGAGTAGTAGATACTATTAAAACCACCTCACAGCCCACAATATTCAACTTGGCTAGTGGTACACAAGCACTCAAAGCTGCTGAAACTACAACAGAGAATACTCCTAAGAAAAAAGAATGGTTCAAAGAGAAACCTTGGCTCTCTAAACCTAAGCGTGATTTCACTCCTCTTGAAGAATCATATAAATCTGCTTTCAAGACTCTGTTGGCAAACAACCTGATAACGCTACCAGATAACTCCAGACCATACAATCCAGAAGTCAAACCAAGATGGTGGAGAGAAAATGAATACAATGACTTTCATTGGAATAAGGGTCATAACATAAACAATTGCATGAAACTAAAACATGAGATTCAAGATCTCATAGATGCTAGTAAAATCATTATCAGAAATCACCTGACCAACGTTGATCACAAAGCATTCAAAGATCCTTTACTTGTTTATGAACAAGGTGATTCATCAAAAACCAAAGGAGGTGCTAAAGTCAACTATACTTATGCTAGCCAAGACAACGTTATTAACATGCTTGAACCTTCACACTCAGAATATTGCAATGTGATTATAGTTCACGATAAACCAAATGAATCACGATATGCAAGAGCTCTGACCCGATCTCAAAAGAAAGTCACTCTCCAAGGGGCTAGTTCTTCCACTCTGGCTCAAGAAACATCAAACCCAACAGCCTTACCAAACAAACAAAAAGAATCGACCTTGGAAAAAATTAAAAGGTTAACTTCATCATCATCCTCCGGATACAGCGTAGTTGAACAGTTAAAAAGGACAAATGCTCAAATTTCAATCTTTGAAATTCTACAACTCTCATCTGCTCACAAGGAAATCCTAGACAAAGCATTGCTCACTACCAACGTTCCAAAAGATTTAGACATTGATTAGTTTCAGTCTATGGTGGGTCATCTAACTTCACCTCACTATTTGACCTTCTCTGAAGAAGATGACAATTCATTAAATCATCCACATAACCAGCCATTGCATATTGAGGCCATGATCCACAAACACAGAGTCAAACGTGTTTTGATAGATGGGGGTGCGGGGTTGAATATCTATACTTACCATCTGCTTACACAACTAGGATTCTCTGAAAATGTCATTGATCCAGGCAAGAAAATAACAATTAAAGCCTATGCTGAGGAAGAGAGGACCTCCAAAGGTCTGGTATCATTACCAATCAGAGTAGGACCGGTAGAGAGAGATGTCCTTTTCCAAGTTCTTGATATTCCATTGTCATACAATATTTTACTGGGCAGGCTGTGGATTCATGAAATGAAGGCAGTACCGTCAACATATCACCAATGCTTAAAGTTTCCTTATAACGGAGCTAAAGTCAGTATTCCTGCTGATATAAATGTCATCTGTAATGCATTGACAAAAGGTGCAGATACTTTTGTGCCTCATAATAGGGCAGCCTCTCCAAATGAAGATCCAAAAACATTGATGAAAGACTTAGAAAAGAGACTAAAGATTACAGATACCGCCATGGATGGCTACAAGATAGAACCAGTGCTATCATTAGTTTCTCTCCCTCCATCGCCAAATTAGTTGGGCAAACCATCAGAGGCTATGAGAACACAAACTTCACCTCTGAATACCATATATGATGGTCTCTTTGTACAGTCTTCTACCTCCTTGGCTGATGAAATAGAAGAAGATGTTGTACTTAACTGGCTCTTTAAGGAGGACAGTCAAAATGAGGAGGTATGACACTGTGAGATTTCCTCAAAACAATATGGTCCTAGCTATAAAATGATGCAATGTATGGGATACTCAGGTACTGGTCCTCTAGGTAAACAAAAGGAAGGTATTACTGAACCAATTCAGCTACAAACCAAATCCACAAATGATAAGGCTAGACTGGGATATAATCCAAAAAAGACATTAGACCAAAAACATGTTTCTAAGTCTAAGTGCTCGAAAAAGATATCACCTTTAACATTACACGAATCAAACACTCAACAAACAAAAGTAGAGTGTAGAAAAGAGAAAGAGGAATCAACAGTCAAGAAGGAAGAAATGGTCAGTGCTCAAGCTTCGATGGTATCAGCTATGATAATACAAGAAGTTGAGGTTCCTGAGGATATAAGAGATGAAGTGGTAAGAATCAGAGAATTGTTTGCACCATTAAAAGTTCCAGTCACATATACTGGCAGGCAACAAGTAGATGATTCAGAGACTGATTCAAATGAGTATGAATGGGGTCCTGACTATCTTTTAGACACATCTGCTATAGAAACTCCAGAAGAATCTAGTCGTGTCATAGATGATACTCAAGAGCTGATGCGCATAAAACTAGAGAGGGAAATACAAGAAATTAGACAAAAGAGGCAAGCAAATTATGAACAAGGACTAAAAGAAGGAAGAATACTAGAAAGCTTCTCATCTATGTGCCCGTATCCTAAAACATAACAAATCAGCTAGAGCACTACACAGGAAGAGTTGGAAGCTACACAACAAGAACCAGTTATCAGCCCAGAAGAAGTTGAATGGAGTAGACGACAACAAATTACAGAAACAATGAGATCATGTCAATAGGTGTGTCACATACAAATGACAAATGAACCACAACATAAAGGAATTTGTAGCATTAAAGATGTCGGCATTGATACCATACATATGCTTACTAAATCACCTGAACGAGGCTTGGAAACCTTATCTGATGACTTTGATGACTCTGATGACAATCCTATTCATGATGATATCCACTCAGACTCAAAATTGGAATCATCTGATATAAACAATGAAAAGCTGCCTACTAGTCTTATTGCTGTTAAACCATGATACGAAGTCCAGTCTGGCATAGTAAACGATGTTACAAGTATGCCTATTGGATTAGATTGATTAAATATTAACGTGAATTTTAATAATCATGATCTGATTCTTCCTGGTCTCGAGACACTTATGCAGGGTATACTTCTAGAACTCGACTTCTCAATCCACAGCTATGATAACAATACCGTGAATGCTCTCGAACCTATCAAAAATTTATCCTTAGTACATCCCGAATTGATTGACTGTGCTTTATAGAACCAACCCATGAATATACCTACTTTCGCCAATGACTATACATTATCCTATTATCTCAATGCAGTCGAACCTATAGACTCTTCCACTAGTGAACAAAGTGAAAATATGACTAAAGCAGATGTCAAGTATCTTAGTCGCAAAAATAGGCAAAATAAAAATAAAAGATCTGCTGGTGAAAACCACATTTTGGCGGTGTCAGAATCTAAAAAAGAGAAAATAAAGGACGTACCTAAAGGTGAAAACCTCTTTGAGACACCTAAAGGTGATATACTTGATATACTGCCAAGTCATTTTCAGGAAAGGTCCTCCATAATGATCAAGCCAACTCAACCAGTGAACATTGGGAGTCAAGAGATACCACATATCATTCACGTAGCTCAATCACTATCAGCAAAAGAATTGAAAGAGTTCACCTAGCTATTTTTAGAAAAGAAAATAAACTTTTCATGGACGTACTCTGATATGTCGGGCTTGGATCTTGATCTCATTATGCACCATCTTTCAATCACACTGGGAGTAAAACCAGTTAAGCAAAAACTCCATAAGATGCACCCGCATGTAGCATTACTGGTCAAGGCTGAACTAGAAAAACTACTCAAAGCTAGATTCATTAGAGCTATAGATTATGCCGAATGGATTTCAAACATAGTACCTGTATCAAAGGTAGACAAATCTATCAGAGTTTGCACTGACTTCAAAGATCTTAACAAAGCATGTCCGAAGGATGATTTTCCATTACCAAATATTGATATGATAGTCGACATGACCGCGGGGTATGAAATGTACTCACTAATGGATGGATTCTTCGGATACAATCAAATCAAAATAGCTCTTGGAGATCAGGAAAAGACAGCTTTCACCTATGCATGGGGAACCTTTTGTTGGAATGTCATGCCATTTGGGCTAAAGAATGCAAGAGCAACCTATCAAAGAGCAGTCACTACAATTTTTCATGATATGATGCACAAGAATATGGAAGACTACGTTGATGATACTTTAGTGAAAACTATGAAAAGATCAACACATATTCAAGAGTTAGGTCCTATCCTTGATAGAATGGAAAAGTTCAGACTCCGATTAAACCCAAAGACGTGTGCATTCAAAGTGACATCTGGTAAGCTACTTGGATACATTATTTCAAAAAAAGGAATCAAAGTTGATCCTGAGAAAGTCCAAGCCATAATGGAAATGCCGCCTCCAAAGAATATCAGTCAAATGAGAAGTCTACAAGGATGTCTCCAGTCTATCAGAAGGTTCATTTCTCAGTTAGCAGACAAGGCTCAACCTTTCACGAAGGTACTAAGGAAAGGCGTATTATACAATTGGGATCAAGAATGTGAGCAACATCTTTAGCAAATCAAAGAGTATCTGTCAAATCCATCGATCTTAATGCCACTTATTCAAGGTAAACCACTAATCTTATATATATCAGCAACAGATTCATCACTGGGGGCACTTTTGGCGCAACAGGATGACAACAAAAAGGAAAGAGCTATCTATTACATCAACAGGACATTGGTGTCTTATGAAATGAATTATACTATAATAGAAAAAGCATTCTTAGCATTGGTCTTTGCATCACAAAAACTAAGACACTACACGCTAGCACATTCAGTCAAGTTGGTGGCTAAAATTGATCCACTCAAGTATCTTCTTAATAAAGTGACACTCACAGGAAGATTGGCAAAATGGGTCATGATCCTTACAGAATTTGACATTGAATATGTGGAATGTAAAGCCATAAAAGGATAGGTAATTGCTAATCAACTTGCTGAAGCTCCACTTGAGGATACTCAACCGCTACACATCGAGCTCCCAGATGAATCAATAATGCATCTTACTCAACAACCCTAGAAGATGTTCTTTGATGGGTCCTTTACTCAAAATGGTTCAAGTGCTAGCATATTATTCATTACTCATCAAAAGTACTCCATCCCAAAATCTTACAAGATTTTATTTCCCTGCACAAACAATATTGCAGAATATGAAGCCTTGGTAAATGGGATAAAGCTAGTTGTTGAATGGAAGGTTGTTGAATTACATATTTATGGAGATTCTCAGCTGGTCATCAATCAAATCAATGATACATATCAAACTCGAGATGATAATTTGATGCCTTACAAGAGAATGGTGGATGGTCTCAAGAAGTACTTTGCTTTTGTGTCATTCCAGCAGATCCCAAGGTCCACTAATAGAGCAACAGATGTTATGGCCACTCTGACATCCATACCTGAGTTACAAGAGTTCAATGCTCACTTTGAATTCCTGGTGGAAGAGTTACGTTACCCAGCTTATGATTCCCTTGAAACCCAAATAGTCTATTCTATTATTGGACATGACTCATCCAGATATAGCCACATCTACTCCTATCTACATGACCAAGTTATTCCTGAAAATCTTACTCAAAATGAGAAAAGAAACCTAACTTGAAACGCTTCATGGTATGTTATCATAGCTAACGATTTATTTAGACAAGGTTTGGATGGTACATTGCTTAGAAGTCTAGAAACTGAAGAGTCTAAATGTGCATTATCGGAAGTCCTTGAAGGTATTTGTGGATCTCATTCGAATGGTTTTACTTTAGCTCAAAAACTATTACGGGCTGGCTACTACTGGCCAGATATGGAAAAAGACACCATAAAATTTGCTAAGACTTGTGAGAAATGTCAGCTTCATGGAAATCTCATACACGCCCCGGTGAGGGATCTCATACCATTCATTACACACTGGCCTTTTCAGCAATGGGCCTTTGATCTCATTGGTCAGATATATCCTGCATCATCCAATAAACATAAATTCATCATAACTGCCACTGAGTATTTCACCAAGTGGGTAGAGGTGGTTCCTCTCATCAAAGCAACTAGTAAACAAGTCGCCTTATTCATCCTAAACTATATAATTTGTAGGTATGGGATACCTTCGTCCATCATGACTGATAATGGAGGACAGTTCAAGAATAAAGACCTTGATGAACTTTGTGAGAAATTCAAAATAAAGCAACACTGGCCATCAGTATATTACCCTCAAGGTAATGGACAAGCCGAGGCATCTAATAAAAACCTACTGACTATCTTGCATAGAACAGTGAACAAATCCGGGAAGGATTGGCATCTATAGCTCAATCCTACACTATGGGCTTACAGAACAAGTATCAGAACACCTACTGGGGCTACACCTTTCTCTTTGGTGTATGGGTCCGAAGCAGTATTACCTATTGAAGTAGAAATACCATATCTAAGAGTTTCATTGCAAGGTCTTGTTACTGATGAAGATCACAGAATATCTAGATTGCAAGAACTCAAATTGTTGGATGAACGTCGGTAAGTGGCATTTGATCATCTCAGAGTGTACCAAAAGAGAATGTCTAGAGGATATAACAAGAAGGTTAGACAAAGAGAATTTCAGGTTGGAGACCTAGTACTAAGAGAAAATTAAAAAAATCAATAGTTTTGAGACAACAAAGGGAAGGTTGAACCCAACTGGCTGGGTCCCTATATCGTTACTGCAGTCTTTGGCTCTGGTGCCTATTAGCTCTCAACATCAGAAGGAGAACAACTCCGAGAACCGATTAACACCATCCACCTGAAAAGATTTTTTACTTAGCATTCTCTGCTCCAGCAAACTGTACAGCTGAAAAAGTCTTGAAAAAATCCTAAAAATTGGAAAAGTCTTGAAAAAAATTATAAAAAAAAAGGAAAAATCATAAAATACAAAAAAAAAAAAAAAAAAAGCAAAAAAAATGTAAAAGAGAAAATGCCCTAGTGAAAACTTGGTAAACAGGCACCTTGGTAAAAAAAAAATGATTCTCTGCCAAGCAGGTGAAAACTTGGTAAATAGGTGCCTCTTGTACTCAAGCACTCCATCTATCAATGCAACGTTGGCATTTCCCTCTTTCATGCATCTTTGCTTTCGCTTGTACATATTTTGTAGTCACTTTCGTGACACCCTGGTTCGTTGGAACCCACATGACTTGAAACTGATCAATGCCCTAGTCTTAGGAAAATCAATAGAGCATATCCCATGTCCTAAGTAGTATCAAACAAGTCATTTTCCCATTAGTGAAAACCGGTCGTCCACTCCGAGTCAGTCATCTGTCTCCTGACTACTACAGAGTTTTTATCACTGAGTTAATAAGCAAAACAACATAACAAAAAACAATCACTGAATAGTTTGAGCTTTGCATGCAAATTTTATTTGTATGTTGTCTTTTATATTGATTTTTGATTATTGTCCCTTTGAGTAACTTGAGGAAGTCTATTGTGACTAAGAGGAGCAAGGATTGGGGGCATAATATTTTCTTTGTTTTCTGCTTGTAGGAATGATCTCGATGATCTGGAAGCATATAAATTAGCTGGGTGTCTGTGATAAGAGCCTTCACATTAAGGTGAAATCACCTCACATACCTCGACTCCACTTATTTGTATGCTATAGGGAGGTCCATATCATTTCTTTGTTTGTTTTGAGGGAATTTCTTTATGATGCAATTTGGGTCCCTGCGAAATTTGTCCAAGGATATGAACAAAAAAAGGGTCATTGCGGACAAGATAATTAATATTGCACATTGAAAAAGAAAGTTACTCTAACCTGCTTGTTGTGTTTGTTATGCTCAATGATGAATCTTAAGCATTTTAAATCCAGTGACTTGGTTTAGGTTGCATTTCATTTTGCATTTTGTGACTTTAGAGTGATTTTGGTGTAATAATAAAGATCTCTTCATTTGTTGAATTAGAGCTGGAAGCTTCACCATTTCTTCGCTAAGTGGTCTCTTCTTCATCATTTCTTCGATCGAGTACTTGTGTTTTGAGATGTTAGCTACATACATAAACATCTTATATAGATTCATTCATTTCATTATTACTCATTTGCATTCATTTATTTGCATATGAAAAGAAACAAAAACATAGACATCCATAATCATTTGCAATACATACATTCATGCTGAAAAAGAAATGCATACATATAGAATAAAGCATATAGAAACATCTCATAACCAATTGACACAAGTACAATGAAGTCAAATCGGATCTTGTATATATATATCATCTCGAGTCTAAGAGTACAAAATGATGTCCAATGACATGTACAAACTCCCATCGGAGCAAGAATCGTATAGGCTACAAAAATATGGGTGTGTCTACAGAAAAATATCTCAGATACAAATGAAAAATCTAGCTAGCACCCTCTCCCTCATCGCTTGGTGGAGGAGGAGGAACCTGATGCCTAGGATCTTGTTGAGGTGCTCATGCTCCCTCTGATCGGGCCATATACTATGAATAGGGTTGCACCTGCTGTGCAATAGGAACTACAACACTATATGCTACTACGTAATAAGATGCCCTACTACTCTAGAGAAGGACCTCCTATCGTAGAGACTCTATCTCTGCTCTCGACTCTACTCTCAAAGCCACAATCTGGCGATCACGCTCAGTCCTCACCTCAGCCAGCTGTTGGTCTCACTCCGCCAGCTAAGTTTGCACCACTATCAACTATGACTGTAGCTCTGCAAGACGTGCCCTCATCGACCTACCAGCATCCTGTCCATGCTCTCTCGCAGGTCCCCCATCTCCACCCCCATCTCCACCGCCACCACCACCTCCACACTGCTCCGCTCTCCACTATCGTACCTATCTAGGAGCTTCTCTCTCCTCCTCCACCTCACCCACTCCCCCTAGGGATCCACCCCCACTCCTCTATTGCCTACCCTGAGCTGGTACCCTACTACTGCTAGCACTCGGATCACCACTACCTCATCACGGAGCTTCAACTCTTTGTGCTTGACCCTGCCTCTAGCCCTATCTTTGGCCCTGTCCCTATGCCGGTGCAGGGGCATCCTCCTCAACATCCTTAATCTGAGGAGCCTACTCACCTGGGTCTGTAAACCATGGGAAAGGATGCTGCTGAAAATAATCTCTATATTGGGGCAATACCCCCACATCTGCTATATCATCCAGGTAATCCCACCTTAGTCAGTGTAAACCTATCAGCTCCTGCATTGCTAAAGCATAGGATAGCCTAGGTGACCATCCTTGTCTCTCCTCGTCAGCATATCGAGCATATGATGCATACTCCTGTGAGATCCCTTGAGGCCGGCCGTACTGCCTCATCACTCGTGAAATGATGAATCACTCCACAACAGTCTACGATCTCCCAATCAGTGGGCATGTAACAAAAAGGTCCCTGTGAACCACCTGCCAGTCATCCCATGACTCCAACCCTCTATATGGTCTCCATACGATAGCTATCAGATCATCAAGCTATCATCTCCAAAAGTTTGTCTTGCCCAGATGGGGCTATGTAATATATCTGGCATACCTGTAAATGATCGACTGCCTTGGCTCTCTGCTATCATCAACTATCAGCCAACAAATGGGAAGGTGCTCCCAAGCCCACACCTGTAAAATGTACACCCCGGCAGCCATGCTCTACCCATCTCTGTAAATGATCTCATGCATCTCTCGATACATGTGGGCTAATAAACAAGAGCCCCAGCCAAGTCTCTGAGGGGTTTCTATCAACCTCTCCAACATCCGTCCCCATCCACTCTGGAAACCCTGCTGCCCTCTATCGGGCATCAAAAAGCAACCGATGAACCTTGCTAGAACACATGCTAGCGGATACTCCTCACTGTACCTGCTCATCAATATATTCCAACTCATGGAACAAGTCAAGATATCTGGATCCCTGAAAATGTTCCTCAGTGCCTGCAGTCCAGGTAACAATGCGGTATCATAATCCACCTTATCCCTGGCAAAAGGGATATGAAGGTTCCTATACACATCCTCGAGAGTAATAGTCAGCTCCCCAACTGGCAAATGAAAGGTATTATGATCTGAATGAAATCACTCTACCAATGCTGTGAGCATCCCATGGTTCACATAGATATTAGGTAACCTCATCACGTGGGTAAAGCCACACATATAAATATGAGCCTGCTCAACCTCAGACAAATCATGAACTAAAGCCATAGTGGGAGGATATATGCATATAAAGAGCACAAGAGGTAATCGAACCTGCACAATCCAACAATGAAGCAACAGAAAACATTCCAAATGAGTCTACAAGAGAAGTTAAACATCACGCAAATCCAACTAAGCCAAATGCAAAACCAAAATTTCAAGTTTACACTTTCAAAAATGGTCATTGTTTTTCGAATGACAAAACACAGTTACGCAGCATCTCGTATGAGTCAGAAATGGCTTTCGTAAAAGAAAACAACCTCAAATGACAAAGTTTTATATAACGCATGACAAAATGGTCTTTTAACCGGCCTCTTGTATGACATAAGGGAGGGATCTGTATGACAATTCTAATGGGTTTAAATGATAAAAGAAAATTTGCCAGTTTCTCGTACGAGATAGGATCCTGTCTCGCATGATAAACCACGACACCCAACCCAAAACCCATGAAAAACGTGAAAAATGCATAAAAAAATTCAAAATTGGAAACATAAATAGGCTTAAGATCGATCACTTACCGCTGGTTCATAGTTTCGGGGTCGATTATGTCTTCTTTGGTGCTCGAATCGATGCTGATGAGTAGGGACCACCATTTTCTTTGCAGAAGGGTTTTTCAAATTTTCAAACTTGGAGGGTTAAAATGAATTGAAAATGACACTTGTGTCCCATATATAGCCAAAACCCTAATTTTTCAACTTGCTCCGATGGACACGAAAATTGTACTCTTAGCTAATGTGTCTGCTCTGATTTCATTTTCGGGATCAAAATCAAAATTCAAGATCATCTTGCTAGTCAATTTCACAATTTGGACCACTTAGTGCTCTTTTCATCAAATTCTTCTTCTTTCTTCAAGTTACGCTCAATTTCTCAACAATCAATGTTGAATATCAATTTCAATTCTACCAGTCAACTTTGCGATCAATTCAATCTTCAAGATTCTTCAAAATCAATTTGTGCTCAATTGACTTATCATTGCTCAAAATTGCGTTAATCATGTACCCTCGCTATCTTTCAATTTCGCTCCCGAGGGGGCATACTCACGACCTTATGACCTCATATCTCAAAGTCAAGAAATTTTTAAATCTTTATCAAAAGTCGAGCAAAATATTTTCAATCAAAGAAAATCAAGACCTTATTTCTAAGGGGCATCTCATCTTCATCGCTTCATATCAAGTTGAGATCTCTTGATCATCTGAATTTAATCAATCGCTAGAGGCATATCAGTTTCATCACTTTAAATCAAGCTGGTATCTCTCAATCATCTGAATTAATCTCTTAACATTAATCAGTTTCATCGCTTCAAATCAAGCTGATTATTTGTTTAAACTCAATCAAAAGTTTAAAGAGTATCTTTGATCACACTCAATCTAAGTAGGTGTTCAGTATTCATTTCTTGATCAAGCTAGACAAGTTTTATCTTCATTCATCGTGTCTTGATCAATCAAGTTCAAGATCGATTTTTTTTATCATCACTCACTGCATCTAAGTTCAATCAAGTTCTAGATCAGTAAGATCTACTTCTTGATCAATCAAGTTCAAGTTCAATATCTTTGTTTTCTATCGTTCCTCAGTTCAATCAAGTTCGGGATCGGTATCACTTTAATCAAACTTCATTCACCTTTGTCGCTTCAAATCAAGCTAACACCTTGCTTTCATCTAGTTTGTGATCAATCAAGTTCAGAACTGACATCTCCTAGACATCACACATTCTTTGAACCAACGTGTTGCTCGCATATTAATTCAAAGAGGGGCAAATGTAATACCCTAAAAATGATCATCTAAACCATGGGCCACTAATCTCGACAACATCACCAAGGTCCTAACCAAAAGGCAATTAAATTAATCTTGAGCACATAATTAATTCTTTATTTATCAAATATCACATGGCAAAATCAATTACCCAATATTAATTAAATATTTATTTAATTAATTGAATCATTCCAAGAATATTCATTTTGATCAATTATCCTATTTTAATTTATTAAATATCTTTGCATATTTAAAGACATTAATAAATTTGCCATTCAATCATTCCAAGAATATGACTTAATTGAAGTGTTGTGCTTGCAGCTACAAGTTCACTTATATGCATGGTTAGTAATCAATAATCAATAAAAATAAACCATAGCAAAGCAACCCATTGCCTTCTAAAAGATGCAAGTATAGTATTGCTCTTAGTTTGTTATAAGCAATACCAGTGACTAGACTACACCAAGACAAAGGATTTAATCTATATGGATGCAAAAAATGGATGAATAATTCAAGCAAAAAAATCACTTCAAGCAATAATGGATGTAAGATGGATGCAAATAATCTTAAAAAAAGCAATAATAATCAATCAATGACTCCAGAGAAAAATCAGCATAATAATGACGTATTCTCAAAAATCTCTGGGGTGAATTGGAATGAGAGCTGATGACTGAATTTATAGAGAATTACAGAGAGATGATGAAAAAGCTCAATTTAGGATTAATTGAAATAATTGAGAAATCAGGTTGAGTTAACCTTGAGATAGATTCCAATTATAGTTCAATTGAAATGCATTCGAATTAGAAGTCCAAGTTGCATTGGAAAACAATAATAAATCAATTCCATGCATTTGTGATAAAAATAGACAATTCTGCAATTTAATCAAGAAAAAAGTCTTTTTAATGCAATTGAACTTCTTTTTCTAGAAAGCTTTGAGTTCCAATTTAAGAGAATAATTAATAATTCAATTAATTGCTTTTCTGATTTCAAATTCTCAATTTAGAAAAAGAAATAATATCTCAAGTTTAATTTCTCTCTCAATTCAATTCTTTTATTTAATTTTCAATTCAAGTCTTTGTTTTGTAATAAATTCTTCTTTTTGTAGTAAATTAATTCTTTTTTGCATGATTGAATGGAAAATTTATTAATTAATTAAATATGCAAAGATATTTAATAAATTAAAATAGGATAATTGATCAAAATGAATATTCTTGGAATGATTCAATTAATTAAATAAATATTTAATTAATATTGGGTAATTGATTTTGCCATGTGGTATTTGATAATTAAAGAATTAATTATGTGCTCAAGATTAATTTAATTGCCTTTTGGTTAGGACCTTGGTGATGTTGTCGAGATTAGGGGCCCATGGTTTAGATGACCATTTTTAGGGTATTACATTTGCCCCTCTTTGAATTAGTGTGCGAGCAGCGCATTGGTTCAAAGAATGTGTGATGTCTAGGAGATGTTAGTTCTGAACTTGATTGATCATGAACTAGATGAAAGCAAGGTGTTAGCTTCATTCGAAGCGACAAAGCTGAATGAAGTTTGATTAAAGCGATACCGATCCTGAACTTGATTGAACTGAGGAACGATAGAAAACAAAGATACCGAACTTGAACTTGATTGATCAAGAAGCAGATCTTACTAATCTAACTTGATTGAACTTAGATGTAGTGAGTGATGACAAAAAAAATCGATCTTGAACTTGATTGATCAAGACAACATGAATGAAGATAAAACTTGTCCAGCTTGATCAAGAAACGAATACTGAACACCTGCTTAGATTGAGTGTGATCAAAGATACTCTTTAAACTTTTGATTGAGTTTAAACAAATAATCAGCTTGATTTGAAGCGATGAAACTGATTAACGTTAAGAGATTAATTCAGATGATTGAGAGATACCAACTTGATTTAAAGTGATGAAACTGATATGCCTCTAGCGATTGATTAAATTCGAATGATCAAGAGATCTCAACTTGATATGAAGCGATGAAGATGAGATACCCCTTAGAAATAAGGTCTTGATTTTCTTTGATTGAAAAGATTTTGCTTGACTTTTGATAAAGATTTAAAACTTTCTTGACTTTGAGATATGAGGTCATAAGGTTGTGAGTATGCCCCCTCGGGAGTGAAATCGAAAGATAGCGAGGGTACATGATTAAGGCAATTTTGAGCGATGATAAGTCAATTGAGCACAAATTGATTTTGAAGAATCTTGAAGATTGAATTGATCACAAAGTTGACTGGTAGAATTGAAATTGATATTCAACATTGATTGTTGAGAAATTGAGTGTAACTCGAAGAAAGAAGAAGAATTTGTTGAAAAGAGCACTAAGTGGTCCAAATTATGAAATTGACTATCAAGATGAGCTCAAATTTTGATTTCGATCCCAAAAATGAAATAAGAGCAAGCACATTAGCTAAGAGTAAAATTTTCATGTCCATTTGAGCAAGTTGAAAAATTAGGTTTTTGGCTATATATGGGACAAAAGTGTCATTTTCAATTCATTTTAACCGTCCAAGTTTGAAAATTTGAAAAACCCTTCTACGAAGAAAATGGTGGTCCCTAGTCGTTAGCATCGATTCGAGCACCAAAGAAGACATAATCGACCCCGAAACTACGAACCAGCGGTAAGTGATCGATCTTAAGCCTGTTTATGTTTCCAATTTTGAATTTTTTAATGCATTTTTCACGTTTTTCACGGGTTTTGGGTCAGGTGTCATGGTTTATCATGCGAGACAGGATCTTGTCTCGTACGAGAAACTGGGAAATTTTCTTTTATCATTTAAACCCATTAGAATTGTCGTACAGAGCCCTCCCTTATGTCGTATGAGAGGTTGGTTAAAAGACCATTTTGTCGTGCGTTATATAAAACTTTATCATTTGAGGCTGTTTTCTCATATGAAAGCCATTTCTGACTCATACGAGATGTTGCGTAATTGTGTTTTGTCGTTCGAAAAATAGTGACCATTTTTGAAAGTGTAAACATGAAATTTTGGTTTTGCATTTGACTTAGTTGGATTTGTGTGATGTTTAACTTCTCTTGTAGACTCATTTGGAATGTTTTCTGATGTTTTATTGTTGGATTGTGCAGGTTCGATTACCTCCTGTGCTCTTTAGATGCGTATATCCTCCCACTATGGCTTTAGTTCATGATTTGTTTGAGGTGAGAAGTATCAAGGAGCCTTTCTCATAAGAGGGCAAGTGTCCAAGTGAGGAGACATGTGGCATAAGTGCCATGTGTCTTAGGGGGAGAATATCCACCCCATAGGAGGTTAGGATAAGGAGGTTAGGATGAGTAGGTTAGGATGGGGTTAGCTAAACCTAGGATTAGGTGAAATGGGTTAGGTTAGGGGGTGGTTAGGTTAGGTGGTTAGAAGTTAGGAGGCATGTGGGGAATTTGAATTTAAAAATTCAAATACTAGAAAAAGGCTAATTAACTTTCAACAACTCATAAATTGATTTGTTTTAATTAATTGGGGGATTAGAAGAAATGAAATAAATGGGGGGAGGATTAATTAATTAAAGGGGACTATTGAAACGAGCTTATTAAATAAATCCTTATATTTATTAATAAGTAGGTGAATGGTGAATTTAATAAAATTGCTAATGAATTCAATTAAAGTGGGAAGGGAGATTAATTAATTGCTTATTTAATTAATTATTTTCAAACCATTTTTAGGTGTATACAATAAGCATCTAAAGAAAATCATGGAGGGGTACTACATCCTCCCCCCTAGAACTAGGGTTACTCTTAGAAGCCTACAAACAAGAAGGTGTACAATTCTCTCATTCATTGTACATCCTCCCAATTAGCTGAAGTATCATCATTCAGGTCCCATTGGACCCGTACTTGATCTATGTCCCAACCCATGAGGGTCAGCCTGCAATGCCCAAGAATGCCCACAAACTCCAAAGAAATCTGCCCATCCTTGACCTACAAAGCATTCCAATCAAGTACATGTGTCACATATAGAATATACTATCTGAGCACTGAAACATGAAACACATCATGGATGTAGGATAGGTTTGGTGATAAATCCAACTGGTAGGCAAACTAACCAATCCTCTAAAGAATCTCAAAAGGTCCAACAAAATGAGTCACAAACTTAGAACTCTTTCCATAACAGACTGAACTCTTACATGAACGTGTTAAATATCCAGGCAACTGAGAGGGGGGGTGAATCAGTTGACAACTAGAAAATTTTCTTTAATTATTTCATATATCTAAAATAACTAACAAAATTAATTAAAGTAGATATAACATGAAAAGACATACACAAACTAGATCACACAATAAACACCAGGTATGATGTGGAAAACCCAAGAAGGGAAAAACCATGAAGAATTTTAGTTCTCAATATATAGCACCGGTTAAGGTGATTTTTACAAAAGGGTGGCTCACTTCCATAATGCTCACTACAAGAGGGATAAATTCCTAGAAAGGTTCATTGTCAAAGGCCTAACTACCAGAAAGGCTCAATGCCAAAGACAGAAGAAAGAAAATAGAATCCACCATTGAAACGTAATATGCAATACTGGAACTGCTTCTGATGCCTCTCAGCTACAACACACTTCACATATTAACATCAATTGGATTTTTCCTTTCAGTTTCATACATCTTCCATACCTCCACATAATTAGATCATCTTCTTATATATACTGTCTTTAGACCACATAATCTTCTAAGTCAACCAAATAAAGATTTGAAAAAGGTCAACACTAAACATTCTAGTGGTGGAAAGGAATGAGAAGTAGACCATACCACAATGCACTTCATTGGCCATATCAACACGTTATATCCATCACAAACACTAGACCCAAATCATGAATCATACGATACACAAATATCGTTACACATTCTCAAATTCCATATCAAACCGGACCCAAAATAACACTACCCAACTTAGCAAAAATAAGAATTGAACCAAGATACTTGTCAATACCATATCTGGCAAATAGAGAAATCCAGACCACCATCAACACAAACAAGCAACACTAAATATCAATTGTATCACATGTTTTGGAGCACCAAACATTTCGGGAACACATCTTCTAAATTACCATCTTAAGGAACCAATCCCAAAATAATATGTTGACATCAATGATAATCATTAATGACAACCATCAACATCACATTTGCAATAATCTCCCCCTTTGTCATTGATTGTAACATCCATCACTGACACATCAATGACAAAAGCACAACTCTCTGCATCATCAGATCAACATTTTTGTACATCTCAACATATTTCCCCCTTTGAGATCAAGGAGAAAGGCGGGCATAAATCTCCTATGAAACTTACTCTGACCCCCTAAGAGGAAGCCCTTCAAATATACTGTTTGTTTGCTGGTACGAAGCTCTTTCTTTGGTTCCTCCTACCTCCTCCAAATTTGATAAAGGTTTTTATCTCTTATTACGGTATGCACTTGTCTCAGGATATGATCAATTCAAGATCAAGGAGGACGATCCAAGTCATGCATAAACGGAGATGATCCTTGTCTATTCCACAAGTAATACTCTGGTCGACTTGACCCATTATATCAAGTCATTTGTATTAACTTGCTATATCAAATCCATGTAAGAACTACTCTGGTCATCTTGAATCATTATGTCAAGATGCTTGTATTTTCTTACAACATTAGTCTAGATAAGAATATTCAAGCAGTTGATTGGACCAATTCACATCCAAATGTACATTAGTTAAAATTAGGAAGGGGTAATACCCCTAACTTCTGCTAGAGATACTCAAAAGTATCCTTACACAATGCCTTTGTGAAGATATCTAAAATCTACTCTTTTGTAGGTACATACTCAAGCTTTACTTCATTGTCCAACACATTTTATCTCATGAAGGGATAGTGAATATATATATGCTTTGTTCTAGAATGTTGTATCATATTCTTAGAGATGTTTATTGCACTACTATTATCACACATGATTGAGATGGGTTCATTAAAAAAATACACTGATATCCTTCAAAGTATACTTCATCCATAGTATCTGAGTACAACATGAAGATGCTATAATATAGTCTAGTTTAGTTGTAGATAGAGACACAAAATCAATCTTCTTACTTGACCAAGCAACCAAACAGGAGCCAATAAAGAATGCTCCACCACTTTTAATTTTCCTATTATCATCACTTCTAGTCTAACCTGCATCTGTATAAGTTGTCAAGGTGAAATTTGAATTTCTAGGATACCACAAACCAAACTATTATGTTCCTTTTAAATATCTAAAAATTCTTTTTACTGCCACAACACGTGATTCATTCTTGCTAAAATCTAGTTGCCAAACAAACTACATACATGATATCTGATCTGGCAATCGTCAAATTTAATAGTCCTCCAATCATTGATTTGTACTACCTTGCATCAGCTTTAGGGGATTTATCATATTTTTTTAACTTGCATCGGGTGGTCATAGGTGTACACACTAGTTTAGAATTCTCCAACCCAAACTTCTTCAACATTTTTTTTTATATATTGAGAGTTGAAAATTATTTTGCTACTTGATTTACTTGCAAACCAAGAAAGAAATTTAAGTCGCCGATCATGAACATCTCAAATTCCTTCTGCATCTCATTAGCAATTTTTTTGTACATACCTTCATTTCCTCCAAATATTATGTCATGAACTTACGCTAAAACAATCAAAAAATTTCCTGAGTCAATTTTAAATAAAGATTACTATCATCATCCCTTTTGAAAACTTTGATTAATTAAATAATTATCTAACCTTCCATACCAAGCTCGAGGAGCTTGTTTTAATCCATATAGAGTCTTCTTCAATCTACAAACAATATTCAGAACATCTCTCAACTTAAATTCTTCTAGTTGTTCAATGTAAACTTCTTCTTTCAACTCTCCATTAAAAAATGCTGACTTTACATCCATCTAATAAACCTTGAAATCCTTAAATGTTGCAAAAGCAGAAAAACATCTTGATAGCTTCTATCTGGGAAAAAAGAGCATATGTTTCCTCAAATTCAATGCCTTCAACTCATGTGTAACCTTTTCAAACCAATCTTGCTTTATTTCTCACAACTTTTCCATCCATATCCAGGTTGTTCAGGAGTACCCATTTTGTTTCAATTATAATCTTGTCAGTTGGCCTATGAATTAGTTCCCATGTCTAATTTTTCTCAATCTGATCTAGCTCTTCTCTCATTTCCTTTACCTAACTTTGATCATTGCAAGCTTATTCTACTATTTTTGGTTCAATCTCAGACATTAAACATAGTAGAACTTGTTCTTTACCTTCTTTGCTTCTTGTGATAATTCCTCTATTCTTATCTCCAATAATATGATCCACTCAATGATTCTTTTGTACATACCTTGTGGTTTTAGATGATGATGCTAGAGCATCACGAGTTTCCTTTTATTTCTCTTCTTCTCTTGTTTCCTCTTCCCTCTTTCTATCAATGGACTCATCAGATTCATATCCTATCAATTAGCCAAAGTCTTTAGAAATGTCTTCATCAACCTTCACATTTGCACTTTCAACAATCTTGTTTAGTCTTTTGTTGTAACACCGGTATGCCTTTCTTCTTGTAGAATATCCTAAGAATATGCCTTCATCTGATGTGCTATCGAATTGTCCAATATTATCCTCATCTCTCCGGATAAAACATTTTCTTTCAAATACCTTGAAATAATTCACTATGGAAGTTCTACCATACCATAGTTCATATGATGTATTTCCATATCTTTTCCAGTAAAGTATTCTATTAAGAGTGTAGACTGCTATGTGAATTGCTTCTCTCCAATAGACTTTTGGTAGTTCTACTCCTTTGATCATTATTTTGGCTGCCTCTTGTATAGTTCTATTCATTCTTTCCACTACACCATTATGTTGTGGTGTCCTTAGGGCAGATAATTGTTTTCCAATACCATGTTTCTTACAAAATTTGTTAATCTCATTAGAGATAAATTCTCCTCCTCTGTCAAACCTCAAACACTTAATCTTTCTATCAACTTTATTTTCAACTCTTACCTTGAATATCTTGAATTTTTCTAATGCTTTTGTCTTCTCTCTTAAAAATACAACCCATGACATTCTAGAATAATCATCTATTAACAACATGAGATAACTCTCACCTTGTATACTCATCATTCTGGTAGGACCACATAATTCTGTGTGCACCAAGTCCAATAATCTGGTGGATAATTGTTCCTTTCCTTTAAATGTTCCTCTTGTTTTCTTTCCTTTTTGACATTCTTTGCAAATATTGTTATCCAGTTTGGTCAGCCTTGGCAAATCTCTTACTGCACTTGATGACCTGATCTTTACTAAATTCCCAAATTTGATATGACACATCCTCTAGTACTAGAGCCAACTATCATTAAATTGAGATAACAAATAGTGTCGTGAAGCTTCTTCTAACTGATACATGTTTCCACCATTATTTTTCCCTATTGTAATAATAATTTTGGATCCCTTCGATCTCACAACTATCATCCTGAAAAACAATGTTTGTAACCATTTTCGCACATTTTCCCAATAATCAAGATATTATGATGCAAACCCTTCACATAGTAAACATTGTTAGTATCACATTTTTCATCAAAAGTAATAGAGTCAATTACTACAATTTGTTTTGTCTAATCATCTCCAGACCTAACAAAACCAACATCATACTTTTCAAGTTTTATGAACTTACTCATATCACTAATCATATGATTTGAGCATCCACTATCAATCAACCATTGATATCTATCCCTTCTAGCATGCAAAGTAGTAACAAGAGTCTTAGAAACATCAATCTTAGGTACATATTTTTCTACCAAAAATAAACAATCACCATCTTCATAGTCTGATTCATCATCTGAAATACCAACATCATCTTTAACATAATAAGCTTTATTATTAAACTTCCCTGTATTCTCCCTAAATTTTTGTCTTGATCTTTTTTGTGGACATCTAGGAGCTATATGACCAATCTTTCCACATCTAAAACATTTAAGAGGTAGCATACCTTTATATTTGCATGTGTCTTTCTTCAATCTCCTTGCAAAGTTTGCTTCCATCTCATCCAAGCTTTCATCTTCCAGATCTTCCTCAAAGGCTTTAAAGGCAGTCTCAAATTTAGCTTTGTCTTTTCCAAAATTCCTTATCTCAAATGCAAACAAAGTGCCATATAGTTGTTCCCTAGTAATCCTCTCAATTATGTCTTCATCTGTCAAGGTGCCACCAAGTTCTCTAATTTAATTTATTGCAATGTCAACCTTCTAAAAATAGCTTGTTATATCTTATTCTTCTTCCATTTTTAAGTTCTCATATCTACACTTAGTTGTTAGCTTCCTTGATAATTTAACTCTATCATTTCCTTCACAGATATCCCTCAACTTTTCCCAAACCTCATGACCAATATTCAATTAAATAACTTTGTTAATTTAGTCTTTGATAAAGCACTAAAGATAACATACCTCACCTTTTCATTTTCTTCATAGGTTTGAATATCATCCAAAGGGGTAAGACCATTTGTTAGTTGTACATAATTAGTTTTCATTTATTTCCAAGTGTTGTAGCCCAAGGAGATAAGGTAACCTCTCATCTTCACTTTCCAGAAGCCATAATCCTTCAAATATACGAATCGTCAATTTGTGTGCCATTGAATAAGGATCTGCCTCAAGTGGTTAAGCTCTTTTCTCAGGAACCAAAGCTCTGATACCAATTGTTAAATATACGAGCAACTGAGAGGGAGGCAAATCAATTGACAACAATAAAATCCATAGATATAATGTCCCACTTCCAATCTAAAACAATATTAGATTGCCAAAGTCCTATGGGATGTTGATGCTCCGCTTTCACCCTTTGACACTCCAAACATCTAGCTACAAAATATGTGATATTTCACTTCATATTGGACCAATGATATAATTCTCTGATATCCATGTGCATTTTCTTCACACTAGGGTGTGCAAAATAGGGTTCATGATGAGCCTCCATCATAATCAAAGTACGAAGACCCTCTGTGGGTAGAACATAAGTACGTCCAAGATGTCGCAAAAGAACATCTGTCTACAATGAATAACTAGCATATCTACCCTCTAAATGCCACTCTAACTCTACCTCTTATTTCATTTTTTGATAGCAAGGATCCAAAGGAAGTGCCTCAAGAATTTTGGTTCACAAATCAATACCAAGAGTCAACATAGATATCTCATGTCTCCTCCTACTCAAGGTATCTCCTACCACATTTTTCTTTCCTTAAATATAATGAACATCAAAATCATACTTGCACATGAACTCCATCCAATGACATTTATTAGAATTTAGATTTGATTAAATGAAGATGTACTATAAAATATGATGATCGGTGTGCAACGCATGAGCATGGACAGATACTACTAACTCTAGATCGTGGGTAGGGTAGTTCAAATCATGATACTTGAGTTTTCAAGACTTATAGGCTATCACACATGCATCATGCATAATAATTTCCCCTATACACTCCAAAGAAGCATTAAAACAAAGCATAAAATCACTTTCCAAATCAAGAATCGCCAAAATAGAAGTTCTTGTCAAACGTTCCTTAAGAGTCTCAAATGCTTTCGCACACTACTTTGTCTACTCACACTTCTTCCCTTTCCTTTGAACAAAAGTGATAGGATGAGTTATCCTTCAAAAATCCTTCACAAAGAATCTATAATATCTAGCTAAACCCATGAAACTATGATCCTCTGACATATTAGTTGGTGATGGCCACTCCATAATAGCCTAAAGCTTAGAAGGATTCACTATTATAACCTCAATAGAGATAACATGCCCTAGATACTTCACTTCTATCTAGAAAAAATCACAGCCAAATTGGAATATAGCTGATTATTACGAAGACACAACAACACATGACACAAGTGTTCCTCATGTTCCTCCATAGTTCTTCAATAAATTAAAATATCATCAAGAAATACTAAAACAAATTGGTCAAGGTACTTGTGGAACATCCCATTCATCAAAGTCATGAAAACTGGTGGAGCATTAGTCAAACCAAATGGAACAACTATGAGCTCATAGTGTCCATAAGGTAAGAAAAATTGTTCGATGAATGTCATCATCGTAAATGTGAATCTGATGATACCTTGACTTAAGATCAATATTTGAAAACACCTTATCTACTTTGATTTGATAAAAATATCATCTATCTTTGACAAAGGATATCAGTTCATCACCATCACCTTATTCTACTATTGGTAATCAATGCACAAATGAAGGGATCCGTCCTTCTTCAAAAAAAAATAACAGGTGCTCTCCATGAGGAAACACTAGGACAAATGAAGCCCTTAGCCGAAAACTCCTCCAACTACAATCTAAGCTCACTCAACTCCTAAGTGGTCATCCAACAAGGCTCCTTATAAATAGGTGAAGTTCCATGTACAAGATCAATTCGAAAATCAATGTCACACTTAGGTGGCATGCCTATAATCTCATTAAAAAACACATCCATAAACTCTCAAAGAATAAGATGACTATCAATGGAAACATCTCGATTCTCATCCTCATCTATATCATTCACTGTGATAGCAAACCATTGACATACCTGACGCACACACATTTCCAACTACACAACTGAGATCATACACAAGGAAATGGGTCTCTAAATCCTAAATCCCTACTATCTCCACACTCCTACCAAAACCATCTACACACTGCAATGTCTTAAGTCAGCAATCAATGTGAGCCTAGTGCACATCCAACCAATCCATTCCCAACACTAATTCATAGGGTCCCAAATGAAGAATACAAATATCCACAATAGAGGTGAAGACTCCTAAATCTACCATGCAAATACAAACAACAAAATCTATAGCCACCTTTGAGCTAGCAAGACACATGTATAAAGGAATGTTCAAGAGTCTAACTAAGAAAGAGAAAAAAGGGGTTGAACGCAAGAAATACAATCAAAGGCACATTTCTATAAAGATAGCATAACGGGTCCATATGTAACTAGAGTACCCAATGTATGAACTTGGGCTTTGTTACCAAGTTATAACAACCCGCTATGGAACCCTAGAAGAATAACAATTAATAAACCAAAACACATAACAAATATGTTTTTAAAAAAGAAACATAATGCATCAACCATCTTTTAACTTAATACAACACTAAGTAAATTTATTACATAACATAGATGAATCATAACAATGTTTACGAGAAGGCTTAATCACATCTCATAACAATCCTCTATGGGTTCCCTAATGTTGCTACTAAGCAACACTTACTAACATGCACTAAACATTACCAAGTTATGCACATAAAGATAAATTTATTCCATTACATTATTCCAAATCACATATACATCTTTAAAAGGATACATTGACTTATTTAATCAAAAAAAATTCTAATCAATTATCATTTAACTCATCATATCAAGGGCTAAGCTCGGTTCATTTTAAAGCACCAAGTGAAAGATTCCTGTGATAACCTTCATCAAGGATAAGAAAACACATATAATCCACATGAGTACATTCACTTACAAGTTATCCATTAATACAAATGCATCTATCATAATAGTCCTTTTACAATCCTTCCAATTTAAAGTATCCAATTACAAATATAATTTCAATTACAAGTACAGATATACAATTACACATTTGTGTACATCACTTCTATAATATACATAACAAATACATTACAATGGTAGAACAAACTGCTTCTGAATGTGGAAACACTAAAATACAAGGTAAGATCCATCAATCCACACACAAACAATAACTCCAAAACCCCAATGGATGGTAATCACTACCACTCGACCATGTGAAACCTAGAGTTCCACCCCCCATGGTGGAGATAGGCACAAGGCCCCAAAAAACAAGAAATAAGGCTAGGGATAAAAGAATTTAACATACACCACAACCAAGATACACAAGGCACAACTACACAAGATAAGAAAGTAAGGATAACAACCAAAAGACTTCCGAAGATTTTCGCATAAAATATGGCACAATAGGATACTAGGATACATGAAGGAGATAGTGTCATTGGATAGACTCAACATGGGTTATCCAAGCAGCTTCTCCATACCCGACCCCCATTTTATGACTCATTTAGAACCGCAAAATCCTTTCATGAAGACAAGGTATTGCACAATCATGCCAGTTCTAACTGTCTCTCTAGACGGATATGCCTTCACAATCTCATCCTCTATCTATATGAGCACATGAGGTCATGACTAGGCGATAAAACTTTATCTAATTATTGTGTAAACCAAACCCAAAGTTTAATTAATGTTATCACTTATTACTCTACTCTAATATGGGTTATCTTGGTGGCCACTTAGGGTCCCAGCCCCCATAGAGAGCCACTCCCCCTTAATGCACCTAGATAACCTATTATCTATGACTCATAACAAGTATCATGAAATATACCATAGGAACATAAAGAATCCATATACATGAATAGATTCCACAATCTAGAAATAGGACTTCCAAATGAAGACCAATCATGAGCTCAAATCCTCAAACTAAATAATAACCTCAAAAATATCGTTCCTTTTCACAAGAAATTTTAGGATAGGGCATATGAACACCAATCCACCAAATTAAGTCCAATCAGACATGAAAATCCAAAATTGATAGGGTACATAGTCACCTATAGCCTCTAGAACTGACTGCGAGTCCAAATTGAGGCAAAATTGTAAACTAAAACAAACCTAGGAGACAATAGGGCTTAAAAGTTGCTCAATTGAGCCTTATAACTACACAATAGGGCTCAAAAGTTGCACAATTGAGCCCTAGAGAAGAACAATTGAGCTTTGTAGCTGTGCAGTTGAGCTTTATAGCTGTGTAGTTACTAAAAAATACAGATTAATAAAGATAAACTGAACATAAAGACTCCAAACTAAAATCCAACAAAAGCCCATTTGAACACAGCCTAATTGCATTCTATAAACTCAAAAAAACCAGACATAGGGATTCATATAGGGTTTTCAATTAAAAATAAAACAAAACTAATCAATTGAAACAATCATTTCCCACGTCTGATTTAAGCATATTGCAATACTTTCAAAACATGAATAAAGAATTGATATCAGATAATAGATATAATCAAAATAAAATTTCCAAATCCCCCTTATAATAAATTTTAATCAAAACCACAAATAAAATTGAAACCAAAATCGGGAGATAGAAACTTACCTAGAAACTTGTGGAGAAAGATAAGAGAAAAAGAGAGAATTTGGAGACGTAACTCTGAACACAAATCCTCTTCAAATTAGCAACAAAATTCCAGCAAACAAGCCCAAACAAATCCAATCCAAGCTCCAAGAAAACTCAAAAAACAATTCTTCAATCAATTTAGAGAAACTTAAAACCCTTCTCCAAAATTTAGAATCCAAAACTCTCCTTCAAAATTCTCCATAATTTGCAATAATATTCTTCTCTCAAAACCGTGAAAAAGAATCATAAAAATAAAATTCTCACAAATAAATATAAATAAAATTCAATTAAAACCTAAATAAAGCTACACAAAATCATGCACAAAAAAAAGGCAAAACCTTAATTAGGAATTCATAAAAATATCACCTATAAAACATTAAATCAATAATATTAAATTAATTTCTAAATAAAAATCCTCATAAAACAATTAAACAATAATATTTAAATATTAAAACACCAATTAAATATTTCCCTAAACATAAATTAAAAGCATGCAAATAATAAATTATTATTTCCAACTAAAAATATAATTATCCACCAAATTAAACTTAAAATAGAACAATTAATTCCACAAAAAAATATAATTTCCACTATAAAATAATTCCCACCATAAAATATTAAAATGCACAATAATAAATCACTTAATAAATAATATCCATTGATAGAAATATATTCATTAAATCGAAAACATAAAATATTTATTAATTAACAACACAGGCTATAATTAATATCAATAATTAAGATAATAAAAAATCTCACACATTCAAATAAATCATAAAATAATATCAATATCAAAACAAGACTTACCACTAACAACAAGGTGATCAAATATTGTCCATATGACAAATCTAACAGGATAAAAATAAAGACTAGATAATTGTCCCTAGGTTAGGACAATCACTAGAGCTAGATACATTCTAGGCTTTGTACTATTTCCTGTACCGCCATTGGGATTTAAAGGCACACTCAGACCAGTGGAATTATATGGAGTCAATGCCTAGTACCTGCAACCTACACAAAATGTTTTGTACACACACATGTATGCATTTTTGTATTGTAATGTATGAAAATGGATTCGGGTAGATTAGGGCCTAATCCCACTTTTATTCATACATTGGAATAAGAAAGAGCCTAATGAAGTGATCCACTTTGACTAACTCTTATGAAAGAGAGTTAAGGGATACCTTTAGGGTTTCTATTCCTTTGCTAATATGAAAGGGAATGTGTCAAAAGTAGGAGAATGATAAAATAAGATAGTAATATTAATGAAAATAACTAGAATAGTAGCAATAAAAGTCTGATATAGAAACAAAACTAAGAGAGAAAGTAGTGATTTGGAAATGGGAATCCAATGTGCACTTGTGACAGAAAATTGGGCTTGATCTGACACACACACACACATATGTATGTACATACATACATACATACATACATACATAGATACACACACACACACACACACACACACACACACACACACACACACACACACACACACACATATTTGTGTGTGTGTGTGTGTGTGTGTGTGTGTGTGTGTGTGTGTGTGATGCAGGAGCTGGTGGTGTAAGGGCAATCCTGCATCACCCAAAAATATTTCTTTTTGTTTAGTTTTCTTTTAATGTTTTTGCAGTTCTGGATACCCATTTGGGCGAATAAGTGATTCCAACTTTTAGAATTAAGAAGTTGCTTTTTTCTATCTGATTGCCCAAAATAGCAAGTTTTTATTTGAAGGCGGATGGAGCCTCAAATTTGCAAGTAGATTAAGGAGGGAAATATAAGCACATTGGCAAAAGAATCAAGTCAAAAGCATTATTGGTTTGGAAGTTATTAAAGTTCCAGTTTCTCAAAAAACTAAAAAAAAATCTTCCAAGTCAAATTTGAGGTATTAAACGGTGTCAAACGGGCCCAAAAATGGCAAGAATCAGCAGAGCAGATTCTTAGCATATTCTACAGTCAGAGAGATTTTTGACGCTTCAAACGGTTCGTCAATTTGATCCTTGGATCAAAAGTTATGGTTGCCAAAAGTTGGATAATTTTCAGAAAGTTTCAATTTTAAGAATCTGGTTGTAATTTCATAATTCCAATTTCATGTTTTGGCATTTGTCCGCCAAATGGAAATTTCTAAATTGTAATTTTGGCTCCAAGTTGGAAAAGGCTATTTAGGAGTCATTGAGGAAACTTGTGAATTTAGGTTTTTGGGAGTTAGTTTCTAGGTTGGAAATGGTTTTGTAAGGGTTTTCAAAAAACTCTATAAGCTGTAAAGTGTTGCAGCCTGTGAGGATTTATTCCTCTAGATTGTAATTGTATGTATTACAGATAGTTTGATTTCAAATAATAAGAACATAATCTTTCATGTTTTAAATGCAATTTGTTATGATTTTTTTATTTCTCAGGTTGTGCCCTCATCAAGTGGTATCAAAGCAGGTTGTTCCTAAGTGTGTGGATGAATCACTGAATGTGAGGCAGTTCATACCAAGATCTATGATTGTGGGATCATGCTCAAGATGCCTCAAAGAGTGATGCATGGTGGTAGAAATGTTGGTGCCAGAAATGCTGGTGGTAGGAATGCTTTGGCAAACAAGGATTTGAGAACCCTCCAGAGACAGATTTATACGTTGCAAGAAGAGATGAGAAAAGGGTTTAATCCAAGGAGAGGAGAAAGTGATTATGAAGGAGAGGTTGAAGATTCATCCTCAAGTGAATCAGAAGAAGCAATAGATCAGGATCTAGCTCGATTGTTGAGGGCCATTTCTCAGATTGGGAAGAGACCCAAAATTGAAGTTTCAAATTATTCAAGGAATTTGAACCTAGAAGAGCTGATTGCTTGGATTAATGAGATGGAAGAATATTTTGAATACGAGGAGATAGAAGACCTAGATCAGGTCAAGTTTGCAAAAAAAAACTAAAAGGTCATGCAAATATCTGGTGGAAAGAGGTCTAGCTAGACAAAAATCGAAGAGGAAAGGGAAAGATCACCAGATGGGATCGCATGGATGATAAGCTAAAGAAACAGTTCATTCTTATGGACTATGAGTTGGATTTTCTAAAGAAAATGCAAGGATTAAAGAAAGGTAACAAGTCTGTGAAGGAGTACATATTTTACAAAATAATTATTAGAACAGGCCATGCAGAGGCCAACAAGGAAAAGGTCACCTGTTATCTGAATGGGTTAAGGCCGAGTATTCAAGAGGAGCCGAGTTTGGTCAGAATGACTAGTATTGAAGAAGCATATTAGTTTTCTTTGAAGGTTGAAGAAAAGCTGAATAAGAGATTTGAAGGAAAGAAAAAAGGGAAAGCCTAAGGCGGCAGAGGCGGTGGAAAATATTTTGAAAGCCGAAATGAAGATCAGAAGAAAAATGATGAAGCCGATACCAACTGAATTCAAAAGGATGATAATTTTTATCACCCCCACGACCAAAACAATGGTGAACAATGAAGAAGAGAAAGAGGAAGGCCTGGACAAGGGTCCGGGAGGGGAGGTTTCAGAGGAAGTTGTTTCCAGTGTGGTGAAGAAGGTCATAGAGCCTTTGAATGTCCACAATGCGAAGGAAGGACAAGCAGAAGAAATGAAGGCCATGCACAAGTCATGCATGCAGATGAAGAAGCCCAGTCAGAACATTTTGATGATGTTGAAAGGGAAGAAACCCTAGTTACCAAGAGAACCCTGATGAATGAGAAGAAAGAACCAGACTAGATGAAGATTTTAATCTGCACTAGATGAAAATGTGAAAACAAGTGTTGTAATGTGATTATTGACAATGAGAGCACTGATAATTTGGTGTCTGAAGAGATGGTTACAAATTTGAAGTTGAAGAGAAATAGACATCTGCAATCATATTAGATAGCCTGGTTGCATAATGACCACAAGGTTTTTGTCAATGAGTTGTGTTTGGTGAAATTCAAGATTGGAAGTTACTATGATGAGATACTTTATGACATCATACCTATGGCTGTATGTCACATGTTGTTAGGGAGGCCATGGTAGTTTGATAGGTGTGTTGTACATGATGGTTCTTGCAAATACTTATACCCTAACAAAGGTTGGATTTTGCCATAAGTTGAAGCCCCTAAAGGAGGTAGAAGAAAAGGTATGTAGTTATGCCAGAATATATTTTGTTGATGGGATAATTTTTTTGGAAGGCATGAAACACGAACCTGTGTATTTTTCCTTAATTCTAAGAGTGGATAAAGAAGATAGTGAAGAGGTGCCTATAGAATTTTTTGGTTTGTTGAATGAATTTCAAGATATTGTGTCTGATAATGTACCTAAGGGTTTACCACTTGTGAGGAAGATCAGTCATCAGATTGACTTGATCCCTAGAGCTAGTTTGCCAAATAAGGCAGCCCAGAGAATGACTCCAGCAGAAAATGAAGAGCTGAACCGACAGGTTCAAGAGTTGTTGAGGAAAGGATTGATCCAAGAGAGCCTGAGTCCATGTGTTGTACCTGCAGTACTGGCACCAAAGAAGAATGAAGAATGGAGGATGTGTACGGACTCTAGAGCCATAAACAAGATAACAATCAAGTATAGATTTCCCCTGCCAAGGATAGATGATCTTATGAACTGCTTGAGTGGAGCGGAGTAATTCACAAAGATTAATCTGAAGAGTAGATATCACCAGATCTAGATTAGAGAGGGGGATGAGTGGAAGACCACCTTCAAAACCAAAGAAGGCTTGTATGAGTGGTTAGTCATGCCTTTTGGGCTAACCAATGCACTGAGCACATTCATGTGGCTCATGAACGAGGTCTTGAAAGAATTTATAGGTAAGTGTGTTATTGTGTACCTCGATGATATTTTGATTTTCAGCAAGAAATTGGAGGAGCATTTGATGCATATTCGTAGAGTTTTTGAGAAGCTGAGAGAGAGGAGAAATTGCTAATTAATTTGAAGAAGTGTACTTTTTTGAAGGAGTTAGTGTACTTGGGGTTTGTTGTCTTAGCAAAAGGTCTTAAGATGGACCTAGAGAAGGTGAAGGCTATTTTGGAATGGCCTACCCCAAGGATTGCTAATGAGGTGAGATCTTTCCATGGTTTGGCTAGTTTTTACATGAAGTTCATTAAAAACTTCAGTAGCATTTGTGCACCCTTGACTGAAACAATGAGAGGGGATAGGAAACAATTCAGGTGGAGTATGGGAGCACCAAAGAGTTTTGATTTGTTGAAGAAGAAGGTGATAGAGAAACCTATTTTAGCCCTTCCAAATTTTAGTAAGTTGTTTAAGGTGGATTGTGATGTCAGCGGTAACTCCATTGGAGTTGTTTTGAGTCAGGAAGGTAGGCCCATTGCATACTTCAATGAAAAGTTAAATGATGCAAAGAAGAAGTATTTTGTTTGTGATCAAGAATTTTATGTAATAGTTCAAGGATTGAAGAAATGGATACATTATCTATTGCCGAAAGAGTTTGTTTTGTATACTGATCATCAAGCATTGCAGTACCTGAATAGCCAGGATAAATTGAATCAGAGATATTTGAAATGTGTGGAGTTTTTGTAAAGTTATACTTTTGTTTTGAAGAATAAGAGTAGGAGGTCTAAAAGGGTTGTAGATGTCTTAAGCATGAGGTAGATTTTGTTGACAAAAATGCAGTTTGAAGTGGTTGGGTTCAATCAACTCAAAGCATTGTATCATGAGAATCCTGATTTTGCAGAGGCTTGGAAAGCTTGCAAGGAGCCTGTTACTTTGGATAGGACAAGGTGGTTAGATTTCATAATATAGGATGGTATATTGTTTAAGGGAAGCCAGTTGTGCATTCCAAGGAGCTCCATGAGGGAGAATTTGATCAAAGAGAATCACAGTGGAGGGATGGTAGGACACTTTGGTTGGGATAAGACCATTGCCATAATAAGTGAGCATTATTATTGGCCTCGATTATCATATGATGTGAAGAAATTTGTGCAGAGTTGCAAAGTGTGCCAGAGGGAAAAAGGAGTGAGCCAGAATATAGGGTTGTATCAGCCATTACCTGTACCTGAGAGGCCATGGGAAGATATAAGCATGGATTTTGTTCTTGGTCTACCAAGGACACAAAGAGGGAATGATTCAATTTTTGTGGTAGTTGATAGGTTTTCAAAGATGGCACATTTCATCCCATGCCAGAAGACCCATGATGTTGTCCACATTGCTGATTTGTTCTTCACGGAGGTGGTAAGACTACATGGTTTGCCAAAAAGTATCATTTCAAATCATTTTACCAAATTTGTTGGATACTTTTGGAGGACCTTGTAAAAGAAGTTGAAGACAAAATTAAAGTTTAGTTCTACACACCATCCACAAACTGATGAGCAGATTGAAGTGGTGAACAAGAGTCTAGTTAACCTACTAAGGTTCTTGGTAGGAGACAAACCCAAGGTATTGGATCTAATCTTACCATAGGCAGAATTTTCATACAACAATTCTATCAATAGGAGCACTGGTAGATCACCATTCTAAATTGTTTATAGAGGTAGTATAAGGATCGCTCTAGAATTGAGGAAGATGAACCCGGGAATGCATACAAGTGTTGAAGATGAAGACTTTGCTGAGCACATTAGAAATATACATGAAGGGGTGAGTAAGCACATCAATGAGATGAATCTACAGTATAAGGTGAAGGCAAATCAAAAAAGGAGGCATAAGGAGTTCCAGGTTGGTGACAAGGTGATGGTCCATTTGAAGAAGGATATATTTCCAGTGGGGACATATAATAAGCTAAAGATGAAGAATTTTAGTCCCTACAAAATTTTTGTTGAACACAGAGTACCACTAAGAGGGGAGGGTGAATCAATGGTTCCTAGGTATTTTCTTTTTCTGATCTAACTTGAGAATATCAATTATGTACTTAATCACATAAACAATCAAACCGGTAATATAAGAAAGAAAGCCAAAGTGACCATGCACACACAACCACTCACAACACCAGATTTACGAGGAAACCCAATATGGGAAAAACCTCGGTGAGAAAAGTTGTTGAAGTCTACTGCTCCAATCCAGCCTCATAGGTAAAACACATATTTACAAAGGTTTTATGGCACCAACCCAAGGAGAACCAACCCCTGCACCAAGCTTTGACTTGGCAATGTATATTGAAATACTATTTGAGTGCAATTAAGGCTTCTTACTGAAATGGAATTTTGCAGCTCTTGAATCAATTAAATCTCTATTCTCTTTCTCTTCTTCTCACACACAATCTCTCAGTACATTGTGTCACACTGGGATGTTGTCTTCTCTGCCACGCCTTACTAATTAGGCTCAACTGCTTGACTATGAAACTACCGGTAGAGTCCTCTTACCTGTCTACCTGCTTACTCACACTGTAACTTGATCGAGACCCCTTCTCAAGTTTTCTTCTTCCAACTCCTCTCCACACTAATTTCTTCACTGCAGCATCATCACCTTCTGTTCATTGCTCCATTTTCTTATGAGATAATTTCCCGCAAAAAAAAAAAATTCAAAAACCAGGCGGTTAGGGTTTCTTCACCATCCTCAAGGCAAATCAAATCCAGTCAGATCTTGCAAGATTTGGTCTCCTTGAAGTCCATTGATTCATCTTCATCATTTCCATGCCTTTTAAGTCACATTTTTCAGATAGGGGAAACACGATCCTTTATATAGATTTACATCTGTCAAATTGCTATTAATGACTCAGTTGTTTCCTTCTCAAGGTATTCTTTTAATCCGATCTTCTTGCTTCGATCCAAGTGCCAACTACTCCCTTGATCTTCCTCTGTCACTCCTTCTTCCTCGAGCCGCAATCAGTCTAATGCAATCCCTTGATTTTTGGTTCCTTCATTAATGGCGAATATCTGTTTCATTGACCCTGTGGATGAAGCTTCACCAACCACACCCTACTTGCCACCTCAACTTCACACTAATCAAGACATGGCCTTCCAATGTTCAGTCGGTCCGACAAACACATACCGGTAAAACCCTTTGCCAATAGAGTTTTCTTCACCTGTTGACCGATATAGCATCCCGTACTGGTTGTACATCTTAACATTCTGCCTCTTCATTATTAACCAAGCAACCATCTACCATGCTCAATCTCCACCAGTTGACATCAATGACAACTAAGTGCCAAAATGCCAACAATCTCCCCCTTTGGCATTGATGTCAACTTCTCACAATCCACTCCATACCAGTACATTTCTCCCCCTTTGACACAATGACAAAGGGTACTTGCGCACTCCCCCTTTGAACCACACAAACCTTCCTAGGTAAATGATACAACTCCCAACTTGTGTTGGAGGTACTCAAATGTGCTTACTAGTAGTGGTTTGGTGAAAGTGTTTGCTACTTGTTCACCAGTAGGAACATAATCCATTCTTACCTCTTGCCATTCAAACTTCTCTCTAAGGAAGTGATATTTGATTGCAATGTGCTTTGTTCTAGAATGCATGACCACATTCTTTTCTATGTTGATTGCACTTGAATTGTCACACTGGATGAGAATGGGATCGATGATGTCCACTTGGATATCTTTGAGAGTCTGCTTCATCTAAAGCACCTAAGAGCAACATGTAGCAACAACAATGTATTCAACTTCAGCAGTAGATAGGGAGACTGATTCTTGCTTCTTGTTATGCCATGAGACCAACCGGTCTCCTAGAAAGAATGCACCACCGCTTGTCCTCTTTCTATCATCAATGCATCCTACCCAATTGACATCAGTGTATGCTTCTAAAATAAAATTTCCTTGTTTAGGATACCACAAACCATAGCTAAGCGTTCTTTGTAGATACCTAAAAATTTTGCTAACAACATTCATGTGTGACTGCTTTGGTGCAGCTTAAAATTTGGCCACCATGCATACTGCCTGAACAATATCTGGTCTTGAGGTAGTTAGATATAGTAGATTGCTTATCATGGATCTGTACAAAGTCTGATCCAGTACCGGTGATTCATCATTCTTAGTTAATTTTCTGCCAGTCACCATGGGAGTACTTACTGGTTCGCAATCTTCCAGTTGGAATTTCTTTAGCATCTCCTTTGCATACTTGACCTGTGAGATAAAGATTCCTTCATCTTTCTGTAGTATTTGCAAGCCAAGGAAGTAAGTCAATTCACCAAGCATTGACATCTCAAATTCTGATTGCATCTGATCAGAAAACTCTTTGGAGAGAGTATCCTTGTTTCCACGAAAGATGATATCATCTACATACACAACCACAATAATCATGTAATTCCCATATTTTCTTATGTACAAATTGCTTTCAGCAGTTCCCTTTTTGAATCCCCACTCCTTTAGATATAGATCTAATCTTGAGTACCATTCTCTGGGGGCTTGGTTTAGACCATACAGAGCTTTCTTTAACCGACATACAAATGTCTCATCATCATGCAACATAAATCCTTCTGGTTGCTCCATGTATACTTCTTCTTCCAAATTTCCATTTAGAAAAGCATATTTTACATCCATTTGGTACACTTTGTAGCCCTTGTAGGCAGAGTAAGCTAGGAACATCCTAATTGCTTCTAATCTAGCCACCAGTGCAAATGTTTCTTCAAAGTCAATCCCTTCTACTTGAGAGTATCCTTTGCACACTAGTCTAGCTTTGTGCCTCATAGCCTTACCTTCTTCATTGATTTTGTTCCGGTAGACCCACTTTGTTGCAATGATGTTCTTATCTTCCGGTCTAGGGACTAATTCCCAAGTCTTGTTCTTCTCGATTCGGTGCATTTCTTCTTCCATGGCATCCATCCATTCTTGTCTCTTGCTAGCCTCAATGAAAGTTTTGGGTTCAACTTCAGTCATGAGGCATAGGTTGACTTGTACATCATTTTAGGCAAGTCTTCTTCTAGTCTGCACACCATCACTCTTATTTCCCAAAATTTATTCTTCGGGATGATTCAACTATACATACTAGTTGGGAGCCTTCTGAGGTGTTGCCTCTAGTTCAGTGTCAGATTGAACATCAATATTTTCATCATCAAAGTCATCGTACTAGTTAATGTGTGGTTGACATCCTTTGTGCATATCCTCATCAACTCTTACATGCACAATTTCAACAATTCTTCTTAGGCTTTTATTGTAGCATTTGTAGGTCTTATTGTTTGACAAGCAACCAAGGAAGATCCCTTCATCACTTCTTGGTTCAAGGCTTCCCAAACCATCCATATCTTTCTTAATGAAGCATTTGCTTCCAAAAACTTTGAAATATTTGACTGATGGCTTTCGGTCATACCATAATTCATAAGGTGTCATCTTGTTGTTTGTTCTTAATTGAACTTGGTTCAAGGTGCATGCAGCAGTATGCATTGCTTCTTTCCAATAAGTATCAGGCAGACTGGCCTCATTCAACATAGTTCTGGCCATCTCCTTGACTGTCTTGTTCTTCCTCTCTACCACACCATTTTGCTATGGTGTTCTAGGAGCAGAGTATTGTCTTCTAATTCCATGTTTTTCATAGTAATCTTCAAATTCATTTGATGTGAACTCTCCACCCTTGTCTGATCTTAGACATTTTAATTTGTATCAACTTTCCTTTTCCACCATCTTTCAAAAGATCTTGAATATTTCAAATGCTTGTGATTTATCTTGCAGAAAGGTGACCCATGTCATCCTTGAGTAGTCATCAATGAAAAGCATGAAGTATCTTTCACCGGCAAGTGCTCTTGTTCTAGTTGGACCACATAGATTTGTATGCACAATTTCAAGTGGCTTTGAGGTGTTGTGCTCATTTGTTCTGAAACTTACTTTTGTTTGCTTGCCTTTTACACATTCATCACAAAATGTGTTTACTGGCTTGATGATGGGTGGAATATTCCTCACACACCCCTTTTTTCTTACTACAGCCAAGTTATCAAAATTTATGTGGCCTAATCTTCTATGCCACAACCAACTTTCATCTACTTGTCCTAACATACATTGGGACTCATAGCATTCCTTCAGATTATAAACATTTCCATCAGTTCTTTTTCCTTCTGCCACCACTTTACCAGTAGTGTCTTTCTTTATCTGACAACCGATTGAGTCAAAGGTGAATTTGTAACCTTTGTCACACATTTGACTCACACTTGGTAGATTATGTTTGAGGCCTTCTACATAATATACATCATGTGCCTTCAGTTTTCCATCAATGCTTAGTGTTCCTTTTCCCTTTATTTTGATGGAGGAATTGTCTCCAAACCTTACCGATCCACCATTCCAATCTTCAAGATTAATGAATTTTCTTTTGTCACCAATCATATGGTATGAGAAACCACAATCTACTACCCATATATTTTTCCTCTCAGCATGCAAGGCAGTCTGCACAATGAGACTTGATTCTGCCTTTTCCTTTTCTTTCTCAACCCAAACTGGTTTGATTTCCTTCTTATTGTCAACTCTTGAATTTTGCTCAGGTTTAGATATCGGTGTTTGATCAGGATTTTCCTTTACTTGCTTGATCTTCTTGTTTCTGCATAATTTGGCTATGTGTCCAAATTCTTGACAGTTATAGCATTTTATGTTTTCAATAAAAGAAGCATCCTTAATGCTATTATAGGATATCGGTTGGTTCTTCCTATAATCAAAGCTCTTATGTCCATGTCCATTGCACTGATAGCAAACAACATTCATATCTTGGAGTGCATTAAATGAATTTCTACTTTCAAAATTCATAGAAGGTTTATTGTTTAACCTAAAATCAGCTATTCTATGCCCAAATTTATTACATCGGTAAGACTAACCATGAAAATTTGATACATACCGGTCGTGTTGTCTTGGTCCAGAATGGAACTGCCTCATTGGGGATCTTCCATTCATGTTGTTGAATCTAGTGAATCCTTCTCAGTCAATCCTGGCATTCATCCTTAGATCTACAAATTTGTGCATGAAATGTGACCTCCGGTTCATTTCTATATGTCGGTTTGGATGCTGATTTCTAACAATATTAGCATATGTCTTTTTACCGATTTCCTTGCCTATAGTGAATGTCTTCTTTTCTTCTCCTTTAATTGAAGAAGTGAACATTAATACTTTGTCGGATTTTCCTTTGTTGGTTGATCCTTGACCAACTTCAAAGCCTAAGACATCGGTGTCTTTGGATTGCTTTTTTTTGCTCAACATCTTATCCAAAGCTTCAGTGCTTCCTTCATACTTGCTTCTTATTTTTATTTCTTCCTTGCTTTCCTCAAGCTCCTTTCTGAGCTTTATTATTTTTGCTTCTAGCTCTCAATGCTCCTTTTCTTTCTTTGTCAAGTCAAGGGTTTTAGCTTCACCGATCCTCTTAGTTTTTTCCAGCTGCAGCTTTAAGTTAGATATGATTTGACTGGATTCTTCCAGAGACTTCTTCAAGAGATCTTGTTCATCTACTGCAACAAGCTTAACTCTCTTGAGTTCTCTTCTTGTTTTACTTAGTTCTTCAAGTGCACTGATAAGTTCACTTTCCAAATCCACTTCAGCCTCAACATCCTCTTCTTCCTCATCTTTAGTAGTAGGTCTGTCAAATGCCATGAAAATATTTACTCTTCTGTGGTTCTCATGGTCATCATCTTCTGATGCATCCTCGTCATCTGTTGTGTCATCCTCAATGGTATATAAATTGTTTTGGTTTCGGTATTCTCTTCTTCCCTGCCGATGGTCATTTCTTTCTCTGTCTTTGTTGATAGATCTTTTGAACTCTCTTGACTCATCTCCACCAGTTTCTTTGTGAGAACAGCTTGCAGCAAAGTGTCCTACCTTCCCACAGTTGAAACACTTAAGTGGCAACTTTCCTTTGTACCGGCCTAATCCTCTTTTGAGCTACCTGACAAAGTTTGCTACTTCAGCATCAGAGTTTTCACTGGATTCTTTAAGAGTAATAGCTTCCTTCCCCTTTTTCATGGTATTAAAAGAAGCTTCTTTTTGTGAGGAAGTCTCACCGGTTGTTCTCATCTCATAGGTTGTCAAGGAACCAAATAGTTCATTTGTAGTAAAAGTCTTCAGATCCTTGGTTTCTTCTATGCCTGACACTTTAGTATCATATTTGGGAGTGAGAGATCTAAGTATCTTTTTGACAAGAATTTCATCTGCAATCTCTTCACCAAGTCCTCTAATAGTATTCACAGTTTCATCAAATCTATGAAGGTATTCTGCGATTTTTTCATCATCTTTCATTTTGATGCTTTCAAGTTGGCTCCTTAGAGTTTGCGGTTTGGCCTCCTTGACCTTTGCATCTCCCTCAAACAATCTCCACAACTTGTCCCATGTTTCCTTTGCTGAAACACACTGCACGACCTTGACAAATTCATTATCAAACAGTCCACTCATTATGGCATGTTTAGCCTTTGCATTATTTTCATACTCCTTCTTTGCATCCGGATCAGTGGGAGGAGTATTAGGAATAGCATACCCATTCTTGACTGACATCCATACATCAAAGCCAAGAGATGAAATATATGTCTCCATTCTTTTGCTCCAGAAGGCATAGTTAGATCCATCAAACAAAGCAGCTTTTGAGGAAGTAGACTCACTTCTTGCCATTGTGCTCAAAGTCCAAAATCTACCCAAGGTTTAGAGATAACTGGGAACCTGTGCTCTGATACCAATTGTTGAACATAGAGTACCACTGAGAGGGGGGGTGAATCAATGGTTCCTAGGTCTTTTCTTTTTTTGATCTAACTTGAGAATATCAATTATGTACTTAATCACATAAACAGTCAAACCGGTAATATAAGAAAGAAAGCCAAAGTGACCATGCACACACAACCACTCACAACACTAGATTTATGAGGAAAACCCAATATGGGAAAAACCTCAATGAGAAAAGTTGCTGAAGTCTACTGCTCCAATCCAACCTCATAGGTAAAACACAATTTTACAAAGGTTTTAAGGCACCAACCCAAGGAGCACCAACCCCTGCACCAAGCTCCAACTTGGCGATGTATATTGAAATACTATTTGAGTATAATTAAGGCTTCTTACTACAAATGAATTATGTATCTCTTGAATCAATTAACTCTCTGTTATCTTTCTCTTCTTCTCACACAGTCTCTCAGTACACTGTGTCACACTGGGATGTTGCCTACTCTGCCACACCTTACCGATTAGGCTCAACTGCTCGACTATGAAACTACTAGTAGAGTCCTCTTACCGGTCTGCCTGCTTACTCACACTATAACTTGATCGAGACCCTTTCTCAATTTTTCTTCTTCCAACTCCTCTCCACACTGCTTTCTTCACTACAACATCATTGTCTTCTGTTCATTGCTCCATTTTCTTATGAGATGATTTCCCGCCAAAAGAAATAAATTCAAAAACCAGGCAGTTAGGGTTTCTTCACCATCCTCAAGGAAATTCAAATCTAGTCAGATCTTGCAAGATCAGATCTCCTTGAAGTCCATCGGTTCATCTCCATCATTTTTGTGCCTTTTAAGACACATTTTTCAGATAGGGGAAACATGATCCTTTATATAGATTTACATCTATCAAATTACTATTAATGCCTCTGTTGTTTCTTTCTCAAGATATTCTTTCAATCCAATCTTCTTGCTTCAATCCAAGCACCAACTACTCCCCTGATCTTCCTCTGTCACTCCTTCCTCGAGCCACAATCAGTGTGATGCAATCCATTGCTTTTCAGTTCCTTCATTAATGGTAAATATATGTTTCATCAACCTTGTGGATGAAGCTTCACCAACCACACCCTACTTGCACCTCAGCTTCACACTAATCAAGACACGACCTTCCAATGTTCAGTTAGTCTGACAAACACATACCAGTAAAACCCTTTGCCAGTAGAGTGTTCTTCACCTGTTGACCAATATAGCATCCTGTACCGGTTGTACATCTTAACATTTTGCCTCTTCATTATTAACCAAGCAACCATCTACCATGCTCAATCTCCACCGGTTGACATCACTGACAACTAAGTGCCAAAATGCCAACAATTTTGAAGAAGCATGAATCTAGAAACACATGAGGTAAAGTTTCCAGAAGGAATTAATATTTCCCTTTTGTTCAACATTTTAGATTTAACATAATATCATGAAGGTAGCATAGAGAAGGAGTCAACAATAGAACAATACAAAATTTTTGCACCTACTTCAGAGAAGGAGAAGATCAAAGCAATTCTGGATATTCGTGTGAGGAGTACCATAAATAGACAGTATGAGGAATATCTATTGAAATATAGGGGAAGACTTGTTGAATATTCTTCATGGTTGTCCAAGGCAAAGGTTGAGCGTTTGGGTTTTCCTCAACCAGCTGAGACGTGACAGGGCCACTTCTCAAACTACCTCGGGTGTCTAATGCAAGAGCATCTGGTGGTGTAAGGGCAATCCTGCATCACCCAAAAATATTTCTTTTTGTTTAGTTTTCTTTTAATGTTTTTGCAGTTCTGGATACCCATTTGGGTGAAAAAGTGATTCCAACTTTCAGAATTGACAAGCTGATTTTTCTAGCCGACTACCCAAAATAGAAGGTTTTTATTTGAACGCAAATGGAGCCCAAAATTTGTAGGAATATTAAGGAAGGAAAAATAAGCACATTGGTGAAAGAATCATGTCAAAAGCATTATCGTTTTGGAAGTTATTAAACTTCTAGTTTCATGAAAAACTGAATTTTTTTAATTCTAAGTTAGATTTGAGACATTAAACGGTGTCAAATGGGCCCAAAAATGGTGGGAATTGATGGAGAGGATTATAAGAATATTATACACTTAGAGAGATTTCTAATGCTTCAAACGGTTTGTCAATCCAATTCCCGAATCAAAAGTTATGGTTGCTGGAAGTTGGACAATTTTTCGGAAAGTTTCAATTTTTAGAATCTAGTTGTATTTTTATAATTCCAATTTCATGTTTTGGCATTTGCCTACCAAATGAAAATTTATAAATTGTAATTTTGGCTCCAAGTTGGAAAAGGCTATTTAGGAGTCATTGAGGAAACTTGTGAATTTAGTTTTTTGGGGATGTGTTTTTTTGGAGTTGAGTTTTTGGGAGTTAGTTTCTGGGTTGGAAATGGTTTTGTAAGGGTTTTAAGGGTTTTCAGAAAACTCTGTAAGCTGTAAAGTTTTGCAACCTATGAGGATTTATTCCTCTAGATTTTAATTGTATGTATTACAGATAGTTTGATTTTAGATAATAATAACATAATCTTCTGTGTTTTAATTGCAATTTGCTGTGTTTTTTTTGTTTCTCGAGTTGTGCCCTCATCAATATGTATGTATACATACATACATACACACACACAGATATATATATATATATATATATATATATATATATATATATATATATATATATATATATATATATATATATATATATATATATATATATATATATATATATATATATATATATATAGAGTGATGTACGAAAATAGATTTGGGTAGATTAGGGCCTAATCCCACTTTCATTCATACATTGGAATATGAAAGAGCCTAAGCTAGTAATATGAATGACAACAACTAGAATAGTAGCAACAACAATTTGAGATAGAAACAAAATTGAGATAGAAAGTACAGATCTAGAAATGGGAATCCAATGTGCACCTATGATAGAAATTTCGGCTTGATTTGATAGGACCAGGCATTGGGTGCTCTGGTCTCAATGATTGGATTGATCTATGAACTAGAAATCTGCAACCTAAGACTATTTGAGGTCTATCTGTGAAATTTGTAGTTGATTGAGGAGGACTAGGGCATGGGGCACTCTAGTCTTGGAGGACTAGGGCATTGGGCACTCTGATCCTTGAGATGCAGGTCATGATTCTGGTAATGGGTATGTGTTAGTGTGACACCCCTCCGTTGTTCAAAGATTGTTTCTTCTTAGTTAGACTCATGATGACCTATTTAGTTCCACTCATGCTTTAGTTGATACTTCACATTATGATGACTATTTATGAGATGGTGTTATTGATACACATGCCATGATTTGCATCATATTTTATTATGTGATGATTAGTTGTTATATGTGGTTTATGCATATTACTAGCCCAATTTATTAACATATCTACTTATTTGATGAGATGCTTCATGTGTTAGATTACGTTTTACATGTCTGATCTTGTTTTTGGTGCAAGGGGATGATGTCCTAACACTCTCCTTGGAGAGACATGGGACATCACGATTCCTCTTCACTGGTATGCATGTATTGCTTAGATATATGTATTTTATTATATGTATGCATTGGTTTGTGATGTAGGGTTGCAGGTACGAGGCATCGACTCTACCTGGTTCCACAAGTTTGAGCATGCCTACATATTCTCGATGAAGGTTGTGGTAGATGGCACATTGGCCCCTTGTCCCAAATCCTTAAACCCTTGCTCGGTGTTAGAGCAATGATTCCTTGTCTTGAATTTACTTGGTTGGAGTGCCACATAGGTAAATTCTGATAACCTCGGTCATGATGAGTATGTGTATGTGTTGTGTAAGGATTTAATTGTTATGCTTCTTGTATTTATTAATTAAAACATCTTATCTTGTGTTAGTATATGCATTAACAATAATATAGTTATATAATTATGAGCATATATATATGAATGTGTATTAATGAGTAGATATAATTAATAATTAATTAAGAAGTTAGTGTTAATAACCTAGCTAATTGAATTAAGATAATAGCATTAATAATTGATAAAGCAAAGTTATAATTTAAAGGTTAAAATTAATTTTAAACTATTAAATAAGCATAACATGAATAATTAAAATATATTAAAACTATAGTTAATAGTTAATTAGTTAATGAATTAATTTACCATTTCTAGAGAGTTGGTTCGGGAAACGGTGGATGAAGCATTTTATTCTAAAAAAAATTCCAAGGAAGACCTTTGAGGAGAACGTTGGAAAATTTCAGAAAAAGGGAGATCGGGAAGAAGATTAGAGAAGAGAGCTTTACATTGGTCGAGGGTTTATTTCTCCAAGTTTTGGAATTGCGTATTTCTAGTTTGGCTTTTATTTGTTTTCTTTTGCTTTTGGACAATGATTTCTTGAGGTTGATTTATTTGTATTTGCTTGAATGTTAGAAGGAATGTCTTTGTGTTTGTAATGAAGGAATATTGAGCATGCCTATTGTGGTCAAATTCAAATAATGTCCAAACCCAACCATAACTTGTTGAAGATTTCCTATTTTGTTATTTTGCTCTAAGTTTTAATTTTTCAAACCTATTATTTTTTATATATTTACTCTTTGTCATTGCTGGTTATGCCTGTATTGGGAGTTGTTTTCTTGTTTCTTGGATGGCTTTCCCCTGTTTCTTATTAGCCTAGTCATGTGGCTGGGTGAAGATTTTATTATTATTATTGTGTGGTTTGGATTTTTATTTATTTATTTATTTTTTTGGGGGGGGTTGTGTGTGTTTGGTGGGGCTCTCCACCACCATGGCGTGGAGTTCCCACCACATGGGGGGGGAGGGGGGGAGGGGAGTCCACCACAATGGCTCCTCCCACGTGGTTGGGAGCCATTCCCACCATAGCATTGGGTGGTCACCCATGCTAGCCAACCTCCATGCCATTGCTATCGTCTTCGCCTCCGCCCTTTCTCTCTTCGCTCTGTCAGCCTTCGAGCATTTTGCTCAGGCAATGGAAATATTCCCAGCCAATAGAAATTGAGGATTAGAGTTGATTTTTTTTTGCAATTGCTAATGTTTGGGCAGGCTATAGTTTTTAGGTTTGTTATGTAATATTTCTTTCTTGTGCATGATTTTTGTTTTAGTGGTATAATTATGAGTCTTAGGATAGATTATTTTATTTTTGGTATGGTTTCAAGGTATTAAATTTTAGGCTTGAGTATTATTTTGTTGTGTTGTTAATGTAGTTGATTTTTTATATTATATTGTTATGTATATTTGTCCAACATGGTCATAGTGTGTAATAAATATTTCGTAAGTATTATTGCGGAGTTTGGTTTTTAGTTTTGGGGAAATATATCTTGTATTATTTATAGATATTTAGTTTGGAGATGTAATATTTTTGTGTGTGTTGAGTAATTATGAATATGTTCTCTTGTTTTTTAAACATACCATTGCGATATTGGGGTTATTAACAATACATGTGTATATATTTGTGTAAATAATAAAAATGTGTGGGATGGTACATACATTTACTTATGTTTTATGTTTTAGGTGAATTCGGGATATTTACAATTCTCCGAGTAAATAAAATTGTTCTATAAACTTTCATATGATGTTTTGGTAAAATGAAATGAGAATTATTAGTTTACTATAGAATTTATTATTATGTTAGGTGTTGTAATGCTTGGGGTGAAAATTGTTTGATGATATAGGTTATTTCTACATTTTGTGGGGTGAAAGTTTAATAGATTTTAGTTAATTGAAATATATCACAGTTGTGTAATGTGGTAATAATTAATTCATAATGTTTGATTGTGTGTTATAGTTTTATTATTAATAATGTCTATTAAATATTTATGTAGGTTAAATTTTTTTATTTTAAAAATTACCCCTGCTTTTGAACCCAAGTCTTGGTTATAAAAGGGATCCAAGTTTTGTTGTTTCTTGGTGTCCTAGCTGGATATTATTGTTATGTGGGCATGTTGTGATGCTATTCTAAGACTTGATTAGGTCTCAATATATGTTTATTAGATGATGTTTTACCTATGCCTTAGAGCACATTTCTGAGTAGGCTTTGTGTCATGAGGGGGAGTGGCTCTCCATGGGGGGGGGGATCGTAAAGTGATCACCAGGACAACCCATTGGGAGGGTTGCTAAACAAGTGATAACCTTTAATAATGAATTAGGGGGTTGGGTAGTTAAACACATTAATCAAGATAATGTATGCCTCACTCATGGCTTGAGTGCTCATTAGGCTTAGGATGAGATGGGAAGGCCTAAAATGGTAGATCAACTACCTTGTCCTCATGAAAGGTATGTTAATTCCACATGAGTCTTGAATGGCGGTCAAGGGTCAAGAGAGACTGACAGGACAACCCAGGATGGGGGCCAGGGTCTATGGAGACTTTCTAAGACAACCCATATCAAGCTATGTGATGACACTCTCCCCTTGTGAGCACTAGTGTCATGCTCCTATGTTTTGGATTTTCTGGACTATCCTTGTTATGAGATTCATCTTTGTGTACCTTGTTTGGTGGTCCTTACCCTGTGGAAGTTAATTGAGACCTTTTATTGTTTATCCTTGTTTGTGTGTGTGTGGGCCATGTGTCTATCTCCTAGCATAGGGGGTGGTCCTTTGAGGTCCACATGGTTAGGTGGTAGATGTTGTCTTCCATCGAGTATTTTGGACCTAATCATGCATGGATTGGCTTCTCTCATTCTCCAGTTGCTTCTCTTGGATTTGATTAGCCTAGTGGATTAGGTGAAGAATTCATTTATCTTTTTTTATTGTACTTATGTCATATTTAATATAACTGTATCATGTACATGCCTTCAAGGAAAATGTTGTATCTATGATGTAATCATGATGTAAAAGTAATGTGATATGATTTGGTAGGACCTATGTTAGTAGATTGAAATAATGATCTTATATATTTTAAATTTCATGTATATTCTTTATTCATTATCTTGTATGTCGTAGGAACGAATGATGTTGGGTTTAAAATGGATCTAGTCTTGGAAGTTAATTGAATGTTATTTAGTTTCTTTATTCAGTAAAATTAAATGTACAATTATGGTTAAATATCTGTTAACCTTCTTCTTTATACTCACAAATATATCAAACGTTAATTAAGATTATATTTAATTTCTTTCATGTTGTATGGGTAGTTTAGTAACATCGTTGAGGAATCTTAGAGGTTAGTTTAATTTTTTTTTCTTCTTTTCACTTGTGCAACTAAGTTTGATTTGTCCCTAAATAGTTATAGGGTGCATACTTAATGTTCTTATTTATTTATTTTTAATTATCTCTTAGTTGAGTTAGATTAGTTAGATCCTTTGGGGTTCCTTCATGGGGCATTACAAACAGATTGCTAAGATTTTTCAAAAATTGTCCACTCTGATGAAAACCTATAATTGTACTTGCAATCTAGAAAATGGTGTGTTTGTGGCTATATAGGGTTTTGCCTTAGTCAAACCCCTTGTTTTGGTGATTTCCACCTCCACAAATAGTCAATATAGTATTGAAAAGTGTGTGTTCCCTAGAATCTGATGTGTTTTGTAAGATTCCTATGAGCTAAAATGCTAACTGGTGAAGGATTACAAAATGAGTGTTTCAAGATAGCACTCAGGATAATATCTTTTAGAAGGAAAGATATGCTCCCTCCTAATTATAAGGGAAGGCCCCCCCTTTCTACTACAACTATTTTCTATTTTTCCTACCTTCTAACTTTACGCTAATCCAGCTTACAATAATAACTTAGTTCTCTTCTTTCAGAACCAGTTTTATCTAATTCTCTTGAAAGAATATATTTATCCTCAACTTAAATAAATTGAAAAGTTGTAGTAATATTATGCTAACTAACTTTGGAAAGTAAAGTGTCCATAAAATAACAAAGTATTTCATTACTTCCCTATTCTAAAATTGACCTAGTGATGGGAATTTGCAGACTTAGGACTCAAAGATTCTTTCTATGTACTACAACTCCTATCAACCACTGTAACCCAAATATATTGTTAGCTCAGACTGATAAATATATTGAAAGATATTCTACTCTAGCCAGATCATCCATATGGAAGAAAGACTTTACTTATCCTTTAAATGAAACTCAATAGATAACTTTCAAAAGCTCAAAGACTTAAAGCAATCTTATCTCAACTAATTCCCAATTTTTGAATTTCCAAAGCAATTCAAAGATTACTTGGAAAGACTCAAAAGTTCTTCAATACTCCACACCAATGACTATAAACAACTTTAATCATTCAAGAACATATGACACCAATGACATAAGAACATCCATACCACATAAAAGACTGAACTCAATTTAAAGTTTGAATGCCAAGCTTGTCTCCTTCTTGATTAAATTGCAAATTACCAAAAAGAACACACAGACTCAATTTGCTTTTCACTTGGGTAGAGTTTTGTTGCATAACATAGATGGAAAAAATATCCTTTTTACAATAATAACCCTCATATATATATAGAATAGGGGTACATAATGAAAATAGGAAGTTATAACTAATTCTAAGACTAAGTCAAAAGAAGAGTTCAAATTGACTTAGGACTTGTACACTCAATAGGTGCACAAGAGTAATTACAAAAAGACACCTGAAGTGTCAATGGCTAAAACAAAATGTCATTGGAAAAAACATGAAAATGACTAAGTGTCATTTTCCCTTAAGTTGAATTTTTCTTTTGTAACTCCTCAAACTTCTAAAAAAGAATTCTTCATTTGAATTCCATCAGGTACCTTGACCCTGGTGATGAAATCTTCCAAGTCAGTGCAATACTTCTTGTGCTTCCTCTAAATAGTATCCAAAAAATCCAAAATGAATTGGAGATCAACCAACTTATCAATTGAGGAGAGAAATCCTCCCTATCAACCTCAATAGTCATGAGCAAGCTAAATTATTTGATGATTTCATCCACATCAAGTACCCTTTCATTCTCATTAGGGAAAGTACATGGGATCTCAAAGATTTTTGCAACAATCTCTTCCTTCTTATTTTCACATTCTTTTTTAGCCTTCCTCATATATTTGACTAGGCGCTCTAGGATATTTATCTTGTTCTCCAATTCTCTTCATTGCTCAATGTACATGCACTGTGAGGGAATCACACCATTTTGAATGAGATCATCTAGATCATAGTCTTGAAATTTCAACTAGGCTTAAAAATCCTTTTCTTGTTTGGAGAATCTTCTATCAATGATATAATAATCACACTAAGAAAAAGACATTCATCAGTATTACAATGATACATTTGATCAATCACTTTTGTTCATATGACTTGAATGAGTTTTATAAATAGTGCAATTAAAATAATTAGGGTTTCCAAAACCCTCTTTTGCAAACTGATCTCCATGGTAAATTAGATTAAAAATCACAATTACATGTGCGCGATAAATGAATTTCAAATCCATAAACTTGAAAAAATAATTTACAAAAGACTGTGGATTGAAAGGGTTTTAAATCTCAACCACGTTTAAAAATACCAAAAATAGGTGTAATTTGGTTTTTAAAATCTGAATTACACATATTAATAATACCATGAGAAGAGTTGTCGGTCGGGTTTCTAAACCCGCCTAACACCTAGAAAAAGAAAAGCAAACAAAAACGGTCAGGTGCTTGGTAGAATTATAGACCCGCCAAACACCAAAATGGTGTATGGAAGGCCTATAGCCTTGCCAAACACCTTGGGTATATATGAAGGGTCGGTCATGGTGGTAAGGGTCATAAATCCACCACACACCACTGTGTGGTGTGTGGCAGGCCTATGGCCCCGCCCAACACCACGGTGAGTAATGCAATAAAAAATGGAACATGAGTGGTGGTTGGGGTCCTTGATCTGCCACACACCACACAGTGGTGTGTAGCGGGCCTACGACCCCAACCACCACCACAACATGGGTAAAATATAAAATAAAACACAGGGAATAAATAAAACACGTAGGGGGTTGGTCACCAACCAACCACACACCAGTGCATGGTGCATGGTGGGTCGATGGCCACCACCTCACATGACTACAAAAAATATTTAAATTATGATGTGATTCGGGTATGACAACCTAAATGCCATCATTCATTCACAAAATTTCACAAAGGGAAAATCGGTATGATTCATGGAAAAAACAAAAAGGGTTTTCAAAACCCTAAATAATAGGAAGAAATAATACACATTAGGGTTTGGAAATCGTGGAAAATCTCCCTCTTTAGCTCCAAGGGAACTTAATTAAGTAAAATGAAGATTAAAAACAGATTTATAGGCTTTAAAATAAAGGAGCGAGACTCCTAAACAAATTAATAAATTGAGTAATTAATGACTCTGAGTGACATAACAAGGTGTAAATTAGGTTTATAAACCCGATTTGCACCTTGAGAGAAAAACAAGTGAATGAAGAGATGTCAATCGGGTTTATAAACTCAATTTAAACCTATATTACACTCGATGTAAAAGGAAAAAATCAAGGGAAAAAACCCATTTTAAGATGACAATGACATCTCGTAAAGTGTGCATAGAGAAATTTAACTACAAATGAGCATAAATTTGTAGGGTACCCTCAATTTTGCTTAATGATAAAATCAAGGATAATAAAACCCTAAATTGAATGTAATGTAAATATTTCAAACCACAAATGCAATGTAGATCTAGAGAAATAATGCAGATTTGAAAATGTGATGATATGTAGATCCGAAACTCAAATAGAGATATTAAAATAATATAAAACCATACCAAACCTTAAGCAAAGGTACAAGCCAATCAACAGTCGGTGATCTCCTTATTATTCTTCAATATCTCCCAAATCTTCCCAAATGATGAAAATGTTGATGAAAACTTCATTAATGATGAATTTGCTAATTGTAGACTTCACATAAAACCTGTACTTTCACTTCACAAGGATCTCCTTCAATTGCTAGATTTTGAATCCTCAAATGAGGGAAAGAAAATGCTTTGTATAATTAAATAAAACCCTAACTTTATTTTTTATAATGGGCCAACTTAAAATTAATAAAAATTGACACAAATTGGGATTTGAACATTATAATACCACCAAATTAAGTTCTTGAAATTTAGGGAAAAAAGTATGGGACTAGAATGCTAGCATTCTGGTCCGATCGACTTTTTTCCAATTTTCTAGGGATGTGAGATATCATGATTATAAAGTCAAATCTAACACAGTAGTTCAATCCAAGATGTTTAGATATGTGAAAATTTTCCTTGAAGATTGAAATTAGGACATTATTAAGATTAATTAAAATAAAATAAAAAGGGGCCCACCTAGGGTTAAGGGCCCAATTTTATAATATCTGAATTATTGAGAGATGGCTCTAGATTTAATTAATTTAATAACTAAATTCCTAGAGGAGCCTTATAAATGCAAAATGCATTGGGACACACTAAGGTGGGTGCTAACTAAGCATGGAATTGGACAACTAGGAAGAAATAATACACACTAGGGTTTGAAAATCATAGAAAATATTGCTCTTTAGCTCCAAGGGAACTTAATGAAGTAAAATGAAGATTAAAAATAGGTTTATAGGCTAAAAAATAAAGGAGGGAGACTCCTAAACAAATTACTTAATTGAGTAATTGATGACTCTTAGTGACATAACAAGGTGTAAATCAGGTTTATAAACCCGATTTGCACCTTGAGAGAAAAACAAGTGAATGAAGAAATGTAAATCGGGTTTAAAAACCCAATTTACACCAAAAAGGTATACTTAGTGTAAATAAGACTTATGAGCCCAATATACACCTATATTACACTCCTCGGTGTAAAATGAAAAAATCAAGGGAAAAAACCCATTTTAAGATGAGAATGATGTCTCGTAATGTGTGCATAGAGAAATTTAACTACAAATGAGCAAAAAAATGTTGGGTACCCTCAATTTTTCTTAATGATAAAATCAAGGATAATAAAACCCTAAATTGAATATTATGTAAACGTTTCAAACAACAAATGCAATGTAGATCTAAAGCAATAATGCAGATTTGAAAATGTGATGATATGTAGATCTGAAACACAAATTGAGACATGAAAATAACATAAAACCATACCAAACCCTAAGGAAAGGAACAAGCCAATCAACAGTCGATGATCTCCTATTATTCTTCAATATCTCCCAAAGCTTCCCAAATGATGAAAATGTTGATGAAAACTTGATTAATGATGAATTTGCTAATTATAGACTTCACATAAAACCTGTACTTTCACTTCACAAGGATCTCCTTCAATTGCTAGATTTTGAATCATCAAATGAGGGAAAGAAAATGCTTTATATAATTATTCAAAACCTTAACTTTATTTTTTATAATAGGCCGACTTAGAATTAATAAAAATTGACACAAATTAGGATTTGAACGTTATAGTACCACCAAATTAAGCTCTTGAAATTTAGGGAAAAAAATACATGACTATAATGCTAGCATTCTGGTCTGATCGACTTTTTTCCAATTTTCTAGGGCTGTGAGATATCATGATTGTAAAGTCAAATCCAACATAGTAGGTCAATCCAAGATGTTTAGATATGTGAAATTTTTTCTTGAAGATTGAAATTAGGACATTATTAAGATTAATTAAAATAAAATAAAAAAGGGGTGCACCTAGGGTTAAGGGCCTAATTTTATAATATCCGAATTATTGAGAGAGGACTTTAGATTTAATTTAATTACTAATTAATTGCCTAAAAGAGCCTTATAAATGCAAAATGCGACGAGACATAGTAAGGCGAGTACTAACTAATCGTGAAATTGGACAAATAGGAATAAATAATACATACTAGAGTTTGAAAATCGTGGAGAATCTCCCTCTTTAGCTCCAAGGGAACTTAATTAAGTAAAATGAAGATTAAAAATAGGTTTATATGCTTAAAAATAAATGTGGGAGACTCCTAAACAAATTACTCAATTGAGTAATTAATGGCTCTGAGTGACATAGCAAGGTGTAAATTAGGTTTATAAACTCGATTTGCACCTTGAGAGAAAAACAAGTGAATGAAGAGATGTAAATCAGGTTTATAAACCCAATTTACACCAAAAAGGTATACTTAGTGTAAATCGGACTTATGAGCCCAATTTACACCTATATTACACTCCTCGGTGTAAAAGGAAAAAATCAAGGGCAAAACCCCATTTTAAGATGACAATGACGTCTCGTAAAGTGTGCATAGAGAAATTTAACTATAAATAAGCATAAATTTGTAGGGTATGCTCAATTTTCCTCAATGATAAAATCAAGGATAATAAAACCCTAAATTGAATGTATTGTAAATGTTTCAAACCACAAATGCAATGTAGATCTAAAGAAATAATGAAGATTTGAAAATGTGATGATATGTAGATCTAAAACTCAAATTGAGATATGGAAATAACGTAAAACCATACTAAACCCTTAGGAAAGGTACAAGCCAATCAATAGTTGATGATCTCCTTATTATTCTTCAATATCTCCCGAAGCTTCCCAAATGATGAAAATGTTGATGAAAACTAAATGAATGGTAAATTTGCTAATTGTAGACTTCACATAAAACTTGTACTTTCACTTCACAAGGATTTCCTTCAATTGCTAGATTCTGAATCCTCAAATGAGGGAAAGAAAATGCTTTATATAATTATATGAAACCGTAACTTAATTTTTTATAATAGGCTGACTTAGAATTAATAAAAATTGACACAAATTGGGATTTGAACATTATAATACCACCAAATTAAGCTCTAGAAATCTAGAAGAAAAAGTACGGGACAAGAATGATAGCATTCTCGTTCGATCGACTTTTTTCCAATTTTCTAGGGATGTGAGATATCATGATTATAAAGTCAAATCCAACACAGTAGGTCAATCCAAGATGTTTAGATATGTGAAATTTTTTCTTGAAGATTGAAATTAGGACATTATTAAGATTAATCAAAATAAAATAAAAAAAGGGGCACACCTAGGGTTAAGGGCCCAATTTTATAATATCTGAATTATTGAGATAGGACTTTAGATTTAATTAAATTAATAATTAAATGCCTAAAGGAGCCTTATAAATGCAAAATGCAATGGGACACACTAAGGAAGGTGCTAACTAAGTGTGGAATTAGACAACTAGGAAGAAATAATACATACTAGGGTTTGAAAATCATGGAAAATCTCCCTCTTTAGCTCCAAGGGAACTTAATTATGTAAAATGAAGATTAAAAAGAGGTTTATAGGCTTAAAAATAAGGGAGGGAGAGCACTAAAATAATTACTCAATTGAGTAATTAATGACTCTGAGTGACATAACAAGGTGTAAATCAAGTTTATAAACTCGATTTGTACCTTGAGAGCAAAACAAGTGATTGAAGAGATGTAAATTGGGTTTATAAACCCAAATTACACCAAAAAGGTATACTTAGTGTCAATCGGACTTAAGAGCCCAATTTACACCTATATTAGACTCCTTGGTGTAAAAGAGAAAAATCAAGGGAAAACCCCCATTTTAAGAAGACAATGCTGTCTTGTAAAGTGTGCATAGAGAAATTTAACTACAAATGAGGAAAAATTTGTAGGGTACCCTCAATTTTGCTTAATAATAAAATCAAGGATAATAAAACCCTAAACTAAATGTAATGTAAATGTTTCAAACCACAAATATAATGTAGATCTAAAGCAATAATGCAGATTTGAAAATGTGATGATATGTAGATCTGAAACTCAAATAGAGATATGAAAATAACATAAAACCATACCAAACCCTAAAGAAAGGTACAAACCAATCAACAGTCAGTGATCTCCTTATTATTATTCAATATATCCTAACGCTTCCCAAATGATGAAAATGTTAATGAAAACTTGATTTATGATGAATTTGCTAATTGTATACTTCACATAAAACATATACATTCACTTCACAAGGATCTCCTTCAATTGCTAGATTTTGAATCCTCAAATGAGGGAAATAAAATGCTTTATATAATATATGAAACCCTAACTTTATTTTTTATAATATGCTAACTTAGAGTTAATAAAAATTGACACAATCAGGATTTGAACATTATAATACTATTGGACGAATATTTTGTCACTAGCGTACCAATGACAAAATATATAATTCACACAGAACTATGTTAAGAAATAAATCTCTCGTCTCAGCAAGGGGAGGTTCCCTTTGAAATTTCTTCTCCATTTAACAAGAAACTAAAATCTGTGGGTAAGTTTTGGGCATATAACTCTCTTTTTTCAGATTTTATGTATTCTCCCTCCACTTTGTTACAATTCTCTATCACTTTTGATACTTAAAAAAATGAACAAACTAAACTTAGAATCAAGAAGTACAAAGTATTTCTTGAATGTAATTCTAGTTTGTTCATTTGTTTAAGTATCAAAAGTGATAGAGAATTGTAACAAAGTGGAGGGAGAATACATAAAATCTGAAAAAAGAGAGTTATATGCCCGAATCTTACCCACAAATTTTAGTTTCTTGTTAATTAGAGAAGAAATTTCAAAGGGAACCTCCCCTTGTTGAGAGGAGAGATTAATTTCTCAACATAGTTGTGTGTGAATTATATATTTTGTCATTGGTATGCTAGTGACAAAATATTCACCCAATAGATTTTTGGTGACTCTGCTGGGGAGTGATGTGCAACCAGTATTTTCCTTTTTGGGTTGCAGTGCGCTTTTCATTGTAATATCCATATTGCTGATTTTCTTAAATTTTTAATCTTGCTGATCGAAGTTACACTCGTGGACAACGAGCAGCAGGAATTATTGATCCTACCTTTGATTTTTTGTAGCAACATAATTTCCCTTTTGTGACTCCTCCACGGATGTGATCTCCTTTGCAGCGGACACGTAGTTTTCCTCCTACTACACATCGGTCTCAGGTACCAAGTGAGGCATCAAGTTTGCAAGTTTCAGTTGTTCCACTTGCAAATATTTTTGTAATATCACCATATAATTCATTAAGGATGGATGTTGCGGGTCCTTGGGGTACTGTGTTTGGTCCTTTGAGCCTAACGACACCTTTACATGAACTTCCAAAAGGCACAAGAAAGAATTTGCCTATTTTTGGGAGATGGTGCTCAACATCCTGATGAGCACATCGCTGCTTTTTATATTGCATGTGGTGTTATCGGTGTTGAACATGAAGATATTTCTATGAGATTGTTCATTGAAACTTTGCAAGGTGCAGTTGTTGATTGGTTCTATCATCTTCCAAATAATTGTATTGCAAATTGAGCAAGCCTCGGAACAAGATTTGAGGCAAGGTTCAAGCCTACTAAAGATGATCATGCGCTTTTAGCGCAATTGACTCAAATGAAAAAAGAACCACAAGAACCTATGTGAGAATTTATGGCAAAGTTAAATAAGTTGCACAATCATATTCTGAATGCTTCACAACCTACTACTGAAAATTTGAAATGTTTCTTTATTAACGCTCAATTGCTAGAAGTAAGTTTTCTCTTGCATAGGGATAATCCTACATATTTGTCTACTGTGCAACAGATGGCCATATCAGTTGAAGATGCTCTTATCCTTGCTGGTAAGATAAGAAGGGATCCTAACAAGCTTAGGAATAATCAAATTGTTGACACATCATCTTTCTCAACAAATTATGTCGATCCTATGATTCAAAAGCTAGCAAATGAGTTGTTAGCACTTAAGAAGCAAATTTCCTCTCAAGGAAATACTTCTTACGGTGATGTTCCGGGAAGGACTTATCAAAATAATGCTTCCAATTATGCTGCACATAATCAGAATAAGTTACCTCCTGCTTCAGAGAGACTTGCGTTAGAAGCACCACCTCAGATTTCAGCTACGATTTATTATGAAGCTAAGTAGAATGATCTTCCTCCATTTGATGACGAAGATGCCAATTTGCTTCATGGAGATGATGCATAATTGGCTGGTGACTCTAACATAATATATATATAGTATGAAGAAGATGATGTGCCAGATGCGCATGATGGAGATTTCTTTGTGGTTTTCACCCATTTGCAAGCACAAGCAACACATCCCCATGTCAATGCGAAGAGTGATGACTCTACACATGTCAAGGATTATCAACACTTGCCAACTACTATTGCTAAGCATGTAACTCCTTTACCAAATCCTCAAAAAGACAAATCCATTTCGAAAGACAATGTGAAGGATAAAAATGTAAGTGCTCCTTTGATTGCTATAAATTTTTCTTCACCTACATCAAAGACCAGTGCACCTAATGTTTTAAGATCTCAAAATGAGAACCTTAACCAATCTTTGATGAATTATTTTTAATCATTTGACATTATAGATCATGCTAGGAAAACTAAAGTACATATGTCTAAGGTAGAATATTTGAGGTCCAATCCGGATCAATTTGATCGTTTGATCAAATTTGTAAAAGAAAAAGATACATCCCAAGGTAATCCTCCCAAGTCTAACACATCTCAAAATAACTTAGTGAGTTCTCCTTCTCCTATAGAAAAGATAGAACCATTTTATATCTCCTTATTGATTAATGGTCACAAGCTAAGTAATTGTGTAATTGATTCTAGGGCATCTGACAATGTTATGCCAATGAAAGTTGCCAACGCTTTTGGTTTAACCTTGACTAAGATGTTTGGTAGATTATTTTCCATGGATAACAAGAAAGTCCCCTTAATAGGTCAGATTAAGGATGGACAATTTTCTTTTTCTGCATTTCCAGACAAGAATATCAAAATGATAGTATTGGTAGTCGATGTGTCGGCTTCCTATGGCACACTATTGGGAAGGAATTTTTGTAGAGATGTTGGAGGATAATTAAACATGGATATGACTAAAGCACGTATTCCTGTCAAGGGAGAGATAAAAAAGTTGTATCCAGAAAAGGAATCACAATACACTGTTGTGATATTTGATGATCAGCGGGCTCAGATTCTTTTTGAGTCATCAAGTATGGGAAATTATTTCTTATACGTTGATGATGAGTTTGAAGTTTTTCCTGAAATTGAGGATGTCATTTCACTTGATGAAAGTTCTAGTAATTGTGAAAGTATTGTTGTTGAATCTGTGGGATGTTCAACTCCATAAGAGAAACCTTTCAATTTTATGTTTGGATGTTAGAGTTTGACGACAATTTTTCTTCCATCGGATTAGGAGCTGGTATCGTGTTGGTGTCTCCTGATGGTAAAATCTTCCCATTTTCCTTCAAGTTACAATTTCACAATACTAATAATACTATTGAGTATGAATCTCTTCTTTTGGGGATGAATGTTGCTCAAAAGAAGGGAATTAAGAATTTGCATGCTCAGAGAGATGTTGAATTGATTATTTGTCAAGTTAGGAATATTTATCAAACAAGGAGCGATAGGCTAAGGCATTATCGTAATCTTGTGTAGGACTCAATTGAGGCATTTGATGCCTTTGATTTATCTGATGGTTATTATGGATTCAATGATAGAGAAGATTCTTTAGCAGTATCTACAACTTTGTTGGTTCCGCATAAGGATTTTTCGGGATCAACATATACTATTGGGATGATTTTTTGACCAAGTGTTCCAGATAGTTTTGTTAATTTGCAAGTGTTCAACAATAATTAGCATGTAATCAATTTCTTGTAGACTGCTGATAATTTTGATGATTTGTATTTTGATGGCAGTCAAAATTCTTCAAAAGATGTCATTGAAAGTGTTGATGCAGAAATTGGTGAAAAGTTCCTACAATTCAAGGGCAATAAGATTACCAAGGGTCTTGTTTCTCTTGAAAAATTGTTTGACAAGCATGATCGCTATGTCAAAAAGAAACATAAATCAACTGCTAGTACGATGGAGTATGAGCAAGTGAACATTAGAATGGATGTGAATCTGAAGATGATCAACATTGGAAAATGTTGTTCACATGAAGAAAGGCGTAATTTTGTTGCATTATTGTAACAATATATGGATGTCTTGGCCTATTCTTATGATGACTTTAAGTCTTTTCATCCTGAAGAGATTTATCATGATATTCCATTGTGTTGGCATTTTTCATGATTATGTTGTGATTGTCATTGATGGGCACACACTTGCTATGAGATCACTTTTTGTATGTATGAGTTATGCTCAACTGGTATTTGTTTCAAACCGGTATTATGTTATAGTCTTTAGACTATCGGTGTCTTGCAGAAAGTGTTTACCGATCTCAAGTGGCATGAGGACCTCAAGTGGTTTGAGGATCTCAAGCAGAACAGAGCAAAGGAACTAGAAGCGGCAGTTATCATTTTCCCAGTCTTCATTTTTGCCAACCAGTAATCTGTTTAATAGTTAAATCGGTATTACTCTTAGTTACCAACCGGTAATCGGTAAAGTTGTATAAATCGGTAATACTCTATGATGAGTTACCAACCAGTAATCGGTAAAGTTGTATAAACTGGTAATACTTTATGATGAGTTACCAACCAGTATATTTTTGTGATGAGTTACCATCCACCGACACTTTGATGGTGATTTTGTGTCGTGTTACCAAATGTGTCTAGATATAATAAACCTAGGAACTTGCAATGTAATCCTATTGGACTGACATGAAATCAAATTCCTTTTATGGACATCATCTCTAGGGTTTTTAGGATATGTGTGTAGCTGTTAGGGTTTTTGGTGGTTGATGAGTTCTTGTATGTGCGATCTTAATAGAGAAGATCAAGTCTGTGTGCTGTAATAGAGTGTGGATTTACTGAAGATTGAAGTAATGTTGAAATGCATTAGCAATGAGCTATCATAGATCTAATCAAGTAGACTATGCTATTTGCTAGATCATTCACTTGTTGATTACTCACATCTTTGACAAGTTAGAAACCCTTAACCGGGTAGGCCTAGAAAAGCATTCATAAATCCTCTAACAAGGTGATTCACATCTATGGATCTAAAATCCTCTCACAAGGTAGTCTTTAATCGGACTTATCTCCTAACAGAGATTGAGATTCCTAACAGGATCTGTTCTGGTGAAGAACATTGTATGACCTTAACTGGTCTGACCTTAAATGATCTGGTTACTATTCTGCAGATAGTTACTTGTGAGTTTCATCTCACCATGGTTTTTCCCATTTGGGTTTCCATGTCAAAATCTCTTGTGTTATGGTGATTGTGCTTATGTGGGTGAATGCCTTACTTGATGTTTGGTTTGCATTTGTGTTAACTGATTTGTTAGTTAAATTGTTATACCGGTTTACTACTAGACTGATAAAGTGTTTGAGTTCAGTATTTTTTTGTATACTAATTCATGCCCTCCTCTTAGTATTCATCAATTGGTATCAGAGCCAACCTTTCTATAAGTCTAACCACTTGGAAAGAGATATGGGGGAATACACTGTGAGGGAACTTACTCATCGGCTCACTCAAATTGAGCAAGCTTATGATGAACTTAAAGTCTAATATAAGGCCTCTTAGGCAAAAAGAAGAGAGCATGCTGAAAAACTAATGGAGCTAACTGAAAACAGTTCTTCTGATGAAGTGGACAGGGAAGCCCTAGTTCAAGAAGTTGAAAAATTGAATAAGTCCAATGCCAACCTAAGAAGTGAACTTGAAGGATTGACTATTAGAATGTGTCATGAGCTTGAGAACCAGAGGAAAGCTGAAGATCTTGTAAAAGACAAAGATCATGAGATCTCCAAGCTGAAGCAAGAGATCAATGCACTTACCACTCATCTCGAAGAGAGAAAAGTAGAAAAAGAGGAAATGCAAGGTGAAATAAACATGGCTATTTCTAAGAATGCAACCTTGAAGGAATCTAATGCTTCTATTACCAAAGAACTTACTAAGTCAAAGGCAATACTTGCCAAATTCAATAAGAGTTCTGTTAAGCTAGAGCAAAAGCTTGAATCAGCTAAACCGGTAAAGGATACCAATGGACTTGGTTTATCTAAATATGAGGAAGGTGATATCTCTGGAACAAAAGATGGAGCATCAAAGAAGCAACCGGCACCAAAGGATAAAGGTAAGAAAAAGTTCAAACATGTTTGCTTTAATTGTCTCAAGGAAGGCGACACTGCTAATGTATGTAGAAGTAAGGCTTACAATAATTTTCCTTATTTTCTAAATGATAAGCCTAGACCCAATAGATTCAATGGTAATTGTTATGCATGCAACAAGTTTGGGCATAGAGCATTTGAATGCAGGTCTATCATGCACAACACTGGAAGGTATCCTCAAAGGAGTAAAAGAGTTTTTTCTAAACCCTCTCAGAACTGGAACCCAAACCGGTTTAATACCTATAATCATTAGTTAGGAAACAATGGCTATCAAGCAGCAACAAGATGTAGAGCAACCTATTTGATCTGTCATGGTAATGATCACACTATTGCAACATGCAGAAGGAAAAATGGAAACATGAACAATGGACCTTGGAGAGCACCTGGAATGATTTGCTATCATTGCAACAAACCGGGTCATACAACAAGATTCTGCAAAATGAGAAAGAACATATCAAATGATATATCGGTCACTCTGGAAGGAAAGCTTGTTGTTGAAACTGTTCAAGTGGATATGAAGAAAACTTGGAAGAAGAAGCCAGAAGAAGTGTCTCAAGAAGAACCGGTTTCTGCACCTAGTGTGGAAGTCACTGAACCGACAAGCTAAGCATCAGAAAAGCTTAGGGGGAGCAAATGGTGAAATGTTTCGAACCCCCACTTTACACTGGTAAAAGACCTTAACTGGTATGTGATACCTGTCAATTGGCAGAAGACCTGAAATGGTAAAAGGCAAATTAGGGTTTACACCCTTATAGTGGAGAATTTATTATGGTAGGTGAAGAACTTGTTTAAAAGGATTTTTCAAGTCATTTTTCACTTATCAGTTCTCGAGCGAAGAAGTTTTTAAGGACTGAGCAACGAAAAGCGATTTGGATTGCGATTCGAAGAATTTTCCAAAACCTTGAATAAGAATCAGAAGTGAATATCAATCGGTCAAGTGTAGAACACAAAGCGGTATTTCAACAATCGAAGGAGTGTGTGGCGAAGTGTAATTTGCAAGCCCTAAATTTTGACTTACGAAGGTATTTTTCAAATTTCTCTGCTTATCATGGCTTTCGCATCACACTCTAGCTCTAGTGCACCTATTGAATCAGTAGACTTCATTCAATGAAAGGCAAAATATAATGCCCTATCTCAAATACCCACTGGTGTTATAGTGGAGGAAGGTATTTCAGACTATATTGATTGTAAAATTGAAGACCTAGGATCTCTGATGATCCATTCTTAGTTAAGCTTATTCTGCAAAAAGGACAAGAAGATCAAACCGGAATTCAATGTCTTGGAAAAGAAGAAGCTTCACAATGTAGTCTATTTCCTTGAAGAGTTTTCAGATGATCAGATCCACATCATTCTGAGCAGAGTGTACAGTGACATCACACCGGAAGCAATTTAGGCTGTGACCAGTTTCTGTAACATTGGTGAAGTGCTAGCCCTAAGGAAGATCAACAAGATGGAAATGACCAAGCTCACCAGTTCTATGAGCGACCAATGGGGAATGACCATCAATCCCATCAAGGATAATCTGGTCAAATATGCCTGCATGGTAATAGGTTACCAAACATTTTATGCTAGCAGGATCAACTCTATCTCTGCTGCAGCAGTAAATGTTGCTTACAAGATGATCAAAGAAGATGCATCATTTGATTTATGCACCTATATGCAAAGGCAACTTCTGGGGAACCTAAAGTCGATTAAACAAGACAACGCCCTAAGATTTAAGTTTTGACAACTATTGGTTGGGTTGTTCTTCTACTTCCAAGGTTACTTCCTAGTAGTCAGAGATATTTAGTGGTCTGTTGACCAACTGGTTACAAAGAAAATCAAGGAAAGCCTTCGAGCGGTTGGAACCGGTTATCTAGAAGTTCTGAACAAATACTTTGATGAGTTCAGATGCAAAATGAGCCAAAGAGTGAGAATATCAAGTGATATTGTCAAGAAATATGAAGATGACATCTGCTTCACCATCAAAGTTGATGAGTGCATAATGTAGGCGGTTGAGCCTAGACAAGAAGAAGTGGAGCCCATGGGACATGAGGTAATGTATGACATGCTAGATGGGTATGCCTCTACCCTACTCGCCTCGTCCCTTGATCCAAAGGCAAAAATAACTGGCACCTATTTGGAAAGGGTTACACTGGTTGAAGGACTGTTAATAAAGAAGGGAAAGGCAATGCCTTTAGTATCGGCACTGGTTACTACAACATGTCCCAAAGTGACCAAGCAGTCACCAGCAAAGAAGAAATAGGAAGCTGCCTCTGCCAAAGTCTTTGAGAGGAAGCGGAAGACAAAAGACACCACACCGGACTCAAAGGATACTGTGTCTGAAGAATAGCCTAAGAAGACTAGGAAAATGAAGAAAAAGACAAAGAATGAACATGCAACATCTGGACCGATAAATATTGACATTTCCTCCTACAAACCTTTGACACATTGTCAAAGAACTATTAAGAATATTAGAAGAAAAGTGTTTGGTGATTTGAAAGAGTGCTTTGATGATTTTAATGATGATGAAAAGGAAGAAGTTGAACAGGAGGTCATTAATTATTTATGTATTAATGACTGTTGGCCATCAAAAATTAAATCTAAGACACCTGTATAATTCTTTAGATAACAAGTGGCGCATTGCCATAGAGAAGGAATAGGAAATAAGAGAGGAAGTATTTGCACAATACTTTCCCAATGTGCCTAAAATGGAACTTTATAAAGTGGTGGAAAGATATAAGGGCCTCTTCTTCATGAGAAGAAGGAGACTCCTGTTGCTAGAAGGAAAAGTCTCAGAAGTGGTAAAAGATACCCACTCCCTTGCTCAATCTACTCTAAAGTTGCATCAAGTGGCAGAAGCCAACCAGAAAGATGAGCAAGAACTGGAAATCATTCAACCGGATGAAGCATATGACAATGACGGAGTACTGGTCACTGATCAAATGGAACCTATTATTGTTGATGCCTTGAACGGTGAAGATGTTACTCCAGGCACACCAATTGAAGCATCAGGACAAGAAAAACAGGCAGAGGAAGACAAGAAGCAACAGGAAGAAGAAAAGAAGAAATAGGAAGATGAAGAGGCAAAGAGAAAAGAAGAAGAAAAGAGGAAACAAGCAGAGGATAGGAAAAAAAGAAGAGGAAAATAAGAGACACGAAGAAAAGAGATAAGAGGAAGAGAAGAAGAAGAAGAAGAAGGAAGTGGAGAAGGAAGAAGAAAAGAAATAGGTAGAGGAGAAGAGAAAGGAAGAGGAGAAGAGGAAGCAGGTAGAGGAGAAGAGAAAGGAAGAGGAGAAGAGGAAGCATGAAGAGGAGAAGAGAAAGGAAGAGGAGAAGAGGAAGCAGGAAGAGGAGAAGAGAAAAGAAGAGGAGAAGAAGAAGAAGGATGAGGATGAAGAGAAGTGGAAAGGAGAAGAAGAGAAAAGAAAAACAGAGGAAGAGGAGCAAAAGAAGGCAGAAGAAGACAAGCTAAGAGCAAAAGAGAAGGAGGAAGTAGCACAGAGCACTCAAGTGGAGACTACAAAGGCAACCGGTAGTCAAGCCAAACCAGCTGACATTACTAGTCCCATTGACCTCCAATCTACTAACGAATCAGAGCTACTACAAAGCATCAAGCTTGCTCAAGAATGCCTAGAGGTGATAAGGAGGAAGAAGGAGCAAGACGTGATCCAAGCTGCGGTAGACACTCTTACTGGTTTGATACCTAGTACCAACCTCCCAAGTTCTGATTCCTCTCTGGCCCAACTGAAACTCTTATGTATAGTTGTGGAGGACCAGGTACAAAGCCTAGAAGAGGTGGCTAAAGCTAATGCCAAGAAGGAGCATCAAAAGGCTTTGAACACTGCCTTGGTGAAAAAGTTACATGAGCTCCGGTCCGATCTACAAAAGGCACAAAAGGACATCAAAGATGCAATGGATGAGGGGAAATTACTACTTAGTAAGATATGTCAACCCCATCTATTTTGTGATGATGTGCTTGCCCAAAAAGACAAACTGCAAACTGATTTGCAAATATTCATAAGCACCTTCAAGAACCCATATGATTCCTTTACCGCTTATGGGCAAATCGTTCACCGGTTTCAACTTCAGGCTCCAAGAATTGATTTGGAGATCAGAAACTGGACCAGGGATTTGTAGGAACTACAACTAGTTCTACTACCCAGACTGCAAGTAATTCAGAAGTGCTATCTCAATCTGGATGCCTTGATGGTTACTCAGAAAATGAGTACCTTGGATGCCATGGAGGAACATGTATCCCAGATGCAAATGGAGAGTGAGGTTTCTACCTCATTACTTGACTCATGGTCCTTATCCATGAAGCAATTTATGTAGGACTTTAAATCTATTTTTGACAAATTTCACTCTTTATTGTCATAAACATTTATTCAGCTAATAGAAATAGGGGTTATTCAGCTGTATTTTGTCATTGTTGGCAAAGGGGGAGAAGTATTCTGGTATTTAAAATTTTTATGCATGCTATGTATACTCATGTTTATCTCTGTAAGGAAGTAGTAGACATTGTATTTTCTACAAAGAGATAGTGTATATGCTTCGGGGGAGTATTTTTTATTATGGCATATTTTTTTTTGTAAAACACTTAGATGTCAAAAATTTTCCTAAGTGTTGCCATCAATGCCAAAAGAGGAGATTGTTGTCATTTTTGATGATTATATTGTGATTGTCATGGATGGACACACACTTGCTATGAGATCACTTTTTGTATGTATGAGTTATGCTCAATCGGTATTTGTTTCAAACTGGTATTATGTTATAGTCTTTAGACTATTGGTGTCTTGCAGAAAGTGTTTACTGATCTCAAGCAGCATGAGGACCTCGAGTGGTTTGAGGATCTCAAGCGGAATGGAGCAAAGGAACCAGAAGCGACAGTTATCATTTTCCCAGTCTTCATTTTTGTCAACCGGTAATCTGTTTAATAGTTAAACCAGTATTACTCTAAGTTACCAACCAGTAATCAGTAAAGTTGTATAAATCGGTAATACTCTGTGATGAGTTACCAACCAGTAATCGGTAAAGTTGTATAAATCAGTAATACTCTGTGATGAGTTACCAACTGGTATATTTTTGTGATGTGTTACCATCCACCGACACTTTGACGGTGATTTTGTGCTATGTTACCAAATGTGTCTAGATACAATGAACCTAGGAACTTGCAATGTAATCCTATTGGACCAACATAAAATCAAATTCCTTTTAAGGACATCATGTTTAGGGTTTTTAGGATATGTGTGTATTTTTAGGGTTTTTTGGTGGTTGATGAGTTCTTGTATGTGCGATCTTAATAGAGAAGATCAAGTCTGTGTGTTGTAATAGAGTGTGGATTTATTGAAGATTGAAGTAATGCTAAAATGCATTAGTAATGAGATATCATGGATCTAACCAAGCAAACTATGCTATTTGCTAGATCATTCACTTGTTGATTACTCACATCTTTGACAAGTTAGAAACCCTTAACTGGGTAGGCCCAAAAAGGCCGTCATAAATCCTCTAGCAAGGTGATTCACATCTGTGGATCTAAAATCCTCTCACAAGGTAGTCTTTAATCAGACTTATCTCCTATCAAAGATTGAGATTCCTAATAGGATCTGTTCTGATGAAGAACATTTTATGACCTTAACCGGTCTAACCTTACCCGGTCTGGTTACTATTCTACAGATAGTTACTTGTGAGTTTCATCTCACCGTGGTTTTTCCCATTTGGGTTTCCACGTCAAAATCTCTTGTGTTATGGTGATTGTGCTTTTGTGGGTGAATGCCTTACTTGTTGTTTGGTTTGCATTTGTGTTAACTGGTTTGTTAGTTAAACTATTATACCAATTTACTACTAGACTGATAAAGTGTTTGAGTTCAGTATTTCTTTGTATACTAATTCACCCCCCCCTTCTTAGTATTCATCACATTGAATCTAGGTTTTGCTCCTTTCTGTAAAAAAACAAAGGCAGTATAACCCAAAGATTTATGACACCATTTTTGCTGAAATCTAGAAAATGCTAAAGGCAAGGATAATCTTCCCTATTCATCACTCCACCTAGATAGCTAATATTGTGCCCATGTGTAAGAAAAATGGTGAGGTCTAGATATGTGTTGATTTCTGGAATTTGAATCAAGCATCTTTGAAGAATAATTACCCATTGCCTGTCATGGATCATGTCTTGCAAGTTGTCACTGGATCCGAGATGATTTCCATGTTGGATGGATTTTTGGGTTATAATCAAGTGTAGGTTCTTGAGAAGGATCAACACAAGACTGCTTTTACCACACCTTGGGGTACTTTTGCATACCGTAGGATGCCTTTTGGCTTGATAAATGCAGGAGCGACTTTCCAATGTGCAATGGACTTGGCTTTCTAACATTTTCTTGGTAAGTTCATTGTAGTATATTTGGATGATCTAATAGTTTATTCTAAGAAGCATCAAGATCATTTCTATCATTTGGAGTAAGTGTTGGGGAAGTGTCGGCAACATGGAATTTCCCTTAATCCCAAAAAATCTATTTTTGGGGTTATTGAAGGTAAGTTTCTTGGGCATATTGTCTCAAGGGAAGGTATCAAGATTGATGCTGAAAGGGTAAAGGTCAGTTGTGATCTTTCCCTACCAATAAGTAAGACTGTCATGCATTATTTCTTTGATAAAGACTTGCGAAGGTTTATTCCAGTTTTTACTGAGGAGACTCATCACATAGTTGAAATGATGAAAGGAAAATCTCTTTTCAAATGGACTCATGAAGGAAAGAAATCTTTTCACGAAATTAAGGAAGCCATGGAAAGCGCCTCAGTTTTGGTGTGTCCTGATTACACCAAAGAGTTTATCATGTACAGTTATGCATATGATCATACCTATTCGGCTATACTGATGTAGAAGAATAATGAAGGTGTTGAATCACCTATTGCGTTCATGAGTTACCTATTAAGGCTCATGAATTGAAATAATAAAAAATGGAGAAGCATGCCTTTACCATGGTTAAAGCGGTAAAACATTTTAGATTTTATATTCTAAATTCACATGTCATTGCACTAGTTCCTGATGTTGTTGTCAAGTCAATTCTAACATAATGGGAATTTAGAACTAAAAGGGAAAACTGGGTTGCCAAAATTCAGGAATATGACATGAAAATTAAGCCTACTAAATTGGTTTGTGGAAAAGTTTTGTGTCAGTTGATCGCTGATAACAAATCAAGTAATGAAGTAGTGCTTGAAAATGAAGGCATAGACGAAGATCCTCCCAAGGTTCTATTTATCAAAACCACAGATGAGTGGTATTCTGATTTGGCATATCTTTTAACATAAGTTGAGTGTCCTACACACCTGTCACGCAATGAAAGGTGGACTTTGAAGCTCAAAGCATTGAACTTTGTCTTATGGGATAATGGTTTGTATAAGAAGGGTTTGGATGGAGATTTCCTGCATTGCATTGATAAGAAACAACAAGTGAGGTTACTTCAATCTTTTCATGATCTTGCTTGTGGTGGACACTTTTCTGCTCCTATCACTACACACAAAATTTTGCATGAAAGATACTATTGGCCAACATTATTTAAAGATTCATACAGTTGGGTTCGCAAATGTGAACAATTTCAGCAATTTGTTGGTAAGCCTAAGCTGGCTACACTTCCTCTTAAGCCGGTGGTAATTGAAGAGTCATTTCAACAATAGGGATTGGATTTTGTTGGTCCTGTCAATCCAACATCTAGTGCGAGCCACATGTATATTCTCACTGCAACAGATTACTTGACCAAGTGGGTGGAGGCAATTCCAACAAAGCAAGCTACTTCAGCAATGGTTTGTCAATTTTTGAAAGAAAACATTGTTTCAAGGTTTGGTGTTCCTCATAAGATAGTAACTGATAATTCTACTTGTTTTTCATCATATGAGATCATTGATTTCTATTTTGATTATAGTATTACCATTTCACACTCATCTGACTATTATCCATAAGGAAATGGTCAAGCTGAGTCAAGCAATAAGAACTTGGTTACAATTATCAGGAAGCTTGTTGATGAGAGACAACAGACTTAGCATAAGGATCTCTATGATGCGCTATGGATAGATCATATAACTCCTAAGAGAGAAATCGACATGTCACCTTTTCAAAACATTTATGGATTGAATGCTGAGATTCCTATCACTTTGGAACTTCCAACATTGAAGCTTGCCAAGGTCTTTGAAAATGAAACTTAACAAGGTTCGCTTGATATGCGGATTATGTTTCTTTCCCAGTTCAAGGAAACAAGAGCAAAGGTGGTAGATAGAATTGTTGCACACCAAAGCCAAGTGCAGGTGTTATTTGACAAGAAGGTGACTTCTCATAAGTACTCAGTTGGTGATCAAGTATTGTTATTGGACAAGAGGAGGGAATGAAAGGGTTTGCATGGGAAATTTGATTCCTTATGGAGAGGCCCCTTCACTATTCATGATGTATGTGGTGAGCATAGCTATTTGCGATGGTACCTCATTCTCACTACCTCGTAGTGGAGAACATTTGAAGCTCTTTACTCAATGAGGAGCAATGCAAAGAAATGTTGTACATAGTGTACATGTTCTATATAGTTTTTCTTTTATCATTTTGTCGCTTGACTCTATAGCCCAATGGATATAGGCACTCAGAGTTCTGAATTCTACAAGCTTCAAGTGGTGTAGCTTGTTCCCCAATTAGAGCTAGCTATTTTCCTTGATTTCAACATGGCCTAAATTGCAAGGCAACCCTATGAAACTCATTTGTTTCATACCTCACGTCCTCCGAGAAAGGTCGCTCTTCATTTTATGTCTTTATGTTTAGTCATTTTTGAGTTATTAGTTTTATTTTTTTGACTGATAGGTTGGGCTTTAAACCCCAAGGTGTTAGTTTGCCTTTGTCGGCACATCGGACTCAATGTGCTAGTTTGCCTGACTAGAAGGCCGAACTTTAAAGTCTGACGTGCAGTTTAGTTTTGTTGACAGGTCAAACTTTAAAGTCCAACCTGCTAGTGCCTTGTGGTGACATGTCGGACTTTAAAGTCTAACCTGTCAACATGAGTTTCATTTACTGCAACTCATGTTTATCTTTTAGTTAGTTATAAATTTCTTTTTAGTCGATCTTTTTGCATTCTAAGTCTTTGTTTCTTCCTGTGAGGCATTTTAGCTCTTATCTCCTTCCTCATTGCGGGTGTTGGTGATTTAGCTATTGGATTCATCTTTTCCTCCAATGTCTTCGCATATGGAAGGTAGGGTTTTCATTTTTCTTTTATTTATTTTGCATCTAGTTTTTGCTAGGTTTTGTTAGGGTTTGTGTTAGTTTTCAGTGTTGCTTCATTGTTTTTTTTTCCTCTAGTTAATGTGAGGTATGTCGGGTTTTTGAAACCCGATATACCTTCCCCTTTTCTGCTAAATCTCTCATAACGGGTTTCAAAACCCGAAATAAGATTTTCTTTTTTGTTTTGTTTTTCTTACATGTTGAGCTTCAAAACCTGACATGTGGATTGTCCTTCCATGGACTTGCATGTCGGGTTTTGAACCCTGACATGCAAGTCAGCCAATGCTCATTCCCATAGCTCACATGTCAGGGTTTGAAACCTGACATGCAAGGATAGAGTTTCCTCAAGTCGCATGAGAGGTTTCAAACCCCTACGTGAGAGATTTTATCTTTACATTTGCAACTGATAGGTCGAGGTTTGAAACCCGACCTGCCAGTCAGTTTTGTTCCTCTCGTATGTCGGGTTTTAAACCTTGACCTGTCAGTGATTTATTTTTCCTTTATACTATCATGTCAGGGTTTAAAACTCGACATGCCAATATCTTTCCTTTGCAACTAGTAGGTCAGATTTTAAACCCCGACTTGCCAATTTTGAAGTTTTTTCCCTTCATGAGCCTTTTTCAATCAAGTTGTTTGCTTAGTCCTGTTTGATTTCAGATCTCCAGCTTGTTCTTCTGATGATGAATACTAATCATGGACCTAACAAACATGTTCTCTGCAACATCTTTGCAAATGTTTAAGTCATTTGCAAGAAAATCAAAGGCCTCTCCCATTCAAACATATCCATCACCGAGCAAACCTATATACAAAAGGATGAAGTACAAGTACGATAAGTACTTGAATATGTTCCCTGAAAGCTCAATGGACTCTAATGTGATAGAGATACTAAAATTGGGCATGTGGATATGAAGGAGTTTGAAAACAAATGCAAGAAGGCTCCATCCCATATGACAAATTTGATGAGGTCAGAATTGCACAAATATGCTCTTTTCCTCTTGCAGCTCATGATCTAGAATTTGTATTGGTTGTGGCAGAACACTTCGACCCGAACACTCGTCAGGTGAAAGATGCTAACAAGAATGTGGTGATGACACTTGATAGTGCATTTTTCAATAGTATTTTCAAAGGTCTAAAGGAAGTTGAAATTGCTGATATAACCATGGATAGTGCACAAGCATATTATGAGAAGCACACAGATAAGTGCAAGAAAATAATCAACACTGTTTTTTTATCTACTTCACATGATTCAACTGTCACTAAATGGCCAAATTACTTTCATAGAAGTAATTTCCTTGAAGAGTATATTGACATGGTTACAATGCTTGCATGAGTTAGTGGTTTGAGAGATTCCCACTACTTCAAAGAATGGATGTGTTACTACATGAAAGTCATCAGAAAAGGGACAACCAAGATGGATTGGGGAGAGAAAATTAGTGATTCTCTCTATATTTAGTTAAAGAAAGTCAAAACATCATTGAATTTTTATTACTTCTTATCTTGTGTATGCAGTCACCATAATGAGGCAATATCCGAGATTGTCTACCAAAGGAGATTGAAGGTTGTTACATGTTTGGGATTATTATGATCAGCTAACCATCAATAATTAGGGATCTCATTTCCGAAGAGTCAATGATGCTTTCTTTGTAGTATGGAGATGTTTGTTCAACAAGAATCTACATAAGGAGAGAATTTTAAAAGCAACATATGACTTGGTGTCTTCTTTTGGTTGTGTGTTCTTACAATATCCTACTTGTAAATATATTCGCATTGGATTCTTCACATGTGATCCATTCATGTTGCCTCAATACCCATCAGATAAGATTGTCCTCATGGAGCTATGTCATCAATTAGTACATGTACATGCCAGACAAGATTCTGCTCATAAGACAGGTCTCAAATGGCCTAAGTCTATTTGTTGATATTTAGTTCTTACCATGCCCAAGGCCAAAAATATGGAGAATGAAATGTTATGGGTCACAATGAGGAGGTTTAAAGCTTGAGATAACTTTGATTTTCGCAACATGAGAGACAAAATCAAGAGGAGTTATGTGCATGCACATAGGCTTGAGGATGTTTGGGCGGAATGTAGAAGTGATGAAGATGTAAGAAGGATGGATTATAGTTGTCTTACATTAGAGAAAATAGAGAACTTGGACTTGGCTAAGATTCCAGGCATCATGGAGGATACAAAGGATATAGTGGATCATGTCTATAATGAGTGGAAAATTGTTGATACTCCTTTACCTCCAATTCAATGGTCAAAGAAAGAAAGCAAATCAATTTCAAAGAGGTTTGCGCCTATCATGGAAAACACAAACCAATGGCTATTGAAGAAGAGAATCTAGATGAAACCACTTCCTGCTAGCTTTGGTGAGGAAGATAATGATGGTCTAGTGGGGAAGACTTCAGAAGTAAGAACCAAGAATAAGGAAGATACTTAGGCTCCCCCACCATTGGTTTCACCACCAAAATCTAAAGGGAAGGAACCTAAATTCAAATTCACCGTTAAAGGCCCAAAGAAAGGGGAATCTTCCTTTGCAGCCATGCAACAGGAATCATCCCAAGGGATTGACCAAGCCAAGGAAGAAGAAAAAGAACAAGAAGAGGGAGAAATTCCTCATGCTGGAGAAGAACAAGAACAAGGATAAAGTTCTACTCCTACCACCTCTCAGACATCATCACCTATTTGTGTTGTGATTCATTCTATTGACTCTAATTCTGATGAAGAGCTGCAAGAACATGATAAATAAAGAGCATATATTGAGTTGGATGATGAATAAGGTCAAGAAAGGGGCAATGAAGAATTTGTTACTCTTTCTAGCATTCCTAGTTTTGATGACATTCCAACTTCCATGATTAAGTTATCAATATTGGATTTTAATGAAGCCATGGAACAAGTTACTTAGGAGCAACATGTAGTGAGTCTTCCTATTTCTACTGCCATGATAGAAACTCCACCCCTGGTGAGCACAATTGTCATTTCAACAACAACAACTTATGTTATTACATCAACGCCACTAGTAGATATAATAGTTGGGACATGTAACATCTTACCAACTTCTATGCCACTACCACCACCAGTATCAGTTTCTACAATTCCACTTGTGACTACTCATATGATGCCTATTGCTACAACGGCCTTAGTACAAGTGGGACCATCAATGGCAACAATATCTTCAAGTCAGCCACCTACTAGTTTGTCCATGGTTATAGTACAAGTGGAGGTCACTACTCCAACCACACAATCAGTCTTACCTCCTTGGTTAGACATAGTGGCACCAAAAAGGAAGAAGCAAGTTGTCTCACCAGATGATTTCAACTTTGAACAGTTAGCTCATTCGAAGGCAAAATTGACCAAGAAGCCAAAGGCAGTATCAAGGGTGATGGTTGATCCTGTAAGTAAGAGAAAATATGTTGAAGTGATTGTGCCAGCTGCAAGTAAAACCAAAGAGAATATTCAACTTGCAGATTATATGGTTCAAGCTATCTAACTTGGAGAGGAAACTCATGAGAGCATGAAGAAGGATTAAAGAGCTGCGAACGCGGCTATCATGAGGAGACTTGATGAAGAACATGCTGAAAAGCTGAAATTGAATGAAAAGTGTGAGCAACTAACCAATATTTTGATCAAAGTGACCCAGACCTCTCAACAGGTAGAACCAATTGTTTCATACATTGATACATAAGCACTCAAAAGAATGGAACAAGTGGGGGTTAAGGGTCAAGTGGTGGATCAATGGATTGAAAGGTTGAAATTTGAAGGCTCCCTCCTCCTAGATTCAACTATCAAGCTATTGAAAGACTTTGAAATCATGCAAAGTCAAATACAAGGAATCAAAACCACTTTCACACAAGGGATAGATGAGAATGAAAGAAACATGCAGATGTGGAGAAAGATGGAGGACTTTGACATTGACATCCTTGTAGAGAATAAAGTGTGAGAAACAAGAGGAAAGTACGTTCAAGTTTTGTCCCTACGAGCACACATGAATGAATTGATCAAGCATATGGTCACTAATCTTGAAGGTGAGATCAAGATTGTGATAATGATATTGATCAAATTTCAATGAGAATAGATGATATCCCTTGCTTCTTATATGGTAAGGATAATCAACAATTGGTCTCAAGTGATACCATCATCCAGGAATTCCACTCTCTGATCTCATGTTGGATAGAGCAAGACTTCACTCTGAACACCTTTGATAAACTTCTTGAAATATAGGTTGGTTTAGAGTTGCTTGCCTCTTTGCTCAAGGATGGAAAGAAGCAGCATGTGAAGACCAAAGATGCTATATTTCGGATCAATGCTATATCAAGTTCCATCACCCTGCTAGATGAAGTTGAGATGAAATCCATCTTGGCTAAATTTGAAGAATTTAAATCCAATGAGGTGGAGAAAGATGAATAAAGTGTCCCCTTTTTGACACTTAGTTTTTCATGTAGATGTTTTTTTTAATGTAGTTGCATTTTTAGATGTTGTAAGTTTTCTTGCAGTTGCATGCTCCCTTTATGCTGTAGTTGTAGTCAAGTGGGATTGTGCAGTTGAATTAGTGAACCGTGCCCACCTTTTTCTCCCTTTCTCTCCTATATATAGAGGAGCCTCATTTATAAATTTTTATCTTTTATATGCTTAGCAAAACTCTGCCGAAATTTTGTGCCAACTAAGACTTTGAGCTTTTTGGGATGTAAAATTGAATTCAAAGTAATATAAGAAAGCAATCCATTAAACCTCAACTTTGAGTAATTAGAAGACTGTGGTTGTGATTGGAATTACTCCTATGCTTAGTTCTCACAATCATTCTTATATATATTAGAATTTTATGGCAAATTTGTATATGTTATTGAAAGAGATTTCCAAGTGTGTTGAGTAGACTTTGAGTTAACAATATATTTGGGAAATTTTCTAATGTTAAGTAATTAGTGGTAGGCTTTGTATTACTACTATTACTTATAGTTTTAAGGATTGGGAAATTGCACTTGAAGACTTTGAGTTGCAAGTTAAATTTCTTAGCATTTGTAATCATTAGTTTAGTTAGAATTATATTTAAGAAAGACTTTGTGCTTATTGATTGTAGTTTTGGGTATAATTGTTACAATTAGTTTCTTCATTTCTTTAAATATCATAAGTGATAGAGAATTATAATAAGTGGAGGGAAAATACATAAAATTTGAACAAAGAGAGTTTTATGCCTAAAACTTACCCACAGATTTTAGTTTCTTGTTAATTAAAGAAGAAATTTCAAAGAGAACCTCCCCTTACTGGGAGGATAGATTAATTTCTCAACATAGTTGTGTGTGAATTATATATTTTGTCATTGGTATGTGAGTGAAAAAATATTCACCCAACAAATACCACCAAATTAAGCTCTTGAAATTTAGGGAAAAAAGTACGGGACTAGTTTGCTAGAATTCTGGTCTGGTCGACTTTTTTCCAATTTTCTAGGGATGTGAGATATCATGATTATAAATTCAAATCCAACACAGTAGGTCAATCAAGATGTTTATATATGTGGAAATTTTCCTTGAAGATTGAAATTAGGATATTATTAAGATTAATTAAAATAAAATTAAAATGGGGCACACCTAGGCTTAAGGGCCCTAATTTATAATATCTAAATTATTGAGAGAGGAGTTTAGATTTAATTAAATTAATAATTAAATTCCTAAAGGAGCCTTATAAATGCAAAATGCAATGGGACACACTAAGGTGGATGCTAACGAAGCATGGAATTGGACAACTAGAAAGAAATAATACATTCTAGGGTTTGAAAAAAGTGGAAAATCTCCCTCTTTAGCTCCAAGGGAACTTAATTAAGTAAAATGAAGATTAAAAAGAGCTTTATAGGCTTAAAAATAAAAGAGCGAGAATCCTAAAAAAATTACTCAATTGAGTAATTAATGACTCTGAGTGATATAACATGGTGCAAATTAGGTTTATAAACCTGATTTGCACCTTGAGAGCAAAACAAGTGAATGAAGAGATGTAAATCGGGTTTATAAACCCAACCAAAAAAGTATACTTAGTGTAAATCAGACTTATGAGCCCAATTTACACCTATATTACACTCCTTGGTGTAAAAGGAAAAAATCAAGGGGAAAAACCCATTTTAAGATGACAATGATGTCTCGTACAGCGTGCATAGAAAAATTTAAATAAAAATAAGCAAAAATTTGTAGGGTACCCTCAATTTTGCTTAATGATAAAATCAAGGATAATAAAAACCTAAATTGAATATAATGTAAATGTTTCAAACCATAAATGCAATGTAGATCTCAAGCAATAATGCAGATTTGAAAATGTGATGATATGTAGATCTGAAACTCAAATAGAGATATAGAAATAACATAAAACCATACCAAACCCTAAGGAAAGCTACAAGCCAATCAACAGTCGATGATCTCCTTATTATTCTTCAATATCTCCCAAAGCTTCCCAAATGATGAAAATGTTGATGAAAACTTCATTAATCATGAATTTGCTAATTGTAGACTTCACATAAAACCTGTACTTTCACTTCACAAGGATCTCCTTAATTATAATTATATCAAACCCTAACTTAATTTTTTATAGTAGGTCAACTTAGAATTAATAAAAATTGATACAAATTGGGATTTGAACTTTATAATACCACCAAATTAAACTCTTGAAATTTAGGGAAAAAGGTACAGATCGACTTTTTTCCAATTTTCTAGGGATGTGAGATATCATAATTATAAAGTCAAATCCAACATGGTAGATCAATCCAAGATGTTTAGATATGTGAATTTTTTTCTTGAAGATTGAAATTAGGACATTATTAAGATTAATTAAAATAAAATAAAAAAGGGGCACATCTAGGGTTAAGGGCCCCATTTTATAATATCTGAATTATTGAGAGAGGACTTTAGATTTAATTAAATTAATAATTAAATGCCTAAAGGAGCCTTATAAATTCAAAATGCAAAGGGACACACTAAGGCGGGTACTAACTAAGTGTGGAATTGGACAACTAGGAAGAAATAATACATACTAGGATTTGAAAATCATGGAAAATCTCCCTCTTTAGCTCCAAGGGAACTTAATTAAGTAAAATGAAGATTAAAAAGAGGTTTATAAGCTTAAAAATAAAGGATGGGGACTCCTAAACAAATTAATCAATTGAGTAATTAATGATTCTGAGTGACATAACAAGGTGTAAATTAGGTTTATAAAATCGATTTGCACCTTGAGAGCAAAACACGTGAATGAAGAGATGTAAATCTGGTTTATAAACCAAATTTTTACTGAAAAGGTATACATAGTGTAAATCGGATTTATGAGCCCAATTTACATCTATAATACACTCCTTGATAAAAAACAAAAAAATCAAGGGAAAAAACCCATTTTAAGATTACAATGACGTCTCGTAAAGTGTGCATAGAGAAATTTAACTACAAATGAGCAAAAATTTGTAGCATACCCTCAATTTTTCTTAATGATAAAATCAAGGATAATGAAACACTAAACTGAATGTAATGTAAATGTTTCAAACCACAAATGTAATGTAGATCTAAAGCAATAATGCAGATTTGAAAATGTGATGATATGAAGATTTGAAATTCAAATAGAGATATGAAAATAACATAAAGCCATACCAAACCCTAATGAAAGGTACAAGCCAATCAACAGTCGATGATCTCCTTATTATTCTTCAATATTTCCCAAAGCTTCCCAAATGATGAAAATGTTGATGAAAACTTCATTAATGATGAATTTGCTAATTGTCGACTTCACATAAAACCTATACTTTGACTTCACATGGATCTCCTTGAATTGCTAGATTCTGAATCCTCAAATGAGGGGAAAAAAATGCTTTATATAATTATATAAAACCCTAACTTTATTTTTTATAATAGGCCAACTTAGAATTAATAAAAAATGACACAAATCAGGATTTGAACATTATAATACCACCAAATTAAGCTCTTGAAAGTTAGGGAAAAAAGTATGAGACTAGAATGCTAGCATTCTGATCATATTGACTATTTTCCAAATTTTTAGGGATGTGAGATATCATGATTATAAAGTGAAATCCAACACAATAGGTCAATCGAGAATGTTTAGATATGTGAAAATTTTCCTTGAAGATTGAAATTAGGACATTATTAAGATTAATCAAAATAAAATAAAAAAATGGGCACACCGAGGGTTAAGGACCCAATTTATTATATCTGAATTATTGAGAGAGGACTTCAGATTTAATTAAATTAATAATTAAATACCTAAAGGAGCCTTATAAGTGCAAAATGCAATGGGACACACTAAGCTGGGTACTAACTAAGCGTCGAATTGGACAACTAGGAAGAAACAATACATACTAGGGTTTGAAAATCGTGGAAAATCTCCCTCTTTAGCTCCAAGGGAACTTAATTAAGTAAAATGAAGATTAAAAAGAAGTTTATAAGCTTAAAAATAAAGGAGGGAGACTCCTAAACAGATTACTCAATTGAGTAATTAATGACTCTAAGTAACATAACAAGGTGTAAATTAGGTTTATAAACTCGATTTGCACCGTGAGAGCAAAACAAGTGAATGAAGAGATGTTAAAAGGGTTTATAAACCCAATTTATGCCAAAAAGGTATACTTAGTGTAAATCGGACTTTTGAGCCCAATTTACACCTATATTAAACTCCTTGGTGTAAAAAGAAAAAATCAAGGGAAAAAATGTTAGAGTTACCTTGTATTAGCTAATAATTATTTATTTAATTACTAGTCTATTAAACTCTACGCTTAAGCTAAACTTAGGCATATAATAAATATTGTAGGTATTTAATAATTATTCTAATTATTAAATACACATTATCCCTTTAGGGTTTCTTTAGGGTTGCACACCTTTAGGGTTGGTATTATCCTTTTATAAGGATTGTATTGTACTTTTTCATAAATTGATTCCCTTTCTGAATGATAATTTTCTTCTTCTGAGAATTTATGTTTTTTCCCTTATGTGCGTTCATTCTTCTCTTGTGACAGGTATTTGCATGAAGGTGTTCTTGGGATCTCTGAAGTTGTATTTCCTCAACTTCTTCATGGTATCAGAGCCTACATCTGTTGCTGCTTGTTCCTGATTTTTTAGAAGATTTTTTAGAGGAGGGTTTCAAGTTTTTTATTGGATCTGGAGTAGCTATTTTGTTTCTGATCATTTTGGGCTCAAACGGACCTCACCGTTGAGCTCAAAATGCCCGAAAACCTCCATTTCCATATAAAATTTGTCAAATTTGAGTTTTGAAATTTTTTCTTTGGTTTTGCCTTTTTTTGGCACGAATTTCAAGAAATTCATCAAACAATCATTTTAAAACATCAAAGCAGTTTGGGCCAAAAAAGACCTCACCATTGGCTTCCGAAGGGAGTTTCCAGTTATTTTGATATATAATTCGACCTATTTCGATGACAAGTGCATCTGGGCCATGATTTTTTCATTGCAATGCTTTACAAGACACAAAAATCCATACGGCTGTACCTGCAAATGCGTTAGAAAATTTTCATCAAAAAAAAAATTTATTTATTTATTTATTTATTACCCTTTTTATGCCCTAAAAGAGGGTTTTTTTCTTTTGGGCATACAGAGTCATTTTTTTGAAAATGAATAGGCATCGGAAAGCTGGTTCCAAGATAAACCTCATGATGTTGGATTGTTTTCCCAATATTTCTATTTGACTGTGTTTTTCTCCAGTCAAAGTGGGGTCTTTTTTTTGTACTTCGGGAGCCATAGAATGAGCATCCGAACTCCGTTTTTCAAAAAATTTATATCATTGGAAAACTTGTTCTGTACACTTTCCAGCCATATGAGTTTTATTTCTAGATTCTGCTCCAGGAATATTTTATTCAATTTTTTGTTTTTCAGCACTCTAGTGGATATCTTGGTTGTTTCAGGTCTTAGGATCTCTTCTCTGAGTAGGATGTCTCAATTTTGGTTCTTCTTTCTATTTCTAGTCTTCTTATCATTGTAGCTTCATTTATACAAACACACTGAGATAAAGTGTCATCATGCATTGTTTACTTGGGATCTTGCACATCTTGTGCCTTATTGTACATGCAATACTTATAAAGTGCCATGAGGGGGTTGATGTTTGACTTTTGTTTGCCATCTACCTTTGTGAAATGAGTGTTCATTCCATGACATTTGCCTCATGATGTGTGTTAAGTGAGTGTTCATTCCACGACACTATGTACTTTCTCTTCACCTTCGATGTTCCTGGTTCTTTGTCATGCAGTTCTTATTGGCCGTTCTTTTCAGTGTACCTGTCCCTCTCCCTCTTCAGCATTATGGGGAGGTTTGTCCTATTGGTTCTAATGCTTCAGTGGTTCGATTGATCAGCTCTCTAGGCTTTGGTGTCTCATGCCATATGTATTTTCAAGTTTAGTTGTTTGCCTTTGTTTGCCATCTGATTCGAGTAGTGTCATTTGAGGGCACTCATGCAGATTACAGTCTTCTCTACCTGGTCATGTTCTATTTCAGTGGAGGTTCTTCAGATCACCAGTTACTCTTCGACAGTGTTTGCAGCTATTTCCTGCTTCAGCGGTGTTCTTATTATTTTTCCATTTTTTTTGGAGTAGAGTTTTTTCCCACGTGGTTTTCTCTATTTCTCCAATTCATAGAGATTTGGTTGTGATTGGGTACCTCATCAAGCCTTGTTGTCGGGACCCAAATTTGCCTTCATATTGTAGTTGCATTTTTTGCTTCATGCATTTAGTTTTTTAGCTACTCCCTAAGTTCATCTTAAGGGGGGGTGTTAGAGTTATCTTGTATTAGCTAATAATTATTTATTTAATTATTTGTCTATTAAACCCTACGCTTAAGCTAAACTTAGGCATATAATAAATATTGTAGGTATTTAATAATTATTCTAATTATTAAATACACATTATCCCTTTAGGGTTTCTTTAGGGTTGCACACCTTTAGGGTTGGTATTATCCTTTTATAAGGATTTTATTGTACTTTTTCATAAATTGATTCCCTTTCTGAATGATAATTTTCTTCTTCAGAGCATTTATGTTTGTTTGCTTTATGTGCCTCCATTCTTCTCTTGTGACAGGTATTTGCATGTAGGTGTTTTTGGGATCTTTAAAGTTGTATTTCCTCAACTTCTTCAAAAAACCCATTTTAAGATGACAATGACATCTCGTAAAGTGTGTATAGAGAAATTTAACTACAAATGAGCAAAAAATTGTAGAGTACCCTCAATTTTGCTTTATGATAAAATCAAGGATAATAAAACCCTAAATTGAATGTAATGTAAATGTTTTAAACCACAAATGCAATGTAGATCTAAAGCAATAATGCAGATTTGAAAATGTGATGATATGTAGATCTGAAACTCAAATAGAGATATGAAAATTACATACAGTTAAATTTCTTAGCATTTGTATAAATCGGACTTTTGAGCCAAATTTACACCTTTTATAAGGATTGTATTGTACTTTTTCATAAATTGATTCCCTTTCTGAATGATAATTTTCTTCTTTAGATCATTTATGTTTTTTTGCTTTATGTGCCTCCATTCTTCTCTTGTGATAGGTATTTGCATGCAGGTGCTCTTGGGATCTTTGAAGTTGTATTTCCTCAACTTCTTCAAAGAACCCATTTTAAGATGACAATGATGTCTCCTAAAGTGTGTATAGAGAAATTTAACTACAAATGAGCAAAAAATTGCAGAGTACCCTCAATTTTGCTTTATGATAAAATCAAGGATAATAAAACCCTCAATTGAATGTAATGTAAATGTTTTAAACCACAAATGCAATGTAGATCTAAAGCAAAAATGCAGATTTGAAAATGTGATGATATGTAGATCTGAAACTCAAATAGAGATATGAAAATAACATAAAACCATACCAAACCCAAAGGAAAGGAACAAGCCACTCATTAGTCGATGATCTCCTATTATTCTTCAATATCTCCCAAAGATTTCCAAATGATGAAAATGTTGATGAAAACTTCATTAATGATGAATTTGCTAATTGTAGACTTCACATAAAACATGTACTTTCACTTCACAAGCATATCCTTCAATTGCTAGATTCTGAATCCTCAAATGATGGAAAGAAAATGCTTTATATAATTATACGAAACCCTAACTTTATTTTTAATAATAGGCTAACTTAGAATTAATAAAAATTGACACAAATCAAGATTTGAACATTATAATACCACCAAATTAAGCTCTTTAAATTTAGGGGAAAAAGTACGAGACTAGAATGCTAGCATTCTGTTCAGATCGACTATTTTCCAATTTTTTTAAGATGTGAGATATCATGATTATAAAGTCAAATCCAACATAGTACGTCAATCCAGAAAAGTTTCCCTGAAGATTGAAATTAGGACATTATTAAGATTAATTAAAATAAAATAAAAAATGGGCACACCTAGGGTTAAGGGCCCAATTTTATTATATCTGAATTATTGAGAGAGGACTTTAGATTTAATTAAATTAATAATTAAATGCCTAAAGGAGCCTTACAAATGCAAAATGCAATGGGACACACTAAGGCGGGTGTTAACTAAGCGTGGAAGTGGACAACTAGGAAGAAATAATAAATACCAGGGTTTGAAAATCGTGGAAAATCTCCCTCTTTAGCTCCAAGGTAACTTAATTAAGTAAAATAAAGATTAAAAAGAGGCTTATAAGCTTAAAAATAAAGGAGGGAGACTCCTAAACAACTTACTCAATTGAGTAATTAATGACTCTGAGTAACATAACAAGGTGTAAATTAGGTTTATAAACCCGATTTGCACCGTGAGAGTGAAACAAGTGAATGAAGAGATGTAAATCGGGTTTATAAACCCAATTTATGCCAAAAAGGTATAGTTAGTGTAAATTGGACTTATGAGCCCAATTTACACCTATATTACACTCCTTGGTGTAAAAGGAAAAAATCAATGGAAAAAAACCCATTTTAAGATGACAATGACGTCTCGTAAAGTGTGTATAGAGAAATTTAACTACAAATGAGCAAAAATTTGTAGAGTACCCACAATTTTACTTTATGATAAAATAAAGGATAATAAAACCCTAAATTGAATGTAATGTAAATGTTTTAAACCACAAATGCAATGTAGATCTAAAGCAATAATGCAGATTTGAAAATGTGATGATATGTAGATCTGAAAATCAAATAGAGATATGAAAATTACATAAAACCATACCAAACCCAAAGGAAAGGAACAAGCCAATCAATAGTCGATGATATCCTCTTATTCTTCAATATCTCCCAAAGCTTTCCAAATGATGAAAATGTTGATGAAAAATTCATTAATCATGAATTTGCTAATTGTAGACTTCACATAAAACGTGTACTTTCACTTCACAAGGATCTCCTTCAATTGCTAGATTTTGAATCCTCAAATGAGGGAAAGAAAATGGTTTATATAATTATACAAAACCCTAACTTTATTTTTTATAATAGACTGACTTAGAATTAATAAAAATTGACACAAATCGGGATTTGAACATTATAATACCACCAAATTAAGCTCTTGAAATTTAGGGAAAAAAGTACAGATCGACTTTTTTCCAATTTTCTAGGGATGTGAGATGTCATTATTATAAAGTCAAATCCAACACAGTAGGTCAATCAAAGATGTTTAGATATGTGAAATTTTTTCTTGAATATTGAAATTAGGACATTATTAAGATTACTTAAAATAAAATAAAAAAGGGGCACACCTAGGGTTAAGGGCCCAATTTTATAATATCTGAATTATTGAGAGAGGACTTTAGATTTAATTAATTTAATAATTAAATGCCTAAAGGAGCCTTATAAATGCAAAATGCACTGGGACACACTAAGGTGGGTGCTAACTAAGCATGGAATTGGACAACTAGCAAGAAATAATACATACTAGGGTTTGAAAATCGTGCAAACTCTCCCTCTTTAGCTCCAAGGGAACTTAATTAAGTAAATTCAAGAATAAAAAGAGGTTTATAAGCTTAAAAATAAAGGAGGTATATTCCTATAAAAATAACTCAATTCAGTAATTAATGACTCCGAGTGACATAACAAGGTGTAAATTAGGTTTATAAACCCGATTTGTACCTTGAGAGAAAATCAAGTGAATGAAAAGATGTAAATTCGGTTTATAAACCTAATTTACACCAAAAAGGTATACTTAGTGTAAATTGGACTTATGAGCCCAATTTACACCTATATTACACTCCTTGGTGTAAAAGGAAAAAATCAAGGGAAAAAACCCATTTTAAGATGGCAATGATGTCTCCTAAACTGTGCATAGAGAAATTTAACTACAAATGAGCAAAAATTTGTAGAGTACCCTCAATTTTGCTGAATGATAAAATCAAGGATAATTAAACCCTAAATTGAATGTAATGTAAATGTTTCAAACCACAAATGCAATGTAGATCTAAAGCAATAATGCAGATTTGAAAATGTGATGATATGTAGATCTGAAACTCAAATAAAGATATGAAAATAACATTAAACCATACCAAACCCTAAGGATAGGTACAACCCAATCAACAGTCAGTGATCTCCTTATTATTCTTCAATATCTCCTAAAGCTTCCCAAATGATGAAAATGTTGATGAAAACTTGATTAATGTTGAATTTGCTAATTGTAGACTTCACATAAAACCTATACTTTCACTTCACAAGGATCTCCTTCAATTGCTAGATTTTGAATCTTCAAATGAGGGAAAGAAAATGCTTTATATAATTATATGAAACCCTAACTTAATTTTTTATAATAGGCCGACTTAGAATTAATAAAAATTGACACAAATTGGGATTTGAACATTATAATACCACCAAATTAAGCTCTTGAAATTTAGGGAAAAAAGTACAGATCAACTTTTTCCCAATTTTCTAGGGATGTGAGATATCATGATTATAAAGTCAAATCCAACTCAGTAGGTCAATCAAAGATGTTTAGATATGTGAAAATTTTCCTTGAAGATTGAAATTAGGACATTATTAATATTAATTAAAATAAATTAAAAAAGGGGCACACCTAGGGTTAAGGGCCCAAATTTATAATATCTGAATTATTGAGAGAAGACTTTAGATTTAATTAAATTAACAATTAAATGCCTAAAGGAGCCTTATAAATGCAAAATGCAATGGGACACACTAAGGTGTGTGCTAAGTAAGTGTGGAATTGGACTAGGAAGAAATAATACATACTAGGGTTTGAAAATCATGGAAAATATCCCTCTTTAGCTCCAAGGGAACTTAATTAAGTAAAATGCAGATTAAAAAGAGGTTTATAGGATTAAAAATAAAGGAGGGAGACTCCTAAATAAATTAATCAATTGAGTAATTAATATATCTGAGTGACATATATAACAAGGTGTAAATCAGGTTTATAAACCTGATTTGCACCTTGAGAGCAAAACAAGTGAATTAAGAGACGTAAATCGGGTTTATAAACCTTATTTACACCAAAAAGGTATACTTAGTGTAAATTGGACTTATGAGCCCAATTTACACCTATATTACACTCCTTGATGTAAAAGAAAAAATCAAGGGTAAAAACCCATTTAAGATGACAATGATGTCTCATAAAGTGTGCATAGAGAAATTTAACTACAAATGAGCAAAAATTTGTAGGGTACCCTCAATTTTTCTTATTGATAAAATCAAGGATAATAAAACCCTAAATTGAATGTAATGTAAATGTTTCAAAGCACAAATGCAATGTAGATCTAAAGCAATAATGCAGATTTGAAAATGTGATGATATGTAGATCTGAAACTCAAATAGAGATATGAAAATAACATAAAACCATACCAAACCCTAATGATAGGTACAAACTAATCAATAGTCGGTGATCACCTTCTTATTCTTCAATATCTCCTAAATCTTCCCAAATGATGAAAATGTTGATGAAAACTTGATTAATGATGAATTTGCTAATTGTAGACTTCACATAAAACCTATACTTTCACTTCACAAGGATCTCATTCAATTGCTAGATTTTGAATCCTCAAATGAGGGAAAGAAAATGCTTTATATAATTATATGGAACCTTAAATTTATTTTTTATAATAGGTCAACTTTGAATTAATAATAATTGACACAAAACGGGATTGGAACATTATAATACCACCAAATTAAGCTCTTGAAATTTAGGGAAAAAAGTACAGATAGACTTTTTTCCAATTTTCTAGGGATATGAGATTTCATGATTATAAAGTCAAATCAAATACAATAGGTCAATCCAAGATGTTTAGATATGTGAAAATTTTCCTTGAATATTGAAATTAGGACATTATTAAGATTAATTAAAATAAAATAAAAAGGGAGCACACCTAGGGTTAAGTGCCCAATTTTATAATATCTAAATTATTGAGAGAGGACTTTAGATTTAATTAAATTAATAATTAAATGCCTAAAGGATATTTATAAATGCAAAATGCAATGGGACACACTAAGGCGGGTGCTAACTAAGCATAGAATTGGACAACTAGGAAGAAATAATGCATACTAGGGTTTGAAAATGATGGAAAATCTCCCTCTTTAGCTCCAAGGGAACTTAATTAAGTAAAATGAAGATTAAAAAGAGGTTTATAGGCTTAAAAATAAAGGAGGGAGACTCCTAAATAAATTACTCAATTGAGTAATTAATGACTCTAAGTGACATAACAAGGTGTAAATCAGGTTTATAAACCCGATTTGCACCTTGAGAGCAAAACAAGTGAATGAAGAGATGTAAATTGGGTTTATAAACCCTATTTACACCAAAAAGGTATACTTAGTGTAAATCAGACTTATGAGCCCAATTTACACCTATATTACACTCCTTGGTGTAAAAGGAAAAAAACAAGGGTAAAAACCTATTTTAAGATGACAATGATGTCTCGTAAAGTGTGCATAGAGAAGTTTAACTACAAATGAGCAAAAATTTGTAGAGTACCCTCAATTTTGCTTAATGATAAAATCAAGGATAATAAAATCCTAAATTGAATGTAATGTAAATGTTTCAAACCATAAATGCAATGTAGATCTAAAGCAATAATGCAAATTTGAAAATGTGATGATATGTAGATTTGAAACTCAAATAGAGATATGAAAATAACATAAAACCATACCAAACCCTAAGGAAAGGTACAAACCAATTAACAGTCGGTAATCTCCTTATTATTCTTGAATATCTCCCAAGGCTTCTCAAATGATGAAAATGTTGATGAAAACTTGATTAATGATGAACTTGCTAATTGTAGACTTCACATAAAACCTGTACTTTCACTTCACAAGGATCTCCTTCAATTGCTAGAATCTGAATCCTCAAATGAGGGAAAGAAAATGCTTTATATAATTATATGAAACCCTAACTTAATTTTTTTATAATAGGCCATCTTAGAATTAATAAAAATTTACTCAAATCGGGATTTGAACATTATAATACCACCAAATCAAGCTCTTGAAATTTAGGGAAATAAGTATAGATCGACTTTTTTCAATTTTCTAGGGATGTGAGATATCATGATTATAAAGTCAAATCAAACACAGTAGGTCAATCCAAGATGTTTAGATATGTGAAAATTTTCCTTGAAGATTGAAATTAGGACATTATTAAGATTAATTAAAATAAAATAAAAAAGGGGCACATGCAGGCTTAAGGGCCCAATTTTATAATATTTGAATTTGTAATGCCTCGCCAGGAAACCCCGAAGGGATTAAGCCACAACACAAGAATAGAGTGCAAATTTTTTATTTTTTTTTATTTTTTTTTTAAAGTTACAACACATAAGATGCAACAAGATATCAAAGATTCAGATTACATAGCCGAAGACATCACTAACACCTAAAGAGTTTCCCAACGAGATTACTTAAATTTCACAATTCACTTAACTCACATAGTTAATCCAAAAGTAAGATATTCATAATCAGAATAATTCCTTTCAAAAGAGGGAAATATAAATCACAAGCGAAGATTCATCATTAAGATCCATTCATAATCCTCATTCAAGCTTTTCATTAAAATTCAATCCATACATCTAACATTTTAATACACTAGAATTTCATCATAACATATGAGATCTTTCCAAGCATATTTAAATTTCTTAACAACAACTGAGTATAATTCATTACTCTAAGTTACATTCTTTCACACTCCATTTTATTGCATTTTAAAAGATGATTACATACGGGCATCTACGATAAATCACATCTAAACCACTTATGCATTCGATCAGCATGGAATTCAAGAAAGAACTGCATAAAAGCATTAAGAGCTAATTCCATTTATCCACTTAACCATTCTAACATAAGCTAATCATACATGATAAAGCTGAATAAAGGAAACATAAGAGAATACATCACATAACACCATAATGATCTCGGAGTTCACCCCTAAAGGGCTACATCTTCGGGTCTGCTCAACTGCAAGACCCCTCTGATAAATAATAAGGTTAAGAATACAAGAGGTACCACTATACAATCCAGCCATCAAGGCGATACATAAACAATATACAAACGACCGCACCGGTCAATTAATACATAAACGATCCCTGAAAAGAACAGGATCCAGCTGAACATAATCAAAGGTAATACAGAGGTCCAGAAGAGCATCCATAAAACTGAGCCATCACCACCCAAGGTCTAACATGAAACCGACACTCACAAGGGTAGAGACAAAGGGATGACTCACAAAGGTACTCTTAACAAGAAAAAAATGACAACACACTAGCGAACGTAGGGACAAGTGTCATCACACGACCTAGTATGGTTACCATGGCAAGTCTTCCTAGGTCCCAGCCCCATACACTGGGTCACCCTGGCACCCTAATCCGAACTTCCGGCCCATCCAAGCCTCGTGTGGACCCACACATCCTCTCGTGAAGACAAGGATGATGGTTTGCCATTTCAGGCCTTCTCACAGCATGTCGAATCTATGATAGCACTCGTCTCATGTGTGAGGCACATTATCTTATTTAGAGATTACATTCTAATCTACTTAGGTTATCACTTATTAGACTCACTTTCGACGGGTTAGCCAGCAGCCACTTTGGGCGCGGCCCCCAATCGAAAGCCACTTTCCCATACGACACTAGACTATACTCGGACGAACTCAAACCAAGGAATACACATGGTAAGACGAACGGAGTTCAAGAAGGGAGAGACAATCATCAGGTCAAACATGACTCAAGGGTAGTCACCTACTGACGGTACTCTAACTAGAGACCCGACCAACAACGGTCAACCCCAATCATCATTCGACTCACACACAAGGAGGATAAGATCAAAACGACATTGCCACAATACAACAGTCAACTCGGAATCGAGGATTGAAACAGGTACCCCAAGTCAATCCATACGACAGGGTCCTATTAAACAAAGCAAAACATGCCATTTCATAATTAAAGGCGAATACAGAAATTAAACTCGCAAGGCAATAATCAGAAAAGACAATATTTCCTCAAATTGATTTAATCATTAAAATCGATCAAGTTTTCTACATGATCTAAAACAGATTACAGTTATCTATCTCATCAAGGGTTAAGTTGTTCTTGGTTTTCTAACTCCTAAGGTTCAAAGCATCGAACAGGCAAAATAAGCCATAATGAGTTTTTAAACCAATTTATATTAATAAAATTCAGACAACCATCAATCAACTAAAATAAGATATTTAATCTCCAGCAAACATCATTAACATACTGGTTCGAACTCAATCTCTACAGATTCATAATTTCAATCCTAGATGCATAATACGGATCACAGAATATAAAAATATAGAAAGAGAATCTAAATGGAGATAATCATTTCCAAGCATATCATTTCAATTTCTACGATAAATATTTCGCTTACTTTTCAATTGCAAAAATTCACGGTTGTAGAACTTAATTAGAAAGGGTACAAAAGTCGTGAAATGAAATTGGATAATCACTAACTTATAAATTCCATTAGAGAATTAATTAATATCCAAATTTACATTTAGCAAGATATTGCCTCTTAATCATAACTAAGAGCAATTTAAACTTAGCATTAAAATTAACTTTCATTAACATGAATATTAAATCATATGCATTTTTTTGAGTGATAAAAAAAAACACATAAAAAAAACTATTTTAAAAACTTGCTTTAAACGAAAAAAATGCATTCAAAAAAAACAGGGAAGGTGAGGCGGCCGTGCCCTAACCCTAGCCGAGGGAAGAGGGGCGGCGGCGCTCGCGGTGGTGCCTGCAGGTGCCGCGGCGCCCTGCGGCCACCGCCGTGAGCCACAGGCACCACGGTCTGCGAGAAGGGCAAGGGAACGGGGGGAGCGGCAAGGGGGACGTGCGGGGGAGAGGGGAGGAGGAGCGGGTGGAGCTCTGCTCCCCGCCTCCAACCCCAAACACAGCTCTCTAAAACAAAACCTCCGCCCAGTTCGGTTTCATAACAAAAGAAACAACGCACAGGGGGGGGCAAACAATTATGTTTTTTTTATATAATAACATTTTGATTAAAACACGCACAGTCCGTTCCCATGGTCAAAACCACCATGCACAGGTTTAAACACGACCAAAAATGCCCAGCACAAAAAAAAAATGTATAAATTTATTTTTTACACACAGTTCGTTTTATTTGTTAAAACCAGAATAACAATAAATGGGTTCGAATTCCATATTTCAATTCGATCATACCAGAGGTTATTTCAAAACCCATACCATTTCCATCAAGACCCATTTTAACCAAAAGGATCCATTTAACACAATGAAACAGCCATAACATCTTCATGAAGAACACAACTAAAGCATGGATATAACCCCACAATCCAAATTAAAACTGAAAGCAATCAAAGATTGGATTTGGCAACAAGAAAAACAACTCAGAATCCTACCTTAATACGCAATCCTGGAATGGCTGAAGGAGAGTCCACCTGCCAGATCCAGCATCATTCCTTCCCAAAACCTCCAAAATTTCTTCCCAACCAAAATCTTCTCCAAATTGTCCATCCTCCAATTTTTCCCCAAATTGGGTTATATGGAAGAGTTGACCCCAAAGATTTCTATTTTTGGAATTAAAAATTTTATTTACAAATAATTCTCCAAATTTAATACTTTCTAACTATAGTGACCAATTGACTTGCTTTTTTAATTCAAAAACGGTTTCTCATTCAATTCAATTTAACCTTTCAAATTTAATAGTCCAACAGAATGCAATTAACTCTATTGCGATAAAATACAAACATTTCTTTTTCAACAGCATATTCAAAATGCATCTAATATTCAAAATCAGACATTTAATCAAATTAACTCCCAATTTAAAATAGGCAATTCATTAACAACGAAATCACATAACGAATACCCGATTAATTTAATCCATTAGTCTTCAATGCACAATGCATATTTAATCAAGATAATTACTAAGGACTAATTAATCAAATAACCATGCACACCAAGCACGCAAATCGAGAAGGTCAACCAAACAGACGACTCGCAAACCCAAACAAAAAGGGATAACCGACGACGACTGGCGATGCTCACTTGAGCACGACAAGGTCAACTAGGGTCCTACGACCACCTAATCCAACTCTAAGGATTAAAAAGGTACACTCAAACCTGTACATCCAGGTGAAGACGAACCTCGCATTCAAGTGGCATTGTACCTGAAATATCCTGCAACCAAGGATCATACATGCATACATATATAAAATTTAATGAAAACGTTAGCTCAATATTGATACCATGAAATAGGTACACTAACAACTTGCATACAACTAGTGTGAAAACCACATCAATAGCTATGCGTTAAATCAACATCTGACTATAACATAATATTAAGATAATCTGATCAAGATTAAACCAAGATTAGAAATAGATTAGGGTAGGGGTACTACATTCTCCCCCCCTAGGTTCCGACTTACTCCTGGAAGTCGTAAGGCTAGATGGAGAACGTGTCGTACGCATCAGCCCTGAAACTCATTCAACAAAGGTCAAATTGCACATAGAAATCTTTCCATAAATAAATGAAATATAATTGCAAAATCCTTTACAAACACCATTATCCATTTGCAAGGTACATCTAAAACCATACATTCCTTAAAATATTCTAGGAATTATCCACCATCATAGCAGAGAAACAAGAATTTTCTTCCTTTTATTACACCAAATTAAAGCATTACAAGGAGGTAAACAACCATTACCATAATCATCTATCAAACATGACCAGAAAACATGCCATCAAGATCAATTTCCTTTACCAATCCATCATTATCATAAGATTTTATTGAATAGAACTAGCTCAGAATATCAATTTCTACAGCCAAATTAACTTTCAATAAATAAGAGCAACAAAAATAACTCAATTGATTACACTTGCCAGGCATAAGAAAACCTTTCCAATGACTATGTCCCATAACATAGCGACAAGCTAACCCAATTTACTCCATGATACAAATAATAACCATCCACATAACTGGAATGCATAACAGAAAAGGCCACATGTGAGCATGTCTAATGCTCGGTCAAAGATAACATGCACGATCAGCATCTCTATGCCTGATCTCATAACCACAATATGATCAAAATATCCAATATCTCACTCAAGGGCTTGATGGTGCTAGGCACACCTTAGCGGTGCTACCTTCCATACAAGACCTTTGTGAATATCCCTTGTTGAACAAGGTGGTTAGCCTCCAAGAGATAGTCACCACACAAGGTAGGTAGTGGATCATAGCTGCAACACAGCCTCACATACCCCCATCCTCATGGTTCCCTACATCTACTTCCTCGCACACACTCTACCAATTCCGTATCATACGTCCTTGGAGAGGAATTTCACATCTCGACACAAGACCAGCATCCAAAAACAATAATGATAAACCAGTTTAGCCACCAAAGTACAGATGAATAAAGATAATAAATCCTCAATTCCAACAATAAGGTAAGAAAATAATCCAGAATTTCAACACCAAATCAAAGTGCAAAAGATCACAAGATCGTGGCCAAACCTTCAAAGTCAAGGTAAAATAAATTGCTGATCCCCAAAGAAATATAAAGAATATCACAACTGCACATAACAGCACTGTGTGACTAGCATCTAGCCACCAACGAGGAAGGAAGGAACAACTGACTAGCTATTGCAGTAGCTCATCATGTGGTGCGACATAGTCACACTATCCACATGGCATGGCGGTGTGCACCTCGACATCACCCCGCATCACGTCGTCACGTGGCATGGCAATACCCCAAGTGGAGAAAACACACAATGGACGTATCCCGCATGGTAGTGCACCTCGCGGAAAAAGCACGTGCAAGCCACATCCCATATAGCGACGTATCTAGAAGGATACTCGCCGTAAGTCAGAGGTATACATGACTATGGTCCACCCACATGCCCACCAACACATACTAACTGGCAGCACATGTGAATAAACCTACCTTTCATGAAGACAAGGCAAAGGATCCTCCAAATCATACCATCACTATACACAAGAATCACCATCCAAACTGCTCAATTAAGGAAGAGGAATAGGCTGACACACATAAACCTATAAATAGGTTCATCAAAGGGAAAGTATTGAGTACACCTTGATACAGTTTAGTAGTACAACTATATCATTCCTCGAAGTAGAGAAGCTAAAGTCGCTTCGCGCCGACATTATTCGTACGCCAATCCATACTATTCAAGGAACGGTCGCTTCGAATACTACCCCTTAACATACTGAGTTACCCACAACCTGAGGTTTGGTACTCAGCAGGGAAACAAATAAGCAACATCACAGAAACAGTATGGTTTCCCATACTCATAAGCAACATATCCTCCATGGTTGATTACTTCACCAATCCATGGGCACAACTAATAAGCACTGGTTTCTCACAATACACACAAATACACCAATACTGGTTTAGTCACATTTACGGGGAATACTTTTCAGTACGCTAACATCTATTCAAGGAAGATTTCAATTATGCTTTCTATATAAATAACTGAATCAAGTTTACTCTAGATTCAAGTACTGAAATTATTAACAATTCACAATTACATAAGGAAATAACATCATTCCTATATCTTTCTCGAATCTCACTAAGCATTCATAATTAAATTACTAGCTAAGCAAATTCATTTCTAAAGCTTAAGGCTTTCATCTATCACTATGAAGCCAAAAGCAAACATACAATTTCACATGTTTTATAAACATTCTATTTAAATCAATGCACTCATCAATACCATTTCTAAAAATCTTATGATTAGGCAAAGAGAAGGGAAAGAGAGTTTGATAACCAAACTATTTCCTACAAAACACGCAAGATCAAACAAGATCATGCTACATTATACATTTTCTCACTATAAGCCTATCATTTCAATTACACGGTTTTCAATTCGCTACCGTTTAGAAGGATGAAAATCAACCTAACAAAACATTTCCAATAATTATGGTTGCAACAGGAGGTTCTAGTTTTCCAAACAAAACAGAGATCAAGAGAGGCAATCTTTCGATAATGCAAGACCTCATAAGAACACTCACTTACAAAAATACAATATAGACACATGTCATAATTTGCAACCTATTAGAGAAGATCACATTACGATCAAAGATAAGAAAAGAGTTATTAACCCAAATAAAACATATTAATGCATGCACATCAAACAGCTTTTCATTCGCACTTTCTAAACACATTAAGGTAATTACATATACCCAACAGCGAGTTCGATGGAGCGTTTGCTAAAATATATCTTCAATCAAACTGGTTTAATAAAACACATAAGACAATCTTTCGGAAAACACATAAAACAATCTTTCAGGGAACACATTAATACTCTCTCGAAGCTACAATAACATGCTCCTTTTAGAATACTTTTTCTACAACTAAGCAGTTTCACATATTTCAACTATTCGCATAGAAATACACCTTACTAAGGTAGAATTTAATCATGCTACTCCTACAACATACACATACAGTTTTCTCCCATTCACCCAAAATAATTTTTTTTTAAACCCATAGCCTTTTTAATAATCTAAAAACATGAGCGACCTAAGGCTCACACAAGGGTTCAAGAAGTCACACCCTTTTCTCTTTCACAAACAAGAAAACTCGAATAAAAAATAATTACACATATCTTACTCATTTTAATTTCCAGAAAGAGAGAGAGGAATGGTGATGATCATTCAATTTTCTACAAAATAAGCATTCAATAATTGCCATATTAATCCTTCAAGTGGACAACATTAAGCTATAACATAATCTTTAAACAACCACAATTCACACTTTCAAATTCAAGTCAAGCACGGACCAATCCAAATGGATTAGTCTAAAGAGTACAACACTCAATAAGAGAAGGTACATACGACTCTCTTCCAGAATAAGAGAAATCGTAGACCAAGACATCAATAAGCTCACAATGCACATATAAGCACTCAAACACCAACATCAAGAAGGCGACAACAAGGTGTGAACACACACGTTACACACCCGACAAGGTCTGCTCAATCACTCACATGCAACAGGAGGACAAGCATACACATAAGGTCGATACACCTCACACAATAGAGGGCACACGCGACACCAGAGATCCCAATGTTTGCAACATGCGCTCTGATACCAAATGTAATGCCCCGCCAGGAAACCCCGAAGGGATTAAGCCACAACACAAGAATAGAGTGCAAATTTTTTTATTTTTTATTTTTTAAAGTTACAACACATAAGATGCAACAAGATATCAAAGATTCAGATTACATAGCGGAAGACATCACTAACACCTAAAGAGTTTCCCAACGAGATTACTTAAATTTCACAATTCACTTAACTCACATAGTTAATCCAAAAGTAAGATATTCATAATCAGAATAATTCCTTTCAAAAGAGGGAAATATAAATCACAAGCGAAGATTCATCATTAAGATCCATTCATAATCCTCATTCAAGCTTTTCATTAAAATTCAATCCATACATCTAACATTTTAATACACTAGAATTTCATCATAACATATGAGATCTTTCCAAGCATATTTAAATTTCTTAACAACAACTGAGTATAATTCATTACTCTAAGTTACATTCTTTCACACTCCATTTTATTGCATTTTAAAAGATGATTACATACGGGCATCTACGATAAATCACATCTAAACCACTTATGCATTCGATCAGCATGGCATTCAAGAAAGAACTGCATAAAAGCATTAAGAGCTAATTCCATTTATCCACTTAACCATTCTAACATAAGCTAATCATACATGATAAAGCTGAATAAAGGAAACATAAGAGAATACATCACATAGCACCATAATGATCTCGGAGTTCACCCCTAAAGGGCTACATCTCTGGGTCTGCTCAACTGTAAGACCCCTCTGATAAATAATAAGGTTAAGAATACAAGAGGTTACACTATACAATCCAGCAATCAAGGCGATACATAAACAATATACAAACGACCGCACCGGTCAATTAATACATAAATGATCCCTGAAAAGAAAAGGATCTAGCTGAACATAATCAAAGCTAATACAAAGGTCCAGAAGAACATCCATAAAACTGAGCCATCACCACCCAAGGTCTAACATGAAACCGACACTCACAAGGGCAGAGACAAAAGGACGACTCACAAAGGTATTCTTAACAGGACAAAACGACAACACACTAGCGAACGTAGGGACAAGTGTCATCACACGACCTGGTATGGTTACCATGGCAAGTCTTCCTAGGTCCCGACCCCATACACTGGGTCACCCTGGCACCCTAATCCGAACTTCCGGCCCATCCAAGCCTCGTGTGGACCCACACATCCTCTCGTGAAGACAAGGATGATGGTTTGCCATTTCAGGCCGTCTCACAGCATGTCGAATCTATGATAGCACTCGTCTCATGTGTGAGGCACATTATCTTATTTAGAGATTACATTCTAATCTACTTAGGTTATCACTTATTAGACTCACTTTCGACGGGTTACCCAGCAGCCACTTTGGGCGCGGCCCCCAATCGAAAGCCACTTTCCCATACGACACTAGACTATACTCGGACGAACTCAAACCAAGGAATACACATGGTAAGATGAACGAAGTTCAAGAAGGGAGAGACAATCATCAGGTCAAACACGACTCAAGGGTAGTCACCTACTGACGGTACTCTAACTAGAGACCCGACCAACAACGGTCAACCCCAATCATCATTCGACTCACACACAAGGAGGATAAGATCAAAATGACACTACCACAATACAACAGTCAACTCAGAATCGAGGACTGAAATAGGTACCCCAAGTCAATCCATACGACAGGGCCCTATTAAACAAAGCAAAACATGCCATTTCATAATTAAAGGCGAATACAGAAATTAAACTCGCAAGGCAATAATCAGAAAAGACAATATTTCCTCAAATTGATTTAATCATTAAAATCGATCAAGTTTTCTACATGATCTAAAATAGATTATAGTTATCTATCTCATCAAGGGTTAAGTTGTTCTTGGTTTTCTAACTCCTAAGGTTCAAAGCATCGAATAGGTAAAATAAGCCATAATGAGTTTTTAAACCAATTTATATTAATAAAATTCAGACAACCATCAATCAACTAAAATAAGATATTTAATCTCCAGCAAACATCATTAACATACTGGTTCGAACTCAATCTCTACAGATTCATAATTTCAATCCTAGATGCATAATACGGATCACAGAATATAAAAATATAGAAAGAGAATCTAAATGGAGATAATCATTTCCAAGCATATCGTTTCAATTTCTACGATAAATATTTTGCTTACTTTTCAATTGCAAAAATTCACGATTGTAGAACTTAATTAGAAAGGGTACAAAAGTCGTGAAATGAAATTGGATAATCACTAACTTATAAATTCCATTAGAGAATTAATTAATATCCAAATTTACATTTAGCAAGATATTGCCTCTTAATCATAACTAAGAGCAATTTAAACTTAGCATTAAAATTAACTTTCATTAACATGAATATTAAATCATATGCATTTTTTTGAGTGATAAAAAAAAACACATAAAAAAAACTATTTTAAAAACTTGCTTTAAACGAAAAAAACGCATTCAAAAAAAATAGGGAAGGCGAGGTGGCCGTGCCCTAACCCTAGCCGAGGGAAGAGGGGCGGCGGCGCTTGTGGTGGTGCCCGCAGGTGCCGCGGCGCCCTGCGGCCACCGCGGCCCCTGCGGCCACCGTCGTGAGCCGCAGGCACCACGGTCTGCGAGAAGGGCAAGGGAACGGGGGGAGCGGCAAGGGGGACGTGCGGGGGAGAGGGGAGGAGGAGCAGGTGGAGCTCCGCTCCTTGCCTCCAACCCCAAACACAGCTCGCTAAAACAAAACCTCCGCCCAGTTCGGTTTCATAACAAAAGAAACAACGCACGGGGGGGGCAAACAATTATGTTTTTTTTATATAATAACATTTTGATTAAAACACGCACAGTCCGTTCCCATGGTCAAAACCACCACGCACAGGTTTAAACACGACCAAAAATGCCCAGCACAAAAAAAAAATGTATAAATTTATTTTTTACACACAGTTCGTTTTATTTGTTAAAACCAGAATAACAATAAATGGGTTCGAATTCCATATTTCAATTCGATCATACCAGAGGTTATTTCAAAACCCATACCATTTCCATCAAGACCCATTTTAACCAAAAGGATCCATTTAACACAATGAAATAGCCATAACATCTTCATGAAGAACACAACTAAAGCATGGATATAACCCCACAATCCAAATTAAAACTGAAAGCAATCAAAGATTGGATTTGGCAACAAGAAAAACAACTCAGAATCCTACCTTAATACGCAATCCTGGAATGGCTGAAGGAGAGTCCACCTGCCAGATCCAGCATCATTCCTTCCTAAAACCTCCAAAATTTCTTCCCAACCAAAATCTTCTCCAAATTGTCCATCCTCCAATTTTTCCCCAAATTGGGTTATATGGAAGAGTTGACCCCAAAGATTTCTATTTTTGGAATTAAAAATTTTATTTACAAATAATTCTCCAAATTTAATACTTTCTAACTATAGCAACCAATTGACTTGCTTTTTTAATTCAAAAACGATTTCTCATTCAATTCAATTTAACCTTTCAAATTTAATAATCCAACAGAATGCAATTAACTCTATTGCGATAAAATACAAACATTTCTTTTTCAACAGCATATTCAAAATGCATCTAATATTCAAAATCAGACATTTAATCAAATTAACTCCCAATTTAAAATAGGCAATTCATTAACAACGAAATCACATAACGAATACCCGATTAATTTAATCCATTAGTCTTCAATGCACAATGCATATTTAATCAAGATAATTACTAAGGACTAATTAATCAAATAACCATGCACACCAAGCACGCAAATTGAGAAGGTCAACCAAACAGACGACTCGCAAACCCAAACAAAAAGGGATAACCGACGACGACTGGCAATGCTCACTTGAGCACGACAAGGTCAACTAGGGTCCTATGACCACCTAATCCAACTCTAAGGATTAAAAAGGTACACTCAAACCTGTACATCCAGGTGAAGACGAACCTCGCACTCAAGCGGCATTGTACCTGAAATATCTTGCAACCAAGGATCATACATGCATACATATATAAAATTTAATGAAAATGTTAGCTCAATATTGATACCACGAAATAGGTACACTAACAACTTGCATACAACTAGTGTGAAAACCACATCAATAGCTATGCGTTAAATCAACATCTGACTATAACATAATATTAAGATAATCTGATCAAGATTAAACCAAGATTAGAAATAGATTAGGGTAGGGGTACTACAGAATTATTGAGAGATGAGTTTAGATTTAAGTAAATACTTAAAGGAGCCTTATAAATGAAAGATGCAATGGGAAACACTAAGGCGGGCTAACTAAGCATGGAATGGACAACCCTAATTAGGAGTGTATAATTTATGGCACTATATATATATATTCCATCTAGTGAAATGCAATCGTGATGTTGTATGGAGCTCATGAAGGAGTAATAAAAACTCATTCCTTTCACCCTAATCCTCTTGCAAACAGTACAATAAAGATCCATTCTACACATAAAATCCATAAAGCATCAATAGCATCAATAACCAATCACCAAATCTAAATAATAACATCTTATCATAGATTAACATCACATAAAGCATCATAATAAGTCACTATTATATAATCTAAATCATAAGTATACCATCACTAACATCAATATGTTCATCTAAAATAAAGTATAGCAATAATCATGTCTTGAAACATATAAGCATCATAAAACAGTCCACTGACATTGGTCACATGAATGTATCTACACACACACACACCAATGAAATAATGCACACATAATGAGCCAAACATAGTCTAACAAGTCAAAATAATAAGTATCTAAAGAAAATCATGGAGGGGTACTACATCCTCCCCCCTAGAACTAGGGTTACTCTTGGAAGCCTACAAACAAGAAGGGGTACAACTCTCTCATCTGCTCTACATCCTTGCAAGTAGCTGAAGTATCATCATTCGGGTCCCATTGGACCCTTACTCTATGTCTCAACCCATGAGGGTCAGCCTACAATGTTGAAGAATGCCCACGAAATCCACTCACACACACCAATGAAATAAAACAAACATAATGAGCCAAACATAGTCTAACATATCAAAATAATAAGTATCTAAAGAAAAGCTTGGAGGGTCTACAAGGTTACCATTGTGGATATATGAAGATGGACTTATATTGACATCAATTTGAACTAGTCTAGGGAAATAAAAAAAATTCTTAATGATGGGGTAGTTACACTGAAGATGCCCCTCCTCATAGAGGAAGCAAGCATTCCAAATTCTTAGAGCTTCAATGCCACGTAATAAAGATTTATTACCAAGTTAAATCTTGATAATATTTCAAAAATCCACACCAAGAGCCAATGAGAATAGATCTCTCTCTTCCATATGTATAAGGGTGGCATTTGTATGTCCAACCCTTATAATTTTGCCAAAGTGAGATACAAGTTGAGGTAAAAAGACTTGTAATTGGGAGAATTTTTTTATTATTACCCACTTTGGGTAGGAAAGAGACAAAATTTCTTTTGATATCAATTTAGGAGACCAAAAGATGGACCTAAAGATTGAGTCTACAATCATCTAGTATTTTTTTTCTATAATTTTCTTCTACATATCATGCACTTTAAAAATAATTAAGAATAGACCTTTTTGAATTAAATGACAAAAGAGAACTATATGCCTTATTTCTCAAACCAAATATTAATAAACCATTGTTCTAAGAATATTCTTGTGAGTATTCTATATATGTTTACAATAGCAAATAATTTCACTTTGTTTTTTTAAGTAAACTCTTTCTTATTAGTTGCATGTACCATATTGTGGTTTGGGGATAAAACAAATATACTTGAAGAGTGTTTACCTTGTTCTACAAGCATTGGCACTTCTTCACTATAGGTGTGATCATTTAGGGTTGCAAATGTTGTAAATTGACACTTCAATAGAGTATCCCATGAATGCATCTTAAAACATCTTTTTCTCTATTATTTTAACAAGGATTTCTTTATAAACATCTTCCTTGTTTGGGGCTCAACATCCCTCTCCATAATTTACTTATTATTTGTTCCCATAGTGTAATAAATGTTGAGACCTAGGAGAGAATCAATGCTACAAGCAATTGGGATACTTAAATGCAAATATAATTTTAAATCAAATAAGCAATTTGAGAAGCCCTTGATCCACATTAAAGTTTTACAACTCACCCCAAGGATGTGTATGTTGGGATTAAGAGATTACTTACAGAGAAAGATACTAAACCTGTTTCTCCACTTGTATGGGTTCACAAGAGCATTTAAAAATCAAAATCCTCATCGATTCTCAAAGACAATGTCCAAACCCTCACTCTCGCTTACACTCATTGATTCAAAAAATTTCTATTCTTTTCATTGGATGCTGCACCAAAGCTCATCAAAGGCATAGGTAAATGCCTATGATGGTGTCACAAATTTGGGCCAATATAGGTGAAAATGCATTATTGGTTGATTTTGTTCACCCTTCTCTTGGTAGATCATAACATAGAAATTTTTAGGTTTAGGGCTCCCCAATGCACAAAATTTTATTCCTCTAAGGTCCTCTTTTATTGCAACCTATTTCCTACCGAGTCAATATCAATTATCGATCTTTTCCTACTTAAGTTGTGTGTTATTTTTTTGAAAGTGTGTAGGCTATTTTCTCCAAATAATTATCAATTCTTTTAAAAGTGTGACATTTTGTCTACAATCATGGATTTATTTCGTTAAAAGTTGTGCAAGGGTCTTTTTAAAAATCACTACTAATCTTATGCAAAATAATAGAGGTTTTCTATAGAATCACAAATGAATTTTCACAAAAAAAATTGCTCCTAATGACATGGAATCATGTCGCACCTAGGATTTTTTAAATAAAAATAGGCTTTATGCAAAATCTTGGGTGAATTTTCAATGGTTGTTTGAAAGAATCATTATTTTCATTTTGTGCTATATTTTATTGCTACAAGTTATGACTAGGGTTTTTATTCTATGATGGTGTTATCCTCAATTTTGGCTCGCTCAAATAATGGGATAACCCCTAAAAAAATCTCAATTTTTTAGCACATGTGCTCTAAGCACATCGGTCTACAAGATTAATTAAGTATCTTTTTAGGAGTTAGATTTAATTTTCAGTGTATTTTTGGAGTTAAACTCCATTTTTTCATGTCTTAATACTTGTACATTTCAATGTTACAAACCTAAAATGCACATATTTATCAAAAAGCATGTACACCCTATAGGTGTAGTTCATAATTACAAGTCCGAACTAGACACTTTATAAAAAAATCATATTATAAGTGCAATTCAAAGTTAGAACTTTGAACTACATCGATCTTACCCTTTAAGTGTAGTTCGGGTTTACAACTACGAACTATACTGAAGTCCTTCCCTTTCCATGTATAGTTTGGAGTATTACATCGTGATATTTTCTAAGTTTAGTTTGGGATTACAACCCTAAACTACACTGAACTCCCATTTTCAATCACAATGTGTAGTTCGGGTTTATAACCCCAAACCACACCTAAAGTGTTTCACCTATTTAGTTTGGGTTTACAACCCCAAAGTACACCTAGTCGGACCACTAATAAACAAATTTTAGTTTGGGATTATAAGCCCGAACTATGTCATTACAACATGTAAGTAAAAATTTATACTAAGTGTGAATCATAGTGACAAGTTTTATTTGCACCATGGTATTTTCAAGGCATAATTAGGGTTTTTGAACCTGATTTTTGTGAATCTAAAGCATGACTACAAATAGTCTTCTTCAAGCAAGACTTTCAAATGGAAGAAGTGTTTTTCATGGGATTCTTTTTAATACATCATGATGATAGTTTCCGTCCAACTTTGGAAGATTTGTTCCAAATAATGATGTAGTTCATGCTTCCTGACAGATGATGGAGCCATCTCCTAGTAAGAGGATCATGAAGAGTTTTTGAAACAAGATCAAAATGGAAAAGAAGTTTCTGATGACACTAGGTTAATTTTATTTCTTTTAGTTGTGGATACATTTTTGTAATTTGCAATCGACACTTTAGGTGTCTTTTTGTATATATAAAATGACATGTAACAACAACGTGTAAGTCCAAAGTGAAATAGGACTCTATTGTTGAATAAGTCAAAATTAGTTGCAAATTTCCCTATTTTTTTCATAAGCTCTCCTCTATAAATATGAGGGGCTTCTTTACAAATAATCATCTTTTAGCATTGCAATAAAACTTTGTCAGATTGTGTAACATTTTGAGACTTTGTGCTTATATGTGATACATCTTTTCAAGTGAATAAAGGATCAATTTTGCCTTCAAACTTTTTTTTTGAAGCATTATTGCATGAGTGCAATGTTCTTATGTCAATTCAATTATATTACCTTAAATTTACTTGAAGTAAATAGTTATTATTGTGAGTTTTAAAAGAGATTTGAATTTGATAGTTGCAAGTCTTTGAGCTACAATATCAAGTTTATAAATTAGAAGTCAGAGTCAAGAGAGAAAATTTTGATAACTCTTTGAGCTACCAATTCTCTTTCTCATATGTTTTAGGTAATATTCTTTATGAAATTCTTTGTGCTTCAATACAATATTATCTTTATTATTTAGAACTTGGTAAGAAATTGTGGAAGTCTTTGTGCTATGCAAGTTTTAAAATGTATAAATTGCATTGTTACATTGTTAGGTAGTTTTTAAGTTCAGCTTAACTATTTATCAGTTATTATTGCTCATGATAGTGTCTTGAAAGTTTCAAGAATTTTAAGTAAAACCCTTTGTTCTGAAGAAAGAGAATAAGGAAACATTCATTCTGAAAATAGAGAATTGAATGATTGTAACATCCTTGGATAGAATAAATAGTTGTTTTTAGAGTAGATACTAGTTCCCTAATTGGAAAGGCAATAATAAGACAACCTCCCCTTTGTGAAGAGAGATTTAATCTCACTGACTATCGCTGAACTCATATTTTGTAAACCCTTCCAGTTTACAAAATTTTCAACCAACAAATGACTAGGGTTTGTAGGTTGTCCTAAGCTATATTTCACAACTAGGTATTTTAAATTAGTGGTTATGGTTTACCAAATCTATAATGGGCACATATGCATGCAAGTTTTTTACAACTTTTTTTTTTTGTAGAACCCTATGATTAGGGTTTGTGGAATTTTATGGAAGGTATTTACAAGTTTTTACAAATTTTTCTAGTATGTGTTACAAATTTAGTTGTTATACGCCTCTAAAAAAATAAAATTTGCTCAACTTTTCATGTGTAAGGTAATTATATAGAGTTAATGATAGTAAATGGGTTGATTCAACTAATGTTTTATCAAGAGTTCAATGTTGGAAAGTTTGAATTAGATAACAATTCACAGTAATTATAATAGTTACTATTAATCATGTAAGACCATGAGAAATAGAATGAAGAAGAAGTTTGATAGGATTTTGTTTGTTCCATTTTTAATGAGGATTTTGATGCAAACACAATTTATTATTATTTGTAGAATTAGTATGCTTCCAGGATAATTGGAAGAAGTTATGTCTTATCAATATAGCCACTATAGGAATAGTTGAAAATTCATTAAATTTGACAATAGTGAATACATTTTATTCTATGCACTATAAAGAAGCCCACACTTTGAAGATAGGAAGAAATTAAATGCAAAGAAAGATCAGTATGGATGGTTACCTAGATAGTTTGGAAGCATATAGGCCTTGGGATTTATTCACTTATGAGGGTCATGAGACAACTTGATAGTGCATAATGGATTTCAGCATGAATTGTTGTCTAATAATTTGAGATATCGACGATTCAAGACTTTGAGGAGGTGGTAATATAGTAACTCAAGAATTTATTTTGGGGGTTAACCTTTACTAGGGTAACAAGGAAACTTAATGGAATTCCACTTGGTCTATATTCCTTTTCAAACAAAACCTTCTATAGAATTTTGTTTTGAGTGTTTGTAGTTTCTTTTTGATATTACGATATTATGTTTTATTTTTGGTGCAGTAAACCTTATGAGGGGGTATTATAAAATAAGACTTATCTATGTAATAAAGTCACTATTTGAGATTTATTTAATTTTATTTTTAGTACCTTTGTCATGTCATGTTATCCATTACATGCGTCATGTTTATTCATTTTATCTCTAAACTTTATATAAGAGATGACCCTCTTTGTAATCAATTTTTATTATATGGGTAAAATGAGTTTTGAAGGGGCCTTAGAACCTTTTACAACAAAAACCAACATAAAAGTCAAAACAATAGTAAAATCACAACCACACTATCCCATAACAATAAAATATCAAAACCTTAAAGGTTAAATTTGTTTTATTGGGACCTCCAAAACAATTACAACAAAATATCAAGATAACACTAGTTGTCCTAGAATAGGACACAAAATCAAACAACACAAGTACAACCAAGCATCATAAGAGAAAACCCAAACAAATAAAAAATCTATAAAATGCATGACACCTTCTATATAATATTCACACATGTAATATAAGGATTGGATTCTAAAATATATTTAGGAAGATCTTTCTTTCTCTGAACAATCATCCAATATACATATTTTTAATACTTTATCAAATATGGAGAGAGGAAGACTTCATCCACCATTGCCTAATCTTGAGTAACCTCACAAGGAAAAAAATCTATTGGAGAAATTCAAATGGAGCATGGAATGCACTACTTGTTTAGCAACAAGAGTCTCCACATAGTCCATTGGCTAAGCAATGAGGCCATGTGATGTTTGCAATGTTGAACTAATTTGAAAGAAGTCATTCTTGCAAAGTTTGATGAAATAGAAAATGTTGTATCATTCTTTGGGTAATCCACCTTAGGATGAGTCTCCACAACCACATCATGACCCACCAACAAGGAGGTGGAATAAGGAACCTTTTCCACTAGAGAGTTATGAACAACAATAGTATCAATAATAAAATGATTGGGAAGGGTATTTCATCACCAAGTAGTAGAGCTCATAATCCTATAATGATGATATAGACACTTAGGAAGGAAGATGTCTTGTAACAAATCATATTTTGCATTATAATAGTAGACTCTCATAGTCAAATGGGTGAATCCACTTTCTATCCTCAACCATGAAGACACCATCTCCATGAAGAGGCTTGGATATGTTGATATGGGAAAAGGTGGAGCATCTAGTGTTAGCCATGGTTGAATCCACCTTTAGAAATGACCAATACCATTTCTAATGTTCTCAAATAAATTAACTTCCTAGAATGATGCATCCATAACTAGTAAAACCCTCAAAGAGAATCATCTGGCTTATGCAGCAAGAGTAACATAGTGAAAGAAGCAAGAAAACATAACAAGATTACATAAACAGATCATATTATTGCTTTATAACTTCCGGCAACCATCTGGCTATCATCATATAATCATCAAAGAACATCTGGTAGTTAACTAGTTGCATGCAGGCTATCAGCTAGATACAATCCAACCGAGACTCTAAGAATCAACCGGATCATAAAATGCAAATCTCAATCCTTATTCTCAATTCTACTTCCTCTGCCCCTACAAATGATTACATAACATCATATTTATACCCACCATAAGTATTGGCATATGATGAACTGGTGACAAAGTATGTTGTCATTGATGTCAATATGTGTTCAAATAGGTACACTGGTATGCACTAGTATGAAGCTTGGAAGCGGCAAGGGTCAAACAGTATGAAGAGATGTAGTGAATCGGTGTCAAGGTTTCACTAAGTGTGATTACTAGTTGGTAGTCTCAGCTTTAGGGTTTCCAGTTTGGCAATCTAGCTTGTGTGATGCAACCGATGATAATTTGTGATGAGTTAGCTAAGAAATAAGGATGAGATCAAGAAGCCACGTTAGTTTTGTGCACTTGAAGGATTTCCTTGAGGATCTTGCATGTGAAGATTGAGTGCATTAAATGTCTACCTTGGGAATGAACATTCTTCTTAGTGGTATGAGAAGAAAGTGTGATGGGTTACTGATTTCTATGTGCGGTGAAGAATAGACAATGAAAACTGACTTGTGATCTATTTAAGATTGTTTCATTCTATGAAAAGTGTTTGGACGGTCAGAATTGGACCACTTGTAATTGTAAACCTAAGATGCTTAGGGTTTAGGGTTTGTGTTACCGACCTAATTCTTGTCTATAAGGTCAATGAGTTTTGATATTGTAAGTGTTGGAAAAAGTTGTGTGTATCTGAGTGATGATATACTTGCTAGACCAATGAGTGAAAACTGCAGAGTGTGATTGTAGAGTAGAGGAACTGAAAAGGATCTACCTTAGCATATAGTGTTGTTATCAGATCAGAGTTTTACCTATTGTCTTCTAACAATTTCAACAGAAGGAAAATCCCTTTGCTGGGTAGCTTTAACAGGCTCACTGTAAATCCTCTAACCAGGTGACTCAAGTTCATTGAGTTTTTTAAATCCTCTAGCAAGGTAACCTTTAACAAGGTTTCAACCTTTAATAGGGTATATAGCCATCCCTTAACCAGGTGATCTTTAACAGGATCGGTTCCTAGCAGAATCTTATTGTAAAGTATTTAACCGGACTAGGCTCCTAACATAGAGAGCTTCAAAAAAGTTCAAAGAAAGCTTGTGGGTATTCATCCCCACCGTGGTTTTTCCCATTTGGGTTTCCACGTGAAAAATCTCTGTGTCATGAGTTGTGCATTTTTCCTGTGATGATTAAGCATTCTTTGTTTAAGTGATTATGCATGTAGAGCTAATGGTTATGGTATTTCTGACATACCACATGCATATGTTTATGGGTGAAGTAGTTATCAAGTATTGAATGTATTTGAAGTGTTCAGTTTTACAGGTTTATATTGTCTGAAGTCTTACTATGTTTAACCGGTATTGCCATGGTTAAGTTCAATAATGAAGACAACCGGTTAGCATTGTTTTAACCTAATAAGTTGCTAAGAAGTTTTTGTATGTATTGATTCACCCCCCCCTCTCAGTACCAGTTAGTGTATTTTTTGTTCATCATTATTCATCAATTGGTATCAGAGAAACTCCAGGTCCTCGGTGATATAAGCTTAACCGCTTGAGGTAAAAGATCCTGCCTTAATGATGAAGAGGGAAGGTCCTAAGTTCAATAGAGATAACTACAAAATATGGAAGGATGGAATGAAGATCTATATCAAGAGTTTGGGTGCTCAACACTAGAGCTATGTTGAGAATGTCTATGTAATCCCCACTGGCACTTTAACCGATGATCAAAAAAGAGATTGAAGAAAATGGGCAAGTTATGGAAGCCCTTATTAGCAGTTTGTCTGATATTGAGTTCATTGATGTATAAGATAAGGAAACTCCTAAAGATTTATGGGACACATTGGAAACTATTTATGGAGGTGATGAGCATGTCAAGCAAGCTAAGGAAGAGAGCTCTAAGATTTTGCCAAGATCAAGGGCACAATGAAAAGTATAAAAGAGAGACAAAATAATGACAAGAACAAACTGTATTCTCATCAATATGCAAATGATCAACTGGATTCACCAATACAATTAATATGGGTCTACTTATATAGGCAAGGCCATATGGATGTACGAGCACACAATCATGACATGTGGCTCAATGAGAAAAAAGGGTCGGTAAGAAATACTAGGGGTAGGTAGGAGAAATAATATAATATTTCACAAGAGGTGGATGACCCACCAAATGTGGAGTGTAACAGCAAAATAAGACCACAAAAGGTGGAATTTATCCTACAAGCTATATCCCTATGTGCACACTTCCCTAAGTGTCTCAAATCCAAACTACGAAGAGATGCATTATCCTAAGTTAACTTAAGTAAAGTGTAATAATATCCATAATGAATATTTATTCACACCAACACCCCCCCTTAAGTGCAACTTAGGGGAATGAAGACTCAAGTCAACAATGCAAGATGGGTCCCAGCTACTAGGCCATGATAGGTACCCATGTACAAAATGCAAATGCAAGAAAAACTATGCAATGCAATCTCTCACAAATGGAGAAAGGGAGAAAACCCAATGGGAAAAAACTCCCCCCCAAAAGAGAGATGAATGTACAAAAGAATCTCAAAGAAGGACAAAACCTTAAAGAGGAAAAAGTCCCCCCCATAAGAGAGGAAGGAGAAGTCAGCTGACCCCCCCTAATGAGACATCCCGCACCCCCAAGAGAGCTCGCAACTGCTGGAACTTACTCTCGGTGAAAGGTTTGGTAAAGATGTTAGCAACCTGCTCCACTATAGGACAATACTGCAAATCAATGACCTGCTCCTAAATCAGCTCTCGGATATAGTGCATATGGATCTTGATGTGTTTGGTCCACTAGTGCTGGACCGAGTTCTTTGAGATTGCAATAGCACTCTGATTGTCACAATGTAGAACTGTCGGTCATGGAGTGGTGAACCTAAACTTTGTGAGAATCTACTGAAGCCAAATGGTCTCAGTTGTTGCATTAACAACTCCTTGATACTCAGCCTCAGTTGAAGAGAGAGAAATACCATGTTGCTTCTTTCTCTACAAACAAATGGGGCTTGAACCAAGGTGAAAATTATAACCTGAAGTAGACTTATGATCATCAAGATCACCAGCCCAATCAGAGTCTATGTAACCAACCAAGCGAAGTCCTATGCCTGTTGCATAGTGAATCTCATAGTGATGTCTACCCTGGATGTAATGAAGGATGCATTTGGCGGCTTTCCAATGAAGCTCATGTGGTTCTTGCATGAAGAAAGAAACCATGCCAACTACAAATGAAATATCAGGGTGTGTGTGAGTCAAGTAGATGAGACTACCCACAAGCTAATGATACAATGTGGCATCAACTAGTGGAGAAGAGTATTGAGCCTCAAGCTTGACTCCTGAAAGAAAGGGAGTCAGGGCAGGCTTACAATTAGCCATATGAAAGCATGCAAGTAGATCAAGAGCATACTTGGGTTGTGATAGTGTAATACCAGAAGGTGATTGTGAAATATCTATCCTGAGAAAGTAGCGCAAAAAACCCAAGTCAGTCATAGAAAATTTATCATGCAAAGAAGATTTGACCCTACTAATGATGGATGCAATGCTCCATATAATGATCAAATCATCAACATAGAGCACAAGTATCAAGTGAGAGTCATCCTATCACAAAATGTATACATTCAGATTGAAATGACACTTGGTGAACCTTGCTGAGAGAAGAAAGGAATCCATCTTGGCGTACCAAGCCCTGGCGGCTTGCTTAAGGCCATAGAGAGATTTCCTTAGTCTGCAAACCAAGGAAGTATCCTGGATGAAACCCTGTAGCTGCTCCATATAAATCTCCTCATCAAGATCACCATGAAGAAAAGTACTCTTCACATCCATCTGATTTACAACCCAACCATGAGCTGCAGCAATAGCAAGTGTCAAGCCAATGGAGTTCATCTTGGCTATGGGCACAAAGGTCTCAGTATAGTCAACACTTGGAACCTAAGAGAAACCTTTTGCAACAAGACAAGCCTTAAACTTATCCACACTACCATCCACTACAAACTTGGATCGATAGATCCACTTACATCGAACCATCTTTCTCCCCTTAAGGAGATGGACTAAATCCCATGTGTTGTTCCTCATCAAGGAACTATACTCTTCCTCCATATCTTGGTCCCACTCAGGAACCCCTGATGCTTCTCAAAATTTATGTGGATCATAAGTTGTAGCAGTGAGTGCATGTGGAAGATCTTGATGCTATGATCAAGTCCTCCGTGTATCTCTAGGATCCCCAACAAGAGAACTCATAGACTCAAGTTTCTGTCGAGCCCAACAAGGTCTAGGTGGAGGTGGAGAATGAGGCTCCTCAACTGCAAGTGGACCCTGTGGAGGTGTAACCCCGCAAGTTAGAGTTGAAGGAGTCTCATCATCTAAATCATTGGCATCACTATCCTCAATGGAGGAAGGTGGAGGAGGTAGAGAGGCTAAGCTAGGAGAGCTTTCTTCAAATTGAACACTCCTCTCAATAAACACCTCATGTGTCTTAGGATCCATCAATATATATGCCTTAACACCCTTAGGTTATCCAACAAATATGCAAGGCCAAATCTGAGGTTCCAATGCCTTGCATTTCTATGGAGGTATGCGAGCCCATGCTGGACACCCAAAGACTCTGAAATGTCTCACAATCGGTTTCCTACGAGCCCAAGGTTCAAAAGGAGTAATACCTTGCAAAGCCTTATGAGGAACCCGATTCTGGATGTGTGTGGCACAACTTATAGCCTCTGCCCAAAAGGCGGGATCAAGAGAATGTGCATGTATCATACAACTAACCATTTCTTTAAGAGTTCTATTCTTGCATTTTGTAACTCTGTTCTGTTGTGGAGTGTATGCAATAGAATGATGAAGATCAATCCCATCAAATGTACAAAAATCTTCAAGTCTCTTGTTCACATATTCCCTTCCATTATCTGTACGAAGAATCTTGACCACTTTCCCGAATTGCTTCTCCACATGAGTCTTGAAGTCCTTAAATCTATCAAATACTTCACTCTTATGAATGAGAAAGTAGACCCAAGTGAAGCGGGAGTAGTCATCAATGAAGGTGAGGACATAGTGGGCCTTGCTAAATGAAGGTGCTGGAAATGGACCTGCTACATCGTTGTGAACAAGTTGAAGAACTTCCAAAGCTCTCCAAGCTTTCCCCTTATCAAACTTCTCCTCGGGATGCTTGCCCATGGAACAACTTGAACATACACCCTCTAAAAAACTGATTCGAGGTAGACCTATGACCATTTCTTTAGTGCTGAGTTGTTGAAGATAGCGGTAGTTGAGGTGACCAAACCACTCATGCCATACCTTACTTTCTGAATTTGAATGAGTAAGCAAGGCCCTATAAGGAGAACTTGGTACAAAGTGGGAGAATGAATAAAGCCTTGAGTTGTCATTGACTTGTCCCACTGCTACCAAGGCATCATCATCAAGTTTCTTTACCATAACTGAATCAAGTGTAGATTCAACCTTTTTCCCATTCCCAAAGTGAGTGATTTGGTAGATAGAGAGGAGGTTGGTAGACAAGTTAGGAACATAGAGAACATTCTCAAATGTTCCATCATCCATGTCAATTGAACCTTTCCTTTCAACCTCTACTTGTGTATCATCACCTATGTAAATGTGAGGTACCTTAGATGGCTCCAATGAAGAAAAGTGCTCCTTTGTAGAAACCATGTGATAAGAGGCACCCAAGTCAAGTATCGAGTGATGTGAAGAACCTGTTGTAGCCACAAATGCTTGCCCTTTTCCCTTAGACTGTGAGGAAGAGGAAGGAGATGAATCCTTCTTTGTGTAGGTGGATGGCAAGTTGATGTTGTTTTTTTTTAAGAAGATTTGTCAACTCATCAACTTTCTTGGTGTGGCATCGATGCTCATCATGACCATACTTCTTGCAATATGCACAAGTTGGTTTATCCTTCTTAGGTGGAGTCCCCTTCTTGGAAGAGGATGAAAAATCGCCTTGTGATGGAGAGGATGATTGTCCTTTTTCCTGTTGTGGCTTTGACTTAGATTGCTTCTTCTTCTTGTTGGAATCTTCTCCTTGACTCCCTTGACTCCCTTGATTAGCCACCAAAGCCTTGGACTTTGAAGACTTGAGAAGCCCCATGTTCAACAACTTAGATTGTTCGAATATCAAAATTTCTATGAAAGCCTCAAATGAAGGCATAATATAGGAACTCCCCACTATCAAATGATGAGTTTGGAAGCTAGACACAAATGGTGCATATTCTGGTGCAAGCTTATCCAACAAGCTGAATATCAATTGAGCATCCTTTTTGTCAATTGCACAATCCTTAAGCTTTGCTCTTAGCTCATTTTCTTTGGTGACATAATCTTGGATTGTATCAAAACTCTTGGGATCCAAGTTGGTGAGCTCATTTCCAATCTTGTAACCTCTGATTTCATCAACTTAACCATACAATTTCTGAAATATATCCCAAGCCTCTTTGATTTTTGTACACTTCTCAATGTGAAAAATGAGGTCATCTGATACATACTTATGCAAAGTTCCAAGAGCCATGAGTGAGCCATTCTAACTGAGCATTAGGATCAGCCTTAGGATTAGGTGGTACTTCTATTGTTCCATCTATGTAATGCATGAGACATTTTTCCATTAATTTGCTCCATACTTTAATTTTCCATGATGCATAATTATGTGGAGTTAAAGGTGGAAATTTATGAGGACTCATTGCAACAAAAATGAAAGAGCACAAGGAGAGACATGCACAATCACATGAGACACCCCCCCAAATTCACTCAATCAAAGAACCCCCCCCCCAACAAAAAAAATAAAAAATAAAAAAAAATGATGATTTGGCACTTTATACTTAGTGTGTGTACAATGGGCCACTTGCAAAAAAATGGCAAAGTGGACTTATGATTTCAACTTTATAAATGCCTTAATAAGGCCAAAAGAGACTCAAACTAATAATGAAAGAGATCTGAACTAAGATCCAAACAAATTACAAGTACCAAGTAGGCTAAATAAGACCAATATCTTAAAGTATAATTTCTACTCAAAATATCTCAAAACTAATCATATTTTATGAAAGTAGATGAAAAAACATGCACTTTCAAAAAAAAAAGCACTTGAAAAGGAGGTCATATGAGCTCAAACGAAGCCTTTGAAGTTGCAAAATTGAGGATTGGACAGGTACAGCTGAGTGAATCCAAAAATTCTAAAAAACTTGTGCACCAAAATCAGAAAATAACCACACCAATGCAAAGAGAACAAAAAATTAGCTCAAATAAAAAAAAATTGCAACCAAAAATGAGCAAAATTGAGCAAGTTATGAGCCTCCAAAGTTGACCCAAAAATCCAAACTGCTCAATGGAGAGGGGTCTAAATTTTTTTAAAAAATGTTGACTGTGCACTAATTGAGTGGCTAACTGGGCAGAAAGTATGGATCTACCAAAAAAAAAAAAAAATTCAGAATTTTTTTTTTAAGATCCGAAAACTCTGTACTGTACCACCCAAATTGGGCAAAAAATTCCTCCAACACCCAAAATTCAATTTTCCCCCAAAATAGGTCAAGTTTATACTTGATTTTTATGGAAACAGCCTCCCAGACGCAATGGTTAGGTTGAAAATGCTCTAAGATGCCTCCAAAAAATGCTGTCCCTCAGATCCAAAAATAGAAGCCTTCCAAGATGTCTCCAAAAACCAATCAATTGAAGCCCCAATGGCTTTGATACCATGTGAGGTTTTGCCAAGATCAAAGGCACAATGAAAAGTATAAAAGAGAGACAAAGGAATGACAAGAACAAACTATATTATCATCAATATGCAAATGATCAACTAGATTCACCAATACAATGAATATGGGCCTACTTATATAGGCAAGGCCATATGGATGTACGAGCACACAATCATGACATGTGGCTCAATGAGAAACAAGGGTAGGTAAGAAATACTAGGGGTAGGTAGGAGAAATAATATAATATTCCACAAGAGGTGGATGACCCACCGAATGTGGAGTGTAACAACAAAATAAGACCACAAAAGGTGGAATTTCTCCTACAAGCTATATCCCTATGTGCACACTTCCCTAAGTGTCTCAAATCCAAACTACGAAGAGATGCATTATCCTAAGTTAACTTAAGTAAAGTGTAATAATATCCATAATGAATATTTATTCACACCAACAAGAGCCTTAGAGGAGAATTTGAAGACATGAGGATGGTTGAAGGTGAGACCATTCAACAATATTGTATAAGGATCATGACTGTTGTTGGAGATATCAAGAGCATGGGTGGAACAATTGAAGATCCCACTGTTGTCATTAAAGTTTTATAGATTATTGTTACCAATCTATGCAATCAGAGTTGCTGCTTTTCAGGAACAAAGGTCTATTGAGAAAACCAAGGTATCCTTAGACTCTATCATTGCAAAGTTGACTACATATGAGTTGAATAGCTATGATGGTAGGTATCCAGAAGACTGAATCAACTTTTAGAGCATCTGTTGCACCAACCAAAAAAGGAAAAGAAGTAAGTACTAGTTATGAATCCATGCAAAGTAGAGGTATGGATGATGAAGAAATTCTGATGGAGTTTGAAGCTCTTCTTGCCAAGAGACTTCCAAAAGGCACTGGAAAATACAGAGGTAAGCTTCCTTTAAAATGTTTTTCCTGCAATAAGATAGGACATATAGCTGTTAACTGTCCTAACAATGACAATAAGGATAAACCGAAGAGGTTTAGAAAGTATAAAGGAGGAAATAGAAGAAATTGTCTTGTTGCAGTGGATGAAGGTGTTACTAGTGAAGAATCTAAGGATGAAGAGAATGAAGACATAGTGTTTATAGCTATAAAGGAAGAAGTGTCTAACAAGAAAGCACTTGTCTCTCACATTGACAACTCTAATGAGTGGATTATTGATAGTAGTTGTTCTCACCACATGACTAGTGATCAAGGAAAGTTTCTGTCTCTAGAAGAATATGATGGAGGTGTTGTCAGATTTGGCAACGATGCACCATGCTTGGTAAAAGGAAAAGGATACATTTCACTAAATGGAAAGAGTAGTGCGGATGATGTCTACTAGGTAGAAGGTCTTAAGCATAACCTATTGAGTGTTGCTCAGCTAAATGATAAAGGACTCATCCTGGAGTTCAAAGGTGGAATCTACAGTATAATTGGAAAGAGTGGTGAACTTATTGCCATCGATAAGCAGACCAGAGGTAGCTTGTTTCAGCTGAATGCCAAGATTAGTCGGTGTTTGATGGTGAAGTTTGATGACAGTTGGATATGGCATAGGAGACTTTGTCATATCAACCTTGATAATATTGTAAAGGCTAGTAAGATCAAGGCAGTAAGATGATTTCCTTTGCTGAACAAACCGGAGAATGCTTTATGCAAAGAATGTCAACTTGGGAAGATGTCTTCCTCAACTTTCAAAGGTAAGTCTTTTTCAGCGGAAAACTTAATTGATCTTGTGCATACTGATTTGTGTGGTCCTATGAAAACTAGAAGTATTTAGGGAGATAGGTATTTCATGATTCTTACTGATGAGTGCTCAAGAATGATGTGGGTCACATTCTTGAAAGACAAGTCTGAGGCGTTTGGAAAGTTCAAAGCCTTTAGAGAATTAGTAGAGAAGGAAAGTGGTCAAAAGATAAAATGCCTAAGAACTGATCAAGGAGGTGAATTCACATATGATGAATTCAACAAGTACTATGAAGATAGCAGTATCAAGAGGTATTTGTCCACCCCAGGGACACCTCAATAGAATGGCATAGCAGAAAGGAATAACGGGAATATAGTTGAAGCAGGCAGAACAATGTTGATCCAAGGAAAGGTTGCTCATACTTTTTGGAGAGAAGCGGTGAGCACTGTAGTCTATACTGTGAACCGGGTACTCATCAAGAAAGGTAAAAAAAAAACTCCTTATGAGTATTGGACTGGGAAGACTCCCACTGTGAGTTATTTTAAAGTATTTGGTAGTAAGTGTTAAATCAAGAGAGGTGAGCATCTGAGCAAGTTTGATGCTAAATGTGATGAAGGAATATTTCTGGGATATTCCACTAAGAGAAAAGCTCTCAAATGCTACAACAATAGAACACAAAAAATTGTTGAGAGTATCAATGTCAGGGTTGATGAATCCCCCAAGGAGCCTGCGGAAACCTGTAGTGAGATGTGGAAGATGAACCCGATATAGCCTTCCTGGGAACCAGTTAAGAAAGAAACAAGTAAAGACCTCAGTGTTCATGTACCGGTAGAAGTTGCAGTAGGTGAAGAAGAAGAAGTAAGTGAAGAAGAAGATGAGAAGCAAGTAGAACCAGCTAGAGACATTCCTAGATATGTGAAACTACATCATGATCTGAAGCAGATCATAGGAGATAAAGATGCAAGGATACTCACAAGAAGAAAGGTGAAAGAAAACTCTTGCATGATTTCTGAATTGGAGCCCAAGACTTCCAGAGAAGCACTTACAGATGAAGACTGGATTAAGGAAATGGAAGAGGAGCTAGAGTAGATAGAAAAGAATACAACATGGTCCTTGGTATGCAGACCAGAACACAAGAATGTCATGGGTACCAAATGGGTCTTCAGGAATAAGCTAAATGAAGAAGGCATAGTTGTGAGGAACAAGGAAAGACTTGTATGCAAGGGATATGCTTAAGAAGAGGGAGAAGACTATCGAGAAACTTTTTCTCTTGTGGCCAGACTGGAAGGTGTCTAAATGCTACTTTCAGTTGCAGCATTCAAGAGATTTAAGGTATACAAAATGGATGTGAAGTCTGCATTCTTGAATGGAATCCTAGAAGAGGAAGTGTATATTGAGAAATCGGATGGGTTTGCCTTATTAGAAGATAGTAACATGGTGTGTAGATTACACAAGGCCCTGTATGGATAGAAACAAGCACGAAGGGCATGGTATGAATGGTTACACTCTCATCTTGTGAAAATAGGATTTTAGAGAACAAGTGAGGACAATAACATGTACCTGAAATCTGGAGGTGATCAGATTCTGATCTATGAAGTATTTGTAGATGACATAATCTTTGGAGGAGATGATGAAATGAGTCATGCTTTTGCAGATGAAATGAAGAGAGAGTTTGAGATATCTCTGATTGGAGAGATAAAGTTCTTCATTGTTTTATAGATTCAACAAATGAAAGAGGGTATCTTTATTACCCAGTCCAAGTATGTCAAAGAGGTATTGAAGACCTTTGGCATGGAGGAGAGCAAACTAGTTGGTACACCGATGGTGACCGGTTGTAAACTGACTAAGGAAGATGATTCAACATTGGTGAATGAGAAGGAGTACCGGTCAATCATCGGTAAGTTGCACTATGTGGTGCACAGTAGACCAGATATTGCTCATGCAGTGGGTATAGTAGCTCATTTTTCAGAAAAGTCCAAGAGAATCCCACTTGGTAGCAGTCAAGAGGATTCTTAGATAACTGAAAGGAGCTATTGACTATGGATTGTGGTATCCATACAATGGTGATTTTAGTCTCAAGGTATTTACCGATGCAAATTGGGTAGGTAATGTGGACGACCAGAAAAGCACAACCAATGGAGCGTTCTTTCTTGGTGGAAGACTAGTCTCATGGACGAGTAAGAAGTAGAGTTGTACTTCTTAGTCTACAACTGAAGCAGAGTAAGTGGAAGCATTTATGAACTACACTTAGGCAATGTGGATGAAACATGTATTGGATGGTTTCAAAGTACCTATATCTGAACCGGTGAGTATATTTTGTGACAATACTAGTGCAATCAATATTTCCAAGAATCTAGTATTGCATACTAGAACTAAGCACATTGAGCTCAAGTATCATTTCTTGAGAGAGAAGGTTCAAAATAGGGAGGTTGTATTACAACATGTTTCTAGTAAAGAGCAACTAGCAAACATATTCACTATGCCCTTACCAAAGACTACATTTACCTATTTGAGAGGTGAATTAGGGGTTTTGCCCCTTCAAGAAGTAAACTAAAGATGTGTGCTCCACACCAGTCAGGTATTAAAGTGACAAATCTTTTAGGATTAAATTGTTGAAGGATGCTACTCCATAGGGGGAGCAACATAGTGGAGTATGGAAGCTTGTGCCTCCACTTTGGTATTGTTGTCAAAGGGGGAGAAGATATATGATAGGGGAGAAGATATCTGATGAAGATATTTTAGATGCACTGGTCTATATGATGTTTATAATAGAAATGCTACACTGAGTATTGCCATCAATGCCAAAGAGGGAGATTTTTGGCATATGATGAACCAGTGACAAAGTATGTTGTCATTGATGTCAATATGTGTTCAAGCAGGTACACCGGTATGCACTGGTATGAAGCTTGGAAGTAGCACAGGTCAACCGGCACTAATACATTTGGACTAGATTTTTGATTGAGGTTTCCGATGGAGAAGGTATATTGTGGCCAAATTTGATTTTTTTTTGAAAAAATGCCCACATTCATCATAATTCCAATGGAAATTACCCATTTGGTTTCGACGAAGAAGGCATTAGCAATGAGAATTTTCTTTTTTTCAAAAAAGTGCTCGAGTTCATCGTAATTCTAACGACAGGGGCCATTACAAAATAAAAAAAGAGGCAGGGAATTCATTTGTGAATTGCAATCCCGCGTAGGCATCCGTGGTGACTCAACCCCCAAGAACATCAAACCGATGTCGAAGGCAATCCCATGCAGGAGGTAGATTCAAATTGCCCTAGTTTTTAATTTCATGTTGCAAAAAATATACATGTGGTGGTTAATTGTCCTAGTTTAATCTCATAAAACCATAGAACTGTGATTGAGGAGTGAGCATTCAATTTTGTATCAGAAATCCCTTCCTCCCGTATACGTGTGTGTTGATTGTTCACATGAGATCGCATCTCTTTGCGGCATCGTATCAAACAATTCATGAGCCTTGTCCATGTTTCCACATTTTGCATTCATGTCAAGCAGGGCATTTGCAAGTACAATAGCTAACAAAATTCCTCTATCCATTATGCTTTGATGGATGTCCATACCCTGTTCCAAAGCTCCCATTTTTGCACAGGTAGGGAGGATGTTGGCAAAGGTTGTGAAATTTGTCTTTATGCCTTCCAATTTCATTTGCTTGAAAGTGTCTAAAGCCTTTTTGAAAAGTCCATTTTGTGCATATCCAACAATCTTTGCAGTCCACAAGACAACATTTCTTTCAAGCATTCTATCAAATAGTTCACGTGCCTTGTCTATGCTTCCACATTTTGCATACATGTCTACCAAGGTAGTTACAACTACAACATCTGACAAAATTTCTCTATCCTTTATGCTTCGATGAATGTCCATACCCTTTTCCAAATCTCCCATTTTGGCATAGGCAGGGAGGATAGTAGCAATGGTTGTGGAATTTTGCTTGACACCTGCCAATTGCATTTTCTTGAAAGTTTCTAAAGCCTTCTCAACAAATCCATTTTGTGCAGTTGCAACTACATCTGACAAAATTCCTCTATCTTTTATGCTTTGATGGATGTCCATACCCTGTTCCAAAGCTCCCATTTTGGCATAGGCTGGGAGTAGGTTGGCAAATGTAACTAAAGAAATGCAATGATCAGCTCCAAAGACATCAAACCACTACTAACAAAACCAAGATTCTAAATATGATAGGGAATAGTGTGAACTGTCCTGAAATAAAATATTTTATTTTCAATTTCTACTAAAACATAATTACTTAGCCATTTAATGTTATTAATAAGTGTTTAATTTGTGAAAGAGATAAATGGCTGGCCACAAGTACATGAGTTACTAAATGCACACAAATAAGTGAATTTGATATTCAAAACTATCTACAAGGAATTCAATTCTTGTCCATTAGTCATTTATGTTTGCAATAAGCATCTTTCTTTGTTTTTCTTAATCTTTATTCATAGTTATGTGCATATTTCACATTCTATAATTAGGATATCAATTGCTATGGCTAAACACTAGCATGATGTTTGTGTTGTGGTATAGATGCGTGGAAACATAATTATTGGATTGTTATATTATAGAGATCATAAATCTAGATATCGCATATTAGTTATAGCTCTTCTTGGATTGAGTCTAAAGTTGACATACAGTCATAAAGCCATTATTAGCAAATCTATCCATTTCTAGTAAATACAATTGAGAAAGTCATTTTGACATTGAGAGTTTCTTATTTGTTTACCTATTGATCATTATTAAGCCATAATATTTAGGTCTATTTATCTCTCTTACAAAACCTCTGTAAGTGTCCTAGATTGTCACTACTACTCACTCTTCAATTTGGAAAAATGGAATTCTAAAGATTTGTTGCACAAGATGGTGTTGAACGTATCAACAAGGCTAGCATGGAAGGCATGTTCAAGCTTCCACTTGTACAACTTACAACAAATGATTTGTTGATAGAAGAAATTCTTGAAATAGGGATACAATCGAAAGACAAGTAAGTACATACAAACCTCCTTAGTTGAAAGTAAAATCTATGTATAAAAAGAGTACATTGAATCCCAATCCATAAACACAATAGAGATACCGATGGAGACTTAATTGGATGTAGCATGTCGCACCAAAGTTGTTAAAGTATGCTAAGCTAGTACATAATGTTTTGTAAAGCCACATTAGTATTTTACCCAGATCATTATCTACCAAAACTAACTATAGTAATCCTTTAGAGGATTAATTTCATGGTGCTAGATCTTCATTTAGTTCCACTTCTTGTTGGAGATAAGAACAGTTATTTCTTGAGGTAGATGAATAGCCCATCAACAAAGGACAAGACCCTTTCTAGAATATAACAAATTCTACTCCAACAAAAGATCGTGGGGGTTTCACTAGAGATATTGAATAAGAGATAGACTTCTACTGCTGCATTAAAAGCATTGGCATGTTCTTCATTTATTGATGTAAACTCTCTGTGATGCCACCACAACCAACAAAGGTGTAAAAAGTAGTTTGCAATGCATGGACTTTTAGGATTGTCCTTTGAGAAAATAGAATTAAAGTATATAAGTAGGATCTGCCAGCTCCTGAGAGAAAGACCATGTCAAACAATAATTTCTATTTTCTTGCCTATGAAGAAAGACCATGTCAAACAATATCAACGAGCAACAAAATAAGGACACAATTGCTAGATTGTGGTCTAACTTGAAAAGAAAAGGTGATGGAAAATGTTATTGTCCGTGCAAAATTTGTAAGGGGTTTGTTGGGTCTCAAATCAACAGATTGGATAGGTCCTAAGGAAATGCCAACTCCTATGATCAAACCCTCCAATTGACTTGGCCAATTTATAGAGTGAACCTATTTGGTTACTAACTCTCTCACTTTAGGCTCTGCAGGACCTAGGCGGGTATACCTACTCACTAGTTGTTCCTTCAACTAATGCTTTTTATAGCAGATTCAGTGTCTTAATCTGGATTCCTCCTATCTCAGAATGGCATAAGTTTCTAGGACGGAGATATAGTAGATGAGTTCAAGATTGTTGTTGTAGAAGCTACTTGATCTTTATGCTTAGAATTTTATATGTATACACTATTGCCAACATACTCTATGTTTCCTACTCAACTACTCCTATTGTTTTAAAATAAAATATGATGAATATGGTGATAAGTTGTAATCTATAAATGGCCAGTGCCTTCTTTGTTGTTTGGGCTTCAGAGTCTTTATATTTCCTTAGGACTTATTGTGTGAACTTGTGAGACAGTTTTTAAACCCACCCCTTTTATGGGTCTGTCAGTTACTATTTCTTATGAGATCAATTGAATGCCTATATCATAAGTTTCTTGAATGAATTTAACCCTACCTTTAAGGTACCACCCAAGTAAGCATTGCAAAGAACAATTATAATTCACAAGTAGAACTTTTATTCCAACCTTATAACATACAACATAAATTTCACTCAAAGAATATGAATAACCTTATCTCCTTTAGATAATATCACAAGCAACTGCCAACAACAAATGAAATAATCCACAGCACATATGCAAAGAAAAGATGACTGATTATATTATGTATCCGTCAAAAATTTGTATAACAGGAAGCTTTCAAGCTGTCATATGTTACTGTCTTTTTCCTATGATATCTAATGAAATCTATTACAAGAAACCTCTCTCATATATATATGAGAAAAAATGCTATCTATGAAAAGACGTGTCTTTTCGAAACACTAATTGTCAATCTGAACATTCCTAACAAACTTAAGTAAAAAGAGATTAAGCATCCCTAAATGATGAATGTAATCATCTTCTTTAAAAGTATTGATCTTGATGCTCTGTTTCTTAAATTCTTCTCCCTGTGAAAGGTATTCGAATATCATCTAGTTGATGGTAGGGGCCATATCTTTGTTTCGATCCAATCTTGATAGAGCCCGATCCTTGACGCTTATAAGTTCATTCCGCCATTCATCCATAGATATTAATTCTCCCTCTTTATTTCGAATATCATCTAGTTGATGGTAGGGGCCATATCTTTGTTACGATCCAATCTTGACAGAGCCTGATCCCTGTGAAAGGTATTCGAATATCATCTAGTTGATGGTAGGGACCATATCTTTGTTTCGATCCAATCTTGACAGAGCCCGATCCTTGACGCTTATAAGTTCATTCCGCCATTCATCCATAGATATTAATTCTCCCTCTTTATAAATCGAGGGCATTCCAATAGGGCTCCCATCATCCAATTCTTTAAGATCTCTTTTTAGCGCATCTTTGTATTTACCATGATTTTTGACATACAAAGTCCCTTCTGTTTTCTCCTCTAGCGTCATCACATCAACATTGCTTATTAATTCATGCAATCGTGCTTTTAACCTTTCATGCTCTCTTAATGCCTTTATGGTTCCAGTGTACACCCTCTAGTAATGTTCAACATGTATGAGCATGGTGTTGAACCTGTGTTCAATGATATCATTAACCAATTTATCCATCTTTTGTTGAATATTACTCACCTGTTTGGTAGCCTTTTTTGCTTGATATTTCCAATACAGAACATCAGAGATATCATCCAAGCTTTGTCCTGTGGGATACACAACATATTCACTTAAAGGAGTTCCTATCTCAAGTTGCAATATCCTTGCTTGTAGCCTCTGATTCTCCTCTTTAGCTCTTTCATATAAACCCTTATAGGTAATGTTTTCCCTGACCAAAAACTCTGTCTGATCTAGATTTAGTTTGGCTACATCCAAGTTTAATCTTGCAGTGACCCTAGGGTCAATCTTTCCTACCTGATGGATCATAAGGTGTCCAAAGGTTTCTTAAATATCCACAATAATTGGTCTTTTTCCTCTCGGATACAGTGCCCATTGTAAGAGAGCTTTTTGATCAAGATCATATCCTGAGCCTATGAACAATTTATCTATCTCTTGAGGCAATACCTGTTGATTTGGGTCTTGCTTCTTCAAGAATCCATCAAACAGAAGTGCTGAATTTATATCCCAACCTGAAAAGATGATAACACCAGCCTCCTTTAATATTTTCCTCCCCTTCTCAGGGGTCATATCTTTCATGAGAGCATCTATCTCATCTTGCAGCCTTCTCATCTGCTCTTCTTCTGATCTCCCAGCCATACATCGTCTCACATGAGCCCCCTTGTATTGGTATAAGAATGAGAGGAATTCTCCTGAGGAAGCGAATCCATCATCCGCAACAAAGTCTTCATGTTTTGTCATCCTTATATCAACTATACCCCTAATATTGAATCCACCAGTTTCCACATCTACCTCTGCTTCAAAACCAGGGGGATAATCTTCTCTAGGGGAGTCAGCAGGGATGCTACTACCAATTGATTTTGATGACATGTGAGCCAATGGCTTACTATCTTTTCCGGTGTTGACAAAATGGAGGAACTATGGGGGTACTCTATGCGTAATCTCTACCTCATGCTGAAGTATTTTTTTGGCTATCTCCAAAGGATCTTGGAGGTTTCCAAGTAGGTCTCCATCCACCATCCCTCTTGCTCTTTTCCACTTGAAAGCTTCCCAAGTCATCTCGTTTCTTTCTCTCAAAACCTTGGCCTCTTCCCTTTCAAGGTTCCTTATTAAATCGTATGGCATTTTAGCCACATGTATTCCAGCTTTTAGTTTCTGTGATGCCCTTGCAGCTCTTATATATCCCTTAGGATCAAAGCTCTCTCTAGGATCACCCAGAGTCATGCCATAATAATCTAACTTATTTTGAAGTAAATGATAACTTTTAGAACTTTTAACAATGAAATCAGAAAACACCGGTAACCCTGGCACAATAGATTGTTTATCAAAATCTGTGAGATGTTTGGCACTGATAGCAGACAGTTGTCTTACAATCTCTAGACTAGCCACTCTGTTTGGCACTATAATTGGAAGCATGTATGGCTTTCCTTCATACCCGAATACCCTAATTTCTGTATGATTAAGGTGGCAATACCAGTCACCCCAGTTGTGATCAATCTGAGACTCTGGAGAGAAGTCTTTTGGCCTAAGGAATCTTTTGATTTCAGGAGACAAAGTATAATTTCTATGTTGTCTGAAGGCTGCACTAAGTGGTTTTACAAAATATTCCTAAAAGTGCCAATATTGGTTGTTTATAAATCTTTGATCCCATGTAGAAACCCACAACTGGACTGGTTTCTTCAAACCATTTTTATCATAAGCTCTAATGCTAAAATCGTTTGACCAGAAATTGAATTCTTGTCCACAATAAAGAATAATGTGCATTAATAAGGAATACAATGAGAAATGAACATTTACAAGGTCTCCTTTTAACTTTTCCAACCCATGATTTAGGGCTTTTGCATCATAAGTGGCATAGTCAAACGGCCTAGGGTCTTTTGATTGTAGATCAGCACATAGAACCATAACCCCAATATCCATGAGAGGATGAGCCTCTAAGCCTAATACTTGGGCTGCAACATAGTATGTATACTTGAAATATGGATGAAATTGGTTGACATCAAAAGGCACCTTGTCATCTTTGCTGAAAGGAACTAAGGACTTTCCCACTTTTGGCCGGTGAATGGGTAGTCTCCATGTCCTATAGATGTCCTCTAAATTGAAGAACTCTTGTGACAATTTCTATATGTCAATTTTCACTTCTACATCCCAGTCTAGATCAAACACCATATCAATGGTCTGTTTGTTAATTACCACCATAGGATTCCCTCGGTAGTCACATATGGTTTTGGTTTTTGGATCATAACAATCTACTAGGGCTTTCATTAATTCGACATCCACAAATACATTCAAAACTACCAATTTCCCCAAATTTTTCTTCCACAGGTTACCCACGGGCTCAAGAGCATCGCTTCTCTTGTAACCAAATAAGAACAACTCATGTCCTCTGATTTTAGTCCATATGTCTCCTAGATGGTCAAATCTATCTTCCAACCTTTCCTCTTCACTTTTGATTTTTTTGGACCTCACACTGGATGTCGGGCACTGGTCTAGCAGATCCTGAGCTAAAGTTCTACCCTCCTTTTTTTGTCGTTTGGGTTTCTCTTCAGGGTTCAATTCCTTTCCTTTCCTACTCTTTTTAGAAGAAGAAGAGGGTTCCATAATTTCAATCAATGTGAGATATCACACTTACTTGGTGAATTGTCGAGCTCTTTTGACTATTGTTTACGAATTTCAGCTAGCTCCTTGTAACTTTCTGTCTTTTGGCAACAATCTGGTTCTTATGAAAATTCGATCAATTCAGCTGTAATTGTGTGGGCAACTTGTACAATAGTTAATGTCTCTGTGTTTACAACGGCTACTCAAATGTTTAAACTTAATTGCAGATGTGACATCCTCAACTTGAGCTTTTAATTCCTTCGCGGGAAGTACTGTTTAGCTGAAATGATTATGAATCGAGTTTTCGATGAAACCCTTGTCTTCGGTTGAATGCTTTATTCTTTCATCAAAAGTTCATTTTCCTTGATATCACCTCATCGGTGAATGGCCCTTGTTGAAAAAGCATCTTCTAGTCTCCCCGAAATCATCCTCTCTTCGATGAAATCTTTTTCGATGAGTTATTCGTGAGTTTCATCGAAATCATATTTCGATGAGTTTTATACTTCGGTGAAAGTTCACGTGAGCCCTTTGAAATCCTTTTTTCTTCGATGTCCTCCTTTTATCAATGAAATCCCTCTGTTTTTATCGACATATTCTTATTTATAAGATTTGTTTTTCGATGAATGTTTTTTAAGTTTCCTTGGCAATTTTATTTCCTCAACTTCACCTTTTGTTGGCCTTTCGCTTTTCGATGAAACTGGAATATCGATGAGTGGTTTCTTTCATTTACCGAAAGAGATATTTTACCAAAGTCATCTTAGTGCTCTACACCTTATGTTTCATTTCGATGAAACTTTCCTTTCGGCGAGACTCTTCTTGAGGTGTTCGATGTAATATGTTGGCTGATGATCTTTTATTATTGATGAAACACTTTAATTTTCATAGATATTTTTCATATGACCCTCCTAAGGGGAAAATATAAACAATCTCCAACTTTTCACACCTTTAGGAAAATTTTAAAATTTAAAATTTATTGTTCAACAGTGGCTCTGACTGAGGATGGAGGTATACTGCGTAATGCCTTCAAGAATTCAGAATCTCTGGTTTCTCAGAATGGAAAGAAAAATAAATACATGGTATTTTACAAGAATACTATACATGCTGGTCTCAATCCCTTCTCCCTTTTTTAATTTTTTTAATTTTTTTTTATATATATATGTTTTTTTTAGGAAAAGAAGGTCTTCAAGTATTGTCCATGCACAGGCAATTCCTGATTTTCTCCTGTTGTATTTTGAAGGAAATATGCATCCTCTCCAGCTTTATTTGTTATAACAAAAGGTCCAAGCCATAAGGCTTCAAACTTTCCATTCTTTCCTCTATCTTGATTCCTTGCATCCCACATCAAGACCCAATCCCCTATTTCAAACTTTCTGTATGATGCCCTTTTGTCATGCAGTGTCTTCATCTGATTTTGGACTCTCACATTCTGTCTCTGAGCTTCAGCCCTTACTTCTTCAAGTTCAATCAATTGTACTAATCTTTCTTGTAGTGGATCCTCTAATTCAATTTCCTCCTGAGTGATAAACCTTTGTACGAGCAATAAGTTATCTAAAGGCAATCTGGCCCTAGTTCCATAAACCAACTCAAATGGTGCCTTTCCTATGGACTTTTTCACAGTTCTATCCACCCATAATGCCAAAGTTAATTTGGAATCCCAAGCTTTCTTATTATTTCCTAGTAGTTTCTTAATAATTTTCAGGATATTTTTGTTGCTTGATTCTGCTTGTCCATTCCCTTGAGGGTGGTAAGGAGATGAATGTGATATCTGAATACCATACTCTTTGCAAAACTCATTGAATTCCTCTGATCTGAAGCACATTCCATTATCAGTTATGATCTTTGTAGGGACACCAAATTTGGAGATAATATTATCCATTAGAAACTTAATTACTACTTTGCTAGTGGCTTGCTTAGTAGGTACAACTTCCACCCATTTAGTCAAATAATCAGTAGCTACAAGTATCCATTTATGTCCTCCACTTGACTTATCTGAGATTTCGCCTATGAAGTCTATCCCCCATTGTTGAAATGGTTGTTCTACTTGCATGGATCTCAAGGGTAATGCCCCCTAATATTTTAGCTTTCCAGAAAATTTTTGGCATGGCTCACACTTTCTAACATATGCATGTGCATCATTGAAAACAATTGGCCAGAAATATCCACTCCTCAATATTTTGTGGGCAGTAGTTTTGGCAGAGAAGTGACCTCCACACATTCCACCATGCATTTCATGTAATACTCTTTCAGCTTGATTTTTGTCCAAACATAAGAGTAATATTCCATCCCAGCTCTTCCATTACAAATCTCCATTGACTATCACATACTTGATAGTTTTTAACTTGAGGGTCCTTTTTTGAGTATCTGTCATATGATCGGGACATTTCATGTATTTGAGATAGTACACAATGTTTGTGTACCAAGATGTGCGTTCAATGCTGAATTGGGCTTCTTCCCATTCAGTTTCATTTACTCAGGCTTCATCAATATCTATTCCTATCATGAGTCTGGCCAATCCTTGCCCCTTTATGACCTGTGATATCTTGATTTCTATATTGAACTCCTGCACTTGGTTGATCCACTTGCATCTCTTCCCGATGACTTCAGTCTGTCTGAAGATATCTTTCACTGCTACATTGGGAATGTATGCTATAACTTTAGCCCCTACTAAGTATGGTCTGAACTGCTTTACTGATTTAACCAGGGCATAAGCTTGCTTTTCATTCAATTCATATTTTATTTCTGAGGGGCTTAAGGACTTGCATAAAATATGCAATAGGTTGCTCATATCCTTCTTGATTCTTTTGTAGCAGCACTGCAGCTATTGTGTGACAGGAAGCGAATGAGAATATGATAAAAGGCTTGCTAAAGTCTGGAGAGATCAATACCAAAGCTTCTAAAATTGCTCTTTTGATGGCTATAAAGGAATCTATTGCTTCTGCAGTCCAATCTATTTGGGTTCCTTTCTTTAACATCCTTACTATGGGTTTTATTATATCTGCAAAGTTTAGGATAAACCTTCTTACAAAATTTATTTGTCCCAAAAATGACTGGATGGCCTTGATAGTTCTAGGAATAGGAACCTCATTGATAGCTGCCACTCTTTCAGGGTCAATTTTCACCCCTTCCTTAGATACTATGTGTCCAAGTAGCTTTCCTTCTTCAACACCAAAGTGGCATTTTTTGGGATTCAAGGAAATCCCATATTCTAAAGCTTTCTTGAATACCTTTTCAAGATGACCACAATGATCCTCAACCTTCTTTGAGTATGCAGTTAGATCATCTTGGTATACTACCATGATTATATCAATTAATTCTGCAAAGGCAACATCCATTGCTCTCTGAAAAGTAGCACCAACATTAGTCAATCTGAATGGCATTCATGCATAGACATAAGTGCCCCATGGAGTTGTAAAGGTTGTTTTGTATTTTTCAACCTCTTTGACTTTCACCTGATTATAACCTGAAAACCCATCCATCATGGACAATAACTCACATCCCGTCACTTTCTGCAACATGTTATCCATATTTGGTAATGGATAATTATCTTTTAGGGATGATATATTAAGGTTTCTAAAGTCCACGCACAATCTAATGTCCCCATTCTTCTTTCTAACTGGCACTAAGTTAGAAACCCATGTGGAATATCTGTAGGGTTCAATAATTCCTGCGTCCTTCATTTTTATGATCTCTTCCCTCATTTTTGGTAACAAGGTTGGAATAATAGGTCTCTACTTTTGTCTGAATGGTTTAGCTTCTGGCTTAAGTGGTATTTCATGTTGAAAAAGATCTTCCCTGTAAGCTTTGAGGTCTTCATAAGACCATGCAAACACTTCTTTATACCTTTTAAGCAACATTATCAGTTGTTGCTTCATGGTAGGAGTTAATCTCTTCCCAATGAAGACATCTCTAGGAGTCTCTTCACTCCCTAGATTGACTTGCTCCACATCACTTTCTCTGATAGCCAATCCTTTAGTTTCAATTACATCCTGAGTACTGAAAGTCCTCTCCAATGCTACTAGACCCCTTGGTAATTTGTTTGATTTTAGTTGTATAATTTCTTGTCCAAATAAAGTCTCTTTACCCTCAGTCTTTTCTACAAAATCATTGAAATTTATAGCCTGAGATTGATAATGATCAACACATTGTAAAAACTTCAGCAGGTCTGCATCATCTTGGAACACTTGCCAGTTGTACAAGTTATCAGGAACAGATGGTCTAAATTTTATTTCTACTTCAGATATCCCAATCAACATTATATCATTATCCTTCAATGAAACATTAGCCAAAAAGTTTGCCATGATGTTCTTTGATCTATCTATCCAGTTTATTTGAAAAGCATCAAAAAGCTCTATAGTATCCCAGACAACATTCCTATACTATTTTAATCTCAAGTGTTTTGAGGCATATTTCTCCTTCACTTGTGAGACTATCAACTCTGAATCACCAAAGACACTGAGCAATTTAATTCCATGCTTAGCTGCTATGTTAAGACCAGTGAGCAGAGCTTCATACTCTGCAATGTTATTTGTACACTCAAATAACAATTTGAAAGAATATTTGTAGGTTTCCCCTGTGGGTGAAATAAATATGATTCCAGCCCCACTCCCTTCCTTGCTACAAGACCCATCAAAGAACATTTTCCACACTTGATCATCCTTTCCAGCTAGACACGATTCAATGGGGATCCACTCGTCAACCTTAGGTTTTGTCAACTGCACTTGGAAATTGTCCATATCAGTTTGCAAAAAGCATATTTGATTTGCTGATTCTTCCATGTCTTCTATGATATATGTGGACCAAGGTTCCCTATCAATTTTTACCTCCTGTCCATTGATTGGAATCGTAGCATATGATAAATCTAACTGCACATATCCACCAATCATGTTCGACCATTGCCTAGATAGCAACATCCCATAGTTTGGAGGGACATCCACCACTGTAATATCTGTTTTGTACGATGCTTCTGGACAAGCTGCCAATTTGAATTCTACATCCTTCATGATACCAACCAATGGGACCGACCTATTGTCCATAGCATAACACTTCCCAAAGGTAGTATCAACTTCCAATCCAAGCTCTTTCATCACTCCAACAGGCATAACATTTATGGCTGCTCCTGAGTCGATCATACAATTCTTCACTTTCTTATTGTTTACCACCAAAGTGAGATAAAATGGGTCTACCTGTGTTGGGTTTTTGGTTATGGTGGACCCTAAATATATAACTGGGGCCATTTGTTCATTATTGTCACCTTTTGCAACCTCTTGTTTCTGTTCATTTATCTTTTCTTCTTGGATACCTGAAATCATCTCCAGAGTCTTTTCTCTGTATTCAGGAAACTTCATTGTTTCCATCAATGGAACATAAACTTTTAATTGTGTTAATGCATTTGAAATATCAAATGAAGTAGAGTGTTGTGCTAAAGGAAATTTTGCTACTTCTTCCTTTTGAACACCAAGACCCCTTTTATTATTCTTTGGTACAACTTCCTTTGTCTTTGCTACTTTATTTGTTTGCTTGGGTGTCTCATCAGTTTCTTTTATAAAAAGACTAGTAGGTTTACCTTGCTCTGGATTCACCATTCTATTTCTCAAATCGTAAGTCCTTTTTGCTTGTGCAACAGCAGAAGCTGTAATTCTTCTTTTTTCTTCTTCAGTGGAGATTCTGAGCTTAACACCTTCACCTATGTTGGTGATTACAGGCAACACAGAGCATTGATCAATGTTCATGGAATCTGATCCTCCTTCCTCTGCAAAGGATATCATGTTAACAGTCGGGTTGCCCATATGCTCCTCATAGCCATTCTCTTCCTCCTGCAATCCTCTTGCTACAACACACAAAGAAGGAGCATGTGGCATATTGTAGGCATAACACCACATGTCAACATCTTTAGCGTAGTTTACTGTTCTTTTCAAGGGATCTGGGACTTGTTGGTTATCTTTGTGGTTCCTGTCTACTGGTTTTCCATCTTTCCATGTAGTGTTATAGGGCATGTCATGCAACCTGGGCCTTTTAGGATGATAGTATTGTTGCTTCTCTGTTTTGTTTACCCTCACAGATAAATCTTTTAGAGCATTCAAAACTTTGTCAAGCTTATCCTCATCCTTATTAGCTTTGGGTGCTTTAGGATTGTACAACCTTGCATCTTCTCTTTTTCCCACTTTACCAGTGGCCTTCCTGTTATTTTCTATAACAATGGTAGCTTTCATAACATTCCGGAGGTCTCTAGGATTTCTAGTTCTCAACTCATAGTTTGCTTTGCTATCATAAGCATTGATGTAATATAGAATGCTTACCTCAGGTACTGGCTTCATCCTATTGGGAATTTTGTTTTAGAACCCTGTTAAATCTTTTGTTAAAATCTACCACTGATTCATTTTTCTCCTTCTTGATGCTAATGATCTCGTGCAAAGCAAATTCAGGGTTGTTATGGTCTCCATACTGTTCAAGGAATAAGCTTTTGAATTCTGCAAGACTTCTAATGGATGCATCAGGCAATGCTCTAGACCAATCTCTTGCATCTTCTGTTAATGACTGCATAAATAACCTGATCTTAACATCTTCATGTGGTAAACCAAAATCCTCTATTACTGCATCAAAAGCCTTACAATGAGCTTCCCCTATAATTGCATTACTTCCAGTAAATCTTGGTATTGCAGTCCTGATTTCATTCGGGATAGGATATGGGTATACCATCATTCCTGAGAAATCAAACTGCCTCATTCATTCCATATTCATTAGCCCATGTCCCCCATGGGGATTCCTAAAGTTTTGGTTCATGTTATCATATAAGGGCATTTGATTTTGATAAGGAAAAGGGTATTAGTTCTGGTATTGGTATTGAAATTGATCAGGGGGGGATATTGATTATAAAATTGACTTTGAGGAGGAAACTGGTTATGAGTAGCAAAGTTATTATGTAAATTTTGCTGGACTAGTGGTGCACTCGATTGCGCATGATCATTCCTTTTGTTATTGAATAAGGGGTTCTCATAAGCCTTAAAATCATTACTCTTTGTTTTACTCACTCCTTGATCTATCTGAGCATATTTTTTTCTGTAATTGTTTACATCTTGATTAAAGTCATCTTCACCAACATTTATGCCTAATTTAGCACATAACTCCAAACATTCCTAAGTCCTTCCAGAATCTCTCATTTCAGTAGCTTCCTCCATCATTTTTTTAGTTAAATCTGCAAATCTATCTGTAGGATCTGCCATACTTGATCCCAATGAAGTCGATGTGTTTTGTCTGGATTGTGCTTCATGATTTTCAAAACCAGGGGGAATTTGATATTGGCCCTTTTGGGCTCTATATGCTGCAACCAAATCCTCATTCACTGGGCTTGAAGTAGTTGCTTTATCATGTTCTCTTAAAGGTGAATGTTGGTTGTTTTCATACTTATACAGATTGTACCTTTCTCTCATGAATTCATTCATGGATTCTTTTTTGTTTTTATTCTTTAATTGAGAAAAATCTAACTGGGATAAAGGCTATCCATTTGTGACTGATCTCCTTCCGTCCATAGATATTCTTCTCCCTTAATTCAGAGCCACTCCCTCTCTCCTTGAGAGGAAAATCTTTCTTTTGAGTTCTCTCCCACAAAAGAGTCTTAATAATTCTTCCCCAGCAGAGTCGCCAATCTATTGGGTCTCAAATCAAAAGATTGGATAGGTCCTAAGGAAATGCCAACTCCTATGATCAAACCCTCCAATTGACTTGGCCAATTTATAGAGTGAACCTATTTGGTTACTAACTCTCTCACTTTAGGCTCTGCAGGACCTAGGCGGGTATACCTAGTCACTAGTTGTTCCTTCAACTAATGCTTTTTATAGCAGATTCAGTGTCTTAATCTGGATTCCTCCTATCTCAGAATGGCATAAGTTTCTAGGACGGAGATATAGCAGATGAGTTCAAGATTGTTGTTGTAGAAGCTACTTGATCTTTATGCTTAGAATTTTATATGTATACACTATTGCCAACATACTCTATGTTTCCTACTCAACTACTCCTATTGTTTTAAAATAAAATATGATGAATATGGTGATAAGTTGTAATCTATAAATGGCCAGTGCCTTCTTTGTTGTTTGGGCTACAGAGTCTTTATATTTCCTTAGGACTTATTGTGTGAACTTGTGAGACAGTTTTTAAACCCACCCCTTTTATGGGTCTGTCAGTTACTATTTCTTATGAGATCAATTGAATGCCTATATCATAAGTTTCTTGAATGAATTTAACCCTACCTTTAAGGTACCACCCAAGTAAGCATTGCAAAGAACAATTATAATTCACAAGCAGAACTTTTATTCCAACCTTATAACATACAACATAAATTTCACTCAAAGAATATGAATAACCTTATCTCCTTTAGATAATATCACAAGCAACTGCCAACAACAAATGAAATAATCCACAACACATATGCAAAGAAAAGATGACTGATTATATTATGTATCCGTCAAAAATTTGTATAACAGGAAGCTTTCAAGCTATCATATGTTACTGTCTTTTTCCTATGATATCTAATGAAATCTATTACAAGAAACCTCTCTCATATATATATGAGAGAAAATGCTATCTATGAAAAGACGTGTCTTTTCGAAACACTAATTGTCAATCTGAACATTCCTAACAAACTTAAGTAAAAAGAGATTAAGCATCCCTAAATGATGAATGTAATCATCTTCTTTAAAAGTCTTGATCTTCATGCTCTGTTTCTTTAATTCTTCTCCCTGTGAAAGGTATTCGAATATCATCTAGTTGATGGTAGGGGCCATATCTTTGTTTCGATCCAATCTTGACAGAGCTCGATCCTTGACGCTTATAAGTTCATTCCACCATTCATCCATATATATTAATTCTCCCTCTTTATAAATTGAGGGCATTCCAATAGGGCTCCCATCATCCAATTCTTTAAGATCTCTTTTTAGTGCATCTTTGTATTTAACATGATTCTTGATATACAAAGTCCCTTCTATTTTCTCCTCTAGCGTCATCACATCAACATTGCTTATTAATTCATGCAATCGTGCTTTTAACCTTTCATGCTCCCTTAATGCCTTTATGGTTCCAGTGTACACCCTCTAGTAATGTTCAACATGTATGAGCATGGTGTTGAACCTGTGTTCAATGATATCATTAACCAATTTATCCATCTTTTGTTGAATATTACTCACCTGTTTGGTAGCCTTTTTTGCTTGATATTTCCAATACAGAACATCAGAGATATCATCCAAGCTTTTTCCGGTGGGATAGATAGCATATTCACTTAAAGGAGTTCCTATCTCAAGTTGCAATATCCTTGCTTGTAGCCTCTGATTCTCCTCTTTAGCTCTTTCATATAAACCCTTATAGGTAATGTTTTCCCTGACCAAAAACTCTGTCTGATCTAGATTTAGTTTGGCTACATCCAAGTTTAATCTTGCAGTGACCCTAGGGTCAGTCTTTCCTACCTGATGGATCATAAGGTGTCCAAAGGTTTCTTCAATATCCACAATAATTGGTCTTTTTCCTCTCGGATACAGTGCCCATTGTAAGAGAGCTTTTTGATCAGGATCATATCCTAAGCCTATGAACAATTTATCTATCTCTTGAGGCAATACCTGTTGATTTGGGTCTTGCTTCTTCAAGAATCCATCAAACAGAAGTGCTGAATTTATATCCCAACCTGAAAAGATGATAACACCAGCCTCCTTTAATATTTTCCTCCCCTTCTCAGGGGTCATATCTTTCATGAGAGCATCTATCTCATCTTGCAGCCTTCTCATCTGCTCTTCTTTTGATCTCCCAGCCATACATCGTCTCACATGAGCCCCCTTGTACTGGTATAAGAATGAGAGGAATTCTCCTGAGGAAGCGAATCCATCATCCGCAACAAAGTCTTCATGTTCTGTCATCCTTATATCAACTATATCCCTAATATTGAATTCACCAGTTTCCACATCTACCTTTGCTTCAAAACCAGGGGGATAATCTTCTCTAGGGGAGTCAACAGGGATGCTACTAGCAGTTGATTTTGGTGACATGTGAGCCAATGGCTTACTATCTTTTCAGGTGTTGACAAAATGGAGGAACTGTGGGGGTACTCTATGCATAATCTCTACCTCATGCTGAAGTAGTTTTTTGGCTATCTCTGAAGGATCTTGGAGGTTTCCAAGTAGGTCTCCATCCACCATCCCTCTTGCTCTTTTCCACTTGAAAGCTTCCCAAGTCATCTCGTTTCTTTCTCTCAAAACCTTGGCCTCTTCCCTTTCAAGGTTCCTGATTAAATCGTATGGCATTTGAGCCACATGTATTCCAGCTTTTAGTTTCTATGATGCGCTTGCAGCTCTTATATATCCCTCAGGATCAAAGCTCTCTCTAGGATCACCCAGAGTCATGCCATAATAATCTAACTTATTTTGAAGTAAATGATAACTTTTAGAACTTTTAACAATGAAATCAGAAAACACCAGTAAGCCTGGCAGAATAGATTGTTTACCAAAATCTGTGAGATGTTTGGCACTGACAGCAGACAGTTGTCTTACAATCTCTAGACTAGCCACCCTATTTGGCTCTATAATTGGAAGCATGTATGGCTTTCCTTCATACCCGAATACCCTGATTGCTATATGATTAAGGTGGCAATACTAGTCACCCCAGTTGTGATCGATCTAAGACTCTAGAGAGAAGTCTTTTGGCCTGAGGAATCTTTTGATTTCAGGAGACAAAGTATAATTTCTATGTTGTCCGAAGGCTGCACTAAGTGGTTTTACAAAATATTCCTAAAAGTGCCAATATTGGTTGTTTATAAATCTTTGATCCCATGCAGAAACCCACAACTGGACTGGTTTCTTCAAACCATTTTTATCATAAGCTTTGATGCTAAAATCGTCTGACCAAAAATTGAATTCTTGTCCACAATAAAGAATAATGTGCATTAATAAGGAATACAATGAGAAATGAACATTTACAAGGTCTCCTTTTAACTTTTCCAACCCATGATTTAGGGCTTCTGCAACATAAGTTGCATAGTCAAACGGCCTAGGGTCTTTTGATTGTAGATCAGCACATAGAACCATAACCCCAATATCCATGAGAGGATGAGCCTCTAAGCCTAATACTTGGGCTGCAGCATAGTATGTATACTTGAAATATGGATGAAATTGGTTGACATCAAAAGGCACCTTGTCATCTTTACTGAAGGGAACTAAGGACTTTCCCACTTTTGGCCGGTGAATGGGTAGTCTCCATGTCCTATAGATGTCCTCTAAATTGAAGAACTCTTGCGACAGTTTCTGTATGTCAATTTTCTCTTCTACATCCCAGTCTAGATCAAACACCATATCAATGGTCTGTTTGTTAATTACCACCATAGGATTCCCTCAGTAGTCACATATGGTTTTGGCTTTTGGATCATAACAATCTATTAGGGCTTTCATTAATTCGACATCCACAAATACATTCAAAACTACCAATTTCCCCAAATTTTTCTTCCACAGGTTACTCACGGGCTCAAGAGCATCGCTTCTCTTGTAACCAAATAAGAACAACTCATGTCCTCTGATTTCAATCCATATGTCTCCTAGATGTTCAAATCTATCTTCCAACCCTTCCTCTTCACTTTTGATTTTTTTGGACCTCACACTGGACGTCGGGCACTGGTCTAGCAGATCTTGAGCTAAAGTTCTACCCTCCTTTTTCTGTCGTTTGGGTTTCTCTTCACGGTTCAATTCCTTTCCTTTCCTACTCTTTTTAGATGAAGAAGAGGGTTCCATAATTTCAATCAATGTGAGATATCACACTTACTTGGAGAATTGTCGAGCTCTACTAACTGTTGTTTACGAATTTCAGCTACCTCCTTGTAACTTTCCGTCTTTTGGCAACAATCTGGTTCTTATGAAAATTCGATCAATTCAGCTGTAATTGTGTGGGCAACTTGTACAATAGTTAATGTCTCTATGTTTACAATGGCTACTCAAATGTTTAAACTTAATTGCAGATGTGACATCCTCAACTTGAGCTTTTAATTCCTTTGCGGGAAGTACTGTTCAGCTGAAATGATTGTGAATCGAGTTTTCGATGAAACCCTTGTCTTCGGTTGAATGCTTTATTCTTTCATGGAAAGTTCATTTTCCTTGATATCACCTCATTGGTGAATGGCCCTTGTCGAAAAACCATTTTCTAGTCTCCCCAAAATCATCCTCTCTTCGATGAAATCTTTTTCGATGAGTTATTCGTGAGTTTCATCGAAATCATATTTCGATGAGTTTTATACTTCGGTGAAAGTTCACGCGAGCCCTCCGAAATCCTTTTTTCTTTGATGTCCTTCTTTTATAGATGAAATCCCTCTATTTTTATTGACATATTGTTATCGATAAGATTTGTTTTTAGATGAATGTTTTTTAAGTTTCCTTGGCAATTTTATTTCCTCGACTTCACCTTTTGTTGGCCTTTCGCTTTTCGATGAAACTAGAATATCGATGAGTGGTTTCTTTCATTTACCGAAAGAGATATTTTGTCAAAGTCATCTTAGTGCTCTACACCTTATGTTTCATTTCGATTAAACTTTCCTTTCGGTGAGACTCTTCTTGAGGTGTTCGATGTAATATGTTGGTCGATGATCTTTTATTATTGATGAAACACTTTAAGTTTCATAGATATTTTTCATATGACCCTCCTAAGGGGAAAATATAAACAATCTCCAACTTTTCACACCTTTAGGAAAATTTTAAAATTTAAAATTTATTGTTCAACAGGGTTAAAGACTAGAAGACTTCTAATCAAAACAGCGAAGAAACATTGTAGGCTACATGGTCACATTGAAGGTGGACATGATTATCATCCATTTGTAAGTTTTTCATTATATCGTTTTGACAATTTATATACATAATAAATCACGTGATGATGAGATCATGATCATGGTTTATTTATTTATATCAATTTTATATAGGTCGAGCACCCCAGAGCACATGGTATGGATCAACACAACCTTGAGAATATGATTTTTGAAGTGGATGAACAAGGAGGTGTGAATATCAAAGCTGAAGATAATGATCCCATGGAAGATGATGATCATGAGCTAGAAAACTCAATTGAAGATGATGGTACAAATACATTGATCCATGACTCATTTAGTACTCACACAGCTGATCATGATTATGAAGATGACCTTGATGTTGTTCATGATGTCCCTCTACTTGAGAAGGCATCTAAGGCCCTTTATGAAGGCTCACATGAAACTCTTCTCTCTATTGTATTGTTGTTGGTGAACTTGAAGGTTATGAATGGTTTATCCAACATAACAATGTCACGTATGTTAAGGCATGTCATAATAAACTATGAATCATGATGTACCATTAATATTCTTTATTATAACAAATTATATTTTTTTGTTGTAGATTGATAGGTGAGTTTTTGTTACCACCATCAAATATTCTACCTCGCTCATACCAAGAATTATCTACTATTATGAAAGATATTGGAATGGAGTGTCAAACAATAGATGCTTGTCCCAATGATCATATTATATATCACAAACAACATGAATTTTGAACTGAATGCCCTGAATGTCATATCAGTAGATATCGAATGGATCAAATTACAAAAAGGGTTCCTCACAAGGTTCTTTTCTATATTCCCATTATTCCACGTATGCAACGATTATTCAAGTGCACTACCTTGGCACAATTTATGGATTACCATGCACGCAATAGAAGTTGAGATGACATTATTCGAATTCCTGTGGATGGTTCGGCATTTATGGACATAGAGGAAAAGTGGCCACACTTTAAAGAAGAACCTCGTAATCTCAGGCTTTCATTGGCAGCGGACGGTGTCAATCCATTTGGAGAGATGAGATCTGTTTACTCAGTGTGGCCTATTTTTGTTATCAATAATAACATTCCTCCATGGATGTCAATAAAGAGGGAGCACATAATGTTGGCAATGATTGTTCCAAGTATTTTATCATTTAAATATAGTCATCTAAATTTAATTATAAATATTGCAGTAAAATGGTCATAATAATTATGTAATGTTTTTGTTCATTTGATTAGGTAAGTACCAAGTTAAAGATATGAATGTATATATCAAGCCTCTTATCGATGAGTTTCTGGAGTTATGGAATGGTGTCACTATGTATGACGTCTCTAGACCAATAGGACAAAGACAATTTCAATTCCATGCGATGCTTCTATGGACAATACACGATGCCCCGGGGCTAACACATTTTTGTGGTATGTTATAGTGTTTAAGTTGTGCATGAACATTATAATTCAAAAAATTATCAAATTTAATCCAATTATACATTATCTTGTAGGTCTTCAAACAAAGGGAAAATTTGCATGTCCTGTTTGTGGTCCAAAGATGAAATCTCGTCATTCAAAAAGTTTAGGAAAGCAAGTGTTTGATGAGTATAGGCACTTTCTCCACAAAAATCATAAGTATTGAAATACTGAAAAACATCTTTTCAATGGGAAAGAAGAGAATACATCAAAGCCATGAAGAATGACACCTCACCTATGGAAGTTGGAATATAATAGAATTAATCATCAAGGTAATGCCATTCCATCTATTGGTTTGTCATAAAACATCTTTTCTATTTTGTTTTGTTTACTTATGATGTGATTGATGAACATGGTGGTCGTGAAGGCATAAACAACCACCTTCCTAAGGGAATAAAAAGTTATCCCAGACAATTTAGTAGGTTGCCCTACTACGAGCAGTTACAAATTGTTCATTTGTTTGATAGTATGCATATTGGAAAGAATATAACAGAGACATTATGGAAAAAATTGGATGGAAGGCATGACAAAGAAAAAATTGTCAAAATATGTAGTGACATTTAGGATTCCAATCATGCAATGATAAATGTCATTCAATCAAATAGCCATGGAGACCAGATTAATATAAGTGAGCTTCCTTGGTTATTAACAGACCAACAAAGCAATGCTATAAACGAAGTCATACGAAAAATTTGATTTCCCACAGGATTTGCTGCGAACATAAACAATCTCATATCAAAGAAAAGTGAATTTTGGCCAGGGATGAAAATGCATGATTGGCATACCTTCATTAAGGTAATTCATGTTCTTGTGTTTTTAGTATGTATTTAAGTACTGAGCGTACGTGTACTTTTAATTATGTTACAAAAAAATGAAAAGATAATTTTATAATTGTTGCAGTACATTCTAACTCTATCTCTCCCAGACGACTTCGACAATAATGTCAAGCAAGTCATATATGATCTTGGAAAATACATAAGGTAAGTAGTGATATTTGTTTAGTTTGTTGTATAGATATTATATTTGCAATTTGTTTTACTTCTTATGTAATATATTTTTTTGCGTCTTGAATACCTTGTAGGTGGTTGTCATGTAAAGAAATCCATAAAGATGATACAAAATATTGGAAGAGAAAAATTCCTCATTTAATGTGTGAAATGCAAAAGTGTCTACCTCCAGCTTTTTTCAATGCACAAGAACACTACCTCATACACCAAGTTGAGGAGATTGAATTGTGTGGACCTGTACACACTAGGTCAATGTGGATGGTTGAGAGGCACTTGAAATTTTTGAAGGCTTTGGTTCGACAAAGAGCACATCCTGAGGGTTCTATGGTGGAGGGATATATGGTATACCAGACTATGGTGTACATTTCTGAATATCTTCCTAAGTTTGCAGCAAAGATCCATGTGGATTGCATTTGGGATCCCAACACCATTAACAAATTTGAAGGGGAGTACTTGATGGGGAAAGGTAGATTGAGGAAAGTGAGAGGTAATTATAAGATGTTATTGTAGTTAATTAATTCTTAATCTTCAAAATAAATCGATTGTAAGACATCTATTTATTTTTTGTATAGTTGGTCGAGAGTGAGATGCACTACATTTGTATATTGCAAACAATCTTGATTGGATGATGGTATGGATTGAATGTTGTCAACATTCTGGACACACATTAACATGGGAAGGTGTGGCTTCATTGGTTAAAGAAGCACATCATAATGGAGATTCCAATGTTACACAAAGGGAAATTGATTTAGGATATGGTTTAAGAGATAAATAGGTACGTATAAATTTATTAATCACCCATATGTTTATCAACTCACAATGCAATAAATTTTACATGTTTGACATATCGCAGGTCAAACACCACAATGCTATGTGCTGCAATGGTCATAAATTTTGCATAAAAAAGTTGGATGACATGAAGAAAACTTGTGATTCTAGCATCATTGCAGTCTTTGAGGTGACAAATATTTCATCAAGAAATGACATTCATCCTCAACAGTCTCAAAATCGATACTATGGCATTTTGGATGATATACTTGAGTGTGACTTTAATTCCTTCAAATTAGTTTTGTTCGTTGTCAAATGGTACAAGCTACGATTGAATAAAATGATCACGATAGAAATATTATTGAACATGATAATGGTTTTATAATGCTAAATACAAGGTCATTTGAACCAGTTAGGGATGAGCCCTATGTTCTTCCAACCCAATGTGAGCAAGTATTTTACTCTAAGGTTCCACATAAACCGGGTTGGTCATTTGTTGTTAGACATGATCCAAGAGGAAGGCCGATAAAGTATAATGTGATGGAAGAAGAAGATACCAAACAAGAAGATACCGAAGAAGTAGAAGATGAAGTGGATGATGATCATGATCAATAGTTTCACAATGACGATGAAGAAGAACAACAAGAAGAAGAAGATGATGATGATGATGATGATGATGTTGATGATGATGCTGATGGTGATGACGGTGATGGTGATGATGGTGATGATGATGGCGAAGACATTGATGATGATGATGACGATGATGATGATGATGACAATGATGATGATGATGATGATGATGATGATGATGATGATGATGATGATGATGATGATGGCCTTGATGTTCATGATGATGAGGAATGAAATGTATGAGGAATGCGATTAGTATATTATCTATTGAATATTGACTTCTTGATAGAATTTTTTTACATAATTAATTCATTCTGTTTTGAATTCTAATGCCATTACATAATTAATTCATGATGCACCTTTTAATATGGAGATGGAGATAGGGGGTGTGACTATTTATGTGACAATTTTTAAACTGTGTTTATTTATGGAAATTGGATTGCTTATTAGCTATGTGACTATTTATGTGACCATTTAGTTGAGGATCCTGCATAGTCTACATAAAGAAAAGGTAAGGAATTACAAAATTTACAATGATTTTGATGACAACATCTTTTTATTATTTAATACTCTTTTTGTCTACAAAGTTCATGTTGTTCATGTTGTGTATGATGTAATTTCACTGACGTTTTTTATATTGTTTCTTTGTCACAGGCCGACATGGATCCATCACATATCGCAGATAGAGGTGTACCTTGCGACACTTCTACCGAGCAGGTAAACCTCATTGTAATTGTACAAATTAGGTAGAAGCAAACTGTTACATTATTATGTTCTTTTTTTTAGTGATTTATACTAATTTTGTAATTGTTAATGATATTCTTGACATAGACGGATGTTCGGGGAAAGGGAAAGGGAGTTGCAGTACCTGAGCACCTTTCTATGGATGTGGAATCATTAGGGTTAAGTAATGATGACCCTGAAGATCCCATAGACCTTGTGAAATTCTTTAAAATGCCTCTTATAAAAATTAGAAAAGAGATTGTTGCTTTGGCAGCTGTGCATCCTACCACTGATTAGATACAACAGAGGGTGGAATTATTGCATAAGACAGCAGAAAACTTGCAAGTAAGTAGTAATGAAAGCTTTAATTATAACAAAAGTTCAATAATGGTTTATATTTTATTCTCTTTTTATGTCATTAACTAAAATATGTACATATTGTTTTTACAACAATTTATCTGCCCTCATGAAAGTCGTTCCTACGATCAGGGTGTTGCAGGATTAGGTGATGACGATTTTCTTGTATTATCACTTGCTTGGCTTATCACTCTGAGTACCCAAAACACATCATACTTGATACTGTCAATTTTCAAAATAAAGGTTCATCCTTGTTTACAATTCTTGCACTTTTCATATATTTAATGTTTGATATATTTAATGTATTATTCTTTAGGTGTTGTCAATGTTACTATGCAAATGCTAATGCTGCCTTATCAGAGGTCACCCTCACCTATATTGCCGACTGCAATGTCGGCAACACGTAGCATGTAGACATCCTCTAGTGCACGTCATTGGCCCACCCACTGTTGGTAGATCCCTCTTTTTCTCTATCTTATGTCATGTGTTTATTTCCCTTCAAGCTTTCTTTAATTATAATGCCATTTCATAGTGGATTCATTTTTTGTAGGAGGAGATGCACATGAGGATGTGCCACAGGCGACTACTGCTGATAACATAGCATCATTTCCTGGATCTTCTCATATTGCTAGCATGGGAACATTGCAGGCCACATTCGTGGTGAGCGACGAAGAAGTGCTTCCCTTAAAGATACAAAAGGTTCCAGGTACTTTAAAATTATTATTATATATACTCTAATTGTAATTTACTTTATGATCACTCATTTTGGACTAATATTGATCCCATGATTTTTTTGCAGGCAATGATATTTTCTATAAACATCTTAGTGACATTGCATTGCAGATATTTGGGCCCACCATACGTAAAAGGTGGTACATCATATGTGAACTAACCCTTATCCACTTTTGATTTCATATCATTGCTAGAATACTTTTCCTTTGATCCATTTCTTGAAGTGTAATAAATGTAGCTTCAGTTCATTTCTGAATCTAACAGGTTTGTTTTTGCTTTAAAAGGTGGAATGACCAAGAAAAAAGGTTAAAAGATGAATTGACAAACCAAATGGTTGAGTGGTTTGGAAATGACACCTTTGACAAAACCAAGCTCCTTGAAAAAGCTGGCACATATCTAAAGTATGTGAGGGACCAATACAGGACCCATTTGGAGAGGAACCTAAAGTACGAGTGTCCCCCCATGATTCCAGAGAGGGAGTGGAAGGATCTAATTTTGGATGCCAAGGAGAGAATTGAAAGGAAAAAAGGAAATACACCAGTAGATGCCAGAAGAAGGTACGAGATACTATTAAGAATGTAATTATGTACTAATTAATTACTCTTTATATTTATATAATCTAACATATTTCAAACTTTTTATAGACTGAGTGACATGTCAAAGGAAACCAAGGCAAGGCAAGAAAAGCACGGGCAACACAAACTCAGCTCTGGTGGTTACATGAAACTTGTTGCACAAATTATAAGTATCTCATGTAAACTCCCATATTGTCTCAAAATATTAATAAATTGCAAACATTTTTTTTTTATCAAACAATGCAAGCAAAATTCACAGTACCAAGCAAAAATGTAGGGCTCTAAATTCAATAGAGTGCCCATAGAAGATGACAAGAGAATTGCCTACCAGCAAGGATATTCAACCGTGGCTGATCGGCTATGAGAATTGAGGGGGCATACACAACATTCGAGTGCATCCATCACACAGGTAAATATTGTAAATGGAAGTTGTTTCAAATTGAATACTTTACCAATAATCTAATTGATGTTGAGTTCCAACATAAAGTGACTATATTTGTTTTAAATAAGCAAGCAATGATAACAATGTGCATGTCATTGGAATGCAACCTGCTAATTGTGAAACACCACCTGCACATGAACGTCCAGATGTGCTTCCTAGTAGTGGAGGTATTCATTTTCTATTCAAATTTATTTATTTAGCTATTAATACAATTAAACATCTTAATTTGTAATTAGAGTAGTAATTAATGTAACCTTTCTTGTTAATATTTTAGAGCATGTAGTCGGTGGTGAGCAAGTGGAGCATGATCTGGGTACACAACCTCAAGAACGTGATGTTCCCCACTCAAGTGAAGAGGACCATGGTTCTCAACATGTTGAGGTTGAGGCTACACAAAATGATGTGGCCCCATCAAGTAAAGAGCACAACAATTATGTTCTCTAAATTAGTGAAATACTTGTAACAATAATATTTCTTTTTTTGAATTTAACCCATTTCTTTGTTATTGCAGAGGACCCCCCTTCACTTTAGTGTCCTCTTCCTCAGTATAGGACTAGGCATACATTGAGATCACGAGCAGTTGGCGGAACATCTGCAGAGGGGGGAAATGATGAAGACACCGATGTTCCACTTAGTCTTTTCATAGCTTCAAAGAAAAAAGAAAGAAAGAAATGATTGTAATCTAACTTATTTGATAATGACTGATTTTTATGTGTTAGTGAATGTAATTATGTGATAATTAATGGTTATGGATGATATGTGTTAATTAATATTGATGAATGTTGTGTGTTAATTAATGTTAATCAATGTTATGTGTTAATGAACATTATGTGATATTAATGAATGAATGCTATATTTTATTAATGGTAGAAAGAATTAATGAATGAATTTTATAAGATGTTAATGAGGAATTTAGAGTGATGTTAGGGGGGGGGGGAGGGGCCAAATGAGCTTCCACCTTCACGTGGTTGGCCCTGTTAAGTAGAGAATATTAAACTATTCTTGAAACCAAGCGAAGCTCAACAAGGTAACACACTTTTCAATATTTCATTATGTTGAACAATTAATCTTATTGAATAATGTATATTGAATCTTAATTGCAGGGTCCAACAGAGCCAACACAAACAACAACACCATGAGTTGTTGGGTATAATGAACTCCCATATTGTCTTGTCTTTACACGAACAATATGAGTTGCTTATAGTGTTGATATCCAAGGTGGGACTGCAAAAGTTATGAATATGCCTCATCCATGTAAGTTTTTTTATTACAACTCCTAATTCTTGACACTAAACTTTTTGTTCTTGATGTTTTTCACTAGTTGTCATAACCTCTGACTTTGATGCTTGTGCCTTAATAGAACTAGATGTTTCTTGTATGCATACTTGGTCAAGGACTGCATTATGATGCTATAGGGCTACAAACTAAGATTATTTATTGTATTGAGTTGCACATTTGACATGAGTTGCCCTATGACTGCTATGCACATTTATGTATATACACTATTTCTTGTCTATATATTGATATTAATTTGGAGAAAATATTACAAAACTCAGAGTATTCTCCATAAGACTACAAAAAAGCTCAAATAAATTGCTGCAGTGTTTTCTTACAATTACTTGCGATCATTTTTTTAGGAGTCCTGGTATCCATTTATAATAGTATGGATGCATACAAGCTCTGGACCCTTCAAAAGAAATTTTGTTACAAACAACTGGTTGTTTTCAAGAAGCGGTTATAAGTCCTTTTCAGCAACTGCGGCTTCCTCTGCTTGTTGTTCTATTGCAACCTCCTATAACTGCTCCCGAGCATCTTCTATCTGTCCCATATACTTACCTTTCCACTCCTGATACACATCATCACTAGGCCAAGTAAAACTAGCAATCTTCTGTTTCATATCTTCTAGCCGCTTCCAAGTGACTTGTACATGCCCAATCTTTGTTTCTATGAAACCATAATGAGATTTCACTTTTTCAATTTCCTTAATTGTTTGGACAAATAAGGATGTGTCATTAGTACTAATAATCTGATTGATCCTTAGGGACAAATTGTGGTCCACCTCCTTTAACCAAGTCTTCTCTTCCTTTAGCTAGACAGGACCAATGAAACCTCCTAGAAACATTTCAAATTTATGATTTGCATATTCTTTCCTATAAATTTGGGCTTTTCTTTTTATACCTGCTCCTTCCACTGAAAGAATATTCATCTCTTTTATAAACTCACATGTGGACCTTAGATTGTCATTCTCTTCTGCATCTGCATGGGAAGAACACATGAGCTCTAACTCTTTACCTCTAGGCACCCACTTATTCAGGATTGGTTCCAAAGTGGCTTCTTCTTCTCTCAATTCGATCAAAATCTCAAGAATCCTCTTCATATTTATGTATACATTGGAGGTTTTGACTGAGTCAACAAACTTCAAGATGGTGGCTTTCACCTTCTCCTCATATTTGTTTGCATACAATGTCTAAGCTTCTTTCAATTTTTCCAACTCATGTTGGACATTTTCAGGTAATTGGGAACTAGAAGGCATAGGAGAAGGGGGATATTCAATGATGGGACTAGTAGGAGGGGGTCTTGTTGGAGAGGAGGCTATCATGAGTGTAGAAGATTCATCGAGATGATATTGACCTGTCAGTTGACTCTAGAGTCTAGCGATTATGCTGTCTCTATTGGCTATTCCTTCTTTAGCATCATTGTAAGCTTTTAAAATAGTCTCCAACTTCAATTGGAGATTATCCTTTTCTTGTGCCTCTTTCTCTACCACTGCAACACTAAATTTTGTAGTCTCTAGGACTATGCTTGCAGCTTCCACTACCCCTATGTCTTGGACTCTTTTAACTATCATGCCTCCTAAGAGGCTAGAATCTGATGCATCCTTCCTTCTTTTGTTTTCATCCTTCTTTAAAGACCACATGACAAGAGCAACATTATCTTTTCTGAATGTCACTCCTTCCATAGGCTTTGTTTCTTTCCTCACTGCATCAAGCACTAAGGCATCAGCTATATCCCATTCAGGGAGAATCAACACACCAGCCTTTGCTACCATTTCTCTTCCTTTCTCAGTGGTAATTGCTTTGAACTCCTCCATCATTTCTTGCTTAACCTCTTCTTCTACCTGAGTTGTAATTTTAAGAGGCTGTTCACTTTTCCTCTGTTCACATCTATTCTTGAATTGATCAATATTTTGCTTCCATAAAAACTGTATAAAAGCTCCTGATGTGACAAAATTACTGTCAGCTAGAAATTCTTCACTAGATTGCTTAACAATAAGGTCCATTTCTTGGCCCTTTAACTCACCATCAGTCAAATCCATTTCAACATTAGGTGGCTCTTCGGGCATCTCCTCTTGGGTCTCCTCATAGGTATAGGCAATCTCACTGAGACTCCCTAACTGCAATAATTGTTCAGCCACAGCTTGTTCATCTCCAATGTGGATAGGAGACTGAGATGGAGAATATTGAGGCTCATCAGTTTCAATTTCCTTTCCCACTCTCTGCTTCTTAGGGGAATCTTGGATGTCAATGACATCTTCAATTTTCCTCTTCCCTTTTGAAGTGGAAGGCTCACCTGTCAATGGTATTATCATAGTGTACTTTGACCTTTTGTGCATTACATAGTCACCACGTGGGATATCTCTAGCAAAGGAAGGCTTAGCCAATACCATCTTAGCCTTATCAGGCTCATTTTGCATTATGTCCTCCCTCTTTTCTTTTAAGGTCTACATGAGATCTTCAAAATAAAGAATCAGGAATTTTATTTTCTCCTCAAATGGATTGAAGCTAGAAAGGGGGTCATAGCCAGTGTCAAATTGATGGATAAAATCAAGGGTTTTCTTATATGCCACCCACTTCTCCTTCCTCAGTTCTTTCTCATCTAAGATGAATTCATTTCTAATCAAATCTTCTGGGAATTGAAAGTGATGTGGCCTACCTCTGCACACTGCTCTTTTTCTGAACATGCCATTGAAAAAATCCTCGGGGGCTGCACATCTTGATACTACAGTAGACAGCCTATATGGCTTAAAGAATTCTTCAAAAAATCTCCATCCACCCTTAGTGATCACAAAATGGTGAGCCATGGTAATAGTTGGGAAAATAGTCCCTTTACCTCTATTGGTTAGCTCTGCTTCTTGTACTCCCCCAATTTGTCTGAGGACTTCTGCAATCCCTATCTTCAATGGGACCCGATAGGGTAGTAAAAAGGGGGTGCCTCTAAATCCAAACACTCTAAAAATAGTAGACATAGGGTACAAATATATGTCTCCCCAATTGTGAACAATCTTGATATCCTCTACAAACTCCTTTGGTCTAAGAAACTCCAAAAGAGCCTTAGGAATTCTAGGGTTTTCTCTACATAGAAGAATCCTAATTTTAGATGCAAAGCATCTATCAAACTTTAAATAACTTGCATCTTATCTATCCCAAGATAGAACAATACTCCACAATTGCACTGGCATCTTCTCTTTATCCTTGACCTTAATCAGGTCCATCTCCTTTCCAAAATAATCAGCCCCTTTGAACAGAAACATATGCATTAACATGGAGTACCATTCAAATGGCCTATCCACCTTACCATTTTTTATTCCTACTAGCCCTTTATGAATTACATTAGCAAGGTATGAGGCATAATCAAATGTTATTGCTAGGGAGGGGCTTAGAATTTGTGCAATCATTAACATATAATGGGTTGGCATATTCTTTTCAGCATCCTCTCCAAAAATCTGGCATAATGCCCAATACATACCCTTAGCTCTCAGAGTGAATAGGTTGAGAGAGAATGGTTCCATTGTGCTGGGGCTTACAACTGTTAACCCCCCTATCTTTACAAAGAATTCTTTCAATGGGCCACTTCTAAGATGATCCCTTTGTGTGTTGTAAACCTGGGCTAACGACTCAAAGTCAATAGGTTCTAACAAATTGGAGGACTCATTGAGTTTAAACACTTTCATAAATTCATCTTCATTTATCTCAATCAAGACTGATCCCTTTATGTTCCTGATGCATCTTGCCACAAAGTCATAATTATGTGCAATCAGGGCTAACAGATCTACATCCATAAAAACACCTAGGACCACAAGCTTTCCTACATCCTACTCCCATATGCCATTCAAAGGAGCTGGGGAATTCCTCTCCCCAAAACTAACTTTGAAGAGTCCTAAGCCTGACAATCCTATTCCAGGGTCCCTCAACCAATTACCCTTATCATAAAGGCCATCTCCAATTTTTAGATGAGGGTTTTTAGGTACTAGCTCTTTGGCCTTAGCCCCAACATTGGTGGACATGGTTAATTGCTCTAAAAAATCAACACAGATATTTCGGTCCTGGTAATTCACTTTCCCTATAAATTCTCTTCTGGGTGCTATTCTGGTCAAACAATTATACCACTAGAATCTAGCACAGGCCTCTAATGAAGTAATTCACATAGCAGTATTTGAGAACAAACCAAGAGTTATCAAGAAAAGCACAAGCAACCTAATTATTCGCCTGAAGAAAATTGCTCTGCAACAATTAGCTCTGCAACAAACTTTGATGAAACAATACTTAGCAATCAAGTTGATGCAAACTAAAAAGGGAAAGTTGGCATTTAAGTTTTTAGAAATTAACTCTACATGCTTCGGCATTCTTTTCAGAATTAAATTCACCAAATCAAATTCAAAACAGGCTCCAACGGGTCAATATTTCTCTAAGTCTTTCCTCTGTTTCACTCTTTCGCTACTTCACAAAACATAAAACCCATGCTCTTTTCTTTCGTGAAACAATGTTGGTCATTGGATCTCAAGAACTTACATCGCCTTTATCTCCATTTAATTTCTTTGCTTAAGTGTCGGGCCCTACCTCCTTTTTGCCACTTCACGGAGTTTAACAGTCATGCACTTTTCCTTCGTGAGGCCGCGCCAAGCATTAGATCAAACTCAAATCACCCGGCCTTTAACTCCAACCGGGACCGTCAATCCTTTTAACTAACCACGCCTCATCTTGACGGCTAACGGTTTTCACCATTTCGTTGAGGTTAAGCTGCGGGCATCTTCGGGTCACGAAACAATAAGAAGTGTTGGATCAATCTTGAGATGAATGCCTTTTAAGTGGGCCCTTTATCTGGGAATTACTTACCCCACTTATTATCCGGTTAATAAATGCCACATGGCAGTCGACCATTAGCCCTAGAAACTCCTTTTGGTTCCACCCTTAATCCGCCATGTGTTCCCTTTTACTATTCCCACATAATTGTCGGTTACACCTAGACAGGCCCTTAACCACTTTTTTAAACCACATGTCACGTCACTCCTCTGTGTGATTTCCACCTATCTTTCACGACTTTGCAAACATTATTCTTCATTTGGCTTGCAGCCACGAGAACCGTTAGATCAAAATAGACCTGATTTGCTTTAACTTCATACCATGCCTGTCCCTTGGGCCCATCAGCCTTTTTGCTACTTCACAATGACTAACTTGCTAGCATCTTATCTTCACAAATTCACGCGAGCTGTTAGATCTCAAGAACTTGCTTGTTGTTTACTCTTTTTATGACAACCTTGCCCAGACCCACTACATACCGCCAACTCAGTGCCTTGTCACCGCCATGTCATCGCCAACTGGGGTTACCACATTTACTACCACTCTTAGCGAGACCCTCCACCTTTTCGCTATTTCACTGAAGGTATAGCTCGTACATCTCCCGGCCACAAAACAATGAGAAGCCATTGATCTTTTTCCAAGCTCTACAAAAAGTGGCAGTTGTTATGCCACGTCACTCCTCCGTGTGATTTCCACCTGTCTTTCACGACTTCACAAACATTATTCTTCATTTGGCTTGTAGCCACGAAACCACGAGAACCGTTAGATCAAAATAGACTTGATCTGCTTTTAACTTCATGCCATGCCTATCCCTTGGGCCCATCAGCCTTTTCGCTACTTCACAATGACTAACTTGCTAGCATCTTATCTTCGCGAATTCACGCGAGCCATTAGATCTCAAGAACTTGCTCGTTGTTTACTCTTTTTATGACAACCTTGCCCAGACCCACTGCATACCGCCAACTCAGTGCCTTGTCACCGCCATGTCATTGCCAATTGGGGTTACCACATTTACTACCACTCTTAGCGGGACCCTCCACCTTTTCGCTATTTCGCTAAAGGTATAGCTCGTGCATCTCTCGGCCATGAAATGACGAGAAGCCATTGATCTTTTTCCAACCCGATCATTCTTTAACCAAAGAAGACCGCTTATCTCTGGGACCCGCTAAACCCTTTCGCCACTTCACGAAGGTTAAAACACATTCAGCTTGATCTTACGAAACCACGTTGTCCGTCCGATCAGATGAAACTTGATCAGTGTTTAGCTTTGGTCCAAACCTATATGTCGGGTCCACCTTCGCCTTTCGCTACTTCGAGGAAACTAATTTTCGAGCACTTTTTGGTCACGAATCAACATGGGCTGTCAGATCAATAGAAAATTGCATGATACTTAAAAGGCCCGACGAACATTAGAAAAGGCAGATTAAAAGTGAACAAGAATAAAATATTTAAAGGGACCACCTAGGTAAATGACAAGGGGAGAACACTTTTATGATAAATGGACCCATCACTTAAGTGAATAGTATAATAACACCAAATTAGAAACCAAAAGGGCTTTTCTCAGGTATTATTTTTTTTATATCGATGATAATTATTACTTTTTTTTATAAAAATGGTCATCGTCAGAATTATGACAAATACCAAGCTTTTGATCGATGACTTCTTTGACCATCGGCAGAGTCCATTGGATTGTCGAATTTCCAATGGGCATGGCATCATCGACCAATCTGACATCGAGTTTTCGACGGTGGATTTTGTCGACACTCCGACAAAAATTCATTGAAAATCCGACAAAGGGTCGTCGGAAATCAGCTCCGAATGTACTAGTGCGGTATGATGAGATGTAGTGAACCGGTGTCAGGGTTTCACTAAGTGTGACTACCGATTGGTAGTCTTAGCTCTAAGGTTTCTAGTTTGGCAATCTAGCTTGTGCGGTGCAACCGATGATATTCTATGATGAGTTAGCTAAGAAATAAGGATGAGATCCAGATGCCACATCAGTTTTGTGCATGTGAAGGATTTCCTTGAGGATCTTGCATGTGAAGATCGACTGCATTAAATGTCTACCTTAGGAATGAATATTCTTCTTAGCGGTATGAGAAGAAAGTGTGATGGGTTACTGATTTCTATGTGCATTTAAGAATGTATGATGCAGATTGACTTGTGATCTATTTAAGATTGTTTCATTCTATAAAAAGTGTTTGGACAGTTAGGATTGGACCGCTTGTAATTGTAAACCTAAGATGCTTAGGGTTTAGGGTTTGTGTTACCAACCTTATTCTTGTCTATAAGGTTGATGAATTACATTAAATTCAGTCCACATGTTACCGACCTAATTCAAATCCACATGTTACATTAAAGTCGGTCCATAACCCAGATCAACCGAGACCCAATATAGGTCCACACGCTACAACAATGATCTCCATCTGCCAAGTCTCAAACATGATCACCAACAACATCCTGGAAATCCACCAGAAGCTGCACCAACATCACTTATACAATTCATCAAAGATCTTCATCAAAAGCTCTTTTAATGAAACCCTCACTGGAACCAGAAGCCAAGCTTCCAAGAAAACAGGATAGCATATGATCATCAGACCAAAACCAACTAACCAAATATGAGCATGAGTATCACAAACAAGCCAATTCCATCACCAAACTATACTGGAGCCTACCAAATCATGTCGGCTCCAAATCAACTAGAAACCACTCAACCTACCGGGACTAGATGGTGAAGTTTGATGTCAGGGTTTCACTAAGTGTGACTACTGGTTGGTAGTCTCAGCTTTAGGGTTTCTAGTTTGGCAATCTAGCTTGTGCGATGCAATCGATGATATTCTATGATGTGTTAGCTAAGAAATAAGGATGAGATTGAGATGCCATGTCAATTTTGTGCACGTGAAGGATTTCCTTGAGGATCTTGCATGTGAAGATTGACTGCATTAAATGTCTACCTTGGGAATGAACATTCTTCTTAGCGGTATGAGAAGAAAGTGTGATGGGTTACTGATTTCTATGTGTAGTGAAGAATGGATGATGCAGACTGACTTGTGATCTGTTTAAGATTGTTTCATTCTATGAAAAGTGTTTGGACAATCAGGATTAGACTGCTTGTAATTGTGATGCTTAGGGTTTAGGATTTGTGTTACCAAATTAATTCTTGTCTATAAGGTCGATGAGTTTTGATATTGTAAGTATTGGTAAAAGTTGTGTGTATCCAAGTGATGAGATACTTGCCAGACCAATGAGTGAAAACTGCAGAGTGTGATTGTAGAGTAGAGGAACTGAAAAGGATCTACCTTAGCATATAGTGTTGTTATCAAATCAGAGTTTTACCTGCTGTCTTCTAACCATTTCAATAGAAGGAAAATCCCTTTGCCAGGTAGCTTTAACAAGCTTACTATAAATCCTCTAACTAGGTGACTCGAGTTCATTGAGTTCTTTAAATCATCTAGCAAGGTAACCTTAATAGGGTTTCAACCTTTAACAGGGTATATAGCCATCCCTTAACCGGGTGATCTTTAACAGGATCAGTTCCTAGTAGAACCTTATTGTAAAGTCTTTAACTGGACTAGGCTCCTAACATAGCGAGCTTCAAAAGACTTTAAAACAAGCTTGTGGGTATTCATCCCCACCGTGGTTTTTCCCATTTGGGTTTCCATATGAAAAATCTGTGTCATGAGTTGTGCATTTTTCATGTAATGATTAAGCATTTTTTGTTTAAGTGATTTTGCATGCAGAGATAATGGTTATGGTATTGCTGACATACCACATGCATATGTTTATGGGTGAAGTAGTTATCAAGTATTGAATGTATTTGAAGTGTTCAATTTTATAAGTTTATGTTGTCTGAAGTCTTACTATGTTTAACCAGTATTGCCATGTTTAAGTTCAGTAATGAAGACAACTGGTTAGCATTGTTTTAACCTGATAAGTTGCTGAGGAGTTTTTGTATGTATTGATTCACCCCCCCTCTCAATAGTTAGGGTATTTGTTGTTCATCATTATTCATCAGGAAGATATCCAGGTCGACCTCATAAGATTACATTTACCAATGTAGGAAAATGAAACGTGTAACTAGGTCGGCCCTAAGAATTAAAGAAATCTTTCTGAAAAATAACAAACAAGAGGTGCGGTTCAGCAGGAAGGTTGACCACATGCCAAAGAACAACGAACAAGACCCAAAATAGATCCACATGCCAAGAATCATGTCGGTAATGAAGGAAAACCAACTGGGAAGGACAAGAACTATCCCAAAACCCAAAAACAGTCAACCAAAAGTGATAATTGACTGGAAAAGATCCCAAATGAACTGAAAATATGGAATTAAGAAAATGAACTAGCCTGCAAACTAAAAATAAGATCTGCCACAAAAAGTAAGCAACTACTGGTACCAACCGGTTAGAAAACAGAAAACTGCATAAAGAACTAGACAAGAACAAAACTAAAAGGAAATATTTTTGGTTGATGCAATATTTCTCATTGACCGGGGATGCTCTACATCAAACAACCCAGGTAGAAAAAGATGGTCCATGAGAGGCAACTCATGAACATCTAAAAGGATTCAGAATAAAGATCTTATGCTCATTTCTGATCCAAACATCTTCTTTATCTGCCAACCTCTGCTTTAGCTCCTCTGGTTCCTCAACCAGCTTCTCTAACCCCTGAATTTATTTGTTTCTCTTCCTTTTCTTCAGATCTGCACATTGTCTCTATTTATTGCTCTCTTTCTTCTACAATTCTGATTTATTTCTGCCACAAGACTTCATCCGGTTTGTCACCATAAGCTCTATGTCATCCAGTTCTATCTTTCCATCAGGTTCATCTGTCAGATCCTTCTGCAAACACATGTCACCCTTTGGTATAACCTCTACAACCGGTTCTATCAGATCTTTCTTCAAGTCACCTTCCGGTATAACCTCTTCCACTGATTTCTTTGTACTGCAACTTTTCTCTGGACTCATATTCTTCACCTCCTTCTCTTTCTCCTTCAAAGAAATCAATGTGAACTTATGCCCATCCTTCTCAATAGTGACTACGTTTCTTCTACAATCATAAATAGCTCCTCTATCAAACTGCCAAGGTTTTCCCAACAAGACATGACAAGCACTCATAGATACAACATCACACAAAACTTCATCCTTGAAAGGCCCAATATTAAAATTTACCAAACACTGTTCCTTTACTTTTATCTTTTTATCATCTTGCAACCAACTTACCTCATAAGGACAAGGATGCTCAAGCCTCTTCAATCCAAGCTTCACAACCATCTCCTTAGATACCAAATTGTCAGTACTTCCACTATCTACAATAACCTTGCAACACTTACCACTTGATTTGCACACAGTCCAAAAAAGACTCTTCCTCTGAGTAGATCCGGTATCCTTTCTTCTGAACATAAGGGATTCTCCTTGCTTCGGTGCATAGTCAGATCCAGTACCTTCACCTTTTGGTTCCTCATTCGCCACAAAACTTCTTTCCACTCCCTGCTTACATTCATATAATCTATGTTTAGTTTCTCCACACTTGAAAAATTTGCCAGGAAACTCTCTATCGGTATTGTCAGTGCCTTTCCTCTGTGTCTTTTGTTCTGGTTCTTTACTCCACTTAGGTTTTGATTCATCTTCCTCAACCGGTTTCTTCATACTGTCACTCATCTATCCTTTGAATTTCTCCTTCCCTCTATTTGATTGTCTTCTTCTCATCTTCTCCTCAACCTTCAAAGCACACTGGTAAGCTTCTTCAACTGTGGAAACCCTCAACATACTCATCTCATCCTGAATGTTAAATGCAGGTCCATTTATGTACCTCACCACCTTTCCTCTGTCCATCTCTCTATGTCCAGATCTAATCACCACCTTGTAGAACTCCTTAGTATACTCCTTCAAAGTCATGTTTCTCTATTTTAGGTTCTACAACTTCCTAAAAAAATCCAATTCATAGTCTCCTGGTATGAACTTGGCCTTCAATCTTGTAACCATTTGTCTCCACCGGGTGATCTTCAATTCATCATTCTCTACTCTATCTTTCTATAATTCTTTCCACCATAAGGCAGCATGTCCTTTCAACTTAGTCTGTGCCAACTGGACTCTCTGTGGGTCCTTGACATCCTCAAACTCAAAGTAATCCTCCAAATCTCTGATCCAATCGATCAAATCCTCCAGGTTCAGCATTCCAGAAAAGTTGGAAACTTTAACTACTCTTAGGAATCTTTCCTCTCTTTCATCCTCTAGTCCTTCATCTTCTTCAAGCTCTTCACTGGCTTCTTCATATTCATCCTCCAATTCAGGGTTTCTTCGCAAACTAGCCAAAGCATTTCAGATTTTGTTCCTCACTTCATTCTTTAATTCTTCCATCATCTACTCTACCCTTCGGGGGTTTGTCCTCCTTGGATGCATCTCCTCTTCCACTCTAGTGAACTGCCTCAACTCAGCAATCTGACTACCCATTTCAATTGCCTCCCCTCTACGATCTGACTACTGGTTTCAATTGCATCCCCTCAGTGATCTATTGAACACATGCGCAACCTGCCTCCAATTGGCAATCTATCCACCCAAAGGAATTCCTCAATGTTCGTAAGCAATTCTTCCACCAACCAGTCCATAACTAGCTCTGATACCACTTGATGCAACCATAACCGGTAAAACCCTCAAAGAGAATCAACTGGCTTATGCAGCAAGAGTAACAGAAGGAAAGCAACAAGAAAACATAACAAGATTACATAAAATAGATCATATTATTGCTTTAGAACTTTCGACAACCATCCGGCTATCATCATATAATCATCAAAGAACATTCAGTAGTTAACTGGTTACATGTAGGCTATTAGCTAGATACAATCCAACTAGGACTCTAAGAATCAATCGGATCACAAAATACAAATCTCAATCCTTATTCTCAATTCTACTTCCTCTGCCCCTACAAATGATTACATAACATCATATTTATACCCACTAGAACATATCTGGGGCGGCCTTATAAGATTACATTTACCAATGTAGGAAAATGAAACATGTAACTAGGTTAGCCATGAGAATTAAAGAAATATTTCTTGAAAATAAAAACCAAGAGGTGTGGTTCAGCAAGAAGATCAACCACATGCAAAAGAACATCGAACAAGACTCAAAATAGATCCACATGCCAAGAATCACACCAGTAATGAAGGAAACCAACCGGTAAGCACAAGAACTATCCCAGAACCCATAAACAATCAACTGAAAGTGATAACTGACTGGAAAAGAACCTAAATGAACTAAAAATATGGAATTAAGCACATGAACTAGCTTGAAAACCAAAAATAAGATCTACCACAAAAATCAAGAAACTACCAGTACCAATCAGTAAGAACACATAAAACTGCATAAAGAACTAGACAAGAACAAAACTAAAAGGAAATATTTTTGGTTGATGCAAGATTTCTCATCGACCAGGGATGCTCTTGCATCCTAGAATTGGAGAGGGAGGTAAGATAACCTTACCTAAACTAGCATAACACTATGTCACCTCCCAATTTCTTTTAAAATTGATTTTTATTAATAAACTTATTAATCTATTTTCCATTTAATTGTGCAAACTTGGTTAATATATCAATATCTCCAAGTGCGCTTTTTATTTTATTTTTCTATGCCTCATATTAGTTTGTAGGCTGATTTATTATTTAATTTAGCTCACATATATATTGTCTAGTCATAAACATCCAAAAAAAATATATTGTATTTTATATTCAACATTGCATAACATGGAGAATATCTTTCATAAAAATTTGAACACAAATGATATACTTCAAATGCAACATAAAAAAAACATAAAGCATAATTTCCATGATAACAACTATTAAACCATATTAAGAAAGGTTGACCATACCTAAAGAATTATGAAGAACAATGGTGATGACCATTCCAAGTGGCCAAGCACATGCAATTTTACCTACAGAGGCAACTATGTCAGTTAGAAACATTACAAAACCTCCTAAATAGAGGTTCTTGATAAATACGTTAAGAAAATAACATCTTTTTATAAAGAAAACATCATCATAATGGGCAATGCCATGTCTTATTTCTACTATTAAGTTTGAGACAAAAATATAGCATAGTGTTTTCTCTTGTCATAGTGTAGCGTCATACATTATATCCTCATAAAATTTAATATTTATTTGGGCCTCACTTTAGTGTTTCTACCTTCTATGACCTAATTATGCCTAATTCTACTAACATTAGTTTCAAATATGTAATCCTTATTCTCTGCTTTGATTTCTAACCTTTGATTTAGCTTAGATGGATTGGTCAAGGGAACCTACCACCCTTGACCTCTTAGTTAGGGATATCTAGTGCCCTTGTCTTGACCAAAAGGGCCCATTTTATAATCCTCTAATAGTTGAGAAATTTTGAGTGGGAACCTAATTCTCGTGTTGGCCTTCTTCATAATTTTCAATACGTTCCATGAAGATAGGTATAAAAGAAACTATTACCTCCTCATTTGAGACATCTCTCATTTACACTCCTCAAGATAAATTCAAATTAAAGTGTGCAATAAATCAAGCATCATTATAGGGGATGACCCCACAATGTAGTGGTTATCTACGAGCCTCATATATGGGAGGTCTTGGGTTTGAGTCTGCTCAATCCCCATGTGTCCCACACACGTGAAATGGAGAGATAAGGTGATGCCTGGGTATGGAAGACAAGATGGAACAAGGAGTTATACGAGTGTTAATGTCAAATAAATATAAGGATGAGGCCCCTCTAAAATGTGGTCTCACTGGTTCATAGCTCCAGTCAAAAGTGATTCAGCTTCGACCCATTACCAAATTAAAAAAATAATCAAGAATCATTATAGCAGTGAAGGAGAGGTCAAATATTCATATTTAAAGAATTCAAGATGACGTCCATTATTAATTTCTTATGAAGATATCCATGAATCCATACATGACAACATCAAACTTCTTATGAAGACTTCAAGACAAAGAAGATTCATAAAGTATAACATTTAAATTAAGCATTTGAATTTTAGATCTAGCCTCCACCCTATCAAAGTACACTTTCATTTTCATTTCAATTCATCATATAATTGTTGTGTCATAAAATTGTGACCCTTGCAATTTTTGACCACATTTGGATCTTTGCATTGGCAAAAGAATCCCTAAGCCTGATCGGAGACCCGAAACATGTTCATGCCACCAACAACTTGCATTTTCCATCACTTTGCATTATCTCTTAGTTGCTTTTTGTCCTAAATTAGGGAAGTTAAGGGGCGTGGTACCCCTATCTCCCCTATGACAGGGGCATGACACCCTTGTCCTGGTCCTATTTTGGGCCCCCTTTGGTCCTATCTTGCATTGGGCTTGTCAATTGTTGAGCGAGAAAAGTTTCTCTATGTCGGCCTAAGATGGGAAATTACCTAAACACCCCTAATTGACAAGTATATAAGGATAACTTCCTCTCCTATTTGCAGAGGTTTGACAGGTGGATCATAAGATGATAAGCAAAGTCGATCATAAGAATTCAAGCATTGAGCATTTCAAGTCTCCTTTCAAGGCTAGGTGTTGCATCCAAGACAAGGATTCAACCATTGAAGAGGAGATTTCTACCAACATTCAAGACATCCTATTTCACATATCCATTCAACAAAATTCATCTACAAAGGTATCAACCTTTCAATTACATCCCCTTGAGGTCAATTTACTTTAGACATTTTCTTTCATTTACTTACAACATTTTTCAACCACTTGGTTAGTTCCAAAATGGGGTTGACCTGAAGGCAAACCCCCAATCCCAACAACATTTTCCTCTCTTTTCTGTGTGTAGATGGTAGGTGTGCAGCTGTAATTGTAGGTTTAGGCTTCATTTCCAGAGATAGAAAAACCCTTTTTGGCGCGTGGATTTTTTGGAGGACCGGGTGCAACTTCAACTCGGTCCCTACAACTTTTTCTTAGATTTGCAAGGAAGCTTCGTCTCGACATTCTAATGCTAATTCCAAGTGCACAGCTTCATCCTGCATCTCTATCTCAAGATATAATTACTTCTTTGTCATTTCTACACTTAGTCTGAATTTTCTTAATTCAACTAGTCTATTATAAAAGAGGGTTAATTTAATTTCCTAATACATTCCAAATTTCCTACAATTCACTTGGTGTTCAATCTCTTTCCATTGGGATTGGATCTAGTGAATTCAACCCCTCTTTTAAATGTAATGTGTGTGAAAAATTGAAGGGAATCCTTTGTGAAACTTTCATCCCTCTTTTGAGGGGAGTAAATCTTTCCACTTGATCTTCAAACCCGGGGTTTGACCTAGGCAAACCCCTATCAACCCAACAATATTTTTGTTCTTGTGTGTGCAAGTGATATATTATAGAGACAATAAATATAGATCTAGAAAGTGTAGATTAAGACACACAAGACAAAATTTTAAAGAATTAAAAAGACTAGGTGAAGGCTACCTAGCATCATTTTTGACAAAACTTTAGGGAGTTACTAAGAGTAACATCCTGATTCTGAAACTATTTCTATTGTTTGCATTCAACACTTTTGGGTTAAGGTCACCTAGCATATTTGTCCAAAATTTCCAAGGCCAAATTTTAGCCACAAGTTCCTCTTTGCTTCCCATTTCTTGATCTATACTTTATATTTGCACATCTATTCTAAAATTGTCTATGCATGCAGATCATTGTCAATTTTTCATCCTCAATCCTAGTTATTGCATTCAATTCATATCATTCCAAAATTGATTTCAACTACAAATAGGTAAATGAATCTAATTTGTGCTCAACCACATTCCCAATAGGTTTTGAGGCTATAACTATTGAATATTATTTACCTAAATGTGTTGTTGTGAAATGGGTTACATTCCTAGCTTACATGCTTAAACTAGTGAAACCCATTTTCTAAAAATTACATTTTTGGTGAACCTGACACATGTCTCATGTTTGCATTAAATTTTGATTTTCAATTTTACATTGGATTTGTATGCATTTCATTAACTCATATTTTCATTCATTTCTAAAATATATCATTTATGTACTTGCATTACATCCATTTAGAGGTCCAATTTACCAAAACCTTAATATTTTTATTAGTTTGACTTGTGTATTGCATAATTTCTGATTTATATGCTCAGATCTGATTTTTATTGCATATCATTTTCAAATTTAGAAGGATTCATTATTCAAATTTATCATTTCTATAGTTATTTTTCCTAATTAAGTGGTTGATTTATCATTCTATTGGGAAATTGCATTGTTTGAACATTACTTTTTGCATTATCAATTGTAGGAGAGGTATTGCGAGTACAAATGTATTTCATTATCTTTTCCCTCTTTGTGTATGACTTTCATGACCTTTTTCCCTAAGTCCAATATCTCAATGAGAAGAAGTTATAGACTTATGGTTTCCCAAAGTTTAAATACCAATGGTATTGAGCCTAAGTTGACTAACCTATTCCATGGAAACTTGGGCGGATCTTCTATTGCTACACAAGACATTCCTAACATTGTGGAGAACTATTCCCCTCATGATTCTCATGATAATAATGAATCTTTAACTCAAGTGACTATTAACCAATTAGGGAAACCATGATTTGAATAAACTTCAATGATGGATGAGTCAAGAAAACTTCTATGGAGCAGAAGTCCCCTTGATTGAGGATTTGAGGAAAATTATTCAAACTAATGAACATGATGTGAATTGTGGATAGTAATGTTATGGCAATTAAAATTTGTGCCAAAGTGTTCAATCATTCCAATTCTAAAAATCAAGATGAGAATTCCACTCCTACATCTTTTCCTAATGTGCCTACATATACATCTTCCATCATGGTTACCTCTACACAAAATGTTAATTCTACACATATTAGTAATGAGGAGAATCATTTCAATAAATACTCCTATGTACCTCCTTTTATTATCCTTCCATTTGTTTCCCAATCATCTCCTTTACTCACCTATCATAATGGTCCACCTACTTACTCCAATGCTCCACCTACCTATCATATTGTTACACCTCTATCACAATCCAATATGTCCAACCCTAATTCATCTATCAAAGCCACTATAAATAATTTGGCCAAAAGTGTTTCATCTTTTCAATAACAATTGGTTTCCATAATCCAATGCAAATTTAATGTCCTTACATGTGATACTGCTAACCCACTTTTTGATGACATCATTCGTACTCTTGTCCCACAATACATGGATGTACCCCATTTGGAGACATGCAATGGAAAAGGTGACCCCCAAACTCATGTGAAAAAAATTCAAAATTTGTGTAGTGACTTCTTGTATGATCATAGATTCATGGAAAAACTATTCGTTTGTACATTAAAAGATAAATATTTTTAATGGTTTTGTTCCTTGCCTCTTCCCTTAATTGATTATTTTCATAAATTGTCTAATTCATTTGTGCAACATTTCCAAAACAATATTCATCCTCAAATTACTTTAACTCATTTGATGCATTGTAAGCAAAAAGTTAAAGAAAAAGTGATTGATTTCATTTGTAGATGCAAATATTTGCATTCACAAATTGCTTATCATGTGCCTAATGGTGATATTTGTTGTTGCTTATATCAGACTCGGTGAAAACATGGGATAAACCCTACAAATTTTGTGTGATTTGTAGATCACATACTCTAAAGCATACTTACCTAGGTACAAGTCATGTACTCTCGAGTATAGTTCATCTCAAATTAATTTCTTGTCAAGCGTCAAGGTCCTAAGTCATCATATTTGGTAGGTTTTAATGTCTAAAAGTTAGGGTTTTAAAATTGTTTGCAATGTTGAGTCTCAGAACACGACTTACAAGATGAGTTCATTTTCCTTTGTAATCAAGTATCAAAGACCTGATTGCAATTTTTGGTGCAGTAATTACCACTAAGTGGTAAAACCAAAATAGGTTTTAAACTCTTCTAATCTATTTTCAAACTCATTTTGACTTTTTTAAGTGACATTATTTTTTCTTGTGCTTGTTTCCTCTTCACCGAAGTGATCATTGTTTTCATGTTTGAGGATTAGAGAAGCAAATTTTTTACATAGTTAGAGGTATAATCAATTTATCCTGCCATTTTACTTGTTTTCATTTTTCATGTTAGGAATTTATTTTGTTTCTAGGTTTCTTGTCGTATTTTGGAATTGGCTCTCAGAAACCCTCATGCTTTGCACTTTCTTTATATCTTCTTGAGATCCTCCACTTTTCATTTTGCAATCGGATATTAGAAATCCATTTATTTTTTTAGTTTGATAAACCTTCAAACCTTGTGATTGGGGTTTTGATACCTGATCACAAGAAATCATTGCAAACTACAAGTCATGAAATTACAAGGTATTGACCTTGTGATTCTCCTAAAACATGTAATCTGATCTATGAGACCTGACTAACATCACCCCTTTGCAATCAGGTCTCATAGACCCGATTACACTTGTAAGTATTACCCCACATGTATTTGAGTCTTTGAGACCCTTGCAAAGAAAGAATTATCCTTATAGTTAGGTCTCAAAGAACCGATTTCATGTCAAATATCACACATACTTGCAATTGAGTCTCTGAGACCTGATTGCACTTGATGTATATTATGTCTCAATTGAATCAGATATCTAAGACCTGATTGTAAGGTTTCACTGCATTACATTTACATACATGTAATCAGGTCTTAGAGACCCGATTACATGTACAATGTTATCTTTCATACTTGTAATCGTATATCTGAGACCCAGTTAAAATAATAAACTTTTGCACTTGCAAATTGGTCCTTGAGATCCGAATTGCAACTGTGACCCTACACTTAGCCCGTTTGAATTTTCCATGTTCGCCTCACTTTTCGTTAATCATCTTCGTTGACATGCACAATCTTTAAGATTCAATAAATCAAGGCATTGGCCTTGGTTTTTCAGCACTTCCATTCTAAGAGTATTGTTACACTATGGGCCTTTCATCTCAAATTTTCAAATAGAGTTCAAGTGTCTAAAGAACCAATTGCCACACCAAATAAAAAGATGAAATATAAGTACCAAAAGTATCAAAATGTCATCTCACCTTCTTTAGTAGATTCTAACACTAAAGAAGTCAAGGACACTAAGATAGGACATGTTGACATGTCAGAGTTTATTGAAAGAACTCAAAAGAAATCAATAACACCCGACATGTAGCAACTCCTTAATAGTCACATTCACTTGGCATCATCCTTCTTGGGGACAAATTTATAATTAGAGCTTGTTCTGGCTTGTGATGTTTAGTTTGACAGGGAAATGGGGACAATCAAAGATGATGATAGCAAGGTAATAATCAGGTTGGATCCAAAGACTATTAATAGAATTTTCAAGTTTCTAGCTCATCCTACACATGCTAACATCACAAAAGAACAAGCTCAAGCTCACTATAATCAAAATGAGGAATCATGTAAGAAGAACATCAATACTAATTGGATTTTCAAGCAAGAAGCCACAACCACTAAGTGGCCTAAGTTGTTCTATTGTAAGTTTAAAGAGGAGGTTAATGATATGATCACTCTCCTTAACTGGATCAAAGGATTGAAGAAATTCAATATATTTGAGACTTGGATGTACTTGCATATTTTCATCATGAAAAAGAGTTTTCAACAGATCTTCTAGGGTGAACTGATTAGTGATTCTATATGTGATAATCTCTCATAGGTTCCTACCACTCTCACTTTCTATATCAATTTATTTTTAGTGTACATTGTAGTGTCACTTAGGAAACTACAAAGTCTCACCACTAATGGTGATAGGATAAAGGTACCAAAATGGACATACTATGATTAGTTGACTTTGAAGATGAGTAGGCACCCTTATATAAGGGTTCATGATTCTTTCTATGGCATGTATATGTGTTATTTTGATAAGACACTTGAAAAGAGAAGAGTATCTAAAGCAACATGGAAGAAGGTTAATGAATATGTGCATTTTCTTACAATTTCCTACATTTGCATATATAAGCGTAGTTTGTTTTGATGATCATCCATATATACCCCCAAGGTATCCTATGGATAAAATTATCTTGATGGAGCTAGGAATACAAATGATGGTTGTTCATGCGAAGTAGTTGTCTACCCATAAAGAAGGTTTTATCATATCCACCCAAAATCCCCTAATCATTGGAGGGTATCCATTGTTGACCTCTGATCAAAAAATATTTTGACTATATGGGTATGAAATATTTGATAAAGAGGTCCTTCACTCATGTGCACTATGTGAAAGATATCTAGATTGATATTCACAAAAATGAAGATATCAGGAGGATGGATTACAATAGGCTCACTTTGGAAATTTTTTTGATCTAGATTTAGCTAACATTCTAGAGGACATGGTAGATAAAGAAGAGGTGGTTGATCTAGTTTATGAACAAAAAAGTCATTGTCCTCCTATCTAGTGGTCTCAGACTGAGTGTGCATCTGTCAAGGAAAGGTTTCAATCCATTCTAGCTAACACCAATGCTTGGTTGAAAAAAAAAGGCATAAAGTTGAAGAAGTTCAAAACCAGGTCTAAAGATGATACAACAAGGCCAGTTGGTCGTAGATTCGATTTGAGAACAATAAATTGGGAATACGCCTCTTCTTATAAAGGGACTAAGATCATAATCAATATTGGAAAAGTCAATAATAAATCTCAAGAGGATACATCTACTAAAGGAAATGGATAGATTGTAGTACAAGATATAGATCAAGGTGAAGAAGATCAAGAGAAGGAAGCACAAGAATCTCTAGTTGCATTGGATGTATAACCAACCCCTCATGATGCTCCTTAGGTATCTCCTCATGTAAATGTTTTTGTGTTACTAGTATAAACTAATATTGATTCCTTCTCCATGATAATGGTTACTCATGTAGTATTGATTGTGTCTATCTAGATTATTTCCTCCTCAACCATCGAGTCTATCTTAGACACCCCATGTAATAATCTAGACAATTTGTTTAATTCAAACATTTAATTCCTAAACTTGTTTGATGAATCTACTTTAGTGCTAGCTTCTACCATCATTAAATTTGATAAATTCTTGTCAAAGTCTATGCCTCATGCAGCAATAGAGAATATCTCTTATGTAGTGCACACTGTCACTTCACCCATAGTATCCACTATAGTACAAACTTAGTATGCCCCTTCCCAAATAATTGTTGAAGATATCCAAGAAGATTCCTTTGATATTATCCCATGGCTAAGTATTATCACTCCTACGAGAAAGGAAAAAGATATTTCTCCAGAGGAGTTTGATTTCAAAATTTTTGTTTCCCCTAAGCCAAAGGGTGCCAAGAAGGATAAGACTCTTGCCAAAGTTATGGTGGACAAGGAGAATAAAAAATGTGCTAAAGTGGTTGAAACTCCTCTAGATAAGAATGGTGAAGACATTTCACCTTCAAAATCCACATTCAAGTGGGTATATTTGGGCAAGCAAAACCATGAGATTACCAAGTATGATGCACACTTATTACTAGTTGCATTGATAGTAAGGCTTGATACAACCAAGAGAAAGAAGGATTTAGTGAAGAATTAGAATGCACAACTCATTTTAGTGCTTTAATAGACCACCAAATCTATTGAAATAGTTGATTTGTTAGCCTTATCTATTGTTAAAGAATCCATCAAAAAGGTTGAGAAATTTGGAGAAAAGGCAAGGGCAATAGATTCTTGGGCTAATTGATTATTGCAAAAAGGTACTCAAATTGTGAATAAATCTCTCTGAATGTTGACAAATTTGAAGTAGATTGAATCCGGCATGGGACACACTTGTTGGCATTTGCATGAAGATTGCATTGATGAACTATTATGTTGTCATTGATGTCAATTATAACCAGTAATGATGTTGTTATGATGTTGTTTTGCAATAGGTAGATGAGTTAGTGAAGGAAACTAATATTACTTAAGAAGCAGTGAGATCAACTGGTAACCCTACCTGTTGATGTGCCAAACCCTAACAGATGAAACTTGTTGAATAGGTTGTATTGATTTATGATCAAATGATGAACAGTAATGATTATTCCATGTATGCATATTGTATGTGATGAGTTTCAAATGGTTTTTGGCGTGTAGAGATTATGGTTTTATCTTGGGAATGAGCGAGTACATTGCATGAAGAGGAAACTACATGATGAGTTATAGGATTCGATGAAGCAGTGATCAAGGAGCAGTCGAGGTTGTCTTGAATAATGTGCAATGATTCTATGTAATTTAATGATCATACTTAAACTAATTTGTTTGTAAACTCTATGAGATCTTAGGTTTGTGATGTGTTACCAACCTATTGTTTTGCTTATAAGGTTGATGAGTTGTTTTGTTGTAGTGTTGGCAATTTTGGTTAAGTGTTAGTGTGATTGATTGTCGAGCCAGAAGGTGTATCTATAGTATGTGTAAAGGTAGATAGGAGAATGAAAAGCATCTGATCAAGCAGATTGGTGCTATTTACCAGATCAACAAACCTCTGTTGTTATCTAACAATTACAATAGTCGAATCCTTTAACTGGGTAAGCTTTAACAGGCTTAGTGCTATCTAAATCCTCTAACCAGGTGATCCATTAGCTTGGATTTGAAATCCTCTACTAAGGTTACTCCTAACAGGGTATTGCTTCTAATAGGGCATTATAGTCAATCCCTTAACCGGGTGGTCCCTAACAAGATCTATTCCTAACAGGACTTTTTGTAAAAGCTTTAACAGGCTTGGCTCCTAACAAGGAAAACTTCAGAAGAGTTCAGAATACTTGTGGGTATTCATCCCCACCATGGTTTTTCCCATTTGGGTTTCCACATCAAAAATCATTGTGTCAAGTGGTGAATGGTTCTTGTGCTTATGTTTGATATGGTTAATTTTCTTAGCTGTTAAATCGACTTAGATATGATAAGATGACCAACAATAATCTGAAATGTGCTTTTACTATTGTTAGTAAAGTATTTTGATGTTTTGGATAAATGGTTTGAGAGTTTCAGAGCTTTTATACTATTATTTTGATATGCCAATCAAACCGGTAAACTGTCAATGCTATTGAAATTTGTAGTTCGATGTTTGAACTAGTTAGTTCAGAGATTGACTTGTGAGATTTATTTTGAGGTTAATGAAAGTTTTGTAAGTTTTTTATTTATTGATTCAGCCACCCCCCCCCTCTCAGTAATTATCTGGATCCTTATTGATTCATCATACCATCAATTGGTATCAGAGCATTTCAAGTCCTCTAGTGTCTAATCCTAACAGCTTGAGGTAAAGATCTAGAAGAACATGTTGAAGAAAGAAGGTCTAAAGTTTAATAAGGAAAACTATAGAATATGGAGTGATAGGATGAAAATCTATAGTGAGTCTAGGAAGTCAATACTGGGAACATGTTATTACACAATATGTTGCACCTAGTGGGACTATGTCTGATGATCAAAAAAAAGAGCAACAAGAAAATAATCAAGCATTGGAGGCTATTATCAGTTTTTTGTTTGATTCAGAGTATGTTGATGTCCATGGTCTGGATACTACTTATGATGTGTGGAAGAAACTTGAGGAAAGCTATAGCGGTGATGAGCATGTAAAGATTGCCAAAGAAGAGAGTCTGAGAGGTAAATATGATGACATACATATGGTTGAAGGTGAGGATATTCAACAGTATGGTTAGAGGATCAAGGAGATAGTTGGTGAGATCAAGAGTGTTGTTGGTAAAGTGGAGGATGCCACAGTGGTTAGTAAGGTGTTAAGAACCCTTATACCAGTCTACGCTATCCGAGTTGCAACCATTTAGGAGCTAAAGTCTATTGATAAAACAAAGGTAACTCTTGAATCCATCATTGGTAAACTTACTGCATTTGAATTAAATGGTTATGATGGTAGTCCTTAGAAATCTGAACCTGCATTTGAGCTTCAGTTTCTAACCCACCTATGAGGAAAAGCAGAGATGTTAGTCACTGTTATGAGTCTAGACCCAATAAAAAATTTGATGATGAAGATAGTCTGATCGAACTTGAAGCATTGTTGGCCAAGTGGTTACCCAGAGGTACCGATAAGTACAAAGGTATATTACCTTTGAAGGGTTTTGCATGTAACAATATTGAACACATTGTGGCTAACTGTCCTAATGGTGACAATGAGAATAAGAGTGAGAAGTACAAGAAGTACAAAGGAAAAGGCAAAAGAGATTGCCTCATTGTAGTTGATGGTGGTATCACCGATGAGGAATTTGAGGGAGATGCTAATGAAGACATTATCTTTGTTGCCATTAAAGAGGAGACATCTGATCAGAAAGAATTAGTTTCTCACATGGATAGATCTGATGATTGGATCATAGATATTGGTTGTTCACACCACATGACCAGTGACTGGAGTAAATTTCTTACATTGAAGGAATTTGGAGTTGTGAGATTTGGAAATGACTCAACCTGCATGGTGAAAGGAAAGGGAACCATTTCTCTTAATGGAAAGAGCAATGCAGATGATGTCTACTGGGTTGAAGGATTAAATCACAATCTTTTGAGTGTAGCTCAACTCAAAGACAGAGGTTATCCATTGGAATTTAAAAATGGAATGTGCAAAATCTATGGGAGAAAAGGTGGATTGATTGCAACCGACAAGCAGACAAAAGGTAACCTATTTCACCTAAATCCTAAAGTCAACAACTGTTTAATTGCTAAAGTAGATGATAGTTGGCTTTGGCATCGAAGATTTTTTCATACAAATCTTGATTAACATTTTCAAAGTCAATAAGTCCAGGTCCGTAAGAGGTTTGCCTCAGATGGACAAACTGGTGAATGCTTTGTGTAAGAAGTGTCAGTTAGGAAACATGACATCCTCAGCTTTTAAAAGAAAATCTTTCTCAGCAAAACATTTGTTAGATTTGGTTCATACAGATCTCTGTGGACCAATAAGGACTAAAATTATTCAAGGTGATAGATATTTTATGATCTTCACTAATGATTGCTCAAGAATGACGTGGGTCACATTCTTGAAGGAAAAAACAAAAGCCTTTAGTAAGTTCAAGGAATTTGTGACCTTAGCTGAAAAAGGAAAGTGGTAAGAAGATAAAGTGTCTGAGGACTGATCAAGGAGGTGAATTTACTTCAAAGGAATTCACTAGATATTGTGAAGACAATGAAATTAAGAGGAAACTTTCTACACCTAAGACACCACAACAAAATGGTATTGTAGAGAGGAACAACCGGTCAGTTGTTGAAGCTACTAGAACGATGCTAATACAAGGAGGAGTAGCAAAAACTTTTTGGAGAGAATCTATCAGCACAGGTGTCTACACTATGAACCGGATATTGGTAAAGAGAGGTAAGGATAAAATTCCTTGTGAATACCGGTATGGTAGATTACCTAATGTCAGCTATTTTAAAAACATTGGCAGTAAATATTTTATCAAAAGAGGTGACTATGTTAGCAAGTTTGATGCTAAGAGTGATGAAAACATATTTCTTGGTTACTCCACCAAGAGTAAGGCCTGCAAATGTTACAACAACCAGACAAACAGAATCATTGAAAGTGTTGATGTCCAAGTGGATGAGTGTCCTGAAGTTTCAGGAGAAACCAGTGAGGAGAAAAAGGAAGATGAACCTTACATTCTGATTTTGGAACCAGAACCGGTGAAGCCAGAAGCTGGTGAAGTGAATGTTGTAGTACCAGTTCAATCAGAATAGGTAGATTATAAAGTTGATGATAGTGAGGAAGAAGAACCTGAAGATAATGATCATGTTAATCCAATGTACATGAGACTCAATCATAATCTTGACTAGATTATTGGAGATAATGGTGTTGGAGTGTTAACCAAAAGAAGAATTAGAGAGAATTCTTGCATGATCTCCACTATTGAGCCTAGAACTACTAAGGAAGCCTTTGGAGATGATTATTGGATTAAAGCTATGGAAAAGGAGCTTGACCAAATTGAGAAGAACAATACATGGACCATAGTACCCAGACTGGTAAATAAAAATGTGATAGGTACTAAATGGGTATTCAGGAATAAACTAAATGAAGATGGAGTAGTAGCCAAAAATAAAGCAAGATTGGTATGAAAAGGTTATGCATAGGAAGAAGGAGGAGGCTATGGTGGGACATTTACACCAGTTGCTAGATTGAAAGATGTTAGGACTCTACTTGCATTTTTGGCATATAGGGGATTCAAAGTATATTAGATGGATGTGAAGTCAACATTTCTAAATGGAATACTAGAAGAGGAAGTATACATTAAACAACCAAATGGTTATTCTTTGATTGATGCAAAGGATATGGTGTGTAAACTATACAATGCACTATATGGTTTGAAGAAAGCACCAAGAGAATGGTATGAAAGACTATATTCACACCTGATGAAGATAGGTTTTCAAATGACCAGTGAAGACAACAATATATATCTCAAGACTGAAGGAGATAAGATACTAGTTAGTGAAGTATTTGTGGATGATATCATATTTGGAGGCAATGATGACATGAGTGATGACTTTGCAAATAAGATAAAAAGTGAATTTGAAATGTCTCTAGTAGAAGAGATAAAATTCTTTATAGGTTTATAAATTCGGCAGATGAAGAGAGGTATTTTTATCACACAGTCTTAATATGTGAAAGAGGTATTGAAGACATTTGGAATGAGTGACTGTATACTAGTTGGGACACCAATGGTTACAGGTTGTAAACTATCTAAGGAGGATGATGTCGAATCTGTTGATAAAAAGGAGTACAGATCAATGATAGGGAAACTGCATTATGTTGTTCATAGCAGACCGGATATTGCTCATGTAGTTGGTTTAGTTGCCATATTTCAGAAGAACCCAAAGGAGACACACACGATTGCAACTAAAATGATATTTAGATATTTGAAAGGTACTATTGATTATGGATTATGGTATCTATATGCAAGTAACTTTGATTTGATGTTTTATATAGATGTAGACTAGGTAAGAAATGTTGATGATAGGAAGAGCATAATCGGTGGTGCATTCTTTCTTGGAGGAAGACTTGTATCTTGGAGCAACAAGAAGCAGAGTTGTAAATCACAATCCACTGCTAAAGCTGAATATGTTGCAACATATATGAATTGTACCCAGGCAATCTGGATGAAACACATTCTGGAAGGATTCAAGTTGAAGATTACAGAACCAAAAATTTTTTTATATGATAACACCAGTGCAATAAATATCTCAAAGAACCCTGTGTTGCATGCTAGAACCAAGCATATTGAGCTAAAATATCATTTCTTGAGAGAGAAAGTGCAGAGTCAAGATGTGTTACTGGAGCATGTATCTACCAAGGAGCAACTAGCGGATATCTTTACTAAACCTCTACCTAAGATTACTTTTGAGTATCTTAGAGGTCAGATAGGGTTTGTGCCTCTACATGAGGTCAATTGAGCAAGATGTGGATTACATTAGTCCCAGAGCTAATTGAAGAATATTGAAGAAGGATTGGTGTAGAGTGGAGTTACTCCACTGCAGGAGCATCAGGTTGCAGTTTGTTGATGCAGAATAGTAAAGTATGACATTGCATGTTTTACTTTCACTTTGGCATTGTTGTCAAAGGGGGAGAAGAACTATATGATTATGGGGGAGAAGAATTGTATGATTGAAAGGGAGAATAACTATAGCTAGTTACCAATTGAAGACATGGAGACACGGTTGAAGGAGAGTACATGGTAAAATGTAAACCAAGATTCCTATACCTATGTGTGTGCATTACTCTCAATCCTTACAATCAAGGGTATTGATATTTGTATTGCCATCAATTCCAAAGGGGGATATTATTGGCATTTCCATGAAGATTGCATTGATGAACTATTATGTTATCATTGATGTCAATTATAATTGGTAATGATGTTGTTCTGACATTGTTTTGCAACTAGTAGGTGAGCTAGTGAAGGAAACCAGTATTACTTCAGAAGAAGTGAGATCAATCGGTAACCCTAATTATTGATGTGCCAAACCCTAACCAATGAATCTTGGTCAATTATTTATATTGGTTTATGATCAAATGATGAACGGTAATGATTATGCCACGTATGCATGTTGTATGTGATGAGCTTCAAATGGTTTTTCCACATAGAGATAACAGTTTTATCTTGGGAATGATCAAGTACATTGCATGAAGAGGAAACCGCATGATGAGTTACAGGATTCGATGAAGTGGTGATCAAGGAGAGGTTGAGGTTGTCTTGAACAATGTGCAATGATTTATATTTAATCTAATGGTCATACTTGTGTTGGCATTATAATAGACAATAAGAGATTGTTGGCATTTCAATTAGGATATTGAGAAGGTTGTTGATAATTATGGATATAACTGATTAAGGATGTTTACTGTCTTCACAATATTATTTTGTCATTGATGTCAAGAAATTGATTTTCTGATTTAGTATGATGTTGCCATATCTTAAGAAGTATCTTTTGAAGAGAATTAAGATGTTGGTAAAAGACACAAAAAGAATATGATGAATAAGGGGAGGAATAAGTTATTCAATGGGCAACTATTACCGAGTTAGACAATGATGAGATCATGTTGTTTAGATTGTCTTCATATCCTACATATGCTATTGTTTGTAAGGTTAATACTACACTATGTTACTGAGCAAGGAACCTAGTTGGTAAACCCTAAGGTTATCGCTATCGGTTAATGAAGGCAGAATGTCTACCGAGTGAAGTTTAGTATTTACCGAATTGCAACCGAGTAATAATAGAATGCATTGGATGAATACATGCATTATTTAATGATGGAAGCTGATGAGCTGGTTATGATTAAATGATTGATACAACATGTATAAAGTTTGTTAAGGATCTATGGCAATGGAAGATCAGCAGGAAGATCTACAGCTCAGATTGAACCGCAATACCCTAGCACAAGTTCCAAGAAATGTATGCAAGTTCCAAGGTGAGGTAAAATATTTTGAGATCGAAGGATACATTGAACCTGGTCAAGATTGAAGATCTGATGGCTATGATTGATCATGGGAAATGTGATCAAAGAGATTAAGCAGTTAGCAAATTGTTTATAAATAAGGAACCATTGATAAACGATGTATGTGGGCAAGTGTAAGCACAGGGATGCTACATAGTGATTACCAAGCACAAAAGTTTGAAGACCTGTTTGAATAATAGAGTAAGGAACCTAGAAGAAGGACAAGATAAGTCCTATGACTAGATTGTATTGAGCAAATAAGAATCTTCTTTAGCATTTTAGATACAAAGTTGCAGACATACTCATTGCTGTTATTTATTTGTAAGTGACAGAAAATCTCTTAATCAAGTGGACTTAATAGTCTTATTTGTAAATCCTCTAGCAAGCTGACATTCTGATTGAGTGTTTGCAACCCTTTAACAAGGTCACCTCTAACAAGGTGAAGATCCTAATAGATCTACAGGAAATCCCTTAACCGAGTCACATCTAGCAATGTGTTTGTAATCTTTAACAGGATTTTCTTTTAACTGAGCATACTCTAGAAGAGTATATTTCTTAGTGGGTCTGAAATCCCACAGTGGTTTTTCCTTATTTGGGTTTCCACATTAAATCTGGTGTTATGAGTGTTGTTATGATTATGTGTTCTTAAGTTTGCATGCTTTACAATTTTGGTTACATATATCTGTTAAAGCTACCGAGGTTGAATCTGTTGAATATATTGAAGGTTAAGTTTGTATGATTCACCCCCCCTCTCATCTTATTAACAATTGGCATCAGAGCTAACAATTGGTATCAGAGCTTTGGACTCTGGAAGAAAAGTTTAAAGGTACTTGAGGAAAAGATCCAAAGATGTATAAGAGGGATGAAGCGAAGTTGAACAAGTCAAGTTTCTCTACATGGCAGAAAAGGATGAAGCTGCACCTATCAGGAATTGGAGAATATGTTGCATATTATTTGGAGAATGATTTCATTACACCTAGCACCTATCCATTGAAAATGGAAGAGATAAAGGCAAAGAAAGAACATATTCAAGAAATGATTGAAATAACATCTACATTGACCAACTCAGAGTTTAATGATCTAGAAGACTGCAATGATCCCAAGGCAATGTGGGACAAGCTCATATCTGTGTATGGTGGTGATGAACATGTTCAAAGAGAAAAAGTGGATAGTCTAAGAGGACAACTTGAATCTATGAGAATGAATGAAGGTGAGAACATAACCCATTACAGTACAAGGTTAAAGGAGATTGTCAATCAAATCAAAGGAGAAGGAGGAACCATTGAAGAGAAGGATGTTACAAGTAAGTTATTAAGAACCCTTCTACTTGCTTATGCAATCCGAGTCTCTGCAATCAATGAATTGAGGTCTGTACCCAATATGTCAGTTTCTTTGGATGCTACTATTGGTAAGCTACATGCATTTGAGTTAAGTAACTTTGATAACAGTGGGTTTTCGGTAAATAAAGTTGAGTCTACATTTAGTTCTTTTCATCTTGATGAATCTGATGATTACAATGATAGAAAGTATAAGTACTCTAAAGGGAATCATAGTGGAGCAAGTGAAAGATTTTGCAAAAACATGGAGGAGGTACACAAGCTTTATGAATAAATCAGAAAGAAAGAAGAGTTTGAAGCACTATTAGCTAGAAGGCTACCAAGAGGAAAAGGTAAGTACAAAGGAAAGTTGCCTTTGAAATGTTTTAACTATGATAGAATAGGACATATGGCTTATAATTGTCCTGACAAAGAATCCAGTGAAAAGAGAGATTACCAAGATGAAATACAGAAAAATAATCATTACAGAGGACACCGAGACTTTAGAAGAAGAGATAAAAAGACATGTCTAATAGCTGATGAGGAATCTAATGATGATAAATCAGATGAAACTGATATAGAGGAAGTTTTTTATGTGGCTATCAAAGATGGATCAGATGAAGAAAGGTACGAAGAAAAAGCTTTAATATCTCACATAAATACTAATGATTCTTGGATCATAGATAGTGGATGCTGACATCACATGACAGGTGATAAACACAAGTTTGTTATATTAGAAGATTATGATGGAGGTTATGTAAGATTTGGTAATGATGTACCATGTCTAGTGAGAGGTAAAGGATCTATAACACTTCTTGACAATGCTAAATGTAATGATGTTTATTGGATTGAAGGTTTGAAATATAATTTGTTGAGTGTAGCACAACTAAACAATATAGGATACCGAATAGAGTTTCAGAAAGGAATTGTCAAAGTTCATGACAAGCATGGAAAGTTAGCAGCTACTGGGACACAAACAAAAGGTAACACATTTCACCTTGACTCAACTCGGAATAAGTGTCTATATGCAAAGATAGATGATACCTAGTTATGGCATAAAAGGTTTTGTCATGTAAATTTTGATAATCTGATCAAAATAAGCAAGAAGCACCGAGTAAGAGGTCTACCGAGTCTTGAGAAACCTAAGAATGCTATGTGCCAAGGATGTCAGATGGGTAAGATGACAAGATCAAGCTTTACAAGTAAGTCCTACACTTCTAAGGGAATTTTAGATCTTGTGCATACTGATCTTTGTGGTCCTATGAAAGTTCAGAGTTATTATGGTGATAAGTATTTCATATTATTTGTGGATGATTACTTAAGGATGATGTCAGTAATGTTTTAAAAAAAAAAATCAGAAGCTTTTCAACTGTTTAAATGGTACAAGGCAAGAGTTGAAAATGAAACAGGAAGACAACTGAAATGTCTTAGATATGATAGAGGAGGAGAGTTCACTTATGATGAATTTAACTTATACTACAATGACCATGGTATAAAGAGGCAAGTATCTGCACCGAGAACGCCCCAACAAAATGGGATAGCCGAGGGAAGAAACAAATCAATTGTGGATTGTGCAAGAACCTTGATGATAGAAAAGAAGGTACCTCAAACATTTTGGAGAGAAGCAATCGGCACTGCAGTTTACACCCTGAACCGAGTACAACTGAAGAAAGGAACTTTGAAGACACCATATGAAATTTGGTATGACAAGAAACCTAATGTAAGTTATTTTAAAATCTTTGGAAGTAGATGCTATGTTCACAAAGATGACAGAAATGGTAAGTTTAATCAGAAAAGTGAAGAAGGAACATTTTTTGGTTATTCTTCTAGAAGCAAAGCATTTAAATGTCTGATCAAATCATCTAACAAAATAGTAGAAAGTGAAAATGTGAAAATTGATGAATTTGCAGAAAGAAATGATGAAGGAAACTCCAAAGAACTAGAAGATTATGAAGGATTTGTATATGTTCAACCGAGAAGTCCTACCAAGAAAATTGTCGAAGGAAATGAAGAGAATATCCAGTTATCGAGTGATGAAGAAGATCATACAGAATCTACCAAGCCTATATTAGCCAAGTATGTCAAAAGGAATCATGCATCAAGTCAGATTATAGGAGATAAGAATGATCCAGTGATGACAAGGAATAAACTAAGATAGAACACATGTCTGATATCTGAATTTGAACCAAGGATAGTGAAAGAGGCATTTAACAGTGAAGATTGGATAAATGCTATGACAAAAGAGATTGATAAAATCAAGAAGAATGACAAATGGACACTGGTCCCAAGACCAAAGGATAAAAATGTAATCGGTACAAAGTGGATTTTCAGAAACAAGCTGAATGAAAAAGGTGAGGTCATTTGAAATAAAGCAATACTAGTTTGAAAAGGTTATGCTCAAGAAGAAGGAATTGATTATGGTGAGACTTTCGCACCTGTGGCAAGACTTGAAGGAGTAAGAACATTGTTGGCATACGCTGCTTACAAGAATTTCAAAGTATATCAAATGGATGTCAAATCTGCATTTCTAAATGGTATATTAGAAGAAGAAGTTTTTATTGAACAACCTGAAGGATTTGTTGAAGGAGAGAATAAAGATCAAGTATGTAAACTGAACAAAGCTTTATATGGCCTGAAACAAGCACCTAGAGCATGGTATGAAAGATTGCACTCTTATTTAATCAAGATTGGTTTTATAAGGACAAGTGAAAACAACAATATGTACATGAAGAATGATGAAGACAATGGAATACTGATCTCAACCATATTTGTTGATGATATTATCTTTTGTGGAAATGACTCTTTATGCAAAAACTTTGGAAATGAAATGAGCAAAGAATTTGAGATGTCATTATTTGGTGAGATAAAGTATTTTATAGGTCTACAGATACTGCAAATGAAAGATGAGATTTTCATTACTCAATCCAAGTACATAAAGGAAATCTTGAAGAAATTTGGAATGGAGGATTCAAAACCAGTAAGTACTCCTATGACTACCAATTGTAAAATATCAAAGAATGATGAATCTGCATCTATTGATGAGACACTTTATCGGTCTATGATTGGAAATTTGCAATATGTTGTTCACAGCAGGCCAGATATAGCACATCCAGTAAGTATAGTTGCAAGATTTTCTATAGATCCCAAGGTAACACATATGACAACAATCAAGAGAATTTTCAGAGACTTGAAAGGCACTGAGGATTATGGCTTATCAGAAAGGAAATGACTTATTTAAAAGTTTATACTGATGCTGATTGGGCAGGCAACATAGATGACAGGAAATGCACAAGTGGTGGAGCATTCTTTTTAGGAGAAAGACTAGTGAGTTGGATTAGCAAGAAACAAGGATGTATTTCACAGTCAATAGCAAAAGCTGAATATGTTGCTACAGCATTGAATTGTACCAATATAGCATGGATCAAACAACTGTTGGAAGGCAAAAATGAGAAAGTTACTGAGCCAGTAACTATATTCTATGATAATACTAGTGCCATTAACATTTCAAAGAATCCTGTTATGCACTCTAAGACAAAGCACATCTCTATCAAATATCATTATCTTAGAGAAGAAGTTCAAGAGAAGAAAGTGGTGTTGGAGTATGTTAGCTCAAAGGAACAAATAGAAGATATTTTCACCAAGCAACTGCCAAGGGACACTTTTGAGTATTCATAAGTAAGTTAGGGGTCCTACCCCTATCTTCTACTCACTGACCGAGTTCGGTGAAAGCATCAATTCGATGACTCTAAAGAATACCTTTTAGGAGTTGATGCTGATTTACACACTTTAGGATGTTTTCTAAAGGTGTGCAGGAAACAAATAGGGAACAAGAATTGAAGACAAAATTCTCTAATCGAGACTAAGTTGATACCGAACATCAAAGGAATTACTTCACACAAGAAGAAATTATGTATTAGTTTTCTTTTGGCATTGTTGTCAAAGGGGGAGAAGACTAATGACAGGGGGAGAGCATTTTAGCAATCTGAGCAATTACAATCACAACAATCTGAATTTGAATCTTTTAGGTCAAATCAATTGGTTTTGCCATCAATGCCAAAGGGAGAGATTGTTGGCATTTCAGTTAGGATATTGAGAAGGTTGTTGATAATTATGGATATAACTGATTAAGGATGTTTACTGTCTTCACAATATTATTTTGTCATTGATGTCAAGAAATTGATTTTCTAATTTAGTATAACATTGCCATATCTTAAGAAGTATGTTTTGAAGAGAATTAAAATGTCGGTAAAAGACACAGAAAGAATGTGATGAATAAGGAGAGGAATAAGTTATTCAATGGGCAACTATTACCGAGTTAGACAATGATGAGATCATGTTGTTTAGATTGTTTTGATATCCTACATATGCTATTGTTTGTAAGGTTAATACTATACTATGTTACCAAGTAAGGAACCTAGTCGGTAAACCCTAAGGTTATCGCTATCGGTTAATGAAGGCAGAATGTCTACTGAGTGAAGTTTAGTATTTACCAAGTTGCAACCGAGTAATAATAGAATGCATTGGATGAATACATGCGTTATTTAATGATGGAAGCTGATGAGCTGGTTATGATTAAATGATCAATACAACATGTATGAAGTTTGTTAAGGATCTATGGCAATGGAAGATCGACAGGAAGATCTACAGCTCAGATTGAACCACAATACCCTAGCACAAGTTCCAAGAAATGTATGCAAGTTCCAAGGCGAGGTAAAATGTTTTCAGATCGAAGGATACATTGAACCTGTAGACATCTAAAAATGGTCAATGCTTGTGGAGTCATACTTTAACATTTGCACATTGCCTTATTTTAGGGTTCTCACATCACATTAACATTTCTTCTATGTTGTGCATTTGGTCTTTATCATTTGCGAGCATCGAGTCCTTCTTCTGCATTCCTCATTTTTTCTCGCTTTCGAATTAGGTCTTGTTGATAGCAATCTTCAGTCATGATTTTGGTCGATCTTATCCTGTCGCATCATGGTGCATGCTCATCTATCATCATTTTGGACATCGTCAATCCTAATCGATGATAGAATTAAGGTTTTGTCCTCTTTTCAATCTTTTAATCATCTTTAGCTTGTTAGTAATCATTTGCATTTATCAATTTGTCAATCTCGTCATTTTACAATCAATTCGTCATCGATCCTTGTCCTTGTCAATCTCATCATTTTGCGATCAATTCATCATCGATCCTTGTCCTTGTCAATCTTGTCATTTTGCAATCAATTCGTCATCTATCCTTGTCCTTTTCAATCATGTCAATTTGGATCGATTAGTCATTGTTCCTCGTCAATTGGCACCTATCAATTTTATCTCCTTGTCAATCTTGGTCAATTTGTCATTTATTTTTATCAACCAATCTCAATCATTTATCAACATTGGTCTTTTGTCAATCAGAATCATGATCGAACCTACATTAATTTCTTGTTGTCTTGACCTAATTCCTTGTCCTCTTATTTCTAGGGTTTTATGATTTGTTCATTTAATCCTTTTCTTCTTCTTTGTGGGTTAAATAAATCTACTTATTTAGTCCTAGGTCTCTTTCATGGATTAATTAATGGATGAAAACCTATTAATTAATTCACCTAATTTCTATTTCATCTTTTTCCTCAATTTTCTAATTTGCTAATTTCTCCTAATTCCTAATTTCTATTTCTCCTATTTTCTTTAATTTTTCTAATATTTCCCCTAATTTCATTCCCTCATTTTCTCCTATGTTTATGCTTCCATTTGTTGCAATCATGGAGGCTATTTTCTCTCTTCCCTTTTGTCATGGGAATGGCATTTCAATCTTGTCATAATTTGTCATACACCTTGCATAGAAATTGTCATACATTTGTCATAATTTTGCCATTCTTGATTTGAATTTCCTTTCAAATCTCTTCATGCTAATCTTGTCCTCTCTCCAATTTGTCTATAAATTGGATGAGTTTCTTCAATGAAGGGGAAATCAATCACATTTTTGAGTAACCTTATACTACGAATTTCATCTCTCAACAACTTGCTTTCCACTTGCATTTTGCACTTGTAGGTGAGATCCACATCAAATTTGAAGGTCAAAGAAGAACAATGGAGCCACATGAAGGAGATATCTACGTCGGTTTGCTTCGATTTCATTTGATTTGAATATCTTGTCTTTATGTCTTCATTGATTGGATTGGGATTACTTTCATAGTAGCTTTAGGTTTTGTGGTTGTCCTAATTGCTATTGTTTTGATGATTTTCAATTTCCTGATCTACATTTCTGGTGAACCCGATGTGAACTAACCCCTTAACCATGTTTTGAGTGCTTTTGAGCTATTTGCAGGTGAAAAACTCAAGAAACGGGGGGACTCGGAGCTTTCTGGACACTTCTACGCCTGTGTTGACATTTTCTGTGCCTGTGTTTGCATTTTTTGCACCTGTGTTTGAGTTTTTTGCACCTGTGTTTGAGTTTTCTGTGCTTGTGTTGAAGTTTTATGCACCTGTGTTGAGGCATTTTGCGCCTGTGCAAGGCCAGAAATAGAGGTGAAATCTATTGTTTTTACTCGCAAATTTGTTTGTTTTCATTATGTTTCTTGCATTCTAGTTTTTCTTTGGTGCTAATTCTCTATGCAGCATCTTGGCGTTACGTGTGATGAAGACTAAAAATGCAACTACTAATGAATCTTATGCAGGATGTGGTCAAAGACTCTCATTAAAACATATTGCTCGCAATTTTTAAAGTAGTTGCACATTTCATTTCTTAAAGGTTAATGAACACCATGCATGCTTTGTCTGTTTTTAATTTGATTGCATGTTTTAACCCTTAGAACTAGGCCTTCCTCCCAATTTGCTTGGCACTTCGCATAGGCATTGGTGAGAGGGAATGACCCAAAGCGGTGATGGGCTAAAGCCAAGCTCTTCTAAACCACTCTAAATAACTGTGGATGCAACGAAAGTTGTAGACAACGGGTGCTGGAATGGTATTGTGACAATTTATTCATCGGATCGATACCCACCCGAACGGATGCCCTTACTAGAACCTCTTGTTTTTAGATGCCAAAATCCTTCTATCTGTTGGCTCAGGCGTTGTGATATGCGCATGTTGAAGACACCTCTCATGTACTCCTCAGTTAGAGATAGCAAGTTCTTGGGAAGTGATGCCCCTTGAACTCGAAGCTTGGTATGCCCGAGAAGTGAGTGCACTGTAAGGGGGAGCCAGTGCTACCAAGCGTCTAGCTATCTGGCTGAGTGTTGTATTTTATGGTTAGAGGATTCAATAGATATTGCCCTTGCCAACCATAGGATTTGTTGTGAATGTGCTTGATTGTCTTGAGTCAAAGTCAAACAAACATTTTGTCTTTCGTGATTGTCAAAAGTTAAATCAAAAACAAACTTTCAAAAGTGCTCATAATCAACTTGGGTTTTCAAAATCAACAACCTTCAATTCAAAACAAAAGTCCAAATTTGTCCAAGTATTCATCCAACATTTGGCTTGTCAAGACATTGAATATCTTTGTTTCAAATTTCATGTCACTTTAGGCTAGGTTTTGCATAGTCCAACCTAGGTCCTAGGACATATTGTCATCTCCCTTCATTTTAGTCCTTTTCATTGCAATCGTCCTCATTTTGCACTTAGGTTCAAAATTATTTCCCTAAGTTTTCATTTCATTGTCATATCCAAGCTAGATTTCCATTTAGGTGACATTCGTGCATTATCCTTGTCATGCTAAAATTAGGTCTTGCCTAGGCTACATTTTGCATATTCCAAGTCATTGGTCTTTGCATATCCTTATCATTGTATTGTCATCTTGTCTTGGCTTCATCTTGTCATATCATATCCTTAGATCATTTTCATGTCATATCCTAAGTCATTGTCATAATCATTGCCTTCTTTCATTTAGTCTCAAAAATTTGGTTTGTCAAACTTAAAAAATCAAAACTTTGGATGATACCCTAAGTTGTTGTTAGGGAGTCTTGACCTTGTCTAAAATTTGTCCTTTCATTAATATCATTTTTGTCAAACCTAGCTTAGTATCCAAGCATATAGGTGAGACATTGTCAATTTGTCCTATTGTCATTTGGTCCTTTGTCCTTTAAGGTCTTGGCTTCATTTCAACTTCCCAAGGTTGAGTCTTTAGGTTTGCATTCCAAAAAGTTTGTCCAAACCTCGAAAAACAACAAAAAAAAAATAGGTTGTGTAGACACCCAAAATTGTCATGTCTAATTAAATAAATATTTTATTTATTTAATTATCTAAGCCTAATTCTTCTATTAATTAAATAAATCTTTATTTATTTAATTAATTCATTTATCCTCTTCTAGCCTTATTTCTCATTTAAATAAATACATTTATTTATTTAAATTATCCCTTTCCTATATTAAATAAATATTTTATTTATTTAATTGCCCTACTTCTTCTATTAATTAAATAAATCTTTATTTATTTAATTAATTCATTATCTTTTTCTACACATGACACATGTCATTCATCTCTTATTTCCTACACTACCTACCCCTTTCATTATTTTGGTATTTCTTATACCTACCCTCTAATCCTAGCCGACCTCCTTTTTACACCTCTCAATCTTAACCCTCCATTTTCTATTGTGTCTTCTATTTAAGGAGATGCTTCCTTCATTATCAAACCCTAAGGAGCTAACTACTGGATCAATTGACTACACTACAATTCTACTTGCAACCACATTCCGTTCTTTGTTGAGCTCTTGTGCATACAAAAATCTGAGAGCAAGCATATCAAACAAGATCAATGGAGATAGGAAGAATGGAGATCAAAACCCTAGTGGACATGTGATGGTATAATCTTTGTGATTTTTGAGTTATTTTGCATTGTCTTAGGTTATCTTCATATGTTATGGTGGATCTTTGTTCATTGTTAGGCTAGGGTTTGGTGGTTGAATCCATTTTAGTCTTTCAATATTGTTGTTTATTGCTATCCATTTTCACCATATACATTTTGGCCTGTCTCTCTGGTGGTGGTGGAGGCCCCATAACCCCACCGCTGGATGCCTGTCTCCTGCGGCTCCCTCCCGTAGCCGTCGCTGTGCGCGACGATCTATGGAAGCTCCTAGCTCGCTGATCTGCTGGCACGGCTGCATAATATAGATCCCTCCAGTAGGAGATCTCCTCTCTGGCTTGCAAAACATATGCGTAGCCTGCCCCTGCATCCTCTGCTGCCCGCCTCCCTGCCCTCAGAGCTGTCTCGGCCTCGGTGTATCTCTGGATGGCCTGATCCCTCTCCCGCTCTGTATCTCGGACCCTGATCCTGAGGTGGTTCCTCTCTCGAACCAAATCCTCAATCTCATCTGCCTGGCCCTGGCAAATCTCCCGCAGCCTAAGCACCTCATCCTCCTCAAAGTCTCCGCTCTCCGTCCCTGCCTGTGGCTCCTCCTCTACAGGTGCCTGTCCCTGCGCCTCTGCCTGCACCTGTCCCTGTGGCTGTACCTGTCTCTGTCCCTCTGGCTGCACCTGTCTCTGTCCCTCTCTGGGACCCTGTGCTGCTGGCACCTGTAGGGGCAGTCCACCCCGTCCTCTCACCACTGGAGCTGCTCTCTCCTGACCTCCCTCCCTCCGAGGTGCTACCCGTCTCTCTACCACCACTCCCCTCCGCCTCCGCCGGCCCCTACCTCCATCCCCTCCTCCATCATCATCCTCTCCTCCACCCTCTCCATCCACTGGCTCTGCTGGATCTGTCAACCTAGGAAATGGATGCTCTGCCCAGTACGCAGAGTACTCTGCGTCCATCCCTGCATCATCTACCTCTGGCCACATGTCCCATGGCATCGGCATCATCTCCGCTAGCTGCATAACTGCCTGATCATATGATAGCAGTGGGCCAAACTGCACCTGATCTCTGACCGTACGGGCATACATGCCCGAGCCTCGCGGCATCCTCTGAATCCTGCCATACTGCCTGCATACCCTATCCACCAGCTGTCTCTCTAATATGTAGGGCGTCCGCCCAATCAGGTACCTGCTCCGGAAGGTGTAGGGCAGCTCCAATGTGTCGTCCTCCCACTCCTCGCACCCCAGGTACGGCCTCCAGATCACCATGTCCATGTCATCAATGACTCTCCTCCAGTGCTCCAATCTCCCAATCCGAGGCTGGGATGTAATCATCGCATATAGGTGCACAAAACTCTGTCCCTGTCCTCTGCCTCTGAAATGAATAGGCCATGTGATGGGAAGGTGCTCATAGGCCCACACCTGCAAGAGAGTCACACCGCAGCCCAACCCCACTGATCCATGGTATACAAACTGATGCAGCTCATAATACAAATGTGCTAGGACACATGGCCCCCATGCATACCTAGTGTGCTCTGCCATCAGCGTCTCCAAGGCCCCTCCCCAGCCCACTGCCAATCCTCGTGTGGCCCTGTCTGGACACAAGTATCCACTGATAACTCCCCCAACAACTGCCGGCAATGCTAATCCTGTGGCAGTCATGGTGTCCCAGGCTACATGTCCTGCTCGCATCTCCAACTCAGGATCCTGAAAGACCCGTCTCAAGGCCTCCCTGTCACCATCACGGTCGTAGGGGATCAACTCTCCATCAATGGGAACATGTAATATCCTGTATACATCCTCCAGTGTCACTGTCATCTCACCCATCGGCAGGTGAAACGTGCATGTCTCTGAGTGCCATCTCTCGGCCAACGCAGTCAGCAACCCCATGTTTGCCCGAAACTCGGGCACATAGAGCATATGTGTGAGACCCATCTCCTCAACGGAAATCATGTCCTGGATAGACAACTCTGGTCGCAGTCTCTGTGTCGACGGGAATCTCTCCCGTGACTCCAACATCGGCAAATACTCCTGCAGTCAAGCAAATCAATCTTGTTAGTTATCGTGGCATTCACTGTTTATCACAAAATGCTACTCGCTACCTAAATGCATATGGCTATCTACCCTAGTGACACTCACTGTTCATCACAAAGTGTTGCTATTTATCCTAGTAGTACTCCCTGTTCATCACAAAGTACTACGTGTGTGACATTCCCTGTTCATCACAAAGTGTCACTCACATTCGCACTCCCTGTTCATCACAAAGTGCTGTCTATCTTGGTGCTCCCTGTTCATCACAAAGTGCCTTGATCTATCCTAATCTTCCCAGAGGACCTGCTTGAGTGTATCCTCTCAGCAGCTTATCCAATCGACAGCGTATGTTCATCACAGAACTGCCGATTTGACCTACAGGACTAAAACCATGCATTTAAACACACAAACGTACTGTTTCAACACACACGCGCTTTTTACTCATAAACGCGCTTATAGACTGCATAAACGCGCCTCTGCAACACAGACGCGCTTTCTGAACACAAACGTGCCTATGCCAGACACAAACGCGACCAGGGAACACAGACGTCCCTGCATGACATAAACGCTATTGAAAATCACAGACGCTACTACATTTCACAAACGCGTCCGCATTCAACACAAACGTGGTTCCAGGCACAGACGCGCCTAGACCCGACACAGACGCGCCTATTGGACACAGACGCACCTGGCGCTGACACAGACGCGGTTGCGCGTTTTTGCACTTTTAAACTATCCTATTCCTACCGCATTTATTGCTCCTAAACATGCATTTATGACAAAACTCGAAATGCGTGAAAGTACGAGGAGGTTTTCGGGTACTTACCGGCTCTCCTGCATCGGCTGGTCGCTGGAATCGGCGGACACGGTCGAATCTATGAACGAATGCCATCGCTGCTGACTGCTGCTGCTCTTTTCTCGCTCTGCACTGTGATCTTCTATGGGTGTGGATGACAATAAGGATGTCTTTTGCCCGTGGTCTATCTTATAGCCTACCCTAGCCCTCGCCCTCATTTCCCGAGTCAGTCTTCCTCATCCCGTGACTTTGTCACTTTATCCAATCCGTCCATTCTATCCTATCTTTCTTATCGAGAGATTGTCTGCAATCTTTCCAGACTTTTTCATCCAATCTCTCGAGGGGGCATATCATTCCCATCCTGGGGCAACTCTGTATCAGTTCATCTTATCTTCTTTGAAACAACGCGACAAGCCGCATTGTCTCAAAGAGGGGCAAAATGTAGACACCCAAAATTGTCATGTCTAAATAAATAAATATTTTATTTATTTAATTATCTAAGCCTAATTCTTCTATTAATTAAATAAATCTTTATTTATTTAATTAATTCATTTATCCTCTTCTAGCCTTATTTCTCATTTAAATAAATACATTTATTTATTTAAATTATCCCTTTCCTATATTAAATAAATATTTTATTTATTTAATTGCCCTACTTCTTCTATTAATTAAATAAATCTTTATTTATTTAATTAATTCATTATCTTTTTCTACACATGACACATGTCATTCATCTCTTATTTCCTACACTACCTACCCCTTTCATTATTTTGGTATTTCTTATACCTACCCTCTAATCCTAGCCGACCTCCTTTTTACACCTCTCAATCTTAACCCTCCATTTTCTATTGTGTCTTCTATTTAAGGAGATGCTTCCTTCATTATCAAACCCTAAGGAGCTAACTACTGGATCAATTGACTACACTACAATTCTACTTGCAACCACATTCCGTTCTTTGTTGAGCTCTTGTGCATACAAAAATCTGAGAGCAAGCATATCAAACAAGATCAATGGAGATAGGAAGAATGGAGATCAAAACCCTAGTGGACATGTGATGGTATAATCTTTGTGATTTTTGAGTTATTTTGCATTGTCTTAGGTTATCTTCATATGTTATGGTGGATCTTTGTTCATTGTTAGGCTAGGGTTTGGTGGTTGAATCCATTTTAGTCTTTCAATATTGTTGTTTATTGCTATCCATTTTCACCATATACAGGTTGCATTACCATTGCTTAAGATTGCATATCATTTCCAAATTTTTTTGAAATAATAACCAAAAAAATAGGTTGCACTTAGTAGCACAACATTATCAAACCATAGAAACTCAAAGGTCCAAAGCAAGGTCACATTTTCATTGCATTTAGTTCCATCTAGTTGTCATTCCAAAAATTCAAAAAGTACAAAAACATTTAGTTACATTGTCATCCTTTTAGGTTGCATTTGTCAATCCCATTAGTTGCATTGCATAGTGACATGTTTGTTGAAATAAGGTCTCAACCTTCTTACGAAGCCATGTCATTACAATTGAGCAATCAATCATGTCAATCCAATCTCTACATGTCTCATAACTTGGATCAAACTTATCATGATGATTTAAATGTCCAAATACAAAAACTAGAGGAGAAACTAGCTCAAGAAAAGGAGATATTGGAACGAAAAGTGAAAAAAAGTGAGAAGATTAGATCCCAAATGTCCAAAACATTTTGAAAATTTCAAGGTCCAAACCCAAACTTTGAGCCAATTGATGTAAGATCTCTTATCGAACAATCAAACATACTATCTCTCCTCTCACAAATAGAGATGATGAAACAATTTCAAGAAAAGAGACAACAACATTATGTGCCTCCACAACAAGAACAAGAAGGTGTTTACTATCAATCACATTTTCAACCATCACAACCAATTGTTCAACAGTTTGAACATTTCCAACAGACACAACCAATGGTCCAACATATACAACCAATGGTCAAATTTCAACAATATGTCCAACCAGCTATACAATGTCAACAAATGGTTCAACCAATGGTGGAATATCAATGTCAACAACTACAACCAAACATTCAAAAACAAAGGTTGCAGCACACACCAACCCAAGTTTCAAACATGTCAAAACAATTGAACCAATTCCAATATCAAAACATGACATCAAACCAAGACCAAATTCTTGCCAAGAAAGTTAAAAATATAAATCCAATCATGTCAAAACCTCGCAAGGATTCAAATGTGTCTCCAAAGAAAGGTGGCCTTATTAGACAAATCTTAAAGAGAGTCCTAAGTGATTTTCCTGAGGATGATCAAAATCATACACCAATGTCTAGCAATGGCTCATCCATCCATCAATAATTTGACCCTCAATTTGCCTCCACTTCCCCTCCCATTCCATCATATTTTGAAGTTTCACAAGAGCAATTTACACCATCGCGTCCAAATGATGCATCAAATAATGCATCGTCCCAAGGATTGTTTGCCACAGAAATATATGCTAATCAATTCATTTATACAAATCCCTTGTACTATTTGGAAATGCAAGATTTAATGCCATCAAATGCTTCTCTTTTAGAGAGTCCCATTCAAATTCCATCCCCTTCATGCCAAAACATTGATCCCTTGTCAGAATCCCCCATGCATATCCAAATTCCAACCCCATGTCAAGAGGATAATTTAGAGCATGAAGAAACGTGTCTTGAAATAGATGAAGATCAGGATCTTGAAACCTTATCATCCCATCCAATTGTTGACCAAGATCCCATTTCCCCAGACACTCGCAATGATTCACTTATTCCTGTCAATTCTATCCAAGAACACAATGTCCTTTCAAATCCCATTGACATTCCACTTCCTAAGAAAGATCAAGATATCCCTTCCATCCTTTCCAATGATCCCATTAAAAGTCAAGAGCAAAGCACCTTTAAAGAGGATTCCAATGATCTTCCTCCTTGTCAAGGTCAAATTATTCCTTTAAATCCTCCACAAGATCCTTTTGTTCCACCATCTCCTTGTCTTAATGCTCCATATACACTCCAAGAACTCATTTCTTTTGATGATCCCATTATTTCTCCCATTCCATCTCTTGAAGAGCCTATCATTGAACCATGTCCACTACACAATCCTAGTCCCCCTCATGATCCTAATCCCCCTCCTCATGATTATAACATGTCAGTGCAAGATGTTCATGAACCCTCGACATGCATAATGGGTTCTTCCACTTTGGTGCAATCCAATCCACTTCAAGATCTCATTATTTCTCTCATATCATATCCACCTCATAATGGACTCGCGTCTTCTTCCCAAAGAAAAGAGTGTCCTACAAGTCAAGATATTCATAAAGTCAAAGGAGTAGATCTCCATAAGCAGGAATCCCTTCATGTTAAAGAAAATATTAAGGGTCATGGCCTCAGTGAAATTCCTCAAGACGTGGGTACCCCTACTAAATCCAACATCCCTTCAAAATCCAAACATATCCCTTCCCCTTTATCCCTTCCACCCATCTTAGGTCCTTATAATATCCCTGCGTCCTGTATGCAAGGTCAACAAAGGAACACATATTTGAGTAAATTTCATCCAAGAAAAAGACCTCCACTTCAATCCTATCCATCCATGCATTCCTTTCCCCCTCCAAGCAATTTGGATGCCAAGTATAAAAGTCATAAGTCTAGAAATCCACATATATTCAAGGATCAACATGTCCAATATAATCAACATGTCAAAACAAAGAAAAATTTGATCTATAAAGAAAAGGAAAAATCCAAAAGGTCACAAAGGCCCATTGCTCAAAAACAAAAGTTAAAATCTATATGGGTTCCTAAATCCCTTGTGTTGGCAATGCACTCCAAGGAACCACAAAAGCATGAAAAATAAAAAACCATGTGGATCCCTAAGCGGCTCCTTGAAGCACAAAAGCCTAAAGAAACATCCAACTTGGCATCCAAAGTTGCTATTCCTCCATCCAACCCTCTCAAATTTGTTCCTCCATCACCTTCTTCATCCATTTTGGGCCCTTATGTCTGCAAATCCCAAGCTATTCCTCCATCCAAATCTCACAATCTGAGATCCATTTTTCCTCCATCAATCCACCACCCATCAAGGTGTGTTCCAATGTTGATCTTGCCTTCATTTTCATCCAGTGAAGCTCAATTCTTCCAATACCCTATCCATTATCCAATTCATATTTTCCATCCTTCGATCCCTTTGATCCCATCCTTTGCATAAATTCTTGCCTTAATTTCATCTCTTTTTCCATGTCCTTATCCTACCAACGTCTTTGAGCATACTTTTAAAGGTCATGGTCCATTTTTTTCAAGGCTACTATCCAAAAAAAAAGATGTTTGAGTCCTTCTTCCATCCCCTATCATGTGTCCATTTTCGACTAAAATGTCAAAATCCAAAAAAAAAAAAAAAGTGAGAAAAAAAGAAAAAGAAAAAAAAAAAGTAAAGCAAAAATAATTCGTCCACTGGTGAAAACCTGGCAAACAGGCGCCTTGGGCAAGTCCCATGATGAAAACCTAGCAAACAGGCATCATGTGTAATCTATGAACTTCTTGCATACCATACTTGGGGACAGGTTTTATCCTATCATATCCTTTTGTATTTCATTGTTCCATTATTCTATCAAACCCCTATCATTACCCTTCATATTCTATTGTCCCTCATGTCCAGTTTCCCTTTCCACCTTTGATCTTGACAAGGCTGAGGATATTCATGAGCATCATGTATCTTGTTTGCAGCTTTTAGTCCATCATAGCTTTTGGTCTTTATCCATTTGCTTATTATAACCTTTCATCCATATTCCCTAGCTTATTGCAACTTTCTGCCACTATCCCTTAGCCTACCCCAACCTTCAGTCCATGTCCCTTATCCATTCTTGGTCTTGCTTATCCTATCCATATCTTATCACTATCCATACACTCTTTTTCATTCCTTGATCTTGATCTGACATAAGGGCGCAAAATTTAAACATGGTTTCAAAAACCTCTTGACATGTCCCTCATGCCATGTCACTGCTTTACATTGTCATATCCAGTCTCTTGTCCCATCATGCAATAGCCCTTGAAAATTGCATCTATATTGTCTCCATGATAAAAGGCCTTTGTCTTCCCTCTATCCACCATCATTTCAGCAAGCCTATTTATTCACCTGTCATATTCCTTGCCTTGCTAGACACTGGGGGCAAAATCATAAAAAATCCAAAAAAATTAAATAATGTCTTGAAAAAATTCCTAAAATTTTTTTTAAAAATCATATAATGTCCTGAAAAAATCCCTAAAAATCAAATAATGTCCAGAAAAAATCCCTAAAAAGTCAAATAAAGTCCTGAAAAATGAACAAAAAAAATTGTAAAAAACTCGAAATTCCTACAAAGTGAAAAACATCAAAATCCAAAAACAATTTCTTTGGCATTTTGTATTTTGTCAATAAATGGTCCCCTTTGTGCATAGACAGATTGCTGAGCATACATCCAACAACAATCAATCAAACATTGTGCTTTAATGAAATCACGCATTAACAGATAAACTGTTTGACCAAGCAAGCATTCAACCTGATCACAGATGTCACATCAGTCCAAATAGCATCAACGTTACCATTGGTCCTTGTCAACATTATCATGGGTCTTATACAGGGTGTGGTATACTCGAAACCAGACTGTGTCCTGTCTTCGATGGGGTACCGCATTCCCTGAAACCAGACAGCATGATCATTCTTGTTTTCCACTTTTGACAATGATGATCAGACTGTTTGTTTGACTTGGTTGAATTTGTGCGTCTTATCTTTTTACTAATTTATCTTTGGCTTCGATCATGTTCCTATGTTTCTCGATGATGTCACTGAGTGATTTAGAGTGACCGGGATGGTTCATGGTCCCTTTCCTTTTTTTTTGTTGTGTTTGTTGTTTGTGGAATGTTTGTCACAAACTAGGGCAACTATATCATTGGGTGTCTATGATAAGTACAGTCGCTTTGTGAACGTCACACAGACCTCGACCCTTGATGTATGCACCCTAGGATGCTTCACTCATTCCTTGTGTGTGATGTGTCTGTCTTTTGTAAAAGGGGTTGCGTTCCAGCTCTGGCCTTCAATGCCATGATGCTCTGCATCCGCTTTGCTACAATAAATAAAAGTTCTCACCTACTTATCTGCATTTATGAAAGCAAGTTTTCCTTCATCTCTAACTGTCCTCTGTCTAATTTCTTCTTACTAACATTTCTTTCGTCAGTCTTGGCAGTCCATTCGGTCTAGTTTGGTCATAAGTGCACAATTGCGCTTGTGCACACTGTCTTGCACTTGTGCAGCATCAAGTTGCACCTGTGTACCTTACATAGGTGCAGAACATCTCTACACAGGTGCAGAACATCTCCACACAGGCGTAGATCTGCATTTTTCCCTCCCCTGTGGGCCCCGCAATGTCTTGCAATCAAGCAAAATTCATGAAATTGAACATATGGATTTTTGAGCTACATACCACTGCTCCCACATCGTCTGATCGTTTATAGGTGTGTACACATTCCCCAAGGTGATCTTCCATTGGAATGTTCACCATCTCTCTGCAAGGGTCCTTTTTCCTGAGCAACAACTCCTCCACTTTGGCCAGTGCAAATGAACTCTTTTCCTTCTCCTTGTCTCCTATATAGATCTTTGTTAGTACCTAGATGGACGTGCATGCTCTCCATCTTATGATGGTCGTGGTCTTTTGTGCCTTCCACTGCTTGTCCTTTGTACATCCGACCTTCGATTTTGATCCGTTCGAACCTATCATCTTCTGTCATTCTTATCGATCACTTGGCCTCTTTTCTGGATTTTTTCGGCCAATTCCTTAAGGGGGCATGCATATGTCATTATTATTGTCTGGGGCATTTTCATTATTGTTCTTTGAAACTATGCTTAGAATCACATTGTCTCAAAGAGGGGCAAAATGTAGACATCTAAAAATGGTCAACGCTTGTGGAGTCATACTTTAACATTTGCGCATTGCCTTATTTTAGGGTTCTTGCGTCGCATTAACATTTCTTCTATGTTGTGCATTTGGTCTTTATCATTTGCGAGCATCGAGTCCTTCTTCTGCATTCCTCATTTTTCTCTCTTTTGAATTAGGTCTTGTCGATAGCAATCTTCAGTCATGATTTTGGTCAGTCTTATCCTGTCGCATCATGGTGCGTGCTCATTTATCATCATTTTGGACATCATCAATCCTAATTGATTATAGAATTAGGGTTTTGTCCTCTTGCCAATCTTTCAATCATCTTTAGCTTGTTAGTAATCATTTGCGATTATCAATTTGTCAATCTCATCATTTTGCAATCGATTCATCATCGATCCTTGTCCTTGTCAATCTCGTCATTTTGCGATCGATTCGTCATTGATCCTTGTCCTTGTCAATCTTTTCATTTTGTGATCGATTTATCATCGATCCTTGTTCTTGTCAATCTTGTCATTTTGTGATCGATTCATCATCAATCCTTGTCCTTTTCAATCATGTCAATTTGGATCGATTAGTCATTGTTCCTCGTCAATTGGCGCCTATCAATTTGATCTTCTTGTCAATCTTGGTCAATTTGTCATTGATTTTTGTCAGCCACTCTCAATCATTTATCAACATTGGTCTTTTGTAAATTAGAATCATGATCGAACCTACATTAATTTCTTGTTGTCTTGACCTAATTCCTTGTCCTCTTATTTCTAGGGTTTTATGATTTGTTCATTTAATCCTTTTATTCTTCTTTGTGGGTTAAATAAATCTATTTATTTAGTCCTAGGTCTCTTTCATGAATTAATTAATGGATGAAAATCTATTAATTAATTCACCTAATTTCTATTTCATCTTTTTCCTCAATTTTCTAATTTGCTAATTTCTCCTAATTCCTCATTTCTATTTCTCCTATTTTCTTTAATTTTTCTAATATTTCCCCTAATTTCATTCCCTCATTTTCTCCTATGTTTATGTTTCCATTTGTTGCAATCATGGAGGCTATTTTCTCTCTTCCCTTTTGTCATGGGAATGGAATTTCAATCTTGTCATAATTTGTCATACACCTTGCATAGAAATTGTCATACATTTGTCATAATTTTGCCATTCTTGATTTGAATTTCCTTTCAAATCTCTTCATGCTAATCTTGTCCTCTCTCCAATTTGTCTATAAATTGGATGAGTTTATTCAATGAAGGGGAAATCAATCACATTTTCAAGTAACCTTATACTGCGAATTTCATCTCTCAACAACTTTCTTTCCACTTGCATTTTGCACTTGTAGGTGAGAACCACATCAAATTTGAAGGTGAAAGAAGAACAATGGAGCCACATGAAGGAGATATCTGCGTCAGTTTGCTTCGATTTCATTTGATTTGAATATCTTGTCTTTATGTCTTCATTGATTGGATTGGGATTACTTTCATAGCAGCTTTAGGTTTAGTGGTTGTCCTAAATGCTATTGTTTTGATGATTTTCAATTTCCTGATCTACATAACCTGGTCAAGATTGAAGATCTGATGGCTATGATTGATCATGGGAAATGTGATCAAAGAGATTAAGCAGTTAGCAAATTGTTTATAAATAAGGAACTGTTGATAAACAATGTATGCGGCTAAGTGTAAGCATAGGGATGCTACATCATGATTACCAAGCACAGAAGCTTGAAGATCTATTTGAATAATAGAGTAAGGAGCCCAGTAGAGGGACAAGATAAGTCCTATGACTAGATTGTATTAAGCAAATAAGAATCTGCTTTAGCATTTTAGATGCAAAGTTGCAGACATACTCATTACTGTTATTTATTTGTAAGTGATAGAAAATATCTTAACCGAGTGGACTTAACAGTCTTATTTGTAAATCCTCTAGCAAGGTGACATTTTGATTGAGTGTTTGAAACCCTTTAACAAGGTCACCTCTAACAAGGTGAAGATCCTAACAGATCTGAGGGAAATCCCTTAACTGGGTCACATCTAGCAATGTGTTTCTAATATTTAACAAGATTTGCTTTTAACCCAACATACTCTAGAAGAGTATATTTCTTAGTGGGTCTGAAATCCCACAGTGGTTTTTCCCTATTTGGGTTTCCACATTAAATTTGGTGTTATGAGTGTTGTTATGATTATGTGTTCTTAAGCTTGCATGTATTATAGTTTTGGTTACATATATCTATTAAAGCTACCAAGGTTGAATCTGTTGAATATATTGAAGGTTAAGTTTGTATGATTCACCCCCCCTCTCATCTTATTAACAATTGGCATCAGAGCTTACAACTTGAATTGATTTGTTTGTAATCTCTATGAGATCTTAGGTTTGTGATGTGTTACCGACCTATTATTTTTCTTATAAGGTTGATGAGTTGTTTTGTTTTAGTGTTGACAATTTTGTTTAAGTGTTAGTGTGATTGATTGTTGAACTAGAAGGTGTATCTGCAGTATGTGTATAGGTAGATAGGAGCATGAAAAGGATATCATCAAGCAAAGTAGTGTTATTTACCAGATCATCAAACCCCTATTGTTCTCTATCAATTACAATAGTCAAATCCCTTAACTGGGTAAGCTTTAATAGGCTTAGTTCTATCTAAATCCTCTAACTAGGTGATCCATTAGCTTGGATTTCAAATCCTCTACCAAGGTTACTCCTAACAAGATATTTCTTCTAACAGGGCATTATAGTCAATCCCTTAACCGGGTGGTCCCTAAAAAGATTTGTTCCTAATAGGACATTTTATAAAAGCTTTAACAAGCTTGGCTCCTAACAGGACAAACTTCAGAAGAGTTCAGAATACTTGTGGGTATTCATCCCCACCATTGTTTTTCCCATTTGGATTTCCACGTCAAAAATCATTGTGTCAAGTGGTGAATGATTTTTTTGGTTATGTTTGATATGGTTAATTTTCTTAACTGTTAAATCCACTTAGATATGTTAAGATGACAGATAGTTATCTGAAATGTGCTTTTACTATTGTTAGTAAAGTATTTTGATGTTTTATATAAATGGTTTGAGAGTTTCAGAGTTGTTATATTGTTATTTTGATATGCCAGTCAAACCGGTAAACTATCAATACTATTGAAATTTGTAGTTCAATGTTTGAACCAGTTAGTTCAGAGATTGACTTGTGAGATTGTTTTTGAGGTTGGTGAAAGTTTTTGTTAGTTTTCTATCTACTGATTCACCCCCCCCGGTCTCTCAGTAATTGTTTGAATCCTTATTGATTCATCATAAGATCAACACTTTGGAATTCATGTCTCTAGAATTATAGTTTTTGGTAGAATGATATGGAAATTTGGCTCAAATTCATAGATCTAGAGTTGGATGTGTTATGTGATAATGGTGTCATATCTTCTAGAAAATAATATACCAAGTTTAAATAACTCATGAGTAATAGAGATGAGGTAACTATAGATTTGATAAATGATTTGGAATCATCTATCAAGTCAAGTACTGAAAAGAGGCAGGACATCCTTGTCAAGTTTGAAGAGATCCACTGCAAGTTGGTAGGCGAAGATGAAGAATTACTTCGTAAAGATACCATTCTTTCTAAGTTCACTTCACTGGTCTTCATGAAGCTTGACGTCGATCATTTCTCTTTGGCTTCCATTCATAAATTCATAGATCTTCAAGTGTTCTTAGATAAGATGCAAGGTATTATCTAGAAATACATAATTTACTTCATAAGCTATGAAGATGTCATCACAAGAGTCACAACCATTGCAAGTCATACATAATGAAAAGATTCAAGATTCATTGCACAAGTTTAAATAATTCATGGCCAAGGATGAAGACAATGAAGAAGTTTCTCATGAGGCTTAGTCATTTTTATATGTTTTCTAGGAAGTAGTTTTTATGATTTTGGTTTGACACATTACATGTAAAATCAGAATATGCAATTACATGTAATCACATTACAAGTCAAAATAGTTTATGAATTTTAATGTTGAATAAATCAAAGTTAGTTATAATTTTCCCACATTTTTCTCATATCCCCTATATATATATATGATAAAGCACTTTGTAAATTTTTAAATTTTAAGCAAACAAGAAAACTCTGTCAAAATTTGTAGCGATATGAAATTTTGATTTTAAACTGCAAATCTGATTTTCAAGTTAATAAAAAGAGTGATTGGGTGTTCAATATTTGTGTTGAAGCTTAATCTTATGCAGTCATTGTGTTCCTATGTCATAGTGATAGTATTATCTTGAGTTAATTGGAAATAAATGTGAGAGTATTATTGTTGTGTATTTAAGAGAGCTTTAAATCTGATTTCTTGCAAACTTTGGACTATAAAACTTGAGTTTGAATAAAGAATAGTTAGTACTTATGCTAAGGTGAACTCATAGTATTTGTGCCATGATTCTTCTTACCCTTACAATTTCTAAAGTGTATTATATAGCAAGTCTTTGAGCTGTCATATATTGCATTTTTTATTGTCAAATCATTCTAGAATAGTGCATAAGTATTTGTGCTTGTGTAGTTTTCTAAATATTTAGTTCACTAATATGTATATGGTTTTTATTTTGTCTAACACTATACATATTGGTATTATTTCTCCAATAGATGTTTTATAGTGAAATTGTAGAAATTATGAGTTTGTATCAAGGTTGTTGTAAACAAGAGTGAATCCTTCCTAAAGAAAGAGGAATTGATATATGTAACATCTCAATTCTAGATGAGTTTACTTTTCTAAATAAGTTTTTAGTTGATTATAGAAAAAATAAGAAGGGTGCCTCCCCTTTTCCAAGAGGAGAGATTATATCTCTCACACTGTGTCTAAAGTTACTATTTTGTGAGTAGTTAATATAAAAGTCACCTACAAAATATTTGCCCAACAATGTTCAAAAAAATTTCATTAATAATTTACAAAAGGATATTAGATATTAAGATTTTATTTTTGATTTTACTTCTTTCACACTCTTATGAACAACACTCCATAATTATTATCTTCAAGTGAGTTAATTTGAATCTCTTCATCAATGGATTTGATTGATGAGAATGAATAAGCTCATCGCTCCTTTCAAAATTCCAAAAATAAAAAAATAATTTCATCAAAATCAATAATAATTCCTCCAATCATATTGATACACAAGTAGTAGCTAGAACACTAGGTGCCTCTTTATCATCAATCTTTACATGTCATAATTTTACTCCTCTTTCTAAACTATTGCATAGCATCATGCTTAAATTGATTAATTTTAATGTGATGAAGCTTCCTCCCATCAAACCTATACATACCTCTAAGCCTTTTTCAAGTTCCTTTGATCCTAAAGCCCTTTTCTAATACCATCATCAAGTCGACCATGATACTAAAAAGTCTATAAATTAAAACATGTGAATCAAGATCCTATTAATTATAATACAATAATTATGGAGGGTGTGAATGATAAAGGAAATATTTAAATTTGTGGCACCTCCCAATAAAAACTTGCAAATCTTTACCAATCGTTTGCCTTCCCATTCTACCAATGTTGTTTAGCCTAAATATTCAAACATTATAGATACTAATGACATGTTTCTAGAAAATAACAACCATGTTGTGAACCTTAATGAGAAACCTAAGCCTAGACCTAACCCTCACATCACCTTTGAAACAAGAGATATTATTGATGCACCTGATGGACCATTATGCATTACTATGAAAATTAAAGGAAAGCTCTCATGAGGAGTGCTCATTGATCTACTATGTATGATTAATGTTATTAATAAATAACATATTTATACAAAACAATTGTATGAAGAAGAATACTAAATAAATCTTATTTTATTATTAAGATGCTTGATGATTTCACTTATCCTACTATAGATTTATGTCTCTTGGTTCTTAGGATGCTTATTAGGTTCAATCTTATGCTTGAAAACTATTGCAAAGAAAGGATTATCCTTCTCCTTCAAACCCTTCATGAACTCCCTCTCATCCACTAGCATGACACTAGTCACGATGTGCTTATCCTTACTGTCATCCGGAAGAGGTGTCATAGTGAAGTTCACCCCATTCTTGGTGATGGTGTAAACATTCTTCCTTCCCTCATGCCTAACATCTACATCATATTGCCAAGGCTTGCCTAGTAGCAAATGACAAGCATCCATTTCTACTATATCACACAACACCCTATCTTTGTATTCACTTATTGAAAATTCTATGCAAACTTTCTCACTAATCAGGGCTTGTTGACCTCTATTCAACCAAGACACTTTATAGGGATGGGGATGGGGTATTCTTTGCAAGTTAAGCTTACTAACCATTTCAACAAAAGCTTTGTTATATGTGGACCCTGAGTCCACAATGACTTTGCATACTTTGCCTTGTACCTTGCAGAAGGTTCTGAAAAGAGATTTCCTCTAAGGTGGTTCTTTGATGGTTCGCACTTCCAAGAGGGTCCTATTGATCATCAAGAGTTCTTCTTGCTTCGGATTTGCAGACTTTGAAGTTGATGTGTGGTAAAAGGTCATGCTTTGACTATCTTCTTCTTGTATTAAATATTCTCTCCTATCACCTTCTTGGCTACCATTGCTTAGCTTCTCAGGACATCTGAATGACTAATGCCCAAATTGGTTGCATGAAAAACACCTACCAGTGAAGACACTAGGTCCTCTTCCACCGAATCTTCCTCTACAATCTCCCCTCCTTCCTCTAAAGCTACCTTTGTTCCTTGATTCTCCCTCTTGTTCCTGATGGTTGGACTCTCCTTGGGGTTTAGGAGATGATCCTCTTCCATTGAATGTACCTTCGCCTCTGAAACTTGTACCCTTTCCTCTATTATTGTGTTCTCCTCTACTTTTTTGCTTCTCCTCAATCCTAAGTGCCATTTGAAAACACTTGTACACTGATTCAGGGTTGAAAAAACTCAGTTCATCTTGAATACTAAATTTAAGACCATTCATGTACTTTGCTAGATTTTGTGTCTCACTCTCTAGCATCTTTTCTTTGAGGGTCATCATGTGGAGCTCCTCGGTGTAAGTACTGACATCCAAATCCCTTTGACTAGATTTTGTAATCTCTTGTGTAAGATTATCTCATAGTCTATAGGTGCAAACTACCTTTTGATCTCTATCTCCATCTTCTTCCATGAGGTTATAGGTCTCTTTCCTTCTTCATCTCTTTCATTTTGTAGAAATTTCAACCAACTAAGAGCTAGACCTTTCATTTTGGATTTAGCCACCTTCACCCTTTGGTTTTCAGGTACCTCTTCACATTCAAAAAAATTTACCATTGCTTCTATCCAATCCATACACTCTTCTAGATTCATCTTTCCAGAGAATGTAGGTTGTTCTTCTCTATGTCTCTTCTTCTTACCCTATTAAGGGCTTCAACAAATTGCATTTGATCTGCTGACATCAATAATCTCTCTTCTTCTTCTACTTATCCATCAGATGTTGATGCAACTCCCTTTCCTGACTGGTCTCTCTTCAACCTTTCTATCTCCTCCTCCATCTTTTTATTCTTGGCCACCTGCTCCCCCACTATCTTGGCTAAATCCATGTTTGTCATGGATCTAATGGGAATCTCCTCACTATTCTTTCTTGCATCTTTCATTTCTTTATTCTTCCCCAAGGCTCTTCTTATGCTCTAATACCACTTGATGCAGAGGTTGGCAGCAGTAAGGTGATAAACCCACCTCCACACCTTGGTCTTATATCCCTTGAGTCTCTATCACAGCTACAACCACACCTCAAATGTGAAATTGGATTCTTACTCCTAACAAGGGATGGCACAACACTTATACACACTTCCTAAGACATATTAAGGTCTCCCATAATGATACTTTGGAGCACAAGGCAAATATTGGCTTTTGAGGCTTAAACAAGCCTACCGGTTAGTAGCCCTATTTTACTCTCTTTTTGGATTTTTCTCCAAATAATACAAAACAACACCCTAAAAAAATTTAGGTTTTAGACACCCTTTTGGAATTACTATCAGATTCCAAAAGATTGGAGTTCCACCCTATTCCTGCACTCTTCAACACCTACTTGGGTCATAGGCCTAATTGATCAAGTTAGACCGGTTTTATAAAAGAGGTATATGAGAATGGGGTCATAGGAAGGTTCCAACTCTTTAGGAGGTTTTTTCTATGTCCAAATACTCCAATTTCATTAGTTCAACTCATCATCTAGTCATTACTCATAGTATGCTCAATGAAACTCATCTAATCTAATCTAAACCCTTGAACAATTTAGACTACGGCTTGATGGTAAGGTTACCAACCAACTCCTCTGACCTCTCCCCTCTGGAATCTCAAAATACATGCCCCTAACTTGCATTCTACCAATGGTCATCAGGTCTCAATGAGTATATTGCAAGTTAGGGTCCCATTTGCGTTGTAACCCTTGAAAATGGAGGGTTTCAGACCTGTAGAGGGTAAGCCGCTTATAACTTCCACTAAACTTCACTTCAAGAGGTCAAACCAAATGCATTGGAAAGGTATTTTAGGGATCTTTCTAATGAAACAAAAAATTAATTAGTAGATCTCACACCCTGTACGAACAATATGGAAAAATGTCACTGTTATGGCAAAATAAGACTTGTTCTATTCACTTTCTCCACCAAACTTTACAAAACTCTCAACTCTATCTTTCCCATGGTTGTCCAAGCATATATCAACCTTTTCCAATTTCCATAACCAATTTTTGAATAGTTAGGACCATTGGAGAAGTAGATAGCATCCTATCGGCAACTTTGAAAAGTTGGTTGACAACAAATGCAATATTTTGCAACTTAGGACAACATTGGTTATTAACCCCTCAGACCTTATGGAAACACATCCAAGGTCATTATTTGTAATTTTTTAGACTCCAAACACCTAAGACAACATCCTAGACACACCAACATTTAAAATACGAATTCCAAGCCTTCATGGCCTAATAAACCTCTAGGTTTATATGTTCACCTAAGAGATTATTGACCATACAAATCGACACTCAATTACATCAAGGGTGATCATTGATCCAACCCATTATTACATCACAAATGAACATGTAGACACCACCATGTGCTTGAAATAGAGGTGTAGTAGAAGGTGCTCTACACCATACCTGATATAGAGGTTGGCAACAGTAAGGTGATAAACCCACCTACAAACCTTGGTCTTATATCCCTTGAGTCTCTATCAAGGCTACAACCGCACCTCAAATGTGAAATCAGATTCTTACTCCTAACAAGGGATGGCACAACACTTCTACACACTTTCTAAGACCTACTAAGGTCTCCCACAATGATACTTTGAGCACAAGGCAAATATTGGCTTTTGAGGCTTAAATAGGCCTACCAGTTAGTAGCCCTATTTTACTGTCTTTTTGGATTTTTCTCCAAATAATACCAAACAAAACCCTAAACAAATTTAGGTTTTAGACACCCTTTTGGAATTACTATCAGATTCCAAAAGATTGGAGTTCCACCCTATTCCTGCACTCTTCAACACCTACTTGTGTCACAGGCCTAATTGATCAAGTTAGACCGGTTTTACAAAAGAGATAAATGAGAATGGGGTCACAGGAAGGTTCCAGCTCTTCAAGAGGTTTCTTCTATGTCCAAATACTCCAATTCCATCAGTTCAACTCATCATCTCATTATTACTCATAGTATGCTCAATGAAACTCATCTAATCTAATCTAAACCCTCAAACAATTTAGAATAGAGCTTGGTGGTAAGGTTACCAACCAACTCCTCTGACCTTGCCCCTCTGGAATCTCAAAATACATGCCCCTAACTTTCATTCCACCAATTGCCATAAGATCCCAATGAGTAGATTACAAGTTAGGGTCCCATTTGCATTGTAACCCTTGAAAATGGAGGGTTTCAGACCTGCAGAGGGTAAGACGATTATAAATTCCACTAAACTTCACTTGAAGAGGTTAGACCAAATGCATTGGAAAGGTATTTCAGGGCTCTTTCTAAGGAAACAAAAAATTCATTAGTAGATCTCACACCCTGTATGGACTATACGAAAAAATGTCACTGTTATGGCAAAATCAGACTTGTTCTATTCACTTTCTCCACCAAACTTTACAAAACTCTCAACTCTATCTTTCCCACAGTTGTCCAAGCATATATCAACCTTTTCCAATGTCCATAACCAATTTTTGAATAGTTAGGACCATTGGAGAAGTAGTTAGCATCCTACCAGCAACTTTGAAAAGTTGCTTGACAACAAATGCAATATTTTGCAACTTAGGACAACATTGGTTATTAACCACTTAGACCTTATGTGTAATGCCCCTACCCTAGTCAGACTTGTAAAACCCGTTTGACCTTGATTGACTTCCTATGTGGCATTCTTGAATGGTAGGTTAACCATGATGCAATGTGTAGTTTAGATAATATAAATAATTGTGCATACGTATTATTGTGCTCTCGCATCGATTCTTGTGTAAATGTAATTGTTTCCTAACTCTTGTGATAAATCTCGAGCTAACGCCCTCATTGAATAAGTATATGTATATGTATGCTTGCGTGATTCATGGGTGCAGGAGATTGCAGGTACAACACCGCTTAGGGTGAGGTTCATCTCCTTTGGGATTTGCAAGGTGAGCGTCGTTTGTGGTTTTCTTTTCATTGGGTTACGTGTCGTGTGATTTGGTGGACTTCCTCGATTTGCGTGCCTAGCGCGGGGTAAGTAGAGTTTGTTATCCCAAATATTCAATTCAATTTAATGTGTGGATGTGTGCATTTGTAATTTAGAAATTTAAAATAGGTAGTTTTCTTTTATACAATTAATCGTTAATTTAAAGAGATTGCTTTAATTATTATTGTAGCAAGCTTAAGGTATTTGACTTGGATTAATGTGCTCATTTACGCATTTGTGGTTGAGAAAATTAGAATAAATAGATCTCCTTCATGAGATTAGTCATTTATTTAAAAAGGTCGCTTTATTATGTTATAGCGAGTTAGTTTAATAGTTAATTTTAATAATAACGAAATTCAATTAGTTATGCGTTTTTAGAAAGGAAAGATTTAAAGTCATTTGGGAAATAGAAATAAATTTATAATTTTCGCATTTTGGAATAGAAAGGGTAGATTTTATTATTTAAAAGGAAATTATTCTTTTTACTTGCAAAATTGATATAGTATAAAGGATTGATTTTTGAAATTTAAATTAATTTAAATACCTCACCCTTGTTAACAATTCAAAATATAAATGTAGGCCTAAATTGATATTGAGAGATTAAAATTAGAGTTAAATAAGAAATGGAAAATTTTTAATTTTAAATAAGAAAAAAAAAAACGAATAAGAAGTATTGAATAATGGAAAGGAATGATTTCCATTTTTCATTTTCTTTTGTTTTAAAAAAAATAAATGCCTAAATTTGAAATTGAAAATTAGGTCAAAAATAGGGTTTCTCATTTAACCTAGTTTTGAAATGTTTTTGGGGGTTCTTTCTTTTGGTCATCCTTTTGGGGAAAAAAAAAGAAGAATGGTTTTTGGGAAGAGAGGTTGGGGATTTTGGACAAAAAGATGGAGTTTTAGAGCAACAGATTTGGGGGCTCATCATCAAAATCCTTCCAGGAAAGCTTGTTGAGGTAGGAATCTCTTTTATCGTTTTGTTTAAGTTGTTTTTAAACCAAAAAAAAAAAAAAGAAAGGGGGCTTGTATGTTGTTCTTGCAATTTTGGTTTTTCTGATTTTCCATTGTTTGCCCATGAGTAAGTTTCATTGTAGAAAATTGTTAAAGATTAATTTTGTTGGATCTTGTGTGAGAAGAGAGCTTCTTTGTGCCAAAGATTTGCTTGATGGGGAGGGTTATTCAACAATTTTCTTCTATTATTTTGAAACCCTTGACATTCAGAAAAAAAAGGGAAGAGAAATGGCTGTGACTGTGATTGTTTTCAAAAAATGGGGTTTGCTGGAAAATGTTTTGAGTATGTATTTCAGACTGTGTGTTTTGGTGAGTTATTCATCCTTTTTTTTAATAAGTAAAAATATTTTTTTTATTAGAATATTACTTGACTGGGAAATCTGTGACTGCACATTTTGGCAGTCTGGTTTTGGTCTGATATTGTTTTTTTTTTGTTTTTTTTTTAAAATAAATTTTAGTTCAACCCCCCCCACGCTGCTGGAAGGTAACATGCTACCCAGGGCAGCACTGCTACCAATTGGTAGCAGCACTACCATTGGTAGTGAACTGCTACCAAATGGTAGCAGCGCTACCAGAGGTAGCGGCCTGCTACCATTTGGTAGCAGCGCTACCAATGGTAGCGTGGGCTACCAAGGGGGCCCACGTGGGGGTCCACGTGGGTAACCCCAATTTAATAAGTTTCTTTTTTTTTATTTATTATTAGTTTTTATTTATTGTTTTAAAAGAAAAATGAAATAAATAAAAAAAAAACCAATAAATTAGTGATATGTTAGGAAATAAAAGAAAATGATAATTTTTAATGGAGTTTTTAATTATTTAAATTTAGTCTTTTTATCTTTATTTAGTTAATATTATTTAATTTGAGTATTAAATAATATTTGAAATCAAGCTAATTGATATTTAAATAACCCATATGGTAATATATGTTTTTGCTACACTTTGATTTATATTTATGGCATTATTAATTATTAATTATTAATTATTAACTATGGTTAAATGTGGCTGTTTAATAAATGTTATTTTAGGTAATCCTTATATCAATATATAATATTAATTATATGTGGCTTCTTGGTCCCTTTGTAACGAATACTATCAGTGAATTAACCCTTAGTGCTCAGACGTTAATTTTAATCGGTTAGATATAAATTGAGATTCACGTATACATGCTTCATATATATACGCAAGAAATTTATAAATCAATGGGGAGCATTTTCTTTCATTTCAAAGTATATTTTCTTTTGAATAGGGTATAGTTGTGTTGCTAGAGAGGGGTACTAGTGTATAGATCTAGACCAATATGTCAAAGATGTTTATCTAAGGATTAAGTAACATATCTGGACGAGTGATGCTTCCATTTACGTGAACTTGGTTGGATGACTTGTAGAGTTGTATTTATGGGCCAAGGTGGTCATTTGTATATTGGTTGTGTTCGCCTAAGTGGAAAAGATGTAAAAGACATGTGATTATGTAAATTCCTAGCTATACTAAATGCCAGAGGGGTCTTGCAGTTGAGCAGACCCGGAGATGTAGCCCCTTAGGGGTGAACTCCGAGATCATATCTGTGTTATGCGATGTTTTAGCTTCCTTTATTTCATACCTTAAGTTATCATGTATGGTTGTATCTTGTATAAGTGTATGGTGGAGATTTAATGAATTTAAATCTAAGTGCATAAAAATTATTCATCTTGATAAATGTAGTAAATAGGTTCATAAAACATTGTAAATTATGATTATGGAAAAGTATTTGGTTTATGTTAAATAAAGAAGTAATAGAGAAATGAATCTCATTAGGATGCCTTAATTGTTTTAGCTTGATATAAGTTGGTAAATCGAACGAATGTGAATGGAAAACAAAGTTAGAATTAATGTTATAATTCCTAGATTGAAATCTAAAGGATGAACATCATATAGGTATTTACCTTTTTATCTTAGTAAATGAGTAACGCCATGTTAATTATGTTACACTATGTTGGATGAATTTGTTCAGTTATTTCACATTTTAATCTTAACAAATAATCCCTACCAAATTAACTTGATAATTGGGTGAACTCAACTATATAACCATAGTTATAACCCTAATAAAAGAATCTCTTATGATTGCTAAAAATGAACTAAAATGGGAAGTATTTGTAAAGTTGTTTATATCTTAATCTTAGAAAAAGTATCTTTTCATATTAACTTCATTTAACTAAAAGGAGTGACATGCAAATAAGACAGTTATATTCTAATCCTAAAGGGAGAATGTCACTATGAACTTATATTTTAATCCTGTAATGATGAATATCATCTTGCTAAATATATCTTAATTTAAAGGATGAACTCATGTGTTCCTAATACATTTTCACCTTAATGAATCGAGCTCCTTCTATTAGCATTATTAAAACTTCAATGAATGAATTCTATGGCTACTCACATTTTATCCTCCATAAAAGAACTACGACTCATTAGTTGTCTATGCATGGAATCAAATGAAGGGACCACACTCTATTAATTATAGTTTAATCCTTAATAAATGTATCTCATCTTATTAACCATACTTTTAATATTTAAGAAAAATATCAAATGTGGGTGGTTATCTTAAAACCCAAATGAATGAACTTTGTTATATTAGTCACATTGCACATCAGTGGGTGGACTCTTAAGTTAATTATATTTTAAAGTGCATCGAGTAATAACCTCGTCTTGGCCTCCTATCCATTCAAAATAAATGAATGCTTCCTAAAATTATATGTTGTAAGTTTATCGAGCATAATATGTATCCATGTCTTAAGTATTAACATGCAATTAAGATATCCAGCTTAATTGGATCAATTGTCGCGAGTTGAGTTAGGTGTTAGGTTACGTAATCGCGTTGGGAAACTCCTTAGGTTCGTTTAGTCTTCCACTGTGTTATCTAAGTTTTCAGATAACTCCAAATTATCTTAATGTTGTAACTTATCAGTAATACTCTTAACTATTATTATAAAAAAAAAATATTTACACTCTATTTGAGTGTTTTTAACTTAAACCCTTTGGGGTTTCCTAGCGGGGCATTACATTATGGAAACACATACAAGGTCATTATTTGTCATTTTTTAGACTTCAAACACCTAAGAAAACATCCTAGACACACCAAAATTGAAAATCCAAATTGCAAGCCTTAATGGCCTAATAAACCTCTAGGTTTATATGTTCACCTAAGAGATTCCTAAGAGATTATTGACCATACAAATTGACACTCAATTACATCAAGAGTGATCATTGATACAACCCATTATTACATCACAAATGAACATCTAGACACCACCATGTGATTGAAATAGAGGTGTAGTAGAAGGTGCTTTGCACCATACCTGATGCAGAGGTTGGCAGAAGTAAGGTGATAAACCCACCTACACACCTTGGTCTTATATGCCTTGAGTCTCTATCAAGGCTACAACCACACCTCAAATGTGAAATCAGATTCTTACTCCTAACAAGGGATGGAACAATGATTCTACACACTTCATAAGACCTATTAAGGTCTCCCACAATGATACTTTGGAGAACAAGGCAAATATTGGCTTTTGAGGCTTAAACAAGCCTACTAATGAGTAGCCATATTTTACTATCTTTTTGGATTTTTCTCCAAGTAATACCAAACAACACCCTAAAAAAATTTAGGTTTCAGATACCCTTTTGGAATTACTATTAGATTCCAAAAGATTGGAGTTCCACCGTATTCCTGCACTCTTCAACACCTACTTGGGTCACAAGCCTAATTGATCAAGTTAGATCGGTTTTACAATAGAGGTATATGAGAATGGGGTCATAGGAAGGTTCCAACTCTTTAGGAGGTTTCTTCTATGTCCAGATACTCCAATTCCATCAATTCAACTCATCATCTCATCATTCCTCATAGTATTTTCAATGAAACTCATATAATCTAATCTAAACCCTCAAAAAATTTAGACTAGGGCTTGGTGGTATGGTTACCAACTAACTCCTGTAACCTCGCCCCTTTGGAATCTCAAAATAAATGCCCCTAACTTTCACTCTACCAATGGCCATTGTATCCCAATGAGTAGATTGCAAGTTAGGGTCCCATTTGCATTGTAACCCTTGAAAATGGAGGGTTTCAGACCTGCAGAGGGTAAGACACTTATAACTTCCACTAAACTTCATTTCAAGAGGTCAAACCAAATACATTGGAAAGGTATTTTAGGGATCTTTATAATCAAACTAAAAATTCATCAGTAGATCTCACACCCTATACGGACAGTACAGAAAAATGTCACTGTTATGACAAAATAAGACTTGTTCTATTCACTTTCTCCACCAAACTTTACAAAACTCTCAACTCTATCTTTCCCATGGTTTTCCAGGCATATATCAACCTTTTCCAATGTCCATAACCAATTTTTGAATAGTTATGACCATTGGAGAAGTAGATAGCATCCTACCGACAACTTTGAAAAGTTGCTTGACAACAAATGCAACATTTTGCAACTTAGGACAACATTGGTTATTAACCACTTAGACCTTATGGAAACACATCCAAGGTCATTATTTGTCATTTTTTAGAATCCAAACACCTAATAAAACATCCTAGACACACCAACATTGAAAATACGAATTCCAAGCCTTCATGGCCTAATAAACTTCTAGGTTTATATGTCCATCTAAGAGATTATTGACCATACAAATCAACACTCAATTACATCAAGGGTGATCATTGATCCAACCTATTATTACATCAAAAATGAACATTTAGACACCACCATGTGCTTGAAATAGAGGTCTAGTAGAAGGTGCTTTGCACCATACTTGATTCAGAGGTTGGGAGCAGTAAGGTGATAAACCCACCTACACACCTTGGTCTTATATCCCTTGAGTCTCTATCGAGGCTACAACCACACCTCAGATGTGAAATCAGATTCTTACTCCTAACAAGGGATGACACAACACTTATACACACTTCCTAAGACCTATTAAGGTCTCCCATAATGATACTTTGGAGCACAAGGCAAATATTGGCTTTTAAGGCTTAAACAAGCCTATTGGTTAGTAGCCCTATTTTACTCTCTTTTTGGATTTTTCTCCAAATAATACCAAGCAACACCCTAAACAAATTTACTTTTCAGACACCCTTTTGGAATTACTATCAGATTCCAAAAGATTGGAGTTCCACCCTATTACTACACTCTTCAACGCCTACTTGGGTCACATGTCTAATTGATCAAGTTAGACCAGTTTTACAAAAGATGTATATGAGAATGGGGTAACAGGAAGGTTCCAACTCTTCAGGAGGTCTCTTCTATGTCCAAATACTCTAATTCCATCAGTTCAACTCATCATCTCATCATTACTCATAGTATGCTCAATGAAACTCATATAATCTAATCTAAGCCCTCAAACAATTTAAACTAGGGCTTGGTGGTAAGGTTACCAACCAATTCCTCTGACCTCTACCCTCTATAATCTCAAAATACATGCCCCTAACTTGCATTCTACCAATGGCCATTGGATCCCAATGAGTAGATTGCAAGTTAGAGTCCCATTTGCATTGTAACCCTTGAAAATGGAGGGTTTCAGACCTGCAGAGGGTAAGATTCTTATAACTTCCAGTAAAATTCACTTCAAGAGGTCAGAACAAATGCATTGGAAAGGTATTTTAGGGCTCTTTCTAATAAAACAAAAAATTCATTAGTAGATCTCACACCCTGTACGGACAATATGGAAAAATGTCACTATTATGGCAAAATCAGACTTGTTCTATTCACTTTCTCCACCAAACTTTACAAAACTCTCAACTCTATCTTTCCCAAGGTTGTCCAAGCATATATAAACCTTTTCCAATGTCCATAACCAATTTTTGAATAGTTAGGACTATTGGAGAAGTAGTTAGCATCCTACTGGCAACTTTGAAAAGTTGCTTGACAACAAATGGAACATTTTGTAACTTAGGATAACATTGGTTATTAACCACTTAGACCTTATGGAAACACATCCAAGGTCATTATTTATCATTTTTTAGACTCCAAACACCTAAGACAAAATCCTAGACACACCAACATTGAAAATCCAAATTCCAAGCCTTCATGGCCTAATAAACCTCTAGGTTTATATGTTCACCTAAGAGATTATTGACCATACAAATCGGCACTCAATTACATCAAGGGTGATAATTGATCCAACCCATTATTACATCACAAATGAACATATAGACACCACCATGTGCTTGAAATAGAGGTGTAGTAGAAGGTGCTTTGCACCATGAAATGATATTAGGCTTGAGTAAGCCTAAGGATTCTTCTACTATGGATATGGATATTCGCCATTCACATCTTGGACCTAGATGTCTTCCTAAACCTCCTATTCCTCCTATATATGTTGTGGTCCCACCTCCTACATGTTTTATAAAGGTAAAAAAAAAGAACCCAACACTCTATATCTCTCAACCTAGTGAGGTTTGTTAAGTTCCTCCTTCTACAAAGGATAAAAAGAAGCCTCTGTTGATTGATCTCCAACCTTCATAAGTTTTGAGTCAAACCAAGAGATATTCTAGTGCAGGAAATTATTGATGAAGACACCATTCCAAGGCTTATGAGCTTGCTTCCCAATTTATTTCCTCCCTTAAATAGTCAAATGTTGACTTGGTCCCATTTTCCCAACCTTTGTCTAACCTTAGAATGAAGCTTTATCTTAATCAACCATGTATAAAATTAAAATTGTCTATGCAAACTGATTGTTCTTCTTCATATCCTTTGTGCCTTAAAGATCCCATTGTGATTAATTTAGATGATGATATTGATGTTAATAATGTGTATACTAACAATTTCAATGATATATATTAGATTATTGAGATCAATCATGAGTTATCTTTGATATTTTCAAAAGCTTTAATCCAAGATCCTATTGACAAACAAAGTGATTCATCATTAGAGAAATCCTTGTTTAGAGCTTGTAGTAGCCCCATCCACTGTTCTTGTTGTGGCTCCTCTTGCATCTTGTCTGCCATCCCTAAAAGACACTAAGAAATATTGGGAGGGGGATGATTTTCTATATTAGCTTCACTTGTACATTTGACTCTTTTGTGTGTTTGCTTGTATGTGATATTTTTACCCCATGATGTGATGCTTGATGTGTCTTTGTGTTATGTTATGCTCTCTTTGGATGTGTTAGATTCAATGACAGTCCCAAAGACACTGAGAGGGGGGGTGAATCAGCGTTTAACCAGTTAGCAGAATATTTGAACTTATTAATATCTTTGCATCTCAAAACAGTGTCGGTAAATAAGAATTATTGCAATAAACAAAAATAATAGAGACAACATAGAAACACACCATAACACAAGATATTTAATGAGGAAACCCAGTGTAGGAAAAACCTTGGTGGGATTTGTGACCCACAATATTTACTCACTAGCCAATGAATACATACTACTTACAATGAGGGGCCTGCACATGCAGGGAGGCCAATAGCCTAGAGCTCACTTCTCAATAAAGAGTCACACTGACTATAAAATGGATTATCAAATCCAATACAATGTACTACTCAAAACAACATCTCTCATGCCAGGTTCAATACCGGTTTAAGTTTAGTCAATAACCAAAACCTTCATTGTCAACTATATCACCTTATACAAAATTGCCTTATATTTCTCATCCATCTAATTCCATAAAATGACCTATAAGATCTCATACATATATGAGTCTTTTACAATATACCATATCATCTTTAGAAAAGATAATTACATTACAAAACAATTCATATAAACAAATATCTATCCCATGTTGGTTGGGGTGTTGGTATGCTTGTTGTTGATGTAATCTAAATTCCTGTGAAGTGCCTATCAGTGTCGGTGTCTGTCGGTGTATGAAGTTTGTGATGCCAGGCATGAAGAAACCAATTGTTGGTGACTTTTGAGTTGATTTCTAGATGGTTGCCATCAATTACAACATCAACTATTCTCATAAGAATGTAGAATGCCAACAATCTCCCCCTTTGGCATTGATGGCAACACTCATGAGAAAAATCAAAATTGTTATCCGAAAACTGAAATCCAAAAAGATGTGCTCCCCCTGAGCAAGTGATCTCCTCTGTACATGCAATTTTCTCTCCACTACTCCCCCTTTGACATCAATGATAAAGGATGTCATTCAAAAGAGTACAAAAATGCTACCTTAAGGTTTGTAACCAGTTGGTTACAATCTAAAAGATGTCCACCAAAATCATACTTAGACTCTGCATGAATTTGTTGCTATCATCTAAAGTTGCCTCAGTCTGTTGGATCATACCGGTGAGATAGTGCATATGCTGCTCCGGTGATCGTTCTCCTTGTACTGTTGCCTTAGACAATTCAATTCTCTAAGTAATCAGATTATCCAACCTCAGACCAAGTTTATCTTTTAGTTCCCGTGCATTAGACTTTATCCTTGCCTTCTCTTTCTCATGTTTTTCTAATTTCTCCTCAAAGACTACCATTTCCTATTTAAAAATTGATATGAGTCTGGATGAACCTATAATATTGTCCACAATATCATAAATTTATTAATGTGTCTTCTTGATCTCCTTATCAATGTCCTCAGTCAAACAATGAGGCTTACATGCTTCTCTATATAGCTCCTTATACTCCAAAATTGTAGAATTGAGTACCGGTAAAAGTGTATCTACATTATCGGTACATTTCTTTATTTTTTTTTTAAAGAATGTGTTTTTCTCCTTTTCAACTCTCTCCTTTATGATGTCCTCATTCACCTTGTCTATAGTTATAACATTATCAAAAATGAATTTGGACAATGTGTCCAATTTACCTAAAGAATCCTTAATGTGATCTATGTTAAAATTTGGTGAAATCATCTTAAGAATAGGTAAAGTGTTATCAATTTCCTTAAAAGCCAATGCATTGCATTCAGTTATCCTCTTATTGGAATCCAAAAATACCTTTGTGATATTGCTAGGTCTTAATTTACCTGTAGACGTACTTGGTTTAGCTGTAGATTTCATCTCAACAGATGTCTAACCAATCACCTTAACTATATCCTCTTTACTTCCATTAGATGTATCCATTTTCATTTTATTTTCCTCTGGTGGTTCTATCTGTGTTTGCATCTCTACCTTTAATGGTTTCTTAGTCTATTTCAGTGTCTCTATACCTATCGGTTTTTCAATCTCAACATTAACCTCTGCCTCTGTTTGTTTCTCTGAAAGTTCTACTGCCAGATTCTCAGTCTCTGGTGGCCCTGTGCTAGTACCTTTGTCTTCTATAGGTTTGTCAGTCTTTGTCGGTTGCTCTATTTGGGTTGTTATCTCAGTTTTCTGAGAGTCAATAGTTTGTGTCAGTTTCTCTAAAATTTTGCTATTATCAACACTGTTTGCCTTAACCTCTGAATTATCCTTATCCACAACAATGTTTACTTCTTGTGTATCCACATTCATTGTAAAGAGTATCTCAAACTTAGGATTAGTAATATCATGTGTTATACCTTCAGTGTCAGTAGCTCATGGATCTTCTAAGTGTACCGGTGGTGTATCCAAAGGAGGCGGTGGAAGGTTATCTGTAACTTTTATGTTTGGAATACCACTAATTTTGCCTTTACCCTTGTCCTTGTCTTTCTGATATACTTTGAATGTCTTTTTAGGTTTTCTCGTTTCTTCTTGCTTCTCCTTCTCTACAAAGAATATGTCCCATTTATCTACAGTCTCATCTTCAATCTCTTTTACCCTTCTAGCCATCAAGCTTACTTGTCGGTATCCACTAACAAATACAGATCGGTTACCTTCAGAGATAATTTTATCAATTTCTTCCTTGGATTTTACCGGATGAACAACCAAGAGTGCTTCAACTTTCAATTTCTTATCCAGTTCCATCACTGATAGCCTTTTTGCTTCTAGTCTCATGTAGAGATAATTTGGCAGCTCATCAATCACTTCTATCTAAACTTTCTTATATATATCCAAGTGTTAAGTAATGATTTCCTCAATGGTGTTTTTGTCAGTATCATTTGAAGAAGTATACCATTTATTCACATTAGATAGATTACCTTCCTCTATTATTTCATTCAGTAAATCATTCAATGTGGGGGTAACCAGTGTCTGTTTCTTCTTAGGTGTCAGTTTCTTCTTCGGTTCCATAACTTCCTATTGTTTCTTCCTTAATGTCCCAGTTTTCTTAGGTGATGGAGAGGGTACCAGTGAGGGTTTTCTCTTCCTTTCAACTCTTTTAAACTTGGCAGCCTTACCACTGTCAGTGTCGGAAGATGTTACAACTGGTGAAACATGTGCTTTAGGTTGTAGTCCTTCAAGTTCACTTGCCGATATACCACTGATGTTCATAACATTTTCTTTGATTTCCTTTACCTTCTTGAATGCATCCCTAAAGAATTTTTCTCTTCTCTTAGTCCTTTTCTGCATAGATACTTTACTTTCTATGGTTTCTGCATTTCCAAAGAATTCCTCAGACGGCTCCCTTGGTGCATCAACTAGAGCTTTAGCATAAGTTTCCAAAATAGATAAGTCTACCTCATATCCCATCTCCATAACCCAAATAGTTTTAGGACTAGCTTCTTCCATCCAAGTTTCATCTCTCTTAATAACAAAGTAGATTTCCTTGTCATATTTATCAACTATGCTTTGTGGTAGTCTCTCTCTTGCTCTCATCTTAGATTGGAATGTTTTGAAATAGTCTAAAATGTTCTTAACATTGCCAGTCCCCATACCAGTGAAAGCATCTTGTATCTATTTTCCTACCAAAATGTCATAACCAAAATCCTTATGACCTATGTCAAGTATCTCCTTGGTAAAGTACAACATCAGACATACCAGAAGGTTTCCAAAATGGAAAGTACCTTTCTTGTCACCCTTAATTTTCTTCAGGTTGTCAATTAATTCATCCTTAAGCTATTCACACACATCTATCTCAGCATTATTGTGTACCATCTCATATGCACTGTGAATACATAGACTAGAAACATAATTTAGTCTATTTGCATGAGTAGCTTTGTAACCTAGTACCATGCTCACATATCTTGCATTTATGTCCTTAACACCATTTACTCTAAGTGACCTATTATCAGAATGTTTCTATGATTAAATCCATAACCCGTTTGTTAGGAATCTTCTTGGTTTAATCAAGCCTACTACCGATTGAAGGTAAACTAGTAACTATCTTAATTTCTTCCCTGGTTATTTTGCAAATTGATTCCAACCACATGAATTCTCCATGAACTCTGCTCAATACAAGTCTAAAAAACTTCCTTAGGAAATTCAGGAAATTTTCCACAATCTTATGTTCAAATTTGATTACTCCATTTTCATTAGAAATGACCTCATTAAACATTTTCTTCAACTCCTCAGTCCCTAGGTTTTCTATGTTGCAGTGTATATAAATTCTAGGGTCTTCTGCAAATGCTACACCCTTAGGGATTTTTGAAAATGCTCCTAGAGAGTCATCTTGTTTCGCAATCTTAGGGATAATCTTGAATATGGATCTAGGGCTTTTAACATTTTCCACAATGGTAGGGTTCAAAATAAACAAAAGATGAGGAAGCCATTTCAAAGATAAGTACCTCTAAATCAAAATTTTGAATGCTTGAAAATCACTTCACAGCTTCGCCTTAGAATGCCTTGCTTAATTTCATGCTCTCTGATCGTTTGAATTCTTGGTGAGTTTGAAATGAGGGTGTCTCAGTGCTTTATAGCCAAAAAGTTCTTTAAACAACATTAAATGCTCATCGGTTAAGTGAAAACTTAACACATCCACCGGTAAAGAAGAAATGTATCTTCTCATCATCAATTGAGGGTATAATGCATGATCTTGAACTTTCTACAATACCCCCTAAGGATTGTTCCTTAGTTAGATGAAGAATCTCTTGCCAGTGGAGGTTTACTCTGTTCTACCGGTGAAGATATAGTTTCATCAATTCTCTTATCACTCTTCCTGATCCATTGTTTTGAAAATTCTTGCTTAACTTCATCTACCTTTCCTTTGCCTTTCAAACTAGATCCTTTGTTGTTTGTCATTGCATTCTTACTTCTATAGAATTTAGCAATATGTCCAATCTTGTTACAAGCATAACAAGCTACATTATTCCTCTGAATAGCCTTTCCATATCCTTGACCGGTTTGTGATCTACATTGATTAGATAAATGTCCAAATCTTCCACAAACATAGCATTTCACATTCATTCTACAATTTTCTGAATTATGACCAACTTTGTTGCATTTGGAACATTGACCGGTGGGTGAGTTTATATTCTGATTATTTCTAAATCTACACTGATTTGCTCTGTGACCATATTTGTTGCAATTGAAACATTTGCCATTAAATTTATAAGCATTAGGTTGTCTTACCGGTTTGTTCTGATCTTGATTGTTTGCAGTATCGGAACTTTCTCCATGTTCAAATACAAGTCCATTAGTATCTCCATTAGGTTTTTGTTTCTTTATCATGTCATCAAGTTCTTCTAAACTTTTCTTGAATTTGTCTTTGTGTTTATTTGCAGTAGCCAACTCATTTTCCAGAATTCCAACTTGTCTCATAAGCTTAGTTTTATCACGTTGCATGTGAATCAGATCTGTCTTTAACATATCATTTTCATGACCAAGTATCAAATTTTCATTTCCAGCATCATTAAGTCTCCTATTCAAGTCTTCTTCATTCTTCTTCCTGTCTTCAATATCTTTATATAACCTCATAGTCATATCTTGCATTTCATTCTTCATATTACTGTTTTCTTGTCTCAACTTGTTTGCAATGTCTCTAAGAGTTTTTTTTTCATCATCATCATTCTGCATCTTCTCATGAAGTTCTTTTCTTTTAGTTTGTGCTATAGCAAAGTTCTCCTAAAGTCCTTTAATGAATTCCTATGCAATCCTCAGATCATCTTCAAGTTTGATATTCTTCAATTTTTCTGCATCAAAATCTTCAAGAGCTCCTTCCAACTGTTTTCTTAAGTTCTCCATCTGTACCAGTGTCAGAATATTCCTAAAGTTGTTAGGCTTTTGAAAATAGAGGACCAAGCTCTGATACCAATTGTTAGATTCAATGACAGTCCCAAAGACACTGAGAGGGGGGGTGAATCAGTGTCTAACCAGTTAGCAAAATATTTGAACTTATTAATATCTTTGCATCCCAAAACAGTGTACCAGTAAATAAGAATTATTGCAATAAACATAAGTAATAGAAACAAAATAGAAACACACCATAACATAAGATATTTAACAAGGAAAACCGGTGTGGGAAAAACCTCAGTGGGATTTGTGACCCACAATATTTACTCACTGGCCAATGAATAAATACTACTTACAATGAGGGGCCTGCACATGCAGGGAGGCCAACAGCCTAGAGCTCACTACTCAATAAAGAGTCACATGGACTACAAAATGGAATATCAAATCCAATACAATGTACTGCTCAAAACAACATCTCTCATGCCAGGTTCAGTACCGATTTAAGCTCAGCCAATAACCAAAACCTTCGCTGTCAACTATATCACCTTATACAAAATTGCCTTATATTTCTTATCCATCCACTTCCATAAAATGACCTATAAGATCTCATACATATATGAGTCTTTTACAATATACCATGTCGGCTTTACAAAAGATAATTACATTACAAAGAAAATCATATAAACAAAACTTTATCCCATGTCGGTTAGGGTGTTGGTATGCTTGTTGTCAATGTAATCTGAATGTTGGTGAAGTGCCTGTCGGTGCCGATGTTTTCCGGTATATGAAGTTTGTGATGTTGGGCATGTAGAAACCAATTGTCGGTGACTTTCGAGTTGGTTACCAAATGGTTTCCATCAATGACAACATCAACTATTCTCATAAGAGTGTACAATACCAACAAAATGATCCTTGTTGCTCCATTGGTGCAAGGTAACAAAGGGACCAAAATGGTTGTGACATTCTTCTATTTATATCTCATATATTTTGTATATTTCATTCATGTTATGTTATAAATGTGCATCTATGTTATTTAATTATGGATAATAAAAATCATTGAGATCTCTTTTTTGGTCTCTTCCTAGTTGACCCTAAAAGACTTGTTGTTCATCTTATGTGCTCCTCTTCCATTGTGCTCGTAGTTCCACTACCTTTGGGAGGTGTAGTCAATTTATTAGAATCATACATGATATACATAATTTATCTGATGTGCATACTAACCCCAATGAATGAATACCTTATGTTCTCTTTCTTTGTGTCTTGTGACCATTGCATTTGATTTTCCTATGATTGGAGGTATTTCACTGTTGCGATGTGCTTGTCTTTTGGATGCATGTATGTTACCTTAATGAAATTTATCTCATAAAGGTATATATAATCACTTTAATATGGGGGCATATAGTCTACACTGTGTTACACTTTGTGCACACACCATGATTTTTGGGTTGTACTCTTTGATCACACACCATGGCATGTTTGGTGCACACTGAAGCACCCATTTTGTAGTCAATTTTTTTTCTTTATGCCAACATGACTCATATTAAGCATAGCCTTACTAGGATAGGAAGTCATGTTCTTTATTTTCTCTTCTTTTTGTGTGTTGCTCCTTTTATCTTGATATTAGACTAATAAGATTCTAGGTCCCTAGGGACTTGGTGTTTCTTGCCTCTTTTAATAACTTGATGAAATTTTATCAATCCTATTTTGTAATTTACCAAGAGTATGAGCATAAGTTCATATTCTCACTAAATTGGGGATTAAATGCAGCATTATAAATTATATCCTTAAAAAATTTCATACTCACTTGGGCCTCACTTTGTAGTTTTTCCTTCTATGCCTTGATTATACCTAGTTTTGCTCACTCTAGTTTCAAAATTGTAATCCTCATTCTCCTCTTTGATTTCTAACCTTTGATTCAACCCAAATGGACTAGTCAAGGGCACCTAAGACCCTTGACCTCTTGTTTAGGGATGCCTGACATCCTTATCTAGACCAAAAGGTTTCATTTTTGAACCCTCTATCAGTTGAGAAATTTTGAGTGGGAACCTATTTTCCATGCCAACCTTCTTTGTAATTTTTCATACATTTCATGAGGATAGATATAGAAGAAATTCTTACCTCCTCATTTGATACATCTTTGAATTGTATTCACTCAAGAGAACTTAAAATATAAGTGAGAAAGCAATTAAGCATCATTAGAGCAGTGAAGTACATGTCAAATAATCAGATTTCAAGCATTCAAGATAGAATCCATGATCAAGTTCTTATGTAGACATCCACGATTTCCTACTGTACAATGTCAACCTTTCCATGAAGACTTTAAGACAAAGAAGATTCATAAAGGTATAACATTTTAACTAAGCATTTCATTTTTAGATTTAGCCTCTATCCTATCAAGGCATGCTTTTCTTTTCTTTTCAATTAATCATAAGGTTAATTCCAAACCTATGGTTCTATCCCTCTTCTGTGTGTAGATGATAGATTCTAGAGACAAGGAATACATATTCAAAAAGTGTAGACTAAGTGCACAAGACCATATTTTGAAGAAGTGAAAATATTGGGTCAAGCCCACCTAGTATCTATGACAAACACTATTTTGACAAAAGTTTAGGAAGATAATCATAGCAACATCTTGATTTTGAAACTGTTTTTGTTGTCTGCCAAAAAATTTGGGTCAAGGTTGCCTCGGATCTTTATCCCAAATTTCAGCAACAGGTTCATCTTTGCTTCCCATTTCCAAATCTTTACTTTATGTTTGTATATATGTTTTGAAACTATTTGTACATGTTTATCATTGTCAATGTTTCATCATCAACCCTAGTTCTCGCATTCAATTCATATAATGCCAAAATCATTTTCGACGAAAATCGGGTCTAATTTGTGTTCAATATTTCCCAATAGGTTTTGAGGCTTTGCTTATTGAATTTCATTTACTTAAATGTATTATTGTGGAATAGGCTTGATTTCCTAACTTAATACAAAATAGCAGTTAAACCAATTAAGCATAAACAATAACCATACAATAAATACCATCCACATGACACCAAGATTTGTATGTGGAAAACTTGGTAAAGGGAAAAACCATAGTGGGAATCCTACCCACAGTCAGATAATACTTCTGCAGTAAGTATGTCAATTAAAATTGAGGGGCCTATACATGCAGGAAGACCAACAACCTAGAGTGCACTGCTCATTACAAAAGGATCCTCACTAACTACATAGAAATCCAGACTACAATCTAGAGGTGTTGAACTGCAAATGATAGCATCTCCTATGCTTGAGTACAGTTTCGATTAAGCTCAATACCAAAGGACTAAATCCTCTTACATAAACCCAACTCGATCTCCAATGATCGACCAACTCCTCTGCCTGGATGATATTACATTATTCGCACATTACATTCCTTGACCATGACCTCTAACATAACCATGATGATCTACAATGAGATCTTACATCTGTATATACAAACCCTCAACCACAAACAATCAAGTCAGCCACCAAATAATAAACCAATTACATAATTACAAACCATGTCGGCCTTAGAACAAACAAATAATATCCAACACATAAGACATCCCAAAAATACATCAAGAGGTCCAATCCACATGTTACATTAAAGTTGATCCATAACCTAGATCAATCGGGACCCAATATAGGTCCACATGCTACAAAATGATCTCCATCCACCAAGTCTCAAAAATGATCACCAACAACATCCTGGAAATCCACCAGAAGCTGCACCAACACCACTTATGCAATTCATCAAAGATCTTCATCAAAATCTCTATCAGTGAAACCCTCACTGGAACTAGAAGCCAAGCTTCCAAGCAACATGATAGCATCCGATCATCAGACCAAAACCAACTGACCAAATATGAGCATGAGTATCATGAACAAGCCAATTCCATCACCAAACTATACTGGAGCCTACCGGATCATGTCGGCTCCAAATCAACTAGAAACCACTCAACCTACCGAGACCAAAAGGGTGTTGGTAAAGCATCCAAATAGCTAGTGTTGGCATCATTGACAAAATATCAATGCAACACATAATCAATTCCACTAAATGGCCAACAATCTCCCCTTTTAGCATTTATGGCAACACTAGATTTGAAAAACATCTAAGTACCATGAATGCCAAACAAGTCTCCCCCAATGGAAGATAGCCAACAATCTCCCACATACAGCTCTGAATGTCAATATCCCTCCCTTTACCTTTTTTTATTCATATCTCTCCCCCTATGAATTTTTCTTTTTCTTTTCTCTCCCCTTATGAATTTTTCTTTTTCTTTATTTGTCTTTTTCACATCAATATCTCTCCCCCTTTGACATCAATGCCAAAAATCTGACAAAAATATCAAAGCAGGAACATAAACCACTGAACATAAAGTTGACTACTCCCCCTAAGCAGTAGCATCCCACAACAGTGCCATAATGAATAGTATCTCTAATAATGCATGTCGGACTGATGCCAAACCATCAATCAAGTCTCTACCGGAGGGGCAGAAACTCCCAATCTATCCCTCGAGTACTCAAATGATTCTTTGGGCAAAGGTTTAGTGAAAATATTTGCAATCTGCTCTTTTGTGTTCACATAAACCAGTCTAACTTCATTTGCTTCCACCTTTTCCTTCAAAAATTTATACTTTATAGATATGTGCTTTGATTTAGAATAAAATATCAGATTCTTTGATATATCAATAGAAGCAGAGTTATCACAGTGAATAACTAACGGTGCATCACAATCCACCTTTATATCCTTCAACATTTGCTTCATCCATAAAACTTGTGTATAGTTAGTAGCAGCAACAACATACTCAACTTCAACAGTAGATAAAGAAGTACATGACTATTTCTTGTTGATCCATGAAACCAACTTCTTTCCAAGAAAGAAAGCTCCATCAGAAGTACTTTTCTGGTCATCAACATCTCCAGCCCAATCAACATCTTTATATGCACATAAAGTAAAGTTATCATCTTTAGGGTACCACAAGCCATATTCTAATGTACCTTGCAAGTATCTAAAAATCCTTTTCACCACAATCTCATGATTTTCTCTAGGATCACTTTGAAATATTGAAACGATACAAGCAAAATTCATAATGTTAGGCCTAGTCTGAGTCAAATAAAGTAGACCTCCAATAATAGATTTATATATTTTAGGATTTACCAGTGCAGAAACATCTTTTCTTGTCAATTTCTCACTTGTAACCATAGGAGTGCTTGCCGATTTAGAATCTCCCATACCAAATTTCAAATAATCGGAAGATAACTAAGAGAGGAGGGGGGTGAATTAGTTGTCACAGATTACCAGAACTATTAGAAATTTAAACTTTAATATCGGAACCCAAAACATTAATACCGAAATAGAAATTAAACCAGTTAAGCATAAACAATAATCACATAATAAATACCATCCACATGACACCAAGATTTGAACATGGAAAACCTAGTAAAGGGAAAAACCATAGTGGGAAGCCTACCCACAATCAAATAATACTTCTACAGTAAGTATGTGAATTATAATTGAGGGGCCTATACATGCAGGAAGGTAAACAACCTAGAGCGCACTTGTCATCACAAAAGGAGCCTCACTGACTACATATAAATCCAGACTACAATTCGTAGAAGTGTTGAACTGCAAAAGATAGCATCTCCTATGCCTAAGTACATTTCCGGTTAATCTCAATACTGGAGGACTAAATCCTCTTACATGAACCCAACTCGATCTCCAATGATCAACCAACTCCTCTGCCTGAATGATATTACATTATTCGCACATTACATTTCTTGACCATGACCTCTAACATAACCATGATGATCTAGAATAAGATCTTACATCTATATATACAAACCCTCAACCATAAACAATCAGGTCGGCCACCAGATAATAAACCAATTACATAATTACAAACCATGTCGGCTTTAGAACAAATAGATAATATCCAACACATAAGACATCTTGGAAATACATCTAGAGGTCCAATCCACACGTTAAATTAAAGCCAATCTATAACCTAGATCAATTGAGACCCAATATATGTCCACACGCTACAACAATGATCTCCATCCACCAAGTCTCGAACATGATCACCAACAACATCTCAAAACTCCATCAGAAGCTGCACCAACACCACTTATGCAATTCATTAAAGATCTTCATCAAAAGATTTGCTGGTGAAACTGTAGTACCTCTGCCCTAACCAGATTCTAATCCTAGTCTGACCTTGGTTGATTTACCTTGATGTAATGTTATAGTCAGATATTATGATTATTGTACGTACCTGTAAATGTGTTTTTGCATCGATTCTTATGTAAGTTTATTTGTTCTTTTGATTCGTGTTATTAAGCTTGGGCTAACACTTTCATTATATATATATGTATGTGTGTGTGTGAAAAAGTGAACCTATAGCTGCAAGCACAACACTTCAATTAAGTCATTATATGCATGGTTAATAATCAATAATCAATAAGTAATAAACCATAGCAAAGCGACCAATTGCCTTCTAAAAGATGTGAGTATAAGATTGCTCTCAGATTTTTATAAGCAATACCAATGACTAGACTACACCAAGACGAAGGATTTAATCTATATGATATTAACTATATGGATGCAAGATGGATAAATAGTTCAAGCAATAATAAATTCAAGAAACAATGGATGCAAGCAATAATGAATGGAAAATGGATGTAAACAATCTAAAAAGAACAATAATCTTCAATGACTCCAGAACGAAACTAGCGTGATAATAATCTCCAAGCGTGTTCTCAAAAATCTCTGGGGTAAATTGGAATGAGAGCTGAAGACTGAATTTATAGAGAATCACAAGAGAGATGATGAAAAAGCTTAATTTTGGATTAATTGAAATAATTGAGAAACCATGTTCAGTTAACCTTGATATAGATTCCAATTATAGTTTAATTGAAATGCATTCAAATTAGAAGTCCAAGTTGCATTGGAAAATAATAATAAATTAATTCCATGCATATATGATGAAAATAGATACTTCCATGAACATATTTGATTTATTCAAGAAAAAGGTCTTTTCAATGCAACTGAACTTCTTTTTTCTGAAAAGCTTTGAGTTCCAATTTTAGAGAATAATTCAATAATTCAATTAAATTGCTTTTCTGATTTCAAGTTCTAAATTTAGAAAAAGAAATAATATCTCAAGTTTGATTTCTCTCTCAATTCAATTCTTTTTGTTTTATTTTCAATTTAGCTCTTTGTAACAAATTAATTCATCTTTTGTAATAAATTAATCCTTTTTACATGATTGAATGGCAACTTTATTAATTAATTAAATATGCAAGGATATTTAATAAATTAAAATGGGATAATTGATCAAAATGATATTATTGGAAATGATTTGATTAATTAAATAAATATTTAATTAATATTGAGTAGTTGATATGCCATGTGATATTTGATGATTAAAGAATTAATAATGTGCTCAAGATTGAATTAATTGCCTTTGGTTAGGACCTTGGTGATGTTGTCGACATTAGGGGCCCATGGTTTAGATGACCAATTTTAGGGTATTACATTTGCCCCTCTTTGAATTAATGTGAGAGCAGCGCATTGGTTCAAAGAATGTGTGATGTCTAGGAGATGCCAGTTCTGAACTTGATTGATCATGAACTAGATGAAAAGCAAGGTGTTTAGCTTGATTTGAAGTGACAAAGCTGAATGAAGTCTGATTAAAGTGATACTAATCCTAAACTTGATTGAACCGAGGAACGATAGAAAATAAAGATACTGAACTTGAACTTGATTGATCAAGAAGCGGATCTTACTGATCTAGAACTTGATTGATCTTAGATATAGTGAGTGATGATAAAAATCGATCTTGAACTTGATTGATCAAGACACGATGAGCGAAGAATGAACCGTTCATCTTGATCAAGAAATGAATACTGAACACCTGCTTATATTTAGTGTGATCAAAGATACTCTGGAAACTTTTGATTGAGTTTAAATGAATAGTCAGCTTGATTTGAAGTGATGAAACTGATTAATGTTAAGAGATTAATTTAGATGAAAGACAAATATCAGCTTGATTTGAAGTGATTAAACTGATATGCCCCTAGCGATTGATTCGATTCAGATGATCGAGAGATCTCAACTTGATGTGAAGCGATGAAGTTGAGATGCTCCTTAGCAATAAGAATTGATTTTCTTTAGTTGAAAAGATTTTGCTCGACTTTTGATGAAGATTTGAAAAAAATTCTCGACTTGTGAGATGTGAAGTTATAAGGTCACAAATATGCCCCCTCGGGAGTGAAATCGAAAGATAATGAGGGTACTTGATTATAGGCGATTTGGTGGTGAAATTAAGCTTTTTGAGCACAAATTGATTCTAAGCAATTTTTTGAAAATTTCAATGTTGATTGATGACAAATTGAGCATAGAGTTGATTGTAATGTTGATGTGTAGAATGAAATCGAATTAAGATTCAGCATTGAAATTGAGCACGATTTGAAGAAAGCATGAGCATTTGATGAAAAGAGCGCTAAGTGGTCGAAATTGTGAAATTGACTAGCAAAATGATCTTGAATTTTGATTTTGATCCCGAAAAATGGAATCAGAGTAGGCAAATTAGCTAAGGGTACAATTTTCATAACCATTGGAGCAAGTTGAAAAATTAGGTTTTAGGCTATATATGGGACGAAAGTGTCATTTTCAAATCATTTTAACCCTCCAAGTTTGAAAATTCAAAAAGCCTTTTGTAAAGAAAATGGTGGTCCCTACTCGTCAGCATCGATTTGAGCTCCAGAGAAGACATAATCGACCCCGAAACTATGAGCCAATGGTAAGTGATCGATCTTAAGCCTCTTTATGTTTCCAATTTTGAATTTTTTTATGCATTTTTGAAGTTTTTCATGGGTTTTGGGTCGGGTGTCTCAGTTTATCATGCGAGACAAGATCTTGTCTCGTACGAGAAACTAGTAAAAAATATTTTTTCGTTTGAGCCTACTAGTTTTGTCGTATGGGGTCCACCCTCGTGTCGTACGACATATCTGTTAAAAGACCATTTTGTCATGCGATGTGTAAAAGTTTATCGTTCGAGGCTGTTTTCTCGTACGAGAGCCATTCCTGACTCATACGAGATGCTGCTTGACTATGTTTTGTCGTTCGAAAGACAGTGATCATTTTTGAAAATGTAAACATGAAATTTTGATTTTGTATTTGACTTATTTGGATTTGCGTGATGTTTAACTTCTCTTGTAGGCTCATTTGGAATGTTTTCTGATGATAGGTGCTGGGTTTTTGTAGGTTCAATTACCTCCTGTGCTCTTTAGATGTGTATATCCACCTACGATGGCATTAGTTCATCATTTATCTGAGGTTGAGCAGGCTCATGTTGATTTATGCGGCTTGACTCATCTGTTGCGATTACCTGATATCCATGTGAACCACAGAATGCTCACGACATCGGTTGAACATTTTCATTCGGAGCAGAATACATTTCATTTGCTAGTTGGGGAGTTGACTATCACTCTCAAGGATGTGTATAGGATCCTTTGTATCCCTTTTGTTGGGGATAAGGTGGATTAAGATACCGTGTTGTTACCTAGACTACAAGCACTTAGGAACATATTCAGGGATCTAGACATTTTGACTCGTTCCATGAGTTGGGACAAAATTATGAGCAGGTATAGTTAGGAGTATCCCCTAGCATGTGTTCTAGCAGGGTTCATTGGTTGCTTCTTGATGCCGGATAGAGGGCAGTAGGATTTCCAGAGCGGATGGGGCCGGATGCTAGAGAGGTTGATAAAAGAGACTTGGCTGGGGCTCTTGTTTATTGGCCCACATGTATCAGGAGATGCATGAGATTATTTATAGAGACAGGTAAAGCATGGCTGTGGGTGTATACATTTTATAGGTGTGGGCTTGGGAGCACCTTCCCATTTATTGACCGATTGTAGATGACAGTAAAGAGCTCGGGCAGTCGATCATTTATAGGTATGCCAAATATATCAAATAGCCCCATCTGGGCAAGACAGACTTCTGGAGACGGTAGCTTGATGACCTGATAGCCATCGTATGGAGACCATACATAGGATTGGAGTTGTGGGATGACTGGCGGAGGGTTCGCAGGGACCTTTTTGTGACACGCCCACTGATTGGGAGATCACAGACTATTGTGGAGTGATTCATCATTTCATGAGTGATGAGGCAGTATGACCGGCCTCAGAGGATCTCACAGGAGTATACAACCTATGCATGTTATGTTGATGAGGAGAGGCAAGGATGGTCTCCATGGTTGTCAAATGCTTTGGCTATGTAGGAGCTGATAGGTTTACATTGCCTAAGATGGAATTACTTGGAGGATGTAGCGGATGCGGGGGTATTGCCCCAGTATAGGGATTACTTTCAATAGCATATGTTCCCTTGATTTATAGATCCAGGAGAGCAGGATCCTCATATTGAGGATGTGGAGGATGATGCCCCCGCACCGGCACAGGGACAAGGCTAGAGGCAGGTCCATAGGCAGGGACAGGCACAAAGATCAAAGGCTCCACAACGGACTGGTTGTGATCCTGGTGCTAGCAGCAACAAGGTGCCAACTAATGTTGGACAGCAGAGGGGTGAGGGTGGATCCCTTGGGAGAGTAAGTGTGAGGTTGGGTGGTAGAGAGGAGGAGAGAGCAGCTCCAAGGTAGGTCCAGCAGCGGTGGGATGAGCAGGTGGAGCCACAGGTGGAGATGGCGGTGGAGATGGTGGTGGAGAGCCTACGAGAGAGCAGGGGGCTGACATGGGATGGTCGATGAGAGAACATCTTGCAAAGTAGTAGTCATAGTTAACAGTGGCTCAGACTTAGCTGGCAGAGTGAGACCGACAGCTGGTCGAGGTGAGGGTCCATCGTGATCGCCAGATCATAGCATTGAGAGCAGATTCGAGAGCAGAGATAGAGTCTCTACGACAGGAGGTTCTTCTCTAGAGCAGTAGGGCAACATATTATGTGGTGGCATATAGTGTCGTAGTTCCTGTTGCACAGCAGGTGCAACCCTATTCATAGTATATGGCACAATCAGAGGGAGCTTGGGCACCATGCCAAGATCCTGGACATCAGGCTCCTCCTCCTCCACCAGGTGATGAGGGAGAGGGCACTAGCTAGATGATTCATTTGTAGCTCAAATATTTTATTTGTAGACACCCCCATTTTTGTAGCCTATACAATTCTTTCTCCGATGGGAGTTTGTATATGTCATTAGACATCATTTTGTACTCTTATAATTGACATTATATATATACGAGATCTGATTTGACTTCATCATACTTGTGTTGATTCTCTTATGAGATGTCTCTTATATGCTTTATTCTATATGTATGCATTTCTTTTCCATATGAATGTATGTAATGCAAATGATTATGAATGTATATTTTTGTTTCTTTGATATGCAAATAAATGATAATTCAAATGAGTAATAATGAAATGTATGAAGCTATATGAAATGTTATGTATGCAGCTAAAACATCTCAAAACACAAGTACTCAATCAAAGAAATGATCATAAAAAGACCACTTAGTGTAAGTAATGATGATGCTTTCAGCTCTCCTTCAGAAGATAAAGAGATTATTACCATACCGAAATCACTCTAGATTCACAAAAATGCAAAATGATATGCAAAATGATGTGCAAAATGCAACCTAAACCTAGTCACTGGATTTAAAATACTTAAGATTCATCACTAAGCATAACAAACACAACAGGCAGGTTAGAGTTCCTTTCTTTTTTAATGTGCAATATTAATTATCTTGTCTGCAATGACCCTTTTTTTCATTCATATCCTTGGACAGATTTCACAGGAACCCGAATTGCATCATAAAGAAATTCCCTTAAAACAAACAAAGAAATGATATGGACCTCCCTGTAGCATACAAATAAGCGAAGTCAAGGTATGTGAGGAGATTTCACCTTGATGTGAAGGCTCTTATCATAGACACCCAACTAATTTATATGTTTCCAGATCATCAGGATCATTCCTACAAGTAGAAAACAAAGAAAATATTATGCCCCCAATCCTTGCTCCTCTTAGTCACAATAGACTTCCTTGAGTTACTTAGAGGGACAATAATCAAAAATCAATATAAAAGATAGCATACAAAGAAAATTTTCATTCATAGCTCAAACTGTTTAGTGATTGTTTTCTGTTATGTTGTTTTGCTTGTGAACTCAGTGATAAACTCTTTGGTAGTTAGGAGACAGGTGACTGACTCGGAGTGGATGACCAGGTTTCACTGACGAAAGAATGACTTGGTTGACACTACCTAGGATATGTAATATACTCTGTCAAGTAACCTAAGACTAGGACGTTCATCAGTTTCAAGTCATGAGGGTTCCAACGAACCAGGATGTCACAAAAGTGACTGAAAATATGTACAAGTGAAAGCAAAAGATGCATGAAAGCAGGAAATGCCAACGTTGCATTGATAGATGGAGCACTTGAGTACAAGAGGCGCCTGTTTGCCAAGTTTTCACTTGCTTGGCAAAGATTCATTTTTATTTTTTTTTACCAAGGTGCCTGTTTACCAAGTTTTCACTAGGGCAATTTCTCTCTTTATATATTTTTCTTTTCTTTTCTTTTTTTTTTGTTTTTTTGGATTTCTTCAGGACTTTTTCTGATATTTAGGATTTTTTTCATGACTTTTTTCAGCTGTACATGTTTGCTAGAGCAGAGAGTGCTAAGCGAAGAATTTCTTCAAGTGGATGGTGTTAATCAGTTCATGGAGTTGTTCTCCTTCTGAGTTTGAGAGTTGATAGGTACTAGAGCCGTATGCTGCAGTAACAATGTAGGGACCCAGCCAGTTGGGTTCAAACTTCCCTTTATTGTTGTGAAACTGTTGATTTTTTAGATTTTCTCTCAGAACTAGGTCACCAACTTGAAATTCTCTTTGTCAAACCTTCTTGTTATATCCTCTGGACATTCTCTTCTGATACACGTTGAGATGATCAAACACCACTTGCTGATGCTCATCCAACAATTCAAGTTCTTGCAATCTAGATATTCTATGATCTTCATTAATAACAAGACCTTGCAATGAAACTCTTAGAGACAGTATTTCTACTTCAATACGTAATACTGCTTCAGACCCATACACCAAAGAGAAAGGTGTAGCCCCAAAAGGTGTTCTGATACTGGTTCTGTAAGCCCATAGTGCAGGATTGAGCTGCAGATGCCAATCCTTCCCAGACTTGTTCATTGTTCTATGCAAGATAGTCAGTAGGTTTTTGTTAGATGCCTCAGCTTGTCCATTACCTTGAGGGTAATATACGGATGACCACTGTTGCTTTATTTTGAATTTCTCACAAAGCTCATCCAGATCTTTATTCTTGAATTGTCCTCCATTATTAGTCATGATGGATGAAGGTATCCCATACCTGCAAATTATATAGTTTAGGATGAATAAGGTGACTTGTTTACCAATTGCTTTGATGAGCAGAACTGCCTCTACCCACTTGGTGAAATAATCAGTGGCAGTTATGATGAATTTATGTCTGTTGGATGAAGCCGGATATATCTGACCAATGAGATCAAAGGCACATTGCTGAAAAGGCCAGTGTGTTATAAATGGTATGAAGTCCCTTGCTGGGGCATGTATGAGATTTCCATGAAGCTGACATTTCTCACAAGTCTTAGCAAATTTAATGGCATCTTTTTCCATGTCTGGCCAATAGTAGCCAGCCCGTAATAGTTTCTGAGCTAAAGTAAAACCATTCGAATGAGATCCACAAATACCTTCATGGACTTCCGATAATGCACATTTAGATTCTTCAGTTTCTAGACATATAAACAATGTACCGTCCAAACCTCGTCTAAATAAATTGTTATCTATGATAACATACTATGAAGCATTTTGAGTTAGGTTTCTTTTCTCATTACGAGTAAGGTTTTCAGGGATAATTTGATCGCATAGATAGGAATAGATGTGGCTGTATCGGGATGAGTCATGTCCAATAATAGAATAGACTATTTGGGTCTCAGGAGAATCATAAGTGGGGTAGTATAACTCTTCCACTAGGAAATCAAAGTGAAAATTGGACTCCTGTAGCTCAGGTATGGATGCCAAGGTGGCCATAGCATCTAGTGCTCTGTTCACTGATCTAGGAATCTGTTGGAATGATACAAAAGCAAAGTACTTCTTGATATCATCCACCATCCTCTTATAAGGCATCAATTTCTCATCTCGAGTCTGATATGTATCATTGATTTGAATGATGACCAGCTGAGAATCTCCATAGATATGTAATTCAGCAACCTTCCATTCAATAGCTAGTTTTATTCCATTCACCAAAGCTTCATATTCTGCAATATTGTTTGTGTAGGGAAACAGAATCTTGTAAGACTTTGGGATTGAATACTTCTAAGGAGTAATAAATAATATGCTAGCACCTGAACCATTTTGAGTAAAGGAACCATCGAAGAACATCTTCCAGGGTTGTTGAGTAAGATGCATTATTAATTCATTTGGGAACTCGATGTGTAGTGGTTGAGTATCCTCAAGTGGAGCTTCAGCAAGTTGATTAGAAATTACCTATCCTTTTATGGCTTTGTGTTCCACATATTCAATGTCAAACTCTATAAGGATCATGACCCATTTCACCAATCTTCTAGTGAGTGTTTCTTTATTAAGAAGATACTTGAGTGGATCAATTTTGGCCACCAACTTGACTGAATGTGCTAGCATATAGTGCCTTAGTTTCTGTGATGTAAAGACTAATGCCAAGCATGCTTTTTCTTTTATACCATAGTTCATTTTATAAGACACCAATGTCCTACTGATGTAATAAATAGGCCATTCCTTTTTGTTGTCATCATGTTGCACCAGAAGTGCCCCCAGTGATAAATCAGTTGCTAATATATATAAGATGAGTGGTTTACCCTGAATAGGTGGCATCAATATCGGTGGATTAGACAAGTACTCTTTTATCTGCTGAAGATGTTGTTCACACTGCTAATCCCAGTTGTATATTATTCCTTTCTCAATACTTTTGTAAAAGGTTGAGCCTTGTCTACTAGCTGAGAAATGAATCTTCTAATGGATTGGAGACATCCCTGTAGACTTCTCATTTGACTAATGTTCTTTGGAGGCGGCATTTCCATTATAGCTTGGACCTTCTCAGGATCAACCTCGATTCCCTTCTTTGAAATAATGTAGCCAAGTAGTTTACCAGATGTCACTCCGAATGCACACTTCTTTGGATTTAATCGAAGCTTGAACTTTTCCATTCTGTCAAGTATAGGACCTAACTCTTGAATATGCGTTGATCTTTTCATAGTTTTCACTAAGGTGTCATCAATATAATCTTCCATATTCTTATGCATCATGTCATGAAAGATGGTTGTAACTACTCTTTGATAGGTCGCCCCTGTGTTCTTTAACCCAAATGGCATAACGTTCCAGCAAAAGGTTCCCCATGCACAAGTGAAAGCTATCTTTTCTTGATCTCCAGGAGCAATTTTAATCTGATTGTAGCAAGAAAATCCATCCATTAGTGAGTACATCTCATACCCAGCTATCATGTCAACCATCATATCAATATTTGACAATTGAAAGTCGTCTTTTGGACATGCTCTGTTGAGATCTCTAAAATCTGTACAAACTCTGATAGATTTATTTACCTTCGACATAGGCACTATGTTGGAAATCCATTCAGCATAATCTATTGCTCTGATGAATCCATCTTTGAGCAGTTTCTCTAGTTTAGCTTTGACCAATAACGCTACATGTGGGTGCATCTTATAGAGTTTTTGTTTAACTAGTTTTACTCCTGACATGATTGAGAGATGGTGCATAATGAGATCAGGATCCAAGCCTGACATATCAGAATACGTCCATGCAAAGATTATTTTCTTTTCCAAGAATAGCTGAGTGAACTCCTTCAATTCTTCTGCTGATAGTGATTGAGCTACGTGAATGATTTGTGGTGTCTCTTGATTCCCGATATTCACTGGCTGAGTTGGCTTGATCAATATGGAAGACCGCTCCTAGAAATGACTAGGCAGTATACCAAGTGTCTCACCTTCAGGCGCCTCAAAGAGGTTTTCACCTTTAGGTATGTCCTTTATTTTCTCTTTTTTAGATTCTGACAACACCACAATATGGTTTTTTCCATCAGCTCTTTTTCTTTTTTTTTTCTTGTTTTTGCGACTAAGATACTTGATATCCGCTTCAGTCATATTTTCACTCTGTTCACTGGTGGAAGAGTTTATAGGTTCGACTGCATTGAGATAATAGGATAATGTATAGTCATTGGCAAAAGTAGGTATATCCATGGGTTGGTTCTGTAAAGTACAGTCAATCAATTTGGGATGTACTAAGGACAAATTTTGGATAGGTTCAAGAGCATTCATGGTATTGTTATCACATCTGCGGATCAAAAAGTCGAGTTCCAGAATGATACCTTGTGTAAGTGTCTCGAGACCAGGAAGAGTTAGATCATGATTATTAAAGTTAACATTATAATTTAATCGATCTAATCCAATAGACATACTTGTAACATCGTTTAATATGCCAGACTGGACGTCATATCGTGGTTTAACAGCAATAAGACTAGTAGGCAACTTTTCATTGTTTGTATCAGATGATTCAGAATTTGAGGCTGAGTGGATATCATCATGAATAGGACTGTCATTAGAGTCATCAGAGTCATCGGATGGAGTTTCCAAGCCTCTTTCAGGTGATTTAGTAAGCATATGTATGGTATCAATACCAACATCTTTAATGCTACAAGTTCCTTCATGTTGTGGTTCATTTGTCATTTGTATCTGACACACCTGTTGACATGATCTCATTGTTTCTATGATTTGTTATCGTCTACTCCATTCAACTTCTTCTGGACTGATGATTGGTTCTTTTCCAGTAGCTTCTAACTCTTCCTATGTAGTGCCATAACTAATTTGTTCTATTTAAGGATAAGGGCACACAGATGAGAAGCTTTTTGGTATTCTTCCTTCTTTCAATCCTTGTTCATAATTTGCTTGCCTCTTTTGTCTAATTTCTTGTATTTCCTTCTCTAGTTTTATGTGCATCAGCTCTTGAGTATCATCTATGACACCACTAGATTCTTCTAGAGTTTTTGTAGTGGATATGTCTGAAAGATAGTCAGGACCCCATTCATACTCGTTTGAATTAGTCTCTGAATCATCTACTTGATTCCTATCAGTATATGTAACTAGAACTTTTAATGGTGCAAACAATTCTCTGATTCTTACCATTTCATCTCTTATATCCTCAGGAACCTCAACTTATTCTATTATCGTAGCTAATACCGTTGAAGCTTGAGCACTAACTATTTCTTCTTTCTTGACTATTGATTCTTCTCTCTCTTTTCTACACTCTACTTTTGTTTGTTTATGATTTGCTTCGTGTAATGTTAAAGGTGATATCCTTTTCAGGCACTTAGACTTAGAAACATGTTTTGGGTCCGATGTCTTTTTCAAATTGTATCCCAATCCAGCCTTATCATGTGTGGATTTGTTTTGTAGTTGAATTGGTTTGGTAATACCTTCTTTTTGTTTGCCCAAAGGACCAGTACCTGAGTACCCCATGCGCTGAATCATTTTGTAACCATGACCATATTGGTTTGAGGAAATCTCACAATGTCGTACCTCCTCATTTGGACTATCTTCCTTAAAGAGCCAGTTAAGCACAGGATCCTCTTCTATTTCATCCGCCAAGGAGGTAGAAGACTGTATAAAGAGACCATCATATATAGTATTCGGAGCTGAAGTTTGTGTTCTCATAGCCTCTCATGGTTTGCCCAACTGTCTTGGTGATGGAGGGAGAGAAACTAATGATAATACCAGTTCTATCTTGTAGCCATCTATGCCGGTATCCGTAATCTTCAATCTCTTTTCTAAGTCTTTCATCAATGTTTCTGGATCTTCATTTGGAGAGGCTGTCCTATTATGAGGCACAAAAGTATCTGCACCTTTTGTCAATGCATTACAGATGACATTTGTATCAGCAGGAATACCAACTTTAGCTCTGTTATAAGGAAACTTTACACATTGGTGATATGTTAACGGTACTGCCTTCATTTCATGAATCCACGACCTGCCCAGTAATATATTGTATGACAATGGAATATCAAGAACCTGGAAAAGGACATCTCTCTCTACCGGTCCCACTCTAATTGGTAATGATACTAGACCTTTGGAGGTCCTTTCTTCCTCATCATAGGCTTTTATTGTTATTTTCTTGCCAGGATCAATAACATTTTCAGAGAATCCTAGTTGTGTAAGCATATGACAGGTACAGATATTCAACCCTGCGCCTCCATCTATCAAAACATGTTTAACTCTATGTTTGTGGATCATGGCCTCAATATGCAATGGCTGGTTATATGGATGATTTGATGAATTGTCATCTTCTTCAGAGAAGGTCAAATAGTGAGGTGAAGTTAGATGACCCACCATAGACTGAAACTGATCAATGTCTAAATCTTTTGGAACGTTGGTAGTGAGCAATGCTTTGTCTAGGATTTCCTTGTGAGCAGATGATAGTTGTAGCAATTCAAAAATTGAAATTTGAGCATTTGTCCTTTTTAACTGTTCAACCACGCTGTATCCGGAGGATGATGATGAAGTTAACTTTTTAAATTTGTCCAAGGTTGATTCTTTTTGTTTGTTTGATAAAGTTGTTGGATTTGATGTTTCTTGAGCTGGGTTGGAAGAACTAGCTCCTTGGAGGGTAACTTTTTTTTTATATCGGGTCAGAGCTCTTGCATATCGTGATTCATTTGGTTTATCTTGAACTATAATCACATTGCAATATTCTAAGTGTGAAGGCTCAATCATGTTGATAACATTGTCTTGGCTGGCATAAGTATAATTTACCTTGCCACCTCCTTTGGTCTTTGAGGAATCACCTTGTTCGTAAGCAAACAAAGGGTCTTTAAATTCTTTATGATTAGCATTGGTTGGATGATTCCCAATAACAACTTTACCAGCATCTATGAGATCTTGAATCTCATGTTTTAGCTTCATGCAATTGTTTATGTTATGACCCTTATTCCGATGGAAGTCACAATATTCATTTTCTCTCGACCATCTTGGTCTGACATCTGGATCATATGGTCTGGACTTATCTGGTAGTGTTATCAAGTTGTTTGCCAATAGAGTTTTGAAAGCAGATTCATATGATTCTTTGAGAGGAGTAAAGTCACATTTAGGTTTGGAAAGCCAAGGCTTTTCTTTGAACCATTCCTTTGCTTTCTTTGGTGAATTCTCTATGGCAGCCTCAGTAGCTTTAAGTGCTTGTGTACCACTAGCCAAGTTGAATATTGTGGATTTTGAGTTGGTTTTAATAGTGTCTACTACTCCATCATTAACAACATTCTTGTTGTTGTCTTTGCCAAATTTCCAATACTTGTTCTTCTCTTTAGAGCTAGATCTTGTTTGTGTTTCTTTCCAAGGTGTGATATCCCCCTTCTTTATGAGCACATGTTCCATTCGAATGACATTATCTACCATTTTGTTAAATGATGGGTGTACTTGCATTTTTATGCTATATTTCAGTTTGGGGACCAAGTTATTGACAAATATATCCATTTTCTCAGAGTCTAGAATAGGTCGTGGGTACCTAGAGAACATCTTTCTCTAGCGCTGGAGAAAAGTAAGAAGAGGTTCCCCTATTTTTTGTTGAGTATTACAAAGATCAATCATAGTCACAGGATGTCGAATGTTGTATGAGTATTGTTGTAAAAATAGTTGGATTAGTTCTTCAAATGTTTTTATTCCTTTGGGTAGACTTGAGAACCATTCCATTGCTTGACCCCCTAAACTCCTTGGGAAGAGACGCATGAGGTACATTTCATCGTGCATGAACTCCATACAAGTAGCACTAAATTCCCTAACATGATCTTGAGGATCTGAGGTACCATCATATTTATCAAATTTTGGGATTTCGACTTGTGGAAGAAATTGAGGCATGTGTAGATTCTTGTCAAATGGAAAGGGACATATTGTTTCCAGAGAATATTGTTTTGGAGACTTGTCCTTATTCTTCAATTTTGTGACCTTCATCCGCAAAGCTAGTAACTATTTGTGTACCATGAGTATAGGTGAGTCTTCCTTTTTAGTAACAAGTGTCTGAACATCATATCCAATAGGAAGTTTGGCACCTTGTTTTGCTAGTTCTAAGAAATAGTCTTCCTTCTATCGAGTCATGATAACTTTCATCATTTTTCTAAAGTCTTTGTCCTTTTGACAGTCAAGGATTTCTTTTTCTGGAGGTTCAATGTCTTCGTCAGTCTCACTTGATGATGTGGAGTCATTATGATTTTTGGGAATATTATGGTCGTTTTTGTTTCCATCATTGTATTTTGTCTCATGTATAGTGGGAGATTTCGGTTCATCAAAAATTGGTCCACCTGATGACAACAACATGTCAGTGAGTGTATCCTTCACGTAGAATGGATTATCTTGATAGGTGAAGGTTTGTCCTTTGCCTTTGGCTTCTTTCTTACGAGAACTCTTGGTTTGAATAGGCATCTTTATGGATTTGTGTGACCTAAAGTTGTTTGTGCTGCAGAGGTCAAGGTCAATTTCAGAGCTAGTTGTTCTGTTTAGAGTATTGTTTAGGAGAAACAACTGAGATTTAGTCTGATTTCAGGAACGATCTATCTTGTCTAAGACGTTATCTAAGTTTATTCTAAGCATAATGTAAGATTCAGTTTGGTTTCAAGAATGATCTATCCTGTATAAGATGTTATCTAAGTGACTAAAATTTGATAGGTAGTTGATTGAACTAGCTGAAAGGTGATCGACTAAATCGTGCAACGTAAATGGCAAAGGTACACTGTCTTGATCTGTTTATGCTCAGGAAAATGATAACCAGTATTATGTTTGTTGTAAGCTATTTTTAGGCAAGTTTGACTGTTCTGTTCTAACAAAACCAGAGACTCGTACGACAGTATTTTCTGGACCGGATGACAATTTAGCAGCTACAAGATGACAATAGTTCTATTTCATACGAGTTGCTACCTCGTACCGTATGACAAATGGGCATGTGCAAGATGACAAAAGACTGAGGGCAATTTTGTCTCGTAAAAGACAGGATACAGTGTAGGACGATAGATGACTCAGACTCGTACGATAGATAATATGGTATAGGATGACAAACCAGTAGACTCGTATGACACAGGACCTGGTGCAGCACGATGGATTATCAGACTCATATGACTGTTCATAGGACAGAGCCTAGAAATTTTGAGTTTTTCCAATTGCTGAGTATGATAACTGAGTATGACTAATTCTGAGATGGACTGATTTTGGACCAGGATAGACTAGTTTCTGACTTGGACAGATTTTTGACTTAAAATGGACTAGTTTCTGACACGGACAGAGTTTCGACTTAGGATGGACTAGTTTCTGACACGGATAGAGTTTTAACTTAGGATGGACTAGTTTCTGACATGGACAAAGTTTTGACTCAGGATGGACTAGTTTCTGACATGGACAGAGTTTCGACTCACTGTGTTGTTTCTGGTCTTCACCAATTTTTGGTATTTTAGTTTTTGTTTCAGGGATGAAAACACAGAAAACAAGTAGTATGTATAGTGATTCCAATCACAACATGCAAAACCCTAAGGAATTTGGTGAGGAAAGAAAACCTTTGCTTGTAGACTTAGGTACACACCCAATAGCTAATCAGAATATGGTCACTGAGTCTCATGCAATGGATTCTCAATGCCGTATTATCCGACTCCAAATGCTAATGGGGGCACGAAATGACAAGTATCTTGGGAGAGTTACTATCTCTCTTGCACAAAGATTATCTCCCTTTCGAAGGTGAACCGGGTAGCTTCTAATTTTGAATTGGATTTAGTCAGGGATCCGTTCGGCGCATCGAGGTATAAACTCAATTAAGAGGTCTCCCAGCCTTGAAAACCAAGGTTTAATATACCCGAAGGTACGGAGGAGAGCTATTCCTGAGCACTGTCATTGACTTGATTTTCATCAAAATCATGTTTATTTTATAGTGGTTTGGAGTACTTGGCATTTAGTCGTTCCCACTTAGGTCGTTCCCCTCACAACGGCTGTAATGGCTTTAAGAGTTTTTCAACCCCTCGGGAGGGCAGGCCTACTAAAGATGTACAAATCTCAAACAAAGAAAAAGCTTCAAGGGTCTGGATTTTTGATTGTCTAGAAAAAGACAAGAGCATACTCTCCTACCTCTCAAAATCTTCTAAAAGCACGAAAGACAGATTTTGTTCATTAACCAGATAACAAGTTAGGTTCTTAAAAATGAATTTAAAGAATACACACTGTTTGGTCGATTCTCCTTAGGCAACCTGCAAAGACAATGAATTAATAGTCATATTGTCTTTGTGCGACAAGCATATTCTTCGACAAGCATTCTGCAAAAACTAGTTAGGCTGTAAAAAACTCTAAGATAGACAAATAAACAGTCAGGGTCAGTCTCAAAACAATCAATTAGAAATGAGAAAATTATGAAATTTGCCTCTTTTACCAGAAAATACAGAATCGTATGATAGACATTTCACTCGTACACGAAAGGATTTAGTATCGTACGAAAGAAGATTGCTGATGATGTCTGCTCATACAACAGAGGATTTTCTCATACAATAGGATATTGCAATTCGTGTGACACCTGCAATTTGTCATTTCAGCCTGTAAAAATTGTCGTACGAGATGTACAGACGAAAAACAAAAAAATTTGAAATCTGAAAAATAACAAAAAAAAAGGTGGTCAGTCTTGGAGGCCAAAAAAGTGTAGTCTTCGGGCCCCACGGTGGGTGCCAAAGATGTGTGTGTGAAAAAGTGAACCTGTAGCTACAAGCACAACACTTCAATTAAGTCATTATATGCATGGTTAATAATCAATAATCAATAAGTAATAAACCATAGCAAAGCGACCAATTGCCTTCTAAAAGATGCGAGTATAAGATTGCTCTCAGATTTTTATAAGCAATACCAGTGACTAGACTACACCAAGATGAAAGATTTAATCTATATGATATTAAATATATGGATGCAACAATAATAAATTCAAGCAACAATGGATGCAAGCAATAATGAATGGAAAATGGATGTAAACAATCTAAAAAGCACAATAATCTTCAATGACTCCATAGCGAAATTAGCATGATAATAATCTCCAAGCGTGTTCTCAAAAATCTCTCGAGTAAATTGGAATGAGAGCTTAAGACTGAATTTATAGAGAATCACAAGAGAGATGATGAAAAAGCTTAATTTTGGATTAATTGAAATAATTGAGAAATCATGTTCAGTTAACCTTGAGATAGATTCCAATTATAGTTTAATTGAAATGCATTCAAATTAGAAGTCCAAGTTGAATTGGAAAATAATAATAAATTAATTCCATGCATATATGATGAAAATAGATACTTCCATGCACATATTTGATTTATTCAAGAAAAAGGTCTTTTCAATGCAACTGAACTTCTTTTTTTTGAAAAGCTTTGAGTTCCAATTTTAGAGAATAATTCAATAATTCAATTAAATTGCTTTTCTGATTTCAAGTTCTAAATTTAGAAAAAGAAATAATATCTCAAGTTTGATTTCTCTCTCAATTCAATTCTTTTTGTTTTATTTTCAATTCAACTCTTTGTAATAAATTAATTCATCTTTTATAATAAATTAATCCTTTTTGCATGATTGAATGGCAAATTTATTAATTAATTAAATATGCAAGGATATTTAATAAATTAAAATGGGATAATTGATCAAAATGATATTATTGGAAATGATTTGATTAATTAAATAAATATTTAATTAATATTGAGTAGTTGATTTGCCATGTGATATTTGATGATTAAAGAATTAATAATGTGCTCAAGATTGATTTAATTGCCTTTGGTTAGGACCTTGGTGATGTTGTCAAGATTAGGGGCCCATGGTTTAGATGACCAATTTTAGGGTATTACAGTATGCATGTGTGGTTCATGGTTGCAGGAGATTGCAAGTACAGTACTGCATAGGTACGAAGTTCAACTCCACCTGGATTCGCAGGTTTGAGTGTTCCTCATTGGTCCTTAGAGATTGGATTAGGTGGTCGTAAGACCTTCATTTTACCCTAGTCGTGCTCAAGTGAATGTCATCAGTCATCCGTCATTTTCTCCTTTTGGTTGATTATGTGGGTCGTGTATCGGTTTGGCTTTCTTGCATTGCATGTTTTGCATGTGGTAAAGATTGAGTATTTAATCCTTCGTATTTAATTTGATTAAATGTATTTTTACGCATTAGTAATTAAGGGACTAAATTAAATAGGACCCCTTTGTGTGATTAATCATTAATTAGAATTGCTCTATTCATGTTTGTAGCAAGTTCGATTAAATGGTTATTTTTAAATGATGAATTATTCAGTTTGCGCATTTTGAAAGGAAAGATTAAATTGTATTTGAAAATAGAAGTATTTTACCCTCCTTGGCATTTTGGAAATAGAAATGTTAGTTTCAATTAATTGAGAAAATTAAATTTTAAATGAAAAGCAAGTTGTTGCATATTTGATTTGTTTGAAAAGAATGATTTTTTATTTTATTTGAAAGAAAATATTTTAAATTCAAAAAAAAAAAAAAAAAAATTGGTCAAACATTTTTCCATTTAACTTAGGTTTGGAAAATATTTTTGGAGAGTTATTTTTGAAAAATATTTTTGGGAGAGAATGATTTTGGAGAAATTTTGGGCATTTTGGGGGTTTTTGATTTGCTTGAAGAATTTGGGATTGCTCATCTACAATTTGTCTTCCAGGAAAGCAACAATAGGTTGGTTGATTTGGGCTTTTGAATTATTTTTTTTTAGAAACTCTTTGAAGATTACAAATCCTGAATTAAAATCATATCTTTGGTTTGATAGTTTGATTTGTTAGTTTGGAAATAGAATCTTCATCTTCCTTCTTCATTTTGTGCTTCAAATCTTTGAGGAAATTGGTTTTAGTTTGTGCTTTGGAAATTTGAGTAGATCTGGGAATTGCTTTAAAGAAAATTCCATGTTTGCCTAGAGAAAGTTCTCTATGTTTCTGTAAAAATTTCTTGATTAAAGTTTTCAATTTGGTTCATAGAATGAGGAATTAGTTTGTAAATTTGGTTAAATTCACCCCTGTAAGGGATTATGCTAGCAAAATTGGCCCTAATTTAGTTGCCTGAGAATTAATTAGTTTCAAAAAAATTCATTCCTTGGACATATTAGACTCTCAAAATTTTGGTAATTAGACTTGTATTGGAAGGGGTTTGAAATAAAAAAAAACTTAAGTGTTAATTGATAAAAGTTTATTAACTCAAAAATTTTGAGTTTGCTGTGAACACTCAGAAATTTTTTTGAGTATTCTCATGTCCCTGGAAATGTATTTGTTTAAAAAAAAAATGTATTTAATGCTAAAAAAACAAAATATAAAAATATTATTAAAAAAAAAAAAAACATGTATTTAATATGGCAAGTGGGGAGCACGAGGCTCAACCCACTTACCACAAAGTGGAATGTGATCCCCATTGTATGGGGAGTGCTACCCATAAAGCAGCTCAGACCCCATACAAGGGAAACACTCTACCCACGTGGTGGGCCAGCCCATGTGCGCTTAAAACACATAAATAAAGTTTGTTTGTTTTTTTTAATATTTTTTTAAATGTGGTTTTAACTAATATTTAATTTAATGAATATTAATTCTTCAATGTGGTTTTAATTAATATTTAGTTTAATGAATATTAATTAATAAATATTATTATTAATATTGTTTAGTGAATATAATCTTGTATATATTTATATATTCTTTCATTAGTGGATATGTATTTATATTTATTTAAATTAGTGGATTACATAATACATTATTTGGGAACTTGGAAATTATATAATATATTATGTTAATTGGGGAATGGAAAAATGGAAAAATGGAAGACAATTAGAAATGAAATTATATTTCCTTTTCGGTGTAATATACATATATTCAATATATATATATATATATATATATGTGGGTATGTATTCATGTAAAATGTAAATTGGGTTTAATCATAGAAATTAAATGATTAAATTTGATTGGTTACAATCATGAATTATTTTGTGAAAATGGAGATTATATTTACGTTCAGTCGATATGACTTTTATTTAAAAAGGAATATTTTGATTTAAGTATCGAATTTAGTTTTCACATGTCTTTTAAATATTATTTTCATTAACTTGAAATTCAAACTTAAATGATGTTTGTGATAACCAAATTGGCATTAATTGAAATGAAATTATCATTGTCTTTAAATGATGGTTTATTTGAATGTATGTTTACTTAGATTGTCTTCATGTGTTATTCCATATTGTGATGTTCTTTTCATGAAAAAGTCAGTTGTTGAAAACTACAAGTAGAGGATATTAGTGTTTAATTATATTTTGAGTGAATGCTATGATTCTTTAATATGGATGAAATTTAGAGTACAAGTAGATTTGTTTGAGTGTTTACTCTGAATGGTGAAATTTTGATGTTGTTTTGGTTAGTCATCCTCATGTCATGATGGAATGTTGTTGAATGTAAGTTTATTGTGCAAGTTGAATTGGTTAATTGTTGGTTGTGATCGTCCTTGTCTTATAGTGTTTTTGGTCTTGTTTTGTGGATAGACCAATTGTTCATTTCACACCTCCAATTGGTCAATCTTCGTAGAGGGTTTGTTTTATCATGTTGTTCTTCAGTTTTCTTTTTGAGCTCCTTATGTTGGTTGGCTTTTGTGTTTTGCCTTGGGGTTCTTTGGAGGTTGTGCAGTGTCATAAGGAAGAGTGGTTTTTGAGTGGGGGGGTGTGTCCAAGAGGCTACCAGGATAACCCAAGATGGGGGTTGGGGCCAATGGAAGCTTGCTAGAGTTCATACCAGTTATGCGATGACACTCTTCCCTTATGGTCACTAGTGTGTATTCATGTGTTAGATTTACTTGTAGCACTGTTGTGGAGTCATATCTGGTTGTTTATGCCTTTGTGAGTACCTGATATTCATGTTAGACCATGGGTTGCTTATGATGGGTTGTGAAGACCTAGTCTCGCGGGTGCTCCAGTTGTTCTTTTGAGATTGCTTCTTATCATGTTCTGTTGGATCCTTTTCCTTTTCTAGGATCATTCATGTATCTATTGGACCGATGTGGTCGAATGTATTATTAGTTTATGTACGCCTTGATGGCAAGATGTAAATGATGTGAACCTTATGTATTCTTCACCTTATTATTTATCAGAGGGGTCTTGTAGTTGAGCAGACCCGAAGATGTAGCCCACTAGGGGTGAACTTCGATATCATTTCGGTGTTATGTGGTGTTTATGTTCTTATGTTTCCTTTTTAATTTAGCATGTGTGGATGGCATTATGGTTAAAATGTATGATGTGGATTGGATGATGTTAATCTTAAATGCATGTATGTAGTCATCTTATTAAATGCAGTAATTTGGATCATGAAGAATATAGATTCGAATAATGGAATGTATTTAGTTGTTGTTAATGTAATTAAAATATGCATGGAAAGTATTCATTAGTTTTTAATGAAATTAAAGTATGCATGGAAATTAGATGCATGGCATATGTTTTAATGCAAGATTGTATGTAATGTATGGTTAAATTATAATGGATGAACTTAATCATGTTATCTATATTTTTAACCTTAATGGATGAACTTTATCATGTTATCTATAATTTTATCTTCTGAACAAATTTATCCTTGTTTAAGTATTATCACGTCATTAATTTAATCAACTTAATTGGATTAATTAGCATGAGTTGAGTTAGTGTTGATTTAATTAATCATGTTGGGAAACTCTTTAGGTGTTATTTAAGCCTTTTGTTGTGTTATCTGAGCTTATGTTATCTCATTGTATCATTATGTTGTGTTTAATTTAAAAATAAAATAAAATATTTGCACTCTATTCTTGTGTTTTAGCTTTATCCCTTCGGGGTTTCCTAGCGGGGCATTACAGAAACCCTCGCCGGAACCAAAAGCCAAGCTTCCAAGCAAATAGGATAGCATCCGATCACCAGACCAAAACCAATTGACCAAATATGAGCATGAGTATCATGAACAAGCCAATTCCATCACCAAACTATACCGGATCATGCCGGATCCAAATCAATGAGAAACCACTCAACCTACCGGGACTAGAAGGGTGCCGGTAAAGCATCTAAATAGCTAGTGTTGGCATCAACGACAAAACATCAATGCAACACATAATCAATTCCACCAAATGGCCAACACCATTTACCACCAATTACACACAACATCATGAAAATTTTATTTTTCATACAATAAAAATACATATGTCCTTTGCTTATCATTACATTTTCAAACAAGCTAGTCTTAGATAATATATCGATTTATATACTTCTATGGTTTGAAAGAAATTGGAAATAAATCAAATAGAAGGGATATCAAGCTAGTTGAGGCAACCAAGATTAAGATAGGATGCTACCTATAAATATTAGATTCATAATATTGGAGACCAAAGCTTCTCAAGTTGATTCTAAGTAGGTTTTATATTGCTTTTTCAGTCAAAACAATTGCTAGAGTTTTTGACATTGAACCATATATATTTTCCCTTTTTTTTTAGATTACACACGTTCTCCTCAAAGTGTATACTTTTCATTTCTTTTTGTATCCCAATGGATAGTGGTAGAGATGATGTTTTCAAAGACTATGGTCTTGGGTATTTACCTACTGATTTCAAATGCTTGAGAGTTTCTAAAATCCTTTTTACCATATCCTTTCAAAATTTGTTACATATGTTTGAGGCATTCTATCAAAACAATGTGCTACATATGTGCACACATTTGCAAGAACAACACTTGGACCTCTCTCTATTTAAATGAATCTATTAACCTTTATTTCCAAAGCTTCCATACCAACACAATGATGGAATGATCTATCATTTTTGCACAAATTGTAGCAAAGACCATGTTTTCCCAATTTGTATGCATTGGTTGTAGTTAGGACTTGACAATGGTGATACAAGGAAATTTCATTGCATCAATATCTCTAATATCTTCAACAATTATCCCTTCTACCATAAGTTTATATCTATCTAGGTATCTAATTAGATATTTGAGATTATATACTTGTTTCTATTGAACAAATTATTCTCAAAAGTGTAATTAGAAACATAATCATTTAATTAAGAAAAGTATGGTAAGTTTCTTTTCAAATTATGCATGATGAGGAAATCATAGTTATCGTTCTTTATTGTGGTCAAGGATAAAAATTAGGAATAATATAATATCTAGTTGATATCAACAATGCTAATAACTTTTGATAATTACAATCATGGTTGATATGTAAAATGTATACAAATTATGAAGACATATGTACACACAAAAGTCATAATTAACACTAGATTTGTATGGAAAATTCTAGAAAGGAAAAACCACGGTGATCAAGCTACTTGGATCAAATACCAAATCTAGCATCACAAATAAATAAAATGATTACAATCAATTGAAATCCAATCTCATTACCATTGTATCAATTTCAGAAGGATGCAACCTTAACACAATCAGACATATGTGTCTATTATACAATGAAATTCTACTTTGTCATTATAGACTTGTGGTTCACACTTTTTTCTCTGCTCTAATTCAATCTTGTACAATAGTAATCGCTTTCATCTCTACATCATGATCTTGGAGAAACAATAGCTCTCCCTATTACTAATGTAACAACTCACTCTACACTCCTTTTTACTGCATGATAGTTCGGACGATCTATTCTTTCTTTGCCACTTACACAATGGATTCATCACTGCTCAGTTTTAATGTCGACTGCTTTATTCACTGTTTTCACATCAGAATGGACCATCAACTTCTTTAAAGCCTTCCACATATACATGGCATCATTCCACACTCCCGTCTTAGTAAATATTAACACTCCCGACCTAGAAAATATTAAGGTTCAGTTAGTAACTTACTAGGCAAGGGGTATAAATAACTTAAGCAACTCGTAATGGGTGCTATATACTCAACATTCAAATACAATAATCCCACACCATCTTACATCACCAAATATAAAATTGAGAGAAAGATCCCATTTCTATTTGCTACTCTTCATGTTTTCATTATGTTCTTATCAAGATGAAAATATTGTGAGTACATGGATTAAATATTTTCTTCTATTATCATCTTTATTTCTTGACCTATAATTGAAGATAAAACAGAAATGTTTACCTCATTTCACAAATTTGGAAAATTTAGGAGTTTTACAATAACATTGTCATTCTAAAAATTAAACTCATTAATAAAGTAAGATTCAACCAAATCATCCTTCATTAAATCATGTTCATTAATATGGCTTCCTTGTGGACCATCCTCACATGGCACTAGATCCTCCTTTTCAATGCTTAAAATCTTAATGGGTGTTTCTTGGAAACTATTAGAAATCATTGAAATAAATTTTTAACTTTCGAGATCTCATATTTAATATGCAATGTTAAATTTTTATTAAATTCTTCAAAAGAAACATTTTCTCAATATAAAATATCATTAAATACTATTGAAATATCTTTTCCAACTAATATTGAATTTACCTTTGATCTCTCATTCAATGGTATTTTTTTCTATCTCTTCTAGTTCCTCTTCTTTGCTCCCACATTTATGACTTGGATCTGAATATTCTCTACATAACAAATAGCACTTTATTCTTCTTAACTCATTTTTATTGTCCTCATTCTTTCTTGTGACATGATGGATTTTCTATTTATAATTTTTTATTTTTTATTTTTTTGCTTGGGATCAATTGTGACAATTTTTCATTCCTCCTTGGTGACTTTTGATTTTTTCTCTTCTTTTCTTTGTCTTCTCATGTAGTCATAACGCCCCTTTTTTATTTGAATTCCTCCTTTCAAGGTAAGTCAAATAGTTATAAAAAAGACAATATATGTTTCACTTTGTTAGACATATTTTGATCCTTTTTTTTTAGAGGGGGAGGGGGGGTGCTTCAAATTTGTACCATTCATCTCCATACCATTATTTTTCAATATTGTTCCACTTTTCTCAGGCCTCTATCCATTTTAACAATACTTCAAATGATTTGCTTTTATTACTAATGATTTCAATTTAGCCTATAGGCTAGTAAGATCATGTTATGATACCATTGTAATATCTCCAATTAAAATATTTTCAAATTTATTTAAATTTATAAATACATAGTAATTATGAGTTAAAAATTTAAACTATAAACCCTCTTCAATTTTAATTTTTAAATATCTTCAATATCCATAAACACTCTAGCAATTTCAAATGTCTATGGCATGAAGAAGTAAAGAGATCTATGCAAAGAATGGAGGTGATCTTGAGCAATAAAGATAGTGTAAATGGCTTAGTGTTACGGAATGGGCTCCTTATGGTAGACATAATAAAATGGACAAAGGCAAATAGAAAAGGTAAATGCTCATAGAAAACATGAATGATGGTTGAGGACAAACATCTTAGGATAAGATCAAAGAGTTTAAAGATGTTATAATATACAAAATGATAGTTCACTGAAGAGGACATCAGAGCATGCTAGAAGATAGTGGGTATGACTTAAGGATGAAGCTCAATAACCAAAGACCAATCATAAATATCACCAAGTAAAAAGTAGTATGACTCTTAGGTATCATCTCACTTACATAAAAACCTCTTAAGGATAAGAGTGCATGCAGATACCAATTTGAAACCTTTTTGACAAGTTTTAAAGTAATTTAAGGGGACTTTAATGACTCATTTTTGTTTCATCTGACCCAAGACACTTTCAACTCAAGAGTGGATAAAAAGGCACATGTCCTATTACTTTGGGAAGTTGGTTGAACAATTTAGAGGTGAAGCAAGAATGTAGCAACATAAGGAGAAGATGTAAGGTAATTTTGGTATCTTTTTAACCCAATTTGAGCATCACCCAACATTTAAGGGTAGTTTGATGAGTGGGACAACAAGTGATGATATATAGGAGAAAAATGGTAACTATTGAAGGTCATTTCCAGGCATTTAGGGACCTAAGAGAAGTCAAAGCAATCAAGTTTGATCCAACCACAATCACAAAGAAAATAATTGGAAACCCAAGGATTGTGTTGATCAGGCCAACAAGGCAAGATGTGTCTTCCTCTCTTTATTTCATATGTTGCAAACTTTTAGGTCAACATGGATTCCTAGGGCAATTTAGAAGTTAGTTCTTGCAAATTTTTGTTGTTTTAATTTTAGAATTTCTTCTAGCAAGATAATATGGCCTTGTGACTAAATTGCTCACTTTTATGACTACACAATAGATATTTTCTTATAAAATATGAAGAATTTTTAAGACTATTTTATTGTAAGAACATCTTTCTTTTAATAAAATTTAGTGTTATTGCCTTCAAAATTTCATTCCTTTGTGTAATGTGTGTTATTACTTTCTATGATTTTATGAAATCCTCAACTATATTTCTTATTTGTACCATATTAGAATAAGAAAACACATACATTCATGTAGGTTGATATTCGTGTAGTGAATGTAGTCATCCTTTAGTTGTAAAAAACTACCATTTTTCTTATGAAGACTGTCAAAATTCAAAACCTTCATGTAAAATATTGATGTATGAACATTTGTAATGCTTGAGATGTGCAAAAAACCAACTACATAGTTGAAAAATTATATATCAAAATGATGATATAGGTCTTAGTGATGATTTGGTGTATCACCTTAGTATTCCTAGGTCTCATTGCAAGTTGTTTCTTTCCCCTTTTCTGAATAAAGTCATTAACTGAGTTCAATTAGGTGAAATACTAAAAGGAGCTAGCCTTCTCTGAAGGTTCACTTTTATAATAGGTGACCCCCAACTTGAAAGTGGTCCAACATTATAGTAGTTTATTGGGTTAATAGCTCAGTAAAGGGAGAAAGCTTTAGTGAGAACATGAGTATCATAAAATAAAGCCTACATAAATAATGACAACAAAAGGAAGTACACACATGCTACACTAAGACAAAACCCACAACACCACAACCCATTTCTTCCTACCACTAGAAAATGTGCCAGATGTAAACCTTATCATTAATCTAGGACATATTATCATCCTTGATGACCCTCTATGATGTCTAATAAGTGATGGAAAATGAACTCCATAGAATATCTCTAGTTACTTTTGTGAATGATGAATAGAAAAATCACCCTTGATTATGGCTAGAAAGAATGTGATCTTCTAATTCAACCTCTGAGAAAGGTAAGACATTGAGATAAAAAGATAAATTGCAACAACTTATGTCTCTTGCTTCACCTCCATATTGATATGCCACAATATAGTAGAGAACTAGTATCCGAAGAAAAGTTGATCTTTCCTTGAATACACTTCTAAATTTGAGAGGAAATGAGATAGGCGAGAGATGAAATCTCTAGGAATTATTATCTTAAAGTAGAGGCCATCCATCAATTACTACTCTCCCAATACAAACCATATATTATAAAGAGGATAGATTCATGGTATGCCAAAATAGATTGTAATAAATGACTTGAAAAAGTTCCATAAGACAATTTCTCTCCACCATGATGCACCAATGATTGGCACTCCATATCAACTTGAGAAATTGGCTCCAAAAAAGTGAGAAAGATAACAACACTAGTGTCTTGCATTCACCACTTTTTCTACTCATAATTCAAATAATATTGATTTAAAAACTTTGATCCCTTGTGATTTCTCTCCACCACACATCTACCACAAACCAAGTGGAAACTAAGTTTTTCTACAGCATAAGTGGTATAAAATACATCCTCATCATACATAGAGGAACTATTTTATACATATTTTAATTTTGAGATCTTAATTTTCATGGAGTTCCTCCTTTACCTTGTAACGAATTTAAATGTCTTTCCTAAACATCACATTTTGTAGCAAATAGTTGTGATAAATATGAAATTAAAATATATAACATGAGATGACTACCTTCTCCAGCTTATCCAAAGATTGTTGTGTTCTACCCATCTATGTAAAATATCCTTTCTTTTTCATGTTGGTTAAGGGTGCTTCCATATATAAAAATGCCTTAAAAAACCTCCTCTCATGGATGCATAAGCTAAAGAATATTATTAGCAAACTTAGTGTTATAATGGTTGGAGTAATTATCACTGATAGTGGATACCTTATGCTATCATCATCATGTAAGTAAATTTTCTCAAAATGCACCAATCTATGGTTGTTCATAACTGAAATCATCATAATCTACAATATACGTTTATGATGTAACTATTGGGTCTCACAACTATTGCCCCACTTTTATGAACCAAATATCACTCACAAAACTAAGGTTATGACCATGCAAGTATAATTATATCACAAAAAAATTGTGGAGAGTTGAATTCCAACTCTATGAGAGTGAGTTATCTCTCCTATGCTTTGAGCTCATCTTAGAATTAGGAGGGTATTTATTAGAATACGCCTTAATAAACATTGAAATAAAACAAAATAGACAACCACAATCAAACCCAAATATAATCTTAGCCCAAATAATATCACTAGGTTAATACAAACTAGATTCACATGACCCCTATATAACTACTGTAGAAGATGAAAGCATTAGAGGTTGACTAAAGATAAATCCCTAGTTATACCACTAAGTTATGCATGTGCAAAAATTACTCCTATACTATTTATTTTATGTTTTAAAATTAAAATATTTGAGATTGTTTAGGTGGCCAAAAGATTTATGCCTATTAATTGAGCTAAAAATTTATAAACAACATGGAAAAAAATATAGAAGAAGCATATGACAATGATCTAGGCATATATGCCATCAAAGAATAAACATTACATAGAGACCATGCTTAATAATCCACATTGAAATGTTGTTACATTAACAAATTTCATGTTACAATCGTACCAACAAATATGAAAAGGGAGAATCTTTATAATAGCCAAGGACTTTCCTAGAGAAATAAAAATATTTATGGAGATATTCCTTCAAGAGTCCATAGTCACCTTACATTATACATGGTGTGATTCAAAACCCTAGACAAAATTTTATGTCATAGAGCCTCAAATGGCCACTAGAAGAACCAAAATATCTAAAAATGGCCAAAACCATTACAAATACCATCATGCTAGAAACCCTAAAATTTTGCACTATATCTCTATTGAACACTTTTGGATGTCGGGGGGTGAATCAACATATATTAAACTTTACCCACTTTAATTATTCATTTTCTATTCATTCCAATTACCACATGTGTGGAAGAAAAGAACAAAAAAAAAAGAGGAATCGCACATGAACACCAAGATTTTATGTGGAAAATATAATGAGGAAAAAACCATGGTGAGAACTATACCACTATATTAAAACCAATTACAAAGTTTTAGTTGATAGTTTTGATACTTAATATAAGTACAAATCCAATAGCCAACAAGATGAGAGGGGGGGGTGAATCATACAAACTTATTCATCCATAAAAACATCAGATTCAACCTCGGTAACATATATCAGTCATATAATCAAAAATTGTCAAACATGCAAACTCAAAAGCATATGAACAATATAAACCTCATAACACCAGATTTAACGTGGAAACCCAAATAGGGAAAAACCACTGTGGGATTTCAGACCCACTAAGAAATATACTCTTCTAGAGTATGCTCGGTTAAAAGCAAATCCTGTTAAAGATTACAAAACACATTGCTAGATGTGACCCGGTTAAGGGATTTCCCTTAGATCTGTTAGGATCTTCACTTTGTTAGAAGTGACCTTGTCAAAGTATTTCAAACACTCAATCAGAGTGTCACCTTGTTAGAGGATTTACATATAAGACTGTTAAGTCCACTTGGTTAAGAGATTTCTTGTCACTTTCACAAAATAACAGTAATAGAATCTATCTGCAACTTCACATCTAAAATGCTAAAGCAGATTCCTATTTGTTCTATACAATCTAGACATAGAACTAATCTTGTCTATCTGTTGGGCATCAATACTCTATTATTCTAACAGGTCTTCAAGCTTCTGTGTTCAGTAATCACTATGTAGCATCCCTGTGCATACACTTGCCTGCATACATTGTTTATCAACAGTTCCTTATTTATAAACAATCTTCTAACCGCTTAATCTCCTTGATCACATTTCGCATGATCAATCATAGCCATCAAATCTTCAATCTTGTCCAGGTTCATTGTATCTTTCAATCTGAAAATGTTTTACCCCACCTCAAAACTTGCACATTCACCTTGGAACTTGTGTTAGCATAATGCGGTTCAATATGAGTTGTAGATCTTCTTGCCGACTTTCCATTGCCTTAGATTTGATAACAAACTTCTTCCACGGCTTGCCAATCATTGATCCGCTCCAGCTCATCAACATCTTTCATTAAATATCACATGTAAACATTTAATGCATTGTATTATAGCTTGGTTACAACTCGGTGAATACTAAACTTTACTCAGTAGACATTTTGTCTTCATTAACCGACTGTGATAACCTTAGGGTTTACCGACTAGGTTCTTTGCTTGAAAACATAGTATAGTATTAACCTTTACATTTTACAACATATGTATGATGTTAAAACAATCTAAAACATCAAGATCTCATCATTATCTGACTCGATAGAGTTGCCCATTGAATAACTTATCCCCTTATTCATCATATTCTTTCCTGTGTCTTTACCAACTTCTTTATAATCTTCATATCATATTTCTTAAGATATGGCAACATCATACTGAATTAGAAAATCAATTTCTTGACATCAATGACAAAATAATAATATCAAGACAGTAAAACATCTTTCATCAGTTATGTCCATAATCATCAACAACCTTTGCAATATCCTTGTAATATTGCCAACAATCTCCCCCTTTGGCATTGATGGCAAAACCAATTGTTTTGACCTTTAAAAATTCGGATTGTTGTGATTCTGAAATGCTGAAATGCTCTCCCCCATACATCAGACTTCTCTTCTTTTTTCAGTCTTTATTTCAATCTGTAGTCTTTTCTCAGTTTTCTCCCCCTGGGTAGGTCTCCTCCTTCTTGGTCTTCTCCTTGGTCTTCTCCCCCTTTGACAACAATGCCAAAAAGAATAGAACTAAAACATAATTTCCTTCTATAAGAAGTTATTTCCTGCTGTTGTGTATCAACTAAGTCTCAGTCAGAGCATTTGTTTACAATTCCTATTCCTTGTATTATTTTATATATTATCCCAATATTATTCCAGTACACTTTCAGAAAAACATTCTAAAGTGTATCACTCCAGCATCAGCTCCCCAAAAGATATTCAATAGAGTCATCGAAGTGATGCTTTCACCGAATTCGGTCAGTGAGTAAAAGATAGGGGTAGGACCCCTAACTTACTTCTGAGATATTCAAAAGTGTCCTTTGGTAGTGGGTTGGTGAAGATATCAACTATTTGTTCCTTTGTGTTAACATATTCCAACACCACTTTCTTCTCTTGAGCTTCTTCTCTAAGATAATGATATTTGATAGATATGTGCTTTGTCTTAGAGTGCATAATAGGGTTCTTTGAAATATTAATGGCACTAGTATTGTCACAGAATATAGTTACTGGCTCGGTAACTTTCTCATTTATACCTTCCACCAATTGTTTGATCCATGCAATGTTGGTACAATTCAGTGTTGCAGCAACATATTCAGCTTCGGCTGTTGACTGAGAAACACATCCTTATTTCTTGCTAAGCCAACTCACTAGTCTTTCTCCTAAGAAGAAAGCTCCTCCACTTGTGCTTTTTCTATCATCAATGTTGCCTGCCCAATCAGCATCAGTATAAACTTTTAAATCAAAATCATTTCCTTTCTGATATACTAAGCCATAATCTTCAGTGCCTTTCAAGTATCTGAAAATTCTTTTGATTGTTGTCATGTGTATTTCCTTAGGGTCTACAGAGAATCTTGCAACAATACCTACTGCATGTGCTATATCTGGCCTGCTGTGAACAACATATTGTAGTTTTCCAATCATGGATCGATAGAGTGTCTCATCAATAGATGCAAATTCATCATTCTTTGATAGTTTGCAGTTTGTAGTCATAGGAGTACTTACTCGCTTTGAATCCTCCATTCCAAATTTCTTCAAGATTTCCTTTATGTATTTGGATTGAGTAATAAAAATCTCATTTTTCATTTGCAGTATCTATAAGCCTATAAAATACTTTATCTCACCAATTAATGACATCTCAAATTCTTTGCTCATTTCATTTCCAAAGTTCTTGCATAAAGAGTCATTTCCACAAAATATAATATCATCAACAAATATGGCTGAGACTAGTATTCCATTTTCATCATTCTTCATGTACATGTTGCTATTCTCACTTGTCCTCATAAAACCAATCTTAATCAAATAAGAGTGCAATCTTTCATACCATGCTCTAGGTGCTTGTTTCAAACCATATAAAGCTTTGTTCAATTTACATACCTGATCTCTATTATTGTCTTCAACAAATCTTTCAGGTTGTTCAATGAAAACTTCTTCTTCTAATATTCCATTCAGAAATGCAGATTTGACATCCATTTGATATAACTTGAAGTTTTTGAAAGCAGCATATGCCAACAATGTTCTAACTCCTTCAAGTCTAGCAATAGGTGCAAAAGTCTCACCATAATCAATTCCTTCTTCTTGGGCATAACCTTTGCAAACCAATCTTGCTTTGTTCTGAATGACCTCACCTTTCTCATTTATCTTGTTTATGAAGATCCACTTTGTACCAATTACATTTTTGTCCTTCGGTCTTGGGACCAGTTTCCATGTGTCATTCTTCTTGGTTTGATCAATCTCTTCAGTCATAGCATTTATCCAATCTTCACTGTTGAATGCCTCTTTTACTATTCTCGGTTCAAATTCAAATATCAAACATCTGTTCTATCTCAGTTTGTTCCTTGTCATCACTGGATCATCCTTATCTCCTATAATCTGACTTGGTGCATGGTGTCTTCTGACATATTTGGCTAATACAGGCTCGGTAGGCTCTGTATGATCCTCTTCATCTGATCCATCCTTGATAGCCACATAAACAACTTCCTCTGTATCAGTCTCATCTGATTTATCATCTTCAGATTCCTCATCAACAATTAAGAATGTCTTTCTTCTTCTGAAGTCTCGGTGTCCTCTGTAATGATTATCTTTTTGTTTGTCATCTTGGTAATCTCTCTTTTCAGTGAAATCTTTGTCAGGAAAATTAGAAGCCATATGTCCAATCTTATCACAATTGAAACATTTCAAAGGTAGTTTTCCTTTATACTTACCTTTGCCTCTCGGTAGCCTTTTGGCCAATAGTGCTTCAAACTCTTCTTGCTTTCTGATTTCTTCATACAGTTTGTGTACCTCCTCCATGTTCTTCCGAAATCTTTCACTTGCTCCACTGTGATCTCCTTCAGAGTACTTATACTTTCTCTCATTGTAATCATTAGATTCATTTAGATGAAAAGAACTAAATGCAGATTCAACTTTATTTACCGATGACCCACTATTATCAAAATTACTTAACTCAATGCATGTAGCTTACCAATAGTAGCATCCAAGGAAACTAGCATATTAGGTACTTGATTGCAGAGACTCAGATTGCATAGGCAGGTAGAAGGGTTCTTAACAATTTACTTGTCACATCTTTTTCTTCAATAGTTCCTCCTACTCCTTTGATCTGATTTACAATCTCCTTTAGTCTTGTACTGTACTGGGTTATGTTCTCACCTTCATTCATCCTGATAGATTCAAGTTGTCCTCTTAGACTATCAACTTTTGCTCTTTGAACGTGTTCATCTCCTCCATATACAGATATGAGCTTAGTCCACATTGCCTTTGCATCATTGCAGCCTTCTAGATCATTAAACTCAGAATCGGTCAATGCAGATGTTATTTCAATCATTGCTTGAATATGTTCTTGCTTCGCCTTTATCTCTTCCATAGTCAATGGATAGGTGCTTGGTGCAACAAAATCATTCTCCAGATAGTATAAAGCATATTCTCCAACTCCTGATAGATGTAGCTTCATCCTTTTTTTCCATGTAGAGAAACTTGACTTATTCAGCTTAGGTGCATCCCTCTTATACATCTTTGGATCTTTAACTCAAATGCTTTTAAACTTTCTTTTCGGAGTCCAAAGCTCTGATACCAATTGATAGTTCTGATACTTAATATAAGTATAGATCGAATAGCCAATAAGATGAGAGGGGGGGGTGAATCATACAAACTTAATCATCCATAAAAACATCAGATTCAACCTCGGTAACATATATCAGTCATATAATCAAAAACTGTCAAACATGCAAACTCAAAAGCATATGAACAATATAAACCTCATAGCACCAGATTTAACTTGGAAATCCAAATAGGGAAAAACCACTGTGGGATTTTGGACCCAATAAGAAATATACTCTTCTAGAGTATGCTCGATTAAAAGCAAATCCTGTTAAAGATTACAAAACACATTGCTAGATGTGACGCGGTTAAGGGATTTCCCTCAGATCTGTTAGGATCTTCACTTTGTTAGAAGTGACCTTATCAAAGGATTTCAAACACTCAATCAGAATGTCACCTTGTTAGAGGATTTACATATAAGACTGTTAAGTCCACTTAGTTAAGAGATTTCCTATCACTTTCACAAAATAACAGTAATAGAATCTATCTGCAACTTCACATCTAAAATGCTAAAGCAGATTCCTATTTGTTCAATACAATCTAGACATAGAACTAATCTTGTCTATTTGTTGGGCATCAATATGTTGTTATTCTAACAGGTCTTCAAGCTTTTGTGCTCGGTAATCACTATGTAGCATCCCTGTGCATACACTTGCCTGCATACATTGTTTATCAACAGTTCCTTATTTATAAACAATCTTCTAACGGCTTAATCTCCTTGATCGCATTTCCCATGATCAATCATAGCCATCAAATCTTCAATCTTGTCTAGGTTCATTGTATCTTTCGATCTAAAAATGTTTTACCCTGCCTTGAAACTTGCACATTCACCTTGGAACTTGTGTTAGGGTAATGCGGTTCAATATGAGTTGTAGATCTTCTTGCCAACTTTCCATTGCCTTAGATTTGTTAACAAACTTCTTCAACAGCTTGCCAATCATTGATCCACTCCAGCTCATCAGCATCTTTCATTAAATATCACATGTAAGCATTTAATGCATTCTGTTATAGCTCGGTTACAACTCAGTGAATACTAAACTTTATTCGGTAGACATTCTATCTTCATTAACCGACTGTGATAACCTTAGGGTTTACCGACTAGGTTCCTTAGGGTTTACCGACTAGGTTCTTTGCTTGATAACATAGTATAGTATTAACCTTTACATTTTACAACATATGTATGATGTTAAAACAATCTAAAACATCAAGATCTCATCATTGTCTAACTCGGTAGAGTTGCCCATTGAATAACTTATCCCCTTATTCATCATATTCTTTCTTGTGTCTTTGTCGACTTCTTTATAATCTTCATATCATATTTCTTAAGATATGGCAACATCATACTGAATTAGAAAATCAATTTCTTAACATCAATGACAAAATAATAATATCAAGACAGTAAAACATCTTTAATCAGTTATGTCCATAATCATCAACAACCTTCTCAATATCCTTGTAATATTGCCAACATTAGTCTCAAGGCCAAGGAAGCTCGTTGCTCTTGATTTGGACTTGCAAGACTAAGGCGCACTACCTTAGGGCAAGATACAATGGACTTGCAAACATTGGAGATGACTTCTCAAGGAAAGATACAATATATCTTAATACAATGAATCATTATTATTGAACTATGGAGAAATGCATCCTATGAAATGTTTGATTACAATTCACCTTTGTTACACATCTAAAATTGACTTCATCACTGCTCAATTGGTCTTGTGAACCTTCACACTTACAAGATACATCATGCACAACCTCACATCTCACTCATACAACATAACAGCATATGAACACTCATTTTCAAACCACATACCACAACCAAACAACTACAACTTCTTCTTCACCTTTATCACCACTATACATTATCATAGACAACACAAACTCATCTTCACTTGTGACATCAACATGACCACACCAAACAAGTTTGACATCAATGACAACACAACTCAAGTTTCCAATAATCTCCCCCTTTGTCATTGATGGCAACACTTGTACAACCAAACTAAAACTTCCTCCCCCTTTGACATCAAGTAAAATGGTTGCAACACTACAAATAATAACTATCTTTGTAACTCTTTCTTCCCTTTTCGAGTATAATTTTGATATCTATAACACTCCCTTCGATGGGTATATCTCTCTTTTGCAACCATTTTCTTGCAACCATGAAATCACAACCTTCATTTCTACCCCTAAGTCAATCCACTACATCAATCTAGAAGACAAAAGATAAACATATGTTTCTCCCCCTAGAATGATGCACCACTTCTTTGCATCTAGTTTGGAGGGGCAATAACACCTAACTTCTGTCGGATTTACTCAAAGGTATTTTTTGACATTTCCTTGGCAAAAATATTTGTAATCTGATCCTTTGTAGGAACATAATCCAATCTAGCTTCCTTATCTAAAACCTTCTCTCTTAAGAAATGATACCAGATAGAAATGTGTTTAGTCCTTGAATGCATCATTGAATTCTTTGAAATGTTAATTGCACTTGTATTATAACACATAATAAGAATTGCCTCATCATACACCATCTTGATATCTTTAACAAATTTTTTTATCTACATAACTTGAGTGCACCAAGATGATACTGCAATATATTATTCTTATTTTGTATATAATGACACTAAATCTTTCTTCTTTCTCAACCAAGAGACCAACATGTCTCCCAAGAAAAATGCACCACCACTTGTACTTATTTTATCATCAGCACATCCAACAAGTTTATTCAAAGTCCATGGTCCAATTATGATGTAGAGAAAGGTAATTTTCTTAAAAATAAATCAAACAACACTTTTCCAAAATCTTTAACACTTCAAATAAAGTGATTGTCTTCACAATTTGACAGTAGGCCATGTAGGACAACACAAGATTTTTCTAGCATAATTTCCAAACCAGCCCTCAAACCAAGAATTTGATCACCATTTAGGATACCCTTTTTGACATTTGATAATGTACCAAACTTTCAGTTGGGTGTTTTTTTTAACACAAAGCTCAAAAATTGATTGTCTCGTTTAGCACTAAACCTAATTAGTATAGCAAACAAGCCTTTTCTAGCATAACTTGAAGGAAAAAACTCAAACCCACAATCAAAAAGTTGGTTTTAGTACCCTTTTTGGAGATATTAAACATATCAAAAACTTAGGTATGATTTTTTTGTTACAGAGGGCTTCAAAATCTGTCTATCCTATTTCTTGAGCCTAAAGCATGGTAGCATCAAATTGGGTTTTTCAGCCATAGTTTTCAGTCCAGGTATGATATCAAGAATGTAAAAATGGTTTTAGACACCCATTTGGGAATTATACAACATAATTGAAAATTAGGGGTGGTCACTTTGTACAGAACTCTCCAAAATTTTGTTTGTTTGCTCACTATTAACCTAACTAGAGTTTCAAACCTGTTTGTAGTAAAATATAAATAGCTCCATCAAAACACAATGAAATTGAGTGAAAAATAAATAAATATAAATTAGATTCAATTACATTTCATTTCAAATTCATCTCACACCATGAAACAACCACACAGGTATGTACTATTCAACAGAACAAAGGAAAATGTTTCAAAATGTAGAAAACAATGATGTTTTATTAATTCAACTTTAAGATTTTCAACAATAACCATCTCCAACCACCTCCCCACTTGTTTTAAACCTTAACAAGCCTTTTTAAGGCATTCCAACTATTCCCAAATGGTTACAACCAACTTTTCATGTTATGATTGTTCACCTTCCCACATTAGCAACAAAAGCAAAAGTTGCTTTGTGCAACTTGACAACATTCAACAACCTTGACACTTTTTTATATTTTCACACAAAATTAACACCTATTGACCCAAAATAGACACCAACACATTTAAAATTTCCTTATTATACCTTATTACATATTAAGAACTCAAACAAAACCAAAATGCCAATTTTGAACCTACTAAACCTAGAGTGCTCATGCACCATACTCCCAAGGAAAAATGATCTCATGTCCCCTTGAGGACAGTGTTGTGAGAGTAGATTTATGTTTGATCTTGTCATTATTTGACCTCTAAGTGACATCTTCAATTGGAAACCCCTTCCAATGAACCAAATACTAGAAATAGGCATTATCCCTTGTCTTTGACCTTCTCTTCACTTGAGGATGATGTTCTTCACTTGATGGGTGATCTTTGATCTATTCTTCACCTAAGAATGTCGTTGAATCTACATCTTTACTTGCTACTATACCTCCTCAATCCTTGTAATTAACTTCCTTCTTCTTCCCTTTAGTCGTACGCTTTAACTTGTCTACATCCCTTTGCAACTTGTCCTTGACCACTTCACCCTTGTTGCTCACCTCTTCCACCTATTTGTGTACCCCTATGTCGGCTGCTTGTTCAAGTTTATTAACCTCTGGTGTGAAAGAATGACCAACATCCCTTTGTGAAAGTAATGAATGGAACACTTCTCCTACCATCATGGAAACATACTTCTTAAGCCAACCTTTCATCTCCAAGATCAATTCATCCTTGACCTTTAATGCAATTGATCCTAACACCAAGGCAATATCATTTCCCTCCAAAATCAAATCATTCTTCAAGATTGTTCTCATAACATCTCCAAGTTTAGTAGTGGTTGTGCAAGGTCTATGTGCTTCTCTTCCTCTACCTTTATGAGCTCCTTTCTACCTACCATCATCACATTAGCCCCTTTAGTTTGTCCTTTGTCCTCCTCTTTCAATGGTGTCAAGGTATAGGAGACTCCATCTTTGTCTATCTCATAAGTATTCATCCTTCCATCATATATAGCATTCCTATCAAATTGCCAAGGTCTCCCTAGCAACAAATGGCATACATCCATAGGTAATATTTCACATAAAATTTTATCCTTATACCCTCCTATATTTAACTCCACCCAACTTTGATCATTCACCAAAACATATTGACCCTCATTCAACCAAGATACTTTGTAAGGAGTAGCATGTGGTATCCTAGGAAACTTAAGTTTTTCACCCATCTCAAGTGAAACTATGTTATATGTACTTCTTGAATCAATTACAACCTCACCTACCTTACCCATGCACTTAAAAGTTGTTTTTAAGAGAGTCTTCCTTTGTGGTGGCTCCTTGTCTACTGATGCTTTGATGAGATTTCTTCTTACCATTAGTGATTCACCAACTTCTGGAGAAACATGTTGTGATGGAGAGTTTACACTCTCATTGTCCTCTTCTTGTACCAATTGATTTCTTCTTTCTCCTCCATGTCAATTAGAATCATTTCCTTCATTACATTGCCATGATTGATGTCCAAACTTGTTGCATTGATGGCACCTTCCTGTGAATGCATTAGAAACTCTTCCTTTGTTAGAATATTTAATCTTTACTTGGCTTAGGTTTATTTGTATTTAGTTTAGGATATTCCTTTAGAATTCCTATATGTAATTTGTCCTCTAGTACATGTGTGAGAACAAGTCATTTCTTTTATTTTCCTTTATTAAGGAATATTAGATTTCCTCCATAAGAGGATGTCGACACATGGCACACACATTTTATGAATGGTAGCATTCATAGATTTGGGAGTTACTTTGTAACTCCTCTCATCATCTCTATTCAAGAGATGTCTCCTCTCTCATTTCTTCTTAATGAAATTATTGTAAAGAGCTTCTTGCTCTCTCTCTCTCTCTCTCTCTCTCTCTCTCTCTCTCTCTCTCTCTCTCACACACACACACACACACACACACTCTCACACACACATTTTAGGCATTGCCTCATTCATAATATCACAAGGGGTTTTCTTTGTTTTTCCCCTTTCAAAAGTTCTTGTGCCTCCTTCTTCACATTTGGGTGATTGCTCCAAGGTTTTTGCATTTCTCTTGGTAACATTTACTTCATCAATAAACTTTCTTAGATTTTATTTTTCTTTCCTTGCTCTTCTAATTCCTTTCATGGTATCAGAGCAGGTTTCTAATCCTTGTTTTAAGTTGACATTGATGAAGGTTACCATTCTGTGGAGTTCACCTTGTTGGAGGCATTCTTGAGAGGAGAAGAAGTTCTTTTTCTAATATTTTCTATTGTGCAGGTTTTGGTTTCAGATTTTAATTTTTTTTTTCAAACTTGTTAACAAGTTTTCCTGCAGGTTTAATCTTCTATTCTAGTTTTTTTAATTAAAAAAAAGAAAAGCTTTGGAAGGCTTGCTGCCAAAGTTTATTCTTTCTGGTTTAAAGTTGTGGCTTTGGAAGGCTTGCCGCCAAAGTTTCTGGTTTTTTTTTATTGTGAATAGTTTGGAAGGTTTACCGCCAAACTCAGCCTCCTTAATCTGTTTGGTTGGCTTGCCACCAAAACATTTTGCATTATTCAGTTGCTTCTCTATTTATTTGGAGATTCTAACAATTTATTTCACTTGTAGATTATTTCTGGTTTATTTTTCTTTTCTATCTATTTCTGTTTGATTCAGAGATATATTTTAGTTTGTTTTTTTCTTTAACATTTCCTACAGATTATTAGATGTATTTTCTAACAGTTTCTGTTTGTAGGTTTTAACATTTATTGTGTCTACAGGATTTTGTTAAAAAAAAATTCATATTGATCTCTGTATAATAACTATCTCTGTTTTTCATATTATTTTCTCCAGTTTTGTGTATTGCTGGTTTTTATTCCAGTCTTCTGTATTGCAGATTTTTGGTACCAGATGTTTAATATTGTTTTGTCTTTCCCTTCATGGTATATATATTATTAAATATCAATAGATTTGATTTATCTCTGTTTATTTGCAGGAAATACCTCTATATCTGTTATTTAGATTTAAATCTTATCTCACCTTTTCTTGTTGGGTGTGCTTACATTTTATTTTCTAGTATCTCTGCTAATATTTTGATTACAGATCTAATTGCCTTTGAATTGGTTAACTTCATTGTATTTATTTTTGTCTTTGTTACACCTGCTTCGGCTGCATCCTGCTCATGTTAAACCTCTCATGTGAAGTAAACACCTCAACTACATTCTGCTCATGTTAAACCTCTCATTCTGCATTCATATTCTTTTATTAGTTTAGCACCACATGTGAGGTAAACACCTCACCCTTGCACCTCTACGTTCTCTTATTATCATTCTCCTGTTTGTAACGGTTCTGCACCCACATTCGCTTCCTGGTCTTTAACGTCTCTGTTCTTCCATTTGGCTAATATTAAGTGATTAAAAGTTTTTTTAAATGTTTTTAACTTCACGTATAAGTTTAAAGTATAATTTCTTTAACTTTAAGTAAAGTTTATAAAAGCTAAGTTTTTTTTTTCATACGTATATTAAAAGCTTTTAAAGTTTTTAAAGTTTATAAAAAAAATTTAAATAGTTTTTTAATATATAAGAATTTTTAAATAAATTTTTTTTTGGTTATTTTTTTAATTTTCTTTACTAAAATAGATTTATTTTATTAATAAGATTCAAATAAAATTAAAGTTTTTTAAAATTTAAAATTTGTTTTTCAAAGATTGGAAAATTAACAGTCTTTGATAAATAGTTTTGTTTTTTTTTTAATTGTTATTTTAAAAAAAGTTATTATTCAAGTTTAATCAAGGAGGTTAATTTTTCGTTTTTAATCAAAAGGGGGTTATTTTTTTTACTAATCATTATTTTCCTATCATGTCTACATTAATTCCTGAAATTAAATTAAATAGTAGTAATTATCCTTCATGGAAAACACATATTTCTTTTATATTCCATTTCAAACACCTTTTGGATGTTGCAACTGATAAAACCTTTGAGCCTGCTACAACTGCTCCTCAAGCCGACCAAGATAGATGGAAGGCTCAAAATGAGGAAGCACTTGGTTTATTTGGTATTTCAATGGTTCTTGATTTGTATGTTTTAATTGGAAATTGTACAAAAGCGTATGAAGCTTGGGAAATTTTTAAAACAACTTATGATAGCTCAAATGAATCCCGAAAAATTCAGCTTCAAGATCAGCTTGAAGATCTCAGGTTTACAGATTTTAAAACCATGGATGAATTCTTATTAAAGTTTGATTCTGTTAATAGTCAATTAACTGGTTTAGGAGTTACTCTAGCTGATTTACATTTAATTCAGCTTATTCTTAAAAAATGTCTTCCTCATCAATTTCAGCAATTTATTACGAATATTCATGCTCAACTTGCTATTCCTACTTTAGCTACTCAATTAACTTATGATATTTTGCATAACTTATTACGTCAAGAGGAACCTAAATTAATTCAATTTGGTACTCTTAAAAATAGTGAACATGCTTTTATGTCTAAAAATCAAAATCATAATAATAATTTTAGATCCAATAATAATAATCATAATCATAATCATAATAATAATCACAAATCTTCTAATTATCAATCTCATTCTAAATCCTATCATAGCAATTCTCATAATAATAATCATAATAATACATACAATAATCAAAGGAATAATTCTCAAACAAGACCCCATTGCACATATTGTGGGAAAGATGGACATATTACTAATAATTATTTTAAGAAGCAAAATGGTAAAAAGCCCATGAACAAAAATAATCAAAATAATCAACAACATAAACCTCATTATAAGAAAGGTAATAATAATGGTAATTCATCTCGTCATGCATTTACATGTACTTATAAAGTTTCTCAACCACTTGAGTGGATTATTGATTCTGGTGCATCTCAGCATGTTACTTCTCATAAAGAATGTTTTGAATCTTTGCATCCTGATACGTCTAATATTCCTGTTCAATTAGCTAATAATCATAGTTACAAAGTTGAGGCTATTGGTGATGTGAATGTTCCTAATGGGAAATTACATGATGTTCTTTATGTTCCCGAATTAAAATCAAATTTGATTTCAGTTCCTAAACTTTGTCAAGATTATAAGATTAACTTTTATAGGGGCATATGTTATATCATTGATCCAAAAACTAATCATGTTATTGCTACTGCTAAAATGGATAGTGATAACTTATTCAAGCTCTATGAATTTGCTCATCCAAAGTATTCTTTGCTTACTACTGTTGATTTTACTATATGGCATGAAAGACTTGGCCATCTCAATTTTGATTATATTTCATTGATGCAAAAAGCAAATATGGTTGATGGATTGCCTAGTATTGTTCCTTCTCAAAATGTTTGCAATGGTTGCATGAGTGGTAAGATGCATAGGGAACCCTTTCCTCATGGTCAATCTTGGAGGGCATATACTAAATTACATTTATTTCATAGTGATCTCTTGGGTCCCATGGAGAATCCCTTCATCCAAGGTTCAAGGTATGCACTTACCTTTGTTGATGATTTTTCAGAAGAACGTGGATATATTTCCTTCATAGTAAGGATCAAGTGCTTGATGTGTTTATTGAATTTCATATGTTTGTAGAAAGGCAATCTGGTTCTAAAATTAAGATTCTTCGTACTGACAATGGAAGAGAATATGTCAATAATGCATTTAATTCTTATTTTAAATCTTTTGGAATTAAACATGAGCTTACCATTCCTTATACACCACAACAAAATGGTGTGGCAGAATGGAAGCATAGGACCATTGTGGAAATGGCAAGATGCTTATTGCATGCAAAAAATATGGATTACAAGTTTTGGGCTGAAGCTATCGCTTGTGCAACTTATTTAATTAATAGAACACCTACCAAAGCCTTAAAGGATAAAACTCCTGAAGAAGCTTGGTCTAGTAGAAAGCCCAATTAGTAGAATTTAAGAATTTACATGAGGAAATTTACATGAGGATTTTAAAAGTGCTTTTCTTAATGGTGATTTACATGAGGAAATTTATATGTCTCAACCTCCTGGTTTTATTAAATAAGGTAATGCACACTTAGTTTGTAAATTAAAGAAATCAATTTATGGCTTAAAGCAATCTCCTAGGGAGTGGTATTCAAAGATTAATGCATTCTTTCTTTCTCAAGGCTTTATTAGAAGTAAAAATGATCCTAACTTGTATATTAAACATAGTGAAGATGATATTATCATTATTATCTTGTATGTAGATGATTTGATTCTTACTTCAAGTTCCAATACTTTGATTTCTGATATTAAGTTTCAACTTAATCAAAAATTTCAAATGACTGATTTAGGTCTTTTACATTATTTCTTAGGAATGCAAATTTGGCAAACCTCTAAATGAATTTTCTTATCTCAAAGTAAATATGCTCAAGATCTCATAGATAAGTTTAAAATGAATGATGCTCACCATGTTTCAATTCCTATTGAATTAGGCACTAAGTTAATGCTTGATATGCAAACTCCTCTTGTTGATCCTAATTTGTATAGACAATTAGTTGGAAGTTTGAATTATTTAACTCTTACTAGGCCGGATATTGCTTATAGTGTTGGTTTGGTTTCAAGATTCATGTCTAAACCTCAACAAACACACTTTAAAGTTGCTAAGAGAATTTTAAGATATATTAAAGGAACTATTAATGTAGGTTTGTTTTATGATGTAAATTCTGATTTTACTTTAAATGGTTTTACTGATTCTGATCTAGGTGGACATCCCAATGATGGGAAATCTACTTGTGGTTATTGTTTTTTGTTGGTTCAGGAGAAATTTCTTGGAATAGTAAAAAGCAACAATCTACCTCCCTTGGATCCACTGAAGCTGAGTACAAAGGATGCACTAATGCTTCCAAAGAAGTCTTGTGGCTTAGAAGACTACTTGAAGATTTGGGTCTACCTCAACATGAACCAACTCAATTGTATTGTGACAACCAAAGTGCCATTGCCTTGGCTAAAAATCTAGTTTTCCATGCAAGGACAAAACACATTTCTCTCCAACACCACTTTATTAGAGAACAAATTGAAGACAAGCAAGTTTCACTCCTTTATTACAAGGGGGAAGACCAAGTTGCAGATATCTTGACCAAGCCTCTTTGTAAAGAAAAGTTCCAATTTCATTATAAAATCTTGGATTGCAACCCATTGAAGGGTTTGATGTAAACTCCCCAAGTAAAGCTTAAGGGGGGGTGTTAGAATATTTAATCTTTACTTGGCTTAGGTTTATTTGTATTTAGTTTAGGATATTCCTTTGGAATTCCTATATGTAATTTGTCCTCTAGTACATGTGTGAGGACAAGTCATTTGTTTTATTTTCCTTTATTAAGGAATATTAGATTTCCTCCATAAGAGGATGTCGACACATGGCACACACATTTTATGAATGGTGGCATTCATAGATTTGGGAGTTACTTTGTAACTCCTCTCCTCATCTCTATTTAAGAGATGTCTCCTCTCTCATTTCTTCTTAATGAAATTATTGTAAAGAGCTTCTCTCTCTCTCTCTCTCTCTCTCTCTCTCTCTCTCTCTCTCTCTCTCTCTCTCTCTCTCTCTCTCTCTCTCTCATTTTAGGCATTGCCTCATTCATAATATCACAAGGGGTTTTTCTTTATTTTTCCCCTTTCAAAAGTTCTTGTGCCTCCTTCTTCACATTTGGGTGATTGCTCCAAGGTTTTTGCATTTCTCTTGGTAACATTTACTTCATCAATAAACTATCTTGTATTTCCTTTCATCCTTGACCTCCAAATCTGCCTCTAAAGCCTGATCTACCTCCTCTAAATCCACCTCTATGATTTGCCCCTTGTTCTTAGAATTTTCTTGTATCTTCTTGACCTTCATATGACTACCTTGGATTATAAAATGAACCTCTCCTTCTAGTAGTGTTGCCTCCTATTTTTTATTTGTCTTGCCTTCTATTTAGCTTTTCTTCAGCCTTGATGGCCAATTGGTAGCACTTGTCTGCCATTCTTGGAGTGGTCAAACTTAATTCATCTTGGAGGCTAAATCTCAACCCATTCATGTATCTAGCCACTTTCTCCAGCCACTTTCTCCACCTCATCCTCAACATGAGCTTCCCTAATGATTAACTTATGAAACTCCTCATTATAAGCCATTCTCCTTTTGTTCCAGGTTTTGAAGATTCCTAAATGTCTAAATTGCATAACCACTTGGTAGAAATTGGCTCTTAATTTTAGCCACCTTTCTATCCCTTGAATTGATTTTTGAGTTTCCCTTTTTTATTCTCTTTTCCTGTACATAATTCCACCAAGCTAAGGTAGGTTCTTTCAACTTTTTTTTTGCAAATTTCACCCTTTGTTCATATGCTACCTCCTCATACTCAAAGTAGTTATCAAGTGCATCAATCCAACTTAGCACCTCTTCACTATCCAACTTCCCACCATACTTGGGTAATTTCATGCTCACCTTAGGAGTGCCTCCTTTGACTACCCTCAGCATATTAATTATTCTCAATTCGTCAGGGTCCAATTCTTCCTCATCATCTTGGACTCCTCTTTGAAAGTTTTCATTCTCACCCCCTTCCTCTTCCTCTTGGTCACTTTGATCTCTGGTGAACACACTTATCCTTTGATTTGATTTAAGTATTGCAATTATATCTAGAAAATCTTCATGAGACTCCTTTACCTTTCTTAACTCTCTTGCATTTTTTTCTTTCAATTCACTTACTTCTCTAGCAATTCCTTTAGGAGGCATCTTGTTCTTTTTTTTCAACTAAAATTTTATTTCCTTAGACCAGACCTAAGCTATTATACTAATTTTATGAAAAGTATGGTGTTTGCCTTGAAACTAACTAAAACAAAACTTTGCCAAAATCTTAAAACCTCAAATAAAGTGGTTTTCTTCACAAGTTGACATTGGGCCTTATAGGACAGCAAACAGGGTTTTTCTAGCATAATTTCCAAACCAGGTCTCAAACCAAGAATATGATCAACATTTAAGATACCCTTTTTGGTATTTGACAACATACTAAACTTTAAGGTGGGTGTGTTTTGTAACACAAAGCTGTAAAATTAATTGTCCGGTATTGCACTAAACCTAATTAGGATAACAAACATGCATTTTCTAGCATAACTTGAAGTAAACAAATCAAACCCACAATACAAAATCTATTTTGAGTACCCTTTTGGGATTTATTGATCATATCCAAAACTTAGGTATGGTTGTTTTGTTACAGAGGGCTTCAAAATCCGATTATCCTATTTCTTGAGCTTAAAGCATGGTAGCAGCAAATTGGGTTTTTCGGCCATAATTTACAATGCAAGAATGATATCAAGAATGTAAACATGGTTTCAGGCACCCATTTGTTCTTTATACAATATACCTCAAAATCAAGGTGTTGGAAATTGTTGCTACTAGGATATGTTGTTGTCATTGATGTCAACATATTCCTATGTTTTGATATTGAAAAGAATTGTTCTGGTGATCTGATGACTACATTTATGGCTTTGGTCTTTCTATTCAGTGGTTGGTAGAGTCTAGTTTTTTATCCGGTGAGCTCCGGTATATAAATAATGTCAATTGGGGAAGAAAACAAGAACATCATCTAAAATAAAATTGTATACATCTAATGGAATGTTAGATCTTGTGCATACTGACTTCTGTGGTCCTACTAGAGTGAGATGCATGAAGGGTGACAAGTATTTGATGTTGTTGATTGATGATTACTCTAAAATGATATGGGTGACTTTTCTAAGGGATAAATCAGAAGCATTAGAGAAATTCAAGATATTCAAAGCAAAGGTGGATACTGAGATAGGGTTGAAGCTAAACTATCTGAGATCTGATAGAGGAGGAGAATTCGCGTCTGATGAGTTTGATACATTCTATGAGAGGAATGGAATTAGAAGACAATTATCTGGTCATAGAACCCCTCAACAAAATGGAGTTGTTGAAAGGAAGAATAGAACAATCTTGTATGTTTCTCGAATGATGTTGATTGAAGGAATATTGTGCAAATCTTTTGGAAGGAAGATGTTAGCACTATTGTTTACACATTCAACCGGGTGCATATAAAAGGTGATTTTGGTAAGACTCTTTATGAGCTATGGTTTGGTCATGTTCCTACAGCTAGATATTTTAGAGTTTTTGGAAGCAAATGTTATATAAAAAGAGATGAGGATATAGGAAATTTTGATCCAGGATGTGATGAAGGAATCTTCTTGGGATATTCTACTAAGAGCAAGGCCTACCTATTCTATAATAAGAGAAAAAAGAAGATAGTTGAGAGTGAAAATGTTAAAGTTGATGAATATTTTGGTAAGCAAATCAGAGCATGTGAATATGAGATTGATGAATAGGATATTTGTTTCTAAGCCTACACAAACTAAGATCCTGAAGTAGATTAATTTGATAGAGACATTTAATCAAGATATTGCTGCTATCGGTGAAGGACTTCAAGAGCCTAAGAATTAGAATAATCTGAAGACTCTGAGGTATGTAAAATTGAATCACTCTAAGAATTAGATTATTGGTGTTATGTGTGTTGTTTTTATTGTTGTTATCTTTATTTTTGTTGCAGTTCATCAGATCTAAGATTGTGCTTAATTGATCTAATCTGGTGAAAACTGATTCACCTCCCCTCTCAGTTTTCCTTCTTGTTTTTGATAACAAGTGGTATCAGAGCTGTGAATTTATTCTAAGGGAGAGATTGTTCTTTCTATTGGGGAGCAAAGCTTAATTAGTTTATATCTTTGGCATTGTTGTCAAAGGGGGAGAGAAGCATGTGAAAAACAATCAATGCAAAGGAATATATCAACATCAACAAAATCCAATAGGACCCCCCTAAGATCATGCACACAAAGCTCCAAGACATTTGAGCTTAACTGGAACTATCATCAGGCTTTAGCAGATGCTATCTTTGCAGTTCATTTTTTCTGGATTGTAGTCCGAATATTTTTATAAGGTAGTGAACCTTCCCTGAGGGTTGGAGCCTTCTGGGTCATTGTAATTTGAGTAGTGAGCTCTAGGAAGTGTGCCTAAATGCATGTGCATTCTCCATTGTAATAGTTACACATACTAATGTAGAGTATCATCTTATTGTGGGTAGGTTCCCACCATGGTTTTTCCCTTAACTGAGTTTTCCATTTCAAAAATATTGGTGTTATGTGTGTTGCTATTATTGTTGTTATCTTTCTTTTTGTTGCAATTGATTAGATCTGAGATTGTGCTTAATTGATCTAATCTGGTGAAAACTGATTCACCCCCCCCCCCCCTCCCAGTTTTCCTTTTTATTGCTGCTAACAAGTGGTATTAGAGCTAGATCCCCCGGAAGAAGCTTAATCGCTTGAGGAGATCTGCGATGGCAACCTATGTGTTTAAGAGGAGAGTCCTAGATTTGATGGAAATAATTATACTGTCTGGAAGGACCAGATGGAAGTTCATTTGAAGTGTCTTGGTGAATATTATTGGAAGATTATAAAGAATATTTACAATGTTCCTCTGAATGGACCAGTTATTGTTGATGAGATCATGGAAGCTGAACATAGCATAAGGGCTAAGGAAGCATTGTTGAGTGCTTTGGTTGATTCAGAGATGACTAATGTAATGGGACTTCAGAATGCACATGAGATATGGAAGAAGCTTGAGGTCTTGGTTTAAGGAGATGCACAAGTAAAAGTGGCTAAATTGCAAAGTTTGAAGGGAAAATATGAATCATTAAAGATGGGCGAAGATGAGAACATAATTTATGGCTAAAGTGAATGAGCTTGTTATGAACATCAGATGTGCCAATGGAAATCTTGAGGAAGATGAGATTGTTGCTAAGGTATTGAGATCCTTGTCTTCTTCTTATAAGGTTAAAGTTGATGCTATTGATGAGATCGATGTGATTACTATGACAAGAGATATGTTGGTTGGTAAACTTGTTGCATTTGACTTGAGCGAGTTTGGAGAATCACATGGTAAATATGAGACTGCATTCAAAGCCTCTGCATCTGTGAAGCAACTGTATGATCCGAAAGAGAGAACATCTAAGATTCCAAGATATGAAAGAGAGATGAGAGAGATGGAAGAACATGGGAAATAAATGGATGAGCTTGAAGCACTTATTTCTCCGAGATTGCCTAAGGGACCCAGTAAGTATAATGGAAAGTTAACCTTTGAAATATTTCTCTTACAATAAGATAGGACATTTTTCTTCTAGGTGTTCTAAAAGAATATCTAGATATGGTAATCATGATAAGCCCTACAAGCCCTACCATAAGTACAAAAATCAGAAGAGATGTTATTATGCTACTGATGAAGGTGTGATAGATGAAGAATAAGACAATGGGAATTTAGGAGATGAGTTTGTGTTTATTTCTATCAAAGAAGATGATCTGGTGCTAGTGAATCGTACAAGCTTCATTGTTGAGGAGAAAGTTTTGGCTAATAAGATTCAACAGAGAGATGAATGGGTAATTGACAGTAGTTTTTCACATCATATAACAGGTGACAAAAGTAAATTTTTGAGTATGGAAAAGTATGATGGTGGTATAGTAAGATTTGGAGATGATAAAGCTTGTGTGATTCATGGGAGAGGTTCTATATCTTTTGATGGTAAGAAAAACACTGATGATGTCTTATATGTTGAAGGATTAAAGCATAATCTTCTGAGTGTTGGACATATGGTTGCAAGGGACATGACTTGCAATTCAAGAATGATAAATGCAAGATTTTGAATGCCTTCAGTGTAGAGATTGCAAAAGGGACTTAAACTAAAGGTAATATCTTTCATTTGAATGTCGGTGAGAAAAGTTGTTTGATTGCTTAGATAGATGAAAGTTGGTTGTGGCATAGGAGTATGTGTCATTTTAACTTTGATTGTATGATAAGGATAAGTTCTACTCAAGCTGTTAGAGACTTGCCAAAAATTGTGAAGCCCTCTAATACGATATGTCAAGAATGTCATTTGAGGAAGCAAACAAGAACATCATTTAAAAGAAAATTGTATACATCTAATGGATTATTAGATCTTGTGCATACTGACTTGTGTGGTCCTACTAGAGTGAGAAGCATGCAGGGTGATAGGTATTTCATGTTGTTGATTGATGATTACTCTAGAATTATGTGGGTAAGTTTTCTAAGGGAGAAATTAGAAGCATTGGAGAAATTCAAGATATTCAAAGCAAAGGTGGAGACTGAGATAGGGTTGAATTTGAAGTGTCTGAGATCTGATAGAGGAGGATAATTCATGTCTGGTGAGTTTGATACATTCTATGAGAGGAATGGAATTAGAAGACATTTATCTGCTCCTAGAACCCCTCAGCAGAATGGAGAGCGATGTTGATTTAAGGAAATGTTACACAAATCTTTAAGAAGGAAGTTGTTATCACTATTGTTTACACATTCAACCAAGTGCATATAAAAGGTGATTCTGATAAGACTCCTTATGAGCTATGGTTTGGTCATGTTCCTACAATTAGATATTTTAGAATTTTTGGAAGCAAATGTAATATAAAAGAGATGAGGATATAGGAAAGTTTGATGCAAGATGTGATGAAGGAATTTTCTTGGGATATTCTACTAAGAGAAAGGCCTATCAGTGCTATAATAAGAGACTAAAGAAGGTAGTTGAGAGTGCAAATGTAAAAGTTGATGAATGTTTTGGTAAGAAGATCAGATCATGTGGATATGAGATTCATGAATAGGATATTGTTTCTAATCCTACACAGACTAAGATCTTCAAGTAGATTAATCTAGGACAGACAGTTAATTCAGATATTGTTGTTATCGGTGAAGGGCTTCAAGAGCCTGAGAATCAAAATAATCTAAAGACTCTGAGGTATGTAAAATTAAATCACTCTGAGAATCAGATTATTGGTGATAAGAACAAGGGTGTGATGACTAGGAGAAGACTTGTTGCTAAAGATATATGTCTGATTTCTAAGATTGAGCCTAAAAGATATTGTTGAAGCATGTAAGGATGAGAATTGGATAAAAGCTATGGAGAAGGAGTTGAATCAGATTCAAAAGATTAACACTTGGGAGCTTGTTCTGAGAGCTAAAGACAAAAATGTGATTGGCACTAAATGGGTGTTCCAGAATAAACAGAATGAAGTTGGTGAAGTGGTAAGAAACAAAGCAAGGTTGGTACGGAAAGGATGTTCTCAGATGGAAGGTATTGATTATGAAGAAACTTTTTCTCTTGTTACTAAAATTAAAGCTATTAGATTATTTCTTGCATATGCTTCTTATAAGAATTTGAAGGTTTTTCAGATGGATGTTAAGTCAGCCTTTCTGAATGGTTCTCTTGAGGAGGAAGTCTACATCGAGAAACCAAAAGGATTTTCTTTATTAGATGAAGGAGACATGGTATGTGTTGGCATTATGAGAACCGACATGAACCTTATGTAAACTGGCATGAAGACATAATGATATTGTATGTTGTCATTGATGTCAATATGAGACATAGTGTGAACTGGCACATGAGATAAGAGAAGAAAGAGATACCGGCATATGTGTGAACCAGGATATGCCTAAGTGAAGTGGCACATTTGTTCAAAGTGAACCGGTATGCAGTTATGGGAACCGGCACATGGAAGCACTGTATGACTACCGGTTGGTAAGGCAGCTTCCACTTCGGGGTTTCTGGTTGGAGTATCTCAAGTCTATGTGACTCAATCGGTGATCTTTGTGTGATGAGTCAGTAGTATGATGGAGGACAGATCATGTTGCCACGTAAGCTCTGTGCGCGTGAAGGATCTTGCATGAAGAAGACTATTCCTATCTACCTTGGGAATGTGTGAAGTCTGTCAAATAGTGATAATGCGTGATGGGTTATCAGCCGCCATGAAAACGGTGGATAATGGACGATGGAGAATGTCTTGAGATCGACTCAAGACTGGTGCATTCAATGCAATATGTTTCAACGGTCAGGATCGAACCATTTGAATTGCTCAACCTAACAGGTTTAGGGTTTAGGGTTTTTTCTACCGACCTGTATGTTCCCTATAAGGTCAATGTTAGGTTTCTATCTAAAGTTGTTGGCAAAAAGTAGTGAGTGCATATCCAATGAAAGTGATACAAGTTTCTTGCCAGACCATAGGAGAAAAGAGATACCTGCAAAGTGTATGTGCAGAAGGAGAAGAGGAGCCTAAACGGATCTATATCAGTATTAAGTACTTTTAACAGATCATTGTAATACCTGTTGATCTCTAACCACTTGAACAGTTGCAAAATCCCCTAACAAGGTTGCCTTAACTGGCTTGATTCAAAATCCCTTAAATCGGGTGGTTTTAACCAGCTTGCTGAAAATCCCTTAACCGGGTAACTCGAAGCTAATGAGTTCTGAGAAGCTAGAAAAGCTTAGGAGATCCTTTAAGCTATTGAGTTCTTAAAATCCTCTAACAAGGTGACCCTGCCGAGTTTAACCCTTAACTAGGTATCCCTTAACCGGGTGATCCCTAACAGGATCGATTCCTACCAAAACCTATTGTTATGTTCTTAACCGGACAAGGCTCCTAACAGAGTGGACTTCTAAAGAGTTCAAAAAGAAGCTTGTGGGTATTCATCCCCACCATGGTTTTTCCCATTTGGGTTTCCACGTGAAAAATATGTGTGTCATGTGAAATGCTTTTGTCTTGTGATACTTTGTTTTATCTGCTATGCACATGAAGTTTCTATGTTTTATGCCTGTCTATAAAACATATTGAACTCACTGTTGTGAAGATTTGATGGTTAGGTCTACTAGTTCATGCATGAGAATATTATGATAATGTGGTATTGAGCTAAGAGAAAATCTTAGCAAGTAACTGGTTCATGACTGATTGAGTTATTCTGGATGCTACTCGTTGCACTCTCTTTTACCGGTATCTCTATTTTTCAGTCATTGGGAGTGGTTGCTGTCAAACCAGTTTTGAACTATATTTGTGTTTGTACTTATTCACCCCCCCTCTCAGTACCGGTTTGGTACTAGTAGTTCATCATTGAGTTATCAGTATGCAGATTGACGAAAATATTGTATGGACTGAAGCAAGCCCCTAGAGCCTGGTATAGAAGATCAGATAAGTATTTGATGAAGATGGGATTATGTAAAGGTGTTGTTGATAGTAACTTATACTTTGAGGTTGAAAATGATAACATTTGATTGTTGAAGTATTTGTGGATGGCATTATTTTTGGAGGAGATGATCATTTAGGCATGAAGTTTGTTGATGACATGCAAAAGGAATTTGAGATGTCTATGATAGGTGAGATGAAATTAATCTTAGGTTTGCATATTACTCAAACCAGTAAAGGTATTTTCATTTCTCAAACTAAGTATGTGAAGGAATTGTTGAATAAATTTGGGTTAGATGATACTAAACCTGTTGGAACTCCTATGGTGACTGGATGCAAGTTATGTAAGAATGATGAATCTAAGAAAGTCAATTAGACCCTATATAGATCTATGGTTGGTGGATTGTTGTACTTGACTCAGACTAGACCAGATATTATGCATGTTGTGTGTCTTTGTGCCAGATTCCAAGTTGACCCTAAAGAGACTTATGTTACTATTGTTAATAGAATTTTCATATACTTGAAGGGAACTGTTGATTATGGGTTGTGGTATCCAAAGAATGATGATTTTATGTTGTGTGCCTATACTAATGCTGATTGTGAAGGTGATGTAGATGACTAGAAGAGAACTAATGGTGGACCTTTCTTTTTGGAGAAGAAGTTGGTGTCATGGGAGAGCAAGAAACAAGATGCTATATCCTTATCTACCTTTGAAACTAAATACATTGTTGCTACTACAAATTGTACTTAGGTGGCTTGGATGAAACATAAGCTGAAAGACATTAGAGTTGTGTATGATTATCCTACTATTATTTACTGTGATAATTTAAGTTCTATTAATATTTCCAAGAATCCGGTACTGCATTCTAAAACTAAGCATATATCAATTAAGTATCATTTCTTGAGGGAGAAAGTTAGTGATGAAGAAGTAAAACTAGAGTATGTATCTACAAAATATCAGATTGCAGATATTTTCACTAAGCCTTTTCCTGTAGATACATTTGAGTATTTGAGAGATAAATTAGGGGTCTATGCCCCTCCTGATGAGAACTAGGTGCATTGAGATGCATCAACCTGGTGGACTTTACAATCTTATCTCTTTATCTAAGTTGATGAGTTGATGCTGCTACTCAGATGGAGTAGTTAGTGAGTTGTTTTAGAGCTGTGAATTTATTCTAAGGGAGAGATTGTTTTTTTCTAGTGGGGAGAGAAGCTTAATCGGTTTATATCTTTGACTTGTTGTCAAAGGGGGAGAGAAGCATGTGAAAAAATATTTTATCTTTGGAGCTTTGTGTGCATGATCTTAGGGGGAGCCTATTGGATTTTGTTGATGTTGATATGTTCCTTTGCATTGATTATTTTTCACATTTATATGTTGCCATCAATACCAAAGGGGGAGATTGTTGGACATTGTTGTTGCTAGGATGTTAGAATCAATGATAGTCCCGGAGACATTGAGAGGGGGGGTGAATTAGTATCCAACCAGTTAACAGAATATTTATACTTATTTAAAACTTTGCATCCCAAAACAGTGTACCGGTAAATAAGAATTAATGCAGCAAATAAGAATAATAGAGACAACATAGAAAACACACCATAACACAATATATTTAATGAGGAAACTCAGTGTGGGAAAAACCTTGGTGGGATTTGTGACCCATAATATTTACTCACTAGCCAATGAATAAATACTACTTTCAATGAGGGGCTTGCACATGCAGGGAGGCCAACAGCCTAGAGCACACTGCTCAATAAAGAGTCACACTGACTACAAAATGGATTATCAAAATCCAATACAATGTACTACTTCAAAACAACATCTCTCATGCCAGGTTTAGTACCGGTTTAAGCTCAATCAATAACCAAAACCCTCGATGTCAACTATATCACCTTAAACAAAATTGCCTTATACTACTCATATATATCCTTACAAAAATGACCTATAAGATCTCATACATAAATGGGTCTTTTTACAATATACCATGTCAGCTTTTACAAAAGATAATTACATTACAATACAATAAACAAAAGTTTATTTCATGTCAGCTTGAGTGTCGGTATGCATTGTTGTTGATGTTGGTGTATGTAGAAGTCTATTGTCGGGGCTGATATCTATCGGTTGGTTGCCAGATGATTGTCAGTTGGTTGCCATCAATGACAACATCAACTCTTCTCATAAGAGTGTAGAATGGCAAAAATCTCCCCCTTTGGCATTGATGGCAACACTCATGAGAAAAATCCAAAAACTGAGTCGAAAAAGATTCCAAAAAGATGTGCTCCCCCTGAGCAAGTGATCTCCTCTGTATAAGCATTTTTCTCTCCTCTACTCCCCCTTTGACATCAATGACAAAGGTTGTCAAAAATGAGTGCAAACATTTCACCTCAAAGTCTGTAACCGATTAGACATTGATTCACCCCCCTCTCAGTATCTTTGAGACTGTCATTGATTCTAATAATTGGTATCAAAGCCTGGTCCTCTATTTTCAAAATCCTAACAACTTGAGGAAGATTCTGACACCGGTACAGATGGAGAACTTAAGAAAACAATTGGAAGGAGCTCTTGACTATATGATCAGTTGCAAAGAATTTTTTTGGTGATGCAGTGACTACATTTATGGTTTTGGTCTTTCTGTTCAGTGGTTGGCAGAGTCTAGTTTTTTATCCAGTGAGCTCTGGTATGATCATATCTTGTGTTGTAGATTTGGGAGAATGTTTTTGATGTTCGTATGTATCTTCATTTAAAGTGGCTCGTGATTTGGTTCTTTGAAAGTTATCTTTCTTATCCAAGATGTTTTTGTTGAGTGTTCTTGAACGTTAGCATGTTGATTGATGAAGATTTGCATAAGTGGTGTTGGTGTAGCTATTGCGGATGGTTCTAATGTTCTTGTTGGTGTTTCCTAATCATGTCCTATTTGTCTTGGTGGTTTGCATTGATTATTGTGTGAATTCTTGATGATCTTCATGGTCTGGTGATATTCTTCATGTTATGCGGTATTCTTGGTGGTGTAATGTGTTGTGGATGATCTTGGTGACATTTCTGGTGATGATGCATGTTTGAGGAGTTGATTTAGGTCTATGGACTTGTATTAGTCTGGTGGTTGATTTATGTATCATGTGATGTTATTTTATAATTAGGTGTTATGGGTTTGGCCAACCTTGTAGTCAAGGTTGATGATCTATATAAATGGGTATAATATTCATGTAATTTGGGTCATAGGTGTTGATTCTACATTATCAAAGAGTGGTGGATGTGTGAGCAATTGAATTCATCTTTCAGTGTCGTGTGTTGAGAAGAGATTGGTGAAGGAATATTCTTAGGATATTCCTCTAAGAGAAAGGCCTATCGGTGATATAATAAGAGACTAAAGAAGATAGTTGAGAGTGAAAATGTAAAAGCTGATGATTGTTTTGCTAAGAAGATTAGAGCATGCGGATATGCGATTGATGACTAGGATAAGACATGTTGCTAAAGAGATACGTTTTATTTCTAAGATTGAGGATAAAGATGTTGTTGAAGCATGTAAGGATGAGAATTGGATAAAAGCTATGGAGGAGGAGTTGAATTAGATTGAAAATAATAACACTTGGGAGCTTGTTCCGAGACCTAAAGACAAAAATGTGATTGGCACTAAATGGGTGTTTCAGAATAAACTGAATGAAGTTGGTGAAGTGGTAAGAAACAAAGCAAGGTTGGTATGTAAGGGATTCCTATCAGATGGAAGGTATTGATTATGAAGAAACTTTTGCTCCCATTGCTAGAATTGAAGTTGTTAGATTTCTGCTTGCATATGCTACTTATAAGAATTTCAAGGTTTATCAGATGGATGTTAAGTCAGCCTTTTTAAATGGTGATCTTGGGGAGGAATTTTAAATTGAGCAACTGGAAGTATTTTCTTTATCAAATGAAGGAGACATGGTATGAAGATTGAAGAAAGCACGATATGGACTAAAGAAAGACCCTAGAGCCTAGTATGAAAGATTAGATAAGTATTTGATGAGTATGGCATTTTGTAAAGGTACTGCTAATAATAACTTATACTTTAAGGTTGAGAACGATAACATTTTGATTGTTGAAGAATTTGTGGATATTATTTTTTGAGAAGATGATGATTTGAGTATGAAGTTTGCTGATGAAAAGAAAAAGGAATTTGAGATGTCTATGATAGATGAGATGAAATTCTTCTCAGGGTTGCAGATTACTTAGATCAGTAAAGGTATTTTCATTTCTCAATCTAAGTATGTGAAGGAATTGTTGAAGAAATTTGGGTTAGCTAATACTAAACCTGTTGGAACTCCTATGGTGACTGGATGCAAGTTATCTAAGAATGATGAATCTAAGAAAGTGGATCAGACCCTGTATGGATCTATGGTTGGTAGACTATTGTACTTGACTCAAACTAGACCAGATATTATGCATGTTGTGTGGTTTTTTTTAGATTTCAAGATGACCTTGAAGAGACTCATGTTACTGTTGTTAAAAGAATTTTCAGATACTTGAAGGGAACTGTTGATTATGGGTTGTGGTATCTGAAGAATGATGATTTTATGCTTTCTGCCTATACTAATGTTGATTGGGAAGGTGATGTAGATGACCAGAAGAGCACTACCAATGGAGCTTTCTTTTTGGGGAAGAATTTGGTGTCATGGGCGAGCAAGAAACAAGGTGCTATATCTTTATCTATTGTTGAAGCTGAATACATTGTTGCTGCTATAAATTATACTCAGTTAGTTTGGATGAAACACATGCTGAAAGACATTAGAGTTGTGTATGATGAGCCTACTATTATTTACTGTGACAATTCAAGTGCTATTAATATTTCCAAGAATCTGGTATTGTATTCTAAAACTAAGCATATATCAATTAAGTATCATTTCTTGAGGGAGAAAGTTAGTGACGAAGAGGTAAATCTAGAGTATGCATGTACAAAAGATCACATTGTAGATATTTTCATTAAGCCTTTTCCTACATATACATTTGAGAGACAAATTAGGGGTCGTTGCCCCTCCTGATGAGAACTAGGTGCATTGAGATGCATCAATCTGGTGGACTTTACAGTCTTATCTCTTTATCCCGGTTAATGAGTTGATGTTGCTACTCAGCTAGAGTTGTTAGTGAGTTGTGCATGATCTTAGGGGGAGCCCTTTGGATTTTTGTAATGTTGATATATTCCTTTGCATTGATTATTTTTCACATTTATATGTTGCCATCAATGCCAAACGGGAAGATTGTTGGACATTTTTGCTGCTAGGATATGTTTTGATTAAGTAAAAGCAGGTATTTGAAAGGTACCCAAACCTTGTACAAACCAGGAGAAAGAACTGGTAAAAAAAGTGCCTGGTCACTTCAAAAAACAAAATGAACCCACCAAAAGGGATCAACTTAACACAACATTACATAATAAAGTATCTCGGTACAGACAACAAAAGGAAAGCATAAAGACAGCAAAGAGACCTAACTATGGACAACAACATAAGCTAAATACTATTCATAATTTCCTCAGCATGAACAACCATTTGTTTCATGTTGTTCGTTGAGGTCTTCAAATCCTCCAGCTCGCGACCTTTGATGTTGCCTTTTTTCTTTCTGTTAGCTCTGGTCCTCCTTTCATGCCCTTTCTTGTTCGACTACTCTTTATCACCATCCTTTTCTGCATCATTCTCGAACCTGTTAATAAGGATGTTCATGTTGTCCACCGAGGATTTGAGGATTTGGAAATTTTGGTCGGCAATCTTCTTTACATTGAGCTCCAGCTTGTCAATTCTGGTGCTGAAATCTTTCATTTTGTTTTCCATTTCTTTAGGATCTCCCATCTAGTTGACCTTTTTCTCCATTGCCATAATTTTTCCAACCATACATTCAATAGCTTGTGCATTATGCAGAACAACCACTAGTTCTTTAACATGTTCTGCCAAGGGCTTGTCACCAGCTGTAATTCTTGCAATGGCCTGTGTATCGGTTTTCAAACTGTTAACATCCTTCACCATAGTAGCGATGGTCTCATAGAAGGCCTTAACAGTGTCTTTGTCACCATTTTCACTTTTATCCCCTTTTTCCTCCTTATGCGGATTTGTGGTATTCACGGTCTCCAAATTATCCATCACCGGGTTACCCTACCCTTCTTTATCCTAACTATCAACCACCTTTTTTTCTTCAGCCTCCTCTTCCAATTCAATTTGAACATGATTGAAATCGGAATTGCTCCCCTTTTTAATGTTCTTTTTCTGAGCCTTCTTTCCAGTGGTTTTCCCTTTCCTTTTTTTAGCAGATTTTTCCTCAAGGGATTCAGTTGCAGAGTCCGATGTATCAGAGTCCACAATAATCCTCCTCTTCTTGGCCCTAATCCTCCCTTTCTTGCTAGTTTCCTCCGACTCTCCCTCGGTATCTGAGTCAAAATTAAAACCACTATCCTTACTTTTTGTAGTTTCATCTCTAGCATATTTGCCTTTGATAGGCTTTTCAATGCACTTCCCCTTTAGCATTTTATAAACCAGGACCATAAGCCCCTGGTGGAGGGCATGATCACCTTTAGGATCCCTCTGGATTTCCTTTATAGTATGATCTATAGAACAGGCAAGGTAATAGGGAAGGCTAACCATTTCTCCATGACGAAAATGATTAAGAAGAATGAAGTGATGCCCGTAGGCCCTGGTAAACCTACCGTCCAAGGTAACGTATTCAATAGAAATGAAAAGAACAAACCTCCAAGGCCTACAAATTCTCTTCAGGGAGTGGTAGGAATTGTCAATTTTGATCATCTTCTGCCTCTCTCCATCCATAACTGGAAACTTGTCTACAGCTTTGATAGATATTCCTCTATCCTTGTAAAATTTCATACCCTCAGTAGACATCCCCGTGGCCTCGGCAATAACCTCTTCATCGGCATTCATCATCTGTGAACCAATCAGAATTTTTCCATTTTTCTAGTTCTTGATGAAGTAAGAAGTAATTGTGGGGTCTTTCCCACTTAGTCATTCCATGAAAACATTCATTCCTCCCTGTTGGAGGATATCCTAGACTTCTTCATTCTTTCTCCAGTCTGAGCAGGAAGCAGGTTCAAATCTCTTCTTGTTACCTCCCATTTTTCCAGCTCCTTCCTTGCAATTCCTTCTCTTGATTTGATCACTTCCCCTCTGGTTTCTGTGGTTATTCTGTAAGAGCGCCTAGAATCCGTGCCAAGTAATTATGATAAGGCACCTATTTAAAAGTTCATTATCTTCAAATGAGTCGTGCATCGAAAAAGGCAGAAAGGTCATTAGAAATAATGATTAAAAGTACCACGTTGCCTTGTATAGCTTCGGTCTTGATTGAGCAAGGATTTCATTTCACTTGCAATCTCCATTTCACCATAATTAGTAATGATGTCTCCCGATTGGCAGGCCAGGTTGGCAGCCTAGTCAACACAAGAGTTGGCCTCCCTGTAAACATGTGTAAAAACACACATGTCAAACTCTTTGCTAATTTTCCTAGTAGCTTTAATAGAATTACTAATAGACCAAGATGACGGGAATTTCATATTTAAACAGTTGATAATGTTTAAGGAGTCTCCTTCACACCAAACTTTAGTGCATTTGGCTTCCTTGGCAAGGATCATCCCATGATAGGCTGCCATGGCTTCGGCTACTGCTGCTAGGATTTGTTATTGTCATTGATGTCAACATATTCTTATGTTTTGGTATTACAAAGAATTGTTTTGGTTATCTGGTGACTACATTTGTGGTTTTGGTCTATCTGTTGCTGGAAGAGTCTGGTTTTTTATTCGGTGAGCTCCGGTATGTAAAGAATGTCAGTTGGGGAAGCAAACAAGAACATTATTTAAAAGAAAATTGTATACATCTAATGGACTTTTAGATCTCATGCATATTGACTTGTGTGGTCCTACTAGAGTGAGAAGCATGCAGGGTGACAGGTATTTCATGTTGTTGATTGATGATTACTCTAGAATGATGTGGGTGACTTTTCTAAGGGAGAAATCAAAAGCATTGGATAAATTCAAGATATTAAAAGCAAAGGTGGACACTGAGATAGGGTTGAAGCTGAAGTGTCTGAGATCTAAAAGAGGAGGAGAATTCACGTACATTGAGTTTGATGCATTCTATGAGAGAAATGGAATTAGAATATAGTTATCTGCTCCTAGAACCCCTCAATAGAATGGATTTGTTGAAAGGAAGAATAAAACAATCTTGGATGTTGCTAGAACGATGTTGATTGAAGTAAATTTTGCACAAATCTTTTGGAAGGAAGTTGTTAGCACTGTTGTTTACACATTCAACTGGGTGCTTCGGTCATGTTCCTAAAGTTAGATATTTCAGATTTTTTGGAAGCAAATGTTATATAAAAAGAGATGATATAGGAAAGTTTGATGCAAGATGTGATGAAGGAATCTTCTTTGGGATATCATACTAAGAGAAAGGCCTACTAGTGCTATAATAAGAGATGGAAGAAGATAGTTGAGAGAGCAAATGTAAAAGTTGATGAATGTTTTGGTAAGAAGACCAGAGTATGTGGATATGATATTGATGAACAAGATATTGTTTCTAAGCCTTCACAAACTGAGATCCTGAAGCAAATTAATTTGGTAGAGATATTTAATCTAGATATTGTTGTTGTCGGTGAAGGACTTCAAGATCATAAGAATCAAAATAATCTGAATACTCTGAGGTATGTAAAATTGAATCACTCTGAGAATCAGATTATTGGTGTTATGTGTGTTGTTATTATTGTTGTTATCTTTCTTTTTATTGCAGTTGATCAGATCTGAGAATGTGCTTAATTGATCTAATCTGGTAAAAACTGATTCACCCCCCCTCTCAATTTTCCTTCTTGCTATTTTTAACATAGGGGTGTAACTTTGTATGGAACTCTTCAAAAATTGGTTTGTTTTCTCACTATTACCCTAACTAGGGTTTCAGACATGTTTGCAATAAAATGGACATAACTTCGTCAAAACACAATGAAATTGAGTGCAACAAAAAGAAGAAAAAATTAGATTCAATTATCTTTAATTTCCAATTGGTCTCACACCATGAAATGACTATACATGTATGTACCATTCACTAGAACATAGGAAAACATTTCAAAATGCAAAAAACAAAGATGTTTTATTACTTCAACTACAATATTTTAAACAATCACCATCTCCAACCACCTCCCCACTTGTTTTTAACCTTACCAAGCCTTTTTAAGGCATTTCCAACTATTCCCAAATTATTACACCCAAATTTTCAAGTTATGAATGTTCACCTTCCCACATTGGCAACAAAAGAAAAAGTCGCTTTGTGTGACTTGACAACATTCAACAACCTTGAATATTTTCTTACATTTGTAGACAAAATTAACACCTATTGACCCAAAATAGACACCAACACATTTGAAATGGTCTTCTTAGACCTTATTACATATTAAGAACTCAAATAAAGCCAAAATTCTAATTTTGAACCTACTAAATGTAGGGTGCTACTGCACCATACTCCCTGGGCAAAATGAACTCAAGTCCCCTTGAGGACAGTGTCGTGACAGTAGATTTATGTTTGATATTGTCATTTTCTAACCTCTGAGTGACATCTTCATTTGGAAACCCCTTCCAATGATCCAATACTGGAAATAGGCACTATCCCTTGCCTTTGACCTTTTCTTCACTTGAGGATGTGTTTCTTCACTTGATGGGTGATCTTTGATTTGTTATTCACCTAAGAATCTTGTTGAATCTACATCTTTACCTACTACTATACCTCCTCCATCCTTCTAATGAAATTCCTTCTTCTTCTCTTTAGGTGTATGCTTGAACTTGTCTATATTCATTTACAACTTGTCCTTTACCTCTTTGCTCACCTCTTCCACCTCATGTTGTACCCCTATGTCAGCTTCTTGCTCAAGTTTATTAACCTCTGGTGTGAAAGAATGTTCAACATCCCATTGTGAAAGCAATGAATGGAACACTTCTCCTACCATCATGGTAACATAATTATTAATCCAACCTTGGATCTCAAAGATCAATTCATCCTTGACCTTTAATGCAACAAATATTAACACCAACACAATAATCATTTCCCTCCAAAATAAAAGAATTCTTCAACACTATTGTCATAACATCTCCAAGTTTAGTAGTGGCTGCAAGGTCCATGTGCTTCTCTTCCTCTACCTTTATAAACTCCTTTCTACCTACCATCATTACATTAGACCCTTTAGTTTTTCCTTTTTCTTCCTCTTTCAATGGTGTCAAGGTATAGGAGACTCCATCTTTGTCTATCTCATAAGTAATCCTCCTTCCATCATACATAGCATACCTATCAAATTGCCAAGGTCTCCCTAGTAACAAATGGCATACATCCATAGGTAATATGTCAATAAAAAATTTGTCCTTATACCTTCCTATATTGAACTCCATCCAAATTTGTTCATTCACCAAAACATATTGACCCTCATTCAACCAAGAGACATTGTAAGGAGTAGTAAGTGGTATCTTAGGTAACTTAAGTTTTTCAACCATCTTAACTGAAACAATATTGTTTGTACTTCCTAAATCAATTACAACCTTATATACCTTACATATGCACTTAAAAGTTGTTTTGAAAAGAGTCTTCCTTTGTGGTGGCTCCTTGCCTATTGATACTTTGATGAGAGTTCTTCTTACCATTAGTGATTTACCAAATTTTAGAGCAGCATGTTATGATTGAGAGTTTACACTCTCATTGTCTTCTTGTTGCACCAATTGATTTCTTCTTTCCCCTCCATGTGAAGTAGAAGCCTTTCCTTCCATACATCACCATGCTTGATGTCCAAACTTGTTGCATTGATAGAACCTTCATGTGAATGCATTAGAACCTCTTCCTTGACCTCCAAATCTGTCTCTAAAGCCTAATCTACCTCCTATAAATCGACCTCTCTGATCTGCCCCTTGTTCTTGGACTTTGGTTGTATCTTCTTGACCTTCATATGACTGCCTTGGATTAGAAAATGAACCTCTTCCTCTAATAGTGTTGTCTTTGTCCCCATTTTGTTTGTCTTTCCTTTTCTTTAGCTTTTCTTCAGCTCTGATGGCCAATTGGTAGCACTCTTCTAACATTGTTGGAGTGGTCCAACTTAATTCATCTTGGAGGTTGAATCTCAACCCATTCATGCATCTAGCCACTTTATCCACCTCATCCTCAACAAGACCTTCCCTAATACTTAACTTATGAAACTCCTTAGTATAATCCATGACATCCATCTCCTTTTGTTTAAGGTTTTGAAGTAGCCTAAATGTTTGAATTTCATAATCACTGGGTAGAAATTGGCTCTTAAATTTAGCCACCATACTATCCCATGAATTGATTTTTGACTTGCCCTTCTTCATTCTCTCTTCCTGCACATAATTCTATCCAGTTAAGGCAGGGCCTTTCAACTTTGTTTTTGCAAATTTCACCCTTTTTTCATCGGCTACCTTGTAGTATCCCTCCTAGACTTGCATTTTAATTTACATATTGATAGACCTATTTAGAAATATGGTGGATGCTTAGATGGATTTTTATGACTCTATTGCTATCTTAGATGGTATCGATGATGCTAGTTACTCTATGTGGATTTATGTTATTTGATATAACTCATCATATTTGGATATTTATATGATTGATGATGCTAGACATACTATATGACTTATGGAATTTGATGGTTCTTGTGGATGTTAGCACGTAGAATCACCATGATGGATGGATCTATATGTGTTTGTTATTCATCTGGACTATATGACTTATGATGTTATGATGGTACTCACCCTATTTTATGATCATGATTTTATGCGATGTTTTGATGTGACTGTCTTCATGAGTAGAGACGATGTCATATCACTTATGGCGAGCATGATATGACGTTGCGATTCTCTATCACTTGCTTGATTATTATGATGTATATGTATTATATATGTTGTGTTTAGTATGAAGGTTTGCAGGAACTAGACATTGACTCCACCTGGCTTCACAAGTCCAAGCGTGTCTCTATCCCAATGGCACGTTGTCAGAGAGGACATAGTTTCCCCCACACACTCTAGGTTTAAGTTGTATACCTTGTTAGTTGCACAATGATGCAAGTTGATGTTAGAGTCTTGAGTTGTTGATCATTTCCTTTGTCAGCGTAAGGTGATGTGAGTCCATGATTATTCATATCTAGACATGTGTGATTGTTTAATCATTTAATATTTATTTGATTGATATTTATTCAATATTTGATTTATTGATTAATAAGAGCTTAATTATTATTTATTGTTTATTATTTTATTTTTTTCAAATGGATTTTATTTATTTATTTATTATTGGATTTTATATTTATTTTATTTTAATGATGTCTTTTTGGATTATATATTATTATTATTTATTTATAGTTATTTATTTAATTATTATTATTTAATTAATTAATTTTATTTAAACAAGGCATTAATATTTTATTAATGGATAAATATTAATTATGCATGGTCATTTATTTAATTTATGTTGTGGTTAAGATTTATTATTTATTGTATGAATAAATAATATTCTTTTTCGTGAATAATATTCTATCTTGGGGTTGCAAGCTATTATTTAATTACTTGTCTCTTTTTACCCTTTGCTTAATTTGATTTTTTATTAAACCTACCTACCCCCTTATTTAATTGGTCGAATGGTGGGAGGTAGATAAATATTATATTTATTTATTATTTTTTTTGAACTTTGCGAGGGTTGGTATAATATATAGTTTTTGGATTTAATCTAATTGGTCGACTTTTATTAAAATTTTGGGTTTAATTTTTGGTATATTTTTGGTTTCCTGTGCATTCACAGAAGGTTGGCTTTCGAGAGAAAAATTTTCATATTGCTTGAAGGATTTAGATTTTGGATTGCACTTGGAGTTTGCTGGAATTGGAAATTTCTTCATCAGTTTTTCATTGCCATTTCTTTGCTTTCCAAGTTGGATTGATTGCCCTATTCTCATATTTTGTTTCTAGGAAAGATTGTTTGTTGAAAGATTGTTTTGGGAGATTATGGGAATGAATTCAGTTGTTTATTACTAGCATGATTGAAATAAATTGATTTGGAAAATACTACAATTCGAATTAGGAATCTGATTTTGTGCAGTGCTGGGAATGGGTATGAATAATTTTTTATTTGCATTGCTATAATCTGTTGTGAGTGTTTTATGTGTTGATTTTGATTTGTTGAGGCTATATTTTACCCTGCATATCCTATTTTAGGATCTCTTAATGTTTGGAGTCCTTTCAATGTAATTTGCATAAGTATGGTTGTGTATGTGAATCTTCCTGTGCATATGTTTGCTTATTAAAGTTGAAATTATTGGATGATTAGACTTGTTGGTTTTATGCAAACCCTATTATGCCTTCTTGTTGACCTTTGATGACTTTTCGGTTGATTTTGGACCCTAATTGAGGTCCTGCCCGAATCAAGGCAAGATTTGATTGCTTTTATTTTTTGTTTTCCAAAATTTACAACTTTGGTACAAAAGCACTAAAACATAGTGAAATAGTGCCAATTTGGGCTACAATAGCACCAGAGTACTAGGAAAAGCACCAAAATAGTGCTATTTAGTTTAGATAGGTTGGTTTTTGACTTATCAGTTGACTTTCTTTGATGTATTTTGACTCTAGAGGCTATGCCTTGTTATATTTGATGATTTTGGGCACTGTGCCATTCATTTTTGGTGTCTATGAATCCATTTGGGCTTTGGCAAGTGGTTTTATGATTTTCCATTGAGGTTTCATTATTTTTCTCCAACAAGTTGAGTGTATCCTTGCTATTGAGGAAGGTTATTTGCAGCTCCAGTGAGAGGAGATATTGTGCCTCACTATGGAGGATCATTCTATGTTATTGGATTCATGCATTGCCCTTTTTTTATGTGTATTTTATATTCTTGAGACTCTCTCTATTGTTGCATTTTGGTATTTTGAACCTATGGTCTGATCTTTGATATGCGGCTCTTGGATTGCATGTTCATGGTTATCTTTGTGATTCAGTTGTATCAAAATTGTAATGATTTTTTAATGCATTCTATGTTGAGATTCATTTTGTTATTGTGATGTATCTTGTTATGTTTTACCCTATGTTTATGTTTCATTATTTGGAGAGTGGGCTCTTTCATGTGTTGGACCTAGGTTATAAGCAATGGACCTCTAAGATGGGGTCTAGACCTATGGAACCACATGAAGAGTTTATGGCTTAATTTCAAGTGATAACATTATTAATAATTGATTAGTGGGTTGGATAATATGAAATTCACCTAACTAAGATAATGAATTTGTATTGAATGCCCCAATTGGATAGACCCAAGGAGGTGGTTTTGGGATCTTAGATTGGGAAGACCATTGGAACGGTAAACTGATCTCCCATGTTTGGCTTCAAGGTTGAGATGGAGTCCACATGAGGTTAGCATGTGATGACACTCTTTCCTTTCATGTGTCAATTATCCATATGCCTTGATTTGTTGATTGTGACTCTGGAAGTTAACTATTTTGATTTAGCCATGTGATGTGATTTGATGTTGGAGTCTTGTGATGTCATGTTGTATCCTTTGGTGGTTAGGTGTTTGAATAGGTCTTGAGTATCAGTTGGAACCTTATGTCATCCCTAGCATAGGGGGTGGTTCCTATTTGGTTCCACATGGTCGGATGGTTTGATGCCTTCTTCCATTCAGATATTCTTCTTAGATGCTACCATGTATGGATTAGATTCTTGGATACTTCACTTAAGTGGTTATTCTTTGGAGCTTATTTCTATGTACTTGGAATAGAAGAAATTATTTAATAATGATTTGTATTTGTAAAAGAGATTATGTACCCTTGTGTTATGTACCTTCATTAATGTATTGGATATTCACTATGTAATGTTAGATTATGAGTTCTATGTGGAAAGGAAAGAGTTATCATTTATACATTTGGATTGTATTTGAATTTTTAAGATGGACTTGTATGTATAGTTTCATAGACCTTAAGTTGAAGGAATATTATTTGTTGTTATAACTCTTATTTAAGAAAAAAAGTTATCTAGATGAAATGGATTATGTTGTTTAGGTAAATGAACTAGCTTATCTTGGGGAAATGTAATGGATCTTAAATAATATTCCAATCTTATTGTAGAGAATGGTTATATGGATCTATGATGCATATATGACGAAAGGAAGTATGGGTTTTAGGAGTATTTGATTTGGTAATTTCTAAATAAATCTATAAGAGTATGTTAGGTGGTTAAGTTATGCATATGTGCTAGTGATTTATCATGGTAATGAATATGTTGTATGATAGTTCATGATGTTCTAGATGGTTATGTGATGTGTTAGGGTTTTGTCAAGTACTAACGTTGAGATACCCTAGGGAATGGATATGCATTGTGAGAGTTTATATAGAGATATATTAATGGTTAAAATGGCTATTCCGCTTGCATATTATGTTCTATGGTTATATTCATGTTGAATCATATTTTCTTGTAATAGTTAAGATGCATTGATGTATATTGGTTGTAATGTTGCATTAATAAATGTTAGTGTTAGCATAGTAGTAATGGTTGACTAAAAGAAGTAAAACTTCTCCATTTATTAGTAGATTATGGTTTATTTCTCTAGGGTATTTTGGCGTGCATTACATCTAGTATCAGAGCCCATGTTCATACACTAGGTACTCTGGTTTCATATGAGCCTATTGTGCATGTTAGCACATTAGCATGGGGTAGCCCAGCGGTTTATCCCTGCTTTTTATTCATTTGCATTAGTTACCCTAGATTCTTTCTTATAGTTTATTTTTGCATTTTGGTTAGACAAGATGCCTGCTAGCGGTAGAGGTCATGGTGGTCCTATGGGTACTCATTAGAATCCTTGTCTCGAGGTTTCTAAAGAGTCACAACATGAGCAGCAGGAGTAGTAAGATCAGCGAGGTGGATATGTGATTTCATAGTTGGTTACTGCACTACGAAATCTTCTTGAGCTTTTAGGACTGGGATAGGAGGAGAATCAATAGGAGTCTCACCATTTTGGTCATGAGGATAGAGTTGAGTATCTAGAGCATGAGAGGGAGCATTTACATTTACCTCATAGGAGAGTAGATATTGTAGTGGATCAAGAAGCAGTAATAACTACTCGTATGAGAGATCTTTTTAGGTCTCTTCCCCCTACTTTTGATGGTTGTAGCAGTGGATTTCAGGTGAGGACTTGGTTACTAGATTTGGGTAGGTGTTTTTTCATGCATCCATATGGTAGTAACACCAAGGCTAGGTGTGCGATTATGCATCTTTGATATTTTGCTTCTACTTGGTGGCATATGGAGGAGTAGAAGCTCTGTTTGGATATTGCGACAGTTTTGTGGGAGTTGTTCTTTGAGTGTTTATGTGCTTGTTTCTTGTTAGATATTTGGAGACATTGTAGGGCTGATGAGTTCCACAATTTAAGGTAGTGAAACATGACAGTTGAGTAGTATGAGAAGAGATTTTATGAGCATAGGTAGTACTCTAGGATAGCGGATGATGGTGTGATGCTTGTACATCATTTTGTTAGAGGTCTCAATCACCTCATCAGTGGTGATGTTCAGGTTCTTGAACCCAAGTCTATGGAGATAGTGGTGGAGAAGGCTCGACTAGTTGAGGAGAAGTTGTCTTTGGCATCGAGAGGTACACCTAGTGTGTAGACTATTAGTGCTCGAGCTATAGGAGAAGATTGAAGAGGTGCTCACACTAACTCATTTGGGTGCATTTTTCGATGAAAATTTCTGATGAACTATGGGATTTTTTTTGTTTTGTCAGATATTATGAGGTTAATTGTGTCAATTTGTTATTTTTTTAAAAAAAATTGCCGGACGTTTGTCATAATTCCGATGGTTATTAACTTCATTAGAGTTATGACAAGCAGTCATCAGAATTTTGATGAAAAATAGAAAAGTAAAAAAGTTAAAAAAAAAACCTTAGGGTTAGTCAAGTAAAAAATATAAAAAAATCGCATGGAAATTCTCCATACTTGCAATAGTGTTTTGCAAGGCTTATGAAGGTTATAGATGGAATTTTTTATAGTCCAATTTTGTTGCCTGTGAAGAAAAATCATGTCAGATAATATTAATCAAGAAAAAAATAAGGAGACAATTGATAGATTGTGGTCTATCTTGAAAATAAAAGGTGATGAGAAATGTTATTGTCCCTACAAAAATTGCAAGGGCTTAAAGATGAGAAAAATTTTAATCACAATAGTTGAGAAACATTGTACGCAGCATGGTCACATTGAAGGGGGGCATGATTATCGTCCATTGGTAAGTTGATCATTATATGTGTGTATATTGATTGCATTTGTAAATGTTTATATCTTTTTGATAATTTATATACATAAAAAATCACTTGATAATGAGATCATGATCAAGGTTTATTTATGTTGATCATTATTATATAGGTGGAGTGCCATAGGGCACATGATATGGACTACCACGACCTGGAGAATGTGGTTTTCCAATTGGAGGAACATGGAGGTGTGAATATCGAAGATGAAGATAATGATCCTATGGAAGAAGATGCTCATGTGCCAAAAAACATAGTTGAAGATGATGGTGCAAATACATTGATCCATGACACATTTAGTATTGGTGTTGCTGATCATGATGATCAAGATGACTTTTATGTTGTTCATGATTTATATGTACTTGAGAAGGCATACGAGCCCCTTTATGAAGGCTCCCAAACAACTCTTTTTTCATCTATTTTTGTACCATTAATATTCTTTATATTAATAAATTATTTTTTTCGTTGTAGATTGATAGGTGAATTTTTGTTACCACCATCAAATATTCTACCTCGCTCATACCGAGAATTATCTACCATTATGAAAGATATTGGAATGGAGTACCAAGAAATAGATGTATGTCCCAATGATCATATTATATATCATAAACAACATGAATTTGCAATAGAATGCCCTGAATGCCATATCAGTAGATATTGAACAGATCAACTAACAAAAAAGGTGCCTCGCAAGGTTCTTCGTTATATTCCCATTATTCCATGTATGCAATGATTATTTAGGTGTGAAAGCTTAGCATAATTTATGGATTACCACGCATGGAATAGAAGTGGATATGACATTCTTTGAATGCCTGCAGATGGTTATGCATTTAGGGACATAGAGGAAAAATGGCCACACTTTAAAGAAGAACCTCATAATCTTAGGCTTTCATTGGCAGCGGATGGTGTTAATCCATTTGGAGAGTTGAGATCTATTTACTCAATGTGGCATGTTTTTGTTATCAACAATAACATTCCTCGATGGATGTCAATAAAGAGGGAGCACATAATGTTGGCAATGATTGTTCCAGGTATTTTTTTTATTTAATAGTCATGTACATTAAATTATATATACTGCAGTAAAATGGTTATAATAATTACATATTGTTTATGTTCATTCAACTAGGTAAGTACCAAGTTAAAGATATGAATGTATATATCGAGCCTCTTATCGACAAGTTACTAGAGTTATGGAATGGCATCACTATGTATGATGTCTCTAGACCAATAGGACAAAGACAATTTCAATTCGATGCAATGCTTGTATGGATAATTTATGATGCCCCGAGGCTAACACATATTTGTGGTATGTTATAAAGTTCAACTTGCACACTTTAATAATATTTAATTTTTTAAGTATAAATCATGCATTTTTTTAATAAATCTATTCAATATATATATAATTATAAAAATTAACATATTTAATCCAATTATACATGATCTTGCAGGTCTTCAAACAAAGGGAAAATTTGCTTGTCCATTTTGTGGTCCAAAGATGAAATCTCATCATTCAACAAGTTTAGGAAAGAAGGTGTTTGATGAGTAGAGGCACTTCCTCCACAAAAATCATAAGTATCAAACTACTAAAAAACATCTTTTCAATGGGAAAGAAGAGACTACATCAAAACCACGAAGAATTACACCTCGCCTATGGAAGTTGGAATATAATAGAATTAATTGTCAAGGTAATGCCACTCAATCAAATTGTTTATCTATCATATATGATATTTTTGGAATTTATATATTGTATTATGTTTACTCATATTATAATTGACAATGATTGTTGTTGCTAACTTTTTTAACTTATATGCTTCCTAACAGTCATCAAGGCATTAATGACCAGCTTCCAAAGGGACTAAAAAGTTATCTCAGATAATTTAGTAGGTTGACCTACTATGAGAAGCTACAAATTGTGCATTTTTTTGATACTATGCATATTAGAAAGAATATAACAAAGACGTTATGGAAAATATTGGATGGAAGGCGTGACGAAGAAAAAAAGTCAAAATTTGTAGTGACATTCAGGAATCCAATCATACAATGAAAAATATCATTCAATTAAATAGTGATGGAGACCAAATTAATATAAGTTCCCTTCCTTGGTTATTAAAGGAGCAGCAAAGCAATGCTATAAAAGAAGTCATACAAAAAATTTGATTTCCCATAGGATTTTCTACGAACATAAACAATACCATAACAAAGAAAGGTGAATTTGGGCTAGGGATGAAAATGCACATACCTTCTTTAAGGTAATTCATTTTCTTGTATATTTACTATATATTTGTATACTGCATGTACGTACTTTTCATTGTATTATGTTTACAAGTTTTGGAAAAACAATAAAAATATCATTTTAGAATTGTTGCAGTACATTGAAGATAAATATTTGGGGAGAAAACTTTATATTATTTGGGTTTTGTATAGTTGCTGGAAAATATGTATTTGGTATTTCCTGTGTATGTCATTCTTGGTTTTGTGAAAACTCTTGTGAAAACATTTGATTTAATCTTGTTTTTTAGTCTGAGTTGATTTATTTCGTTTATACCTATGTATTCCTTATTTTGGGCGTCTCTTTTCATATATTTTTTGAGCCCTTTGGTTAAGTCTGGATTTTATTATTTTACCCGAAAGTTTTCTAAGTTTTTTGTAAGTTTTGTGTAAACATGTTGTTTCTATAAAAGCGTTGTTTTAATGCGTAAAAGTGATGTTCTATTTTGTATTTGTGTAGCATAAGCATTGTTTCAGAAGGCATAAGCATGAATTTGGGTATAAATGAGCTATCTCAGGATACGTATGCGTGATTCAGGAAATGAAAGCATTGTTCTATGGAATGAAAGTGATGTTCTTTTTTATAGAAGCACTGTTCTATGGGACAAAAATGCTAAATTGTCTGTGTTCTGTGTTTTCTCAGTTTTGGTCATTTTTGAGGTATTTTCCTAAATTGATTTTTGTACTAGAGGCTTTATTTGAGGTCTGTTAATATTTTCCAGTTTTGAGTTTGATTAGTTTTGATGTATTTTGATGGTTTAAGTATTTTTACTTCTCTACGCCATTGTGGATATTTTAGACTCTTCCATGTGTGTTGGTATTTTGGTACGGTTTTGTCATTGATGTCAACACCTACTGAAACACTAGCACTTTGGAGATCCAGTAACATCCACCGGTAGAGACTTAGACAGTTGATGATTGTCATCAACCGGCAAAATTGAAAGACAAATCTTTTACTCCGGTCTTTGATGAGGAAGCTACTTCTTAGGGGGAGTGGTTGGTATATTGAATTGATTGGTATTTTGTATATGAACTTGATTTTTGTAACTTTGGCATTTGATGTCAAAGGGGGAAAGATATCTATGGAAAAACACATTATCTTTTGAGGAGAGATTGGTATTAAAAAAAAAATTTGGAAAACACATGTTGCTCCCAGGGGGAGAAATTGTTTGGAGGAGATTGTTGGTTTTTGGTATTTGGCATTTATGTTTTTGACACTTTGATGGTTTTTCCATCTTGTGTTGCCATCAATGCCAAAGGGGGAGATTGTTGGTATTTTGGTATGGTTTTGTCATTCATGTCAACACCTACTGAAACACTAGCACTTTGGAGATCCAGCAACATTCACCAGCAAGCAAGTAACTATTGCACAGTTACTGGTATGTGGTTCACCGGTAGGATATAATGTTCATCGGCACTTGGAATGATATGGAAGACACTTGGTAATGTTGAAGACATCATGTGGACACTTTTTTTTGAAGAATTAATCATTGGTATATTCATATTTGCATATTTGCTTTTACCGGCAAATAGGTCCAAGGTTATCTAGGGTTACACCGGTAGGCTTATCTTTTTCAAATCAGCATGGCATGCTATAGAGATGATTTATTATTGTTGTAAATGCATTAAGCCGACTTGTTCAATCGGTTATTGCATCAGATATTATTATATTTGTAAAATATTTTTATTGTAATATCTTGTAGAGCCGACCTACTAAAATTGGTCTTAGGGTATGGTATAAATGTAAGATCTTATTTGTAAGATCGAATGTGGAATGTGAAGAAGAATTGTGAGAAGGTATATGCGAGATTAAGCAGAGGTATACACGAAGACATCATTTGAAGGTGAAGCTATATTTTTGTAGAAGCATATCAGCATTACACCGGCACTGAATCCAGCATATGAAGATGCTATTTTGTACAGTACATTCTTATTGGATTTAACCATCCAACTGTAGTCAGTGTGACTCCCATTTTGTGATTGAGCAGTGAGCTCTAGGCTGTTGGCCTTTCTGCATGTGCAGACCCCATTTATGTACACTTACTATCTGCAGTAGTATCATCTGATTGTGGGTAAGGTTTCCCACCGTGGTTTTTCCTCTTACAGGGTTTCCACGTACAAATATTGGTGTTATGTGTTATGGATGACTTTATGTTTATGTTTCATGCATTAATCTTTACCAATATAGCAATTTACTATTAACACTGTCTATCGGCATACTTAACTGGTTCACCGGTATTAAGCATTAAGTTGGTTAATTGGTTTTTGGTTTGAATTTATTAGACAACTGATTCACCCCCCCCCCCCTCTCAGTTGTCTCCAGGACCTAACAATGTGGATAGGCCATGGATCTCTGAGATGATTATTATGTTGTTTTGGACTAGCAAGTGGGTAGGCCTTGTTGTGGTGTTATCTTTTATTTGATGGCAGCATTTGATGGCTTGATATTTCTTTGTTTATTGCTAGCCAAGAGGCTCATTTTTCTATATTGATGTTGTTGTAGCCTTGCATATGTTGTGAGAGTATGTGTGGAATTTTTTGGCTGCATTGAGTATTATTTTCATGTATTTATGTTGGTAGAGCCTCTTGTGAATTATTGTTGGGCCATGCGAGGAGGAGTGGGCTTCCTTGTGATGACCGGGGTCACAAGAGATAGGCTTTCATGAGGTTCCTTTTAAGGATGCATGAAGTTTAGACCACCAAGGCACATTGGAGTTTTTCATGATTGTAAATAAGTGATAACCTAATAATTGATGGGTTGGGTAGCTAGATTAATTAATAAGATGATAAATTTATTTGAGCCTCATGACGTAGTCCTAGGGAGGATGTTTTAGGATAAGCATGAGAAGGTCGTGAAGATGGTAAGCTAATCTCCCTTAGTCTCTCATAGGTTGAGATGGCTCCACATGTCCATCAGGCTAGCACCTTATGTTATTATGTTATTATGTTATGAGGATGGCATGTGATGACACTCCGCTCCTATAGGGGTTTCCCCTTTATGATTTATGATTATACTTATTGGATGGATTTATGTCTTGATGAGTTTTATGCCTCTGGGAGTTCATTCTTGTTGTATTGTGTGAGTTCTTTCTTTAGAGTCCTTGTGTGGTTAGTCTCTTCGGTTATAGGTTCTAGCTTAGGTTTAGAGTGTGTGTTGGGACCTTGTGTCATCTCCTAGCATGAGGGGTAGTTCCTTTGGTTCCACATGGTTGGGAGGTTGGTGCTTTTTATCCATTGGGATGTTATCTTAGATTCTTCTTGCGTGGTTGTGGATTCTTCTTCATGATGTACTATGGGTGTACCTTGCAGCAGATTTATGTAATGAATAAGATGAAATATATGGAATGTAATATCTTGTATATAGTAGATGGATTCTTGTAGTAGAGGGAGCTATGCTCATGATGTATTTAATGTACTTATATTTGTAAGATGAATTGTAGTTGAAATTAGAATTAAGACATATTTGTAATTGTACTATTGTAGAGATGTGATCTTATGAATCATGGATATAAATGGATTATAGTTGGAATAGAAATGGATTTGTATTATGGATTCAGTTGTATTATTTCATGGAATGTTAGGAAGAAAGTTAGAATGTAAATTAATCTTGAAAGAGGATCATTCGTAGATCAATAAATGAATATGTTAGAAGGTGTTAATTGGATCTAGTAAAGATGAATGATTCATATAGATGCATGGGTAGAAAGGAAATTATGCATATCTTGATGAATAAGTAATGTTGTAGGTTGTGTGTCTCAAGGTTAGGAAATTAGAATATGGTGCATTAATGAAGATAAAATATACCTATCATGTGTGTAGTATGTTATTGTGGTAATGAATTAAGTAATGATGTTGAAGTACCCTAGAGAAAGGTTAATGATGTTGTGTATTTTTGCTTACGTTATTTGATGAAATGAGCAAATGATGTATGTTCATATTGGTTAAATGGTTAATGAATGTAAATAGATGGAGATGTTATGTGTTGCATTAGTTGTTATTAGATGTTAATTAAAAAAAATATCTCCATTTGCATATTCTTGTTTAGTTTCTTTAGGGTATTTTGGTAGGCATTACAATATGTCCAACACTCAAAAGATTATGCTTCAAACCTTCAACATACAAGACATAATCAGTTTTATGATTATCATCAAAATAAATAGAACCTCTCCTCATATAGGCTTTGTCATCTCCAAATCTAACTATTCCACCATCATAGCTTTCCATGCTTACAAATTTGCTTTTATCATCATTCATATGATGTGAACAACCATTGTCAATAACCCATTCACCCTTTTCTGCTACCTTAGTAACCAAAGCTTTATTCTCAATAGAACAGCTAGTGGAATCCATAGGTACAGGTCTATCTTCTTTAATGGCAATAAACACAACTTCATCTACTTCTAATTCATTATCTGTAACACCTTCATCTGTAGCATAATAACAACTCGTCTGGTTCCTAAACTTATGGTTAGACTTATAAGGCTTATCATATTTTTCATGCTTCTCATATCTATTATTCTTATCATGCTTATCAAACTTATCATTATGTGTGTGAAATTTGGAATCTGTATCTGAAGCACAAACACTCAATAAGTCATGGTTAGTTGATCAAAACCAATAAATGTAAAAACCATAACAAATCAACCTATTGCCTCCTAAAAGATGTGAGTATAGATTTTCTCTCAGATTTATCTAAGCAATACCAATGACTAGACTACACCAAGACAGAGGATTTAATCTATATGAATGCAAGATTAAGCTATATGAAATCTAGATGCAAGCAATACTTATCAAGTTATATGATTCTATCAAGCTAACATGATTAAGCTAATATGATTAAGATAATATGCAATATTCTCAATGACTCTAGAGAAAAACCAGCATGATAACAATAAAATCTCTAGCCCCTTTTTGATTGAGAGATGAGAGCCTGAATTTATAGAAAATCCAGAGAGAAAGCGGCAGTTGAGATTGATTGTTGATGGGCGGTCAAGATTCTCCCAGAAGTAGCACAATCCAGGTGATTTATGTGATTGGTTGCTTTCTTCAGATTTGAAGGAGATAAGATTGAGCTAAAATTGAGATAAAATCAAAAAAACTAATTTATTCAATTTTCCTTTCTTAAAGCAAGCTTTCTTTAATTTATTCCCTTTTTTTCAATTTTGCTCCTTTTTTAAAATTTCTTTTTCAAAATAATTCCTTTTTTTTAAAATAAATGAAAAATTAATTTATTAATTAAATATGTTAGGATATTTGATTAAATAAATAGGATAATTGATTAAAGAGATTTTAATGATTTATTTAATTGAAAAGATTAATTTTCCATGTGACATTGATGATTTAGGAATTAATTAATTAGGTGCTCAAAATTGATTTAATTGCCTTTGGTTAGGACCTTGGTGATGTATTTGAGATCAGGGGACTATGGTTTAGATGACCATTTTTAGTGTATTACAATCATGTTTATCATACTTGGCTATTCTCTCGGGGCATCTAGAGGCAAAATTTCCTATCTTATTACAAGAAAAACATTTCAAGGGAAACTTTCCATCATACTTACCGGCACCTTTAGGCAATCTTCGTGCATTCAATGCTTCAATCTCATCAAGCTCTCTTTCTTTCTCTACTATAAATCTAATCTTTCTCTTTCATATTTGGATATCCTGCACTCATCAGGATTATATTTATGCTTACTGGATATAGATGTTGATGCTCAAAATGCAGTCTTAGACTTTCTATGTGATTCTCCAAATTCACTCAGTTGAAATGCAACAAGTTTTCCAACCAACACATCTCTTGTTACTATAGTCACACTCTGGGCCTCATCAATAGGGGCAAACTTATGTTTATAAGTAGGAGGCAAAGATATCAGTACCTTAGCAACAATCTCATCTTCCTCAATATTTCCACTGGCATAGCTAATACCAAGGACAAGTTCATTCACCTTAGCCATGTATGAATGTATGTTCTCATCATCTCCCATTTTTAATGTCTCGTACTTTCCTTTCAAACTCTGCAACTTAGCAACTTTCTCTTGACTATCACCTTCATACAAGATCTCAAGCTTCTCTTAGATCTCATGTATGGTCTGAAGTCCCATAACATTTATCATTTCAGAATTAGTCAGGGCACTAAGAAATGATTCCTTTATTCTGATGTTATATTCTTCTTCCATAACCTCATCAGGAGTAGATGGTCCATTCTGAGGAACAACATAGACATTCTTAGTAATCTTCCAGTAATCCTCTCCAATATATTTCAAGTGTGCCTCTATCCGGCTCTTCCATACAGTATAGTTACTTCCATCAAACCTCTAACTATCCTTATTGAAAAGAATATCTTGAGTTTCCATCCCGGATCTCCTCAAGTGATTAAACTTCTACCAAAGGGTCTAGATCTTATACCAATCATTAGAAGCAATCAAGAAGGAAGATTGAGAGGGAGGGTGAATCAATCTTCATCAGATCTAGAAAATTCAACTCCAAAACAAAAACTGATAAACTCCAACAATAAATAGATTAGCAAATTAACAACACAACACACAAAACCAAGATTTTTGACATGGAAAACTTGGTTAAGGGAAAAACCACAGTGGGAACCTACCCATAGTAAGATGACACTTTGCAGTAGTATGTGAAAACTATTATAATGGGGAATGCACATGCATTCAGGCACACTACCTAGAGATCACTGCTCAAAATATTTATGCCCAGAAGGCTACAACCCTCAGGGAAGTCTCACTGACTTACAATATGATTCAGACTACAATCTGGAATAAATGAACTGCAATGGTGGCATCTACATATGCCTAATGATAGTTCCGATTAAGCATGGTTGTCTTCCCTGCAACACCAATCTCACCTCAACAATTCACTGAATGATAAATTTCTTGTTCATGCATTCACCTCTCTTTGATAATGCAGACACAATACTGACACCAAAACTAAGTGAATAACTCACCTATATATACAATTCATCAACCTTGATAACAAGGTCAGCTAAACCCTCAACTCATAGAATTACATTACACGATACAAAGATCGATCACCAGACCAGTATAATGATTTACATTACATAGCATGGACCTAATTCAAATTTCCAAATGATCACATCCACTAGAAGTCACGCCAAGATCAACCGTAGCACGCTACACCATCAAAAATACCGCATAACACGAAAAATCATCACCGGTTGATGAAAATCACCAAAAACTTGCACAATGATCAATGCGGATCACCAATACAAATAGGACACCAACAAGCACATTAGAATCATCACCAACAGCTACACCAACACCACTTATCAAATCTTCATTAATCAACATTAGAAAGCTCAAGAACACAACGAATCAGCAACTACCATGAAAAAAGATAACTTGTTGGGCACCAAATCATGAACCATATGAAATAAAGATACATAAGATCATCCCAAACAATATCCTAAAGCCTCAACACAAGATCTTATCACACCGGAATATACCGGAGGAAAGTCCAGATTTTGCAAAACAGTGATCAGCAAAACCAAACTACAAAACCGAATAAGAAGATCTTCCCAAACTCACTAGAATAAATCATAGGAATATGTTGACATCAATGACAACAACATATCCTAGAAGAAGCAATGAACAAGCATATCCAACATTGGATATTCACTATGTAATGTTAGATTATGAGTTCTATGTGGAAAGGAAAGATTTAGCATTTATACATTTGTATTGTATTTGAATTTGGAAGATGGACTTGTATGTATAGTTTCATGGAACTTAAGCTGAAGGAATAGTATTTGTTGTTATAACTCTTATTTAAGAAAAGAAGTTATCTAGATAAAATGGATTATGTTGTTTAGATAAATGAACTAGCTAATCTTAGGCAAATGTAACGGATCTTAGAGAATATTCTAGTCTTATTTTAGAAAATGGTAATATGGATCTATGATGCATATATGATGAAAGGAAGTATGGGTTTTAGGAGTATTTAATTTGGTAATTTATAAATGAATCTATAAGAGTATATTAGGTGGTTAAGTTATGCATGTGTGTCAGTGATTTATCATGGTTATGAATAAGTTGTATGATAGTTCATGATGTTCTAGATGGTTATGTGATGTGTTAGGATTTTGTCAAGTAGTGATGTTGAGATACCCTAGGGAATGGATATGAATTGTGAGAGTTTATATAGAGATATATTAATGGTTAAAATGGTTATTTTTCTTGTGTATTATGTTTTATGGTTATGTTCATGTTGAATCATATTTTCTTGTAATAGTTAAGATGCATTGATGTATATTGGTTGTAATGTTGTGTTAATAATGTTAGTGATAGCATAGTAGTAATGATTGACTAAAAAAAAATCTCCATTTAATAGTAGATTATGGTTTATTTCTCTAGGGTATTTTGGAGGGCGTTACATACATCCTCATACTAAAAGTAGTTATCAAGTGCATCAATCTAACCTAGCACCTCTTCACTATCAAACTTCCCACCTTACATGGGTAATTCCATCCTCACCTTAGGAGTGCCTCCTTTGACAACCTTCATTATCTTAACTAATCTCAATTAATCAGGGTTTGATTCTTCCTCATCATCTTGGACTCCTATTTGAGGGTTTTCATTCTCACCCCCTTCCTCTTCCTCTTGGTCACTTTGATATATGGTGACCACACCTCTCCTTTGATTTGATTCAAGTGTTGCAAGTCTAGCTATAAAAAATTCATGAGACTCCTTTACCTTTCTTAACTCCCTTGCATGTTTTTCTTTTAATTCACTTACTTCTCTAGCAATTACTTTAAGAGGCATTTTGTCCTCTCTTTTTATTTTACTCAAATTTGATACCAATTTGATGTAGAGAAGGGTGGTTGGATTCAAACTAACTCAAACAAAACTTTTCCAAAATATTTATACCTCAAATTAATTAACTTTCTTCACAATTTAACATTGGGCCTTGTAGGACAACAAACAAGGTTTTTCTACCATAATTTTCAAACTATCTCTCAAACCAACAATCTTATCACATTTAGGATACCCTTTTTGTCATTTGACAACATACCAAACTTGCAGGTGGGTTTGTTTTATAACACAAATCTCTAAAATTGGTTGTCTCATTTTGTATTAGACCTAATTAGGTCAGGAAACAAGCCTTTTCTACCATAACTTGAAGTAAACAACTCAGACCCATAATCCAAAATCTTTTTGAGTACCCTTTTAGAATTTCTTGAATATATCCAAAAATTAGGTATGGTTGTTTTGTTGCAAACGGATTCAAAATCTGATTGTCCTATTTCTTGAGCCTAAAGCATGGTAGCAGCAATTTGGGTTTTTTTGCCATAATTTTCAGTGCGGCCATGATATCAAGAATATAAACATGGTTTGAGACACCCATTTGGTCTTTACAAAACATGCCTCAAAATAAAGGGTGGTCACTTTGTATAAAACTCTTCAAAAATTGGTTTGTTTGCTCACTATTACCCTAACTATGGTTTTAGACTTGTTTGTAGTAGAATGGACATAACTCCTTCAAAACACAATGAAATTGAGTGCAACAAAAAGAAGCAGAAAATGGATTAAATTATCTTTCATTTCCTATTGGTCTCATTCCATGAAATGATCGTAGAAGTTCGTGCCATTCACTAGAATAAAGGAAAACATTTCAAAATGCAGAAAACATATATGTTTTATTACTTAAACTTCAATATTTTCAAAAATCACCATATCCAACCACCTCCCAACTTTTTTTTGACCTTACCAAGCCTTTTTAAGGCATTTCCAACTATTCTCAAATGCTTACAACCAACTTTTCAATTTATGATTGTTCACCTTCCCAAATTGGCAATAAAAGCAAAAGTTGCTTTGTGCAACTTGACAACATTCAACAACCTGGACACTTTTTTTACATTTGCAAAAAAAATTAGCACCTTGTTGGATATAGATTGGAAAACCAAAGACTTTCCTAATCCTCAGTTGATCCAATTAGCCTTGGCCAACAAATAGGGATGGTCAAAGACCGAATCCCTCTGCACTTTAGGCTCCACTAAACCCAAGTGGGTGTACGTTACACTCTCAAGCACAAAAGAGGTTTGTTTTGAGTGAATTTAAACTATGGGAATTAGCAATTGTAGGGATGGGAAAAGGTTTTCCAGCAACTATGCTAACATAAGTACTTTTTATTGAATGCCTTTAAAACTGATAAAATAAGTGTTAGTATAGTTGTATTATGCAAAAGATTACTATTAAGACTTTAAGAAATTATGAAAAAGAGAAGTACTTATAGAAATTAGAAGATTTGTTTCTTTGATAAGGACCTAATGCATACAAACTTATTCAACAAAGATTAATAACAGACCAGTGCTTTTATCAAACAGATAATGCATAACATTGTGGACAAGAATCACTATCAACTCAAGAGACAATTATAAGACCATCACTGTGAAGGTTTCATAATGTGTTGCACGAACAATAAAAACCCAATTTTACATTCGATACAACATCATGTGATGGCACATCACAGCAAATCCAAAAGATTTATCAAGAGGACATATGATTTCATCAAACACAAAATTACACACAACAATCTGAAGATAAAAACATGAAATCTTGTATATTAACTTCTAGAATAAGAATGTACAAAAAATGCACTTACAAATACACACCATCTTTGTTCTGTGTGACTTCCCTTTTATAAACATAAGGGATAGTTGTAGATAGTTTCATTCCCAAAGGACACACCCTTCGGTTTAAGAAATGATTACAGATAAAAACCCTAAAATACATACTAAATAAATGTTTTAATAATGTTCTTTTATGTTCCGCCTTGATATAGTTCCACTTCCGCTTATGAATTCCTTGATATTCCCCATCACTGAGTTTTGATAACATATCCTGCACAACAACTAAACCAATCGGGTTCTTTAATTAAAGTTTAATCTCATTCTACCTTCCATTAGGGTTAGCTTGGGATAAAAATGTCTCTTCTTTGATAAAGAATACATCATCCTAAAATATTAAGGTATTATATAATAATCTTAAGATATTTTATGGATGATAAATGATCATTAAAAAATTTTAAGTAAGAAATACTCCGTCCTAATATTCGCCCAAGAAATTTAATTTTCTCTACATACAGTAAAACATTGTAATAAGTCTTTATTCTTTATTTTTGGAATTCATTTCTCAATAAATAAAACTCACCCTAAGATATCTAATTTATTGATTTAGGGTGAACATATTTATGAGAAGGTATCACCCACTTGATAATCAAATGCTATTCATTATTTTCACTATATGTCAAAAGGCTTTTATAAAAAAAATGTAATTCCCTTGACAAAATATTCCTCGCTAGTAAATAATATTACATAATAACATTGAGTGAGAAAATGTTATATTTGAGACAATGATTTAAAGAATTTTTTGCAAAAATAAAATCATTATATCTCCAAATATTATATTAAGCCTTTGGGTAAAAAACACTTTCTCTACAATATGTGAAAACGGAATATAATTTAATTATGTGCACAAGAATGGTATAGTTAGACATTTGTAATAAATCAAAACTTTTGCATTAGGGATATTTTAGAGAAATTAAATCTTCAATAATATAATCCCTATACAAATAAAAAATACTTTTGCCCTTAAAGTTGATTTTAATCCATAATAGTATAGTCATTTTATCATTGGAACAAAAATACTTTTTACCAAGAGAAGTGACAAAAAATCATTTTGATAATAAAAAATCTCAAGACATAAGCATATCAAGCATATAGCATTTGAGAATATTTTTACTTTTGAAAACTTCCCAAAGTAAGTAAAACTACCTTATTAATCTCCTCTTTGGAAAAATTAAAATTCTAACTCTCAAACATTAACTCAAAAGTAAAACATTAAAATATATTAACTTACCCCCTTTTGCAAAAATTAAAACAATATTACCTCAATAGTTGGTTATCCATCGGCGTAGCTCTCTACTGTCGGGATAGGTATTTTTCTATTACCCGGATGCCCGATGACTTAAAATGAAAATGTGATATCTCCCATGTCTTCATCGGGGTAACTTTGGCTATCGAGGAAGGTTGTTTTATGTTACCTGATGCCTAATGAAAATAGGGTTAGGACACTTTGAGTGCGGAAATATTGACAATGATGAGTTTATTTGGTTGCTCTCCTGCATGTTTCCACATCTTTTGACATAGCTTGCAGCATCAGTGAGTACAACGTATGCTGGCGTTATAGATGTATGCTTTTCCATTTAAGAGAACTTCTTGATTCTGTATTGCCAACTCTCTTGTTGGGCATACACAAAGTGCCTATGGTGCATTAATGTTTGGATTAACTCTACTCAACATACCCAAAACAAAACAAGTAGCCCTTCCAAACCCATTGTGAGCCTGAGCAATCAAATTTCGGTGAGGTGGTATAATAATCATTGGAAGAGTTACTGCTTGGAATTTGCTTGGCTTCTCAAATCACATCTTTGAATTTTTTTCCCTACTGAATATCCATTTTCTCCTTTCAATCAATGGATATTTATACTCCACTTTAAACTCCTCTTTTGATGTAGGTTGGAGGGCGGATATCAGAAAAAACTAAATTTCTCATCTTTATATGGTTTTTCTCGAAAGTTTCTAAATCCTTTCCAACAAATTCATTTCGGGCATCTTGCATTTAAGGTATTCTATGAAATCAAGTAAAACAGACTAATGCATTGTCTAAGATCCCACATTTTGCCTTCATCTACCCGTGTTGACATCTAATAAAATATTTTATGTTTCAATGTATGGCCATACACTATTTTAGCGTTTCCATGGTTGTACAGACAGTGAGAATGCTGGTAAAGGCTACAAATTTCAACTTTTCTCATGTTGAATGCATTTGTTTGAAAGTTTCTTTTTACTTTTCATTCCATGATTGCATCATTCCAAAACCGTTCATGCATAACCAGCTAAAACAAAGGCATATCCAGATCCATATACAAGAGTTGATCCAAAGCAGATAGTTTACCCATAAGAAGCACAAGGTGATGGTTAAACAGGTGGTGGATAAGCTAGATCAACGACTACAAACTCAAGATTAGAGCTAATTGCATAAGTATCATAATCAAAAGGACTCTCTCTATGTATGGGGGGATGAGTCAAATGATTTCCATTTTTATCTTATTGGTAAGCCCCTCATCTCATTAGGAATTGATTGGACATGCATGCCCATACTTCATTTCATTAAGTCCTGAGGTTTCTTTCACCCCTGAGATGTGGGTGGGCTAAGCCACTGGAGGGGTGAGGCCCCATTGATCCCCCGCCCAGAAAGCCTACATTGGATTGGGTGTTTTCCCCCATGGGGAAATAATTATTAGGATAGGAGGCGAGAGGTGATACATACTAAAGTCCTTGGGGAAGGAGGTAATACATACCAGAAAGGAGAGGAGACATCTCTTTATCTGCTTGTGGGTGGGAGGCAGTTCATCATGTTTGTGTTTTCTACATTTTGTGTGTGCATTGATTGCAAGGATTAAGATTTTCAGTGTTTCCACTAATCTTATTTATTTGTGAGTTTCAATAGCCTCTTCAAAAATTCATCTTCTGCATCCCATGAGAAATCGCGAGATCACACTCTAAGTTTCAAATAGTCTTCTTGTTGTATTCATGCTTCTATATTTTGCATTACATTTTTCAGGGTAGCTCTCATCGAACAAGATTCTGCAACATGGGAACGATTAGCCCATATTTCTTTGAAGCAAGGTTCAAATAGTTATCATACCCTATTTATGCTTCCCATCGCTAATGAATGTCTTCGCTGAACTTTAGCATTTTGATAAAACCTTTTACGACCTTATAGACATGTTGTGCTATGTAGAAATATCATGGGCACCCCTCTTTATTGTTTGAAGCTTCTTAATTGTAAATTTATCTTAGGGCAACTTTTATCTATTTCGGTGAAACACTGCATTTCATGGAAACCATTTTTGGTTTGGCCCAGAGTCTTTGTTTGGCTGATAACACAGTTGAGTATTTTTTTCTCTTTGCAGGATCAACCACTTTAGCTCATATTAACTAACTTAATGGTTTTCATTTCACCATCACATATATAGTTTATATATAAGGTCATTCTTTATAATGCTCCATAATGATCAATTTAAATCATTTTGATTCATTTAATTTTTTATTTATCTCGAGTGTTATTCTCTTCAAACATATAATGTGGCGGTTTGAAATATTATTATTGGAATTCCAAATAATTAGCTATTCTGGGTTAACACAGATGGAAACCGATCCCTTTTTAAAACTATATGTTGGGCTCTACCCTTATGGGAGCTGCATTTATCCCCACATATAGTAAACATTTAGTTTTAATAATGTCAAGTATATTAATTCTAATTATCAACTTTTATAAAGAAGTCTTTCATTAATGAACTTGTAACAATACTAACCTCATCTGGTGATCAAATAAACCATTCTTCTCGAATTAACACTTCATACCTTGCTCTGACTCATTTTTCCAAATACTTCTTTTCAGTCACTGAGTGTGTGATCACAAATTAATTTTTTGAACATTGTTGAGTTGTGTGTTTTGGCCCTTTGTAAGAATGTCCAATCTTGACTTTTTGTATTCAGAACCAATCCTAAAAAATTGATCCAATCATGTAATGAGGTCATGAGAGTTTGCAATCATATATACATTTATCTATAGATTGCAACGCAACTGATGGCTCTTAAAAATTCCTTCGAAGGTGAGAGATATAATTTTTCAAAGTGTGCTCCATAATTGATTCTAACCTTTTGAAAGTTTGAGATTTGCATAAATTGCATTTGGTTTAAGCTTAGAAAAAATAACAAATGGATTGGTACGGCTTCAAAAAATTTCATAGGGTTTCATAATTATACTAACAATTGCATGGATAAATTGGTTTAGCCCAAGGGTGAGCTGGGTGAGGAATATTAATTTCAACAGAAGGCGACTTTAGTGAATTTTGCAATGTGTGAGTGATTGAAATGAAGAAATTAGAAATGGAATTGACTTTGGAAAAATGGAAAATGGTATCCTAAGATCCTAAAAATTTGTATGGGGATACTTTATTAATAGGAGAATTGGTTGGGACAATCAGTTTAGCATGAAGGCTTACTGATACAATGATATTGAATCCCAAAAAGGCCTATTCAGAAAGGTTATGAAACTCGGGCTTATGTACACCCTAGATTTTATCACTTCATATCTGATCTTTGGAAGCTAAATATGGGTAATCATGTTTATTTTAAGTGGTAAACCTAATTGCAAGGTCAAATAGCTCATCAAGATCAAGATCTATGAGTACATTTTTAGGGGCTTTCACTGCATTCTCACATTTAGGAACCCCTAAAATTCTTCAAATTTTAGGGTTCCAACAGTGGCTCTTTTTGGGGACGTATGCTCCCTGAGAGCATAGCAATATTCCAGTTGTCTATGAAAGAGAAGACCATAAAAAACCACTCCCTTTTGTAAGTTTTTATTTGAATAAAAATTTGGTGGCCCCAGGCCCCCAAAAATTTACATCATTTCTTCCCTCTGTCAAATACCTAATTCTGATCATATGGCAATACAAACCTTGTGAAAATATAACCATTTTCTTTACCATTCATAGTGTGTGCTTCATCCTTATTATAATAATCTTCACAGATATACCCCCTTGATATCACTTGGTCTAAAAATAAATACTTAGATTTATAGTTTTGTTCACATTTTATTCAATGTTTCTCAACCGTGTAATTACCTTGCCATTGTACTTTATCCTCATTTGAAAACCCTGACAATGCTTTCTCGTTTGAAAAGTTTAAATCACCTTTACTTTATACAATCTTTTCCAGAGTGTGATAAATATTTCCATATCATAATTTTGAATGTCCCTTTCACCGTGTAATTCATTTTCTAATTGTGCAATATTCTTTAGAGTAAAATTATTTGGTAAATTTTTTGTATTTATTTTAAAAATATTTGTGTATCCCAACGTAATATCCATATTGGGCTCCACACAACCCCTATTTCAATAATTCAAACTATTTATCATCTTGGAATTATATTCCATATTGTTCATTCTTATCATATCCTCATTTTTTAAAGATATTTTATTTTCCTCAAATAGTAGATTAGAGCACACATACGAATATTCATCACATATGATTTTATCATAATAAAAACTTGAAAAAATTTGAACGTCACCTCTAAACATATTTTCTATTTCCTTATTACTGGGAGATATTTTACCCTTTTCATATAAGGATTTAGCACATATATCCTTTTCGGCAATATTTTGTGAAAGCATTATTTCCTTTTCCCCTATAATTTTATCATATGATATTTCCCCAATATTAGCTTTTGATATATTTTCTCTTATGTCCTTTTCAACATATGGATTTGAAAATATAAAAATTTCAAGCATACCTTCATGGAAATTCCTTTGTGGTTGATCACATGCTTTATCTTCTAGAATAATGTCTTCACAAATGTCTTCTATTAAAATACCCTCATGTATACAAACTATATTTACATCATCTTCACAGACAGAATTAAAGATTGATTCTTTCCAGAAGAAGATACCTTCATACTTCTTTGGAGCTTCATCATACAAGGGATTTTCACAGTTATCATACAATATTTTCTCTCTGTGATATTCATTTGTTTTTTCACTATACACTTCCTAAATATGCACTGATTCCTTTGCCTATTTATTCTGAAAAAAAGTTGGACCATTTTTCTGAATGTATCTTGATATTCTATGTCTAATAATTCAGAAATTTCTTTTGTACTGGGGAATGTTTCCTCTTTATCATTGCATTTACTTATGTCTTCTTCTACGCATATGAATTCTTCGATAATTAAATCCATAGTTTCTTCACTATTTGAAAATGGAACATCACTATATTCTTCCTCTAACATGCTTTTATATACAATTTCAAGTAGAAGCCTCACCTGAGGATCATGATAAATCCTCAAGTCTTGCATTTTTTCTAACAATGAGGGCTTGATGTTTGAAGGTACTTTTGTGTATATACTAAACATCCTCACACATAATTGTGTTGTAGATTCACCTTCATGTTTCTCTATGTCAATAAATGTATCCAAAGGAGAAATGCAAGATTCTTCCTCCATAGTGTAAATCCGGTTTCCGTCATGCTCATAGCAGATGTCATCCTCTTCCCCACCTGCATCATGAAACATATGAAAAAACCATTTCTCAAAATCCCTCCATGATGAAAGGCATTGTGTGGGTAATGAATCATACTCCTCTCTTGCCCTATCTTTCAATGTTCTGGAAAATAGCATCATTACCTATCCTTCATCATCAATGTCATGGTTTTCTATAAACAAATAGAATATTTTTACATGCCACTTTGCTGATTCATTATGTTCACCATAAAATTTTGGTATAACTTGCACAAAATATAAAAATAAATCATCAATGTCACATGAAAAACTTCTAAGGTCCAATGGCCTACTGTCCACTGGAAATAATAGTTTATTCAACCAATTTTGAGACATTTTGTAATAGATTTCCTATTACTATCAAAGGGAAGAATTCTCATTTCCCTCTGGGTTTCCTCCTTCAGTAGAGTCACCAAGTGAATAAAAACTATTAATATACAATCGCCACCTCCTAAGAGGAAAATATTACCAGCTTAACTGATCTTCTAGGATCCTTCCTTCAGTAGAGTCTGAAACAAACTACTAAGATTCTGAAAACTTCTTCTGAACAACTCCCCAGTAGAGTCGCCAATCTGTTGGTGCCCAAAACCACAGATTGGAAAACCAAAGAGTTTCCTAATCCTCAGTTGATCCAATCAACCTTGGTCAACGAATAGGGATGGTCAAAGACCAAATCCCTCTGCACTTTAGGCTCCACTACACCCAGGTGGGTGTACCTTAGACGATCAAGCACAAAAGACATTTTTTTTGAGTGAATTTAAACTGTAGGAATTAGCAATTGCAGGGATCGCAAAAGGTTTTCCTACAACTATGCTAACAAAAGTGCTTTTTATTGAATGCCTTTAAAACTAATAAAATAAGTGTGAGTATAGTTGTATTATGCAAAATATTACTGTTAGGACTTTAAGAAATTATGAAAAAGAGAAGTACTTATAGAAATTAGAAGATTTGTTTCTTTGATAAGAACCTAATGCATACAAACTTATTCAACAAAGATTAATAACAGACCAATGCCTTTATCTGACAGTTAATGCATAACTTTGTGGACAAGAATCACTATCAACTCAAGAGACAATTATAAGACCATCATTGTGAAGGTTTCATTATGTGTTGCATGAACACTAAAAACCCAATTTTACATTCGATACAACATCATGTGATGGCACATCACAACAAATCCAAAAAATTTATCAAGAGGACATATGATTTCATCAAACACAAAATTATACACAACGATCTGAAGATAAAAACATGAAATCTTGTATATTAACTTCTGGAATAAGAATGTACACAAAAACTACACTTACAAATACTCCAATACATTCAGTTTGCACAGAATAAACTTCTTATTCCTACTAGACCTTTCTAAACATAACACTTGCAGCCCTGCTAGCGGCAGAATTATCTGAAAGATGAAAAATTGTCCCCCTCTTTGTTCTGTGTGACTTCTCTTTTATAAACATAAGGGATAGTTGCAGACAGTTTCATTCCCAAAGGACACACCCTTTGGTTTAAGAAATAATTACAAATAAAAACCCTAAAATACATACTAAATAAATGTTTTAATAATGTTCTTTTATTTTCCGCCTTGATAAAGTTTCACTTCCGCTTATGAATTCCTTGATATTCCTCATCACCGAGTTTTGATAACATATCCTGCACAACAACTAAACCAATCAGGTTCTTTAATTAAATTTTAATCTCATTCTACCTTCCATTAGGGTTAGCTTGGGATAAAAATGACTCTTCTTTGATAAAGAATACATCATCCTAAAATATTAAGGTATTATATAATAATCTTAAGATATTTTATGGATGATAAATGATCATTAAAAAATTTTAAGTAAGAAATACTTCATTCCTAATATTTGCCCAAGAAATTTAATTTTTTGTACATACAGTAAAACATTGTAATACATCATTATTCTTTATTTTTGGATTTCATTTCTCAATAAATAAAACTCACCCTAAGATATCTAATTTATTGATTTAGGGTGAATATATTTATGAGAATGTATCACCCACTTGATAATCAAATGCTATTCATTATTTTCACTATATGTCAAAAGGCTTTAATAAATAAAATGTAATTCCCTTGACAAAATGTTCCTCGCTAGTAAATAATATTACATAATAACATTGAGTGAGAAAATGTTATATTTGAGATAATGATTTAAAGAATTTTTTGCAAAAATAAAATCATTATATCTCCAAATATTATATTAAGCCTTTGGGTAAAAAACACTTCCTCTGCAATATGTGCCAAGGGAATATAATTTAATTATCTGCACAAGAATGGTATAGTTAGACATTTGTAATAAATCAAAAAAATTGCATTAGGGATATTTTAGAGAAATAAAATCTTCAGGAATATAATCCCTATACAAATAAAAAATACTTTTTCCCTTAAAATTGATTTTAATCCATAATAGTATAGCCATTTTATCATTGGAACAAAAATACTTTTTACCAGGAGAAGTGACAAAAAATCATTTTGATAATAAAAATCTCAAGACATAAGCATATCAAGCATATAGCATTTGAGAATATGTTTACTTTTGAAAACTTCCCAAAGTAAGTAAAACTACCTTATTAATCTCCTCTTTGGAAAAATTAAAATTCTAACTCTCAAACATTAACTCAAAAGTAAAACATTAAAATATATTAACTTACCCCCTTTGGCAAAAATTAAAACAATATTACCTTAATAGTTGGTTATCCATCGGCGTAGATCTCTACTATCGGGATAGGTATTTTTTTATTACCCCGATGCCCGATGAAAATAGGGTTAGGGTGGTTTGAGTGCAGCAATATTGACAGCGATGAGTTTATTCAGTTGCTCTCCTGCATGTTTCCACATCTTTTGACATAGCTTGCAGCATTAGTGAGTACAACGCATGCTGGCGTTATAGATGTATGCTTTTCTATTTAAGAGAACTTCCTGATTCTGTATTGCCAACTCTCTTATTGGGCATACACAAAGTGCATGTGGTGCATTAATGTTCAGATTAATTCTGATCAACATACCCAAAACAATACAAGTAGCCCTTCCAAACCCATTGTGAGCCTGAGCAATCAAATTTCGGTGAGGTGGTATAATAATCATTGGAAGAGTTACTGCTTGGACGTTGCTTGGCTTCTCAAATCCCATCTCTAAATTTTTTGCCTCACTGAATATCCATTTTCTCCTTTCAATCTATGGATATTTATACTCCTCTTTTGATGCAGGTTGGAGGGCGGATATCGGAAAAAATTGAATTGCTAGATATTTATAAGATAGCGAACAAGGTTTTTCTAGCATAATTTATAAACCAGGTTTCAATCCAAGAATAGGATCACCATTTAGGATACCCTTTTTGGTATTTGACAAAATGCCAAACTTTCAGGTGGGTTTTCTTTGTAACACAAAGCTCTAAAATTAATTGTCTCCTTTTGTACTAGACCTAATTAGGATAGGAAAGAGGCCTTTTCTAGCATAACTTGAAGTAAACAATTCTAACCCATAATCCAAAATCTATTTTTAGTACCCTTTTGTGATTTCTTTAACATATCCAAAACTTAGGTATGGCTGTTTTGTTACAGAGGGCTTCAAAATCCAACTGTCCTATTTCTTGAGCTCAAAGCATGGTAGCAACAAATTGGGTTTTTCGGCCATAATTTTCAGTGTAGGCATGTTATCAAGAATATAAACATGGTTTCAAACACCCATTTGGTCTTTATTCAACATGCCTCATAATAAGGGGTGGTCACTTTATACCAAACTCTTTAAAAATTGGTTTGTTTGCTCACTATTACCCTAACTAGGGTTTCATACATGCTTGAAGTAAAATGGACATAAGTCCCTCAAAACACAATGAAATTGAGTGCAAAAAAAAGAAGTATAAATTATATTAAATTATCTTTCATTTCCAATTGTTCTCATTCTATGAAACAATTGTACAGGTCTGTACCATTCACCGAAACAGAGGAAAATGTTTCAGAATGCAAAAAAAATAATTATTACTTCAACTTCAATATTTTTAGAAATCACCATCTCCAACCACCTCCCCTCTTGTGTTTGACCTTACCAATCCTTTTTAAGGCATTTTCTACTATTCCCAAATGGTTACAACCAACTTTTCAAGTTATGACTATTGAACTTCCCACATTGGCAACAAAAGAAAACGTTGCTTTGTGCAACTTGACAACATTCAACAACCTTGACACTTTTTTTATATTTGCACACAAACTTAGCACCTATTGACCCAAAATAGACACCAACACATTTAAAATGGTCTTCTTAAACCTTATTACATATTAAGAACTCAAACAAAACCAAAATGTCAATTTTGAACCTACCAAACCTAGGGTGCTCTTGCACCAAAGTCTCCTCCCACCCAAAATTTTGTTATAGATGAAAGGGAATGATTTATAATAAGTTCTAGTGGTTGATAAAAATATTATGTAGCTAAAAGTAGTTGGAGTGATTGAACAGACACATACATTGTATATCCTCTATAAATTCCTTCGCATATAATAGATAAACCTTGCAAGCACTAACACCACTCGTTGTTCGAACAAAACACTTAAAAAATGTCTTATGTGACATAGTAGAAAAAAATACCATTTAGCATTAAAATTATCAAATCCTTAAAAAAGGAACTATCAAGGGTTGGTAAAATTGCATGCCATGTAGCTTTCCATTTCTTTACTTTCTTGCTACCTCCCTTATCATCAATTTTATGCCAATCATGAACCATTAGAACTTTTCAACCTAACAATAATTGTCAATGCATTCACCTTCCTTTTGTATTGACCAAATAATAACTACAAAAATGAAAATTGTGCAATAATATTCAACATGATCAATGCAAAATTGATGGGAAATTTTTGAATGACTAAAAATATCTCCACAATAATTTGTACACTTTTAAAATCCTTTAAAGCCAACAACCTTGCAAATGATTATTCAACTATAAGTAGTAGATTATAGCAACTTTGTATGAAGATAAGAACCCTCCTATTGCTAGGAATCATGACAAAGTCATTACTCTTTTTTATCATGACTTGGATTCTCCCCTTAAAAATCACTACACAAGTCTAGTACTAAAATTATGTCACATCGATCATATTCTTTAAATTTTTGTGACTAGTAATTTCACACCCCAAACTAAGTTTATTATATCAATAAATAATTCATCACATACCTCATGCTCACCCAAGGCTAAATTAAGTGGTTGGCTTATCCAAATGTATGGTATCATAAATCTATCAACAATAATGGTATGCAACCCATCAAAAACTTTCCAACTTTGAGTATCTCTCAATGTAACTTAATTATAGTTATTTGATCAAAGCACTAGGATGCCAATTGTTGTCTTAACGAGAGATCAAAAATTGATTCCTTATGATCTATATGCTTATAGGGTAGGCAGTGTTGAGATGTAACTTGGCATGAAGATTATACTATTGCTGGCATTGTGCTTGTCCTTTTATCTCCCACGGGAAACGTCCACTTTCCAAGCATATGGGCTTCACTGCACATTATTTTTTATTGTTGGCATTGTGCTTGTGTCATCATTCAGTAATGAGTCTAAGCGCAGTGTAAGGTGCCAAGGCTTTATAGTGTCCTCATCGAGCTGTTAGTTATTCAAACTATTCCATATTGTTATGATATGATATTGCAATTTAAAAGGAGAAGTTGCCACTAAAGAAAGCTATCAACAAGTCTCGTTAAAAATTGTAGATCAATGTGATAAGAGTTGTTGCTACACGTACCAAACACCATAATAATAGATGGCCGAGAGAAGAAGCTTTTTAGAGAAGTGTTAAAAATTAAAGAGAAGCTATAGTCAATGTTTGAAGATTTTTTATTGAAATTTCTAAAGATTTTATTTTCATCTAATATTGTATTATTGTTGTGCTAAAGCCTATTAGCATGTTTATAGTTGTTGTTGAAGAACCGCCAGATGATAGTTCTAATGATATCATTGAAGATGAACTTGTTCTATTTTGAAGAGGTCGATACTTTGAAAATAGGAAAGGATGTAATAGAGGCTAGATGGATTCTCAATAGTCTTTAAGGTGCTAACAGATCAGAAAGGAAGAGGTTGGTACTTTGAAAATAGGAAAGGAAGCGTGTGAATACACTCTTTTAGTCTGATGCTATGTTGTGTTCGATATTGAAGCCAACTTGGAGCTACACGTTACACTTCTTGAATCCAACTTGAAGGAAATTATATTTGTGCTAAGACCGGATATATAAGATTGAATTGGCGATTGGTTTTGGTTGTAATACTATTGTGGTGATCCATTTTGGTGCAATAGAGTGCAGTTTCACATGCACACTTTACTTACAGACAATCCGGTAGCTGACTGGGACATAAACAAAGTATTCAATAGAGTGAAGATAGTCAGAGATTTAGTGCTTAACCGAAACTCATTCTTGCATTGTCAGATCCTACTTGAGAGTTCATTTCATTGTATTTCCTCATTGTAATCAAATTGTAAGTCAATGACACTTCCTTGAAGGTTGTAACAACGTTTTGGGAAATTATAATTGAACAATGAGCTCTGATACCAATTGTTAGAATTAGGGATCACTGAGAGGGGGGTGAATCAGTGATCTATCGGAAGTCAAATCCCCAAAATTATTCTTCATCCACCAGTTAGAAATGCATAACAGAAAAGAACGTAAACATGCAACAAATAAGAAAATCCTCGGTTACTGATGCAAATAAGAAAGAGGATACTCAAGATGTTGCAGAGCAACAAATTTTGGATTTTGTTGAGTTTGAGTCTGCTAAAGAAAATGATAAATCAACAGAGGTAGAGGATGGTACACCAAGTGGTTACAGCGATGCACAAAAGGCACCTAAATAAGGAAAATCCGGACAAGTACAAGCTAAGAAAAAGGTAGAGGAAAAACAGGAAGAACTAGATAAAGGAAAGGGTAAAGTAGTGGAGACACCGATCCTTGTGGCAATTGACACAACTAAAATTCAAAGCCAAAGGAGTTTTCCATAGTTCAATATCAATTTTGATAAACCATTTAATCATATGTCTCTGGCAGAGAGGATGATTGTATCTGCTTCTCTCCAAGAAGAAGCCAGTCAGAAGTTAGCACAAATAAAATATGAAGAGAAGAGACTCATTGAAAAATCAGTTAAAGTTATGAAACAAGTGGTACCAAAATTGCAACTTAATACAAACACCAGTTCATCCGGTAAGCTTCAAAACTTCATAGATCATATATCCACCAAGTTTGATTATTTGACCAAGGCATCAACCCGACAAGCCATGGAGAAATTTAAAGATGCTAAACTTCAAACATTATTGCAAATTATTAGTAATGATAAGGCCCAGCTAGATAAGGACTTAAAACTAATTGATGAGGTCTTAGCGGAAGGCTGTAAAATTTATGTCTTGACTAATTTTGACCAAATTTACTACTGAGGTAGACAACTAGATAGATAATTGTAGAGGACATCTAGCTCAAATTTCTGAGGCTTATGATCCTACAGCTAACTTAACCGATAGTATTGAAGGACAAATTTTGAATATCATGGAGCAAATTAGGAATTTTGAGAAGGAGAAGGAGAGGATGATCATGCAGACAGGTGAACTCCAAAACCTAATTGGTCCCCAGTTGGACACCTTAGTCTATCATAAGATGGACTGCATTCAAAACATGTCTAAGGGGACTCCTATTGAGATTGTGGTTATAAAATTTCATGCTTATGTTTTGAATGGTTTTGTTTCAATTTTGGAGAAGTTGTGGGCAAGATGGAACACACATCTTGGGTTCCTTAAGATAGCATATGCAGATATCTTGAAACATGTATAGATTTGATCATCCGGTGAATGTGTATATATGTACAGGCAATGTTGATGCACACCCTATATTTGGCATTATTGTCAAAGGGGGAGAGATGAGGTGAAAAATGTACATGTTGATTGTATGTATGGAGTGTACAGCCTGATGTAATGCAAATTTTTGGATTGTTGATCTAAGGGTGAGCCTTAGAATTATTTCATTCTTTCATCCAGTGTACAAGTTTCACAAGTTTCAACACTTAGACATTTTTTTCACAGGTGTTGCCATCAATGCCAAAGGGCGATATTGTTGGCAATTGACACTCATCGGGTGATCTTTGATGCTTGATTTATGGTCTAGGGTTTTCATTGATGGAAACTCTTCTTGGAGACTCGATCTGACGGTCATGATTTATCTTATCTGGAAGCTAGAGTTAACCAATAGGTAGTTAATCGGTAAAAAAAGGTATCTCAGTGATGTTTTGGTCCAGAATTAGCAACAATTTTGGATTTTGTTCAGGTTGACCCTACTAAAGAAAATAATAAATCAACAGAGGCAAAGGATGGTGCACCAAGTGGTGACACCGGTGCATGGGATGCACCTAAAGAAGGCAAATCCGGACAGGTCGAAGTTGAGAAAAAGGTAGAGGAAAAATAGGAAGAACCAGATAAAGGAAAGGGTAGGGCAATGGAGACTCTGATCCTTGTGGAAATTGACACAACTAAAATTCAAAGCCAAGGGAGTTTTGCGCAGTTCAATATCAGTTTTGATAAACCATTTAATCAGATGTCTTTGACAAAGAGGATGATTGTTGTTGCTTCTCTCCAAGCACAAGCTAATCAGGAGTGAGCACAAACAGAATCTGAAGAAAAGGGACTCATTGAAAAATTGGTTAAAGTTTTGGAACAGGTGGTACCGGGCCTGCAACTTGATGTAAACACCAGTTCATCTGGTAAGCTTCAGAACTTAATAGATCATATATCCACCTAGTTTGATTCTTTGACCAAGGAATCAACTTGGCAAGCTATAGAGAAATTTAAAGATGCTAAAGTTTAAACATTTTTTCTAATGATTAGAAATGATAAGGCATAGCTAGATAAGGAGTTAAAACTAATTGATGAGGCCTTAGTGGAAGGCGGTAAAATTTATGTCTTGTCTAATTCTGACCAATTTAACTACTGAGATAGACAAGAAGATAGATAATTGTAGAGGATAGTTAGCTCAGATTTCTTAGGCTTATGATCCTACATCTAACTTAACTGGCACTATTGAAGGACAAATTTATAATATCATGGAGCAAATTAGGAATTTTGAAAAGGAGAAGGAGAGGATGATCAGGCAAACAGGTGAACTCTGGAACCTACTTGGTCCCTGGTTGGACACCTTAGTGTATCATAAGATGGACTGCATTCAAAACATGTCTCAGGAGACTCCTACTGAGATTGCGGCTATAGAATTTCATGCTTATCTTTTTAATGGTTTTGTTTCAATTTTGGAGAAGTTGTGGGCAGGATGGAACACATAACTTGGGTTCCTTAAGATGGAATATGTAGATGTCTTGAAACATGTATAGATTTGATCATCCGGTAAATGTTTATATATGTACAGGCAATGTTGATGCACACCCTATATTTGGAATTGTTGTCAAAGAGGTAGAGATGAGGTGAAAAATATATAGGTTGATTGTATGTATGGAGTGTACAGTTCAGTGTAATGCACATTTTTGGATTGTTGATCTAAGGGGGAGCCTTAGAATTCTTTTATCTTTCATCCGGTGTACAGGTTTCACAAGTTTCAACACACATTTTTTCACAGGTTTTGCCATCAATGCCAAAGGGGGAGATTGTTGGAAATTGACACTCATCTGGTGATCTTTGATGCTTTATTTATGGTCTAGGGTTGTCATTGATGGCAACTCTTCTTGGAGACTCGATCTGGCGGTCATGATTCATCTTATCCAAAAGATGGAGTTAACCGGTAAAACAACATATCTCGGTGATGTTTTGGTCCAAAATTATTTTCGATGATTGTAGTAATTTTGGTGGTTGATTTCATGTTCTTGATGAATGGGAAGATCCTTAGGAAGCATGTGAATACACTCTTTTGGTACAGTGCTATGTTTTGTTCAAGATTAAAGCCGAATTGGAACTACACATTACACTTCTTGAAGCCAACTTGAAGTAAATTACTTATGTGCTAAGACTTGATATATAAGATCAAATTGGCGATTGGTTTTGGTGGTAATACTATTGTGGTGATTCATTTTGGTGCAATTGAGTGCATTTTCACATGCGCACTTTGCTTACAGACAATCTGGTAGCTGACTGAGACAAAAATAGAGTATTCAACAGAGCAAAGATAGTCAGAGATTTAGTGCTTAATCAGAACTCATCTATGCAATTTCAAATGCTACTTGAGAGTTTATTTCATTGTATTTCCTCATTGTAATAAAATTGTAACTCAGTGAGACTTCCCTGAAGGTTGTAGCCTTCCAAGCAATTATAATTGAGAAATGAGCTCTGATACCAATTGCCAGAATCAGGGATCACTAAGAGGGGGGGTGAATCAGTGATCTACCAAAAGTCAAATCCACAAACTTATTATTTATCCACTAGTTAGAAATGCATAACAGAAAAGAACACAATAATACAACAAATAAGAAAATCCTTCAGTAAATGATATAAATAAGGAAGAGGATACTCAGGATGTTGCAAAGCAATAAAATTTGGATTCTATTGAGGTTGAGCCTGCTAAAGAAAATGATAAATAAGAAGAGGCAGAGGATGGTGTATGGAGTGGTGATAGTTGTGCATAGGAGGCACCTAAATAAGGCGAATTCGGATAGGCCAAAGCTAAGAAAAAGGTACATGAAAAAAAGGAAGAACCGGATAAAGGAAAGGGTAAGGCAACGCAGACTCCTATCCTTGTGGCAATTGATAAAACTTAAATTCAAATCTAAGGGATTTTTCCGTAGTTCAATATCAGTTTTGATAAACCATTTAATCAAATGTCTCCGACAAAGAGGATGATTGTTGTTGTTGCTCTCCAAGCACAAGCTAGTCAGGAGTTAGCACAGACGAAATCTAAAGAGATGAGACTCATTCAAAAATTGGTTAAATTTTTGGAACAGGTGGTACCAGAACTACAACTTGATGCAAACACTAGTTCATCCGGTAAGCTTCAGAACTTAATAGATCATATATACATGAAGTTTGATTCTTTGGCCAAGGCATCAGCTCGGCAACCTATGGAAAAGTTTAAAGATTCTAAAGTTCAAACATTTTTTTAATTGATTAGTAATGATAAGGCCCAGCTAGATAAGGAGTTAAAACTAATTTATGAGGCCTTAGCGGAAGGCAGTAATATTTATGTCTTGTCTAATTCTGACCAATTTTACTACTGAGATAGACAAGTAGATAGATAATTGTAGAGGAAAATTAGCTCAGATTTCTCAGGCTTATGATCCTACAACTAACTTAACTGATAGTATTGAAGGACACATTTTGAATATCATGGAGCAGATTGGGAATTTTGAGGAGAAGGAGAGGATGATCAGGCTAACAGATGAACTCTAGAACCTAATTGGTTACTAGTTAGACACCTTAGTGTATCATAAGATGGACTGCATTCAAAATATGTCTCAAGAGACTCCTACTAAGATTGTAGCTATAGAATTTCATGCTTATCTTTTGAATGGCTTTGTTTCAATTTTGGAGAAGTTGCGCGCAGGATGGAACACATATCTTGGGTTCCTTAAGATGGCATATGCAGATATCCTAAAATATGTATAGATTTGATCATCCAGTGAATGTGTATATATGTATAGGCAATGTTGATGCACACCCTATATTTGGCATTGTTGTCAAAGGGGAGAGATGAGGTGAAAAATGTATAGGTTGATTCTATGTATGGAGTGTACAGCTTGGTGTAATGCATATTTCTTGATTGTTGATCTAAGGGGGAGCCTTAGAATTCTTTCATTTTTTCATCCAGTGTATAGGTTTCACAAGTTTCAACACTTAGATATTTTTTCACGAGTGTTGCCATTAATGCCAAAGGGGGAGATTGTTGAAAATTGACACTCATCTGGTTATCTTCAATGCTTGATTTATGGTATAGGGTTGTCATTGATGGCAACTCTTCTTGGAGACTCAATCTCGCGATTGTGATTCATCTTATCCGTAAGATGGAGTTAATCGGTAAAATAGGATATCTTGGTGATGTTTTGGTCTAGAATTATTTTTGATGATTGTGATAATTTTGGTGGTTGATTTCATGTTCTTCATGAATGGGAAAATCCTTAGGAAGCGTGTGAATACACTCTTTTGGTCTAGTGCTATGTTTTTTTTGAGATTGAAGTCGACTTGGAGCTACATGTTACACTTCTTGAAGCCGACTTGAAGTAAATTAATTTTATGCTAAGACCGGATATATAAGATCGAATTGGTGATTGGTTTTGGTGGTAATACTATTGTGGTGATCCGTTTTGGTGTGATTGAGTGCAGTTTCACTTGTGCACTTTCCTTATAGACAATCTAGTAGCTGACTGAGACAAAAACATAGTATTCAGCAGAGCAAAGACAATCAGTGATTCAATGCTTAACTGGAACTCATTCTTGCATTGTCAGATGCTACTTGAGAGTTCATTTCATTGTATTTCTTCATTGTAATCAAATTGTAATTCACTGAGACTTCCTTGAAGGTTGTAGACTTCCGGGGAATCATAATTGAGCAATAAGCTCTGATACCAATTGTCAAAATTAGGGATCACTGAGACAGGGGGTGAATCAGTGATCTATCAGAAGTCAAATCCACAAACTTAATCTTTATCCACCAGTTAGCAATGCATAACAAAAAATAATGTAAACATGCAACAAATAAGAAAATCCTTTGGTTAATGATGCAAATAAGGAAGAGGATACTCAGGATGTTGCAAAGAAACAAATTTTGGATTCTATTGAGGTTGAGCCTGCTAAAGAAAATGATAAATCAGTAGAGACAGAGGATGGTGCACCAAGTGGTGATAGTGGTGCACAGGAGGCACCTAAATAAGGAAAATCCGGACAGGTCAAAGCTAAGAAAAAGGTAGAGGAAAAATAGGAAGAACCTAATAAAGGAAAGGGTAAGGAAATGGAGACTCTGATCTTTGGGGAAATTGACACAACTAAAATTCAAAGCCAAGGGAGTTTTTCATGGTTCAATATCAGTTTTGATAAACAATTTAATCAGATGTCTCTTGATGAGATAAAATAATAGCTCTTTTATTTTTATGATTGATAAGTTTTTCCTATGTTTTAAGTTGCATATTGGGACAATGTTTAAGTCATGTGATGTATCAAAGTTTTGATTATGTGCATTTTGAATGATAGCCAAACTCATTGAACCCTATATTGTTCTGACTTAATATTTTTATAGCTATGTGGATTATTATGGTAATATCATGTGTGGATGTATAAATGTTGTGATTAATGGAAATGGGTATATATATATATGCTTGTATGTTCTAACCTTTAATGCAGAAGTAAATAAGTTGTTGCATAATCGGTTGTGTTAAGCCAGATGGAGAATCACATCATGCAAACAATTGGAGACTTTTTAGGGTGGTTGAGCATTTAAAACAATGGAGAAGATGGTGTTTGAGTGAATCAGCAAAGGAATAGTGAGGCGATACCAAACTCATTATGGTTGTCTCCAATAAGAATCAATCTAGTAACCACTGCCATGCTATATTCTTGGTTGCGGTTTAGTAAAGTCCCATGATTTCTATGGATTAACTTCTTCTCCTTGTTGTAGTAAATGTTTCCGCCTAAATTCATGGGCATGATCTAAGCAGTTGAAATTTTGTTATAAATTTCTTATAAATAAAGACCTGCACCTCTTCACAAAGGTTAGACAATATTTTTTAGAATTAGAAGCATTTCTCTTATCTCATGCATTTTATTGACTTGTAGAAATAATGAATAAAAGCTATGTTATTATGAGTATATAGAATCATTTTTGAAGTTTGGATACACTCATCCAAGGGAGCCCACTTGGTGATTGATCATGTGTGATTGTTAGAATGAGTTTCCTTTTTGCTATAGTAGATGTTCTAGCAACTAACTGTTCTTGCAGCCACTGGAACCAGAACATGTGATTGTTCCTGTAGCCAAAGTAGATAGATCAATTCTTGTTTGTCAGTGCTAAACTTAGTTAACAGTTATTTAGTTAGAATCTTTTGTTAATGTTAACATTTCCTATGTCCATTCAGTTGTCATATTTTTGCTTGTTTATTTTAGATAGACTTAGTTGTTGTAGTAGTGTAGAATGACTTTCACCGAAACTTAGTGCATATTCAATGCAGACCCATTTCATGGCCCTGGGTTGAACATTAAATGAACCTCAGTCATGGATATGATAGCTACTCGTAATGCATGACCAATCTTTGAGTTAAGACTTTAAATATAGTTATTGTTCTTATTGGCTAGGTAAACATTTTCGGTGCCATTGTTGGGGATGGTGTTAAACTAAGAACTTGTCATAGTTATGAATTTTTAAGTTTTCAGTATAGTTGGTTTTGATAGCTCAATTTGTTTTAAGTAATTCTCATGAATTTGCATGCATAGATGAAGAAGAGATTCCTTCCTAACCATCCCGATCATACAAGACTCAATCCATATGACACACCAGATGTAAATCCTTTTGCTGCACTTTACCGAGCCCTGGATAATTTGAACCCGCTTACATTTAAATTTTCTGAGAACAACCTTCATTTCCTCTTTGTACCTCCTGAAGAGGACTCTTATCCAGTAACTTCTCCTCAAATACTAATGCAAGGAAATCCACCTCTGGTGGGAATAACCCACCTCCACCTGTGAACCCAATATTTGAGTTTCTCATTTCTAATTTGCACGATAATACTAACCTCAAGAACATTCCAGCTTCTTCTCTTTCTAAATTTTATGGACTGGTGATAGAGGACCCCGATACTTTCTTGTTTGAATTCGATGTCCTCTATAGGAGTTATGATTACACTACAGATTCCCATAGACTTAAAATATTTCCTATCACTTTAAAAGAATCAGCTTTGAGATGGTTTATGAGTCTAGGGAGTAGTACAATCACTACATGGGATGAGATGAAGCGGTTGTTTCTTGTGAAATATAAAGATTATTGTAGAGCGACTGGTCATCATGGGGATGATATCTTTATAATGACACAAAGGGAGGATGAGAGTCTAGAAGATTATCTAGAGAGATTTCTATTCAGTGTCAAGAAGTCCAAGCATAGTACTTTAAATGAAGATTCTCTTAAGTTGATATTTATGAGGGGGCTCGGTGACGAATGCACAGATTCTTTAGACCTTATGGGAGGTGGTGATATAACTCAATCAACATGGAATGACATTGGCCAAATTTGTCAGAAGTATTCTAGATCTTCTTCTAAGAAGAATAGGTGTTTGAAGTTGGGAATGTCTTCATCAACATCCAGTAATGGAGTTTCGCGAATGGAGCTCAGTCACATTTTGAAAGATTTTAAAGAGGATATCATAAACAATATGGCTACTCAGTTAGACACACTTCAAGCTAAGAAGTAGCATGAGGAAGATGATGCAATGCTCGTAGGATTTTATCCACATTGTAGATAGAAGAAAAGAGACTGTAGATGTAAGATAGTTGCAAAACTTGAAGTTCTTGATTTTAAAACAATACAAGGAGATGATGAAAAATCTTTTGCATTTCTCAAAGAAGGCCAAATTTTCTAAGACAAGGTATGCCTCCTGAACCACTTTCTTTTTCTAGTTGTAGTGGAAATTCCTATGCACAAAATAATTAGTGGCAACGTCCATATGCTCAAAATTTTGGAATTTATCAAAATTGGTATAACCATCAAGGCCAAGGGAAAAATTTTGCCAATCAAACTCCACAGTGGTAGCAGCCACAAGGAAATTAGTCTCAATCTTAGGGACCATGGAAACCATTCCAAGGGAATTGGCAACCTACTCCTCAATGGAGAGGAAATTAGCAATGGTCAAATCAGTCTTCTGGTTATCAACAACCTCCGCAACAGCCTTAGCAGGCTCAGCAACCTGCTATAATGCCCCCTCCTACTACTAATACCATTCCACCTAAACCCACATAGCTACCCACTCAACCCATGTCAAATCCTAATAGCAGGTCTCAGCGGCAACAACAAGTTTATTCAGTTGATCCTAATCAATACCCAACATATTCTCTTTCTATAAGTGATATTCACCTTAGATCCAGGACAACTTTGCCTAACCCGTCCCCTCCAGTTATAACTGAAGTACAAAAGGAAAAGGAAATATCTAGCCCAGCAACCCAAATTCCCCAGAATCAACAAATACCTCCATTTCCTCAAAGGTTGCAAGCTAAAGAGATTCCTCAGTAAGAGGATATAAAATTTGATATCATTGATCAGATGAAACATGTGTGTTAAGATTCCATTATTTCAGGCTACTAAGGATGTCCCTATCTATGGTAAGGAAATTAAAGAGGCATGTTTAAGGAAACCTGGCAGGAAGAAAAAGTATCTGCAAATAGTGCATGTAATGGGTCAACTGGCTGATAATATATTGGGAAAATTTTTAATACCTAAATATTCTGCCCCTGGTAGTCTTATTGTGAAAATAGTCATCAATGGCACTCAGATAAAGAATGCCTTAATAGATTTGGGAGCAGCCATCAATGTAATGACAAAGGACATTATGCAAAAACTTAACATAACTAGTCTCAGACCTACTCCTACGGTCTTGTAGCTTGCTGACAGTTCAACGGTTCGGCATGATGGTATGACTAAAGATGTTGTTGTTACTCTAGACTCCCCGGAATATCTGGCAGATTTTATGATCTTGTCTCCTAAAGCTACATTGGGGGGATATCTGGTCATCTTAGGGAGACCTTGTCTTGCTACAGTCGATGCATATATTGGATGTTGATTAGGGGACATGACTATTTCTGATGGAAATACTACTAAAACTCTAGCTTTGTATTCACCTGCTCAGCCCCAACCTGATCAAGAACAAGTTGTTTGGCCTGATGTGGGGGAGGAATTAGAAGGGAAATTCAACTCTGACAGTCAGTTAATGATGATTAATAGAGAATCATTTATACGACTCTAGGATGACAATTTTGCTCTTTCTAAAATCCTAGAAAATTAGTATAATCAAGAGCAGCAGTCGCAGGAGTTAACATCAAGTATTACAGTATCGGATTTTCCTGCAGCAACTAACATATTGCATACCTTGTTGCCGCAAGAATTCTGCACTTCTTATCTTTTTGAAGTAGTTGAGGACAATCTTATTGTCAAGGTGGAAGTCAATCCAAATAAATGTTTGAATATCAATAATCAACTCACATAAACTCAAAGGCTGACACTGGTTCAATTTCTCAAATATCATCAACACGCTTTTGCACGGGATCACAAAGATATGAAAGGAATTGATCCTATGATTTGTACACACCATATTTATATCAAAGAAGATTGTAGACCGCTTAGACAACCACAAAGAAGAATCAATCCTACATTAAGAGAGATAGTTAAAGAGGAACTACAAAAATTGTTAAATGTTGGATTTATCTATCCTATATCAGATAGACAATGGGTGTCACCTCTAGTCATAGTTCCAAAGAAAGTAGTTAAATGGTGGGTATGTGTAGATTACAGAGCTTTGAACTCAGCAACTAGGAAGGATCATTTTCCATTATCATTTATAGATCAAGTATTAGATTCCTTGGCAAGGAAGTGGTACTTTTCATTCTTGGATGGATTCAGTGGCTACAACCAGATTCAAATTGCTCCTGAGGATCAGGTAAAGACTACATTTACTTGCCCTTGGGGATCGTATGCATATTTTGTTCTTCCCTTTGGGTTGTGTAATGCTCCAACTAATTTTCAAAGAGCAGTCATTAGCATAATTTCATATATTTCTCAAGATAGCATGGAGATCTATATGGTTGATTTTACCACTTATGGTTCAGAATTTGAAGAGGCATTGGAGAATTTAAAGAAAGTTTTATAGAGGTGTGAAGATTACAATTTATCCTTGAAAATTGAAAAATTCTTTATGATGATGAAGGAAGGCATAGTTCTTGGTCATCATATCTCTATAACTAGAATACAGGTTGTCCCAGCCAAAATTGAAATCATTCAAAACCTTATTGTTCCCACAAATCAATAGGATGTCCAAAGTTTCCTTGGTCATGCTGGATATTATCGAAGATTTATTAAGGACTTTAGTAAAATTGTAGGACCTTTATATTGTCTTTTGACTAAATATGTGGAGTTTGATTGGACTCCCGCATGTCATGAAGCTTTCTTGAAGCTCAAACATTGATTGACTCAAGCACCAGTACTCAAGGGTTCAAACTGGTCATTGCCTTTTAATATTCATGTAGATGCATCAGATTATGCTATAGGAGCATTTTTGGGAGAGAAGATGGAAAATTTAGAGAATGCAATTTACTTCATTAGCAAAAACATGCAGGGACTTGAGCTTAATTATACTGTCATAGAAAACGAGATGTTGGCAGTAATATATGCGCTTAACAAATTTAGGCATTATATCACAGGATATCAAATATATGTGCATACTGATCATACAACAATCAGATATCTCATGAACAAGCCTTCAATTACAAGAGGATTGGGTCAATGGTTACTATTGATGCAAGAATTTGATATTACAATTGTTGATAAACCAGGTAAAGCTAATGTAGTTGCAGATTATCTTTCTAGGCTTCAATTGTAGGATAATCCTAAAGCTATAGATGATGCTTTCCCAGATGAATATTTGTTCTTGATAATATCTCACACTCCCTAGTATGTTGATATTGCAAATTATTTGGCTTCTAATAAGATGTCTTCTCAATTTTCTCCTAAAGAAAGAAGTTTGCTAGTTGAGAAAAGATTTAATTTCTCTTGGATTGTTGATTTTTTAATTTATACTGGACCTGACCAACTCTTAAGAATGTGTGTTAGAGAGGATGAAACGTATGATATTCTTCATGCATGTCATGATGAGCCATGTGGAGGACATTTTTCTACTAAAAGAATGACACTTAAAATCCTTAACACGGGGTATTATTGGTCAACTTTGCATAAAGATGCAACTCAATATACTAAAAAATGTGATAGATGCTAATGAATGAGTAGGCCCACTAGATTTAATGAAATGCCATTGTATTCCCAAATATTGGTTGCACCATTTGACAAATGGGGATTGGATTTTGTTGGACTGATTGATCCTCCTTCCAATGGGAAATCCTATATTCTAGTATGCACTGATTATGTTACAAAATGGGTGGAAGCAAGAGCAATGACGCATGTAAGAGATAATAAGGTAGCTGAATTTCTCTATGAGGAAATATTTACCAGATATGGAGTACCAAGAGAGATTGTTTCAGATCAAGGACCACAATTTACTTCCACATTAATTGCAGCATTGGTTAATGAATATAATATTAGACACAGGAAGTTTACTCCATATCATCCTCAGGAAAATGGTCAGGTAGAGGTTACAAACATGGATTTAGAATCTATTCTTGCTAAGATAGTAACTCTTCATAGGAAAGATTGGTCAAATAGACTTTCTGAAGCCATTTGGGCATATAGAACAACATGGAAGACAACAACTGGTTTTACACCTTTTGAAATGGTGTATGGAAAAACAACCATAATGCCCATTGAGTTTGAGCATAAAACTCTTAGGACAACTCTGCAATTGAATATGACTCTGTCAGAAGCACAAAAAGACTACATCATGCAATTGAATGCCCTAGATGAACTGAGAAAGATGGTTGTCCAGCATACAGAAATTAGTCAACATCAACGTGCTAAATGGCATGATAAATATATTACGGAGAGAAAGTTTAAATCTGGAGATTGGACATTGTTATATGATTCCAGATATAAGGATACAATGGGGAAGCTACAGACACATTGGTTGGGCCCATATGAGGTTGATGAAGTTTTTCAAAATGGAGCAGTTCGGTTGGTGACAATAGACCCATTCAAATTCAAACTTTTGGTCAGTGGTCATCGACTATGCCTTTATCATAAGCTCACAACAAAAGAAGAGTTCCTACAGCAATTTGACAACCAAATGCAGACCATAGTTCTTGTAGCCTCTGCAAGGGGCCTTCTTTGCACACTTTCTATAGCCTCTATAGGGGGCCTTCTTGGCACAGTTCTTGTGGCCTCTGCAGGGGGCCTTCTTGGTCCTAAGTCTTAAAATTCCTTTTTCATGTATTCATAATAAACATTTCCATATTTTATGGAAATACCATTCTCCACTAATAATCTTCTCATCCACCTCATCTCATTTCATTTCTATTTTCATCACATCATCCACTTAACGTCACCTCATCTCATATCATGAATAACTAATCATTTGATCATAGCATTAATTAGCATGACTGCAGGTATGTATAGTATTTATTTTTCTTTAATTATAAATTTATACTTTCATTGTGATTATTACCTGATATTATTCACATAATCTGCATTCCCTTCCCTCTGTCATTTTTTGCATGTGTGGGCATGTGTCATCTTAAGTTGGGGGCGGGGGTGTTTTATGGTTTTATTTATGACTACGTAATTATGTGTCCTTGTCCATGATGTGTTTTAATTTTCTTGACATCATCATTGAATGAGTTAGTACTGATGTGAAAGCTTGTAGTACGAAAGAATATACCTTTCTTGCCACCATAGTTGATGAAAGGTACTAAAGAATAAATAAAAGGTTATGGGGCATGAATTTTCAATCTCGAAAGATATTTCAGCCTCTCATTTTGCTATGATGATATTCATTTTGTTCTGGTGATTGTTTTTTAATGTCAAGTTAGCCATGGGAGGTACCCCTATCCATCATGAGCCTATGATTCATGATGCTTTGTTGCAGGACAACCAATGTGAACACTATTTCTAGACCTATGGGTGGATCGATTATATTTTGAAATTGATAGATTTTAATGAGGAGATTGCACAAGAATTTATGCACACATTTAATGAAGGGGATGATTATGTCAAAGGGTTACGAGTCATAGCCACAAAGCAGAGATTAGCCAAAGTCACTGAGTTGCCACGAGATGGAGAGCTATTTCATGAGGCAAAACATGCAAGAAGTGAAAGGGTAGAGTTTACTCATCTAGCTGATGAACCTCTAAGCATGGACAAGCAAGGAACTAAGCGGATATCTCTTCCAAGAGAATAGCCACAGGTTGCATTTTATGTAATGAAGTATTTAACATGTGATGGTAAGTACTCCAATCTACATTCTATCCATTTCAAATTATTGAGTCATATAAGGCATGGCTGAAGGATGAATATTCCAAATGTCTTGTATCATCTTATCTCTATTAGTGTAAAGGAAACACAGAAGGGTAGTACCCATTCTCTAAGTCATCATGAATTAATCAAATTATTGGTAGAATGATCTCTTAGAGATGTCTCACAAATGTCATGGGGAGAGTTTGAGGATATCATGCAATTTGGGGAAGAAATTGCAGTTCAAGAAGAAAATATCAGAGAACCCTCATCTCCTAGGGTTTCTGTGGTAGCCAAACCTCCTATTGCCAAAGAAGCTTTGCCTGGTGTAGAAGGAACAATAGTTGAGCCAAGTGTTGAGCAGCCCTCTACTAAAACTCAAAGTGGGACTGCACTTTCTACAAGGAAAGGTAAAGAAAAAGAAAAAGATGATGCAAGGGAAGAAACCATGGAACGACCTCAAGAAGCACAGGTTCCTCCTGTAGCTAAAAAGAAAAAAATGAAGGGGAATTTTCCTGTAGCATAACCTCCTATAGCCACACAAGAATTGTCGTTAAGAAGAAGTCATCGAGTTAAGCAAAGAACTTAGGCAATAGGAAATGTGAGTGAGGTTATTTTTGTGGAAACATCAGAATTAGGGCACGGAAGTCAGAAAGAGGGTAAGTTGCAGAATGGACATGAAGCCAAAGGACTATCAAATTTAGCCCAAATAGTAGAGCAGTTTGAAGAAATAGGTGATAAGATCTTGAGCCCTCGAGTAACTACTCACAAGATTCCTTCATGTGTCACTAGCTTATCTGTTGCACTCACATTTTATAGACAGTGGGAAATAGAAAAGGCTAGGCTATAGGGGATAATTAACAAGCAACAAAAGGAAATTGAAAAGAGGGACAACTAAATTTTTGAGTTACAAACCAAAGTAGATACTATAGTAAACATGGTTCCCGAGTTAATGCAGTGCAGGGCTCTGTCGAGAGTTTATGCTTTATATCTGAAGGAACAGTATCTATGTTTTAAACTTAACTACATTGTTAGGGATCTTAGCCCTTCTTTGAAGACTTCACGAGAGTTTTATAGTGTTTACCAAATCTCTCCTACAACCGTTAAGAATTTTCTATGTGAGTTTTATCTATATAATTATGTTGTCTCTTCTGACAATGAATGGAATCCCTTGTTGTATATTGGTGGTATTCAGTTAAAAGCATTGATGTCCTGGATACAGAATGAAATTAGTATGGGAGTAAAATCTAGAATGTATAGGAACTTGGAGCTTGATTGTCCACTGCCACTCAGAGCTACTATGACTTGAAAAATTTGTTGACTAGACTTGATGTTAGAAGCCAGGTTTTACCATTGAGAGAGGAAGTATTTTAGGAGTATGAAAATTTGGTTGGAACTGAGAATCAAGTTGCAGTTGAATGTTTGGCTCAATGTTGGAGCAGCCTTCCAGAGGACCTAAACTAGGGTGAACCCCATTCATTACCGAATTATCATGCAGCCATAGAAAGAGCTCCCAAGTATATTCGCTTAGGCAGGACAAAAGGCAATAATTGGTTACCTTTGATATTTCAACCACCTATCCTTATGTGGCCATTGATGGAATGAAGAGATATAGATAAACCATATGATGAGGCCATGGAGGTAGCTAGGTGGGCTAGGCTGGAGAAGATGAATGGATTTTATTGGAACTTGGCTACAGAAGGTGTGGGACAAGGTACCATAGGTGATTTTTGAGTCAGTGCCAGGGTAAGGAATTTTCCTCCTGTTGGAGGACCGGCAAGACATTAAGTTCGGGGGAAAATGATGAGCTAAAATAATAGCTCTTTTATTTCTATGACTGATAAGTTTTTCCTATGTTTTAAGTTGCATATTGGGACAATGTTTAAGTCATGTGGTGTATCAGACCTTTGATTATGTGCATTTTGAATGATAGCCAAACCCTTTGAACCCTGTATTGTTCTGACTTAATATTCCTATAGCTATGTAGATTATTATGGTAATATCATGCATGGATGTATAAATGTTGTGATTAATAAATGGATATATATATATATATATATATATATATATTATATATATATATGCTTCTATGTTCTAACCTTTAATGCAGGAGTACATAAGTTGTTGCAGAAGCAGTTGTGTTAAGCCAGATGGAGAATCACGTTGTGCAAATAGTTGGAGACATTTCAGGGTAGTTGAGCATTTAAAACATTAAAGAAGATGGTTTTTGATTGAATCGGCAAAGAAATAGCGAGGTGATACCAGACTCATTTATGGTTGTCTCTAGTAGGCATAAATCTAGTAACCACCGCCATGCTATATTCTTGGTTGCGGTTTAGTAAAGTCTCACATTTTCTGTGAATTAACTTCTTCTCATTGTTGTAATAAATGTTTCCACCTAATTTCATGGGCATGATCTAAGTAGTTGAAATTTTGTTATAAATTTCTTATAAATAAAGACCTGCACCTCTTCATAGAGGTTAGATAACATTTTTCCAGAATTAGAAGCATTTCTCTTATCTCATGCATTGTATCAACTTTTGGAAATAATGAATAAAAGCTATGTTATTCTGAGTATATAGAATCATCTTTGAAGTCTGGATACACTCATCTAAGGGGGCCCACTTGGTGAATATTCTTGTGTGAATGTTAGAATAAGTTTCCTTTTTGCTACAGTACATGTTCTAGCAACTGACTGTTCCTGCAGCCACTAGAACTAGATACTGTGACTGTTCCTGTAGCCAAACCAGACAGGGTAATTCATGTTTGTCAGCTTTGAAGTTAGTTAACTGTTATTTAGTTAGAATCTTTTGTTAATGTTAAGATTTCCTATAGCCATTCAGTTGTCATATTTTTTCTTGTTTATTTTAGATAGACTTAGTTGTTGCAGTACTACAAAATGACTTTCACCAGAACTTAGTGCAAATACAATGCAAAACCTTTTCAAGTAATATATCCCTAGGTTGACAAGTAAATGAACCTCGTTCATGGAAATGATAGCTACTCAGAATGGATGACCAATCTTTGAGTTAAGACTTTAACTCTACTTATTGTTCTTATTGGCTAGGCAAACATCTTTGACAGAGAGGATGATTGTTGTTGCTTCTCTCCAAGCACAAGCTAGTCAAGAGTTAGCACCAACAAAATCTAAAGAAAAGAGACTCATTGAAAAATTGGTTAAATTTTTGGAACAGGTGGTACCAGAACTGCAACTTGATGCAAACACTAGTTCATACGGTAAGCTTCAGAACTTAATAGATCATATATCCACCCGGTTTGATTCTTTGACCAAGACATCAGCCCCAGCAAGCTATGGAGAAATTTAAAAATGTTGAAGTTCAAACATTTTTGCAAATGACTAGTAATGATAAGGCCCAGCTAGATAAGGAGTTAAAACTAATTGATGAGGCCTTAGCGAAAGGCAGTAAAATTTATGTCTTGTCTAATTTTGACCAATTTTACTACTGGGATAGACAAGCAGATAGATAATTATAGAGGACAATTAGCTCATATTTCTCAGGCTTATGATCCTACAGCTAACTTAACTGGTAGTATTGAAGGAAAATTTTTGAATATCATTATGCAGATTAGGAATTTTGAGAAGGAGAAGGAGAGGATGATCAAGCGAACAGGTGAACTCTGGAACCTAATTGGTCCCTAGTTGGACACCTTAGTGTATCATAAGATGGACTTGTTAGAAAGTTCAAATAACCAGAAGACAACTGAGAGGGAGGTGAATCAATTGTCACCAAAATTACCAGAACCTTAAACAATTAAAACTTTAATATCAAAACCCAAAAGATCATACTGGAATGCATAAACCAAATATCAAAATATCAGATAAACCAATTAAGCATAAGCATTAATCAAAAAATAAATACCATCCACATGACACCAAGATTTATACATGGAAAAATTGATAAAGGGAAAAACCATGGTGGGAAGCCTACCCACAGTCAGATAATACTTCTGCAGTAAGTATGTTAATTATAATTGAGGGGCCCACACTTCTAGGAAGGCCAACAGCCTAGAGCACATTGCTCATCACAAAAGGAGTCTCACTGACTACATAGAAATCTAGACTATAATCTAGACTACAATCCAAAGAAATGAATGAACTGCAAAGATAGCATCTCCTATGCTTGAGTACAGTTCTGGTTAATCTTAATACTAAAGCACTAAATCCTCTTACATAAACCCAACTCGATCACCAATGATCAGCTAAATCCTCTGCCTAGATGATTACTACATTATTCACTCCTTACATATCAATATCCCATTCCATGATGATCTACAATGAGATCTTACATCATATATATACAAACCCTCGACCATAAACAATCAGGTCAGCCACTAGACAATAAAACAATTACATAATTACAAAACATGTCCGCTTAAGACCAAACAAATAATATCTAACCCATAAGACATCCTGAAAAGACATCGAGAGGTCTAATCCACACGTTACATTAAGTCGGTCCATAAACTAGATACACTGGGACCCATTTTAGGTCCACACACTAAAGCAATTATCTCAATTTGTCAAGTCTTAAACATGATCACCATCAACATCCTAAATCTCCACCAAAATCCACACAACACCACTTATGCAATTCATCAAAAATCTTCATCAAAGCTCTGTCTATGAAACCCTTGCTGGAACAACAAACTAAGCTTGCCAGCATACAAGGTAGCATCTGATCACCAGAACAAAACCAACTAACTGAACATGAACATGAGTAGCATGAATAAGCCAATTCCATAACCCAAACATACAAGATCATACCAGATCCAATCCAACCAGAAACCAAACAACCTACCGGGACTAGAAAGGTGTCGGTAAAGCATCCAAAATAGCTAGTGTTGACATCAATGATAAAACATCAATGCAACACATAATCAATTCCTCCAAGTGGCCAACAATCTCCCCCTTTGGCATTGATGGCAACACTAGATGTGAAAAACATCCAAGTGCCAAGAAATGCCAAAATAAGTCTCCTCAAATGGAAGACAACCAACAATCTCCCATACCAAGATATAGAAATAAAATTTTGAAACAAAGACCAAACTCCCCCTGTGAATGATATCCCTGTAAAGCTCTATTTTTCACATATATCTCTCCCCCTTTGACATCAATGCCATAAATCTGACAAATATATCAAAGAAAAAACCAAAAACCACTAAAACACAAGGCTAACTACTCCCCCTGAGCAGTAGCATCCCCATATCAATGTCGGAATGAATAATATCTCTGATAATACACATCAAACTGATGTCAAATAGCATCAATCATTTCTCTATTGAAGGGGCAGAAACCCCTAATTTGTCTCTCAAGTACTCAAATGATTCTTTAGGAAAAGGTTTAGTGAAAATATCTGCAATATGTTCTTTAGTGTTCCCATAAACAAGTATAACTATCGGTCTAGTGCAATGCACTTTAATGTCCTTTAGCATTTGCTTCATCCATAGAACTTGTGCATAGTTAGTAGCAGCAACAACATACTCAGCTTCAGCAATAGATAAAGAATTACATGATTATTTCTTATTGATCCATGAAACCAACTTCTTTCCAAGAAAGAAAGCTCCACTGGAAGTACTTTTCTGGTCATCAACATCGCCAGCCCAATCTACATCTGTATATGCACATAAAGTAAAGTCAACATCCTTACGATACCACAAACCATATTCAGATGTACCTTGCAACTATATAAAAATTATTTTATCGTACTCTAATGATTCTCTCTAGGATCACTATGAAATCTAGATGCAATACAAACAACATTCATTATGTGAGGCCTAGTCTGAGTCAAATATAGCAGACCTCCAATCATAGATTTGTATCTTGTAGGATTTACCGGTGCAGAAACATCTTTCCTTCATAATTTATCACTTGTAACCATAGGAGTACTTACCGATTTAGAATCTACCATACCAAATTTCTTCAATAATTCCCTAGCATACTTAGTTTGACAGATGAAAATACCTTTATCAGTCTGAGTAATCTACAAACCTAAGAAAAATTTCATTTTTCCAATCATAGACATTTCAAATTCTTACTCCATATTCTTAGAAAATTCCATGCACAACTTATCTTCACCTCCAAAAATGATTTCATCAACAAAAACTTCAATAATCAATATATCATCATCAGTGACTTTATAATATAGATTATTGTCAGCATTACCTTTAGTGAAACTAAGCTTCAAAAGATATTTATCTAACCTTGTATACCAAGCTCTAGGTGCCTGTTTCAATCCATATAAAGCTTTCCTTAACCTACAAACCATGTTTGTATCATCTGAAAGTGAAAAACAATCAAGTTTCTCAATATAAACTTCCTCATCAAGATCTCCATTCAAAAATGCACACTTGACATCCATCTGATAAACCTTGTAGTTTTTATGTACAGCATAGGCAAGAAATAATCTTACAGCTTCAATCCTAGCTACAGGTGCAAAAGTTCCACCATAATCAATTCCTTCCTTCTGAGAATATCCTTTACAAACCAATCTAGCTTTATTCCTTACAACTTGACCATCTTCATTCATTTTATTCCTAAAAACCCATTTAGTTCCAATAACATTCTTATTTTTAGGTCGGGGAACTAAAGTCCATGTGTTATTTTTCTCAATCTGATCTAATTCTTCTTCCATAGCTTTCATCCAACATTCATCTTTACATGCTTCAATTACTGATACTGGTTCAACATGAGAAATTAAACATACCTCATTAGATGCCAATCTCCTTCTTGTCATTACTCCATTGTTCTTATCCCCAATGATCTGTTCTTCTAAATGATTCAATCTCACATACCTAGGAGTCTTCTAACTCTTTGTTCCTCTTCTTGATTATTTAGTTACTATTGAATTTTCTGATATTGTTAGAGTAACTGGTTCAACATTCTATTTTGGTAAAGGTGCTACCGGTTCAGATATAACATTTCCACTATCGGTTCTTGCTAATAAAGTCTGCTTTGACTTCTATTCAGCTCATCCACCTTGACATTAGCACTCTCCACAATTCTCTGCAATCTCTTGTTATAACATCTATATGTTTTTCTTTCATTAGAATAACAAAGAAAAATTCCTTCATCACATCTAGGATCAAATTTGCTAATGATATCATCTCTCCTGATATAACATTTACTACCAAAGATTCTGAAATACTTAACTGTAGGTGTATTTCCAAACCATAATTCATAAGGTGTCTTATCGGATTCTCCTTTGATATGTACTTTGTTGAATGTATAAATTGTTGTGCTCACTGCTTCTCTCTAGTAGATATGAGGTAGACTAGCTTCCATCATCATTGTTCTAGTAGCATCCAAGATAGTTATGTTCTTCCTTTCCACAACTCCATTCTGTTGAGGTGTCCGAGGAGCAGAAAATTATCTCCTTATACCATGCTTCTCACAAAAGTTATTAAACTCATCGGATGTGAATTCTCCACCATGATCTAACCTTAAACATTTAATCTTCAATCTTGTCTCTGTCTCAACTTTAGCTTTAAATATTTTAAACTTTTCAAAAGCCTTGGATTTCTCCCTTAGAAAAGTAACCCACATCATTTTAGAATAATCATCAATGATTAGTATAAAATATCTATCACCTTGAAAACTTTTAACTCTAGCAGGGCCATACAGATCAGTATTAATAAGATCAAGAATATCATTAGATTTATCTTGTATACTCTTAAAAGAGGTTCTAACCTATTTTCCCATTTGACATTCTTTACATACCGGATTATAGGGCTTCATAATCTTAGGTATATCTCTAACTGCCTTAGTTGAACTAATTTTTACAATGCAATCAAAACTCACATGACATAACCTTTTATGCCATAGCCAACTCTCATCAATTTGTACAATCAAACAGGTCTTCTCACCAAAATTCAAATGAAATATATTACCTTTTGTCTGTGTACCGGTTGCAATCTCCAAGCTAGATCTATTAATGATTTTTCATTTTCCATCCTTGAACTGTAATTGAAATCCCTTATCTACCAATTGTCCTACACTCAAAAGATTATGCCTTAAACCTTCAACATAATAAACATTATCAGTATTGTGCTTACCATCAAATGATATAGTTCCTTTTCCCTTGATCATACATTCTTTGTCATCTCCAAATCTAACTAGACCACAATCAAATTCTTGCAAAGATAGAAACTTCCCTTTATCTCCAATCATATGATGTGAACATCCACTGTCAATTACCCATTCAGCCTTATCTTCAATTTTAGCAGCAAGTGCCTTCTCTTTAGGTACATTCTCTTCCAGTGATGGAACATCTTCCTTGATAGCCAATAACACCCATTCCTTTCCATTGTTGGAACCACTAGTAGAGTCTTATGTCGATTCATCATCAAAATAAGTCACACCTTCCTCATCTGCTATGTAGCATGATTTATCTTTATTTTTCCTGTACTTATTATACTTGTTCTGATATCCAAGGTTAGGCTTAAAAGATCTTCTAGCTCTCTCTTCAAATCTTGAATTCCTTTTAGGACATCTAGATGCAAAATGACCAATATTATTACATGCAAAACATTTAAAACGTTATTTTCCTTCATACTTACTTCCTACCGGTCCTTCAGGTACTCTTCTAGAAAATAGGGCTTCAAGCTACTCAAATTCTTCATCTTCTCTCTTCATATCATCCAATTCCTTTGCATATAAATCTTTCCAATCTTTCTTGTCAGTTGATGATGCAAATGCATGAAAATTAGGTTCAAACTTCATAGCTCAGGAGGGTCCAAATTCTTCAAGCTCAAAAGCAGATAATTTCCCAACCAAGGTATCTTTATTGATAGAAGTATTAGCCATTGTTCTCAATTCATTAATTGCAATAGCCTTCATCTTGTAAGCTGGTGGTAAGGCTCTCAGAACTTTAGAAACTATTTCATCTTCACTTAGAGTTCCACCACAACATTGAATTCCCATAACAATCTCATTTACCCTTTCCATTAATGCAGTAATCCTTTCATCTTCTTCCATCTTCACGTTTTCATATCTCACCCAGTAACCATCAAGTTTAGCAATCTTCATAGTAAGGTCACCTTCATTAAGAGTCTCCAACTTGTCCCATATAGCCTTTGCAAATGATTTTTCAGTTAGTCCCATTATTTGCTTATCATAAAGTACACAAAAGAGGGCTTCTCTTGCTCCACAATCATTCTCAAGCTCCTTATCCAAGTTTGTTGGAAGAGGATTTCTAGATGTTTTATTATGAGGTGTAACACCATTCTGTGTGATCTCCCAAATCTCCTTACCAAGACATCTCAGATGAGTCTCCATCCTAATCTTCCATATTGTGTAATTTTTTCCATCAAGACTAGGAATATCTCTCTGAAAGATAGCTCCAAATGAACTAGATGAACTTGAACTGTTAGTCATCATAGGATCTTCCTCAAGTAGTTAAGATTTCTGCAAAGAGGACCAGAGCTCTAATACCAATTGTTAGACAGTTCAAATAACCAGAAGACAATTTAGAGGGGAGGTGAATCAGTTGTCACCAAATTACCTTAACCTTAAACAATTAAAACTTTAATACCAGAACCCAAAAGATCAATACTGGAATACATAAACCAAATACCGAAATAGAAGATAAACCAATTAAGCATAAGCAATAATCAAAGAATAAATACCATCCACATGACACCAAGATTTATATGTGGAAAACCCGGTAAAGGGAAAAACCATGGTGGGAAGCCTACCCACAATCAGATAATACTTCGGTAGTAAGTATGTGAATTACAATTCAGGGGCTTCCACTTGCAGGAAGGCCAACATCCTAGAGCACACTGCTCATCACAAAAGGAGTCTCATAGACTACATAAAAATCTAGATTACAATTTGGAGAAATGAATAAAATGCAAAGATATCATCTCCTATGCCTGAATACAGTTCTAGTTAAGCTCAATACCAGAGGACTAAATCCTCTTACATAAACCCAACTCGATCACCAATGATTGACCAAATCCTCTACCTGAATGATTATTACATTATTCACTCCTTACATATCCATATCACATTCCATGATGATCTACAATGAGATCTTACATCATATATATACAAACCCTCGACCATAAACAATTAGGTCAGCCACTAGATAATAAAACAATTACAAAACATGTCATCCTAAAACCAAAAAAATAATATCCAACCCTTAAGACATCCTAGAAACACATCAAGAGGTCCAATCCACACATTACATTAAGCCGATCCATAACCTAGATACATCGGGACCCATTTTAGGTCCACATGCTAAAGCAATGATCTCAATCCGCCAAGTCCCGAACATAATCACCATCAGCATCTTGAAACTCCACCAGAAGCCTTACCAACACCACTTATGCAATTCATCAAATTTCTTCATCAAAGCTCTATCGATGAAACCCTTGTCAGAACAACAAACCAAGCTTGCCAACATACAGGGTGGCATCTGATCACTAGAACAAAACCAACTGATTCAACATGAACATGAGTAGCATGAATAATCCAATTCCATAGCATACTGGATCATACCAGATCCAATCCAACTAGAAACCAAACAACCTATCAAGACTAGAAAGTTGTTGGTAGAGCATTCAAATCATGTCTCAAGAGACTCCTACTGAGACTGCGGCTATAAAATTTCATGCTTATCTTTTGAATGGTTTTGTTTCAATTTTGGAGAAGTTGCAGGCAGGATGGAACACATATCTTGGGTTCCTTAAGATGGCATATGCATATGTCCTGAAAAATCATGTATAGATTTGATCATTTGATGAATGTGTATATATATAAAAGAAATGTTGATGCACGCCCTATCTTTGGCATTGTTGTCAAAGGGGGAGAGATGAGGTGAAAAATGTACAGGTTGATTGTATGTATGGAGAGTATAGTCCAATGTAATGCATATTTTTGGATTTTTTATCTAAGGGGGAGCCTTAGAATTCTTACATTCTTTCATCTGGTGTATAGGTTTCACAAGTTTCAACACTTAGACATTTTTTCACAGGTGTTTCCATCAATGCCAAAGGGGGAGAATTTTAGAAATTGACACTCATCTGGTGATCTTCGATGCTTGATTTATGGTCTAGGGTTGTCATTCATGGTAACTCTTCTTGCAGACTCGATCTGGTGGTCATGATTCATCTTATCCAAAAGTTGGAGTTAACCAGTAAAATAGGATATCTTGGTGATGTTTTGGTCTGAAATTATTTTCAATGATTGCAGTAATTTTGGTGGTTGATTTTGTGTTCTTGATGAAAGGGAAGATCCTTAGGAAGCATGTCAATACACTCTTTTGGTCTGGTGCTATGTTTTGTTCAAGGTTGAATCCGACTTGGAGATACACGTTACACTTCTTGAAGCCGACTTGGAGCTACACGTTACACTTCTTGAAGCCGACTTCAAGGATATTACTTTTGTGCTAAGATTGAATATATAAGATCAAATTGGCAATTGGTTTTGGTGGTAATACTATTGTGCTAATCTATTTTGGTGTGATTGAGCCCAGTTTCATGTGCGCTTTTTTCTTACAGACAATTAGGTAGCTAACTGAGATGGAATTAGAGTATTCAGTAGAGCAAAGACAGTTAGAGATTTAGTACTTAACCGGAACTCATTCTTGCATTGCTAGATGCTACTTCAGAGTTCATTTCATTGTATTTCCTCATTGTAATCAAATTGTAAGTCAGTGAGACTTCCTTGAAGGTTGTAGCCTTCCAAGCAATTATAATTGAGCAGTGAGCTCTGATACCAATAGTTAGAATCAGGGATCATGGAGGGGGGGGGGGGCATGAATCAGCTATCTACTAGAAGTCAAATCCACAAACATATTCTTTATCTATCAATTAGCAATGCATAATAGAAAAGAATGTAAACATGCAACAAATAACAAAATCCTTCGGTTAATGATGTAAATAAGGAAGAGGATACTTAGGATGTTGCAGAGAAACAAATTTTGGATTCTGTTGAGGTTGATCATGCAAAAGAAAATGATAATCTAGCAGAGGAAGAGGATGGTGCAGCAAGTGGTGACAGCGGTGCATAGGAGGCACCTAAATAACATAAATCCGAACAGGTCGAAGCTGAGAAAAAGGTAGAGGAAAAAGAGGAAGAACTAGATGAAGGAAAGGGTAAGGAAATGGAGACTCTGATCCTTGTGGCAATTGACACAGCTAAAATTCAAAGCCAAGGGAGTTTTTTGCAGTTCAATATCAGTTTTGATAAACCATGTAATCAGATATCTTTGGCAGAGAGGATGATTGTTGATGTTTCTCTCCAAGCACAAGCTAGTCAGGAGTTAGCACAGATAGAATCTGAAGAGAAGAGACTCATTGAAAAATCGATTAAATTTTTAGAACAGGTGGTATTGGAACTTGAAAAATCGGTTAAATTTTTGGAACAAGTGGTATTGAAACTACAACTTGATGCAAACACCAATTCATCCGGTAAGCTTGAGAGCTTAATAGATCATTTATCCACCCAGTTTGATTCTTTGACCAAGGCATCAACTCGGCAAGCCATGGAGAAATTTAAAGATGCTAAAGTTCAAACATTTTTTAAAAATGATTAGTAATTATAAGGCCAAGCTAGATAAGGAGTTAAAACTAATTGATGAGGCCTTAGCGAAAGGCGGTAAAATTTATGTCTTGTCTAATTTTGACCAATTTTACTACTAAGATAGACAAGCAGATAGATAATTGTAGAGGACAGTTGGCTCATATTTCTCAGGCTTATGATCCTATAGCTAACTTAACTGGTAGTATTGAAGGAAAAATTTTGAATATCATGGAGCAGATTAGGAATTTTGAGAAGGAGAAGGAGAGGATGATCGGGCAGACAGGTGAACTGCAAAACTTAATTGGTCCCCGGTTGGACACCTTAGTGTATCATAAGATGGATTGCATTCAAAAAATCACTTAGGAGACTCCTACTGAGATTGCGGCTATATAATTTCATGCTTATGTTTTCAATGGTTTTGTTTCAATTTTGGAGAAGTTGCGGGCAGGATGGAACACATATCTTGGGTTCCTTAAAATGACATTGTTGGCATTATGTTGTCATTGATGTCAACTGGTATAGAATGTTAGTGGTATAGCTTGTCACTGGTAAATATGGGATGTCAAATAGTATGGATTGTTGGGATGTTGATCGGTGAATAGGCATTGGAGACAATTCACATTGTGGCATTTCCAATCGGTGAGTGATGTGTTGGAAGTGTATAGTTGCCAACCGGAAAGCATATGACCAGTAAGAAAGAAAGGTTGAGCAAATGGAGAAAGTGCAGGCAACTGGTAAGTCATTGGATGTCATATAGTAGGACTCCCACCAGATGAAGAGGTTATTACAAGATAAAGATATGACTGACAGAGTTTGGGTTGCTGCAAGTTAGTAAGGTAGACAAAAGGGATGTCTATCAGGTTATGTGCCTGATTGAAGATATGTCTGCTCAATTTTAGTAAAGTCAAGTTTAGTGCATTAGTCCATCCACTTCTACCGGTAAGTAGTAATACTTAGCTTATATCCCAATATGCATAGAATGCATTATAACCCTTCAGGATAAGACAATCAGAGAAGTTAAAGGCAAGTGGTTGAAGACACATACCGGATGACCAAAGTGAAACATCATAAGCCTGTAGCATGTGAAATCAAAGATGTGCATCGGATCAGCAAGGGAAAGTATGATGAGCTATCGAGACAGGAATAAGAAGAGTGAGGATTGATGAGTTTGTCACTTTGACAAACCAGTTGAGAGGAGAACCAGTCAAATAAAGAAGAAGGTAAGTGTTAGAATTTGTGGATATGGATTCACTCTAGGTTGCTGATATCAATAGAGATTCCTACTGATGATTGATGCTTGTGATTACCATGCAACCAGTATGATAGGATGTGTGCATTAGAGACTGTTGACATGTCAATCTCAATTGGTAAGAGAGAAAAGAGGCAAAGTGAAAAGCTCCTATCAGATGGACATGTGTATAGTGACTCACTCTGGATACATGTTGTGGATTGGCAAGTGTGGTGACCGGGAAAATGTGATCCAACCGGTAGAACAGAGAAAAGAATGGAATGAAGTTTGACCGGTTAGTGTATAACCAGCAAGGTAAGATGAACCGATAGGTATAACCTTGTTGTGTTTTGTGGTCGGTGACTATACCTTAACCAACACAATGAGCTGAGGTGGATGCTGACAGAGATGACACGTAGTCTCTAGGTTGCAAACGTACAATAGTAGGTGAAGAGTGTTTTGGCGAGGTTGGTGATGAGTAGGTTAAAATTAATATCGACTATGAAAATCATGGGTTATATGCAGGGGGCGTGCAGCTCAAGACAAATCAAAGGATAGAGATCTGATTCATTGGCATCATGATCGATGCAAAGTGTCTAAGTGCATATCAAATTTGGTGAAGGCAACCGTGAGACTATTTATTATGATTAACAAAAAGAAGGGTCATCTTTGTTAAATATAGCAAACGTGTATTGGAGGGAAGAATAATGGCAGTGTTGCGTGATTTGTTAAAATTTGTCAATCCCAGAGACATGTTCCAATCTGATTCACCTCGTGGTTGGTGAAGGAAACCCTAGTGCACCAAGTTTGAAGTTATGTTTTGGTGGGAAGACTAATGGATAAATAGGCAGGCAAAAGATTGAAATTCATTGATGCTACCAGATGTTGTGGTGTGGGATATTGAAGAATAGAGTGTGAGTGTGTAGTAGAGAGTTAATCAATCTGAGAGTTCATCGAAGAATATTGAAGAGACTAAGTGCTTAAAGAGAGAATTGGTAAGAGGGGTTTGACCGGTGAACTGTCATAGAGTTGACAGTCAAGTGAACTAGTAATGGTAGAACTGGTAAGAAAGCATCAGAATGTAAACGAGTATAGAGTGAGGATCAGAGGAAGTCAGGAAATGCAAAGGTAGACTAGTAAGGGGTTAGCAAAAATTAAATTGGCAGAGAAGAGATAGGAAAACAGAGGAGTTAAACTGGCAGTGTCTAAACCGGTAGGGCTGAAGTAGAGAAGCAGTGAAGAGATAAAATTGACAAAGTGAGGATTCTACCAGTAAGTTAGAGGGAGAGTCAAGGGAGATCTAGAAGAGCTGATGCAAACAACATAGAGCATCAGACAAAGATATATGTGAGAGATACAAAGCTTATTTTTAACAACGTTATTACTATTGTGTTGATATATTTCATTGTAATCACTGAGTTGGAGCTCGGTGCAGGGGTTGGTGCCCTAAATCAATAGGGGTTGGTGCCCTAAATTAGGGGTTGGTGCTCCTTGGGTTGGTGCCCTAAATTAGGGGTTGGTGCTTCTTGGGTTGGTACCCTAAAATTGGGGGTTGGTGCTCCTTGGGTCGGTGCCCTAAATATTGTAACAATTGTTTATTGTGAGGCTAGCTTGGAGAAGTAGACTCCATTAGCACATCTCACTAAGGTTTCTCCCATATTGGGTTTTCCTCTTGTATCTGGTATTATGTGATGTGTCATTGTGTCTACTTACATATTTATCTCTTCTCTTATCTCATTGGTATATTTACTTGGTCTTTGATATGTTAACCGATAATCACATTTAGTATTAAAAGGGTTAAGTTTGGAAACCACTGATTCACCACCCTCTAAGTGGCATCTTGTGTTCTACAATTGGTATCAGAGCCTTAGGTTCCTAGTTAGATAAGCTTTCTCCAGCTTGGGTAGATTCTAGTTTTGAGAACACAATGGTTAACTTTGAGTCAATCCCTACTCCTGTGTTTGATGGGTCAAACTATTTTATTTGGAGTTGTAGAATGGAATTCTACCTGTCCTCTTTAGGCTATGATGTTTGGATGTCGGTTGTAAATGGGTTCTCTAGTTCTGCCAGTCCTCCCACCAATCTTGAATCATAAAGAAGATATAGGTGCAATGTTGAAGCAACGAAGGATATACTCTATGGGCTTTTCTATGATGTTTCTTACAGATGCAAATCGGCAAAGAATTTGTGGGATACACTGAAGAATATTTATGGAAATGAACCTAGCACTATTGAACCGGTTTGTGAGAGAAAGAAAAGAAATGGAACACATGAAGATACATATGATACTTGTAGATTTGTCAGCTACTACAGCAATGATGAAGAGGAAACTCATCTCTTCATGGCTCAAGAGACACAAAGTGAGATGCACACATCAGAAAGTGATCATGCGGATCAATCCTACCAGCAAGATGTGTTTGGGACTAATGAAGAAGATGAAAGTGAAGTTGAAGCTGAGGTAGATCTTGAAGGAGAACTAGTGAGTGCACTTGATGAACTGAGTAAAGTGAGAAAAGAATACAAAAAGTATAAGAATGCTGCTATAGGGGAACAAGACCGGTTGAACAAATGTCTTTAAGAAACTGAGGAATGTATCTCACAGTTGACAACTCAACTAGAAGATGCTAAGAAGATCAATGAAGAAACAAAATCAGAGCTAGAGGCCAAGGATAAAGAATATAAGAATCTAGAAGGTGAAATGGAGAATCTCAGGAAAGACCTTGAGAAGTCACAAGATGAGCTCAAGGTGAGGATCTGGTATGATGGTAGCACTAAAGCCTTGGACAAAATTTTGAACAAACAAAAACACTCCAAAGACACTGGAGGATTAGGATTTGATACCGATGAGTGCTCCACAAGCAAGGATGTCTCCAATAAAGACATTTTGTTTGTCTCCTCAAGTGTAGATAACAAGGGATGGACCTTCATAGTCATAAATGCTCCTAGGAAGAAGGTTGACCTAACTACAACAGGTGAAGACATGAGGATGAAGACAAGTGCTGCAAGGAGGAATATTACTGATCCGAAAGGGAAAGGGAAGCTGAGAGAAGATGGCTTCATAAAAAATAAGAACATAAGAAGATAGCCTAAAAGACCTTCAACCAGTAGAAGACCAAGACATATGCCAGTTGTAACTGAGCATCCAAGGATCAGCAATAAGGGAAGAAGGAATGGAGAAAACAAACCAACAAGACCACCTCATGCTTGACAAAATAAATTTGTAAGTTGTAAGCCCTCCTTCTCTAGTTACTGGTTTTTATGCAAGGATTATGGTCACGAGGCAGATGAATGTAAAAAGAGGTCTAGGAATAGAAAAAAAAAATCCTAGGAACAACAATTTATTTTGTCAAAGATGTAATGCATTTGGCCATAGAAGTCATGAGTGTAGAAAGAAGAACTTTCAGTCATGTGGCAACCAGTGTAACAACTATGCTCAATATAGAAGTGGTTATAGAGCATATGAGAATCAAATACCTGCATGGAACAAATGGAGAAATGTTCCTCCAAGAACAAGAAATCTACCGGTTTTGGTAGTTGGTTACAACAGCATGATCAGGAGAGGAAGATCAAATCGGTGTCATGGAAGGTCCTCCAATAATTTGTCTGACAGGAACAGAGTATGCTACTATAGCAATGTTCTTAGTCATACTACAAAATCTTGTAGTTCAAGGGCCAATCAGTAGAAGAAGGTAAGACCTACTCCAAAGACTGCAAATGAGAAAAGGAGTGAGTTCAAGTAGGTATAAAGGAAGAAGGAAGAAAATACAACCATGGGCAGGCACTGTGCATTCAATGCATAGGTGATATCTCCTAAGGCTTAAAGGAGATGCAGAACCTTAGGGGGAGCTACATATTGATCACATCATTCACCCCCTTAGTGGAAATGGATAGATGAAAGGATTGTTTGCTACCAGTATAAGGGAAAAGATGAAATGACACTATGTGTAGTTAGTGCCTTGGCTTCTACATATGTGAGATGGATTATTGTTGCAAGTGTCAATGGATGGATCAAATTGCAAATTCACATCAAAGGCATTTGACTCCAAAAGACAAAGGTTAGAGGAAAGTGTTCTGATAGAAATATTGGGCCAGTATAGGGTCAACTAGTATTGCAAATTGTGTGAGTCAATGTGTTTCGGTAAGAGATGTTGATCCAATATAGTAAACCGGTATGTACAGTATGCTACCAGTATGGATGCTAATTGGTATTGCAAATTATGATCTGTGTAGTGACTCTTGTGGATTGAAGTGAAGAAAATATGTCTGAGGCAACATTGGAAGGTCCTGAGTGACAATGTATTGGTCTGATAGTTGATCTCATGTGCTTGCATCATTATGGGCCAACCAGTTTGATAATTGGCATGATAGTGATGTGGTTTGGCATTGTTGTCATATAAGATCATATCATAAGTTGTGATGGATATCATGGAGTTAAAAAATTATCTCTAGATCATGTATACTCAGCTCGACCAATACAAGGTGCAGATTGGAGCCTAGGTTTCGGACCTGAGATCTATGGTTCAGGGAGAGTTGCCTGTAGCAAGGGAGAAAAAGTACTCAACCAGTTATGAACAGAAAGAAAAAAAAAAGTTCTCAACCCCTATGTCAAAGGGGAAGTTTTGACAAAGAGGGAGAGTTACCTGCACAGGGGGAGAATATACAAGTGATATCAAATTGCTATCAAAAAAATGGTGTCACAATAACTTTATGCATAACAAACGAGAGAAGATGTAGTCTGACTGAAAGGTAAGTGAATTTCACTGACACACTTTTCAACAATTAGTATCAGACTAGTATATACAATTGGTGTCAAATGGTGTCTAAGCCCTCTATCTCAAGTGTTGTTGGATAAGAGGATGAAGAGTATAATGGTCAAAGGGGGAGAAGAAACTCGCAGAAAATTATGTCGGTACCCTTTTCCATTATTGTCAAAGGGGGAGAGAAAATCAGTAGTATATCAGATACTACATATGTTGACATTAATGCCAAAGGGGGAGATTGTTGGCATTGTGTTGTCATTGATGTCAACCGATATAGCATGTTACATGTATAGCTTATCATTGGTAAATATGGGATGACGACTGGTATGGATTGTTGGGATGTTGACCGGTGAATAGATATTGGAGATAGATGGCATTATGGAAATGCCAAATGGTGAGTGATGTGTTGGCAGTGTATGGTTTCCAACCGGCAAGCATGTGACCGGTAAGAAAGCAAGGTTGAGAAAATGGAGAAAGTGCAAACAACTGATAAGCAGTGGGATGTCAAACAGTAGGACTCCCACCGAATGAAGAGGTTATCATAGGATGAAGATATGTCCAATAGAGTTTGGGTTGTTGTAAGTTAGTAAGGTAGACAAAAGAGATGTCTACCGGGTTATGTGCCTGATTGAAGATGTGTCTACTCAATTTCAGTAAAGTCGGGTTTAGTGCATTGGTCCATCCACTTCTACTGGTAAGTGGTAATAATTTTCTTATCTCCCAACATGCATAGAATGCATTATAACCCTCTGAGATAAGACAATCAGAGAAGTTAAAGGCAAGTGGTTGAAGACACATACCGGATGACCAAAGTGAAACATCAAAAGTCTCCAGCATGTGAAATCAAAGATGTGCACCAGATCAGCAAGGGAAAGTATGATGAGCTATCGAGACAAGAAGAGGAAGAGTGGGGATTGATGAGTTTGTCACTTTGACAAACCAATTGAGAGGATAACTTGTCAAATGAAGAAGAAGGTAAGTGTTAGCATTTGTGGACATGGATTCACTCCAGGTTGTTGATATTAAAAAAGATGCCTATTGATGATAGATGTTTGAGATTATCATGCAACCAATATGATAGGAGGTGTGCATTAGACACTATTGAAATGTCAATATCAAGCAGTAAGAGAGCAAAGAGGCAAAGAAAAAATATCCTATTAGATGGACATGTGTATAGTGACTCACTTTGGATACATGTTGTGGATTGGTAAGTGTGGTAACCAGACAAATGTGATCCAACTAGTAGAATAGATAAAAGCATGGCATGAAGATTGACCCGTTAGTGTATAACCGGCAAGGTAAGATGAATCAGTAGGTATACATCGGTTGTGTGTTGTGGTCGGTGACTATACCTGAACTGACATAGTGAGCTAAGGTGGATGCCAATAGAGATGACACGTAGTCTCCAGGTGGAAAACGTACAACAATCGGTGAAGAGTGTTTTGGTGTGGTTGGTGATGAGTAGGTCGACATTAATGTCGACTGTGAAAATCATGGGTTAGATGTAGGGGGTGTGCGGCTCAAGATAGATCAGATGATAGACATCTTATTCATTGGTATCATGATTGATGCAGAGTGTCTAAGTGTGGATCGGATTTGGTGAAGACAACCAAGAGACCATTTATTATGATTGACAAAAGTAGGGTACTGTTTGTTAAATATAGAAAATGTGTACTGGAAGGAAGAAGAATGGCAGTGTTGTGTGATTTGTTGAAAGCTATCAATCCCAGAGACATGATCCAATGGATAAATAGGTAGAAGATTGAAATTCATTGATACTTTCAGATGTTGTGGTGTCAGATATTGAAGAACAGAGTGTGAGTGTGCAGCAGAGAGTTAATCAGTCTTAGAGTTCATCGAAGAACATTTAAGAGACTGAGTGCTTGAAGAGAGAACTGGTAAGAGGGGTTTAACCGGTGAACTATCACATATATGATAGTCAAGTGAACCAGTAGTGGTAGAACCGGTAAGAAAGCATCAAAATGTGAATGAGTGCAAAGTGAGGATCAGAGGAAGTCAGGAAATGCAGAGGCAGACCGGTAAGGGGTCAGAGAAAAGTGAACTGGCAAAGAAGAGGCAGAGAAATAGAGAAGAGTTAAACTAGCAGTGTCTAAACCAATAGGACTGAAGAAAAAAAGCAGTAAAGAGATAAAATTGGCAGAGTGAGAATTCTACTGGTAAGTCAGAGGGAGAGTGAAGGGAGATCCAACAAAGCTGGTGCAAAGAACATAGAGTATCAGATAGAGATATGTGTGAGAGTTAAAAATCTCATTTGTAACAAAGTTATTACTATTGTATTGATATATTTCATTGTAATCACTGAGTTGGAGCTCGATGCAAGGGTTGGTGCTCCTTGAGTTGGTGCCCTAAATCAGTATGGGTTGGTGCCCAAAATCAGGGGTTGTTGCTCCTTGGGTTGCTGCTCCTTGGGTTGGTGCCCTAAAATCAAGGGTTGGTGCTCCTTTGGTTGTTTCCCTAAACATTGTAACAATTGTTTATTATAACGCTGGATCGGAGCAGTAGACTCCAACAACACTTCTCACTGAGGTTTTACCCATATTGGGTTTTCCTTGTATATCTAGTGTTATGTGATGTGTCATTGTGTCTTCTTGCATATTGATCTCTTCCCTTATCTCACCGGTATGTTTACTTGGTCTTTGATATGTTAACCGATACTCACATTTAAGATTAAAAGGGTTAATTTTCAAAACCACTGATTCACCCCCCTCTCAGTGGCATCTTGTGTTCTACGGGCATATGCAGATGTCCTGAAACATGTATAGATTCGAACATCCAGTGAATGTGTATATATGTACAGGCAATGTTGATGCACACCCTATCTTTGGTATTATTGTCAAAGGGGGAGAGATGAGGTGAAAAAAGTATAGGTTGATTGTATGTATGGAGTGTACAATTTAGTGTAATGCAAATTTTTGGATTGTTGGTCTAAGGGGGATCCTTAGAATTCTTTCATTCTTTCATCTGGTGTACAAGATTCACAAGTTTCAACACTTAGACATTTTTTCATGGGTGTTGCTATCAATGCCAAAGGGGGAGATTGTCGGCAATTGAAACTCATCTGGTGATCTTCAATGCTTGATTTATGGTCTAAGGTTGTCATTAATGAAAACTCTTCTTGGAGACTTGATCCAGTGGTTTTGATTCATCTTAACTAAAAGCTGGAGTTAACCGATATGTTGTTAACCAGTAAAACAGGATATCTCAGTGATGTTTTGGTCCGGAATTATTTTTTATGATTGCGGTAATTTTGGTGGTTGATTTCATGTTCTTGATGAATGGGAAGATCCTTAGCAAGTGTGTGAGTACATTCTTTTGGTTTGGTGCTATGTTTTGTTTGAGATTGAAGCCGACTTGGAGATACACATTACACTTCTTGAAGCCAACTTGAAGGAAATTATTTTTGTGCTAAGACCAGATATATAAGATAGAATTGGTGATTGGTTTTGGTGGTGATTGGTTTTGGTGAGATTAAGCACAGTTTCATGTGTGAACTTTGCTTACAGACAATCTGATAGTTGACTGAGATAGAAACAGAGTATTCAGTACAGCGAAGATAGTCAAAGATTTAGTGCTTAATCGACACTCATTCTTACATTTTCAAATGCTACTCGAGAGTTTATTTCATCGTATTTCCTCATTGCAATCAAACTGTAAGTCATTGAGACTTCCCTAGAGGTTTTATCCTTCCAAACAATTATAATTGAGCAATGAGCTCTGATACCAATTGTTAGAATCAAGGATCACTAAGAGGGGGGGTGAATCAGTGATCTACCAGAATTAAAATCCACAAACTTATTATTTATCCACTGATTAGAAATGTGTAACAGAAAAGAACATAAACATGCATCAAATAAGAAAATCCTCTGGTTAATGATGTAAATAAGGAAGAGGATACTCAGGATGTTGCAGAGAAACAAACTTTTTATTTTGTTGAGGTTGAGCCTACTAAAGAAAATGATAAATCAATAGAGGCAGAGGATGGTAAACCAAGTGGTGACACCGGTGCACAGGAGCCACCTAAAGAAGGAAAATTTGGACAAGTCAAACCTGAGAAAAAGGTAGAGGAAAAATAGGAAGAACTGGATAAAGGAAAGGGTAAGACAACAGAGACTCGGATCCTTGTGGCAATTGACATAACTAAAATTCAAAGCCAAGGGAGTTTTCTATAGATCAATATCAATTTTGATAAACCATTTAATCAGATCTCTCCAGTAGAGAGGTTGATTGTTATTGCTGCTCTCCAAGCACAAGCTAGTCAGGAGTTAGCATAGATGGAATCTGAAGAGATGAGACTCATTAAAAAATTGGATAAAGTTTTGGAACAAGTGTTACCGAAACTGCAACTTGATACAAACACTAGTTCATCTGGTAAGGTTCAAAACATAATAGATCATATATCCACCCAGTTTCATTCTTTGACCAAGGCATCAGCCCAGAAAACTATGGAAAAATTTAAAGATACTAAAGTTCAAACATTTTTACAAATGATTAGTAATGATAAGTCTCAGCAAGATAAGGAGTTAAAACTAATTGATGAGGCCTTAGTGGAAGGTAGTAAAGTTTATGTCTTGTCTAATTTTGACCAATTTAACTAGTGAGCTAGACAAGCAGATAGATAATTTTACAGGATAGTTAGCTCATATTTCTCAGGCTTATGATCCTATAGCTAACTTAACTGATAGTATTGAAGGACAAATTTTGAATATCATGGAGCAAATCAGGAATTTTGAGAAGGAGAAGGAGAGGATTGTCAGGTGGACAGGTGAACTCCAAAACCTAATTGGTCCTTGGTTTGACACCTTCGTGTATCATTAGATGGGCTACATTCAAAACATGTCTCAAGAGACTGCTACTAAGATTGCGGCTATATAATTCCATGCTTTTTTTTTAATGGTTTTGTTTCAATTTTGGAGAAGTTGAGGGTAGGATGGAACACATATCTTGGGTTCCTTAAGATGGCATATGCAGATGTCCTAAAATATGTATAGATTTGATCCTCTAGTGAATGTGTATATTGAGCACAGTTTCACATGCGAACTTTACTTACAAACAATCTGGTAGCTGACTGAGACAAAAATAGAGTATTTAGTAGAGCAAAGATAGTCAAAGATTCAGTGCTTAATAGGAACTCATTCTTACATTGTCATATGCTACTTGACAGTTCATTTCATTGTATTTCCTCATTGTAATCAAATTGTAAGTCATTGAGACTTCCCTAAAGGTTGTAGCCTTCCGGACAATTATAATTGAGCAGTGAGCTCTGATACCAATTATTACAATCAGGGATCACTGAGAGGGGGGGTGAATCAGTGATCTACCAAATGTCAAATCCACAAACTTATTCTTTATAGACTGGTTAGAAATGCATAATAGAAAAGAACGTAAACATGCATCAAATAAGAAAATCCTCCGGTTAATTATGTAAATAAGGAAGAGGATACTCAGGATGTTGCAGAGCAACAAATTTTTTATTTTGTTGAGGTTGAGCCTGCTAAAGAAAATGATAAATCAGCAGAGGTAGAGGGTGGTTCACCAAGTGGTGACACCGGTGCACAGGAGGCACCTAAAGAAGGCAAATCCGGAGAGGTCAAACTTGAGAAAAAGGTAGAGGAAAAACAAGAAGAATTGGATAAAGGAAAGGGAAAGGCAACAGAGACTCCGATCCTTGTGGAAATTGGCATAGCTAAAATTCAAAGCCAAGGGAGTTTTCCATACTTCAATATTAGTTTTGATAAACCATTTAATCAGATGTCTCCACTAGAGAGGAAGATTGTTGTTGATGCTCTCCAAGCACAAGCTAGTCAGGAGTTAGCACAGATAGAATCTGAAGAGATGAGACTCCAAAAATTGGTTAAAGTTTTGGAACAAGTGGTACCGGAATTGCAACTTGATACAAACACCAAGTTATCCGGTAAGGTTCAGAACTTAATAGATCATATATCCACCTAGTTTGATTCTTTGACCAAGGCATCAGCCCGACAAGCTATGGAGAAATTTAAAGAAGCTAAAGTTCAAACATTTTTGCAAATGATTAGTAATGATAAGGCCCAACTAGATAAGGAGTTGAAACTAATTGATGAGGCCTTAGCGGAAGGCAGTAAAATTTATGTCTTGTCTAATTTTGACCAATTTATGTCCTGAAACATGTATAGATTTGATCATTTAGTGAATGTGTATATATGTACAGGCAATGTTGATGCACAACCTATCTTTGGCATTGTTGTCAAAGGGGGAGAGATGAGGTAAAAATGTACAGGTTGATTGTATGTATGGAGTGTACAGTTTAGTGTAATACAAATTTTTGGATTGTTGATCTAAGGGGGAGCCTTAGAATTCTTTCATCTGGTGTACATCTTTCGTAAGTTTTAACACTTAGACATTTTTCACAAGTTTTGCCATCAATGCCAAAGTGGGAGATTGTTGGCAATTGAAACTCATCTGGTGATCTTCGATGCTTGATTTATGGTCTAGGGTTGTTGTTAATGGAAACTCTTCTTGGAGACTCAATCCGGTGGTTGTGATTCATCATATCCGGAAGATGGAGTTAACCGGTAGGCAGTTAACCAGTAAAATAGGACATCTCGGTGATGTTTTGGTCTGGAATTATTTTTGATGATTGCGCTAATTTTGGTGGTTGATTTCGTGTTCTTGATGAATTGGAAGATCCTTAGGAAGCGTCTGAATACACTCTTTTTGTCTGGTTCTATGTTTTGTTCAATATTGAAGCCGACTTGGAGATACATGTTACACTTCTTGAAGCTGACTTCAAGGAAATTATTTTGTGCTAAGACCAGATATACAAGATTGAATTGGCGATTGGTTTCGGTGTAATTGACCATAGTTTCACGTGTGAAATTTGCTTACAGATAATCTGGCAGCTAACTGAGACATAAATAGAGTATTCAGCAGAGCGAAGACAATCAAAGATTTAGTGCTTAACCAGAACTCATTCTTACATTGTCAAATGCTACTTGGGAGTTCATTTCATTATATTTCCTCATTGTAATCAAATTCTAATTCATTGAGACTTCCCTGAAGGTTGTAGCCTTCCGGACAATTATAATTGAGCAGTGAGCTCTGATACCAATTGTTAGAATCAAGGATCCCTGAGAGGGGGGGTGAATCAGTGAACTACTGAAAGTCAAATCCACAAACTTATTCTTTATCCATCAGTTAGAAATGCATAACAGAAAATAATGTAAACATACAACAAATAAGAAAATCCTCTGGTTAATGATGTAAATAAGGAAGAGGATACTCAAGATGTTGCAGAGCAACAAATTTTTTATTTTTTTGAGATTGAGCCTGCTAAAGAAAATGATAAATCAATAACGGTAGAGGATGGTGCACCAAGTGGTGACACAGGTGCACAGGAGGCACCTAAAGAAGGCAAATCCGGACAGGTCAAACCTAAGAAAAAGGTAAAGGAAAAATAGGAAGAACCAGATAAAGGAAAGGGTAAGGCAATGGAGACTCCGATTCTTATGGCAATTGACATAGCTAAAATTCAAATCCAATGGAGTTTTTTGTAGTTCAATATCAGTTTTGTTAAACCATTTAATCAAATGTATCCACTAGAGAGGATGATTGTTGTTGCTTCTCTCCAAGCACAAGCTAGTCAGGAGTTGGCACAGACAAAATCTGAAGAGATGAGACTCGTTGAAAAATTGGTTAAAGTTTTGGAACAGGTGGTACCAAAACTGCAACTTGATACAAACACCAGTTCATCCGGTAAGGTTCAGAACTTAATAGATCATATATCCACCCAGTTTGATTCTTTGACCAAGGCATCAACCCGACAAGATATGGATAAATTTAAAGATGCTAAGTTCAAATACTTTTGCAAATGATTAGTAATGATAAGACCCAACTAGATAAGGAGTTAAAACTAATTGATGAGGCCTTACCGAAAGGCGGTAAAATTTATGTCTTGTCTAATTTTGACCAATTTTACTACTGAGATAGACAAGCAAATAGATAATTTTACTGAACAGTTAGCTCAAATTGCTCAGGCTTATGATCCTACAGCTAACTTAACCAGTAGTATTAAAGGACAAATTTTGAATATCATGGAGTAGATTAGGAATTTTGAGAAGGAGAAGGAGAGGATTATCAGGTGGACATGTGAACTCCAGAACCTAATTGGTCCCCGATTGGACACCTCAGTGTATCATAAGATGGACTGCATTCAAAACATGTCTCAAGAGACTGCTACTAAGATTGCGGCTATAGAATTTCATGTTTATTTTTTGAATGGTTTTGTTTCAATTTTGGAGAAGTTGCGGGCAGGATGGAACACATATCTTGGGTTCCTTAAGATGGAATATGCAAATGTCCTGAAACATGTATAGATTTGATCATCTAGTGAATGTGTATATATGTACAGGCAATGTTGATGCACAACCTATCTTTGGCATTGTTCTCAAAGGGGGAGAGATGAGGTGAAAAATGTACAGGCTCATTGTATGTATGGTGTGTGCAGTCTAGTGTAATTCAAATTTTTGGATTGTTGATCAAAGGGGGAGCCTTAGAATTCTTTCATTCTTTCATCCGGTGTACAGGTTTCACAATTTTCAACACTTAGACATTTTATCATAGGTGTTTCCATCAATGCCAAAGGGGGAGATTTTTGGTAATTAACACTCATCTGGTGATCTTCGATGCTTGATTTATCATCTAGGGTTGTCATTGTTGGCAATTCTTCTTGGAGACTCCATCTGGTGGTTGTGATTCATCTTATCCAAAAGTTGAAGTTAACCAATAGGCAATTAACCGGTAAAATAGGGTATCTCGGTGATGTTTTGGTCTGAAATTATTTCCAATGATTGCGCTAATTTTGGTGGTATTTCGTGTTCTTGATGAATATGAAGATCCTAAGGGAGCATGTGAATACTATTTTGGTCCAGTGCTATGTTTTGTTGAAGATTGAAGCCAACTTAGAGCTACATGTTATACTTCTTGAAGCCGACTTGAAGGAAATTATTTTTGTGCTAAGACCAGATATATAAGATTGAATTGGTGATTGGTTTTGGAGGTAATACTATTGTGGTGATCTGTTTTGGTGTGATTGAGCCTAGTTTCACATGCACACTTTTCTTATAGAAAATCTGGTAGCTAACTGAGATAAAAATAGAGTATTTAGCAGAGCGGAGACATTCAGAGATTTAGTTCTTAACCGGAACTCATTCTTGCATTGTTAGATGTTACTTGAGAGTTCATTTCATTATATTTCCTCATTGTAATCAAATTGTAAGTCAGTGAGACTTCCCTGAAGTTTGTAGCCTTCTGAGAAATTATAATTGACGAGTGAGCTCTAGGAAGTGAGCCTTAATGCAAGTGCATTCCCCATCTATGTATTATTTATGTACTCCTAGCCATAGTATATGAATATTGTGGGTTTCAGCCCTACCGTGGTTTTTCCCTTTCCGTTTTTCCACGTAAAAATTCTGGTGTTGTGGATTTGTGGATTATTTGTTGCATTTTTATGTTATTTTATGTTATGCATTGGTAATCGGTGGATAAAGAAAATTTATGGATTTGACTTCTGATAAATCATTGATTTGCACCCCCTCGCCTCTTAGTGATCCCTGATTCTAACATTGTGTCCAATAGTTTAGGAGAGATCCAAAAAATTTAGAAGTTCATCATCATACCTTTATGAGGGTGATGAGACACTTCATGTGCAAATGGTGTCCAATGGTGTTGGGAACTTGGATAATAGTTGCATGACTATACCAACAATTGAGAGCAACTTAAAGAAGTATTACTGGTCTATGAACTATTTTCAAAGAAAAGTTTATATATAATGTATTGTTTTGTTTTATGTTCTTAGTTTGATGTTGTAGCTTTAAGAGGGGGTGTTGGAATATAATGCTCCAACTGATCAATAAAACAAGAGTGTATAACAATTGAGGTGTTTAATTTAATTTCAAACACCTTTAGTTTGTTGTCCTCTTTTCTCCAGGTAGCTGTCATTATTCAACAGTTAGTTGTCAATCTATTTAACAAAGTTGTAGGGAAGTTATTTGGCTTCACTACTGTATAAATAAGCATTATTTAATCAACAATATTGCACCTAGATCTTCTATAATTTTGTTATGTATCTTTCCTTTTTAATTATCTCTATTTTCTAATTGTTGTGCTTCCTATCATGAGAGATGTTGATAAATGTGTCTAGTGCTTATCTTTGGTTGCATTCTCTCTTAATCTACTTATTGGTCCCTTCATGTTTAACTGTCATGGAGAGTGTTTGGAGATTAAATCTTTCAATTTGCAATTAGGAATGGTTAGAGCCATCGACATATGATTCAAATAGGCTAGGTGTCACCTTCATTCCTTCTGATGAACATGTTGAAGTGGCTATCAGGGCTATTCTTGATATGTAGTGGTCAAAGGAGCATTAACATGCTCTATTTTCAAAGCCAGCTTCATGCTTCTTGAGTAATTGCATGGATATTACTTCAAGATAAAGAGTTGGTTTTGGCATTGGCAGTTGATTTTGTTTAATCCTACCTCTTTTCTCTGGATGCCCTATTTTTTGAATTGCAATTCTTCTCCCTCTTAGATGGTATGGTTCCTATCAAGGGCATTATGAAATTGTATGATCTAGGGGTACACAATTCCTTCATAGTACTATAATCTTCTCTTCAATCAGGCCTTATCAGTAATTTGTTTCAAGACACTATGCTAGAGTTGGAATGACTTGAGCTATGACCAACATGGAGGTTTTGGATAGTGTTTTCGATAAATTCATAGTGTTTCATCTTCTCTTGAATTTCCTCAGTGTTACTTATGTTGTGCCCATCTCCTATGTGGCTCTTGTGAGAGACCTTGGCCCCAATGGTGCTACGCCTTCTCCCAAAATTTATGTTTGGTCCTCAAATTGTGCTCATTTTTGCATAATGGTGGATCTATTTTTGGTCAGCTTCTTGCGGTCTATGGCCCTTTGATTCTAGTGGTAATTATTGTAATCCTTCTCGGTCTTGGTTAGGGACTTCTCTTTCAATTTTGTCTCTCAACACCCAAATTTTGTGGATCTCTCTTGTAATTCATATCAATGTTGGTCAGGGGCTTTTTTTAAATTTAATCTCTTTTCTCCCCAATTTTGAGCTCTTATGGGAATCTCTATTGTAAATCCTTGGCTATTAATATATTATACTAGTGACTCTTGTCACCTTTTGCATTAAAAATACAATAAGAAATATAAACTATAAACCCTTTTCAATTTTAATTTTGAAATATCTTGAATACCCACAAATACTCTAGTAGTTTCTAGAAAATACTAAGGACATAATTTAATAAATACTTGCATGGAAACTCTTGAAAGTTTATTTATAAATAAAATTTGGTTTATTACACAAAAATAATTTGGTACAATCAAAAAATATTGAATATGAACAACATCAAAAAATCTAAAAAAATATTCTAACAAACTACTCTTTAAAACTATGCTCACACAACACTACCAATAGTGATTTGCATCAAATTGAAAGGAGAATCCTTCAACACTTATGTTTGCCTCGCTAATAGGAACAATAACTAGAACTAAATTCTCAACCCAAAAATTGGTCATTCATTCTGTTTAGTTATTATCTCCATGACTGAAGTTCATTTACTTGTCAACTTTGGGACGTATTACTTGAAATGGATCTGTACTAATATACACTAAGTTCTTGCGATAGTTATTCCGCACTACTGCAGCAACTAAATCTATTCAAAATAAACAAGAGAAAACATAACAACTAAATGGCTATAGGAAAGCTTAACATTAATAGAAGATTCTAATTAAAGAACTATTAACTAAGTTCAGAGCTGACAAACAGGAATTACTCTGTCTACTTTGGCTGCAAGAAGAGTCACGGGATCTGATTCCAATAGCTACAGGAATAGTCAATTGCTAGAACATCTACTACAGCAAAAGGGAAATTGATTATAACAAACGCACAAGAATACTCACCAAGTGGGCCCCCTTGGATAAGTGTATCCAGACTTCAAAGATAATTTTATATACTCAGAATAACATCACTTTTATTCATTGTTTTCAAAAGTTGATACAACACATGCAATGAAAGAAATGCTTCAAGATCTAAAAATGCTATCTAATTCTATCTCTAACCCTTGTCTAACCTCTGAGAAGAGGTGCAGGATTTTATTTTTTTAGAAAACTATAACAACTTCCTACTATCTAGATCACACCAATGAAATGAGGCAGAAAAAATTTATGACCGCAACAGAAGAAGTTAATCCACAAAAAATATGGAACTCAGCTAAACTATAGCCAAGAATATAGCATGGCGGTCTTACAAGATTGATGCTTGTTGAAGATAAACATAAATGAATCTGGTAGCGCCTTTCTATTCCTTTGTTGATTCTTATGCAAACCATCCTCTTTGTTGTATTGAATATTTAGCCTCCCTTGAATGTCTCCAACTGCTTTTATGACATGATTCAACATCTGGCTTGACATATCCGCTTCTACAGCATCTCATTTATTCCTGCAATTAAAAGGTAGAACATACAATAACACACACACACACACACACACACACACACACACACACACACACACACACACACACACACACACACACACACACACAGATATATATATATATATATATATATATATATATATTCATTAATCCTCACTTATACATTCACACATGGTATTAACTATGATAATTTGCATGGCAACAGGAATAACAAGTCAAAATGATATAGGATTTAATGGGTTTAGTTATCATCTAGAATGCACATAGTCAAACTTTAATACATCACATGATTCAAATACTTTCCCAATATACAAATTAAAACATGGAAAAAACTTATCAATTATAGGAATAAAAGAGCTAATATATTAGCTCACCATGCCCCCCAACTTAATGTCTTGTTGATCCTCCAGCAAGAGGAAAATTTCTTATCCGGGCACTGACTTGTAAATCGCCTATGGTTCCTTGTCTTGTTCCTCCTGTAGAAAAGTTCTAATAAAACCCCTTCATCTTTTCCATTCTAGTCCATCTAGCTTCCTATGTGGCATCTTCATATAGTTTGTATGTAATCCTGCATCCCACCAATGGCCACATAAGGATAGGTGGCTGAAATATCAAGGGTAGCCAGTTATTACTTTTTTTCCTACCCAAGTGATTTACTTGGGAGCTTTTTGTGTGGCTGCATGATTATTAGGCAATGAATTGGGTTCACCCTACTTTAGGTCTTCTAGGAGATTTTTCTAATGCTGAATAAAATATTCAGCTGCAGCTTTATTTTCATTTTCAACCAAATGTTCATATTCCCCAAATGCTTCCTCTCTCAATGTCAAAACATAGCTTCTAACATCTGGTCTCGTTAACAACTTATGCCAGTCATTGTACATATGCCATGGGTTTTTGGCTTCATCTTTGAGTGGAAATAGGCAATCAAACTCCAAATTTTTGTATGTTCTAGCCTGTGTCCCCATATTGATTTCATTTTGTATCCATGACATCAATTCTTTTAATTGATTGTCACCAATGTATAGTAAGGGATTCCATTCATTGTCAGAAGGCACGACATAATTATACAAATAAAATTCACATAACAAATTCCTAACAGTTGTAGGAGAGTTTTGATAAACATTATAAAATTCCTGAGGAGTATCTAGAGAAGGACTAAGATCCCTAACAATGTGAATTATCTTGAAACATAAATATTGCTCTTTCAAATATAAAGCATAAACTCTCGGAGGAGCCCTTCATTGCATCAATTCAAGAACCATGTTGGCAATTGTGTCTACTTGGTTTGCAATTCCACAATCTGATTGTCCCCCTTTTCAATCTCTTTCTGTTGTTTATCAATAACTCCTTGTAACCTAGCCCTTTCTATCTCCCATTGTCTATAAAATGTAAGTGCAATGGATAAACTAATGAGAGATGAAGGGAGCCTATGAGTTGTTACCTGAGGGTGTGAGATCTCTTCAACTGGTTCTTCAAACTGTTCTACTACATGTGCCAATTTTGGCAGTCTTTCGGCCCCGTGTTCTTCCTGGGGTTGAATCTCTATTTGACTTCCATGCCCTACTTCCGACATTTCAATAGAAATGACTTCAATCACATCCCCTATTGCTTGAGTTCTCTATTACCCCATCAACTACTTCTCAAATGTATTTCCGAAGTGGTTGCAGGAGACATTTTTATAGGAGGTGTTATCGCAGGAGGTGTTGTTGTAGGATAATTTCCCTTTACCTTGCACCTTTTAGCTACAGGAGAAACATGCGTTGCTTGAGGCCGCTCTACGATTTCTTCCTCTGCATCAATTGTTTCTGTTTCTTTCCCTTTCCTTCTAGAAGTTGTCACTCCACTTTGAAAATGAGTGGAGGGTTGCTCAATATTTGATTCAATTACCATTTCCTCTACAACAAGCAAGGCTTCATCAGCAACAGGAGGTTCATTCGCTAGAGAAACCCTAGAAGATGAGGGTTCTCTGATATCTTCCTCTTGAGCAGCAATTTCTTCTACAGGAGGAACATTTTCCTCCCCAAATTACAAGATATCTTCAAACTCTCCACATGCCATCTGTGAGACATCTCTGAGAGAACATTCTACCAACAATTTAACAAGCCATGATGACTAATGAACAATTTCCATCCTTATGTGTTTCCTTTGCACTTATGGAAATAAGATGATACAAGAAATTTGGAACATTCATCCTTTGGTCATGTTGTAGATGACTCAATAATTTAAAATGAACCAAATGCAAATTTGAGTACCTACCATCATAGGTAATATATTTCATCACATAAAATGCAACCTGGGGTCATTATGAGGGAAGAGATGACCGTCTGGTTCCCTACTTGTCCATACTTAGGGGTTTGTCTATCGAGTGAGTAAACTCTGCCCTAGCGCTTCTCGCATCTTTTGACTTAGGAAATAGTTCTCCCTCCTACGGAAACCCAGTGACTTTGGCTATCCATTTTTCTATGGCAATGACCCTTAACCCTTTGACAGAGGCCTCTCCTTCACTGTATGTGCGCATGAATTCATGAGCAATTTCTTCATTGAAATCCATCAATTTTAGAATATAGTCAATCCACCCATACATACGGAAGTAATGTTCACATTGGACATCCTACAGCAAAATGTCATGAATTACTAGTTCATGACAAATAGGAGCTCCACCCATGGCTAACTCAACTTTCAAAATAATTACCACGACAAAATGAAGGACTAAAATAACCTACAGAATTGAAAATTCATGCTTCGAAATACTTTACTTCTTTTTCAGTACCTTTCATCGACTATGGTGACAGGATGAACTACTCACTAGTGCCACAGGATGTCTCATTCAAAAATGATATCAGGCAAATTAAAACACATTACTGACAAGCATAGATAATTATGCAACTTGGAAAATGGAACCTAAAACAAGGACAGATAATTAAGCAACTTGGAAATTGGACCATAAAACACCCCCTCAATTTAAGATGACATGTGTCCACACATGTTAAAAAGGACAGAGGGTAGGGTACGCGGATTATGCAAATCGAAACAAGTAATAATCATAATGAAATAATATATGCATAATTAAGAAGAAAAAAATAATGTACATACCTGCAGTCATACTAATTAATGTTGCATGAAATGATTAGTTATTCAAAATATGATATGAGATGATGTGAAATGAATGATGCGACAGACAGAGATATGAAAAGGGATGAGGTGGATGAAAAAATTATTATCGGAGAATGATATTTCCATAAAGCATGGAAATAGTTATTATGAAGGCACGCATGAAGAATTTAAGACTAGGGACCAAGAAGGCCTCCTGCAGAAGCTGCAGGAGCTATGTCTAGAATGTCCTCTCTTGATGTTGTAGGAACTTCTTCAGATGTTGTAAGAACTATGGCAAGAGGGTTTCTTTCAGATGCTGTAGAAACTTCTTTAGTTACTACAAGAACTGTTGGTTGCATTTGGTTAGCAAATTACTGTAGGAACTATTCTTTGGTTGCTGACTTATGATAAAGGCATAGTCAATGACCATTGACCAGAAGTTTGAATCTGACTAGGTCTATTCTTGTCAACCTAACTGCTCCATTTATAAAAACTTCATCTATTTCATATGGGCCCAACCATCTTGTCTATAGCTTCCCCATAGTATCCTTATATCTGGAATCATATAGCAATGCCCAATCGCTAGATTTAAATTTTGTCTCCTTTATATACTTATCATTCCATTTAGTTCATTGAAGTTGAATAAGCTCTGTATGCTAAACAAACATCTTTCTTAGCTCATCCAAAGCATTCAATTGCATGATGCAGCCTTTTTGTGCTTTTGGGAGAGTCATATTCAACTGCAGAGGTGTCCTAAGAGTTTTATGCTCAAACTAAATGGGCATCATTGTTGTTTTTCCATACACCATTTCAAAAGGTGTAAAACCAATTGTTGTCTTCCATGATGTTTTGTATGCCCAAATGGCTTCAGGAAGTCTATTTGACCAATATTTCTTATGAAGAGCTATTGTCTTGGTAAGAATATCTTCTAAATCCCTATTTGTAACTTCCACTTGACCATTTGCTTGTGGATGGTATGGAGTAGACTTCCTATGTCTAATATTATATTCATTAACTAATACTGCAATTAATGTGGAAGTAAATTGTGGTCCTTAATCTGAAACAATCTCTCTTGGAACTCCATATGTGGTAAATATTTCCTCATAGAGGAATTTAGCTACCTTATTATCTCTTGCATGTATCATGGCTCATGCTTCCACCCATTTTGTAACATAATCAATGCATACTAAAATATAAGATTTCCCATTTCAAGGAGGATCAATTGGTCCAACAAAATCCAATCCCCATTTGTCAAATGGTGCAGCCAATATCTGGGGATATAATGGCATTTCATCAGATCCGGTAGGCCTACCCATTTGCTGGCATCTGTCACATTTCTAGTATATTGTGTTGCATCTTTATACAAAGCTGGCCAATAATATCTTGTGCTAAGGATTTTAAGTGTTGTTCTTCTAGAAACAAAATGTCCTCCACATGGCTCATCATGACATGCATGAAGGATATCATGTGTTTTATCTTCTCATAACTTGGTCAGGTTCAGTATAAAATAAACAATCAGCAATCCATGAGAAAATAAAGCTTTTCTCAACTAGCAGTCTTCTTTCTTTATGAGAAAAATGAGAAGGCATCTTATTAGCAGCTAAATAATTTACAATATAAGCATACTAGGGAGTGTGTGCTTTTATTAGGAACTAATATTCATTTGGGAAAGCATCATCTATGGTTGCGGGATCATCCTACAATTGAAGCCTAGAAAGATAATATGCAATGACATTAGATTTACCAGGTTTATCAATAACTGTAATAGTGAATTCCTACATCAATAGTAACCAACAAGCCAATCTTCCTATAATTGAAGGTTTGTTCATGAGATATCTAATTGATGTATGATCAGTGTGCACATATAATTGATATCCTATGATATAATGCCTAAATTTGTTAAGTGCATATATGACTGCTAATTTCGGTGATAGTATAATTAACCTCAAATCCTGCATGTTTTTGCTGATGAAATAAATTGCATTCTCCAAATTGTTAATCTTCTGCCCCAAAACTGCTCCTATGGCATAGTCTAATGCATCTGTATGAATATGAAAAGGTAATGACCAGTTTAGACCCTTGAGCACTGGTGCTTGAGTCAAAGCATGTTTGAGCTTCAAGAAAGCTTCATGGCATACGGAGGTCCAATTAAACTCCATATCCTTAGTCAAAAGATAATATAAAGGTCTTGCAATTTTACTAAAATCCTTAATAAACCTTCTATAATATCCAGCATGACCAAGGAAACTTCTGACATCCTTTTGCTTTATAGGTGCAGGGAGATTTTGAATGACTTTAATTTTGGCTGGGTCAACCTGTATTCCAGTTATAGAAATATGATGACCAAGAACTATGCCTTTTTGCATCATCATAAAGCATTTTTCACTATTCAATGATAAATTGTAGTCTTCACACCTCTGCAAAACTTTCTTCAGATTCTTCAATGCCTCTTCAAATTTTGAACCATAAGTGGTAAAATCATCCATATATATCTCCATATTGTCTTGGGAAATATCTAAAAATATGCTTATTACTGCTCTTTGAAAAGTAGCTGGAGCATTACACAACCTAAAAGGAAGAATAAAATATGCATATGTCCCCCAAGGGCAAGTAAATGTAGTATTTTCGTGATCCGCAGGAGCAATTTGAATCTAGTTATAGCCACTAAATCCATCCAGGAATGAAAAGTACCACTTCCCTCCCAAGGAATTTAATACCTGATCCACAAATGGTAATGGAAAATGATCCTTTGTAGTTGCTAAGTTCAAAGCTCTATAATCTACACATACCTACCATTTACCTCCTTTCTTTGGAACTATGACTAGAGGTGACACCCACTAACTACCTGATATAGGATAGATAAATCCAGCATTTAATAATTTATGCTGTTTCTCTTTAATTATCTCCCTTAATGCAGGATTAATTATTCTCTATAGTTGCCTAAGTGGTCTACAATCTGATTTGATATAAATACGATGGGTACAAACTGTAGGATCAATTCCATGCATATCTTTGTAATCCCACACAAAAGCATGTTGATGACATTTAAGCAATTCAACCAGTGTTATCCTTTGAGTCTCTGTGAGTTAATTTTTTATATTCAAATATTTATTTGGATCAACTTCCATTTTGACAGTAAGATCAACCTGAGATGCCTCAGAAAGATGAGAAGTGCAGACTTCCTGCGGCAACAGGGTATGCAATATATCAGTGGCTATAGGAAAATCTGATGTTGTAATATTTGATGTTAACTCCTGCGAATGCTGCTCCAAATTAAATTGATTTTCCATTATTTTAGACAGGATCGAATCATCATCATAGAGTCGTATGAATGATTCTCTGTTAATCATCATAAGATGATTGATAGAGTTGACTTCCTCCTCAAATTATTCTCCCATGTTAGGCCAAATAGCTTGTTCTTGATCAAGTTGGGGTTGAGCAAGAGAATACAAAGCCAGAGTTTTAGTAATATTTTCATCAAAAATAGTCATGTCCCCTGACCGGCATCCAATATATGCATCGATTGTAGCAAGCCAAGCTCTCCCTAAAATAACTGGATATGCCCCCAGTGTAGCTTTAGGAGATAGGATCATAAAATCTGTCGAATATTCCCAGGAGTCTAAACTAACGACAACATCCTCAATCATACCATCAGGCCAAACCGTGGAACTATCGGCAAGCTGCAGGACTGTAGGTGTAGGCCTGAGATTGGTTATGTCAAGTTTCTGCATAATATCTCTTGTCATTACATTGATGTTTGCTCCCAAATCTATTAAAGCATTCTTTATCTAAGTGCCATTGATGGCTATTTTCACAATAGGACTACCAGGGTCAGAATATTTAGGAATTGAAAATTTTCTCAACATAATATCAGCCAATTGACCCATTACATGCATTTTTACGGATCCTTTTTCTTTTTTCCAGGTTTCTTTAAACATGCATCTTTAATTACTTTTCCATAAATAGGGACATCCTTAATAGCTTGAAATAATGGAATTTTAACACATATGTTTTAGTTGATCTATGATATCAAAATTTATATCCTCTTCCTGAGGAATCTCTTTAGCTTGCAACCTCTGAGGAAATGGGGGTATTTGCTTATTTTGAGGTATTTGGGTTGTTGGGATAGATATTTCCTTTTCCTTTTGTATCTCAGTTATAACTACAGGGGACAGGTTAGGTAAAGTTGTCCCAGATCTAAGGTGAATATCGCTTATAGAAAGAGAATAAGTTGGGTATTGATTAGGGTCAACTAAATAAACTTGTTGTTGCTACTGAGGCTTTCTATTAGGATTCGACATGGGTTGAGTGGGTAGGTTTAGATGGAATGGTATTTGCAGCAAGAGGAGGCATTATAGCAGGTTATTTTGGCTGCTACTGAGGTTGTTGATAACCAGATGATTGATTTGTCCATGTTTGACCTCCTCTCCATTCAGGGGTAGGTTGCTAATTCCCTTGGAATTGTTGCCATGGTCCCTGAGGTTGATTCCAATTTCCTTGTGGATGCTGCCACTATGGAGTTTGATTGGCAAAATTTTGCCCCTGGCCTTGAGGATTATACCAATTTTGATAATTTCTAAAATTTTGAGCATATGGAGATTGCCATTGATTATTTTGTGCATAGGAATTTCCACTATAACCAGAATAAGAAAGTGGATCAGGAGGCACACCTTGTCTTGGAAAATTTGGCCTCCTTTGAGCAACATAGAAAATTTGTTCATCATCTCCTTTTCCTATCTTGAAATTAGGAACTTCAAGATTTGCAACCATCTTACATCTGCAGTCTCTTTTCTTCTGTCTACAATGTGGGCAAAATTCTGCAAAAATTGTATCAACTTCCTCATGCTTCTTCTTAGCTTGAGGTGTGTCTAACTAAGTAGCCATATTGTTTATTATATCCTCCTTAAAATCCTTAAAAAGGTGGCTAAGCTCCATTAGAGAAACTCCATTACTGGATGTTGATGAAGAAATCCCCGGCTTGAAATGCCTACTCTTCTTAGAAGAAGATCTGGAATACTTCTGACAGATTTGGCCAATGTCATTCCATGTTGATTGTGTTATATCACCACCTCCCATAAGGTCCAAAGCATCCGTGCATTCATCACTGATTCCCCTTAAAAATATTAACTTAAGAGAATCTTTATTTAGAGTATTGTGCTTGTACTTCTTGACACTAGATAGAAATCTCTCTAGATAATCTTCTAGACTCGCATCTTCCTTCTGTGTCATTCTAAAAATATTATTCCCATGGCGGTCAGTCCCTCTACAATAATTTTTATATTTCACAAGAAACAACCATTTCATCTCATCCCATGTAATGATTGTACTACTCCCTAGACTCATAAACCATCTCAAAGCTGATTCTTTTAAATTGGCAGGGATAATTTTGAGTCTATGGGCATCTATAGTGTAATCATAACTCCTACAGAGGACATCCAATTCAAACAAGAAAGTGTCAGGATCCTTTATCACTAATCCATAAAATTTAGGAAGGGAAGAACCTGGAATGTTCTTGAGATTAACATTATGATGCAAATCAGAAATAAGGAGCTCAAATGTTGGGTTCACTGGTGGAGGTGGGTTATTCCCACCAGGAGGTGGATTCCCTTGCATTGCTCTTTGAGGAGGAGTTACTGAACAAAGTTCCTATTCAGGAGGCCCCCCCCAAAGAGGAAATGAAGGTTGTTCTCAAAAAGCTCAAATTCACCGGGTTTAAATTATCTGGGGCTTGGTAAAGTGTAGCAAAAGGATTTATGGTTGGTGCTTCATATGGATTGACTCTTGTATGATTAGGATAGTTAGGAAGGAATCTACCTTAAGCATATCTTCTTCGTCTATGCATGTAGATTCATGAGAATTACTAAAAACAAACTGAGTTATCAAAAACAACTATACTGGAAGCTTGAAAATTCATAATTATAACAAGTTATTGGCTTGACACCATCCCCAGCAATGGCATCAAAAATGTTTGCCTTGCCAATAGGAACAATAACTAGAACTAAAGTCTCAACCCAAATATTGGTCATTCATTCTGTATAGTTATTATCTCCATGACTAAAGTTCATTTACTTGTCAACCCAGGGACGTATTACTTGAAATAGGTCTGCACTATATATGCACTAAGTTCCTACGATAGTTATTCTGCACTACTGTAGCAACTAAATCTATTCGAAATGAACAAGAGAAAACATAACAATTGAATGGATACAAGAAAGCTTAACACTAACAGAAGATTCTAATTAAAGAACTATTAATTAAGTTCACAGCTGACAAATAGGAATTACTATGTCTACTTTGGTTGTAGGAACAGTCATAGGATCTGGTTCTAGTGGTTGCAGGAACAATCAATCGCTAGAACATCTACTGCAGCAAAAGGGAAACTGAATCTAACAAACGCACAAGAATACTCACCAAGTGGGCCCCCTTGGATGAGTGTATCCAGACTTCAAAGATAATTCTATATACTCAGAATAACATCACTTTTATTCATTGTTTTCAAAAGTTGATTCAACACGTGAAATGAAAGAAATACTTCAAGTTCTAAAAAAGCTATCTAATTCTATCTCTAACCTCTAAGAAGAGGTGCGGCATTTTATTTATAAGAAAACTATAATAACTTCCTACTATCTAGATCATGCCAATGAAATGAGGCAGAAAATATTTATGATTGCAACAGAAGAAGTTAATCCACAAAAAACATGGAACTCGGCTAAACCGCAACAAAGAATATAGCATGGAGGTGTTACAAGATTGATGTTTTTGAAGACAAACATAAATGAATATGGCAACACCTTGCTATTCCTTTGTCGATTCTTACACAAACCATCCTCTCTGTTGTTTTGAAAATTTAACCGCCCTTGAATGTCTCCAACTGCTTTTATGATGTGATTCAGCATCTGGCTTGCAATAACCGCTTCTACAGCATCTCATCTATTCTTGCAAGTAAAAGGATAGAACATACAAGAGCACATACATATATACACACACATATATATATATATATATTCATTAATCATAACACTGAATGTATATATATATATATATTCATTAATCATAACACTTATACATTCACACATGATATTAACTTTGATAATCTGCATGGAAACGGGAAGAACAGGTCAAAACAATACAAGAATTAATGGGTTTAGTTATCATCTAGAATGTGTAGACACTTAAAAATAATTATTTTTAATTCCTCACATAATTAATTAATTAATTATGTTAATTCAAATTCTCCTCAATATTAATTAAATATAATTAATATTTTATTTTTTTTTGATAAAAGTGGACAAGCCACTAAAACTTATATTTTATTAATATTTAATTTTGAAAATACAAAATGGGTTCAAAGGGCATACCGGCAGGAAAGAACCCGAAAGAAAACCTCCAGTTGTGGCCCAAAAAAGAAAAAGAGAATTTAAAACCCCATAAACCCAATTACATATCTAATTTTGATCACCCTCCCATTACATAGCTTACCAGGATATACCTGCCATTATCCAAAAAAACCCCATAAACCAATTACATACTTGATATTGAACACCCTCCCATTACATGGTTTTTCAAAGATACATATCAATATCCATATGACCCAAAAAAATTATGAGGAGTAAACTGTAGAGGAGGTATATAGCCACAAGGCTTCCGAACTTGCCAAAAATATATATCAACTGATCAGAACCATAATATCCATAAGGCACGTAGGAATCCACCCGCTATTTCCCACAAATAATAGTTCTTCTTGCCAAAAAATGAAGGAGATAGATGAAAACATAGCCCTGCTCAAGAGCCCACGGACAAAAAACCTTCTACGCTCAAATACAAAAGCCCAAGAACATGATGTCAAGGAATTGAGAACCATGAGCTAGGCCCTTCTAATGGTGGAGAGGAAGGAGGCACCATCTGTATAGGAGAAACCCAGACTAGCGAAGATCTAACATTTGGCATTAATTCTAAAAGAAAATGAATTCCTGCAAATATATTAACCGCTACAGCCAAACAATCTAGTGATACATATCTAAAAGGGCTACCAAATCAAATAATGTATCATCATATAAGTTAGATATCAAACCATTCCTTAAAATTGAAAGGAGTTCCCCATGCCAACCGGAAGATAAAAGATGAGAATGAGAAATAAAACCAACATAATCGAAATCACCAAATTCAAAACGGTAATTAGAGAGTGCATTGTCCAAATCAACAGTAGTGTAGAAATGGGAGTTGAAATATGTATCAAAGATTGCCCTAACCATAGCAAAACCTAGAAGCACATCCATACATACAGTGAGAAATTGAGATGCAATATCAGCAAGGAAACAACCTGAGTTATCCGCAAGCCATCTCTTTCCCAAAACTTTGCAAAAAGCCAGAGAAAAATCCACCGAATGAATTTGAAACAAATGCCCAAGCTTTTCATCATCCAAAACAAAAGAGTCTTGGAAATCATAATGTTTGCGAGGCATTAGAATGTGGTAACCCACTGATTCCATCAAAAAAGATAATGCCAAGCCCAGAGAGCAGAGGAGAATAAAAGGCCACAATGTCATCATATGAAAGTAAACAACCACAAAAGGCCGGCACACTCAAAAACTCGACACACACTAAAAGCAAATGCAAAATAGAAACAATGTCAACACCCTAATAAAAAATGATGACAATATCCATGAGAAGCACAAAGCTAGCCAAGCCAATTAATAAACCAAGATATCCACACGAACAAGATCAATCAAGAGACCTTAAAAATCTACCACATAATGGACATGAAGTAAACAAAACCATGCAATCAACAAGGGAGAAACAATAATGAACATTCAAGGAAAGATTTCACTCGTGCGAAAAACCTCCCCCGTACACCAAAAACCTGCAACCAATACTCTCAATAAAGATGACCTATATGAAAACTGAGATAAAATAAAAATGCAGTCATGACATTGCATTCCTAAAATTAATCGTCCAGCCACCGTACATGAACAAAGTTTTTGCCAATGAGTAAGAATAAAAAACTCTTAAAAGTGGCAACAAAGAATAAAGCATGATAAGAAACAACTTCCACACACCATAAATTCCAACCGGATAGAAGAAAAAAGGTCTGAGCCTTGCCTGTGATTACCCACAAGCATGCAGATATAATGAAGTAATGTCCCAAAGTAAGACACCACCATATTAAACTTTATGTCTGAATGTGACCAACATATAAGGCACAAGGACGTACTTCTGAACTAGAAAGGAATTTGCAAACATTATAACAAGCATCCATAATCCACCATATGTAAACAGACAATAATTTACACATGTGTTGATAAAAAAAACTGGACCAAGAGAAGGATGACGTATAAAATCTCAAGTACATAAGAGAAAAAACCAATGATGAAAATTAATTTCAAGCCCATACAATTAAACCAAATAGAAAGATTGTTACCATATCAATAACAAACTATTAACAAAAACAACCACCTAAAAAAATCCTCTCCAATCCTCAAGAAATACACACATTAACATCTAACCCAAGTACAGAATTGTATAAATACTCCAAATGCATATAGAAATAAAAGACTCCTATCAACACATAAAGAACAGATACATGTTGAACTGAGGAGAGGATAATATGTATATTTCAGTAAGAAATGAAGATAATGAATCAGAGTTTTAAAATGTACTACCACCTAAAAATTACTTCCCCATTCCTTAAGAAATACACACATTAACATCTAACCCAAAACAGAAGTGTAAAAATACACCATATGTAAAATAGAAGTAAAAGCCTCCTATCAACACATGACGCACAGATACAAACTAATCTGAGAAGAGGATAATATATATACTTCAAGATAATAACTCAAAAAAGATGATCTTAATCTTTGGGATGTGGCATATACCCGGGGACGATGTCTTGAGGAATGTCGCCAATTTCTACATTCTTATGAAAAGCAGCCGAGTCAATAGCCAAATTACCCAGGAAATCTGCCAATTTATTTAACTCTCGATAACAATGAGATAATATATAGGTATCAAAAAAGGATAATTTCTCCAAGATGTGATCAATTAGGTACTTCAAATGCCAACAATTACTTTTGTAGTTCAACACACTTTGAATAACAACCATTGAATCCCCCTGGATGGAAAGGCATTTGATCCCAAGGGAAATAGCCATATCAATCCCAAGTGACAGAGCTTGACATTCAGCAAAGTTGTTTGAGTGAAACCCAAGGGCATGACATTGAGCAGTTATTAGGACTGCATTATGATCAAGAATGGCCATACCAGCCCTAGCCAGAGCCGGATTCCCCTTGGAGGCACCATCAAAATGGAGTTTAAAATGACCCGGAGGAGGGGGAACCCAACTGGCCATAATTCTCTTATTTTTAAAAGCCATCTCCTTTGCAATTGACCCATGAGAGGGAATGCTAGACAAAGATTTCCATGTCCTAGTGATCATGCCATCCCAATGGGAAAAAGATGTCAGATGATCTAAATTCTTGTGAATATATGACAAGGCCACCTCCGAGATAGAAGCCTCTATCTTGACTAAGCTATCAGAGAGCGACGTGAATGATTTTTTAAAGATCCTTTTATTTCTCTCTAACCATATGTTCCAAACAATAATCGATGGAGCTATGATCCAAAGAAAGGCATAAAAAGAAGACGAAAACAAAAAATGCCAAGCTTTGAAGTGAGAGAGGAGGTCCCCACTAGTGGCAAAAGACAAACCTAACTTTTCGAAAAACCAATTCCAACATCCAAGAGAAAAATCACAATGAAGGAAAAGATGGGATGACGATTCCAATTTCTGATTACAGAGAACGCAAGGGAAAACAACAGGTAAACCCATCCTATCCAGTCTCATCTCGGTAAGAACCCTATCTTGAACAGCAAGCCAAGCAAATGCTCCAGCCTTCGGCAAACATGCAGGGTGCCAGAATAATTTGTAAGGCCAAGAAGAGAGATCCTTGGCCGGCATAAGGGAATTGTATCCATCTTTCACTGAGTAATTTCCAGATGAATTCTTAGTCCAAATCAGCTCATCATCAAGCTTAGATAGAATGATAATTCTATTTCTAAGAATAGAATAAAAATCTGCTTTAAGACTAGGGCTAACAGGAAGAAACTCAATCGATTTCCATTGAGCTATCACCATATGTCCATCATGAACTAGAGTAAAATAGTCTGATAAATAAACCCCCCATTTATCCAGAAGTATAGATTTCAAGGGGGACCAATCCCTAATAGATTCCATAGGGCAATGACCATTCCAAGTATCATCCCAAAATCTAACTTTCGAACCATTATCCACAACCTAGGAAAGATGCGGCATCAAGACACTTCTACATTTTCCCATGAAATTCCAAATAGCCAACCCCTTAGGCAGAGTTAAGGCCCGAAAAATGGACTCCCTAGATCCATTAGAAAGACACTTAGCGAACATGATTCTGGCCCAAAGGAGGCTGGATTTCCATAAAATTTCCACACTAATTTGGCCCCCAGGGCCAAATTTTGATTTTCCAAGCTACGAATTCCAAACCCCCAAAGTTCTTTAGGAAGACAAACCTTATCCCAAGCTAACAAGGGGATCCTAGATTTCCCATCCCTATTGTTATTCCAAAGAAAAGACCTCAGAGTATCCTTTAAACTAACAGTAACACCCTTTGGAGCTTTGAGAATTGACATTAAGTAAGTAGGCACCACATTCAAAACTGACTTAACCAACACAATTTTCCCCGCCATGTTCAGCCATTTGTGGTTCCAAGCCAAGATTTTCTTAGACACCCTTGAAACTATTTTATCCCAAAAACTAACCTTAACCTTATTAGCAAAAAAAGGAACACCTAGATAAGTGCAAGGAAGATCCCCAAGTTGGAAACCCCAAAACTTTTGAAGCTTATCCTGGAGCAGGGAGTGAGTATTTAAGAAAAAAATCTTAGATTTTTCCTTGTTGACCTTCTGACCCAATAAAGCTACATAACTCTTAATCACTTGATCAATAACTCGAGCCTCCTTCAAGGTTGCACAACCAAATAAGAGGCTGTCATCAGCAAAAAGGCAATGGGAGATCCTCTTATCAAAATCCTGAATTTTGATACCCTTCCATGAACCACTTTCACGCGTTGAGCCAATTTCCCAACTCAGAGCTTCAGCTAGTAAGATAAATAAAAAAGGTTAGAGTGGGTCCCCTTGCCTTAATCCTCTGGAAGAATGGAAGAAACCACAAGGGGACCCATTGATAAGAACCGAGAATCTTGTTGAGGAAATGCAAACCATAATCCATTTTATCCAAGCCATGGAGAAGCCCAACCTTGACAGAACAATTTTTAAAGCATTCCATTCAACCCTATCATAGGCTTTCATCATGTCTAACTTAAGAATCATTGCAAGGTATTTTTGGGCAGAGATCGAATGTAAGACCTCATGAGCAACTATAGCCCCTTCAGGAGTTTCCCTTTGAGGAACAAATCCTCCTTGCTCAAGGGAAATTATTCTTGGTAAAATCTTAGCCAACTTCATAGCAATTACTTTCGAGAATATCTTATAAATAGTGTTACATAAAGCTATAGGATGAAAATCTGCGAAGGTTTTAGGGTCATCCTTTTTCCGTAAAATGACAATTAAGGTAGTGTTCATTTCTTTAAGGATAGACCTATTTCTCCTAGCTTCCTCTAAAGCCAAAAGGACATCTTGACCCACAAACTCCCAACATTTTTGGAAAAACAAAGGAGTAAAACCATCAGGCCCGGGAGCCTTATCTGGATTCATTGCAAAAATAGCCCCCCGAACCTCTTCTATTGAGAAAGGAGACATTAACATTCTATTATCCTCGGGAGAGACAAGAGAGGGAATAAGAGATGAGATATTGTTAGAAACATCAATATTCTCAAAAGAAAGAAGATTCTTAAAAAACTTAACTGCTTCCTTGGAGATATCCCCATCCTCAGAAAGAATATTCCCCCTGACAATCCTAAATACAAGAGATCCTACTCCTGACCCTTTTCATTTTAGTATTAGCATGGAAAAATTTTGTATTCTTATCACCATCAGCTAGCCATAACTCCCGAGATTTTTGTCTCCAATAAACCTCCTCTCTAGCCAACATTTCTTCTAATTCACTCCTAAGAGACCTGAGTTCATCTAGTACCTTAGATCTCGAACCATGCTGCAAGACGTGCCTATTGAGGACCTCTAACATATCTAAAACCCTTTGTTTTTCTTCAAAAATATTCTTGAAATGAAGGGAGTTCCATCCCCTAATTATTTTTTTTAAGAAAGTAATCTTTTTGACCAACTAGAACATTCTAGAACCCCTAAAGAATGGAGCCTCTCCCCACCATTGTCTCAGGAGGGGAAGAAAAGAGGGATCCCTAAACCACATTGGCTCAAGCTTAAAAGGAAGCTTGTGGCCAGGTCTATCCCATACAACAGTCAGAGAGACTGGAAAATGATCCGACCCAGACAGGGAAGAATGGAAGAGAAAAACTCAATGTCTGAATCGAACCAATTAGATGAGAGTAAAAATCTATCCAATCTTTCCGCAATCTGAGAGAAATTTTTCCTCATATTTGTCCATGTGAATAGACCATTATTGGGCTTGCAATCAAAAAGAGACATGTCAACAATGAATGCATTAAAATCATCCATAGACTTCTTGTTTGGGTAAATCCCTCCTGATTTTTCACTAAAATCCAAGATGGCATTGAAGTCTCCCCCGAAGATGACAAAAGAATTCCTAAGGGGGGATGACACCCTAAAGAGCTCTTGCCAAATATTGTATTTATCCAAGATACCTGAGGGAGCATAAATGTTAAACACCCATACTTTAAAACTAGAAGCTCTGAATGAGACTAATAACAACATCTAGTTAGGCTCAGATGCAACTAATTTTACATCGACTACAAAATCATTCCATAATAGAGCCAAGCCTCCTAAGGCCCCAGCAGCTAGACAAGATAAAAACTTCCACTTTTTCCAAGAAGAAAATACAAAATCCAAGTTTTCCAATGAAAGTTTAGTCAAATCAAGCAAACCAAGATCCCACTTAACCAAATCTAACTGAGACTTGATCAAGCGTCTCTTGTTAGGGGCATTTAAGCCCCTAACATTGCATGAAATAATCTTCACTGGACTCAAGGGGAGGTCAACCCTCCCCTCTTTTCACTAATGGGAGAAGAACAATTCTCCCCAAAGCTTTTATGTAAGCTTCTTTTGACCATAGCAGACCTAGTAACCGGAGGACTAATAACACACTTTTTTTTTTATTTAAAGGATCCACTACCTTTTCCATTCCCAATGGTCAAAATAGCAGCCTTCTTGAACCTAGGAGAGGATGACAAAACTTGTTGAACACCCACATCAATTTCCAACTGAGTTTTCCGAATCTTTGGAGGTCTACCCCTTCCTGGGGACACTAGTGTTAGGGAAATTCAGCTCAACCTGAGCAATAGAAGATTTAATGGGCGTTTAAACCGGAGATGACCGATGAGACAGGGTCACTTCCTAAAGAACCACTCTTTTTGGGTTATCCTGAGAGGTATTAATAGGGGCCTTAGAAGTAAATAAGGAAGGACAAACTGACAAACTCTTATGAATTAAATCCAGGTCATTCCCAATAGAGCACACAACCTTTTCTGAGACCTGTTCTTCCGCAAAATCCAAGTTGGATTTAAGAAACAACTCAACTTGCTGAGCCGTGTGATCATCTGGAGAAATATGCAGAGACTTAGGCATATCACACTCCCTAATAGGCTCATTATGTAGTAGCTCTTTGACTTGCTGAATTAAGGCATCTTCATCATGATTAATAGTGGTGGACACAACCAAAGTAATCACCCCGATTTTTGTAATAGGACTAGATGAACAATCTAAAGAATTAAGGACCCCATCCCTTAAGCTACCACCAAGCCCCTCCTTCTGAACAGGGAAAACAAGGGAATCTTGTAATGGAGGAAGATCCAACTAGTTACCCAGATTAGGAATGATGTTTTTAACATGACCAATAGACAACCCGACCTAAGATAAGGTGTTCACCTCACTTTCAAGAACAACAGTGGAATATTTCCTATTAAGATGAGTGGTATTGTTAAGGTCCTCCTTGAAATGTCGGACAGACCCAACTAAGACCTAAGGAGAATCTTTAGCAGAAGTATTATGATTAATTTGAGTGGCATTGTTAATGTCCTCCTTGAATTGACAAACAGACCCCTCCAAGACCTGAGAGGAGTCTCTAGCAGGAGCAGGATTAAAAGAAGCATTCTGATCTACATCATTGTTTAAACTAGCTTTTACATTTTGAAAGTCAAAAAACAAAGGAGCATCCACAATTATCAAATTTTGACACAGATCATTTGTCATCTTTACAATAGGTTGCTTCCAAATGCCATCATTTGATTTAATATTACAAGAAATTGGGCATACTGAAGACGGGGAAATCAAAACACATATTTTTAACAGAACCTTCCCTTCCTCAAGAACAAATTTAGATGTCAAAGAACACCCAAAATTATCCCCTATAGATTTCAGCACCTCTGGATCCATTAATTCAAATGGAAGCTGAGGCAAGCCAAACCAAACCGGAAGAGATTTAGATTTGACCCATTCCGGCATAAAAAATGGTTTCCAAGCAGAAACCCTAACTAAAACATTACCAAACCAATGAAATGAATTTGAAAGAACATCATCCTTGCAACGGGGGGATTCGAAAACCAAAACATAGGAATTGGAAGATAACAGCTGAAAACAAATCAAAGTAGGCCAATGTTTACGTAATTTGGAATGTAATTTAGATAAGTTGGTCAGAGGACCCCAGATTTCCCCTAAAATGGCCACAAAATGCAACTTGGAAGCCCTATCAGCCACAACAGAACCAGAAAAATCAAAACAAGGTCACGGAAACCAAACCTCCTTTGAAGGAATAGAATGATCCATATTACCAATTTTTGCATGAGCTTTACTACTCAAGCTCCCCACGTCTTTATCAACAATAACAACAACATCCACATCCATCTGTTTAACAAACCCGGATGCCCTAGGACCAGCCAAACGAGCGCTACTCATTTTTTTTACAGACCCGGATGCCCTAGGAGCAACTTGGGTTCCCATGTCTACCACTTTAGCAAAAGATCAGTGTGCAGAAATGAAATTAGCTGATTTCCTACCCCTGTTAATGTTTCTTCCATTGACCATCTGCCTGTTGGAACTTCCCATCCGATGTCGCGGAAACCCTTTGAAAAAGCCCTGAAAATATTTGGAAACCGAACGGAAATCTTTGCGATGCCTTTGCAGAAACAGAGCCCTATCTTCCCATCGGCCCTTGGAAAACACCCACTGCAACACATGTGGCGGATCATCCTAGCCAACCATCTGCCCAAGCGTCGAATCACCTTCCACCGCCAACTTGCAAAGCCATCATTTAAGGTAATTAAATATAATTAATATTGTCACTAGAGTATGTGACTGATTTATTTAATAAATCAATCCCTTTCTTTATTCTTATAAAAGATTAAATCCTCACAAATCTTTCTCTTGGCTAATTAATTAATTAGTTAACCTACATAATTCCTACAAATCATCTTCTTAATTCATCATTAACCTAATAAATTCTTCTAGAAACTCCCTAAACTCACTTAACCTTATTCTTCTAATTTTTAATTCCCTCCATTCATTCTCTCTCCTAGTCAAATCCTCCTACAAATCCTAATCTCACCTAACACTTCCTCTAATCCCCTTCCCAATGAGTTGCTAGTGACTAATCATCATGATTAGTCACAAAGTCAACCCCTTGTCCCTTCCATCCAACCACTAGCTTTAAATGCTCTTTTCCTAGGTAAATGTGAGATTTTCAAGATCTCACATTCCTCTAGGCATCCCCTCTCCCAAGGAATTTTTAATTCCTTCTTAGTCCTCCAATCCCTATGCTTATCTCTTTTTGGAGAATTTTTAATTCCTTCTTTCCATTCTCCAAGGAATGTCACATCCCTTGCTCTTCTCAAGGCACATTGGGAAGTCTTCCCAATGCACCTTGTTCTTCCCAAGGTACCTTGGGAGTCTTCCCAATGCACCTTGTCGAGTGTGGAGACAAGAAATGCCTTTAAGGCATATCTCTTGGTCTCCACACCCTCTCTTGGGCCTTGTGTGAGCTCACAAGCAATCCTAGCCCTTCATCTTGAATCCATCCTAGCCATCCATTCTTCCTCTCCTCTTCCTATAAATTGAGGATTCAATCCCTTCATTGATCATCTCCAAGTTTTAACAATCTTATGCTTCCCATTTGAGTTCAAAAAAAGTCATTAATGCATCCAAACTATAGCCAAATCCATACTAATCCATCACTTAGTCATTTATCCATCCATCTCATCCTCCCATCAATCATATTCTACACATTTGGAGAGCCATCCACATCAAGCAAGCAAGAGGAGCCCATCCAATCAAGTTGAAGAGAGAGGCGCTATTTAACTTCACCAAAGGCTCAATCCGAGGGAGAGGTAAAGGTTTGCAAGGTATATGCATCTTATTCATGTCTTTATGTGGTTTTTACGCATGTTTCATGTTTTAACATCTTTTAATGTTTTATTTTTACACTAACCACTTGAATTCACCTTGCTAATCATTTTCCCCTCTTCATTTTGGCACGCCCGATGGGACCCGTGTCCCTAAAGACTAACATTCTTTGTGAGTTTTTGTGAGTTGCAAGATGCAGGCTTCGAAATAGCGCGAGCAACTGCACGCCAGCGCAAGTGTCACGGCTTCAACGCGAGAGAAAAAACCTACTTCAACACAGGTGCAGGTGCATCAGCACGACCGAAGGCGCATCAGTGCGGCCACCTAGCATATCCTGAATTTTTTTTGCTTAGCATGTTTTGAAAATTTGTTATCTCTGTTTGTTCATCGTGTGCGCATGCATTTTAGCGCTTCAGATTTAGATTACCGTGAACGTTTTTATGTCATTCTCTCCTTGTTTATTTACATTTAAATTTTAAAAAATTTAACTCCTCCTGATCTCTATTTTGCAGTCTGCGTGACCGCAGGCATTTCAGTGCTACCGAAGGCGTTTCATCGCAAGCACAGGCATTTCAGCGTAAGCGTTTCCAAAAAACGCGACAGACAAGTATAAAAATCCTTTCTGCTTTCGTGGGTTCTGGCATTTTTTTTACTACTTTATTTAGTTCAACGCATACGTAGGCGTTTCAGCGCATACGCAGGCATTTCAGTGCCTATGCAGGCATTTTGGCATGGCTAACTGCACTTCAGCACGTGCGTTGTATGTGTAGTGCAATTAGGACTAATTTTTAGTTTTTTAGTTTTTGCAGTTAATCCGACCGTCCAAGACTCAAAAAAAAAAAAAACTACTAATCTCACCATTTTGCAAGTTGCCTAAGCAAATTCAACCAAACATTGTGTATTTATTTAATTTAGGCACCTAGATGTTAATTAAAATGGAATGAACCTTTGTCTTGCGTGTCTTTTAAGAAAAGTGTAAAGGTAGGAGAGTATGCTCTCGTCTTGCTAGACGATCAAAAATACAGACCCTCCAACCTTTTCTTGTTTGATTGTGTGTTTACCTCTAGCGGGCCTGCCCTCCCAACTTGCTCTTTGAGAAGGTAAGAGGGGAACGACCCAAGTGAGTACACCCGGACCTGGGGTTCCCAACTCACTATAATAAATACGCCATTAACTATGAAAGGGTTAATGGTTGGGGCTATATGAGAGTTCACTCTCATATTGGGTGCTTAGTAGGATCCTAGAGATCTCAATCACACTTGTGTGACTACTAAGTTTTTGGTGCTTCATTGGGCTATAGGCCTCAATTGCGCTTGCACAACTTCGAAGGGTAGCTCCTCATGCGAAGACTTACTAAACACCTTGTTCATAGTGGCCAAAAACCTTCTAGTCATTGGTGCAGGAGGTTGGACCTCCGAAGCCGCCCATATTTTTACGACCCTTAGTAGAGACACAAAGTTCGCCATGAGGAGTTTTCATGGGAATTGATGCTTGGCTTCCCTAAGAAGTGAGTGCCCTGGAGGGGAGCCAGTGGGGTCAAGCATCTAAGTGTCTACTCTGGGTAAGCCTAGCTGGGAAACCAATTGGGATCCAATGACTATTGTCCTTGCCAGCCTTAAGAATGTTGTATATGAGCATGAGTGTCTTTGAGACAATATGCATTTGATCATTGTGTTTGCTTTGTTTGATACATACTTGCCAAGAGTAGACTAAAGATACATCACTATCCCCAAGCACTTTGCAAAACACTTGTCAAGACACAAACAATTGTCCAAGTCATTACCCACCACAAAGTCCAAAATTGCGTTGAAACTCCATCCGCCACATATTTCATAAGCCTAAAAGAGAAGCTAAGAGTCCATCCTCTCCATCAACATTCAAGCTTGTCCTTTAAAGCACCAACTATCATCCAAATCAGGGTGGTCGTATCCCTTCATACAAATTTCCATTTGAATCAATCCTCCATTGAGTCATGTTCATGTCAAGAACAACCTAGTCATCAAGTTTCTTCTAAGTCATCACTATCATGCCTCCTCAATCAATCATCCTCAAATTTCCCAAGGACTTAGCATATCAAATCAATCTCCCTCCACTATCCAATCAACTATTAAAATCCAAATCCGATCATCCTCTAATCCAATTTAACCACATGCTAAGGTTACGTGCCTTGTAAAGTTTCATTTAGACCTTGTTCTTAACCAATTGGCGCTTGTGCTTGAAGGAGAATCTTCTCTAGGTACCCTTTGCCTAATCCCTTTTGAGTCAACCAAGACTCCTAACTCACGTATTTACTTTGCTTAGGGTCATTAATCAACCCTTGGTATAAGAGAGGTTTTTAATCATCAATCCAAGGTCTAAATTTTACCCAACTTGGTCATCAAAAAAATCCCTTGTCATAAAAGACAAAATCCAAATTCCACAACTATCTTGCTAAGTCCTTCATCACAAAATTTCCCCCTCCAAACTTTTCTAAGGTTGTTCGTGTATGGTCACAACTCGATCCCAAAAGAGAAAGATGGCTAAACAACAATATGGCATGCTGGACATTAGTGTCCTATATGAAGACCCCACGCAAGATCCTACACAATGTGGGTAACCTAGCGATCAAGAGAAAAGCCAAAATCTTAACATGGTTAGCCAGGATGATCTCTATCTAGAAATGCAAACTTTTCTAGCAGATTCTTATAACCAAGAGATGATGGAAAAGTTTATTCAACACAATCCTACTACACTTGTACGAACTCTCCTTGAAAATGGAGCTCAACTTCCGCCTGAATTTAATAGCTCCACTCTCACCCAACAACCACAAGGAGACCTTGTTCCCTCACAAAGTGCTACACCTATTATCCAAACTCAATCAATTGCAGCCCCATCAATCATCCAAGCTCAATCAATGCCATCCACAGCACCTCCCACCGTGGTCCCCATCGCACCTTATTCCTCCTTACCATCTATACCACTATCAAATCCAATCTCATCTATTCTCCAACATGCTTCTGTACCACCTTCTTCCATTCAACCGCATATTTCTATTCCACAAACTTCCATTCCTACCAACAATGTCACAAATTTTATCCAGGCCGTACTCAATCTTGTCACAACATTTCACGGATCACAACCATTTATCACACGAATCCTTGCGGCATCGGTCCTCACATCTCATGTTCCCACCTCTTCCTCATATCAATATATTAGTGGTGGTGCACCTTCTTTGGCTCATCCAATTCTTGGGACAAATACAATTCATCATTATCAAAGTCCACAACAAGACCTCATCAAAGAGATTCAAGACATGATGAATATCATTAAGGACATGAAAGAAAGGACTAATAAAAGAAAAACTTACTCGTTCGAAGAGTTTTGCCCCTATCCTTACGACCCATCTATATTAGTTGCACCCTACCCCCCGGGATTTGAGATCTCCAAATTCACCAAGTATGAAGGCAAAGGAGACCCCCGCAATCATATCCAAGACTTCCACATCCTATGCCAAGAAGTCTCCTATAGTGACCTTTATCTTCACAGACTCTTTCCCAAGAGTCTCATGGGAGACACCCCAGCATGGTTCTTATCTCTACCACGAGGTTCCATTGTCTCCTTTCCAGACTTGGCAGAAAAAATTTGTGTCCCACTATGCTTACAACGTGGTTAATGATGTTTCTATGATGGACCTATGCAATACAAAACAAAGGCCCGGAGAAACCTTCGCCAATTTCCTACAAAGATGGCGACATCTTATCAAGAAATTCCAGTGGGACATGCCAGAACATCATCAAATTGAGCTATTTCAAAAGAACTTGGTGCCTGAACTTTCGAGACCCTTAATATCTCAATGTATCAAATCCTTCCAAAAATTGACCGATAAGGGCCTCGCCCTCAAACGTGTCTTGTTGGAGAAAGGGACCTTGAAACATTACCAGAAGTTGACACAAAGTTCTTTCTCTCATCATAGCGACAAGCCAAAATTCTGGTCTAAAAAAAAAACGTGGTCAATGATGGTGTAACCGATGCAAAGCGGGTCCAAACCATGACCACTCCCCCAAAATCCACCACCAATAATCATCAATTCAATCAAAGTCAATCTCAAAAACCTCATAACAATGTCTCAATCCAGGGACAACCACCCCGATCAAATAATAGGACTCCAAGAGACTTCACTCCTCTGGCTGAGCCTATTGAAATGGTGCTTCAAAAACTTGTCCAAGCAGGTGTAGTGGTTTTTCCAATCACTCGCCCGTTTGACCCCAATCAACATAAACCAAGATAGTATAATGAAAATGAGTATTGTGAATACCATCATATCAAGGGACATGATACACGAAAGTGTATGAAGCTCAAAATCTACATACAAGATCTCATTGATAGGGGTGAGATTGAAGTAGTAGACGTCAAACCTGGTAATAACAATGACAAACTTAAAATCTACCAGGAACCATTCCTGAAGCATGATAAAGGAAAAGGCTCATCATCTAACGCAATGGGTTATGACTATGCTAATCACATAACCGGCTTTTATTTTTTAGTAGGTCGCATTGAACCCGCAGACACTCATGTCAATGTCATAACCATCCAAGGAGTTAATCCTACTTCTTCCCAAAGCATACCAAACCCTGCTAGGATAGTCATTCAAGGTGCCACACCTTCCACCTCCCATTTCTAGAATGACTGCAATGTAACTACATGCTGAGGTAAGATCACCGTCCAAGGAATCCCTCCCCCACCAAACCCCCCGCCCATGTCTTCCACCCACTGATATGACCTCCTAGACCAACTTGGAAAGACCCCTGCATAGATTTCCATTCTAGAACTTCTCAAGACTTCCCCTATGCATAAGGAAATTTTGGAACAAGCCCTTCTTGAATCACGCGTTCCTGATAACATCAACGCCACCCAATTCCAAGCCATCATTGGAAACCTTGTTGCCCAGCAGCACCTTGTATTTACCTCCAAAGATGCTCCCATAGATGAAGACCATAACAAACCTTTGCACATCGAAGCTCTTATCCACAAGCATAAGGTCAAACGTATCCTGATAGATGGTGGATCCGGGCTTAATCTGTGTACATACAAATTAATAAAACAATTGGGACTTTTTGAGGATCTGGTAGACACATCAGGAAGGATCACAATAAAGGCATATGATGATGCGGAAAGAATTTCAAAGGGCATGATCACCTTACCTCTTCAAGTAGGCCCCATTACAATTGAAACCCCTTGCCAAGTACTAGATCTTGATCTCCCCTACAACATTCTCCTTGGTCAGCCATGGATTCACTCCTTGAAGGCTGTACCCTCCACCTATCACCAATGCATCAAATTCCCCTTCAATGCAAGAGAGATAACTATCAAAGGTGATCCCCAACCTTTTCAATATTGCAAAATATTAGAGGGGAAGCATCCGTATCATTTTCCACTAAATAGACCCTCGCTAACACCTCCATCTAACACATCAAATAATGCCTCCACTTTGTCCCAACCAAATAATCTAATCAAGATCTTGGACAATGGCTCTGGAGAATACAAATTGGAGGACGTCTTATTAATTGGCAACCTCCCTCTCTCTCCTAAATCATTTGGCAAACCAAAAGAGCTCAAAAGGGACCCAAAACTAGTCATGCAATGCCAAAATACCACCTCCCACCAATGGGGGCCACTTCATGAGGAGAGCTTTGAAGCAGATGTCTCTTCCTGGTTGTACCAGGAAGAGGACGATGATCCAGCAAAAATATCCAAAAAAATGTACCCAAAAGCATCCGCCATAGTTGAAAAAATGGGTTACAAAGGACATGGCCTAGGACTAGAGGAGAAAGGAAGAAAAACACCCATTAAGCCTATCTCCTACAAATACAACAGGGGCTTAGGGTACACCCCGGTGCCTAAAATCACTATCGTCGGTGCACCTTCTAGTCCTTCTTTGGATATCAAAAGCGCTAACAAAGAGGAATTCCACAAAATTCCTTATGAATACAAGAAAGATACGTTCTTTGACACTTACATCAATACCATCACCCCTTTTCCCCCTCCCACTTCACACGAGCTACATCTTGTCCATCCTGAACTCATTGACTGGGGCCAACGAGACAAACCCACTTTAGATATCTGCGTCGACGATAATGCTCTCATTGCTCTCTTGATGGCACAAAACCTAGAAGATTGTAATAGAATCGAGGGTATTCAACTACACAAAAAGGGATACTTTGGTAGTTAGGTCAATGCCCTTAGCCACAAAAAAGATAATAAAAGGAAAAGACATGATTCCCTAGGTGAAAACCTCCCTGAGGCACCTTTGGATGAACAAAAAATAAAAACAAAGGGTGTATCCGAAAGTTAAAACTTGGAAAAGGTACTTGACGATGAGGGACTTGACCTCCCTACCATTGGTTACCTTCCATAGGACAAATCAAATTTGCTGATAGAAGAAATAGACAGCATCAACATGGGCACTGAACTCATTCAAAAAAATGTGTTCATTGCTAAGACCCTCACAGAAAAGGAGAAACAAGATTTCGTCAACTTCCTTACAGAGGTAAAAATCAATTTTGCATGGTCCTATGCTGATATGCCAGGGTTGGATCCCGCCTTGGTGGTCCACAATCTTGCTATCTATCCAGATGCAAAACCTGTAAAACAAAAATTACGCAAAATGCACCCGCATATTGCTCTCCTGGTCAAGGCGGAACTCCAAAAGATGTTAGATGCAGAATTCATCACACCCATAGACTACGCTGAATGGGTCTCCAACATTGTACCTGTAGGCAAACCTATCAGGGGCATCCGCATCTGTACAGATATTTGAGATCTAAATAGAGCTTGTCCTAAACATGATTTCCTGCTCCCCAACATAGACATGATTGTGGACCTTACAGCAGGACATGAAATGCTATCGCTTATGGATGGGTTTTCCGGATACAACCAAATCAGGATAGCAGATGAGGATCAACATAAAACCAAATTCATAACACCATGGGGGACTTTCTGTTACCAGGTCATGCCTTTTGGCCTCAAAAATATGGGGGCTACATATCATCGTGCCATGACGATAATTTTTCATGACCTCTTACACAAAATTATGGAAGACTATGTCGATGATCTGCTAGGCAAATCTAAGACAAGGCAAGAACACATTCCCATTCTAAAGCAGATCTTTGAAAGATTAGAAAAATACAAACTGTGGCTGAATCCAAAGAAGTGTGTGTTTGGAGCCACATCAGGAAAACTATTAGGATTCATTGTTTCCCGCAGAGGCATCGAGGTCGATCCTGCAAAAAGTAAAAGATATCATAGAAATGCCTCCACCAAAAACTCTCAGACAACTACGCAGTCTCCAGGGAAAACTCCAATTTGTTAGACATTTTATTTCACAACTAGCAGATAAATGCCACCCATTTGCACACCTCCTGCACAAAGACACGAAATTCAAATGGGACTTCTTATGCCAAAAGGCCTTTGAGAAACTAAAAGAATATCTAGCATCACCTCCAGTGTTGATGCCTCCTACTCCTGGAAAACCCCTTATTTTGTATATATGTGCTACTGCAGTGGCATTGGGGGCATTATTGGCACAGACAAACGACCAAGGGAAAGAACATGCCATTTACTACATCAGTCGAGCATTGATAGGATATGAACTCAATTATACCCCCATTGAAAGAGCATGTTTGGCATTAGTGTTCAGCACACAAAAACTATGACACTATATGCTAAACGGCAAGACAAAACTAATTGCTAAAATTGATCCACTTAAATATCTCTTGTCAAAGGCTGCTCTCACTGGTAGAACCGCCAGATGGGTCATGCTCCTAAGTGAGTTTGACATAGAATATGTGGATAGAAAGGCAATCAAGGGACAAGTCATTGCAGATCAGTTGGCTGAAGCTCCACTTCCAGGGGACCATCCTATTCTCACAAAATTACCAGATGAGTTCATTATGACTGTTTCCACATCCTCCACATGGCAATTATACTTTGATGGCTCCTGTACCCAAAATGGATCAGGGGTGGGAATATTATTGGTCACACCTCAAGGAGACGGCATCCCCAAATCATACAAGATAGCCTTTGCATGTACCAACAACATAGCAGAATATGAGGCACTCATCACAAGCATGCGTCTGGCTATCCACTGGAAAATAAAAAAGTTACAAGTCTATGGTGATTCCCAGCTTGTCATAAAGCAATTCAATGATGAGTACCAAACAAAAGATGATAAACTCCTTCCCTACCATACCATGGCTGAAGATCTTAAGCAACATTTTATGACAATCAAATTTGATCAAATTCCACGAACAAACAACAGGGCTGCAGATGCAATGGCCACCATTGGCTCCCTCCTTCAAATGTCAGCACACAGTCAGAAGTGCAAGTTCTTGGTTGAGCAATTGTTTTTACCAGCATATGACCTATCAGAGTTTGAAATGGTGTGTGTTCTCGTTGGTCCTGAGTCCCCTTGGTACCAAGAAACCTTTGCTATCCTCCAAGACAACACCATTCCCCCACATTTCACCAAAACCCAACAACAAACATTCATTCGTCGATGTGCTCGTTACACCATCCTCGGAGAAACTCTATTCAGAAGGCATTTTGATGGTTCCCTTCTAAGGTGTTTAGATAAACAAGAGGCAAAATGGGAATTACATGAAGTACACAAGGGTATCTATGGGGCACACTCAAATGGACTCACATTGGCTAAAAAACCTTTGAGAACAGGATACTATTGGCCTAAAATGGAAGAAGATGCATATAACTATGTGAAGAAATGCATCCCTTGCCAACAACATGGCGACAAAATTCATGCACCATCACAAGAATTGCAGCCATTTGTTACACCATGGCCCTTCTCCCAGTGGGGGCTCGATCTCATTGGGAAAATTCACCCTTCATCCTCCAACGGACATAAGTTCATTATAACCACCACCGAGTATTTCACCAAGTGGGTAGAGGCTATCCCTCTTACTTTTACCACTGGTAAGCAGATATCCAAATTCATCCTGAATTACCTAATCTGTCGGTATGGCATCCCAAAAGTTATCATCATAGATAATGGACGACAATTTAAAAACCAGGATGTCAAAGAATTTTGCCAAAAATTCATCATCTAACATCATTTCTCCACCCCTTATTATCCGCAAGGCAACGGCCAAGCTGAGGCTTCCAATAAAACCTTAATCAAAAGCCTCAAAAAGACAATCAATGAAGCTGGTCGCAATTGGCACCTCCAACTCCATCCTTCTTTGTGGGCCTACCGCACCCCCACAGGCACCACCCCTTATTCCCTGGTCTTTGGCTCTGAAGCCATCCTTCCCCTTGAGATCGAGATCCCCTCTCTAAGGGTATCACTACAAGCCATCCTACCAGAGGAAGATTACAGAATTGCACACTTACAAGAGCTAGAATTGTTAGATGAAAGGTGCCTCAAGGCCTTGAACCATCTCTGAGTATATCAGAACCGCTTGCAAATGAGTTATCACAAAAAATTCAGAACCTAGGAATTCCAAGTTGGTGATCTTGTCCTCATGGAGAATCAGAAAAATCTATAAGAAAGAGAAAAGAAAGGCAAGTTCGAGCCTAATTGGCTTGGACCATCTGTAATCACAGCAAAATATGGATCAGGAGCTTATCAATTGGCTACTCCTAAAGGAGATCCTTTGGATGATCCAATGAATATCATGCACCTCAAAATATTTTATGCCTAATCCTCAGAAAGTCTTAAATTGTCAAAAAATACAAAAAAATAATTAAAAAATCAAGAAAAATACAAAAAAATGAGAAAAAGATCCTAAAAAAAGCGTCACTTTGGTGAAAACCTGGCAAACAGGCGCCATGTGACACAAAAAAGTTAAAAAATCAGAAAAAGAAAGAAAAACAATTCGTCCATTAGTGAAAACCACTCAGTGGCGCTATGGACAAGTACCTTGGTGAAAACCTCCATGCAGGCACCAAGGTAAATAACCGGAACCACTGTCTATCATGTCAATACTACAAATCACCCATCATCCCCTCCACCCATTCGCAGCATTCCTTCTCTTCCACCTCCTAATAAAACCTGTGTATGATGATGAGTCTTTGCCTGAGTCATGAACAAGGAATGACCCATTAAACTGAGCTTTTATACCTCTGCCTAAGCTTCAAGAAATCTTGGAAACAGTCCTAAGTCCACAAGTCAATCATTAAAAAAACTATAGAATCACTTGCCCAAATCCACAAGTCCATGTTGCCCTAGGGATGATTCATTCCCTCGCCTAGCGACCTAATATTTCATCCTAGCTCTACTCTTGGAAAGAGGTATCATTTGGTTACAAAAGAAGTGGCTTGTTAGATTTCGTTGGATCATTTCATATAGGCTTGCATCTTTTGACCTACGACTACAACTATCTACGACTACTTGGATTTGCCATATCTAGGTATGTTACAATAGTTGCATACTGGGACATATTTTCATAGTGTGGCATGTTTTAGATCCCTCTCATATAAATCGGCGACCTGTTTCTAGTGTTTATCAACACTTACCTTCTCATGTACAAGAGGTATCGGTGTGTTTGAGGGTTTCCTTGCACATACCCACAACTATGTATTAGTGTTCCTCAACACTTGCGTTGTTGTGTGTAAGGAATTCTCGTTTATCTAAGAGTCAGTCCATGCCTCAAGTTTCTCATGGCATCCTAATTTCTATAATCAGTGGTGCAAGTCACCCAAGACAATATCAAACTAGGTTGGCTCTCCACATTTATTGTGCACAAAATCTCACCATCATTCCATAAAAATCCTAATAGAGTTCTTAAATTCCCCCATTTCCCATTCAATTCATTTTCTTCTATCTAAAGATCATTATGTTATTATTGGCATATTTCCTCTTTGTATTACTCATTCACATCATATAAATTGCATTACTTATCTAGATAAGACATTTTCAACAAAACATTTAAGGTTGCATCACTTAAATAAAAGCTCCTTATTTATCCATATAACATTACATTTAGATTGCATCATAAATCATGTTAAATTCACAAATCCATCACACATGCATACATAAAGCATAAAATCACTCATCCTACATCCAAAAACTATGTCAGCAACACATCATAAACATAAATATATAAGCATCCACTCTGCATCACAAAATAAGTCAGCACATCCATGATTGTATCCATATATGACATCATCAAAAAAAAACAATAATCCATCACAATAAATGTCACACATCATCTGCCACCAATCAAATCATGTATATATATATATAAAGAGGAAAATATGTCTGTCATGATACAATGATCACCCCGAAGGGTCAATATATAATACACAAGCAAAAACGGGGAGCTAGCTCTCCCCACCTGTCTCTCCACCTCCCTCTGTTGTACCTCCCTCTACTGTACCTCCTCCCCTTGATCCTCCTGCTCCCCCCCCCTAGTGGCCGAAAACCCAATGATCCCCCTATCTGCTAACTCTGATTCGATCGCTGACTATGAGTCCTCTAAGACCGTACACTCTCAATGTATGAGGTTGCTCGTTGCCCTATAGGCACTACTCCATGATAAAGCCCCCTATAATACCACACCTCTCGGGCTGATCTCTCTACTCTCTCCCGCTGCTACAAACTATCAGAAAATATCTGTGCCAATCCTATCAGAACCAATGTCTACTAGGTTGCATCCCTCTCCCCCCGCAGCCATGTCACATCTACCTCTGCCCTCTGCACTCTAGCTCGTAACCCCTCTAACTCGGCATCCTACCAATGAAGAGAATCCTGTAATCCTGCTATGGTTGTCCCTGTCTGGGCCTCCTCTAGCATCCTCTCTGCCTCCTCCCCCTCCACCCTCAAGGCATCCACCTTTGTCCTGGTAGTGTGCAGACTCTCTGTCAGATCACATGTCTCCTGAGTCAGTCGCACCACCTCTACCTCCAGACTCTCCCCTCAAGCCCTCTCTACCTACAGCCCATCCTCTACGGAATGAAGCCTCGTCTGATAGTCATCTCGCTCCTACTGTAATTGGTCGAAATCAGCTTGTGATGGTCCTCCCCTCTCCCCTGCCTATATCTCAAAAATATCCATGGGTACAACCTCTCCCTCTCCAACTGCAGCCTCCTCTCTCTTGCTAACTATAGCCTCTGCAACATCTCCCATTGGGGCATCCCCTTTGTCTCCCTCCTCCTCTGCTAGCCCCCTCCACCATACAACTGGGACTCTCCTTTGCTCTCCGCCCACACCGTGCCCTACCCAAACTATAACTCTCTCTCCTAGGCCATCATCCTCCCCACCCACCACCTGGTCAACCCCTAGCTCTAGCACCTCATCATCCAAAACTCTTGGAATAGTAAGCCACACTGGCAAGTGCCCCTCCCACTAGCTTTGATAACCACCTGTCACCCTTGGGTCCTCCCCTGTCCCCATCTGCTCATCCCAGACTATGTGAGAAGCTATTTGGAAGCTCATCCGCCCATCCAAGGGACTCGTTGTAGGCCCCCAATACCTCGCCTCTCGGGTAATCTGGGGATACAATGGAATATCCCCCACTATGTCCTGTACTTGCCCAAGTTGTCGGGCTACCCTGAATGGAGCATAGTACTCCATGATATACACTGACCTGCCAAAAATCCACATCTTGAATCTTGCCCAGTGAAGCTACCAATCATCCCTCCACTGCTCACACCCCAAAAATGGCCTCCATGTAAACTGCGCCAGCTCGTCTAGAATCCACCTCCAAAACCACATGGACGTTGTCTGTGTGTAGTGCAGTAGTCCCCTGTACCTGTCCACAAATGTCTGTTGTGGCTGCCTGTCCTGAACACCCACTGGCTAAGTCACTGCAATATGCTCCCACACCCAGATGTGTAACAATGTAACATGCGCGGACAAACTGGCATACTCTCGGTAAGTCACCAGATGCATGTCATGATAGAGCTGGGCTACCATCGCTGAGCCCCATGCATACTAAATACCATTGTGAATCATGAAATACAAACATTGGCTCCACCCAAGAGGAAATCCATGTACACCCAAGTCTGGTAGCATCCGCCCACTCAAAGAACCGCAAATCACCAAAACTAGTCGGGGAATCTGGTGCATGGTCATCACTCAACCCAAGTGCATCCGGCTCCTATCTAGCATCGGTGGTGTCTCATACTCGCACACCTCCCTCAAATAGAAATCAGTTGCATCTAACTGATACTCTAGGATCACGCCGCGAATGGGGATCTTCAAGATCCTCCAAACATCCAACAAAGTCACTATCGCCTCTCCAGTCAGCAAATGAAAGGTGTTATACCGACTATCCCACCTCTCCACTAGTCCAATCATCATAGCAGTATGTGCCCGAATCCTCGGCCATCTGCCTACATAATGTAATCCCAAGGCATCTAGAATCTCTAGCTCATCATGACCTAACTTGTGGTAGAGACTCATCATGGGAGGCCAATGCTCCCTCGAGGACAGCGGTCCCCTCTCCACCTGCATCCATTAAACCAAAGCATTATTTTTCATGCCCAAAAAATTTTTTCCTCATCTCCCTAACCAACCATCCTCTTTCTCCCATGCCAAAAATGATAAGTAAAAAAAGGCATCCCCCCTTTCCTAGGCGCACGCACTGATCTACCCAGTGCTCATGCCAAAACCATGACGCACGCACCATTTTGCAGGTGCTCACGCCAATAGAGCTTCCCCTTCTTTTGTTTCCTTCTTTTCCCCCTATCAACGTGAGTGCCCGTGCTGATGCGCTAGCGCCCACGTCAAAGTGTGAGCACCCACACTAAAGCGCGAGCACCCACACCAGTTCACCCATAGCCCTCCCAAATTTCCCCTGGCTTGACCAGCTCCTGGCAAGCGCCCATGTTGATCGCAAGCGCTCACGTTGGTCTAGGGGTGCGTGCACTAAAACAGCCATCAGCGTGTGCGCCTCACCTAATTTTACCCCCTATTTCTAGCCCTAAACAATTGCCTAAAATCAAAATTCCAAAGGAGGGATAGTCCTACTCACCGGTGGTCCATAGCTCATCAGTCGGTTGAATCGTTAGATCCTCTCAGTGCGATGATCTTGAATGGGAATGTGGTCCATCTCTCCTTCTTTTCTTCTTCACTTTGAGTGGCTCCAAGGCTTGTGTGTGAAAATGACCCCTCATCGGGCCCGTTGTGGCTTATATGGGCCCCCGTGCAGGCCCATTTTCCTCCACAGTCTCGCATCTCCTATTTCTTCTCCTCCAATTCTTCACCAATGCTTCATATTTCTTCCTCAATTATCTTGTCCATCCTAAATTCTTCTTTCTTTATTTTTTTGAGAATTTTTCGCCAGTTTTTCCGAAAAAATTCTCGAGGGGGCATACACTTCCCCACGCTTTATGCTAGGGCATCCCTTTCTTCTTCTATCTTCTACGCACCACCAAAAATATTAAAAAATAATAATTATTATTATTATTATTATTATTTGTATTAATTATTGTTAATTCCTCACATAATTAATTCTAATTCTGATCATGTCTTATACAGGATGAATCCTTCCTAAAACCAGACGTTGCACTCTGATCATGTCTTATACATGATGAATCCTTCCTGAAACCAGATGTTGTGATCAGTCATGTCTTATATAGGATGAATCCTTCCTAAAACCAGACGTTGTGATTAGTCATGTCTTATATAGGATGAATCCTTCCTAAAACCAGACATTGCGCTCTGATCATGTCTTATACAGGATGAATCCTTCCTGAAACCAGACTTTATGATCAATCATGTCTTATACAGGATGAATCCTTCCTGAAACCAGACGCTTTGATCATCTTTGTCTTATACAGGATGAATCCTTCCTGAAACCAGACTAAATCTAGATCTTATCAATCAAATCAATATCATCATCAAAAAAAACAAGATTATTCTTTGAATCAACGCATCATCACACCTCGCTTCAAAGGGGCAAAATGTAGACACTTAAAAATAATTATTTTTAATTCCTCACATAATTAATTAATTAATTATGTTAATTCAAATTCTCCTCAATATTAATTAAAAATAATTAATATTGTCACTATAGTATGTGACTGATTTTTTTAATAAATCAATCCCTTTCTTTATTCTTATAAAAGATTAAATCCTCACAAATCTTCCTCTTGGCTAATTAATTTCAATTAATTAGTTAACCTACATAATTCCTACAAATCATCTTCTTAATTCATCATTAACCTAATAAATTCTTCTAGAAACTCCCTAAACTCACTTAACCTTATTCTTCTAATTTTTAATTCCATCCACTCATTCTCTCTCCTAGTCAAATCCTCCTACAAATCCTAATCTCACCTAACACTTCCTCTAATCCCCTTCCTAATGAGTTGCTAGTGACTAATCATCATGATTAGTCACAAAGTCAACCCCTTGTCCCTTCCATCCAACCACTAGCTTTAAATGCTCTTTTCCTAGGTGAATGTGAGATTTTCAAGATCTCACATTCCTCTAGGCATCCTCTCTCCCAAGGAATTTTTAATTCCTTCTTATTCCTCCAATCCCTATGCTTATCCCTTTTTGGAAAATTTTTAATTCCTCCTCTCCATTCTCCAAGGAATGTCACAACCCTTGCTCTTCTCAAGGCACATTGGGAAGTCTTCCCAATGCACCTTGTTCTTCCCAAGGTACCTTGGGAGTCTTCCCAAGGTACCTTGGGAGTCTTCCCAATGCACCTTGTCAAGTGTGGAGATAATAAAAGCCTTTAAGGCATATCTCTTGTTCTCCACACCCTCTCTTGGGCCTTGTGTGAGCTCACAAGCAATCCTAGCCCTTCATCTTGAATCCATCCTAGCCATCCATTCTTCCTCTCCTCTTCGTATAAATTGAGGACTCCATCCCTTCATTGATCATCTCCAAGTTTTAACAATCTTATGTTGCCCATTTGAGTTCAAAAAAATTCATCAAAGCATCCAAACTATAGCCAAATCCATACTCATCCATCACTTAGTCATTTATCCATCCATCTCATCCTCCCATCAATCATATTGTGCACATTTGGAGAGCCATCCACATCAAGCAAGCAAGAGGAGCCCATCCAATCAAGTTGAAGAGAGAGGTGCTATTCAACTTCACCAAAGGCTCAATCCAAGGGAGAGGTAAAGGTTTGCAAGGTATATGCATCTTATTCATGTCTTTATGTGGTTTTTATGCATGTTTCATGTTTTAACATCTTTTAATCTTTTATTTGTGCACTAACCACTTGAATTCACCTTGCTAATCATTTTCCCCTCTTCAGAATGCACATAGTCAAAATTTAATACATCACATGACTCAAACACTATCCCAATATACAAATTAAAATATGGCAAAAACTTAACAGTTATAGGAATAAAATAGCTAATATCTCAGCTCATCAACCCATAACTAATCTAAAGGAATAAAAAGAGAGTTGAAAATGGTCTAATAAAAAAAAAATCACAAATAGTATATAAATTTAATTAATTTAAAATATGTAATACATAGTAAATTGAATTCACATTGATGTTATGACGAAAAACCTACATGCAAGTTCATGCAAACAAAATATAATCTGAGGGTGCCTAGGCTTGTCTCCAATAAGTCAAATCTTAATTGTACACCATTATTTAACTTTTTAAAAAAAGGTAACTAGAATAAAATTAAAATGAGATAAATGGATGTGCTATAATTGAGTAAATTCCATGTTATATTATAAAAAATTAAGAGAATAGAGATTTGTATGCACTTGGACTAATGTGAGGTAATTTGGAAAAGTAGAGAAATTGGGTTCTAAATATTCTAGTGAAATTTGGGGCAAAAAAATAGAAGTAGAAGCTAGATCCAAAGATAGACAACCTATAGGAAGCTTGGGTCCAATGATAGATGCCCGATAGAAAGGATGGGTCATATATGAATGAATGAGAACAATTAACTTTTAATTGTTTGTAACTTAATGTACCTTTTGACTAGCAAAAACATGTCAAGAAAATAGTAAGGAATTGAGAGAATTCTTGGAGTTCTACCTCAGGACACTTGGTATCAAGCTGTTAGAGCCGTGGCAGAGTCTGGAAGACCATTGTAAGGTAGATATTCTTGATATACTCTTGAGTCAGATGGTCTTCTTAGACATCTTGGACGGATCTATGTACCTCCTTTGGAGGGTCTTCACGTTTTGATCATGATTGAGGCCCATCGTGCACCTTATTCGGCACACCCTGGTGTCATGAAGATGCACGTGGATCTTAGACAAATATATCATTGGGCTGGTATGAAACATGACATTGCTGATTTTGTGTCCAAGTGCTTGGAATGTCAGTGGGTGAAGGCGGAGCATCAGCACCCTGTTGGGCTTTAACAGCCGAATTTGATACCGGATTGGAAATGGGATATCATTTCCATGGATTTCATAGTCGGGTTGCATGTTTCTTTGGGTCGTCATGATGCCATCATGGTCATTGTTGATAGATTGACCAAAGTTGCTTATTTTGTGCCTATTTGATCTTCTTATACGGCAGCAGTGGTGGCACGAGTCTTCTTGGAAGATGTGGTGAGGTTGCATGGGATCCCAAGGTGGATCATTTCTGATAGAGAACCAATCTTTACTTCCGCCTTGTGGACCTCTTTTTAGCATGCTTTGGGGACCCAGTTGAACTTCAGTTCAGCTTATCACCCAGAGACAAATGGTCAAACTGAGATTGTGAATCAGGTCTTGGAGGACATGCTTTGCATGTATGTTATGGACCAGCAGTCGTGCTGGGAGGAATATCTTTGCCTTGTGGATTTTTCTTATAACAACGGATATCACAGCTATATAGGCATGTCTCCCTTCTAGGCTTTGTATGGTCATCCTTTCCATACTCCTTTGAGTTGGGATCGGTTGGAGAATAGGGTGTGTTTAGGCTCAGATTTGCTTCATGAGATGGAGTAGCAATTTGAGCTAATTCGTGGGCATTTTGTTGTTGCTTAGGATTGGTAGAAGAAGTATGTCGATGCTCATAGAATCGATCACCAGTTTTTTGTTGGTGACCATGTGTTTTTGAGAGTGCATCCATGGAAGAGTCCAATCCATTATGGAAAGGGTTCTAAGTTGGCACCTCATTTTGTAGGCCCCTTTGAGATCCTTGAGAGGATAGGACTTGTTGCCTACTGTCTTGCCTTGCCGCCGAGTCTATCACGCATCCACGATGTCTTTCATGTTTCTGTTCTTTGTCCTTATCATTCTTATGTGACCCATGTTCTTGAATGGAATGCTTTGTAGGTCGAGGATGGGCAGCTTTCCATGGAGCCCGTGTGCATTCTTCAGCAGTGGGGTTTGACCCTCAGGGGTCATACCATCGAGCAGGTAAGGGTCCTATGGGACCCCAATGATGAGACCTCTGCGACCTAGGAAAATGCAGCAAAGATTAGAGAACTTTATTCTTATGTGGTTTAGGCTTCCAGGAGTAAGCCTAGGCTTGGGAGGGAGGATGTAGTATCCCTCCTCAATCAGCCTCTTTTTGTATGTTTTGATTGACTTTAGTGACTATTCAGTGGAACTTTTTTGTATATTGATTCGGATGTCATGCGATGTTATTTCATGTTTTATCTAGATTTATGGTGTATGTTTTTATGCAGTATCTCAGTGCTTATGATTAATGTTATGTTATGGATCATTATCATGGACTGACATTTTTCCCTTATATTGCGATGTGCTATTTATATGTTGCATGTTTGCAAGTGTATTGGGATGCGAGGGGATGATTTTCCTTCACTCACTCCGGTGAGACAAGGAACATCACGATTCTCCTTCATCGGTGTGTGTGCCATGTCTGTATATATATATATATATATATCGGTCTATATGCACGTGTGGTTCTTTGGTGTAGGACATTGCAGGTACTAGTACCGGGTAGGTACGGGGTATTGAGTCGACCTGGTTTCATAGGTCTGAGCATACCTTATATATCTGATGGGAGTGGAGGAGATATTTGTTGTACCCTAGCTTGATCGTAGTTACACTCGTGTGAGTGTTGTCAGTCGGTTGTGTTTCCCCATCTGCTTGATATGCGTATCATGGTGCCTTGGTTTGGTCATTTGAGAGTCCTCATTTGATCATTCTTGGTTTTGCGTGTTTCCATTTATTTAAATGGTTATTTAATTTAAATGGATGATGCTATATTATGTTGGCATAATTATTTAATTATTATGCTCTGTGATTATTGATTTATTTAAATTAATGATTGCTAGATTAAATGGTTAAATGGCTTAATTTATTGTGTAAATTTGCATAATGTGTTTTGTGGAACGAAATAAATAATTGCCTAGACATTTAAATGAAAAAATGCTTATGTTGGAAGAAAGTATTTTTGGATATAGAAATTTATAAAAGCTTTCATATTTGCCTTTCCATTTGACTTTTGCTTTGTCATTTTAATTGTTGGAAAAGAATTGTTTTTGGGAAAAGGGGTAAATCTGATTGCTTTTACTTTTTAATTAATTAAATCTGATTGATGTTAGGTCCCGGAGACAATTGAGAGGGGGGGGTGAATCAGTTGTCCAATAAATTCAACCAAAAATAACTTAACCAAAACTTAATGCTTAATACCGATAAACCAAACTTTATGTTGGTAGACAGTCTTACAGTTAATTGCAATACCGGTAAAGATTAATGCATGAAACGTAAAGACAATAACATCCACAACACATAACACCAATGTTTGTATGTGGAAACCCTGTAAGGGGAAAACCCATGGTGGGAAGCCTTACCCACAATCAAATGATACTAATGTAGATAGCATGTGTTTACTATATGGATTATGCACATCCAAAAAGGCCAGCTGCCTAGAGCTCACTGCTCAATCACAAAATGAGAGTCACACTGACTACAATTGGATGGTTAAATCCAATGATAATGTACTGCACAAAATAGCATCTTCATATACTAGATTTAGTACCGGTGTAGTTCTGATTGCCTTCACAAAACCCTCCTTCAACCTTCAAATGATGTTTGCATGTATAGCTCTACTTATTTTTGCATATACTCTATTACAATTCTTCTTCCAAATTGCATATCGATCTTACAAATAAGATCTTACATATATACCATAACCTAAGACCAATTGAATAGGTCAGCTCACTAAAAGATATTACAATAAAATCAATTACAAACAAATCAATATCCGATGCATGATGTCGGCTCAATGCATTTACAATGATAATAAATCATCTCCATAACATGTCGTGCTGATCTGGAATAGATAAGTATGTCGATGCTTATCCTGGACCTATTTACTGGTAACAACAAATATGCAAACTCGAATAAACAGCTAACCAAATTGCCAAAACAAAGTGATCAAATAATGTCTTCGACATAACCAAGTAGTTTTCAAGTCTTTCCAAGTGTCGGTGAACAATATAATCTGTCGGTGAACCAAATACCAGTGTTTTGCATAAGTCTTTGTCTTGCCGGTGAACATAGCCAAAATATCCAAGTGCTGATAAGTGTTGACAAGTAATGACAGGTGTTGACATCAATGACAAAACCATATCAACATATCCAAAATACCAACAATTGGTTGGGAGACTTTTAACCTAGAAGTTTAGGTTAAAAGATAATTTTTCCATCTATTTCAAGAGGATTCACGGGAAGGAGAGGAGGGGAATTTTGGAGAGAAATTCTAGAAAACTTCCTGGAGGAACTGGAAATTCGACTTGGTTTGCAAGATTGGAAATTCTTCATCTCTTTGCTTGTTGTTGCTTCAAGGTTGCAGGTTCTCTTCTTGTTTTTAATTTGTTATTTAAATTTTTCAATTTGTTTTATGTGTGTGGAAATTTATGCAATCTTCCTGTAGATGTTTGTGGAATGATTTGAATGGAAGAAATAGTGTTTATTATTGTTGGTTTTGTGAAATCTATATCACATGTTTTCTTTTAGGAAGGAAATGGTTCATTTCTCTTTCTGTTGTGTGTTTGATCTTGAAAATCAATTTCTTGCTTTACCTCTTCTATTTGGAAAGAATGAACTAGTTTTAGCTTGTTGTGTTCTTTTTAGTTTCATGTTGCATAGATTTGGGGTTCTTGAGGGACTAAATTTCATCTTTTACCTTGTTGGTAAATATCCATTTAAGAAAATTGGATTTGGCATTTTGTATGTGTGTGTCATGAAATGTTCTGGAAAAGAATCATTTTCATGATAAATGACTGGGTGTATGGATTTTATACCTTAGCAGGCATGTATTTTATTTTTTTTATTTTCTTTCCTTTCCCTACCCCGTGGTGGGCTAGTCCCACCATGCGGAACGGTATTCTTCACTGCCTACAGGTAGCACTACTACCGGTCGGCAGTACTGCTATGCGGTAGGAGTACTACCGATCGGTAGCTACTGCTACCGACAGTAGTAGCGCTACTGAATGGTAGTGCTTGCTACCGATTGGCAGCAGCCCTACCGGTCAGTACTACCTGCTATCGATCGGCAATAGCGCTACCGATCGGTAGAGCTTGCTACCAATCGGTAGAGCTTGCTACCGGTCGGCAGTAGTACTACCAGTAGGTAGTGCTTGCTACCAGTTGGTGACCGGTAGAGCCTGCTACCGGTCAGTAACAGTACTACCGGTAGGTCATGCTTGCTACCGGTCGGTAATAGTACTACCGGCAGGTAATACCTACGGCCCCCTATAGTGGCATTGTTGCGGGTTGGTTTAAACCCTGCGTTACTAGGTACTTTACCGGTTCAAACCGGTCAATGCTTTAAGTTAATTTTTAATAAATGAAGTATATTTTAGAATGGATTTTGTGTTGAATGCAATAAAGGTGATTTTCATGTGATTTTTTATTATGTGGTCAATAAATTTATCGATGAGAATCAAGGCATGAATTAAGGATTCAAATTGGTTAATTTGGGTATATTCTCGAAATGATTCAAAATGCCTGGTTGGAATTCATATTTTTATCTGGTTGAATGTTTAATATGGATTTCATTTCTGATGGAATATTGATTTTGAAATTGAATAATGTGACTGTTGGAAAGAGTGTTTTATTTAATTTGTCAATCAATGATGTTGCAAGTGTATTATGTGTTATTATGGTCTATGGTTTAGTCGTCTTGTGGTGGCATATTTGGTACCTTTGACCAAGAGATATAGGTTGGCTTCATTGTCTTAACCAAGTAGTGTCTTTGCCTTATGGTTAGACAAGAGTCAGTATGTCCTTGTTTGACCACGTGTTTCTGATAGTGGTGTTATGGCTGCCTACTTTTCCATAGGGTCCTCGGGGAGTGACCATGTCTATTTAGTGTCCTTTGAGAGAGTGGCTTTTGCTTGGGGGTTGTGCCCAAAGTGGTAGGCATTACGACCCAGTGAAAGTCAGATAATAACTAGTAATCTAATGAATTGAGTAGGTGGATAGTATCATAACATTAATAAAGATAATTGTACCTTGTGCATAGGTGAGTGCTAGTACAGGGCTCATAATGTTGTGAGAAGGCCTGGAATGGAAAACTGACCACCTTGTCTTCACAAAAGACTGGTAGGGTCTGCATGAAACTTAGCTGGAACCGAAGGTTCAGGAGAGGTTACTCGGATAGTGAGTCGGGACCTATGGAGGTTGTACCATGGTATCCATCTTAAGCTATGCGATGACACTCTCTCATTTGGTTCACTTGTGTGTTTGTGATGTTGATTCACCTGGAGTTTGTGGAGTCATATTGTGTTGTCATGGAGTCGTATTGTTTTGTCGACCATGTCATGTTTATGCTTGTTTGAGGGTCCTCAGCTATCTCGTAGCACGGTGGGGTGATTCCATTTTGGGAATTACATGGTCGGGTGGTAGTGTCACTTCCCATCAGATTTTCGGATTTGTACCTTCATGTGAGGATTGGCTTCGTAGGTGTTCCTGTGGTTCGTGGCTCATGCTTCATCTCATGTTGGAGATTATTGTTATTTGGAGACCTATGTGGTTATTGTAATATTGATCTTATGTAACCTTGTATTTGGTTGAGATATATTCTTATATGTATATTGAGAAGCTATGTATTGGAAGAGCAATGTAATCCTATGTTGGGATGTTTTTATCAGTTTCCTTTACGATATGTGTTCATGCTTATTGAAGTGGAATTGAATTGTATCCTTTCAATCTTTCAATGTTGAATCTCTATGTACTTATGGCTTCTTGTGATCATTGAGTTAATTCTTCATTGGTTACCCTTAAGGAATTTTGGTGTAAGTATTTCGCTTGTGTTATCGTGCATGTTGGGTAAATGCACTTATGATGTTTATACTTTTTTTTTTTTAAAGATTTGTTTCACCCTTGTTGTGGATTTTTCCTTCGGGGTTCCTGGTGGGGCATTATAGTTACGGTCTTTTCTACAAGATCACATTAGAGTCACTACATGGTATGGTTTGACTGTACAAATGTTTTTTTGTGTAAATATATCTTATTAATTTTCTTATTATTATGTGTAGAATAATTGTACAAATATTCTTATTATTATATTACAAGAACTATTAATGGTAGAACAATTTCAAAACTCTATTTATATTATAGTTAACTTATTAGGATCATCATATATTTGAGACATTTGGCATAGACAGGATGATTTTATTACAAGAACTAAAACCTTTATTATATATTCTACTCCATATTATTGCTACAACTTATCATATAGTTCATATTATAATGGCATAAATAACATATATGGATGTCATTAATGTAGTTATTATGTTTCTGATATTTATAGTGTAAGGCAACTAAAATCATCCTGTCTAGATGATTTTATAGATTAAAATATTGGGAAGGTATGCATGTAGTTACGGTCTTTTCTATAAACCAGAAAATTATGTGAAAATTATATCTTATGACCGTAGCAATAATAAGATATATTTTCTTAATATTGGTCAAGAAGAAAATTATGAACTATGAGCTATAGAAGAAGAATTCATAGTCCACATTATAATTTATTAACTGTATTTTATTAGAGCAATTACATACATACCAAATTAGACTCAAACCATTTCAATAATGCATATATCCATATTATATTTATTAACATGGAGTAAATATATGTGAGGCCCTACCCCGATTCAGTTTGACATTTTCAGTTATTTGCATATTGAGACTATTATGGATGCTTTATTTTATGCATTATGGACTTAGAACTTATGTGATTCCATCACACTGACATATGTTGATGCTTTATTTCGTGCATGATGATTATGAAACTTTAGATATGATACTAGAATAGAATTACATTATGATGGTGAATGTCATTATTGGAAATTTGCAGGATTTTATTTTGACGATAGAAAAATGATGCTTATTTATGAATGGTTCATTTTGGGAAATTATGTTAATTGCATATGTGAAATTGAATTTGAAACAAATGAGATATTGGATTATTGTTGTCAAATGTATGAGTGTTTGATGTGTAATGAAAATCCATGTATTTGATTATGTATAATTGTGATTATTTGGAGTTACTAATGTGTTAATTGAGATGCGCAGGAAAATTATCCATGTGACCATGGAATTTAATGGAGAACCAAGCCTAGACCAATGTGCGTTTGTTAAGCCGGGAGTTGTCTATTTGGAGAGACAACACCCCCCCCCCCCCCTTGTAATGTATTTTTATTGTGATGTGTATAATGCTTGAGTGTAAAATTTAATTTATATGTAAATGTGTAATCCTTCAAGAGACAAATTCCATGTGTGATTTTTATATTGTATTTTTGTTGTGTCACTTGACACATGTGCTGATTAAGTGTCATTGATGTTGACTTGTCTCTTGGAGGGAGTTTTGTTTCTACCAAAGCCATTCAAAAACAAGAGTGTGGTCCCAAATCTGCCTTGGGTAGGGAGTCTTGGGAGTGGTCAACTCAAGCTTGACCCGTAGGTAAACTTTAGTGGGGTTTCCAAAGGGTTTAATGGACTCCTAGGGTAAGTTTTTAGGCTTTTCCAAAGGTCCAAAGGGTATACCTAGGGGTTAGGGGTATTTTGCAACATGTGGCTTCTCCCATGTGACTATGAAGTCACTTCAAAAAGTGGTGTTTTCAAGATGCACGAAAATTGAACTTAGAAAGTTCTTCCTAGGATAGAGAACCTTCCCTTTAGGAGTTAAACTCTCTTCCCCATCTTCTTCCACCTTTTCCCTTTCCAATTTTGGTAATGTGTAAGAGTTTGGGAAGGGCAACCAATGGGAACTCACACCTCACCCAAGGGGTTGGAAAGAGAGTGAGAGGCCTTCTTAGGCAAGAATTTGGAAACTTAGTGAGTAATCACCCACTCTCCTTTCTTGGAGATTATGCTTGTTTGAAAAAGTTAGTAGGAGTTTAGCACTTTTAGTGGAATTTTGGAGAAAGTTAGTGTGGAATTGGGCAGCTCATCCCCAACTAAAGTTAGCAAACCTTTTGGCAGAATAAGGTTGGTTACTCCCTTCTTCCTCTTGTTATGTTGTAAATGTTAGTTTATGTTGTTTTGTAAGAGAAAAGAGTTGCTTGTAAGAATGTGTTTTATGAAGTTTTGTTGAAGTTAAAATGTGTAGTTTTCTTTTCTATGTGATTGTTTGTGTTCTTGTTGTTTTTGGGAGTGTCCAAGATCTCCTACCCTTGGGAGGGTAGGAAGATCTTGGGGTGGAAGGAGTATGACAGCCATGGGTGAGAGGCTCTCCTCATGGAGAGTGTTCTCAAGGGTGTCCTTGGTGACCCTTGATGCATAGCCTTGTGTATGCATTTGGGGGTCATAAGGGGAGTAAATATGGCCATGGGCCTTTTGGGGGGCATAAGGATTGTGGGAGTATTTTTTGTTGCACTTGTATTGCCATGAGGTGGTTTATGTTGTATTGTTTTTGGCATGCATTCTCCCCATTGGTACTTGGTCCACTTCCACCCATGGAAGAGTCACCATGAAAGTGGTGAATGTGTAGCTTGGGAAGGGAAATGTGATTGCAAATGTGTTCCTATGTTTTGTTGTGGGGTTTGCATGTTTGTAGCCCGTCTAGTGCTTGGTTCTCCAAGCTCGGGGGTGGCTTCTAGTAAGCCTAGGCTGGGAGGTGAGCTTCCCATGGTCAAAATGTGTTTTATTGCAGGTTGCATGAGTAAGGGGAAAAGAAGAATTAAAGGGTTATGTTGTTGTTTGGTGTTGCAGAAAAATGTTTTAAAGAAAAAAAGAGAAAAGGATAGATTTAATGTTGTAATAGAATGAAAAAAAAAAGAATGAGCATTTGTAGCATTTGTTTTCAAGAAAAGAAGATGTTGTATTATTCTCAAGTTACTATGTAGAAAAAAAAAAAAAAAAGGAGAAGCATTGTAGCCCGATCTCATCCCATTTGTATCCATGTCTATTTTGTAGCTAAATCTATTTTGTATTTACATTTGTCAAGGAATAAACATGCTTTTCCCTACTTGGTAGTTTTGCAAAAAAGAAATTAAAATGTTAGTTTGCATCTTGATTTTTAATGTTTTACATAAAAAAAAAAGGGATGTATGCATTTTTTGAGAAACCTGAAAATTATTATTAGCTGTAAATCCATGTTCCTTTTAGTTGAACTTGCTGCTGTAAATTTATTTAAAATCAGTCTTTTGTATTTTTCTGTTTATTGCAGAAATGAAAAAATTGTTATAATAGTCTATTCTTTGCAAAGAAAAGAAAAGAAGAATATTTAGCTTATAGTTTATTAATTTAGGGACAAGAAAATAATGAATGAAGGAAAACCCCTTAAATGTATTTGGTTGTGATTCATAAAAATAACACACTCATTAAGAGTCTATGTGAGTTGTAGTTAAATATGAAAATAAAATATAAATATAAAGAGCAAAAAGGAAATATATTTATATATATTCATCTAAATATTTTATCTCATTAACTATTAATCTGTCATGCTGTTATTAAACAAAAAAATATATTTATGTCTGTTCCTAAAAAAAAAAAGAAACAGGGATGATACATTTTCAGAAATGGGTAATTAATTCAGTATACAGAAAGAAGGAGAACTGATATTATGATTAAATATATATATAAATATATATATATGAAAATATATACATATATTTACATATATATATATAATTATTCCTTCATAAGAAAACCTGCCAGTTTCCAGATTATAACACTGTTAGTAATATGCTTATTCTTCCAAATATATTTATAAACCCATATCTAAATGAATATATATATATATATATATACAAAGTAAATATCTAACAAAAGAAGATCATAATTTGAATGATGCAAATCCGTTTTAAACCAACACACAAAAAAAGTAGTATCGCGCGTTTTTTTTTTTTTAGCGAACCAGGGCAAGGGCCGAGCCACTTACACAGTGGCCGGCGGTGGCGCGGGAGCTGCCCGGCCTGCCACTGTGGTTACCCACAGTGAGCGGCGCTCGGCCGCCACTGTGGGCAACCACAGCGGCGCCCGGGGGTAACCCCCGCCCTTTGGTTACTACGCCCATAACCCCCCCTGTTTCGCTCGCGTTGAACACTTCGCTCCGCCCCCTCTTCGGTGTCCTGCGCTGCGATAACCCCTCCTCCGCCCGTCTCCCTCTCCGTGCCTCCACTGGTAACGTAAACAAATGCAAAAAAAAGGGGAATGGGTGGGGTAAAGGTTAAGCCCGGTCCGCCCTACGCGCGGTCCCTCGGCCGCCGACCCCCTGCGCTCAACACACTCGTTTCAAAAAAAAAATAAGAAAAGCACATAAGGTTGCACTCGCCCTAACCCTAAACTTCAGGTTAGGGCAAGGGCAATAAGATTTTAGTGATGTTTTTTTTAAAAGAGAGGGAAATGGATAGGGGGGGGGGGAGAATATTATTATAAATATAAAAAAAAAAAAAGGGGTTCAAATCCCCACAATTCTCTTGGAATAAAAAAAAAACAAATTTAGCAAATGGTAACAATGTGCAATAGTTATATATATATATATATATATATATATATATATATATATATATATATATATATATATATATATATATATATATATATATATATATATATATATATATATATATATATATATATATAAGTAGGATTGTAATGATATTTAATTTGAATAAAATTGTTAGATGTAAAATAAGTTTTGATTATTTTTGTTAAGCAATGGGCAACTGTAGGAGAAAACTTTATAAATGATTTAATTACTTAGGTGGATTAGATTTAAAAAAATTTAGGGGGGGGGTAAACACTAAGTCCTTTGTGGGGCCAAGAGGGCCAAACTGAGTGTAGAATTATAAAGTGATTTTAGATTATGGGGGCTTCATGTAAATAAGGTGTTTTAATTTGCAAGAATAAATAAATTTAGAAATAATAGAAGGATAGAAATAATAAAGCAAATTTCATGAAGAAAGTTTAAATTCGGGAGTAAACGTTATACTGGGGATTCTAATTATTTATTATTGAAGTTTAGTGTTAATCCTTTTGGTAGAAGTATTAGCTCGTAGACAACTTGGTAACCACGTTTCCCCAATTGAGTTTAATTACCCGTTTTATACAATATAGTTAGACTCAACCCAAAATGCATTATTTATTTAAGTTAATCGCACTAGATTGCATCATTTAAATTAAGTAAGTCGTTAATTAGTAAGTATTTTAAAAAAAAAAAAAATTCCCGTTCGTGCCCAAAAGTTGGGCATGACAATATAATAATGGCATATCAAAAGTGTATAGCTTTTATAGATGTATGTAATTAAATACATACATCTAATTAACCATTGCAATAATATATCTTATTAAACTATTATATAAAACTTATTAGGATTGTATGCTATTGTTAAATATATGATGATCCTAATAAGTTAACTATAATATAAATAGAGTTTTGAAATTGTTCTAGACAGGATGATTTTAGTCGCCTTACACTATAAATATCAGAAACATAATAAGTACATTAATGACATCCATATATATTATTTATGTCATTATAATGTGAACTATATGATAAGTTGTAGCAATAATATGGAGTAGAATATATAGTCATGATTTATAATTGGTATTGTAAAGGTATGGTATAAAGATAACTGCATACCATAATATAGTTAATAAGGAGTAAAGGTATGCTATTAAGTTGTGCTTGTGTTATTTAAATAGGTGTTGTTGAATTAATATGTATGTAATTATATTTAATAGATCTATTGAAATGGTTTTAAAGGTATACATGTAATAGATCAATGCCTTTTCATACCCATATCACCTTTACATGTAATAGATCAATGCCATTACAACCATATGTTATTAGACTACACAATAATAATAATATGTATCATACCTTTGCTTCAACAATGGCTTGAGAGAAGAAATAAGATATAAGAATATGGTTATACTTAATGTAGTTCTTCTCTATAGAGTATATATGGGTAAGGTGATAAGGTTGATAACTATTATTCAAGAGTACTTATGCTACAACTTAAAGGTATGCTATTTCTTATATGGGTAAATTAACTCAGATGTGAATATTTTGCCAAAGTTCTTAGATGTATATGCAAAGGTGTGTGTGTGTGAGTTGCTAGGAAAAGTGTATCAAAAAAGTGTGGTCTCATGGATGTCATGACTACAGTTCATGCACATAATGGCACGCAATGAATACAAGTTTGAGAAACTTTCAAGAAATTATTGTTAGATGGTTCGAATAGATGTACATACATTGCTAAATTTATGTTAAATATATTTTGAAAGGACATGGAAACTTTCAGGGAAATCTATTTGTAGTTGTTGGTGCCTTGGTAGAACATGTCTATAGAATGTGAAGCAAGAAGAGGAACAATAGAAACTAACTATATTTAAAGATGATAAAGACGACAACTAACGAATAATTAATGAATAATTTGAGTCCCAATAGTGCTCAAATAATTAATGAATAATTTGAGTCCCAATTGTGCACAACCATTTTTCTAGAATACCCCTTGTATTGTTAAGCAAGATAAAGATGACATAATGGTTGTGCTTAGTCGTTTAGTCTTCTGATGATCCTAATAATCCTTTCAAGGAAAAAAACAAATCATCTACAAAATCACTATAGTAATGTTACTGTAGCAGTGGTATTGTGGCAGCATCAGTGTAGTAGCGGTACTGAAACAAATTTTATTTTTTTTATTTTTTTTAGCAAAGAAATACTGCAAATCAAAACCTATAACATGTCATTCTACATACACCTCTAAATTCCAACTATGTCAAGTATGAAGAATTTTACTTGACACACACACACCTTTGCATATACTTTTAAGAACTTTGGCAAAATATTCACATCCTTGAAGATTTGAGACATTTCTTGTATACCATGTTTGTAAGAAGAATTTTAACTATGTTCACATTATAATTAACTTATTAGGATCATCATAGCAACTAAGGATTATTAGGGAGATTAAGTAATTTTGCCTTGAAGATTTGAGACATTTCTTGTATACCATGTTTGTAAGAAGAATTTTAATTATGTTCACATTATAATTAACTTATTAGGATCATCATAGCAACTAAGGATTATTAGGGAAATTATTCGTATGTGGAAGAGCCTTGTTGGCTTAATAAATTAATTAGTTGTGCTTGTATCATTTAGTCTTCTGAGGGTAGTTGAGCAATTAGCTTTTAGTTTTAAAACTAGAATTTGAATAGCCTAAATTTGTTGTACCCCCTTGTTTTATAAAAGGAAATCAAGGTTGTTTGTAGAAGGTTAGGAGGTCTGGGGCAAAAAAGATGACATAACGGTTGTGCTTAGTCGTTTAGTCTTCTGATGATCCTAATAATCCTTTCAAGGAAAAAAAAACAAATCATCTACAAAATCACTGTAGTAATGTTACTGTAGTGGTGGTACTGTGGCAGCATCACTGTAGTAGCGGTACTGAAGAAAAAAAAAAAAAAAATTGATTTGCAGAGAAATACTGCAAATCAAAACCTATAACATGTCATTCTACATACACCTCTAAATGTCATTGTAGTAATGTTACTGTAGCGGTGGTACTGTGGCAGCACCACTGTAGTAGCGGTATTGAAGCAAATTCCTTTTTCTTTTTTTTTTATTTGCAGAGAAATACTGCAAATCAAAACCTATAACATGTCATTCTACATACACCTCTAAATGCCAAATCTCTCAAATATATGATGATCCTAATAAGTTAACTATAATGTGAACATAATTAAAAATTTTCTTACAAACATGGTATACAAGAAATGTCTCAAATCTTTCCATCAAAAGAAAATTCATGCTTACGTTTCAACAACAGCTTGAGAGAAGAAATGAGATATAAGAATATGGTTGTAGCATACCTTTTCTATAATATACTTTATAGAAAACAAAGAAAAAAAACCATGTTTGAATAAATTATGTTCACATTATAATTTACTTTTTAGAAAACAAAGGTCATAAGAAAATTAACTTTTTGATATGATGATCCTTATAATGTGGCATGTTTCAATAAATTATGTTCACATTATAATTAACTTCTTGCAACAATCTCATGAAACATGGGAATACTTTCACGCTTGTGGGTATGCCTATGGTGAAAGTAGACCTCTGGATTATAGGTCGGCTTCCTGTATGATGAATCTCCTACAAACTTAACTCTTGATGGCAAAGGGATAGAAATCTTGCATGTAATGAAAAAACCTATCCTAATGGAGGTGATACACCAAAATGATGTAGTTCTACTTGTTGTCCTAAAACTATAACCAACTGCAATAAGAACTAATTTGTCTCACAAATCAAATAAGATCATGAAATTCATAATTATTTCATGTGAAGGATCAAATTTCTCCAATGTTTTATGAAGGAAAAGTGATTTTTCACAACATGCAACTGATTAGAAAAGTAGATGAACACAACCCACAACCTGAATTTACTATGAAATCTTCCTATTTTTGCAAAGCATAAATGAGACGGAGCAAAGAATTCAGAACTAAATCATAATAACTCTATCAAATAATTCATCTAACAATGGATAAACAAAAATAATTGACAAGGAAACTACACTCTGTATTGAAAACTGGAAAAATAACTCTATTACAATGCTGAAAACTGAAAAAGCGTTGAGTTACAATGCTTTTTGTTGTATGTGTAAGTAAAAGCAAAGAACAACGAAAAAAAATGAAGGGAAAAGATGAATATATAGAAGATAAGCTTCTAATAAAAGAGAGATAAACATAGCTAAGTCCCAAACTTAAAAAATCTGCATGAAGAAACCCTAGGTTAGATTTACCTTAAAAAGTCTACAAAAAGCATGCAAAAATCTGCCAAAATCAATCTCTGATGATAAAAATAGCTCCCCATCTGAAAAGGTATGCATGTGAACTCAAACTACTACACACTACCAAAAATAGCTCCCCAAAAAGCACCATTCCCTTTGTAAAAATATACATGACCTTTCTTCAAATGCAATATGTAAGGCCTATAACAGGCCACCAAACTTAGTTGTAGCGAAATTTTGGTTACAATAAATAGTCATGAGGTTAATATGTCTAGTTCATCATGTTTTGATGATTTTGATTCTCATTTAGATGATGGTGAAAGAAAAGAATGCATAAGTAATGAGATGAATGAAGAGGTATGTTCACTAAGTAGTGAACAAATTCCTAATATATTGACCATTGAATATCATAAATGCATGCACAAGAAGGGTTCTGATTTTTCACATGTAGCAAAAATTTGTTTTGACAGTGGTGAATTTTTTTGTGACTACAACAATGCATTTTGTTATAAAAACAAAAGCATACATACTGATGTAGATGCAGAATTTCATTTTGACAAAGTAAGTAGAACTGATAATTGTGAATGCAATAATATTCCTAGTCAAGAAGTTGCAGGTGCAAATGTGCATGTGGATATATTATCAAATATGGATGACCTCTTTAAAAGTTTTTGTGATAAACAAATTGTTATTATATTAGACATTTTTACTTTTTTTAAAAGCAAGGGATGTTGATGTGTTAATGGAAATTCAAGTTCACAAATTTATAAGAAAGATACATATGGTGAAAAAAATGTTATTGATTGATGTTGAATCTTTTACTAGTGCCAACATTGAAGATAGTGGATGTCAAATGCGATCTGATTTGTCTTGTTTTCTAGTGTAGTTAGAGAGTCATCTTTTGAGGCATAACTTTGTTCAAATAAGGTGTCACTTGGAGTATGGGTCCGCTTTTGGTTATGATTTATTCTTCTCATATGATGGTAAAATTTATCAATATAGGCTTGATTTAAAATTGTGCAACATGTTGTGAGCAGTGATAATGAGAGTATGATTGGTATTGTGTGGAAGGACATGAGTCACAATGTTTTTTATAAGACATTTTTGAATGATATTTTTAGATGTGCATTGTGATGAGAATAAGGTATATGATAGAGGCAAGCTCATACTTCTCTTTTCTGGTGACTTTGGGCCACCAAATATAGTTTAATTTTTCAAACCACGTCAATTTTTTAAGGGATTTATAGTGATGGACAATTCCCAAAATATTTATTTTCCATGCATGGTAGGTTAGGAACGGTCTTAGTTTTGCTTTCCTGTTTGTCTATCAATTAGTGCTTTGTGTTAAGTTCTGGTCTACATCCCAGAGATTTCTTGGATTCTTGTTATGCCTACAAGGGGCACACATCCCCAAGAAAGAACCATTGTTGGTACCCCAATTTTTTGTAAAATTTGGTAATGCCCATGATGTAAAAATTCAATTGCAACACCTAGACAAGCACACTTGCAAATTTTCTTGACTAGCCCATTTTGAAGATGTATATCTTGAAATCATGTAATTGTCACGCCAAACCACTTGGGGATCATGTTTTTCTTCTATTAATGAGTCCACATGCCGATTTATAACCTCTTACAATCATATTTGATATGTTTTTGAAGTGCCAAATTTATGGGTTCAGATATGGTTTGTTTTTTACAAACCGTTGCGCCTTCCAATTAACTATTTTTAGAGATCAATATTTTTGTGTTTAATGATTTTCATGTCAAACCAACTATTTCCCACAATTGTCAGCATCTTAGTGAGTTTCCATCTTCAATTTCAAGGCTTCATGACTTCGCTTAATATTTTTACCAAAGCAAAACCAAATGCAATTCATTGAAATTTGATGAGTGTATAGTGATAAGTTTGTCAGAAAGCTAACTTTAACAATTAATATTTTGAATCCAGGTGATAGTCAAGTGAAATAAATAATGCAAGTGATTCTCATAAAGTGTAAAGGGGAAAAATTTTGATTTGGCAATTTGCAACATAGAAGGGAGAAATCACTAAATCAATCTAACTTAAAACCTTTACATTCAAAAGGGAAGGAAATCCACTAGATTTAGTCACAAATTAGATAAGGACTATATACTCAATGGATTGGTTACTTTTTGTGGGGGTTTTCCTCTCTTTTGTAAGTCGAAATGTTGAAATAGGTAAAGTGCTGAAAATGAAGGTAAAATTGAGAAAACAGTGGGCTACAGATGCGGTATTTTTGCATGCACCTGGATTTGAGCAGTATAAGCCAAGTCCGATCTAAACCTCAATAAAGCTCCTAAAAAGTCAGGACCATGGCGCATCACAACGGTCCTCCAAACTTTTCGCATGCCAAAAATGGTTGATTCGTATTTGTGAATGAAGCTTATTCTAAAGAGTATAGCTCTGTAGTTATTTCTTGCACATAGAAAAAAGGGGAAAAAAGTTGGGAATAGGGGCTTGCCCTAGGTCAAACCCTTAATTTGGAATTAACCATGAAATTGAAATAGAGATAAATAAAATGATTGTAAGGAAATATTCCCCTTTTGAGGGAGATGTTGAATTATGACTGAAAATTGAATGATAATACCTCCTTGTGAAGTTTTACTTGCCTCCACATGGAATTAGGGTTCCATGAAATAGGATATAGATCTCCACTTCAATGCTTGAATCTTGAATTTATTTTTGCTCCAAGGCTTGAAGGAAGACTGAAAAATGCTCAATTTCTCTTGAATTCTTGATCTCGTGTATGTGCTTAATACTTCTTGATTCTTGTGGATGTTCAAATTAGAGGAGAAAACCTCTTTATATACTTGCCCATCGAGAAAATTAGCTAATTTTTCGACATGAGCCGACACGAAGAGAGGAATCCCACTCAAATTTGAAATGATAAAATGGGTTAAAGGGGCCCAAAAAATGAGGGGGACCATGGCGTGGCGCCATGGTCCTGCCCTATTTTGGGGGAGGCTTAAGGTGCATAATGAGGTACATTTTGATTTTTATGGCATTTGTGATGTGTATGAGCATAGTCAGATCTTCAATCAAGCCAAGGAGTGCAAACACTAAGGTGAAGACCCAAATGCAGTCAAAATTGCAAAGGGTACAATTTTAGGATGCTACAAAAAGTTCATCTATTGTTGTGATCAATTGCATGACTTCAAAGTTCAATTTGATATTTTTTTAAAGTCAAAAGAAAACAGGATTTGTTGAGGATTGAGTGTGCACTTGTAGATTTTTTTTAGAAAGGTCGTCTTTGATGATTGAGATCTTGCAAAAAAATGGATTTTGGAAAAAATGCCTTTGGCATACCTTCTTATTGTATCTTAATAAACACCCATGCCAAGTGGTAGCCTCCCAGAACAAAGTTTAATATTTTTTTAGAGCATCAAGTTTGCAAGGTTCAAGTGTGTTCTGGCATGTGCAGTTTTAGAAATGATTTAGTGGACAACTATGATTATTAATATTTCTTGATCCTGATGGCATCAAGAAGAACCCTTTGTTAATATGATTCTTCTAATATCATTCTTCATGTCTATCAGTTCTTATCACTTTGGGCAAAGATTTGGTCAATTTTCAGAGGTGAATACAAAGGCCACATGGCTTGTTTAAAGCATGGTTCAAAGATGTTAGAAAACATTTTTGTTAATTGTCCACTTTGTTATTTTTTTTCCAAATGAATTCAGGGTCATTGTTAGATTGGTTGGAGATGAAAGTTGTTTAAGAATAATAAATTTTTAGGTCAGGCCCTCTTGGGGACCCGACCTTCCTCATCAAGTTGTAGAACCATGTAAGAGAATGTAAAATTGTTTATTATTTAAATCAATTTTAATTATTTAAATAACAATATATTTAATGGCCTACATTGTATTTCTGGAGAATGATATTAAAGGGGGTTACCTAAATCATTTTTCTCAAAATTATTTAAAATGCATGGCCTAGTGATAAAAAGAAATTGCCCTCGAATAATTTTTCAATGATTTATAGTGTATTTCAAAGGCAAATGTGTAAGGCGGGTGGCTAAATAATCAATCTTGGTGGGGCCCATGTTATGAGATCCAAGATTAAATTAAATCTTTTCTAATATTCTCGTCCTACCATGAGTCAAGACAAAATGGATGAAGGTGAGCAAGATAGCGAGATATATCTTGCTACCCCACATGATGGCTAAATTGTTTACTAGAACATTAAGAGATAAAACTTTGAAATGGTATTGTACTTTGCCTCCTTATTCTATTACTTCTTTTCAACAATTGGCTAATGCTTTTATTCAACAATTTCACAATGATATTGGTCCTAAGATAACTTTGACTAAATTTTGATTTGGTGCATTGTAAGCAAGGTGTGAAAGAAAAAGTGTCTAACTTTATTGGTATATATAAGCATTGGTATTCTCAAATTTATTTTCTTGCGCCTAATCAAGACATTCCAAATATTTGTATTGCTAATTTACAAAAAGATATTAGGGATAAACTTCTCTTTTTCTAGGTTTACTTCCTTTACGCAGTTGTGCACAGTACTTCACAACTATCATCTTACCATGAGTCAATTGGAACAGCCATCTTCTTCAATGGCTCCAAGTGATAAAAGTGAAAATGCTCAACAACCTTTTGCAAAGTTCAAACCGAATAAGGGATTCATCAAATTCAATGACAACAACAACACTCAAGTGGTAGCCGCAACAGGTGTGCCTCCTTTGTCCAAATACTTTAGAAAAGAATTCACTCCTCTTAATGAATCTTTGCATAGTATTATATCTAAATTATTACAATGAATGTGTTGAAACTTCCCCCTATCAAACCAATTGATCCATCTTAGACATCCTCACCTTACTTTGATTCTAAAGCCTTTTGCCAATACCATGTGACAATAAAAAATGTTTTTCTTTGAGAAGTAAGATCCAAGACTTAAGTGATAACAATACCATATATGTGGCTAGTGTGAATGATAAAGGAAACAAATCCATAGCTTCTCCTAATCAAAATCTTTGAATTTTCACTGATCCTTTACCTTCCCATTCCACTAATGTGATTGAGACTAATCATCTTGCCTTCTCTCCCAATGATGTTGGCCTTGAATCTAATAATGTGGTGAACCTTGTTGATAAAAAAGAACCTCGTAAGGACTTGTGCATTACATTTGATCCTAGTGAGACTATTAAAGCACCTGATAGCCCACTTTATATAACTGCAAAAATCAAAGGCATACCTTCTCAAGGGGTGCTTATTGATCCAACTTGCATGGTTAATGTCATAACTAAATAATTTCTTTATACTTTGCAATTGTATCAAGTGCTATATGATGATACCGATATGGTAGTTAAATTTTTTGATGGCTTCTCTTGTCCTGCTATTGGTTCCATCACACTTCCTATTGATGTTGGCACTAAATGCTTAGATGTTAAATTTTCTATCATTCCTACATCCGATCAATTTCATGTGAAGTTCGGACATCCTTGGCTCTCTTCCATGAAAGTGATCGCTTCTCCTATTCATAAGTGTTTGAAATTTCCTCATAATGATAAAATCATAACTATTAATCATAGCATATATCAACCTATAGTGAGGTGTGGAGATGTTTGTCTTGATTATTTTTTGTCTGAACAATTACAACCTCTTCAACTTAGAAGTGATTCTCTCTTTAAATCATATCAAAAATGGAAAAATAAGATGATTTTGTCATTGAGTAAACCTAGAAATCCAGCACTTAGCATTCCTCATGATGATCATATACCTCTTCTTGATGATAAGATTAATATTCCTCCCAAGGAAATAAAGTATCTTCCTCCCAAAGAACAATCTATTCCTTCTCTTATGGATGAGTCCATTCTTCCTCCCAAGGATAGAAATGTTCCTCCTCCCAAGTGTCAAGCTATTCCTCCTAAGGGTAGACCTATTCCTTCTCCTCATGGTGGAACTAGTCTCCTTCCTACACCTCTCATTCCTCCTTTATATGGTGTTGGTTTCCAAACAAGACTTACGCTATCTGATGTAGCAACCAAGTTGCTCTTTCAATTATCTATGGAGGAGCCAACTCCAATACTCAATAATCTCCAGGACTTGGACCAACTGACAAGGAGCCTGACAAATCCTTCTACACTTTGGGCTCTGCAAAACCTGGGAGGTTGATCCCTTAGCGAATTTACAACCTTTGCACCACAATTGCAAATAACACTACAACAAAGTAGATAATCTCATATAAAAGGCTCAACACAAAGGGAGAAAGTTGTAGGAATGGCTAATTCCATAGTGATCCTCAACCAATTGGAGCATGAGATGACAACAAACATACATAAAAATGAAAAGATATTCATTATTTTTCAAGAAATATCAAGTCAAAGATGACTCAAACAAAATATCGATAGCAAGAGCAGCATTTAGCTTAGATCAGTGTCTTATCCCATTGGGAGATTGGATTCACAGAGTGCATATTGATATATGACAGAATGTTACCCTGGTATATAAATCTAAGATATTATTGCCCTACAATAAATCTCATTTGTAACCAAACCTAAAACTTCTTATCAATCTGTAATTCTATTCAAGTATTCTAATTAATTTGTTAGATTAAAGCATGAAATAGAAATTAAACAAACCACAATAGTGAGTTGAATGAAAAGAAACCCTTGATTTATTTCATTCAAAATATGACATAATTGTACATTGGAGATATATAGATCTGAATTTTGTCCTTTTAAATTAAATTATCAACTCTGCCAAAAACAGTATACATTCCAAGGATTCAACAACTTCACTAAATTTGACAGTGAATTTTCTATCTATTTGCTCTATATCAGACTTAACAAATTGTTCTCAACTTCACCTATGACTCTCTACTAGGACTCATCTAGAACCAAAAATTCTAGAAACCAGAAAAATACCATTAAACACGGCCCTGAATTCCCTTTTATAAAACAAGGGAGCGAACAAGCTTTGGGCTTGAGAAAATGCATGTCACAAGCTAATTGGAACGCTTGTGATTCTCGTTACAACAATATTCCCTAGTGGTAAAATATCCTAACTGTCTCTTGAAATATTCTTTATGCTTGGCCTTCTTAGAAACTGTCGAAGATGATGCTGGTGTTGGCTCATTATGCTCTGGATTCACTTCCCAAGGTAATAACCGCTACAAGATGCCAAAACTAGGAACCAAGTTGTTATTCCTGATAGTAAGTAGTTAATTGTTTGTTTCTACCTTATTCTTCATTTAAGTACATTCTCACCCAATTATTATACTCCTCTTCTGATGGCCATTGAAAATTCATAACCTCTTCTACCTTCATCCTATATGGAGTATATTTAATGGCTACTTGGTTGGATTCCCTCTCAAAAGTTTCAAAAAATGTGCTTGTATTGATGATATTATCCACACTATCCTCAAGCATCTCTATATCAAGGTTTTCACATATTAATTCTACTTGAGAATTAATTACCCTCTCTGCCTGCTCTTTCCATGACTGCAAGTGTTTAACATCTTCACTCTCTTCCATAATCTCATGCAATAATGTGTCTTGCAGTTCATTAAAACCTTTCATCAATTCTCTGATTTTATTCTCTAGATTCTTTGGTAGAGTCTAAAATTATTGTAATGACTTTACCAACAAATAAGTTGGTTGAAGTGCTTGAGGTTTATTAGCATGAAATTTGGAAGCCATGAACATCATTTTTAGTTCATTAGCTCTATGCACTCACTTACTAAATAATGGCGCAGCTACCTCTGGATCCCTATCAAAATTCTTTATGGCTTCAAACAATAAAGAAAATAATGAATGAATACTATGTAACCTTCTGTCAATCTTCTCATTTAAATGGCTCAAAATTATATTCATTATCTCCTTTTCAAAGACAACTATTTTCTCTGTGTCTTTTGATTGGCGCTCCAATTCCTTTATTTTATCAAGCATTTGAGCCTTGGTTGGGTCAACTAAATATGAAGGCTCCTCAATAATTGGTTCCAATGTGGAAACAAAGGGTCCAATTCCAACTAGAGACTTAGAAGTTGACTCAATGGTGGTGGTTGGAGGTGTTTTAGATGTTGAGGGCAAATCAGGAGGGGATTCTAATTGCTTTTGCTGCAATAGTTGAACTGTAGTTTCCAATTCAATATTCCTATGTTGAAATTTGTTATACTCAGCAAATACATATTCATATTTTCTTTGGTATTCCTCTCTATCTGCCTTTTCCCTCATAGCAGTTCTTGTGCCAACCTTGCCACATTCACTATTAGGTCAATTGCTTCCACCATCGAAGTCTCTAAAGCTCTTTTTATAATCAGACTTCCCCTCAAATTGGGGTTTATGTCTACTATGTTAGGCTTTCTAGCCCCTTTAGTTAACAACCATATTGCCAACGTGGCATATTCTTGGCTGTAGGTAGACCCTTGCAATGCCCATCTAACTTCTTCCTCTGAATTATACAAAGGTTGCTGAGATTTCCTTATTGTATCAAAAGTTGCAGCATCTGCAATATCCCATTCTGGAAGAAACAATACCCCTGCTTGGTCAACATTTTTTCTTCTCTCTGTAGGAGTGATGGCTTTAAATTCTTTCATCATTTCACTTTTAACTTCTTCAATTTCCTTATCACTTTTGTTAGGATTTTGGTCCTTCTTCTCAGCACATCTACTTTTATACTCTTCAACTTTAGTTGTCCCGACCAACTATAAAAATGCCTGGTTATAAATAAATGTCTCATCTTCCAAGAATTTGTCACATGCCTCCTTCCTTCTATCCTGAATGGATTTTCCTTGTATGTCCACTGGAGTAAGGTCCTAATCTAACAAATTTCATGGAGATGGGATTTCAACCTACAACTCTTCATCAGTAAGAATGATCACATTCTCCTCCTTGGTTTCTTGCGCAAGTTGTTCTTCAAGCTTGTCAATTTTGTGCCTCTTAGATGGAGGAGATGAAGGAAGAGCTGAAAGGCTTCTTTTAGGTGGAGATTCAACATCTATAATCATTTCCCTTGAGAGGCCCATGTTGAGGTTCAAGGGGTTTTTCTTGTTTCACTATCCCCTTCCCCTTCCTCTTTATCTCTTCTTCCTCTTCATTATCACCTTCATCTCTTACTCTTCTATAAATAACCCTCCCTCTTGAAGGCATCTATATAGGTCTCTTCTCCTCTGGTTCCCCTTCTTCTGTTGATTTTGATCTATGTACTCGGGGCCTTTGTTGTGCAGTCTTTGATAGTGGCCTTTGTTGGGCCTCTAATTTTGGAGGTTCTTCCCTTATTTCTTGGCCGCTTGTTATCTCCAATTGCTCCAAATCATCCATTAGGTCATACATTACTTCATCAAAAATTTCTCTCAAATAATCTATTTTCTTATAAAATGGTCTAAATTTGTTCAACGGAACATACTTTGGATCCAATCCATGGACTTTATCAAGCAACTTCTTATAAGCCATCCATCTTTCTTTTCTAACCTCTTATTTATCCAAATCAAATTCATTCCTGATCAAGTCTTCTAGAAAATTGAAATAATGAGGCAGTTGGGTTCCTTTGATTCTTTTTCTAAACATTGCATAAAAACCCTCTGGGTCACTATGCCTCTTTGTGTTGACTCTCAAGCAATAAGGAGAAAGAACCTTTTCAAAATGGACCCATCCTCCTTTAAGAATTACAAAATATGGGATTATAGTGTAATCAGGGAAAAAGGTGCCTTTACCTCTCTTTGTTAGCTCATCTTTATGTATGTAGCCCGATTGCCACATAACTTATGCAAATCCTAGTGTAAGTGGAAAATTGAAAGGCAATATATGTGGTTGTCCATGAAAACCATACACTCTTATAACTGTTCTCACATAATAAGGAATGATATCCCCCTAATTACGCTCAAGTTTCAATTCTAGCCTTTTTCCATTGGCCTCAAAAAATTATACAACTCTATTGGAATCCTTGGTGAATTTACTATCAATCAAGCCCTAAGCCTGGATGCAAATCAATTGTCGAATCTTACATAGCTTGCATTCCTTATGTCCCATGAAATATCCATGCTCCAAACTTGTACTGGCATGTTTTCTCCATCTACCACCCTTCTCAACTCTATTTCTTCTCTAAAGAAATCTGCATTTTTGTACAAGATCATGTACATAAGCATGGAATACTAGTAGAATGAGGTACTAATGTCACCCTTTTTAATATGTAACAACCCCTCGTGTATCTTGTTTGCAAGGTATGGAGAAAAGTCATAAATCACTGCAAAATTAGGGTGTTGAATCTGAATCCCCATCTGCATATATGTTTTTGGGATTACTGTGCCTAGGTGGAAACCTAAAGTCTAACACAGTGTGAAAAAGGTGGCCCTGAAATGATGTGCAAAGGCATCAATTGGAAAAGGATCTTCAGCACTTAGACCAATATAATATTGAGTATCTTTCATCTTAGCCAAATGACATGGGAGCAATCTTTCTCTGATCAAATACCTTGTCTTCTCATATTCTTTCTTTAGTTCCTGCAAACCCATAGGTTTCAAGGATGCAGAAGGTTCATATAAGTCAAAAAATTCCTGAAACTCCTCCCTCTAGATGCTCAACATAACTTCTCCTTTGCTCCCCCTCACAACCCTTGAGATTGGGTCATACTTATATGTCACTGCTTTCAATAAATCCACATCCATGAATACACTAGGTATAGATAACTTCCCCAAATTTGTGAAAATGGGGTTGGTAGATTCCTCTAACCAAACCATATCTTGAACATTCATAGCCCTGACATAGGCACCCTTGCATCTGATATCTTATAAGAATTGTTGACTAAACCCTCACCTAGGGTTTGCCCTTGGTATTTATCATTTTTGGATGGCTTCAATTGGTCCAATAATTCATCATAGAGATTCCTCTTTTGATATTCAATATTACTAGAGTGTGGTATTTGGGGTGCCATTATGAAAACCTAGGGTTCTTGATTTAAGTTCTATAGGAAACAGAGGCTTTTTCGAAAATCTTGCAGCTACTACAATATAACTAGGAGTTTAAAATTCTACTTCAAATTCCCCACCCTAGTTTGTATCAAAACACTTTCCCTACAAATTGAAGGCTATTCCTATGCTCAAAATTTTGAAATTCACTAGAGAAAGCTACAACTTTGACATACAGTTTTCACACTACGAATCCTAATAATGTGCTTCGAAAGCTTGCAACAATTTGCTTTAGCTCTTGAAACACTCTCTGCTCTTGTTTGAATGCCTTTGGTAATTAGAAAAGGGCAGAATTCACTCTTTTAATATCCCTGTGTTGGTAGACCTATGTCTCATCTACCATTACTGCTCACGTGAGCGATGAAATGGCTCCAAATACTTTTGAAATGAGTTTGAATCTTCACTCTAGATTTGCCTCCATGCTGGTAAATCAAACAGTTTTAATTAGTCAATTTGGCATTGATATCTGTGCTGGCATATGACCCCACCTTCGTCCAATAAGAAAACTCTACATCAGTCTTCCTTACAACTCATCCCCATGGCCCCACCTTCAACTTTGACCTTTCAGTGAGGACACATGGCAACATCCTATGATGTCACGGTGGTTAACACCCTTGCACCTTCTGATCGCGGGGACCGTCTGATGAAGACAATCTTTAACCTTTTCACCTTGGTGACCATTTAGCATAAGTCGCTAATGCTCTAGCACCTTTTGATTAACTTTTAAAACATCTCTGTCCATTTTCAACACATGCAAAAAAATTCATCATTTATTTGGTCAAGCTTTAACTCATTCCCCCTGACCTTCGACAAAATAAGATATTAAAAGTGTTTTTAAACATTTGTTCTTGCCACCCATTTTGTGACAAATGGCAGCTCTCCGCGATGCCGCAAGGAACAGGATGGTCAACCAAAGTCTTCACGGCATTGCGGGGACACTTATCAAGGAACATAAAACACTTTGGTAATAAAAATGCAAAGGGGGCCCGACCTAGGAACGAAAATAATACCTTCAAATCATCCTTTTAAAAATATTTTGACCACAGGAGGCCTAAGTCACGAACCAAGACTTAGGAGAAACTAAAAACTAAAAGGGATTGGGGTACATAAAAAAAACCTAGGGACATAACATGGCCCCGCCAACGAGTCAATGACCCAAAGTCATTTTTAAACCCAAAAAGGTAACAAATAAATAGAACACGCTCAGGACTTACAAAGAAAAGCTTGAAAAATGAAGGAGAACCCTAAACCCTAAGCCATAAAAGGTACATCAAAGACCCAATTTAGCTAGAGATAAGCAGGTTTTACCAAACGACCAAAAAAAATTTGCAGGACATATTTTGAAGTCCTATCATATGGTGTGGTTCTGCCTCCTACATCTTACAAAAAGAAGTGACCGGCCTCTCCTATTGTTCAACCTAAAAGACCTCAACCCATTCATCCTTCCTTAAAAGAAGAAAACAAACCCATACCTAATGAACCTAAACCTTCACAACGTTCAGCTAAAACTAAACAAAACCATCATGAGAGATAACTTCGATAGAGGCATCATGCTAGATCTTGTGAACTTGATTCCCAAACCATTACATCTGCTAAAAAACCTAGTGTTGACATAATTCCATTTTCTCCTAATAAGTATGTTCAAACTAATTCTACAAGATGCAAAATGCTTAAAACTAATGATGGTATAAGGTCTATTCCTATTAGAGCTCCTATTTTATTGATCTTGATGAAGAAATAGTTGAGAATGTTGTTAATAATAAAAATGTTGATCCTAATATTTCTGATGATGAATATGAATATGTTGATGTTGATAATGATTTATCTAAACAATTTTCAAAGTCATTAATCCTAGCTCCTAGTAGTCAACAAAGTGATCTATCCTTATAGCATGGTCCTTGTTTGGAACATGTAATAGCTCCATCTACTATGCTCGATCTCGTTCCTCTTGCATGATGTCCACCTTCCTGAAACAATGATGAGCAAGATCGGGGGTGGATGATGTGATTAATTTGCTTCATTAGGACCGTAGATTCTCTTTCTGTCCTCTCTTGCTTGTTTGTGACCTTCTTCTATTCCTCTCTTCATTCTTCTATTTGTTGTCCCTAGTGTTGTCTACTTGAGGATGATGCAAAGCATTGAGATGTCTTTTGGTCTCTCCCATGTGGACTCAAAAGACACAATTGCTCCCTTCCCATGGTGGTTTCCTTTCTTTGGGAGATGAGGACAATTCTATGCACATATATATTCATATATACATGATATACATGATTTCTCATAAAAAAGCATATTAACTCCAAATTTAGGTGAAATCGCCATTTGATTTGTATTTTATGATCATTATCCTTTGATTTGTTCTCTCTTGGGGGCTAAATTATTGTGATAGCGCACTTGTCTTTTTGGGTGTATCCTACCTTAAAGCAATTTCTCTTGATAAGGCATGCACAATCACTTTAACATGGGGGCATACACTCCACTCAATGATTCACTCTATTGCATATCTTGATACTTAAATTTACTTATCTTTTTCTTTGTAATCTTTAGTATTTTTCTTTTCATGACTTATAGTAAGAGAACTTTACTAGTTGTAGTCATGGTTCTCTTTTTCTCTCTTTCATAATCCTCCCTTTTACCTTGTCATTGAATTTATAAGATCCTAAAGTCCATTGGGGGCTTGGTATATCTTTCCTCCTCGATGACTAGGTGAATGTCTTTCAATCTAAACCCTTTGTACTTTACCGAGAGTATGATTGACTTCCTACTCCTACTAAAGTGGGCGCTAAATGTACCATCCTAAAATTTCACCCCTTGCAATTTTTTACTGCATTTGGCTCTTTACCTTAGTGTTTGCACCGCTTGGCCTGATTGAAGACCTAATTATGCTCTTACACATCACAAATGCCAAAATTTTCAACTTTGCACTTGATCCTAGCCCCACAATAGGGCAAGATTAGGGTGTAGCACCCTGGTCTCCCTCATTTTGGGCCCTCTTTAAACCCATTTTCCCAATTCAAGTTTGGGAGGGATTCTCCTCTCTGTGTCAGCCTATGTCAAAAAAAAAGCCAATTAATCTAACAGGCAAGTATATAAAGAGGATTTCCTCTCTCATTTGAACATCCACATGAATACACAAGAGATCAAGCATCCATCAAGCACTCAAGAAATCAAGCATTCAAGAGTAATTGAGCATTTTCAGTCTTCCTTCAAGCCTTGGAGCAGCAATAAAGTCAAGGATCAAGCGTCGAAGTGGAGATATTCATCTTATTTCATGAAACCCTAATTTCATGTGGAGGCAAGCAAAACTTCACAAGGAGGTATAATCATTTCAATTTCAGTCATAATTTAGGATCTCCCTCAAAAGGAGAACCTTTCCTTTCAGTCATTTCCATTACATTTATCTTAATTTCATGGTTAATTCTAAAATCGGGGTTTGACCGAAGGCAAGCCCCTATTCCCAACCTATTTCCATTTCTTTCTATGTGTTGGAAGTAGGTGTGCAGTTGTAATTTTGGAAATAATCTTTAGACACAAAGACAAAACAACCCTTTTTGACGTGCGGAAAATTCGAAAGACTAAGAGGCAGCGCCATGGTCCCTGCTTTTTGGGGGCATTTTCATAGGGCAGATCTGAATCAACTCATATTTCTAATTTCTAAGTGTGCGACTAAATCCTACATTCGTAGCTTAATATTTTCTCAATTTTGTCTTCAATTTTAGCTATTTACCCTAAATCAACATTTCAACATACAAAAGAGGGAAAAACATATCATAATCTATCAATCCACTTAGTATTCAGTCCTTATCTGATTTGTGACTAAATCTAGTGGATTCCCTCCCCCCCCCTCCTCTTTTGAATGTAAAGGGAATCCCCCATCAACCAAAAATTGATTTGATGATTTCTCCTTCTATGCTACAAATTCCCAAATCAAATTTCTCAAAATAATTTAAAATGCATAGCCTAGTGATAAAAATAAATTGCCCATGAATAATTTTTCAATGATTTAAAGTATATTTCAAAGGCAAATGTGTAAGGCGGGTGGGTAAATAATCAATCTTGGTGGGGCCTATGTTATGAGATCCAAGATTAAATTAAATCTTTCCTAATATTCTCATCATACCACAAGTGACAAAATGGATTAAGGTGAGCGGGATAGCGAGATATATCCTGCTACCCCACACGATGACTAAAATTATAAGTGTGGAGAGATGTGAAAAGGCGGTGATATTTAGGTGAGCGGTGAAGACTTATCAGCATATACGCATGCAAATGGTGGAAATCACAAGGGTTGCGGCTGCAACTACCATAATAAGCATGTGATTAAAAATGCCTCATAGAAGTGTGGTCACACAGATTGCAATGGTTGTATGATTCATACAATGCATGTACTATTGATCAAGTACCTCAAATGTATGGCATCTCATGCAATTCAATGACTATAGTTATGCACAAAATGATTTGAGGGCTTTAAGATTTCTCAAACAAATTTACATGTTAGGAGTAAAGCTAAATTCATATCCTTAGCCAACTTCCTCTCTGCCTCTACACAAAGGTGCCATGGAATAGAGTATTTGTTGTGTTCGCATAATATCCACAAAATATGCACAAACAAATGTGTTGTGTTCGCATAATATGCACAAAATATTTGTTGAAGAAGCTTTAGAAACTTTAAAATAAATGAAATCAGTAGATGTAAATCTGCATACCACACCTTTTGCCAACATTCCCTTGTCTTGTGTTTAAATTGGAGCTTTCGAATAGGTTTTGAGCATCCATCAAAAAAGCATAGTGATGTGGAGTTTTGGTCCAAATGTTTTTCTATATATACATATGAAAGTATACATCACTAAAGTAAATTGTTCGACATAGTGGGCCCAAAGGAAATAAGGAACAGTGATAGGCATACAACATAGAGAAGTGTGGTCTTATATAGATTTCATATGAACTATTTGACAAAATTCCTCAAAGGAAGACAATACAAAATGTGGATGAATAAATTGGGCATGTGAAGTGTTTGACAGAATGAGTCGAAAAGATGTCATCGTATCCATGGCATATCATTACTGCACAATAATATATGTATATATATACATATACATATATATATATACATATATATATACATATACATATATATATATACACACATATATATGTATATGTATATGTATATGTATATGTATATGTATATGTATATGTATATGTATATGTATACATATACATATATACACACATATATGTACATATCTATATATATGTACATATATATATATGTACATATATATATATATAGATATATATACATTTACATATATATGTACATATATATATATACATTTACATATCTATATATACATATATACATATTATATCTATGTATATATACATATACATATGTACATATGTATATATACATATATCCATATATATAAAGATATAGATACATATCTATGTATATATATATACATACATACATATACAATCAATTTATTGAAATGGTTTGAGTCAAAGTAGTGCTTGTGGACATACATGTGAAGAATGAGAGCATGAACAAAGGATGTGAATATTTTGCCAGAGCATTTAGAAGTATATGAAAAGGTGTGTGTGTGAGTTGCTAGGAAAAGTGTATCAAAAAAGTGTGGTCTCATGGATGTCATGACTATAGTTCATGCACATAATGGAATGTAATGAATACAAGTTTGAGAAACTTTCAAGAAATTATTGTTAGATGGTTCAAATAGATACATACATTGCTGAATTTATGTTAAATATATTTTGAAAGGACATGGAAACTTTCAGGGAAATCTATTTGTAGTTGTTTGCACCTTGGTAGAACATGTCGACAGAATGTGAAGCAAGAAGAGGCACAATAGCTATTCGAAGGAATGCCTAAATGAAGCATGGTTTTATGGGATGCAATGATGACATGGTTTGCACAAAATGGTCAAGGTGAGAATGAGAAAACCAAGGTCATAAGAAATTATAGTTAGTTGCATATGAAGATAAAGTGTATGTTCTAGTGAATGGTGTAAGGAACAGAACAAGAGGTTTCAAGGCATTGCATTGGATTGTATATGTTATAAAGTGCTTATTTATGGAGATGCCTAATGTACTTTAAATTCATCATATGTTATCATTTTGTACTATGACACTGCATTTGAACTATTTTCAAGGAGGAGGAAATTATTTGTATGTAGAAGATCCTTGTTGGCTTTATGTCAAATGATTTTGTTTGCTTCTATGATTAATAAAATAATTAGTTGTGCTTGTGTCTTTTAGTCTTCTAAGGGTAGTTGAATATTTATCTTTCAGTTTTGAAACTAGAATTTGAACTACCTAAAAATGTTGTGCTCCCTTATTCTATAAAAGGGAAATCAAGGTTGTTTGTAGAAGGTTAGGAGGTCTAGGGTAGAATAATTTGTTGTGTAAAATGTTGAGACTACAAATAGAATGTGCAGAAGTGTTGTATTCTGAAAATGGTCTCAGTTGTTTGTGGGACTTAATGAGAATATATCATTTAACCGTCTCCAGCTTGTGTTTCTTCTTATCACGTGAATCAACATATCAAGAATGCATCTAATTTTTTGTTGCATTATTATGCTTCTATGTGATTTATTTCGTGGGTTTCCTCAAGTAGGAATTAAATTCTATTGAGTAAATTACAATGGTTGGATTCATAAACAAAATTATTCCTAATAGTTCGAGTTGCAGCCATTGGAAGAATACTTATTGATTTGACTTTGTAGCCCAAGATGAAGCACTAGTCATAATATTGTTCCAGGACCAAATCAAATCTTTTAAATCCAAACATCTTTTATTTTCACTCATAGGAGTAGGGGTTAGTATAGGTTGTAAGTGTTAGTTTCTTCTTAGTTCTCCATCTTTCACTTCATGTCAGTGTATGAAATAAATTAAAGGAAATTTAAATTGAAGTTGTTATTAGTTCTAAATCCCTGAAATTATGTATGAAGTTTAATTTGCTTAACACATCATTATTGAGTATTGAGAAGTTTGAAGATGATGTTTATAGTACACCCGCCAAGGCATAAAAGATCCTAAAGCATAGGGGAGTTTAATCATTTTGGTTGATCTCATTCATTGGCCAAATCAATTGTTCAACTTGATTATAGAACTTGGCATATTCTTAGAGTTTGGCAATCTACAAATTTTGGAACTAACAACATATATGAGTTACATGGGCATGATTTATAGGTTGGTTGGATTGGAGGCATGGTTTGAGGAATGGTGAATGAAATAGATCCTTGAACTTCTATAACCAGTTTTTTTAACCAATTCCCATGATGTTTGGATATGAGATTTGGATTTGGATTAGATGAGTCAGATTTGTTGTTGGATTGATTATTGGTGGTGGTAGGCTTGGTTGGGATAGTCACTATTTGGACATGTTTGACATTAGTGACTCCATCATTAACAACATTCTTGTTCTTAGACCAATACCTAGACTTGTCGTTGGATGAGGAAGACCCTTGGGAATCTTTATGATAAGGCTTTATAACACCTTGCTCAAGGAGGACTCGCTCTAATGCTAGGCCTTTTGACTTTCTCAAAGGTTTCAAGACATTGACAACAGACATTTTAGGGAGGGGGTTCAGTTAAAACAACTCAATTTGATAGGATTCAAGTATGTCCAATTGAAACATCCTAACAAGATGTTGCCACCTTCGCAAAAAGTTGGCAAAGGTCTCTCAAGGCCTTTGCTTTGTGTTGCACAACTCTATCATAGAGGTGTCATTCTCAATGTTGTACTCATAATGTGACAGAATTTTTTTAACCAAGTTAGGGAATGACTTAATTGAGCCATGAGGTAAGGCTGAGAACCAAGCATGAGTAGGTCCATTAATACTCTTAGGGAAAAGTCATCATAGGTAGACATCACTGTAGGAGACCTCTTTACAAGCTATATAAAATTCTAGCACATGTTCCCTAGGGCCACCTTTTCCTTTGTACTTGTTGAACTTAAGCATTTTAAAACTAGGAGGGTATGGAGCCACTTGGATGGAGGGATCATAAGGACATGAATAAATTTTGTCAAAAGTGTATGATTTCTTGTGAGTCTTGTCCTTGAGGTTTTTAATGAGATCCTTCATGTCTTCAATTTCCCTCATAAGATCAGATGATTAATTTTGGACATTGGGGATGTGTTGACCAGAGTTAGACCCTAGGATATGTGTGGACACAGCTGGTATACCACCACCAATATATTGATAGGGGGCAGTGATAATTTGGGAAGTGATCAAAGGGTGTGAGAAGGCTATGGTACTGATGGGAGGTAAGCTAGCATTGATGTAGTTGGTAGAATTATGAAGGGGTACAAATGATCTAAGTGGTTGAGAAATGGGAGGACCAGAAGTGCTAGTAGGTGAGGAGTTTTTAGGTTGTGGATTAAGGATGGTGTTGAGAAGAGGCTTATTAGAAAAGTCACCTTCCATAGGGGTCTCAAGGATGGACCAGTCAAAATCAGGGGTAATTGAGCCCCTTGTTTGATAAGCTTAGTTAATAAAGTGCTAGGAACTATTTTGATGAGTTTATCAATCATTTCCTGGTTGTATGGGTCATCCACAAAGGTCTTCAAGCATGGAGAATATTTGGGTTGGTCAACATATTTGTAAAGGGGAAAATTTGATTTGGCAACTTGTAACATAGAAGAAGAAATCACTAAATCAATTTTTTCTTTGATCGGGGATTTCCTTTACATTCAAAAGAGGCGAAAATCCACTAGATTTAGTCACAAATTAGATAAGGACTGAATACTAAGTGGATTGATAAATTATGATGTATTTTTGCCTCTTTTGTATGTTGAAATGTTGATTTAGGGTAAAGTGTTGAAATTGAAGACAAAACTAAGAAAATATTGATCTACGGATGTAGGATTCAGTCATGCACTTGGAAATGATAAATATGAGTTGATTCAGATCTGCCTTGTGAAAATGTCCCGAAAAATCAGGGACCGTGGTGTTGCCACTTGTTCTTTCAAATTTTTTGAATGTCAAAAATGGTTGTTCCATCTATGTGTTTGAAGCTTATTTCCAAAAGTACAGTTGCACACCTATTTCTTGTACACAAAAATAAAGGGAAATAGGTTGGGAATAGGGGCTTGACTTTGGTCAAACCTCAGTTTTGGAATTAACCATGAAATTGAGATAAATGTAATTGAAATGACTGAAAGGAAAGCTTCTCCTTTTGAGGGAGATGTTGAATTATGACTGAAATTGAAATGATTATACCTCCTTGTGAATTTTTACTTGCCTCCACATGGAATTAGGGTTTCATGATATAGGTTGAAGATCTCCACTTCAATGCTTGAGCCTTGACTTTATTATTGTTCCAAGTCTTGAAGGAAGACTGAAAATGCTCAATTTCTCTTGAATGCTTGATTGCTTGAGTGCTTGATGGATGCTTGATCTCTTGTCTATTCATGTAGATGTTAAAATGAGAGGACAAATCCTCTTTATATACCTTCATGTTGGATTAATAAACTAATTTTTTGAGATAGGTCGACACGGAGAGGAGAATCCTACCCAAACTTGTATTGGGAAAATGGGTTTAAAGAGGGCCCAAAATGAGGGGGACTAGGGTGCCACACCCTGGTCTTGCCATATTTTGGGGCTAGGATCAAGAGAAGAACAAGTGCAAAGTTGAAAATTTTGGCATTTATGATGTGTAAGAGCATAATCAAGTCTTCAATCAGGCCAAGGGGCGCAAACACTAAGGTGAAGACCCAAATGCAGTTGAAAATTGCAAGGGGTGCAATTTTAGGACGTTACTTTTAGCCCCCAATTTAATAGGAGTATGAAGTCAATCATACTCTTGGTAAAGTACAGATGGTTCAGATTGAAAGACTTTCACCAAGTCATCAAGGAGTCAAGATACACCAAGCTTCTAGTGGACTTTAGGATCTCACAACTTCAATGACAAGATAAAAGGGAAGATCATGAAAGAGAGAAAAAGAGAACCATGACTACAACTAGTAAAGTTCTCTTACTATGAGTCATGAAAAGAGAAATACTAAAGATTACAAAGCAAAACCTAAGTAACTTTAAGTATCAAGATATGCAAGAGAGAGAATCATTGAGTGGAGTGTATGCCCCCCACATGAAAGTGATTGTGCATGCCTTATCAAGAACAATTGCTTTAAGATAGGATACACCCAAAAAGACAAGCACGTTATAACAATAATTTAGCCTCCAAGAGAGGACAAATCAAAGGATAATGTTAAAAAAACATAAAGCACGAGGTGATTTCACCTAACTTTGGAGTCAATATGCATTTTATGATAACTCATGTATGCATAGAATTGTCCTCATCCCTCAAAGAAAGGAAACCACCATGGAAGAAGGGAGCACATGTCTCTTTGAGTCAACATGGGAGAGACCAAAAGAGATCTCAACGTTTTGCATCATCCTCAAGTAGAAAACACTAGGGACAACAAATAGAAGAATGGAGAGAGGAATAGAAGAAGGTCACAAACAAGTAAGAGAGGGGAGAGAGAGAGAGAAAGAATCTGCAATGCTAATGAAGCTAATCAAGCATGTCATTCACCCCCCGATCTTGCTCATCATTATTTCAAGAAGATGGACAACACGCAAGAGGAGCGACATCGAGCATAGTAGACGAAGCTATCACAAGTTCAAAATAAGGACCATGCTCTAAGGATGGATCACTTTGGTCTTTACTAGGAGCTAGGATTAATGCCTTTGAAAATTGTTTAGATAAATCATTGTCAACATCAACATATTCATATTCATCATCACAAATATTAGGATCAACATTTTCATCATTAACAAAATTCTCACCTATTTCTTCATCAAGATCAATAAAAATAGGAGCTCTAATAGGAATAGAACTTAAACCATGATTAGTTTTAAGCAGTTTGCATCTTGGAGAATTAGGTTGAACATCCTCATTAGGAGAAAATGTAATTATGTCAACAGTAGGTGTTTTAGGAGAGAAATGGTTTGGGAAGAAAGTTCTCGAGCTCTAGCATGGCATCTTAATTGGTGTTCTCTCACACAATGGTTTCATTTTGTTTTAGCTAAAGGTTGTGAAGGTTTAGGTTCATCAAGTATGGGCTTGTTTGCTTCTTTTAGGGAAGGATGTCTGGGCTGAGGTCTTTTAGGTTGAAGAATAGAGGTTGGTCGCTTCTCTTTGTAACAAGTAGGAGGTGGAACCGCACCATAAAAAGGAGGAATGGGACGTGTAGGAAGGAGACTGGGTCCATCATGAGGAGGAGTAATAGGTCTACCCTTAGCTAGAATAGCTTGACACTTGGGAGGAGGAGCATTTCTATCCTTGGGAGGATGAATGGACTCATCCATAGGAGAATAAATAGATTGTTCTTTGGGAAGAAGATTATTTCTTTCCTTGGGAGGAAGAATAATCTTAACCTCAAGAAGAGGTATATGATCATCATGAGGAAGGCTAAATGTTGGATTTCTAGGTTTACTCAACGACAAAATCATCTTATTTTTTCATTTTTGATATGATTTAAAGAGAGCATCACTTCAAAGTTGAAGAGGTTGGAATTGTTCAGACCAGAAATAATCAAGACAAACATCTCCATGCCTCATTGTAGGTTGATATATGCTATAATTAACAGTTTGATTTTATCATTATGAGGAAATTTCAAACGCTTATGAATAGTAGAAGTGACTACTTTCATGGAAGAGAGCCAAGGATGTCCCAACTTCACATGAAATTGATCGGATGTAGGAATGATAGAAAATTTAACATCTAAGCATTTAATGCCAACATCAATAGGAAGTGTGATAGAACCAATAGTAGGACAAGAGAAATCATCAAAAAATTTAACTACCACATCAATATCATCATATATCACTTGATGCAATTGTAAAGTATAAAGAAATTCTTCAGTTATGACATTAACCATGCAAGTTAGATCAATAAGCACCCCTCGAGAAGGTATGCCTTTGATATTCATAGTTATATAAAGTGTGCCATCAGGTACTTTAATAGTCTCACTAAGATCAAATGTAATGCACAAGTCCTTAGGAGGTTCTTTTTTGTCAACAAGGTTCACCACATTATTAGATTCAAGGCCAAAATCATTGGGAGAGAGGGTGAGATGATCGATCTCAATCACATTAGTGGAATGGGAATGTAAAGGACCAACGAAAATTTGAAGATTTTGATTAGGAGGAATTACGAATCTGTTATCATTCACACCAGCCACATATATGGTATTGTTATCAATTAAGTCTTGGATCTTACTTCTCAAAGAAAAACATTTTTCAGTGTCATGACCAGGTTGATGATGGTATTGGCAAAAGGCTTTAGAATCAAAGTAAGGTGAGGATGTGTAAGATGGATCAATTTGGTTGATAGGGGGATGTTTCAACATGTTCCTTTGTAACAACTAAGATATAATACTATGCAAAGATTCATTAAGCGGAGTGAATTCTTTTCTAAAGTATTTGGACAAAGGAGGCACACTTATTGTGGATACCATTTGAGTGTTGTTGTTATCATTGAATTTGATGAATCCCTTATTTGGTTTGAAATTTGCAAAAGTTTGTTGAGCACTTTCACATTTATCACTTGGAGCCATTGAAGATGATGATTGTTCCGATTGACTCATGATAACATGATAGTTGTGAAGTACTGTGCACAATTGCGTAAAGGAAGTAAACTCAGAAAAGAGAAGTTTATCCCTAATATATTTTTGTAAATTAGTAATAAAAATCTTTTGAATGTCTTGATCAGGCATAGGAAAAGAAATTTGAGAATGCCAATGCTTATATTTACTGGAAAAATTAGTCACTTTTTCTTTCATGCCTTGTTAACAATGCATCAAATCAGTCAAAGTGGTCTTAGGACCAATATTATTGTGAAATTGTTGAATAAAAGCATTAGCCAATTATTGAGAAGAAGTATTATAATAAGGAGGCAAAGAACAATACCATTGCAAATATTGATCCCTTAATGTTCTAGTAAACAATTTAACCGACAATCTTTGATCATGAGCAAAGTCACTACACAAAGTTTGAAATGTTTTAACATGAGTCAAGGGATCACTTATTTTGTTATAAAGCTCCAATTGAGGGACCTTCACATGTTCAGGAGGGATAGCTTAGACAATGTCATTGGATAATGGTCTTGCTACATCCAATGTGGCCACATTATACTTGATTGATTCATTGAAGCTATTTGTTGTTGTAAGGAAGACACTATTAGGGATAGACTATTGATTTTAACTTCAGTAGAAGGATTGAAATTGGACATGTTGGATTTATAAGGAGGGGTAACATTATTGAATGAAGGAAGGGCTTGAGAATAAGGAGGGAATTTTTTATAGGAAGGCGGGGGTTGAGAATAAGGAGATGGAACATTACGATAAGTAGGTGTGGCAGAGGATTGGGTAACAAATGGAAGACTCGTGGTAGGAGGAATGAAAGAAGAAGAGTTTCCCCCTTGACTAACATTCTTAGGTATGACATTTTCTGTAGAGCCAACCATGATGTTTGATGTATATGTGGGAACACTAGCCATAGGAGTAGTCAAAGGAATGGAATGATTAACTTGACTAGGAGGTTGTGTATAACCTAGGTCTTCAACACAACTCTTCATGGGTATAATATTAGAATCAACAATATGAGAAATACCATGCAAGATATCAACACCAAGTTTATCACTTTGAACCATTCTTTTTAATCCTTCAATCAATTGGAGAGCATCACTTTTCGGATATTGTTGACTCATCCATCATTGAAGATTTTCAAATTGATTTTCAATCTTCTCCAATTGGTCAATGAAAACCCTAGTTAGTGATTCCACCACATCATGAGAATTATCTAAAGAATGAGGACAAATGAGAACATTTGTAGGATTGAAAGAACCACCAACATCCTCATTGAAAAAGTTATCCAAATTAGGCTCCATCTCCTTGGTAATTGAACCTTGGGAAGCCTTAATTCTACAACTTCTTCTCATAGGGATATTGTGGGTTGGACTAATAGTAGTAAAACTCGTGCACTAAGGGAGGGAAATTTGAAATTTGAATAATGGAAAATTCTAGGAAAAATGATTGCTCAATTAAATGAACAAATTGATTGAAAAGATAGAGAATAATTTTGATGCAATCCCCTAGGAAATTGAATTTTAAAATTAGGATTATGTAAAAATAACCTCTTAATTTAAAATTAAAATTACCCACTAGGAGATATAAATTCAAATTTGAAATTAGGGTTGAAAATAAGCTCTTAATTATAAAATTTAAATTGAAAATTATGATGTTGAAACCCCAACTTTGTTTTTGACCTTAGACTGACCTAGAATCAATATAATTTCATAAATCTCTAGATTTAAATAGTAAAATACCATCGAAACAAGCTCTCGAAATTCAAGGAGAAAAAGTCGAGACCAAGAGGTTGCCTCTTGGTCCGACCAAATTTTTGCCTTTTTTTTTGGGAAGCAAGATATTTTGATTCTAAACCAAATTCCAAAAGGATATGGAAATCCAAGATGTCTACATGTGTGAAATCAAGCCTTGAAGGTCAAAATAGGACATAATTAGGGTATTTAATGAAATGATTAATTGAAAGAGTAAAATAAAAAGGGGAAAACTTAGGGTTAAGGACCCACTTTTATGATGTGGAGGGGGATAAAAGAAGACTTCAGATTTAATTAAATTAATCAATTAAATACTTAAAAGTTATTTGAAAAATTGGAAAATACACAAGATTAATTTTAATTTAAAAATTAGGGTTTGTTGCATTAAAGACTTAATTTTAAAATTTAAATTTGAAATTGAAATTTATTACAAGATTGTAATTTTGAATTTGTATTGAAATTAACAACCAAATGTGAAGAGGGAAATTCAAAATTTAAACAACCCACAAGCTCAATTTTAAGATTAAAAATTAGGGTTTTTGGAATCAATCACTTAATTTCAAAATTTTGATTGAAATTTGAACATGTAGATGGAAATTTAAATTGTAAATTTGAATAGCATTCAATATGAAACAGTTAACCCAAATTATGCTATTCACAAGCTCAATTTTGAAAATAAAAATTAGGGTTTTTAGTGAAATTAATCTCTAAATTTTTAGAATTTGCACGGAAATCAAATTTGTAAATGAAAATTTGAATTGTAAATTGCATACACACTCAGATCTAAAAACAAAAATCAGAATTAAAGGTGTAAGGAGTTGGATTCACCAAAATGTAAAGGGAAAATTTTTATTTCGCAATTGGCAACATAGACGGAGAAATCACCAAATCAATTTTTGCTTTAATGGGGGATTTCCTCTACATTCAAAAGAGGGGGAATTTACTAGATTCAGTCACAAATCAGATAAGCATTGAATACTAAATGGATTGATAAATTATGATGTGTTTTCCCCTCTTTTGTATGTTGAAATGATTTAGGGTAAAGTGCTAAAATTGAAGAAAAAACTGAGAAAATACTGAGCTACAGATGCGGGATTCAATCATGCACCTAGAAATGAGAAATATGAACTTATTCGGATCTGCCCTATGAAAATGCCCCAAAAAAGTAGGGACCATGGTACTGCCTCTTGATCTTCCAAATTTTTTGCACGTCAAAAAGGGTTGTTTTGTCTCTGTGTCTGAAGCTTATTTCAAAAAGTACAATTGCACACCTATTTCTTGCAGACAAAAAGAAAGGGAAATAGGTTGGGAATAGGGGCTTGCCTTCAGTCAAACCTCAGTTTTGGAACTAACCATGAAATTGAGATAAATTTAATTGAAATGACTGAAAGGAAAGGTTCTCCTTTTGAGGGAGATGATGAATTATGACTGAAATTTAAATGATTATACCTCCTTGTGAAGTTTTGCTTGCCTCCACAGGGAATTAGGGTTTCATGAAATAGGATGAAGATATTCACTTCAATGCTTGATCCTTGACTTTATTTCTGCTCCAAGGCTTGAGGGAATACTGAAAATGCTCAATTTCTCTTGAATGCTTGATTGCTTGAGTGCTTGATGGGTGCTCGATCTCTTGTGTATTCATGTGGATGTTCAAATGAGAGGGGAAATCCTCTTTATATACTTGTATGTCGGATTAATTGGCTAATTTTTCGACGTAGGCCAACATGGAGAGGAGAATCCTGCTCAAACTTGAATTGGGAAAATGGGTTTAAAGAGGGCCCAAAATGAGGGTGACTAGGACGTGGCGCCCTGGTCCCAGTGAGGACCAAGGTCCTACGCCTTGGTCTTGCCCTATTTTGGGGCTATGATCAAGTACAGAACAAGTATAAAGTTTAAAATTTGTCATTTATTATTTGTAGGAGCATAATCAAGTCTTTAATCAGGCCAAGAGGCACAAACACTAAGGTGAAGACCCAAATGCGGTCGAAAATTGAAAGGGGTGAAATTTTAGGACGCTATAATATTATGTCTCTACTTGAACATCACGATCAACTTAGAGGTTAGGGTCAGGTAACTCACTTCTTTGAGCTGCCATATTTTTTTTTTTTAGAGTGAGTCAAGACCATACACGGGTAACCTCAAGATGAGAACAGGATGATGATTTGAAATTGGATAGATGGACTTCATTATGAAATAGATGGGGTGATGCAAGATGAAAGGGAGGACAAGAACTTATCATCTTTGGATTTGATTTGGGATTGGCTTGAAATGATTGGATTAGATTATATTTGGAGATTGGTCCTTGGATTAGGAAAAGATCAGTTTGGATCGAGATGGTGCCTCAGTCCTTGTATTAAGATTAGGCGAGGTGTAGGGATTAATGATATGGGCCAAAAAGAAAAGTAATAACCAAGCTAGGCTAAATTTAGATCTTTGGATTATAATTTGATTTGACTATGTCTCCTCTTACTTAGGATAGGCTAAGTTCCATAGCAAAATTAGAAAAAAATATTAGGGTTTCAATATGTTGATCTTTCGATCTGATTATCTGAAAGGTTCTTAAAATTTTGCCAAATTTTATCTACAAACCTTTTGGGTTAGTGGCCAACAAACAAGGTCCTGCATCTCAGTGAAAATATACCAAGGAAAGAAGGTTTATCATTGATTACAACTATTCCTCTTGGTTTGAAAACATTAAGGTATAGATTGAGATGATATTCTACACTAAATTCTCCTACAACAAGAAAACAAAAGATATTATGATTTTATGTGACCCTAAAATGATTGAGAAGGTAAGACCAATTCTTATCCTACTAGGAATAGAGTTTAACTATAGATAAACTATATATAATAAGTCATAATATATTACCATATAACAGTCCTAGCCCAACACTTTATGTTTTACATGGTATTTTGTTGAAACAAATACAAACCATGTTCTTACAATCACATTCATTTGCATATATGTTGCAATAACCCTGAAACAAAATTTAACTTCTTCATTAATAGTGACCCATTATCAAGACTATGCATTCTCCATTAGAGAAGATGAATCAGTATATTCTCAATGCAAACATTTATACAACACATACGCAAAAGATGGAGATAATATAAACTGATTTCTTTCATTAATTTTTGAAAGTTGATTACATTTTCATGACTATTCACAGTACATCTACAGAAAGAAACTTTTTCTATTACTTTGGATTTGCACCTAATACAATCTACTCTTACAAATTTCCAGAATCCTTTACTATCAGTACTGATTTTTCTTTTATAACATAAGGGAGAAAAACTGAAGAGCACACGGTTATACTGAGAGGGGGAGGGTGAATCGGTATAACAATAAACTTTATCAATTTAAACCATATTAATCATCATAGCATCATTCATTGTCCTTCTACAATCATCACTAATACATTTGGCCTAAAATTCTGACGGAGAAGGTATATTGTGAACAAATTTGATTTTTTTTTGAAAAATTGCCCACATTCGTCGGAATTCTGACGATAATTCAATATATGTTTTTTGACAGAGAAGGAATTGGCAACGAAATTTGTGTTTTTTAAAAAAAGTGTCGCGTTCGTCAAAATTCCAATGATAGTGCACATTACTTTAAAAAAAAAAAAAAAAGACCAAGACATTTCAAACCATTTTCGTGGCCTTTTCCCATTCTCACGTTGTTGCCCCAGCAGTGTATTCCCACCCACAGTTCCACCTCTATCAAACCCTAGCAACTGTATCGAGGTTGCATCTACATAATGCCATGGCCAGTTTTTTCTGAGACGATGGAGCCATAACCTTTCTTGACTGAGCCGAACAATCCAATGAAGTCGGCTACCTCACGTCCTAAAGTGGGTTTTATATCTGGAACTGTTGTTGGAGGATCTGCATACATAGTGAATAGAGTGAGCTAAAGATAATGTAGTATTGCTAGTCTTGCCTACTTGTACAGAAGAATTAGGTTATTAAGGGTCAAACCAGTATGAATTGGAGTTGCAGGATCACAGGCATGGGCCATTATAAAGGCAACAAAGGTAGCGACACCAGCAGGAGTAGACTGTATTGCACTTCCACACCCACTTACGAAGAGATACAAGCAAAACTTGGGCTTCTGTTTAGATCTCTATTTCTCGGGCGAGATAATGAGCCACTCTATTCAGGGGTAGGGTGAAGAGGATTTCCATGGTGTTTTTTGGTGAACTAAATTTTGTCCTTGGAAATCAATCACGAATCGAATATCTTCAAGGACGTACACTAACAAATGCAATTGGAAACCTTGGCATTACTGGTGCATATGTTGTTTCTCTCAACAAGTTTGGTCATGACCTTGAGAATATAGTAGAGCACGTATAGTTATCTGTTAGTTTTGTGATTTCAGTTTACTTGTATCAGAAAAACATATTATGCATAACTAGAGCATAACGACTTCAAAAGTTAATATATCATTTTGACGTTAATTTGCAAGTGCAACACATATTGTTAACCAAGAATTAACTTTTTTGAGTTTATTGCAAATTTTACACATAATTGTTTGTTAAATCTATAAATTCCTTTACCATGGACAAATATCAAACTTTTAATTCCTTCAATTTGAATGTAACTTGTAGATAGGATAGGTCCAATATGTATTTTGAGCAATTATGTAATCTTAAGGTGAATTATTCTTAAGGCTGTCAACACATGCAATCTGCTCTCCAACATTTGGTGATCTCTCTCTCTCTCTCTCTCTCTCTCTCTCTCTCTCTCTCTCTCTCTCTCTCTCTCTCTCTCTCTCTCTCTCTCTCTCTCTCTCTCTCTCTCTCTCTCTCTCTCTCTCTCTCTTGTGTGAACTTGCTCCTCATCCATTATGTGAAGCTTGGCTGTTAGGTGATACTAAGGATAAATATTCAAAAATGATAATAATTACACTAATACATATATCACTCTCATGCCTTCCTTAATTTGATATAAGGTCCCTCTATCCTGTTAATGCATGATAGCCTCGGTAAGATAAATGATTGAATGAGAGATAAATGAATTCTCTCATTCAATCATCTATCCTATTGATAAACTATGATGAAGACTTCAAGCTATTGTTTGTTCATTTGATGATCATTCTTAAATATGTATATATTCAACCATACTTGCAAAGTTCGATCAATGCTTAACTACCGATAATCATTAGTTGTAAATGTCATAGCACAGAATACCAATTGGTATCAGTTTACATTAAAACCAATGCACTCTGATTAATATCGGTTAACATATTACTATGAACACCATTATCAGGCTTAACCAATGTACTTTGATTAATATCGATTGATATATTAACTGTGAATATTGATTGTTATCGGGCTTAACTAATACATATCGATTAGTATCAGTTGTCTTGCATATGATAGACACATCGATTAAGTAATAGGTGGTTTGTTAAGTCGTATACACCAATTTAGGTTTCTATCCTCCTCCTTTGTTGACATCATCTCCCCCATTGTCTAGTATATCTATGACTTTTCCAACAACTTTTAATATCACAGCAAGAGATAATTTTGTATGAGTTTCTTAAAGCCAACTTTATTACTCTCCCCTTGAAAAATTGAAGAAAAAACCATAAACAAAATTAGGACAATCCTTTTTTCAAGCATCATCAACTATTCCACTAATGAATGTCATGATTTGGAGATTAAAATTCAACAACTTATTGTAGTTCTAGTAACATTTAAATAATAGGTGACAATGAGTTATACACTCATCATATCCCTTCTAAATGACATTTATAACCTATTATGTTTTTATCTTTCTATATGACATTGGTAGCTTAATTACCTATTAGGGGCTCATTGTCATTCATGGTACTACGATTTCATGTGCAATCATACTTGGGAGGCAATGTAATAGCCTAGTTCTTCTTATCTCTACATTGTGGAGCAAGAATAATAGTTGTCAATTGTTCCTCTTTTTTAAAAATCCACTTTACCTTTGTTGATTTTTATCTTTTATAACTTGATATCCTTTCTTGCATAGAATTTTCCTAAATCCAAATTCTCTCCTTGCTTGGATGTGTGTGTTCCTTGATTAGGACCTCTTTCATTGTTTTGTAGGCAAATAAACAAAGACATCGACCTCTCCTCTCTACTTATACACAAAATGGCTAATTGAAACCACTTCATATACAGAAAATGTCTCCTTGCACTGATCGAGCCTCAACACGATGCCTATCATTCATGAGCTCAAGGTGGTTGCTTTCATGCTCAATAAAAATATGATCAAAACTTTTTGTAGTTTCACCACCATCATAATATCATTTTTCTATTGTTAACTTCATACATCCTCATGCTACGCTGGCAATTCATTGGGCTCTTCAATTTATTCACTCTTTATATGTTAGTGGCTACCTTTAACTTATGAACCTTCAAATAAATCATCATAATGACCCCTTCACTATCTTGTGTTGAATGAAAATCCTTCAACTGGACTGCATTGTATAAGAATTTGGTGTGGATCTTTCATTCTTTCCTTGATTTGCCATTTTTTATTGTTCCACCCTACAATTTTGTATTTGAGGTATGTAAAATAGTTGCTCTATAGATTTTTTTTATCTCTCTACATTATTTTGGTTGCCTTCATTTAAATTTTGTAACGTTTCCATAATATCTCTTTTACAACTATCTCTTCCTTTCTTTTGCAATTAAGAGATCACTTGAATTGTAGGTAGACCCCTTCAAATGACAAGGTAGGCTTCTTTTTATACCTAATATATCTTGAAAGTTGATGGCATTAAATTAAAGTACTTTCTCTTCTATCTGGTATTGGTGGAGCAAAGGTTGTATTGCATCAACCTAGGATACATATTTCCACAGATACAACACAAGTTAAATGTATCCCAGGTCGATGCAAAGCAACCTCTGCTCCAGAGATCACCAAAAAATAGAGAATTTTTTTTAATTTAATGCCATCAGGATAAAAGGCTTTCAAGATAGATAAATGGTATGCAACTGTATCTATTTGGAATGTATTACCCAAATAGCGCAATCGATCCGTCGCCTTTGAAAAGAAAGTGCTACGATGAAATCTTTGGCATAAAATAGATGAAATGCACTCCATACTACTGCTGCATAATATTTTGGTCGATGATATTTTTAAAATAGTAAAGGAAGGTGTATGGAACAACCAAATTCTTATCATTATAAACAATGAATATTTTAAGATCCTTTTATGATGTGTAAGTTGAGAATGTTTTATGAAAGGTCCCTAAATGAATACACTTTAAACTAATTTTAGCAATGACTATCGGATGTAGACAAATGAATTCTTTTTGGATTAGGATGGTACACAGAATCTACTATCAAAGGTTGTCAAAAATTCTTGGGACTATGAGGTGTGAAATGGCCTACTCTTATGCTTTTCATGCCATCAAAATTTGAGTTTGATTGTCATCATTTACTATGCCAAATTCTTCACATGTAACTCCTAAATCAATTTCCTACACACAAAATGACAAAAAATAGGTTTGTTGATGGGGGATTTCCTAGGTCAAACCTAAGGTTGTGAATTAACCCTGAAGTATAATGTTTTCCTTTTGAGGGAAAGGATAGATCTAATCTAAAAATGCTTAAAATTTAACATGATACCTTGATGAATCTTTCTTGAATCCTCACACAAGGTTTTAGGATGTCATGCAGACTGTTGATTATGAATGTTGTGCTTTAACTTGTGATGCAGAGGAAGGGTGTGATAAATGAACCTTTAATATTTATAAGGGAAATACAAGGTCCAAACCCCTAGGCCTACTAGCACCCAAATGGGTCAAATAGGTCAAATGCAAACCAACACTTTTTCAAATGATTCCAAAGGTATGGAATGTTTTTACTACCTCAAAATAATTTTTTTTAATTGGTTTTGTGGTTCCAAGAACCTGTTTAAGTGCAAAGCCCTATTTTTAGCCTTCTAGGCATAGTTGCCTAATTAGCCCTCCAGCGAGGAAAATTAATTGTTTTCTCTCAACCTTCCCAAACAACTAAACAAAAAATTTGGATATTAGGACACCCATTTGTCTTCTCTTCAATATACCAGATTATTGCATATGGTTTCTTTGGAAAGTATATGTTGTCTTGTAACTATGCACTATTTTTGGACTCCAAAAATGAAAATTTTACAAAGGAAGTATGTAATGTTTTAACTCCCAGACTCCCAGACTCTCAAAAGTCATCCAATATGATTCAAAACTAAGGAAAATGCAATTATTTACAATTTTTAACCTTCTTAGATGCAAAATCCCTTATTTAGCCTCTCACAAACCCTTAAAAGTAGGGTTTCTCATATACCCTTCTTCCAAACAATATACCATCCAAATGATGATGGATTCACCCTTCATTTTAAATTTCTAAACACTATCAATCATAAAATGTTCCCCTCCTTAAGGCGGATTTTCTACTGTTGCTCCTTTGCAAGCAATTTCTCCACTCTTACATTCGTTGTTTTGGTGATCACCCCAGTTCTCCACCCAATCTACACATCAACCTATTAGTAACTTATTTTACATGTTATAGGAGTTCCATCCCATGAATATTAGGCCTTTTACATTTATGGAATGACCATTCTCATTGTAAATCAACCAAATCAAATGCCAAATTGCACAAATCTGTTAGAACAGTCAATGCAACTAGTCTAAAATCTGAGACAAATGGATTATCAGTGCATCTTCCCTACAAATAAGATGTTAAAGGTCTCTATAATGCATTAGTAATTTGAATACACACTCAAGACAAAGTTACCATAAGCCAAAACACCAAAAAATTTCAAGAAAACAAAAAATTGTTGTTATTGCTTGTCCCCGTCCGTACACCAGCATTATCTGTCGTACAAAGCATTACATCAACCATTTAATAAAAAACTCTTAATTTCTGACACACAAGGTCATGAAATGATTTATTGAACTTGCCTAAACTCTTCTAGACTCCCTAAGCCATAAATTCCTATTACATCTTTTTGTTGGTCCTAAGGTGCTTACCAGGCCCTTTAGGACAAATTACAAACTTATTACAATTTTCATCATTAAAGACCATAATGGACCTTAAGACATCATAATTGATTGGCTCTTCACTCCTAAGACCTTAAAAAGTCTTTAATGGCTTCATTGAGTCCTTTGGTCTTCCAAATGCACCTGCACCAACTTGAATTCTCCTTCAATGCTTGATGAATGCGTGATTGTTTGTTCACTTGGAATTGAATTGATTTTATAATTAAGAGATCGCTTGAATTGTAGGTAGACCCCTTCAAATGATAGGGTAGACTTCCTTTTATACCTAATATATGTCTTGAAAGCATTTTATCCTGATGGCATTAAATTAAAGTACTTTCTCTTCTATCTAGTATTGGTGGAGCACATGTTGCATTGCATCGACCTATGATACATATTTTCGCAGATACAACACAAGTTAAATGTATCCTCGGTTGATGCAAAGGAACCTCTACTCTAGAGATCACCAGAAAATAGAGAAAGAACTTTAATTTAATGCCATTAGGATAAAAGGCTTTCAAGACAGATAAAATTTGAGTTTGATTGTCATCATTTACTTTGCTAAATTCTTCACACGTAACTCCTGAATCAATTTCCTACACACAAAATGACGAAAATAGGTTTGTTGATGGGGGATTTCCTAGGTCAAATAGGTTTGAATATACCTTGAAGTGTGCAATATGGAAGGTTTTTATTCTTAATCTCCTGCCCATTTCTCCTTTAATGGAAATGGAAGTGTGCTTTAACTTGAATTCTCCTTCAATGCTTGATGAATGCTTGATTGCTTGTTCACTTGGAATTTAATTGATTTTATAGTTAAGAGATCACTTGAATTGTAGGTATACCCCTTCAAATGACAAGGTGGGCTTCCTTTTATACCTAATCATACATAAAGTGTTTGATTTTTTTCTCACATGAGGCAAGAAATGAGGGATCAAATTTTGGGTCCCAATCACGAGTCTTGTCAATTTAGGATGTGACATGCTAAAGTGGGCAGCAATGTCTCAAGATCAGATGGACCTTAATTGATTGTCTCCCTTGCATATGATTTGTTTGGGTGATAAACTTCACCATTCTACTCACAAGAATTTTATTAAGTCTCAAATATAGGGAAATGGAAGGCTTCAAATAGAAAACTTGTACATGCAACAAAATCCATTGACTAATCAGAAGAACAAAATTAAGAAACAGTTTGATCATCTGAGAGATGTTGTAGACTTGCAACTCACCATCTACTTAGTTTTTGCGGGTAAGAATTTTTTTTCTTTTGGTTATGGTTGTGGTGTTTGTAGGGAGACATTTACAAATTTATATCTATTTTCACTATTTAATGGTTTATGGGTTTGTAATGGTAATTTAATGTTCTTTCATATTTTTGTATATATTCTTTATAATAGCCTATTATATTGATTTGTTCTATTATGGATAATGGTGTGGGTCAAACGGCTTTGCCATCGGTGCATGAAAGCATACAAGAGTTTTACTTTTAAAATTACATGAAACATTTTTAATTTATTTGATTCGGTGTTATTTGAAAAAAAGTTTATCAATGATGTTTCCTTTCTCCAAGAATTGTCTAGGATCTTTCTGTCAGATAATATGTAACATCCAATGACTAAATATTTTCTTTACAAATGCTTGTTTTATTTAATTATCATCTGAGTGTGAATTAAAATTTATATCTGTATGGAAGTAGAACATACAAGCTGAAGACTCATGTGCAAGTAAATTTCATAAAAGAAAGAAAGCAAACATTATCTTGAATGACATGGAAACAAGCTCATTAGCTGCCTAAAAGAGAGCAATTGGAAAGAAGTAGAGGAAAGTGTTAAAGGGTGATAAATACATAGAGAGTATGTAATACAAACAAACAATGTTTGGAGTGTGTGATGTGACATCTCTAATTTATGTCCGGAGGGACTAACTGGTTTTGGAGTTCCTGCGAAACCAATTGGGCCACACTTGGAGGAAATCAATTTGTTCATGCAAGGAGCACCTTTTTTCTATTATGGGAATGATGCTTTTACACCAAAGGATATTTGGAAGGCAATATCCAAAAATTTCTATAGTGTGGAACCAGAGTTGGCAGATCGAAGTAATTTTCAGCTTTCAAAAGACCAAGAGGTTATGTACACAATCTCCCAATAGAAGGGTGATTTCAATCATTACCTCTCCCCGCCATGACTATTCAAGAAGCACTTCCTCAGACAAAGGACTATTGGCCTCCATGGGATCAAAGAAAAAAATTGAAGCATAGACTCTAGACGATGTGGTGGTGTCCTTCATGAAGAACTTTGCACTATAATTGAAAATTCACGAGGGAAACTGCAAGATAGTGAAGAGAAATACATTCTTGAAAAGTGGGAAGAATGGATCCTGGTTTGGGTGGGGCCAGGTTGGGTGGCTCCTCTAGAGGTTGACGAGATAGAAATCATATTAGGATTTGAAAAAGATCACACTCGTGGAACTTCATGTGCAACTGATCGATTGCGTTGTTTGGGTAATGCATTCCAAATAGATACAGTTGCATACCATTTATCTATCTTGATTAAAGCCTTTTATCATGATGACATTAAATTAAAGTTCTTTCTCTTCTATCTGGTATTGGTGGAGAAGAGGTTGCTTTGCATCGACCTGGGATACATTTAACTTGTGTTGTATCTACAAAAATATGTATTTTAGGTCGATTCAATGCAACCTCTTCTCCACCAATACCAGATAGAAGAGAAAGTACTTTAATTTAATGCCATCAGGATAAAAGGCTTTAATCAAGACAGATAAATGGTATGCAACTATATCTATTTGGAATGCATTACCCAAATAGCCCAATCAATCAGTCGCACATGAAGTTCCACGAGTGTGATCTTTTTCAAATCCTAATATTATTTCTATCTCATCAACCTCTAGAGGATCCACCTGACCTGGCCCCACCCAAACCAAGTTCCATTTTTCAGACTTTTCAAGAATGTATTTATGTTCACTATCTTGTAGTTTCCCTCGTGAATTTTCAATTATAGTGTAGAGTTCTTCACGAAGGACACCACCACATCGTCTAGAGTCTATGCTTCAATTTTTTTCTTTGATCCCATGGAGGCCAATAGTCCTTTGTCTGAGGAAGTGCTTCTTAAATATTCATGGGGGGTAGAGGTAATGCTTGAAATCGCCCTTCTATTGGGAGATTGTGTACATAACCTCTTGGTCTTCTAAAAGCTGAAAATTACTTCGAGTCCACCAACTCTAGTTCCACACTATAGAAATTTTTGGATATTGCCTTCCAAATATCCTTCGGTGAAAAAGCATCATTCTCATAATAGAAAAAAGGTGCTCCTTGCATGAATGCATTGATTTCCTCCAAGCGTGGCCCAATAGGTTTCGCAGGAACTCCAAAACCAATTAGTCCCTCCGGACATAAATTAGAGACGTCACATCACACACTCCAGACATTGTTTGTTTGTATTGCATACTCTTTATCTATTTATCACCCTTTAACACTTTCCTTTGCTTTTCTCCAATTGCTCTCTTCTAGGCAGTTGATGAGCTTGTTTCCATGTCATTCAAGATAAAGCCTGCTTGCTTTCTTTTACAAAATTTACTTGCACATGAGTCTTCATCTTGTATGTTCTATTTCCGTACAGATATAAATTTTAATTCATGCTCAGATGATAATTAAATAAAATAAGCATTTGTAAAGAAAAGATTTAGTCATTCGATGTTACATATTATCTGATGGAAAGATCCTAGACAATTCTTGGAGAAAGGAAACATCATTGATAATTCTTTTTTGCAAATAACACTGAATCAAATAAATAATAAATGTTTTATGCAATTTTTAAAAGTAGAACTCGTTCAATGCTTTCATGCATCGACGGAAAAGCCGTATGACCCACATCATCTCTCACCATCAGAATTCTGACGACAACTAAAGAAACATCCAACAAGGATGTTGTATATCCGATGTCACTTCCATGTCGGACAGTAGTCGAGGAGCAAACATAGCATCCGTCAGAATTCCGACAGTAATCTGCAAAAATTTGTGGTCAAGGGAGCAAATATAGCCACTGTCGGAGGAGTTCATAACGTTGTCGGACGTCCGACGCAAATTGCATCGTCGGGAAGACTGACAATGAGTTTTCGATGGTAAAATTGGTCGAAAGTCCGACATGGTGTTGTCGAAATTCTGACAATTAGCTGTCAGAAATTAGGCCAAAATGTACTAGTGCATACACATAATAAAAACACAATAACACGATGTTTTTGTACGTGGAAACCCAAATGGGAGAAAACCACGACAAATTATTGCTTTTATATAATAATTCTTTTACAATGTTTGTAGGCACCAACCTAATAGAGGCACCAACCCCTAATTTTGTTTGTGAGTACCAACCCAATAGAAGCACCAACTCCCACTTCTAAATTTGTAAGCATCAACCCACTGGAAGCACCAACTCCCAAATTTGATTTAGTGAGCACCAATCCACAAGGATGAAGCACTAACTCCACCTAAATGAGACACCAACCGCCAAATCATGGTTTTGCCTTCAAATGTTGCTTCTACAAAGGATGATAGACTTATCTTCACAAGATATGTCTTCTTCAATGGATGACAAGACTTTTACAATGCCTTCATATGACCTGATTACATAAATTCTATCTCTCACAAATTTAATACAATCTCCTCTATATACTTTTCCTTTTTAAATATGCATATACTATTCAAACATGGGCTGCATATATATTTCAGTATGAATCTAAAACACATTTCATATTTTTCTTTGCTCCACTAATCTTATTAATGGAATCACTGCATTCATGTATTTATACTATTCACTGCCACTAAGACTTCTACCTCGACATTGAAGAGCTTGAAGGTAGGAACTCTGAGTTCCATTATGTCTTCTATAAGTTCTTCGACTGTGACATAATTAAAATTTCTTCTTAAATAATGAGTGACTTAAATCGTTGTTTCTTTCTTATCTTTAATCATCTTCGTTGCTCATTCTTTATGACCAAGCAAACCACTGACCTGTTGTTGCATATTAATGTTTCTTTCTTCAATATTGATTGTTGATTTATCCTTGTATAATAAAGTCACTATTCCTTGTTAAAGATTATTTGTATCTCCTTTAATCACTTATTGTTGTCTTTATATAATCGTTGATGAATTACTACATACAAATATGTACTCACTTCCACCGAACGTATATTTATTGTTGTTTTCTTAACATGATATCTCTGAATCTCCAGAATCCACTGAAGCGATCGAGTATAATGTTGCAAAGATGGAATGGTCATGCCACTTGAATGACAATATCTCCGACTGAGACCTAAGTGTTAAAAATGTGTTTCCAAAGTGAACCTCTTTCATAGTCAATATGATCTTCATATATTTATGATGATAGATCTTTGTCAATATTCTCTATATATCATTCCATGGTTCTGACATCAATAATAATAATTCCACTCTTGACATCAATGACAACACTTCCAACAAAAACAAGCTTCGGGCCGATAGTACACATGTCAAAATTTGATCTGCATTTCAATGGAATATGCCAAAGGGCATGTTTTACAAGTACAATACAAAATCTTCCTTGAGGGAGAGAAAGAAGATGGATATAATAACTACTTCTTGGGATTGCAACTGCATGCTTAAGCAGAGTGAGGCTAATGTGTCTTCATGTTGTGGCTCTTGTCCTTGTCCAAAATTCAAAAGTTGATGTTGAAGGTGGCGTTGTCCTCGAGAGGTATGTGCTGATTGTGAAGCAAAAAGTGCACACCTATAAAAAGAAACTTGTAAAAAAGAATGAGGAAAACCAAAACTGACACTAAGAGCTACTCCTCCTCTGGCTGCTCTTCCTTGTGTGTACTATTCTTCATGCCAACTCTCTACTTGTGTGATGCTGGGCCACTTGAAAGTTTTTGGTTCCTGCAAATTAATTAATACCTCCTTTGTTTTGTTGTGAGTAAAATAATTTTGGTATGATGAATCAATTTCCAAATTTTTTTCAATGATCAAATAATATGTGTCCTTTGGTGTGGGGTCCCATCATACTAGTCGGTCCAATGATGACTACACTGCCTCTTCAAAGTCACTCTTCCACACTTCTAAATCCTTTACACGATTATCTTTATTCAAAAATTTGGGAATATCCCATTTTTTAAAACCCCTAAAAGAACTCATTTTCTCCTTCAAGACTACCTCCCAACCCTCCACATGAGTGGTCTCCCTAATAATTGTATTATAACTCTTCCATGTGGCTCCAATAATTGGGGGAGAAGAGGGCAAATTTTTCACTGCTAAGAATATTTATTTTAAAATTGTAGTCCTAGGCTACCACATGGCTTTCAGAGGCTGAAAGAATAAAACCAAGCTTTGTATTTTCCCATGAACTTCAAAAATGTGTTGGAGTAAGGCATGAACCTCATCTAGTTTATTTATCATTTGGCCTATTAAATGCAAAATTGTGTCATTCCTAATAGCTAGGCATTTGTCCTCTTCCTTATCTTTAATTTGTTTCAACTTCTTGTCCTTGTTTTTGATGATTCTGGACAGTGCCTTATTCTTGAAAGTCATTCTTTCAACTTCCAAAATTAGAGAGGAAGGAATGTCCTCTAACTCACCAAGTCCAACTTGTACCCATTGTCCCTGTGTTTGTTGCTCCATTACTACAACAAAAGCAACATCCCTTTTTTCCAATTCTTTTTTCAACTTGGCATTCTCTATATACAATTCATTGAAACTAGCATTCTGAGTTGCATGCTACCTTTTCAATATATCATGTTTTCTTTTCTCTTCAATTGCAACAACCTTTGCAAAGAATGATGAATGCAGTGCAATAGTAGCAACTTCTACTACTACTATGTCTTTCAAAGTTCTTATCACTACATCACCAACCTTCTCCTCTACCTTGTATAGTAATACAGGCTTGTTTGTACTTGGGGCCTTTGTACATTGTGCTAGTACTTTTATACTGGGGTGAAACCTAGTCCCATGTGTATTAAACCCCCTGGCATAGATTAGGTCTTCTTGCCTCATTATTTGATCTAGCACAAAAATTTGCTCAATGTTCTATTTAGGAATGAGAAACATACCACTCTCCTTGACCATTTTTCTGGCCTCACCAGGAGAAATATCTATATTATCTAGATCCAAGTTTGTCACTTGATCCTTTTGCAAGCTCTTTAATTTATCCCGTAGCCAAAAACTTTTGAATTCTAGGGTTCTGATAAATCATCATCAGACAAAAACTATGAGGTAACTAGAATTATTTCATCATTGGCATCCTCCTTAGGGATTGTACTTCAGATAATTGTCCTATCTACAACCAATGGTTCCTCTGCAAAATCTGAATCTTGAAATGTATCTTGAGGAGGGGAAGGTGAAGGAACCCCAGAATCATCTTCTTCATGAAAAATTTCTATAAAGTCAGACAAGACAACCTTACCCTTCTCCACCTGTTTTCTTTGTTCTGAGGGAATTTGGCTTCCTTTTGGCATTGCCTGAGGAAGGGTTGACTTGGAGGACTCCCCTGTCATAATTTGCTTCCCCTTCCTATCAATCGGTGCATCTTTTAGGGGCTCATATGTAGGCCTTTCTTCAAGCTTTTGACCCGATGACTCTCTTCGTGCTTCAAAAATAATTTGTTCAAAACTTTTTAATTTACAAGTCATTCTCAAAAAATTATTTTGGATGTTTGAAAAAAATCCCTTGAAATCAGAGTCTCTCTGCTTTCTCTCTTTCTCCATTCTGTTGAGAATGTCCCACATTTTTCTTCTATTCAATTCTTCTCGGGGGGAGCAATATTTGATCAAATCTTCATATTCATCATGTTTTTGATACACTATCTTCATTTTTATCCTAATTATTCTCATTTCATTAATATATCCTTTAGGATCATATTCCCTTGCCTTTACACTTTGAAGGTGGTAAGTATCCCTCAAAAATTCTTGTACCTTCTCGATTGCATCATAACCAATAGCAAAATCACCATACACAATGTACCTTGGCATATGAGTGCCTTTCTTCTCTGGCCTAACCCACTACCTTTCCATCGACATTAACTCCCATATGAACTCAATAAATGCAAGCCTGGGAGAAACAAAAATTAGTAGCTTGTGGGGGGTCTGTTAAAATCCATAAACTTTGATTACTTTGCAATCTGAATACATGAAGAAATAACCAAAATTGTGGGTGAATGCACCCTCTGGGAAATGAAACATTTTTTGGCTTTACATCCCTTACCCTCAATACCTTTACAATATCAGCTAGAATTCTTGTGCATTGAAGCTCGTAATACCTTAGTACTTTCATAGAAAAATGATCAAAGAATGCAACATAGTTTGACCACTAGGATCCTTTGTCCCAAATATGAGTCCACCTTTGGATTGGCCATCTGCCACCTTCTTTGGGGTCAAACATGTTTATGTTTAGGTTTGGCTCCCACTCTATCCTATTCTAAAAAATAATTAGATGGCACAAAAGGGAATAATACCTTAAATCAATTGGGGTTTTTTCATCTTTTTCCTTGACCAGTCCTTCATACAACTTATCTTGAATGTACATGGCAAAATCATACAATTCATTAGATTGTGGGTGTTGGATTTTCATTGCCATCATCATGAATCCTACTATCATTTTGGTTATCCCACACTCAACCCCCAAGACCTCACACAAAGCATAATATGTTTCTACAAAATAATTTTCAAACGTCTCTAGCTCAAGTGGCTCTTTCTCAACCTACAGTAGGTAATTCTTTGCACCTTGATACAATCTCTTCTTGTATTGAGACACCTCCTCATTCCTTAATTCCTCTCTTTTTAGGTTGTATTCATCTTCAAGCCTCTTCAAATCAATTTGCCTTAGAGTATTCCTACTTAAATCAAAATAAGAAATTATGGCATCCTTAGCCACATCTACCAAAATCTTGCCTTCAATTGTTCTCACCGTCATGGATTCTAGATGATATTGTCTTGCCAAATTTCAAATAAGGGCAAGCTCCACGAAGCCATTTGGAACTGTAGACACCCAAAATTGTCCAGTCTAAATAAATAAATATTTTATTTATTTAATTATCTAAGCTTAATTCTTCTATTAATTAAATAAATCTTTATTTATTTAATTAATTCATTTATCCTCTTCTAGCCTTATTTCTCATTTAAATAAATACATTTATTTATTTAAATTATCCTTTTCTTAAATTAAATAAATATCTTATTTATTTAATTGATCCCACTTCTTCTATTAATTATATAAATCTTTATTTATTTAATTAATTCATTAACTTTTTCTACCCATGACACATGTCATTCATCTATTAATTCATACACTACCTACCCCTCTCATTATTTTATTATTTCTTTTACCTACCCTCTAATCATAGCCGACCTCCTTTTACACCTCTCAATCTTATCCCTCCATTCCATATAGTGTCTTCTATATAAGGAGATGCTTCCTTCATTATCAAACCCTAATCAATCATTCTAATCAATCTATGCAAAGCCCCCCATTAACTACTTGACTACACTAGGCTTTTGAGCATAGGCGGTCCTACTTGCAACCACATTCCGTTCTTTGTTGAGCTCTTGTGCACATAAAATCTGAGAGCAAATATATCAAGCAAGATCAATGGAGATAGGAAGAATGGAGATCCAAACCCTATTAGACATGTGATGGTATAATCTTTGTGATTTCATTTGATTTGCATTGTCTTAGGTAATCTTCATATGTTATGGTGGATCTTTGTTGTTGTTAGGCTAGGGTTTTGTGGTTGAATCTATTTAGTCTTTCAATATTGTTGTTATCCATTTTCACCATATACATTTTGGCACGCCCGGTGGGACTCTTGTCCTTTTTTGCATTTAACATCCTTGTTGCAGATTTTGTGTTTTTGAAGTTGCAGATTTGACATTTTCGACAGCATTTTGATATTTTCGCGTCTGCGCATTTTCGGATCGCGTTTTTGATTTTCTGGTGCATCTGCAACATCTGGAATCGCGTCTATGTTATCGACAGCATTTTATTTTGCAAATTTTGGAAACCGCATTTGTGTTCCTAAGTCGCGTCTACGGTGTTTTTAGATGCATCTGTGTCCAGAAGTCGTGTCTAGGTTCTGGAGCCACATCTGTGTCTCACAGAACCGCATCTGCATCACGAAGTCACGTCTGTGTCGAAGGTAACCACGTCTATGCGCATCGGTTTCAAATTTTATTTATTTTTTTAATTTTTTTTGGGTTTATTGATTTGGTTTTGAGTTTTTGCATTTAAGGTTTCAGATCTGGTTTATTTTGAGCTAACATTTTCAGATCTAGCTAACAAAATTGGTACAGCTTGTCTTGAAAGAAAAATCATTTTTGTTGAAGGCCCCTATTTCACAAAGTCTTTTGGATCTAAAATTTACCTAACTTGTGTGCTTGCAAGAAGGGGTGATTATTTGAAACAATCCAAACTACTAACAACTCTTTGTTGTAGATCCTTGGCAAGGGTTTTTGGATTTTTATTGTGTGTCTTGTTTTCATAGACTAGCAAACACTTCAATTGGTGCACTAAAATTGAATCATTGTCTTTTGTGTCTTGAGCAATAAGCTCTTTTTGTTTAATTTTTAGAGGGCCTGTCTTCCTGTGTGGTCATTAGGACTACTAGTGAGAAGAGAATGACCCAAGTGGTAGCAAAAGAAAAGCCATCTTCTTCCAAACCACTACAAATAACTGTATTCATGGTGAAAACTATGAATAACGTGTGCTGATTAGTTCATACCGACACTATGTCTCCCCATAAACCCGTTTGATCAAATTTATTTGATCAGTTGTAGGCCGTAACCCCTACCAGTTGGGAGCCTTCTGTATTTATAGAGCTGAAAGTGCCGCATGTATGGCCACACGAGCGGATACCCTTACTAGCACCTTTTTGTTTTAGAATCCCAAATCCTTCTACTTGTTGAGGCAGGAGGTCGGACCTCTGGTAGCGGCCCACACACATACGGTTCTTAGTAGAGATACAAAGTTTGCCATGGGGAGTTTTCATGGGGACTGATGCTTGGCTGACCCGAGAAGTGAGTGCCGAGGGTGGAGCCAATGAGGTCAAGCATCTAAGTATCTACTCTGAATAGCGTAGCCTCGGGGGTAAAACCCTATGCAGGATCAACAACTATTGTCTTGGCCAGCCATAAGAATTGTGCTTGACTTATTTTAAACATTCAAAACATTCAAGACCAAATAGCAAAACATTGTGTCTTTTGTGTCTTCAAGTGTATGCAAAACATTTTTACATCAAACAACACACTTTTCTTGGAGTCATTTTGAGTCTAGAAACTTGCAAACATTGGGTCTTCATCAACACTGTGTCCTTTTGTCACGAAAAATAGTCAAACAGTCAGATTTGGTCACAACAAAAATGATTTCACAGATTGGAAAAAATTGCACAAATTTTGCAGAAACGCATTTGTGTCTGATATAATAGCGTCTATGTTGTATAACCATGTCTGTGAAGGGCAGAAACGCGTCTGTGTTTCCAAAATCAACAGTGCACTTTACAAAAATCTTAGAAACGCGTCTATGTTAAACAGAACCACGTCTGTGTAAGGAAATTGCGTCTGTGCAGTATACAGGCACGTCTGTGTTCAGAATTGAAAAAACTTTTACAGTCCAGCAAACAAACACAGTCAGTTTTAGAATTCTTGAGCTTCCTAGGTCATTTCTCCAAGGTTTCATTTAGCATTCAACCTATCTTTGGGTCTCACATAGTCCATCATTGCTTCACACCTTACATTACATTCACATTTGTCTAAACTTGAGTCAAAAGGTCACTTGCTTGTCCTCATCATACTTTGTCAACACACTACATACAGCAACACTTTGCTAAGTGGTCCCTCATCAAGGTCTATCACCTTTGAGTCTCATTTGGTCTTACTTAGAGTCAAGGTCAACTTACCTCATCAAGAGAAAATATCCTCTCTTTGGAAGTCACACCTACTCTACTACATACATACTTGATCTTACACTTTGGACATTGCAAGTACACTTCAGATTCATTTACATTCCATCCAACCCTTGGTCTTCCATACTTTTTCCATTTTCATCTAGTCTCACACATCTCGGTCAATACCTAGTTCATGGTTGAAACCCGTCTTCAAAAATCTAGGAGAGAAACTAAAGAGGCTCAAGAGTCCGCAAACATGAGTGTCTATGAGTATGACAATGATGTCTTTTTCAATACTGATCATAACACATTACCTGACATGGATGCCTATAGAAACATTCCAAATGTTGAGAACATGGACACTACAAACAACAATGATACACACAATGATGATATGGACAACTTTTCAGTACATTCAGCAGATGTGGAAGAATCCATTATGGACCCCCACTTCAATCAACTGATTGAGGAAATAATGAGGAGGGATAGACAATACTTCTTACAAATGATGGCACAAAGTGGAGCCAAGATACCTCATGATTTTGACATGTCTCAAATAATGGAAAATCGACCTTTGCAACAAACTCACTCCAACATGGATCAAAGAAGGCCTAATAGTGGAGGCAATAGAGGACCACATATGGTACCTGAATCACCATCATCTTTGTTTCAAAAACTAGAGGTCCCATACACACATGGTCAAGCATATGATACTCACCTTCGCAGACCATTATGGAAGTCTTATGTAGGGAAATATGCTCAATCACATATCAATGCTAAGGATCAACCACCAAAGCAATTGGATATTCAAAGGCATGCTCAAAATTTGGACACAAGGAAACCCCGTGTCAAATTTGGGGGCAACACATTAGAACATGACATGCCTGTAGAATATGGTATACATGGACAAAATAGATATGGCGTTCCTCAACATGAATCTATACCAAGTGGTCCATATATGTAGCATCACTATAGACCTCCTCCATATGAACATGTGTATGATCAATATCATCCATATATGCAACATTCTCCTCCTCCAATTGGTGCCTCAAGCATGGGGTATGGTCCAAGAAGTTGATCTCCACCTAAGAGCAATTTGGAGCAACAAATCAGGGACTTACAAAAGAAAATGGAGGACATAAATACACTGAAGCCAACATACACAATGAGAGACATATGTCCTTATCCATTTGACAAGAGCATTCCAATGCCTCCTTTTCCTACACACTTTGTGATGCCTAAATTTGATAAGTATAGAGGAAAAGGGTATCCTAAGGCACACATAAGACATTTTTTCACATCTTGCATTGAGGTAGCAGCAAAAGAGACATATTTGATGAGATTATTCCCACAAAGCCTAGGTGATCAAGCTATGGAATGGTTCTCCCAACTTCCACCTGGATTTAAGTCATGGAGTGACTTAGCAGAGGCATTTATCCAACATTTCTTCTACAACATAGAGATAGACATATCAGTCACTACTTTGTGCAACACCAAGCAAAAAGAGGGAGAGTCTTTTGCATCATTTTTACAAAGATGGAAAAATCTAGCCGGCAGATGCTCTTGTGAAATTCCACAAAAACAAATGGTAGAGATGTTCACCCAGAATGTTAACAAAGACATTGGCTATGATCTAAGAAAAGCTTGTTTGTCTACCTTCAAGGACGTCATTGAAAAAGGCTTAGCAATAGAGAAGGTCCTAATTGAACAAGGAGTCATTAAGATATTCAAGGAAAACAAAGATGACTTTAAAGGAAAAGACAAGCCAAGATTTTGGAATAAAAACAAGAACACAGGCAATGATGGTGTTGTTGATGCCAATACAGTGCGACCCAAATTCATTTTTTCGGGATCAAGTTCTACAAACAATCAAGTGAATACTCAAACAACTTCCAAATCACGAAGGAAGTACACCCCATTGGGAGAACCACTTGAGTCAGTTTTCAAGAAGCTAGTGGCAAACAAGGTAATCACAGTTCCATATTCTCCTCCATATGAACCAAAGGTTAAACCAAATTGGTGGAATTATGATGAGTATTTTGAATTTCATAAGAGCAAGGGTCATAAGATAGGAAATTGTCATCAACTGAAGAACGTCGTACAAGATCTCATTGATAGAGGTGACATTGAGATTGAGGGACACTCATCCAATCAAGAACATGAGATGTTTAAGGAACCATTCCCAAAGCATGACAAGGGAAAAGCTAAAGCCACAGATGACCAAACCAACTATACCAGAGCAACCTATAACTATGATTCAACTATCAATCACATTTCAATGGACAATCACGTCTCTACCATTATCATCAAGGACAAAAACAATGAGAATTCTACCCGAAGACCCAAGATTGTCCTAAAAGGTATTGGATCTTCTTCTGAACCTACCTCTGAATGTAATGTCACAACCCATCGAGGTAAATTCACTTTGCAAGGTGCTCCAGCTAAAAACACCACTTCCTCATCAACCAAACCTGAGTATGACCTTGTAGAATAGTTAGGGAAGACACCCGCGCTCATCTCCATCCTTGAGCTATTACACATATCCCCCGCACATAAAGCTATTCTTGACAAAACCTTGAGAGACACTGTCATTCCTACTGATCTGAATGTGGACTAGTTTCAAGCCATGGTGGGATACCTTTCCATTCCACACTCTCTTACATTCACAGAAGCCGATGACGCCTCCGTAAGTCAGCCACATAATGCACCACTACACATTGAAGTCTTCATACACAAACATCAAATAAAACAAGTCCTGATAGATGGAGGAGCTGGTCTAAACATTTGTACATTGGGCCCAATTAAACAATTGGGATATTCTGATAAGGTTGTGAATTCTACAAATCAAATCACCATCAAGGCATATGATGATGAAGAGCGTTCGTCCAAGGGCACAATCACCTTACCTCTTAGAGTTGGGCCAGTTACGAAGGATGTGGTTTGTCAAGTCCTAGATCTAGATCTCACTTATAACATATTGCTAGGATGTCCTTGGATTCATGAAATGAGGGCAGTCCCATCTACATATCACCAATGCATTAAGTTTCCTCACAATGGAGAAGTAACAGTTAACGGTGATCCTAATCCATTCATATACTGCAATAACCTGAGATCAAAAACTGAGACCATCATTCCTAGTAATCATGAAGTTGTTCCTTCTTCGGCATACATTGATCCTGAGTCATTGAAACCTTCGACATCAAAACAAGGTGAGCTTAAAGGCAAGTTTTAGGACAAGGGCATGGGGGAATACACTTTAAATTAGACCATGTACTTACAACAAGTCATGAGTTCCCCGAAAGAATATGGAAGACCACATCCTAACAAGCAAGTATCCATCATGGTACTCAAATTGGACCCTACTACCTTTCAAAGATGGGGCGAACTGGAAGAGGAAGACTTATACAAAATGCTTTACAAAGACATTGAAGATGACACACAAGATCACATTAGTCTACCATGTGAGAAATAAGGCTTCAAGATTCTACAAAAATTTGGGTATGATGGAAAAAGCCCTCTTGGGTTACAAAAGGAAGGCATCATTGAACCTTTACAACCTGAATTGACATTCAAAAAGGAACGCTCGAAGGGACTTGGTTTCTTGACTTCCAAGGTCCACACTCAAAGGACAGAAGAAGCCTTACAAATCAAAGCTGCCAAAATTTTACAAGAGGGTTCCTATTCCACAGACTCCAATGAATGGGAATGGGGTTCAGATAAATCCTTCAGTGACTACGAGCTCACCGAGACATTCAAAGAGCCAGATGAACCCACAGAAGAAGAGGAATTTTATAAAAGATTCAAAGTTGGTCAAGAAACAACCCATGAGGATTCCACACAGTCCTTGTCTCAAGGTCCTAGGTTGAAATCACATAGGATGAGAACACTTGTCCCAGAATGCGCTACTAGTGATGATAATTTGGATTCATTCACGATCGAGACTGATGAGGAGAGTGCCATCGATGACCTCGATAATTACCTTGACATACCCGAATATAACTGCATCTTCACTCTTAGCCCCGCTAACTTCAAAGACATTAAAGGCCTTCCCCTTGTTCACCACCAACTCATTGACTGGGATCATGAAGGACCTGCACAGTTTGACACATTCCAAAATGATGAAGCTTTTATTGACTATCTTGGCATACGAGATGATCTTCCCCCTGGGGACCATAAAGTGAGATACACTATAGAACTCAATAGCGTGGCATATTTTGGTGAGGGTGTCGGACCTTCCAGTCACAAAAATGTGAAAATAAGAACAAACCAAGGATCTTATGGTGAAAACCACACTGTGGCGCTGTCTGACCCCAAAAAAGTAAAAAGAAAGGACGTATCTGAGGGCGAAAACCTCTCTGAGGCACCTGAAGATGGAAGGCTCGACATTCTCCCAGCATCATATGAGGAAAAGTCATCCATGTTGGTAGAGGAGACTATCAAAACAAACATTGGTACTGAAGAGGTTCCACACAACATATTCCTAGCACAATCGTTGACGGAGTCAGAAAGGTCAAAATTCATAAGTTTCTTCAAAGATCGACAAATCAACTTTGCATGGTCACACGCTGATATGCATGGTCGAAGATGGTAGGGTGAAGCTGGTTAAGGTGGACACTTTGATGAATGTTGCAGATGCTTTAACTAAGGCTGTGAGCACAGAGAAGTTCAGATGGTGTTCAGAGTCTATGGGCCTTATGGCCCCTAGCAATTGATTCATTGTGTTGACATTCCCTTCCGCTCATGCAAGGTGTTCGACAAGTGGGAGATTTGTTGGGAAAAAATGGTGTCTCAACCTTGCATTTATGCGAGGTTACTATTTATAGTAAGTTTTTATTTGAGCACGAAATGGTGCGAAACTCTCCCTGAAGCTTCTGGTTGGCTAGATAAGCATTCCGGTAAAGTTTCGTCACAAGGTCACAGCTAGTTTTGAAGATATTGAAGTTTTCATCTTGGAGGGGTGCAATAAAATATTTAAACTTAATTTTGGGGACTTTAGAGGCTCCGAAACGCCCTGAAAAGTGGCCGTAACCGCGAAGCTGGTTACGAGGTGATAGAGCACTTCGCGAGCTTTCCGGCGCTTCAAACGGTTCGTCAATCGGACACCCGGTTCTCAAGTTATGGCCTCCGGAAGTTTGTACTCCTGAAATAGGAAAAATAATTTGTATCGGATACATAAATGAGCTGTAAAAGGGAGCGACACGTGTTGATGTGTGCTTTAACATGTCATAGAAGGGAGATAAGGTCGGCTACACCTTATTGGGTGGTTTTAGCCCATGGTTTTGTAATACCGTTTGATGGTTTCTTGTATTGTATCTCCTATTTATGAGGTGTGTGAGATAGAGGTTGTGTGTAAGAGTCTTATGGCTATTGAGTTGCCTCTGAATCTCTGATTAGTGGTACTCCTGCGAAGAACTTGCTCTGCAAGTATTTGTAATCTATTTTTGATTGCTGAATAAAATATTGAGCTGCTTTTGGAGGGTGGGGTTTTTCTCCCGAAAGGGTTTTCCCCACGTAAATCATTGTGTTGTGGTATGATTGCTATTATATCTATTTCTATTTTCTGTAACTGTTGTAATGATCTGAAAAAGTTTTGCATTACCCTCCTCTCAAGGTTAGTGTAGGAAGTTGTTTCCGCTACTTAACTTCCTTACAGTCATGAAATGTTATCATTGATGGATGGATTCTCTGGTTATAATCAAATAAGGATCACGCCCGAGGATCAACACAAAACATCATTCACTTGTCCTTGGGGGGATTTCTATTGGAATGTCATGCCCTTTGGGCTAAAAAATGCAGGCGCTACATATCAAAGAGCCATGACTACTATCTTTCATGATCTCATGCACGTAACCGTGGAAGATTATGTTGACGACCTCTTGGGCAAATCAATAGATAGAAATACACATTTGGACATACTTTCAGTTGTCCTTGATCAGTTGGAAAAATACAAAGTAAGATTAAACCCCAAGAAATGTGTCTTTGGAGTAACCTCTGGGAAGCTCCTAGGATTCATTGTATCCAAAAGAGGAATCGAAGTCGATCCAGCAAAAGTCAAGGCCATCTTGGAGATGCAACCACCAAGAAATATCAGTCAACTTCAGTCTTTACAAGGCAGACTCCAGTCCATACGAAGATTCATACAGGTAATGATGCCTGGCTAATTGACTCAGGTGCATCTTTTCATATGACTTCCAATAGAGATTGGTTTTCTGAATATGAAGGATTTAATGGAGGTAAGGTGTACTTGGGTGATGATTCACATCTAGACATTGTTGGTCGAGGTAAAGTTAGAATCAGGTTTTTTGATGGTAGAATAAAAGGAATTAATGGTGTGCTGCATATCCCTGGATTAAAACGAAACCTGTTATCTGTGAGCAAACTAATAGATGCAGGTGTGCAGGTAGTCTTTTCTGAAACAGGATGTAAGATGATTAAGGGTGCTATGGTAGTTGCTAGAGGTGTCAGGTTTGGCACTTTGTATAAGCTTGAAGCATACACTGTTGAGTGTAATAGCACTTCTGTAAAAAGTAAATCTGTGGATACCTCACTGGAAGATTTGAAGGTTTCACCTTCAGCAGATGGAAATGGTTTTTGGGTACCTAAGGGTGCTCTTTCGTCTGAAGCAAAGTTACCTGCAGAGAAGACTATGTTATGGCACCAGAGACTTGGCCACATTGGAGAAAAGGGTCTAAGGACCTTGAAAAATAAAAACCTTGTTGAAGGTTTGAATGACTGTAACCTTGACTTTGATTTCTGTGAGCATTGCATTTATGGAAAACAAAACCGCGTTCAGTTTTACTCGAGTTCTCATAAAACTTGTGGTGTTTTGGACCTTATCCATTCTGATGTGTTTGGTCCAGTAGATGTCTCTTCGATTGGAAAATCCACATATTATGTTTCATTTATTGATGATTTTAGTAGAAGGACATGGGTATATTTTCTAAAGAGTAAATCTGAAGTTTTTAGTCGTTTTAAAGAATTTAAAGCAATGGTTGAGTTGCAGACTGGAAAGAAAATAAAATGTTTGAGAACTGATAATGGCGGTGAGTTTTGCTCTAATGATTTTGATAGATTATGTAAAGACTGTGGAATTAACAGGCAAAAGACAACTCCGTATTCTCCACAACAGAATGGAGTTGCAGAAAGAATGAACAGGACACTGATGGAAAAGGCTAGGAGTATGTTGAGTGGTGCTGGTCTTGAACAAAAGTTTTGGGCTGAAGCTGTTGCCACTGCTTGCTACCTGATTAACAGGTCTCCTGCATCAGCTCTTGTTGATAAAACGCCTATGGAAGCATGGTCAGGTCACAAGCCTTCATTGACACATCTTAGAGTTTTTGGTTGCGAGGCATATGCACATGTGCCAAAGGAGAAGCGAACAAAGTTGGAGAACAAGGCTGTGAAATGTATCTTCATCGGGTATAGTTATGGTGTGAAAGGATACAAGCTTTGGGACCCTGTTGCACAAAAGGTAATTCACAGTAGAAGTGTTATTTTTAGAGAAATTAAGTCTCCTTCTGTTACATTGCAGCCAGAACAGACTAAAAAAGAAGATGTGATTCAACTTCCTTCTACACCTGAAAGAGTTGAATCTAGACCCTTAGATAGGCAAGAATTTGAGGAGAGCTCGTCTAGCTCTGAATCTTCAGAAGAGGAGGAAGAACCTCCAACTCAGCTTGTTCGAAGGTCTACAAGACATAGACAACCACCTGAAAAGTATTCACCTGATGATTGGAGATGTATTTTTGCTTTGAATACTAGTGTGGATGAACCGAAATCTGTAGAAGAGGCATTAGGTATGAATGATGCAGAATCCTGGAAGATTGCTATGGAGGAAGAAATGGCAGCTTTGAAAAAGAATGATACATGGGATCTTGTACCATTGCCCGAAGGACGAAGACCTGTTGGTTGTAAATGGGTGTTCAAGAAAAAGATTGGTTCAGATGGAAGCCTTGAGAAGTATAAAGCAAGGTTGGTTGCAAAAGGCTACTCTCAGGTTGAGGGTGTTGATTATGGTGAGATATTTTCTCCTGTTGCAAAAATGACGTCCATTAGATTTTTGCTTTCTATTGCTACTGCTTATGATTTAGAGGTTGAGCAAATGGATGTGAAAACTGCTTTCCTTCATGGTGATTTGGAGGAAGATATTTATATGACACAGCCAGAGCACTATGTGGTGAAAGGCAAAAGAAATTTGGTCTGTAAATTGAAGAAATCTTTGTATGGCCTCAAACAAAGTCCTAGGATGTGGTACCAAAAATTTGATACATATGTATTGAGTTTGGGATTTGAACGTTCTAAATCAGATCACTGTGTTTACTATAAATCTTATGGTGATCATTTCTTATTCATTGCATTGTATGTTGATGATATGTTATTCATTGGTAAAGGGAAAGGTATGATTTCAGAACTGAAGTCTCAGCTCGCTGCTAAATTTGAAATGAAAGATCTTGGTGCAGCAAAGCACATTCTTGGGATGGAAATTAGAAGAGATAGGGTAAACAGAAAGCTATGGCTAGGCCAGAGTAAGTATGTGAATTCAGTGTTACAGAGGTTCAACATGCAGAATTGTAGACCATTGAGTGTTCCTTTTACAGTTGGAATGAAACTATCTATTTCAGATTGTCCTACATCCCCATTGGAGATGGAAGACATGAGCAGAGTGCCTTACCAGAGTGCGGTTGGAAGCTTGATGTATGCTATGGTCTGTACTAGACCAGACATTGCCCAAGCAGTGGGAGTACTTTCTAGATATATGTCTAATCCTGGTAGAGTTCATTGGGATGCAGTCAAAAGAGTCTTCAGATATTTGAAGGGTACTTCAGAGTATTTTTTGTGTTATCATGGTAATTCAGTTGGAGACATGACTTCCCTTGATATCCATGGTTATGTGGATTCAGATTGGGCAGGTGATATTGATAGCAGAAGATCCACCAGTTATATGAAATCATTCCTACTGAGATGATATGTGTTGTCGGTCTCGAGTCCCAGTTATATGGTTCCATTTTCACATACCTTCGTGACAATACCCTACCTCCTGATCTATCAAATAACCAACGTCGCACTTTCATTCGCCAATCCTCTCGATATGTCATTTTAGCTGATATCCTATACCGGCGAGGTCTAGATGGCACTCTTCTTAGATGTTTAGAAAGTAACGAAGCTTAGATTGTGTTACGTGAAGTACATGAAGGGATATGTGGTCCACATGCTAGTGGTCCTACCTTAGCCAAGAAACTCCTCAGGACTGGATATTACTGGCCCAATATGGAAAAGGACTCATATCAGTTTGCCAAGAAATGTAAGCAATGTCAAATTCATGGAGACCTCATACATGCGCCAGCACAAGAACTTCAACCAATTGCGTCTCCTTGCCCTTTTGTCAATGGGGACTCGATCTCATAGGCAAGATTCACCCTCCTTCTTCCAATAGTCATAAATTCATTATCACTGCCACAGAGTATTTCACAAAATGGATTGAAGTCGTGCCTCTCACACAAGTCACTGGAAAATAGATTGCTACGTTCATCCTCAACTATATCATTTTCCGATACGGTATTCCTGTTTCCATTATCACTGATAATGGGCGTCCCTTCAAAAATCAGGATGTTCGTGAACTCTGTGACCGCTTCCATATTTCCCATCATTTCTCCATGCCATATTATCCCCAAGGTAATGGTCAAGCTGAGGCGTCTAATAAGACAATCCTTAAAATCCTAAAAAAGACAGTCGATGATGTTGGTCGTAATTAGCATATCCAACTTAATCCTGCACTTTGGGCCTACCGCACAAGTGTCTGCACACCTACAAGAGCTACACCCTATTCACTTGTCTATGGCACTGAAGCCATCTTGCCTATTGAGGTCGAGCTACCCTCTTTATGGGTCTCTTTGCAAAACATCATCAGTGATAAAGACTATAGGGTCTCTCGCTTACAAGAGCTTGAACTACTGGATGAACGAAGACAAACTGCTTTTAATCATCTCAAGGCTTACCAACAACGAATGAGTCGCAGCTACAATCACAAGGTCAAGCCTTGCACATTTGAGGTAGGTGACTTGGTTCTCAGAGAAAACCCCAAAAATCAGCAAGACAGAGAGAAGAAGGGCAAGTTCGAACCAAACTGGCTTGGTCCTTACATCATTACAACAGCATATGGATCTGGGGCATATCAGCTCTCAACTACAGAAGGTGAACCTTTGGAGGATCCTATCAACAGCATGCACCTTCACAGGTTCTACACATAGCTCTTTGGAATATCCTAATTCAAAAATACAAAATAAAATATAAAACAAACCACCCGTTACTTGGTGAAAACCTGGCAAATAGGTGCCTTGTGACACAAAAAACATTGAAAATTTGAAAAAAGTAAAGAGAAATAATTTTGTCCAACGATGAAAACCACTTCGGTGGTGCCCTGGGCAAGTACCATGGTGAAAACTGGGTCACCAGTGCCATGTGTAGAGACATTGCTCCTCCCTCCTTCAGGATTCACTTTCATCCTTTCACTTTGCACACACTCACAACCTATTCATTCATAATAAACTTACCCATTCCCATCATGGCTTGTTATTGATCTACCCAAGATTGGTTCACCATTCATAATAAACCTCCCTTTTCACCTCCCTTTCCATCCATAATAAATTAGCTTCTATCTGTGGCTAAGGCAAATCCTACATCTAGTGATGGGTGTGGAACTGAGAGCATCACATGTTTCAAGGAGTACAGTTTCTTCCAGCTTCCTTCGGTCTATCCGCGCACAATCCGCAATAAAGCAACATTTGCATCACAGATCCGCAATAAAGTTTCATCTTCTCCGCAATAAAGTATCAGTTTCATGGATTCAGTCAGTTTTAGATGAGACACAGCAGCAACAATGGGCTTCAACAAATCAAATCTTTCAACAGACTCAGACAACATATGGTTCTGTGCTATCTATCTTTTTTGTGAAAGTAAACATTGTGACCACAATCAAATAAGACTTATACAGGTGACAAGAGACACTAAAGTTGAAGACTACAGTGGATGTTGGTGTCAAGTCTTGGTTTTCTTTTGATTTCATCTTTTTTGGTGACATGTCTTTTAGCTTTCTCGGGATGTCTCTGACTAGAGATTTTATCTCCAGGATGTCTTTGACTAGAAAGGCAAGGATGGGGTATCGTCACCTATTTGTATTTGTTGTCTGTGGATTGTCTCTTAGTAATGCTATGACTTGTCCAAGGATATGAGGACACTATGAGTCTAGTATGAACTGGGGCATTCTTTGTTTGTGACTGTCTTATCTCCATGCAAATAGGTACAATGACTTTCTAGGTCGAACATATGCCTCGATTGTCATAACCTACTTGCCATAATAAAGCTCAATGATGATAACGCACAAGAAGCTCTTTCACTTTCATATCTTCTGTCTTTCATCCCCCTTTCTTGATTGACTTCCATCGTCCTTCTTGAGTCCGTGTAGCCTGCTATCACATGATTGAGTATAATGACACACCAAAAGTATTTGCATTTCATGTAGTTGCACCTGTATTACCACATATAAGCATTTCATACATACATATAGATATCACAGCTGCATCACATCTTGCACACAACACCTGTTAGCACAATTTACATTTTCATTATCATATTCATTTGCATTTCATATATTCACATTTGCATCATGCATACACATATAAAACATAAAAGAACAAAAAAAAAATATTGTATTTCATCATGTACATATTTGCATCCATATCATAAGCATCACATAAGAACATCTCATCACATAGGTACACATGCATATAGCTGCCGCAAAGATGAATCATCTCATATATATATATAAAGTGTCATGATACAATGATGTCAAAAATCATATGGCTACAATCACCCGAAGGTGTCTACATCATCATACAAAAATGGTACAATACTAATACATAGGGAGCCATCTACGGCTATGATGAACTCCCTCCCTTGGAGCTACCTAGCCTCGACGGAATCTGAGCCCCCGAAGGACCTGCCCCAGGATCATCCCTCCTGTCCCCTCTATCTGGTGGTGGTGGAGGACCCATAACCCCACCACTAGATGCCTGTCTCGTCCGGCTCCCTCCCATAGCTATCGCTGTCCACAATGGTCTATGGAAGCTCCTCACCTGCTGATCAGCTGGCACTGCACCATAATAGAGATCCCGCCAGTAACCGATCTCCTCCCTTGCCCACAAAATGTAGGCATAGCCAACCCCTATGTCCTCTGTCACTTGCCTCCCAGCCCTCAGTGTTGTCTCAACCTCTGTATAGCGCTGAATGGCCTGATCCCGCTTCCGCTCAGTATCTCTGAGCCGCCTCTTGAGCCTATCCCTCTCCCTCTCTAGGTCTTGGATGTCATCTACCTATCCCTGGCAGATCTCCCTCAGCTCAATCAACTCATCCTCCTCTGCCTTAGCCCCCTATGGCTCTGCTTGTGGCTCCCCCTATACGAGTGCCTGCCCCTGTGCCTGTACTGGTGCCTATCCCTGTATCTGTCCCTATACCTGTCCCTATACCTGCACCTGTCTGGGACCCTGTGCTGGTGGCACCTGTAGCGGTAATCCACCGCGACCCCTCACCACCTGAGCCTGCCTGTCCTCTCCACCCTCCCTCCGCAGTGCCACCCTCCTCTCTCCAACTACCCCCCTCCTCCTCTGTTGGCCTCTACCCCCATCATCTCCATCATCATCACCATCCCCACCACCATCTCCATCTAGTAGCTCTCCTGGATCCGTCAGGCGTGAGAATGGATGCTCGACCCAATATGCTGTGTACTCGGCATCCATGCCGGCATCCTCAATATCTGGCCACATGTCCCAGGGTAGGGGCATCATCTCTACTAGCTGTGTAATAGCCTGATCATATGATAGTAAGGGCCCAAACTGCACCTGATCCCTGACAGTCCGTGCATACATGCCTGAACCCCGTGGCATCCACTGGATCCTGCTGAACTGCCTGCCCACCCTGTCCACTAGTTGCCTCTCCAGTACATAGGACATCCACCCAATCAGATACCTACTCCGGAAGGTGTAGGGCTGCTCTACCGCATCATCCTCCCACTGCTCGCATCCCAGGTATGGCCTCCATATGACCATATCAATGTCATCAATCACCCACCGCCAGTGCTCTAACCTGCCAATCCGTGGCTGCGAAGTGATCATGTCGTACAAGTGTATGAAACTGCATTCGTGACCTCTGCCCCTGAAATGTATCGATCTCATCACTGGCAGATGCTCATAGGCCCACACCTGTAACAATGTGACGTCGCAGCCCAATCCCACTGACCCGTGACACAAACTGATGCAGCTCATAATATAGGTGTGCTAGCACACACGGTCCCCAGGCATATCTGGTGTGTTGTGTCACCAGTGTCTCCAATGCACCTCCCCAGCCCACAGCCAACCCTCGTGTCGCTCTATCAAGACACAAGAACCCACTGATCGCTCCTCCTATCACTATTGGCAGCGCTAATCTTGTAGCTGTCATGGTGTCCCAAGCCACATGTCCTGCCCTCATCTCCAATCCTGGGTCCCGGAACACTCATCTCAGGGCCTCCCTGTCTCCATCTCGATCGTAGGGAACCAGCTCCCCATCGATTAGTATCCTCAGGATCCTGTATACATCCTCCAGGGTGACTGTCATCTCACCCATCGATAAATGAAATGTACAAGTCTCGGAGTGCCACCTCTCTGCCAGTGCAGTCAACAGTCCCCTATTCGCCCAAAACTCAGGCACATACAGAATATGTCTCAGACCCATAGCCTCAATAGCCGCTCGGTCCTCGAAGGTCAGCTCAGGCCGCAATCTCTGCATCGATGGGAATCTCTCCCATGACTCCAACATAGGCAAATACTCCTGCAGTCAAGCAAATCAATCATGTCAGTCATCGTGGCATTCAATGTTCATCACAAAATGCTACTTTTTATCTAAGTGCATATGGTATTCTATCCTAGTGACACTCCCTGTTCATCACAAAGTGTTGCTATCTATCCTAGTGACACTCACTGTTCATCACAAAGTGTTGCTATTTATCCTAGTGACACTCACTGTTCATCACAAAGTGTTGCTATTTATCCTAGTGGTACTCCCTATTCATCACAAAGTACTACGTGTTTGGCACTCCCTGTTCATCACAAAGTGCTGCTCGCATTTGCACTCACTGTTCATCACAAAGTGCTGCTCATATTTTAGTACTCCCTGTTCATCACAAAGTACTATATCTTGGTACTCACTGTTCATCACAAAATACCTTGATCTATCCTATCCTAGGGCCTCTGCTTGAGTGAATTCTCTTGAGTAGTTTCCTAATTGGCAACGTATGTTCTATCACAGAATTGTCAATCCTAGCCCTATTTGCAATTCTAGTCTTCCCTAGAGGACCTGCTTGAGTGTCTCCTCTTAGTAGCTTATCCAATCGACAACGTATGTTCATCACAGAACTGCCGATTTGACCTAGAAGACACAAACTCACATTTTTGGACATAAACGCGCTTTCCTGACATAAACGCGCTTGAAGACTGTATAAACGTGCCTGTTTTACATAGACGCACCTGAAAGACACAGACATGCCTATGCTCTGCATAGACGCGCCTGGGCTACATAGACGTGCCTTCTTGGCATAGATGTGCCTACACATCACAGACGCAGCCGCACTTTGCACAGACGCGTTTTTCAACATAGATGCGCCTGGCACAAACACAGATGCGCCTCTCGAGCATAGACGCGCCTGGCACCAACACAGACGCGCCTGGACATTTTTGACATTTTTTTGGAGCCTATTCTAAGCGCATTTATTACCCTACCTAGTATGCATTAATGAAAACAATAAATGCAACAAAGTACAAGGAGGTTTTGTGGTACTTACTGGCTCTCCTGCCTCTGTTGGCCTCTGGAATCGGCGAACGCGGTTGAATCTGTGAACAAAGGCCATCGCTACTGACTGCTGCTGCTCTATTATCGCTCTGCACTCTGATCTCTTGGATGTGTAGATGACAATGAGGATGTATTTCCCTCGTGGTCTATCTTATAGACTGCCCTAGCCCTCATTTCCCGAGCCAGTCTTCATTATCCTGTGACTCTGTCACTTTATCCGATCAGTCCATTCTAGCCTCTCTTTCTTATCGAGAGATTGTCTGCAATCTTTTCAGACATTTTTCATCCAATCTCTCGAGGGGGCATATAATTCCCATCTTGGGGCAACTCTGTATCAGTTCATCTTATCTTCTTTGAAACAACGCGACAAGCCGCATTGTCTCAAAGAGGGGCAAAATGTAGACGCCCAAAATTGTCCAGTCTAAATAAATAAATATTTATTTAATTATCTAAGCTTAATTCTTCTATTAATTAAATAAATCTTTATTTATTTAATTAATTCATTTATCCTCTTCTAGCCTTATTTCTCATTTAAATAAATACATTTATTTATTTAAATTATCCTTTTCTTAAATTAAATAAATATCTTATTTATTTAATTGATCCCACTTCTTCTATTAATTATATAAATCTTTATTTATTTAATTAATTCATTAACCTTTTTTGTCCATGACACATGTCATTCATCTATTAATTCATACACTACCTACCCCTCTCATTATTTTATTATTTCTTTTACCTACCCTCTAATCATAGCCGACCTCCTTTTACACCTCTCAATCTTATCCCTCCATTTCATATAGTGTCTTCTATATAAGGAGATGCTTCCTTCATTATCAAACCCTAATCAATCATTCTAATCAATCTATGCAAAGCCCCCCATTGACTACTTGACTACACTACGCTTTTGAACATAGGCGATCCTACTTGCAACCACATTCCATTCTTTATTGAGCTCTTGTGCACATAAAATCTGAGAGCAAATATATCAAGCAAGATCAATGGAGATAGGGAGAATGGAGATCCAAACCCTATTGGACATGTGATGGTATAATCTTTGTGATTTCATTTGATTTGCATTGTCTTAGGTAATCTTCATATGTTATGGTGGATCTTTGTTGTTGTTAGGCTAGGGTTTTGTGGTTGAATCTATTTAGTCTTTCAACATTGTTGTTATCCATTTTCACCATATACAGGAACAACTAATTTTGCTAGGTCAAAAACCTAAGGGTTTTGAATAGGTGCATTCTTGTCCCTCTTCCCATAAAAATAATAAAATATATCCAACCGTCTATCTATGGTGATGTCATCTTTGTATTTTTATTCCTTATCAAAAAAACTATTCTTTAATGAGTCCTACATGGTTCACACCTTGAACAAATCCAACAAGTCCTAGTGGAGACCCCTACCCTCCTTCTTCTTCTTCTTCTCCATCTCAGCCAATTGTTCCTTAATTCATTGGCCTAGGGTTTTTCCACTCACAGCTGGAGCCAGTGCAGTTGAGGTTTGTATGGGTGGTGCATCTTGAGCAAGTGGCAGAACCTCTATCGTAGGTGGTGTTTGAGCTAGAGGTGCGGATGTGGCCTTTTTAGTAAAAGGAGTTTCCTTCTCTTGGGTTTTGAACTTTCAACCTCGACAGATGGGGTTTTCTCTACAACGGGCTCATTTAAAATCTGAGGGGACACTGGAATTATTGAAATTAGTGTGGCTTTGGTGACTTTGGGGGTGGCAAACCTTTTCCTTTTTCATTTTGATTCTTAGCCTTGCTCCTGGAGTCTTTTCAATAGTAGGGCTAGTAGAGTCCTTGTGTTTTGGGGTCATGCCTTCTATCTAGGGTTCTAAATTATATTTTCTACACTCAACAATCCCTATGATAGCCTTCTAGGCTTTCAGCAAAATCACAGAGTTGTAGGTATCAATAGTTACTTACTTGTGTATCGCGGCTTGTCTACACAATTTGGCTTCTACAAGTCACTTTTGGTCGCCTGGAATACTCTTCGCTCGATCACTTTATTGTTGAATGAAGAAATGAAAGTAAATTAATTTTATTCCTTGCAACAAGCTAGCAATTCATCTGCCATTAATTTCCTTTGTGCTAGCTTGATGAGTTGGGTAAAGAAATGAACATCAAAAATTGATCTTATTCCTTGGAGCAAGCTATAAAATCATCCACTATTAATTTCCTTCATGCTAGCTTGATGAGTTGGTAGCCTTGAAATTTGAACTTCATTGTCAATTTCAGTATGAATGACTACGATTTCATTTTGACTCCCTTTGACTACCTAGTTGCCATCCTCTAATTTTATTGACGTTATCCTTTTGATTTTCTTTTATTTCCATTATCATGTTCCCCGATACCCCTCGCCACCTTTTTCCTTATTTATTTTCCATCGTAGGATGGTGGGTTCACCATTTTTGTTTGTTATTTACTTCCCCTACAAGCCCATACCATCTTCTTTCTTTCTATTTCTAGCTTGCAGGGTGGCGGTAATGACATCTCCTCATTCTCTCTTTATCCCAATACCTTGCATCGTTCCTTTCTTCTTTTCTTGTTGCCTTTTTCCTACAACATTGTCCCCACTAGTCCACTAGATCATCTTTCCTTCTATTTTTATCTTGCGAGATAGAAAGAAAAGATTCCCTTCTATTCCTTTTGTATCCCACCAACCCACAAGGTCTTCTTTCTTTCAATTGTGATTATGTGGGGAAAGAATTCCCCCCTTTTCTTATCCTTCCCTACTAGCCCACATCATTGTTTAGCTCTTTATTTTCTCGTTGCGAGGCCACGAGTATAACTGCTTCCTTCTTCTTTGCTGACTCTTTCCCTCTATCCTGCGACATGGTTTTAACTATTAAACTGACCACGCAGGGGAGTGGGGTAGCAATTTCTTAATACAATATCATCATCTCATTGCCCCGCATAGTATTATCTCCTTAGATAACCATGTGGGGGTGTAGGGATGGAAATAAGACAAATCTTAAACCATCCTCTTGCCTCCCCACAACATTATTTGCATTGCCAAATGAACCTTTTGAGGGCATGGGGAAACATAAAATAGGGATAGACTCATCTCCCAACTACCCTGCATCAAACTTTCTTCAATAAAAGGAGACCTATTAGATAGACTTAAGACTTTCACTTAAGTGGGATAATTTTGCACGTGGCCTCATGAATCAAGGGTAAGGGGGTTGTGAATGATATAAGTGTTAGGGTCATTCATACATTAGACAGTTAGGAAAATAATTTCAACCCCCTCCCATGACATAACTAACCGGTATTTAACACGACATTCCTAGTGCGCGGGGTCGATCAGCGAATGAAGCTAACCTGTTCAAGTCATGACTTAAAAACTAATTACCTACCACAGCTGGTCATAAACAAAATAGAACATGGGGAAATGCTTTCCTAATAAAAAACCTAAGGGTTTAAGCTCATATAAATTTATTTAAAAATCCTAATCCTAGAGGGGTCTCATGAAATAAAACACAGGCAAAAATGCATCAAAATTTAGTACTCTTAACAAGATCAACCCAAATAGATTGGGATTAACTAGGAAAGGTACTTGAGATAGATATTTCCTCAAGCACCACACCAATTAGGGATCAACAAAGATAAAGATCTAAATTAGAATTTGCAAAGTGTTGACCTTGGATTTAGGATTGATGATTGATTTTTAGATTAGAAGATTGATTAAGTTAATGTGTTATGTCCTCAAAGATGAGAGAAAAATGATTATGAAATAATGGATTGATGATGAAAAGAGAAGGGGAACATTACCCAAGATGGGAATGTTGGAATGCAAGAACACTGAGAGGGGGGGTGAATCAATGTTCTGTCGGATATAATATTTTTAACCTTATTAATAAATCCACTTAATAATCGGTATGCATAAAACAAAGTAACAACAAGTAATAATAATGCAACCACATGAATCAACACCATAACACAAATATTTATACATGGAAAACCTCAAAGAAGAAAAACTACGGTGGGATTAGAGACCCACAATATCTATCCACTGGCCAACTGAATAAATATTACAAGAGGGGCATGCACATGCAAGAAGGCACACTGCTCATCACAAAAGGAGCCTGACTGACTACATATCCAAAGTACTGGATTACAAATAAAAACTGAACTCAGAATGAGCATCTGCTATACTGGATGAGTTTCGGTTAAAGCACTGTTTGTACCAGTTATATTGTAACCTTCCTTACCAGTAGCTTAGATCTCTTCCCAAACCTCTAGACAAATAATCAAGACCGATTGCATATCATTATATTTTCATTCTATCGATCAAGATCTTGCTCATATACCATCATTTAACCTATCGAATCTCTTATCTATCATATCCTCAAAATGACCTAACCCAAATTGACTCATTTACCCCATTACATGAATAAAGACAAATACCTTATGTCATCTTACAACCATATTACAAATGATAAGACACATGTCAGCCCAAACAAAATATAAACATAAAATAATATGATCGTCGCTTCCATGCTTTCCAGATCAATCTCCTATATCGGCCTTAGAATACCGGTTCTAAGTTTGTCGGTTACATGCCTGTCGGTTCCCTGAAAAATTGGTTACCTTGATTGTCGGGTCTCCCATGAAGTGTGTTGCCAGCAATGACAACACCCATAGCCCAAATGAGTGTCAATTGCCAAAAATCTCCCCCTTTGGCATTGATGGCAACACTCATGTGAAGAATGGATCGTTGAAGTGTTGTACTGGTTCCTATCCAAAAACTAATCTCCCAAAACTGATCTTCAAAGACTACTCCCCCTGAGCTATACATTACTTCTTATGTCCCTTGACATTTTTCACATCCACCTCTCCCCCTTTGACAACAAAGCCAAAGATCGGGGCAAAAAATAAGAAATGAAACTCTGTACAAAGCAAAATTGTGAACACCTGATCTAAATGTACTTGAAAATATCTGGATAAGCACCCTTTAAAAATGCCAAATAAGTATCCTAGTCGGATTTTAGAGTTCCCAAAATTGATACAAACTCATTCAGAATGAAAGCGTGTTGTTCTTCTTCTGTTAGGGTTGTCGGTGTGGGCATATTCATCTGGTCCATACATTCCCGCTTATGAAGTAACAAAGTATTAAGTCACAGACTTACCAAACCTCTCAATTCTCTGGCTTGCCAGATTAATTTGTCATTTTCCATCTCCAGGGTTGAAATTTCAAACTCTAAAAGAAAAATTTGACCATCAACAGAGCTATTCAATGATTTAGTACCATCAAAAGTGACTACAAGTTGTTCCAACTTGTCCTTATCCACCTTAACTTTATTATCCAGGTCTACTATTAGTTTTGTTGTGTTAGTGCTAGACCGGTATATGCGACTACATTGATGGAGAGCTTCAACAATCCTTGTCACCTAATCTGTCAGCTTAGCTTTGTCGGATGTGAACATATTATCACAGGTGACCTTTCTAGTTGTATTATACCTTTTCACCAACTGGGTATGTGCAAGCTAATGAGTCACAAATTCGCGGAAGTCTGCGCGTTGGAAAACGTGCTCCGTAAAACGGGCCCCCGTTTATAAAAAATGGGGGCCCGTTAATGGTTCGGCCTCCTGAGCCGAAAGGTCACGGGGTGCCGAAGCCAAATAAAACGGGCCCCCGTTTTTTAAAAAACGGGCCCCCGTTTGTAAACAAAACGGGGGCCCATTTTGAAAAGCTATTTTTACCCTTTTTTTTGGATAATTTTTCATTTTTACTGTTACACAAAAGGATATCGAAAACGGGCCCCCGTGCTGTGGTTTCCACTTCAAGCCTCCACCACTATCCCAGGTACACATTCTGTCATCTATTTTTATATTTCATAATTTTCTTGTGTATTTTTCTCTTTTTTTTGTGTATTATTTAGTTTTTTTTTTATTATTATTTTTTTTTTTAATAGTAGCATATAAATAAATTATTTTTTATATTTGTAAATTCTTGATTTTGATGTAAAATATTTTTGAACAGTTAACCCTAAACCGTAATCAACAAATTTAGAAACCAAAACCAAACCTAGATAATTAACAAAATGAAATCGACACAAACAAAAAACCGAAAATGAAATGGGAACAAAAACAAAAATGTTCGAAAATGAAATCGACACAAACAAAAAACCGAAAATGAAATGGAAACAAAAACAAAAACGTTCGAAAATGAAATCGACACAAACAAAAAACCAAAAATGAAATGGAAACAAAAACAAAAATGTTCGAAAATGAAATTGAAATAAAACCGAACATATGTACCTAAATTGTTCTTAATCCTCATTAGGCAATACAAAAGTTACCACTAAATTAGTATAACCTTAAAAGTAATTAACATTAAGTTTTTCAAATTTTAGATATGAAAGTTTAGGCTTAGGTTTATGCCATGTCATGGCATAAAGGTCCTATTATGTCATGTGATGGTATAAAAGGATCAATTATGGATACAATTTTAGAGCAAAACTAGATAAGTTACTAAAATTGGAGTTTGGTTTACATAGGTTCATAAAGGAAGCTAATATGCCAAATATATAATTCATTAATACAAAATAAAAAATATTCTTGATTTATAATGTTGATTGATAATGAGTTTTCTAAATGGGGTGCTAATTATATATACATCCGAAAGATTTGAAAAATATAATTCCCAAGAAGTATTTTGAATATACAATTGAGGATATATATAATCTCATGGTTAAAGATGCTTAATTTCGATGAAAGTTATTTTTTGTATTACTATGTAAGAAATCCATAAATGGGATGAAAGTAAGACATGGCCATCTAGCATAGATCATCTTATATGTTGAAGGAGTATTTTGAGTTATATTAGAATTATTTGATGTGATTAAGTCCTAATTTTAGGATATGTAGAGTTCTTTTACTTTTAAGGTTGAAATAAAACATGGTGATTATGTTTTATTATCACTTTTATGCTTAACCTAGGTAAAAATTTTAATGGAATTATTTTCATATTTAGATATATAGATCACAACTTATTATTATTTGTATGTTTCTTGTTTCTTTGAAAGAAATGCATATTGATTTATTTATAAGTAATAATTTATCTAATTATGCATTTATGAAATATATAGAAATTGAGATTTTTTTATTGAGGCTAATTAATTTTAAAACTCAATGGTTATATCCATATTATAATAATTTATTTAGAAAATATGTGACAACATGCTTAGTGTTAGACCATTTTGTCTTATATTGGCCTAGACATTCACTAGCGTTTAAAATATAATCTTTTTCTTGGTTTATTGGTTAAAAATTACATTTTATTAGTTAATTATATTAAAATTATTTTAGAGGAACCCTTTGAAACCTTCAATATAAAATTTGGAGTTAAAAATAAGATGATCTTGGCATTTTTTTTACTTCTCACCTACTTAGTTAAACTATCATGCTAGAAAAGGGTGAATATCATAAACCATGCAGAAAATAACATTTTGGACCATTGGGTAATTTTGGTAAGGTGTGAAATATTTTAAAAGGGGAAAGTGCCAATAGTAAATAGTAGATGCATTTTTAAGAAAAAAATTCTAAAGCAAGGTTGACTATTAGAATGTACCTTGATGTATTATTTTCCTATTTTATTAGATTATAATTTTATCTTCTTTGTTACTTATTTTTCCATTTGTTTCATAATTCATGTCTCAAGAGTAAATAAATAATTTTTTGTAGGACTAGATTGAGAAATTGATTATCTCCATTGTTCATTCTTCTATTATACATTCCTTGAGGTTTGAATATTGTTTCCACGTCATTTTGGATGTATAAGTTTTTTTTGGGCTATGTATATAGTGATAATGTCTGAGTTCTTTTGTATTAGAAAATGATGATAACCTATTCTCATTCATTCCTTATTTTCTTACAAGGATTATGTAACCTTTCAAATTGTTAAGTTAAAATCTATCATCTTATATGGTCATCATGGTGATTCATTACATGAACATGTTGATCCTTGTAATTGTCCTCTTTTGCTTAATGCATTGATGTTGTATGTATTATGTGAAAAATTATAATTACAATGACTACACCATTATTATAGATGAATATCTTAATTTAAATTATGAAAACTAAGATATTTAAATTTAATCTAGATCACAACTTGATTTGAACATTACATCATGTCCTTATTTTTGGACATGAACCAACTAACCTATGGGAATGCAACTTCCCAATCAATAACTAATTTACTAATTACTAACTATTAACTAACCTATAATTCAACATCTAAATATTAATTTATTTTATATTTTATTATAATCTAAAACTATCTAATGATGTAATATATCCAATGTTCTCCCCTTCTTACATATATTTGAACAAGAGATGGAATATTTCAAGACTTGAATGCAACCCTTATGTAAACTTTAATGATGTACATCTACTGATCCTCCTCACTAACCAAGAAACACTAGACTAACTCCATTAATGAATATTTCGAATTTAAAACCTATCAAATGTCTATAAAACATGAGAGAACCTAAAGGGTCTATATCCTCCTTGCCTAATGAGAGAGCAACATTTCTTTGAAAGTCCCAATGAGCCTCAAATGATCCTAATGAATGTAGGGTAGTCTTAATGAACCTAAGAAAGTCCTAATGAGCCTAAGAAAGCAATAATGAACTTGGGACAATCCTAATGAACCTAGGATAGTCCTAATGAACCTACGATAGTGTAAACAAGCCTAGTATAGTGTAAGAAAAAAACACTACAAAAAAGACCTCAAATGCGTTAAATGAATTTCCCAATAACGCACTCGTGTTTATCTTTTTTTGGTCATTTGGCTACCTTTTTTTACAACATCTTGGTGTATACGCCCCTAAGAAGACCTTTTCCTCAAAACTTTCTTGGATCATGAACTCCTCATGTGCACCAAACATTTAAGTTGCCACTTGGAAGCTTCTAATGCACACAATCCTTTCAATCAATCTACTCCATTGATCTCTCAAAACAATCTTAGTATTTAATCCTCTATCCTTCATTTCTTATTCAACTTTGTAAGAGAATTTGTGTATGGATTGATATCTTAAATTTTATAGAAAGATTATATATGAAAACAAATGATTGCGGAGTTTTATAATAAATGATTTATAGGAAATAATATTTTTTGAAGACCTTTTGTAAATTATAATCTTGTGTAGACTTGATTATGGGAGAAATTTAATGGTGAAATATGCTTAACTCTTCAAAAGTTTTGATGTTTTGTCTTTACATGACAACCACTTAGAATATAATATGTTTTAAGTATGTCATTTATAGTCATGGGAGATTAGTTTTTTTTTAAGATTGTTTGAAGACTAATCAATGTAATATGAATTGATGACAATTATCTCAAAACTACATAATTGAATTCTAATAGATTTATGATGTTTCATTGAAAGTTTTTATTAAGTTTTGTGCGCAAATTTTATATTTCAAGATTCAATAGTATGTACATGTATATTTTTTTAAGTTCAATATTATATTATATATTTCATGTGTATCTCATTCAACAACATAGAAATGTTACTATTTATAAATGTTTTTTTTTAATTTAGTAAAATAGATTCTTCTTTGACATAGAGTTGTATATAATTCATGTATATCTTTATATATGCAGGAGTTCTTTGCCATCATGGATGTTTTTGACATAGATGAACTATTAGGTGAAAATCCCCCACCACAACCCCCTCCTCCTCCTCCTCCTCCACCACCACCACCACAACCCCCTAGATTGGATGAAATTCGTTTAAGAGAATGAATTAATGAAAACCTACAAGTGATTGAACAAAACATTGCTGCTATCCAAAATGAGCAAGTCACGCCACCCCATCTTGTAGAGTTTGCAAAATCAATGCAAACTGTTGTCGAGTCAGTTAGATTTGTTGATTCTCAATTAGATCAATTTCATAGACGACGACAAGAGTTGCGTGATTTTTATGCCGATGGTTTAACTTATAGACAAATCACAGATTTGAAAATAACCAAAGCTCATTTATGTCCATATTTTACCAACCCAAAAACAAGAGAACCAATGCAACCTAACCAGAAAAGAATTTCAATTAGGTGGTGTGTGCATCCAGAAATGGCTAGATACTTTTGGGATAGATGGTGGATGGTTTTTGATTATCCACCACATCGTAATTATGAGGTCCCTTTTTATTTTTTGAAGAAATTATACTGTGAGTTTGTAATGAACCAAAAACCAAATTATTTTGATATTAAGTCATTCCAGGGTGTTGGTCGTGGAATGCCACAGCATAGATTAGGGGCACGGAGTAATAATCCCCTATCGGATCCACCCATAGTTCCACTTGTTGCTCCATCGATTCCTGCAGATGTCCAAAATACATCATTCATTTCGACATTAGATGCTTTGACTTCCCTCACAGGGAACCTGAGTGAGCAAGCTGCTCACATGGCATCTGCTCCTCGATGGATGCCACATATGTGTTCGAGTTGTCATGAGACGTGTGTAGGTCCTACTACTGCTGCAGGATCTACTTCAGTTCCAGATGAGCATGATGCAGCAGATGATAGTATGATGACATCTTATATGGATTTTCTTTGCTCGGATGTTCATCTTGACCAGGTATAGATATATATACATGTACATGTCAATGTTTTTATGTACTTCATTAAATATAGGTATAAACTAAGTGCATCTCTTTTTTTATACAATCTAATACTTCATTAAATAAATTTTGTTTATGTAGATAAGGACTACGCCTAATATTAGAGTCAATATTGCATCTACTGGAAGACAACTCGGCACACCTTATGGTTTATAGTATAAATTTCTATCTAGACATTGTACTAGATCTTTTTAAGTTAATATGCTATCGTCGTATATTATATAAATTTTCATGTCGATACATTGAATGCTTCTTTCTCCAGGATTCAGGTCATGAGGGACCCTCTACATCACATCGAGAAGAGGATCTGACTATTGTGACACCATCTATGGTATGTATCTTATAATTCTTAACTTAAATATGAACTCTTACAATATTGTAACTTTACTTGAAATTATTTAGTACACATATATATGTTCACTAAATATGATTTCATTAAATGCATGTATGCAGGTGGACACTACCATTAGGATAGGTTATCCTCATAATTTTGATCAGAGCCAATTTGAACGCACATCGACATCCTTTGAGGTATTAATATGTAATACTTAATTTGATCTTATTTTGACTCTTAATTTAAGATTTAATTGGACACTTTGAATTTGACCTTGTACAGGAGTTAGCTAGCACTGCATTTGGTGTTGATACTGCACAAGATACTGCTAGAGGAGATACTGCTACAGGATATGATGAGCATATGGTAAGTTTGTAACTTAATTTATGAATTCTACTATATTTGATAAATGATTCTTTTAATAGTTAATTTCAAGTAATATTTTAATATTATTTTTTTATTGTACAGCATGAGACAGGTGGATCTGGACCACGTCCCGGGGACAAGAGAGATACTGCTACAGGATCTGATGAGCATATGGTAAGTTTGTAACTTAATTTATGAATTCTACTATATTTGATAAATGATTCTTTTAATAGTTAATTTCAAGTAATATTTTAATATTATTTTTTTATTGTACAGCATGAGACAGGTGGATCTGGACCACGTCCTGGGGACAACAGAGATACTGCTATAGGATCTGATGAGCATATGGTAAGTTTGTAACTTAATTTACGAATTCTACTATATTTGATAAATGATTCTTTTAATAGTTAATTTCAAGTAATATTTTAATATTATTTTTTTATTGTATAGCATGAGACAGGTGGATCTGGACCACGTCCTGGGGACAAGAGACCACGAGATGTTATTGATGATAGAACTTAGATTTTACTATTTATTTGGCTTTGATATGTACTTTTTATGGACTTTACACATTTGTTTACACGTGCACATACTTTATATATATGGATAGTTGCATAATAGGATTAGATCATATATATTTTGTGCATACTTTATATATTTTGTGCACATTAGATATTATGTGGAGTGAACATCATGTTACCATCTAGACATATATATGGATTAGATATTATATGGATTATGTGGACTTGAAATTTTACTGTTTATTTGGCTCTGATATGTACTATTTTACGGGCTTTACATATTTGTTTACACGTGCACACACATACTTTATATATATGGATAGTTTCATAATAGGATTAGATCATATATATTATGTGCATACTTTATGTGTATTGTGCGCATTAGATATTATGTGGACTTGAAATTATGTGCACATTAGATCATATATATTGACTTGAAATTATGTGGACTTGAAATTTTGCGCATACTTTATATATTATGTGGACTTGAAATTTTGCGCATACTTTATATATTATGTGGACTTGAAATTTTATTTATGGAAGTTGTGCTTAAACAACTTTATAGGCATTATGTGGACTTGTAATTTTATTTTTGGAATTTTATTTAAATAGTTCTTGTGATTAGATAAACTACATGTGCATACATCATGAACTAAGTATCGAAACATATCTTATAATTATAACATATTCTAAATCAAAAAGTATCATTTAACAAATATAATGAATAGAACTTGATTAAAACATAATTATCTCATTCATAAATTTGACCAGTAGTCTCTCATTTATGTATATTGTACACAAAATGTAATCAAGAAGACATATCTAAAATAAAATAAACAATCTATTTAAATTATAATAATAAGGATTTATATCTCTCAAAATACAACATAAAGTATGCACAAACAATAGTAGTCATTCAGGGCAAGTCTACTCTGAGAGACCTAGAAAAAAAAATACATATGATTAGTTTTTATAATCAGGATGCATTGAATTTAAAATACAACATAAAGTATGCACAAACAATATAGTAGTCATTGAGGCCAAGTCTACGCTGAGAGACCTAGAAAAAGTAAATACATATGATTAGTTTTTATAATCATAATACATTGAATTTAAAATACAAATGGATTTGCCTTAAGGGTACAAAAATTTAACTTACTTGTAATTATTCAAAATGAAACATAAAGTATGCACAAATAACTTTGTTTTCATTGATGCCTTCTACTTGTGGTAGACCTGAAACAAAATTTTAGTAGATTAGATTTTGTAATTATGATTCATGATTTAAAATACTATATATAATATGCATCGCGACTTTTAAAAGGGAGGTGGATTAAGGGTTCAAATTATAACTTACTTGATATTTATTCTATTATACCATCTGCATCCTCTCTCTTTTGCAAAGCATCTATAATTGTCTCATGCTCTTCCATAGAGAGAGTCCATAATTGTTTATTAGCAGGCCTGCCACGATATCTATCCAATTTTATATTAGTTGCCACTACCAAATGTGAGTAATGTATAATCTTTTTCTCTAATTCATAATCTTCAAATGCGGGCAATCCATTCTTTCTTGTTAGATATTTGCGTAGCCAAGTGCCAACAACAACCACAGATCCTGTTGGATAGTCATAACCATCATCATCTACTCGAGGAGTAGTTAGCTTATGTTTTGGCTCTACACATCGAGCCAACCAATACTCTGTCCCCTCTTCATTGTCCTCTGGTGCAACAACAGCATAGACATGTCCTGTGGGCAAAACAATTTTATTTTAATATTTAATGAGAAATAAAAACAAAAATATACACTGTAAGATTTCATAAATTTATGTACTATTTAATAAATCAAAACAAATTTCAAAAATAATTTTACCTTGTTGTATAAGATCTGAAATGCGATCATAGTCATTTGATGCAAACATTTGATCCATATCTTCATCAGTTCTTTCATGCCGATCATTTGCATCTATGGGTGTCAATGATCTTTGTTGCCATTCTTCAACCCATTCTTTATTCTCACAAAATTCCCAACCTCCAAAAACACAAAACTGACAAAAGCAAGCAAGTTGCCTTGTGAATATAATCCATGTGTTTGAATTAGAACTCTTAAACGAATGCCATTTAGCTGATCCAATGATGGTATTACAATCATGCCGAATAGGAATACTATCTTCCTCTATCAACCAGAAGAAACGTCGAATTGCAAAGTTTTCAGTTGATCCTTTTGACAACTTTGAATTGCACCAATCTACAACTGCACGAGCATCTCTGAATTTCACTGCATCCTCGAATTTCAATTGTTCTCTAGCAAGAGCTCTTTTTATACAGGCACCGGCTCCATCATGTTCCCCCTTACCATGTCCCGCTTCAAAAAAACTCCATAAATGTTGGACATTGGTTATCTTGTGAACTTTGCATAGCCAATAAAACATTCTTGCATTTTTGAATTGTCCAGTGCAGTTATCTGACCATATCATATGTTGTTTCATGTCAATTTCTCTTTCCTTAAGATTATCATAAAATACCTCGAAACAATGTTGGACAAACTCTGAAGAGTGTAATCGATTATCACTAACATAGAAATGATACTCCCTCAAAAATTTTCTGTTATCTTCTGTACTGTCATGGTCATGTCTATATATAATGTGCACAAATATGGCCACTTGCACTGAGTTGTAGTATTTTGATTGAGTTTCCTCTTGTGGTTTTAGAGTATAATTTTCTGCAAAATCCACAACTGATACTATTGTTCCAATTGGAAATGTGTTCTTGCATATGCGAAACTGTCCATCAAGCCATCGGGCATGTTGGGAATGTTTCACATATTTTGGAACAATATGAGTTTTAAACTCACTAATAAATGCATTCACACTATTATGTTCTGTAATCAATTCTAAACGTTTCCCCATCTTTCCATCCTTTAGAGGGTATTCTATATTTTTAAATCTCCTAACATCAACCATTTTTTGTCCAAACTCAGATGAAACATGTTCATGCAAACATTCACCTATCGAAGAATAGTTCCCACATAAATTGCAAAGACCATAAATGCATGAACTGGAAAGAAATAATTGTTCATTAGGTGGTTTACAAAATAAACTTCCAATAAAATCTTTTATAGTTTCAGGTGGAACATAAACACCACAATCCTGCACAAGATCATTACCATGCAACATACAACGAATATATCGAAAAACATCATAATAGTAACGAAACTGGACATGAGTTTTACAACAACAAGATATTCTTTGTTTATTGATTTTAACATACCAGGGTTTGCATTTTTCAAATGATCTTTGACTAATTCGTAAATTCATTAACACAGATTCATCACTAAATTTTTTAAAGAATTCAGTTTGAGTCATGTCAAGAAGATGTTTTGGATGAGGATCACGAATTTTTGATCCCACCCTTAACTTTAAAACATCTCTAACATTTGATGAAACTCTAGTGTTATCATGCCAAAATTTTGAAATTAATTGTTTAGTTTCATCATTTAATTTCATGTCCGACCTTTGAAGTCTACCACTAAAACTCCAACAATGGTTTAGTGGATCAATTTCAATTGTGTCTCTTCTTTTGGCCGCTCTTGACAAGGTTCTACGATGTAAGTTCAAATAGCCACTTATATCACTTAACATTCTTTTATTAACAATCATTTTGTCAACTATAGCAGTCGTTATAACTCTACGTGCTGCATTCTTATCTTTAGATCGACTTGTTTTTCCTATAGAATCGATGGCACTGGCAACAGTAGATACAACTTGCTTATATGATTCATCTTTTCTTTTTGGTTTTGCATAAATACCTATTTTTTTCATGACTTTACGCATTTTTAACATTTTTATTAATTGTAGCATTAATTGACATTGGAATCCTAACTTTTTATTATAGAAAAATTGTTTATATAATCTGTTTGCATGTGTTCTGATTTGTCTCCAAGAAACTAACCCATTAAGATTATCTAGCACATTGCTATCAATAGTAAACAAATTACATTCATTTTCTTTTAGAGATGGTGGTGTAATATTTTCAATTTTTATTTCTTTTCGTATTGGTGTATGAAATTTATATCCAGCTTCATTTAAATCAGCAATTTGATTGGCATCATAGTCATCAGGATTTAAAAACATACCAGGATTCGCATCCACATCAACATTTGCATCAACAGTCATACCCGTGTGTGGTTCTATATTTCTTGCATCCATCATGATGTCTTCAATGGTCTCATCTACAACGGGCACTGAACTAGATGCTTCAAAAGTGTTATTCAATTGCCGTTGTTGTGATCTTCGATCTCTTTGACGTTTTGCCTCCTTCTCTCTTTGTGCTTGAATTTCTTCCACTGTCATTGTCCTCTTTTTTTTCTTTTGATGTTGCTTAGAACCCATTTTTACAAACTTGTCTTCAAAAAATCGCATAAAAAATATTAAAAAGTACTGCCAAATGATGTAAAAAATCTTTGTCAGTACGGATTTCAATGATAGTGTAGTAAATCGATGCAATCTGTTTTTTTTTTACAGCAACGGTTATTTTAATAACGGGTCCCCGTTATTTAAACAACGGGGGCCCGTTGTTAAATCCAACGGGCAGAAAATGAAACGGGCCCGTTGGGCCTGTTATGTAAAATTTGAATTCACAACCCGCCACTTGCCTCGGGATTAGGCTCGGGATAGGCCTGGGATGGCCACACCTGAGACATGAACCTGCAAATTCAAAGCTCCATGAATGAAAGCACAAATATGATGAAATGAAATAGTTTACGTGCCTCTAATCAAAGAATTTTTATACGAAATTGAAACCCATTTCAGATTATACTGTCTAGATTCTAAATATGTAAATTAATTTAAAAATTGATTATTTTAACTATTTTTCATTTAATTTATACTAAATCAGGGTCATAAATTTGAAATATTAACTAATTTTCTTAATTTAATAACTTATTTATTTTAATGAATTTTGAAAAAAAAATTATATGTCATCAATCTACACAAAATTCTTTTCAATTTAAAAAAAAAAAATTCAAAAAATACTAAGTTTACGTCAAATTATGTGGGTCGTACATGTCAAATTTTTAAAAAGATAATTACGGTCATTAAAAAATTAATTAAAAAAAATATATTTGAAAAAAAAATACAGAAAAATATGCTCATCAATCTTCAGTGTGTTACAAACCATTTCCCAAAACGGTTTGAGAAAATAATTTTAATTGTGTCAAAAAGTGTGGGTCGTACACATGCATGGTATGGTCCTGAAACAGGCATTTTTAAAACATAGTTTTTAGAACTTCATTCAAAAAGTTATTTTTTATTATGTGGGTATTAAAATAAATTACATATTTGAAAAGTACACTCAGAGAGCTATCTTTTATATTACTGACTTTTTTCAAGATTCAATCTCTAAGTGTTTCAAAATTTAAGCTCAAGTGAGACAAAATCTGAAAAACAGGGAAAACACTTCCACTTTTTGGCCAAAAAGTGGACTCATCTTCTTGCACTGACCCAACTGTCGGTTTGACACTTGTTGAAGAGTTTTATACTCTTTTGCAATGTGCTCAGTCAAACCTTTTAACTTATCAGATGGACTAGCTACCTGATCAATCTTGCATTCTGGTGCAAGTTATTACAAAATTGGAATAGCTTTCTCAATAACCTATTTATCTTCTAAACCTTCCTTCTTTAATTTCTGAGCTGCAACAAACATTAATTCAAAATTTCTCAGCTACTAAATGTTCTTATTCCCAAAACGACCAAAATCTTCTTGACTAGATGAGTCAATTACCAACAATGAGGGACCAATAGCCGGTGAAGGTGTTGGTACCCTGACCTCAGTCTGATCATCCTCTTCTTCCTTTTGATCGATTTTATCCTTTATCTCCTCAACGTTGATGGCTTTGCCACTTAGTGCAGTTATTTCTGTAGCCTCTACCTCATAAATTTCAATTGTATCAACATTAATTACTGGAGGAGGATTGTCTTCTATCGGTATGTTGATCTCTACACCCTATACAAGTGTTACTGCTGAAGGAATATCCTCAGTTGTTTTTTGTTCCAAAAATGGTAGATTTCCACCTAGTATACCTTTACCTTTAGCATCAACCGATATGTCAAGAATATCATACTTAGGTGGAATATCTGGTGATGTAAAGAAACTTGGTTTATCCACAAAGAATTTAACCCAAGCCTTGTGTGTTTCCTTCACAATTTCATTTACTCTCCCTACCATAAGACTTACATGTTGGTGTCTACTTCGGAAAATTGTTTTGTTTGCAAACTCTAGATATTGTTACATCTCATCATCAGTTATAGCACCACAAACAGTTAACAATTCCTGAACCTTAATATGCTTATCCTCCTCAATAGCCGATAACCTCCTAGCATCTAACTTATATAAATCTGTCGGTATTTGTTTTTCAATCTCAAGTAAGGCTTTCTTATATATGTCTAAGTATAACAAAATTGATTCTTCAATCTCCTTTTGTTCCTTATCATCCATATCACTATAATAGTGTTGTATGTTATTCAAAATACCATCTATTGTGATCTGATCAATTAGGTCAGCAACAAAAAGATGAGCAATAACCTTAACACTTTTACCAGATTCAAGAGCAATATCTAAATCTAATTTCTTCTTCTTATTGGGGGTGGGAGCAAACTCCTTGGTCGGTTTCCTTTTCTCAATAGGTTTCCTTTCCTTCAAAATTTTCTTCTGTGCTATCAGAGGAGTGACTTTGGTTTACTGCAACAACCCTTCCTTGGGATTTTTCCTCTGAATCCTCATGTAGATCTTAGGAATCTTCGGGGTTTCTTCCTCAGTCTCAAAACCAGATTCAACAGGAGCAATAAAGGTCTCCAATTTCTTCCTCTTCGATATACCCTTGTTGGTTCCTACTTCCAAAGAAGCTTGTAAAGCTACCGGAGGAGATGTCTCTACCAAACCAATGATTTGTTTGATCTTAGAAGACATCTTCTGGATAGCTTGTCCAACCTTCTTTATTTGTCCTTCCCTTTTCTTCTTACTGAAACCTATCTTTACTTTAGATTCCTTCTGCTTTGCAATACCAAAAATTTTCTCTTTCTCATCAACTAGGGCATCTATAAGCATCTTGGCATAGAGATCCAAGATCTGTGCATCAACCTCATAGCCCATTTCAGTAACCCAAATAGTTCTAGGTTGCACTACCTCCATTAATTTTTCATCTTTTTTCACCATGAAGCATATGTCGATAGAGTATTTGTCAACTATATGCTTAGGTATCATTTCCCTCTTCTTCATTTCATTCTGAAATACTTTGAAATAACCCCACATAATGGAGTCTATGTCCTATCCCAAATTCTTCAAGACATCCTTAATATGTTTTCCTACCAGTATATCAAAGGCCCATTTCCTCTTACCAGATCCCGGTATCTCTTACAAAAAGAAAAGCATTAAACAAATAGTGAGATTCCCATACCGGAATGTACCTTTCAATTTTCCCTTAATCTCCCAAATTTGAAATCAACTCATCAGACATCCACTAACAAAGATCATATTTCACATTTTCCTTTACCATCTTCTTTGCACAGTAGATACAAGAACTAGAAACAGAGTTCAACCAGTTTGATTGAGTTACCTTGTATCTAATTATCATGCTTACAAATTGAACATCTTTATTCCTGATGGTGCTAATCCGCATCGACCAGTTGTCAAAGGTGGCACCTGTTAGCTTGCTCACCTCATTGTTCAGAATCTTCCTCTTGCCTGGTGTTTGTCCAACCTGGGGTAAACCAGTGATAGCACGAATCGCCTCCTTGGTGATTTTGTAGGATCGGTCAAGCCACATGAACTCACCATGGACTCGGCTCGACACATACTGAATCATCTCATCCTCGAACTTGGGTATCTCTAGAATATCAGTGAAACCCTAATCCTTCAGAATTTGAAATTCTGGTTTGATCACTCCATCCTTGTTTAGAAAAGTAGACAAGGACATTGATTTAATCTTTGATGATCCCAGATCCTCCATAGTGCAATGAATATATGCTCTCACATCTTCCACATAAATAACTTCGTCAGGAACCCTAGAAAATGCGCCTATTGAGTCATCGACCTTTGCAATTTGAGGGCATTGCTTAAATTCTGGACGTGGACAATCCTTAATGTCCACCATAATAGGGGTAGCTGCATCTGTCAAAGCGGGAGAAGATCCAAAAGCCATCATGATTCAGAAAAGTAGCATGAAAAATAGAGAAAATACCTCTCAACCTAAGATGGTGAAAATCTGCTCAGAAAATACTGGAAATCGCTGAAAAATGCTCTTAATCGCCTTGATCGCCTTAAACTCTCTCTACTTCGCTCTGAGTGTTGTGTGATTAGAAATGAAGCAACTTATGCTTTTATCTTACGAAACCCTAATCCCTTATTGACATTAATGCATGCTGGCATATGATACCGGATACAAAATCCATTATCTCAGTGTTGGTTGTCCTCCAAACTGACTTCACCAAGATCTGAAACAAGCTTTCTGGCTTCTACCGGGGGTAATGCAGAATTTGTCATTCATTTGCCTCCCCCTAAGGCTAATGCCTTAGTTACCAAATGTGTTTCCTGCCTATGTAGAAACATTATGCTCTGTCGGTTGAGTAACCGGTGAATTTGCCTCTATTGGTTGATCATCAGATTTCCTAACCCATTGTTTAGCATGAACTTGCTAGATTTCATCAACCTTTTGCTTTCCCTTCTCATTAGATGTGTCATTCCCTTCTAGTGTATTCTTGCTTCTGCAATATTTAGCAATGTGTCATATTTTTTTGCATGCAGAGCAAGCAACATTGTTCTTCTGAATTGCCTTGTTGAGTCCTTAACCGTTCTTTGACCTACATTGATTAGCCATATGTCCAAACTTTCCACATGCATGATATCTCACATTCATTCTACAATCTTTTGTCCTATGACCATACTTCTTATAATTTGAACACTGATTGGGAACCACATTAAGATTTTGATTTGCTATATTCCTGCATTGACTTGCTCTATGACCAAACTTATTACAAACAAAGCATCTACCATTAAATTTGTGTGCATTGGGTTGACTTACCAGTAATTTCAGATTCCGGTTGTCTGTTAGATTCCCCTGATTTGCAGTACCGAAGCTTTCTCCATGCTCAAATCCAAGACCTATAGTATCTCCAATGTCTCTTTGATCCTTCAGTAATTCATCAAGCCTGGCAGAACTAACCCTAAATTTTTCTTTGTATTCATTTGTAGGATCCAAGTCACTTCTTAGGACTATCACCATTATTTGCAACTCTTGCTCATTATTCTATGATTGCACCAACTCAGGTCTCAACACATCATTATCATGCGCCAGCCTAATGCATTCCTCAGATCTGTCTTTCAGAGATATAGAAATATTTTCTACATTCTTCTTCTAGTCTTCAATTTCCTTAGACATCCTTGTGGTCATGGCTTGCATCTCATTCTTCATGACATTATTCTCTTGACTCAACTTCTGACATAATTCCTTAAGGGAATTCTTCTCTTCATCGTCCATATTTTGTAAAATTTCCTTTCTTTTAGCTTGAGCAAATGATAACCTTTCCTGCAGGGTAAGGATGAATTCCTTTGTAGAAATCAACTCATCTTGTAGCTTCAAGTTCTTCAACCTTTCAGCATCATAGTCTTCAAGTGCTACTTCAAGTTCCTTTTGTAGACTCATCTCCATGGATTTTGGATACAGTATCTTCCTCAAGTTGTTAGACTTATTCCGAGGCACCAAGCTCTAATACCAATTGTTGGAATCGAAGAATACTGAGAGGGGGGGGTGAATCAGTGTTTTGTTGGATATAATATTTTTAACCTTATTAACAAATCTACTTAATAACCGGTATGCATAAAAGAAAGTAACAACAAGTAATAATAATGCAACCACATGAATCAACACCATAACACATAGATTTATACATGGAAAACCTCAAAGAGGAAAAACCACGGTGGGATTGGAGACCCACAATATCTATCCACTGGCCAACTGAATAAATATGACAAGAGGGGCCTACACATGCAGGAAGGCACACTTCTCATCACAAAAGGAGCCTCACTGACTACAAATCCAAAGTACTGGATTACAAACAAAACCTAAACTCAAAATGAGCATCTGCTATGTTGGATGAGTTCCAATTAAAGCACTGTTTGTACTAGTTTTACTATAACCTTCCTTACCCGTAGCTTAGATCACTTCCCAAAACTCTAGACAAATAATCAAGACCGATTGCAGATCATTACATTTCCATTCTATCGATCAAGACTTGCTCATATACCATCACATAAACTATCGCATCTCTTATCTGTCATATCCTCAAAATTACCTAACCCAGACTGACTCATATACCCAATTACATGAAAAAACACAAATGACTTATGTCGGCTTACAACCATATTACAAATGATAAGACACATGTCAACCCAAACAAAATATAAACATGAAACAATATGATTGTTGCCACTTCCATGCTTTCCAGATCAATCTCCTATGTCAACCTTAGAATAACGGTTCCAAGTTTATCGATTACATGTCTATCTGTTCCCTGAATGTTGGCTACCTTGATTATCAGATCTCCCATAAAGTGTGTTGCCAACAATGTCAACACCTATAACCCAAATGAGTGTCAATTTCCAATATGGAAGACACTCAATATGTGATCTCTAGTTAAGGAAGGAGAGATAATGAAACCCAACTACTCCTATTGATTGATTGGGATAATCCAAACCTTTGATTAAAAGCAGGGGTTCTCAATGGTTCCTGGTCAAATTCGTTGTTGAAATTGTGTAGGTAGTCATGGAAATGGTGTAGGAAAACATGGTACTTCAACAAGAGCTTTTGATTTTTGTACAAGAAGTTTCAACTATTTAGGGTTTGCTTGAGAATAGGCTTCTTTTTCTTGACTTGGCTCAATAAATTGACATTTTGGGATGTGATAGTCCTAAAAATGACTGAACAAAATTTTCATATTTCAGTCGAAAGATTTGTCTTTCTGGATTTATTTTTCCCTCTGTCAAGGTTCAAGGTTTAGAGTTTTAGGGGTTATGATTTCTGATTAAGTCTTGTAAAAGAAAAACCCTAAGCCTGTTATTTTCTATCATTACAGTTTTTCATGAAATGATTCAGAAGTCTATGGATAATACATAGATTATATCAAACAAATATATGGATCAACCATATAATGAGTTTGCTTTGTGTGAGAAGTTTGCTTCATATGAAGAATGGGGAAGTGAAGAAGATGAAATAGGTTGTGATGAAACCTGTTATCCTGATAATTTTGATGATTTCTTTAAATCTGATTTGGAAACATTTGTGACTAGTGAATGTGAGGATAATTTTCTTTCTGATGTACAAATGCTAACATTGAATATGAGAGTGTGGAGTTCATTGATATTATCCAAGGCTGTGAAGTGGATGAAGAATATTGTTGCCTTAGTGCTCCACATGACATTTTAAAACTAGAATTGGAATATTTTGTTGTGCATAAGGATAGTTTTGTTGAGAAGGTCAGTAATGATTCTTTTTCATCATACAGTGATCCAAGTATACAAAATAGTGATCAAGAATCAATGACTATGTCAATGGGAAATAGAAGTGAATTAGAATGGTTTTCAAATGTTGATTGTTTAGATATAGATTTTTGTAAATCAATTGTTATGTTGGATGGACCAGCATATGAGAGAATTTCCTTTGACATTTGTAATGAATTTGTATTATGTTTGCGAGAATGCTTCAATGATGAATATATTATGGAGGTGCAAACAAATGAAGAGACCAATTTTCATGATGTCGGTTGCATAATAGGGTATGAAGTGTTTCACTTCCCTTTTTAGCTTGATGGGGCTATAATGAAACTTGATAAATATTGTTATCAACATATTTTTATTTTACACATTGAGCATGGGCATTGTTTATTTCAATCAATTCCTGGTGATAAGGTTCAGATCAGTGAAGGGTGTACTGAGGTAAAGGTTTTTATGATATGTTGAAGGATGAAGAGCTTGTTGGTCATGAACAGGTATATGATAGTAATATCTCTAGATTGTTCAAGATGCAATACAATCATAACTACATATTTGACTGAGGGAAACATTGATTGATTTTTCAGATGGCCTAGGTCCATCACATGTGGTTTGACCTATAGGCCACAAGCATCTTGGGGTAGAGTAATTTTTTCTAACTCTATGCCCAATGGAGTAGTTACCTTTTCTCTCTTGAATTGTTTTCTCATGGACAATTCTTGAAGCCCTACTTTCCTTTTAGTTGTTATTATCCATGAGCATTAGTTAGGTTTCATTTTTGTGTAGTTTCCTTTCTGTTGAAGTTGCCTTGTCCAGGTAACTTCTTTTTGGTCTGCTCTACAAAGTGGTCTGCTTCACCAAAGATTCTGGATTCTATTTTCATTCTGGTGAAATGAATGTCCCCAACTAGAGCCACTGATAGTCATAAAAATGACTGAACAAAATTTTCATATTTGAGTCGAAATATTTATCATTCTGGATTTATTTTGCCCTCTGTCAAGATTTAAGGTTTTAGGGGTTATGATTTCTAATAAAGTCTTTAAAAAGAAAAACCCTAAGCCTATTATTTTCCATCATTACCTTTCCCACTTAAGCCAAGGGTCGATTACCGTTGGCGGGGCCATTGTATTTCCTAGGCGCTTAACTTATTTTCAGTTGGGCCCCTTATATTTTTCCTAAGTCTAAAATCTTAAACATTTCAGTCAGTGGATAAAGGCATGATAGATCTGACGGTTTGCGCTTCAACACAGATGAAAGTGCAGGGAAAATAAAGACCGTGACACCACGAGATGATGCCAGACGTCCAAAGCGGGCAGGACAAGCTAGCGGTTTGACTTTTCAAACAGTTCATATTACCGTTCCCCAAAAGGTAAGGTCTGAGTTACTAAAGGTCTTCTATTTGCATGTGTTTATAATGGACGAGGATATTTTAATCTATAGTAGAAAAGTGCTTAATGTATAATTCACAAAGGTTGGCGGACATCGTGACTGCAAGGTAAAGAGAGAACAGATCCAACGTTCCTTATGACCCCATGAAAGAAGATGCAAGAAGTTTATGGACCACGGAATCACGAGATGATGCCACGTGTCCCGGGCTGACCAAGAAGACCAACGGTGGGGCTGCTGATAGTGTTAGGCTAAGAGATGATATGGCACTGTTACGTCACAGGATTAATGGGTCCATAAGCTACGATGGAAGGTCAATGCAATATTGACCATTAGTGATTGCTTGATTTGCCAAGCTGGGAAAGATCTACGATGGAGTTTCAAACTGATTTTTAAAAGGGTCATTAAAGGTATTGGTTGTCGACCGCGTGGGAAAGATAGAATGAACATAATACATGCTTGTTGACTTGGAACAGATAGCGACAAGTTGGAATTTATGAATGTCGACTCATCCCCGAGGGACCTTGTGGAATGTTTTTATTGGATCAAGGTTGATTTGACAATAAGGAATGACTATTTTAGAGGCATAAGGGGATTGGGATAACTTCTTAGTTTGATATGAAGTATCATGGGTTCCCCGATGAAATCAAAGATTGCTTGTTCACAAGGATTCTGAAGCACAAATTGTACACTCAAGGAGGAATAAGATCAGAACAAAATCGTTAGCGTAAAGTGAGCCTATGCAGGAGGCAGTAGATTGATGGCCTAGAGGTGACAGTGACCTGGGTTTGATAGGTATGGTTTCTGGAATTCATAGCTGACAGGATGAGTAGAAAATATCGGGATGATGATTCTTCACATGAGTGAGCACTGCCATTTTTTAATTTGAACTTCGATTATTAATCTAGTATGGTGGTGATTAATGGGTAGAAAAGGATATAAACTTCTTCATTTTCTGAGAGCAGTTTTTATAGGAGTTGAGAAAATACAAGACCACATGAGCCTGAAGATCTTCTGCAAGCCGAATAACCTGTTACAAGGAGAAGCAATGAAGCAAAATCTAAAGAACATACAAACACAGAGAATATGCTCAAAAAGAGAGAGCTCAATATTCACAAAAATATGTAATGTGATTCTTACAATGAAAAGAAAGAACTCAACCTTTAATAGGTCAAGAAACCCAAAAAAGGGAAAACCTAGGTTTGCACATAATAATTAATTAAAACAATTAATTATATGCACCTAAAGTTAGCTTAAGTGTAAAAGAGATAAAGGGAACTTAAATAATTAAACAAACAATGTTTAATTAATCAAGTAAATACCCGAATACTCTAACACCCCCCCTTAAGCTAGACTTAGGGAGAAGCTAAAACCTAGAATAGCTACTGAAAGCAATAAAGATGGGTCCCGGCAACAAGGCCTGATCAGGTACCCAAATACAATGAAATCTCTATGAAACGGAGATAAAGGAGAAAACCTAGTGGGAAAAAAACTCCTCTCCAAAAACAGATAAAAGAACACCACTGAAGCATGAAGAACATGCAAACTCTATCAAAGAATAACTGCTGATCTGAAGAACATCCACTGAACTAGAACATGACCAGGTAGAGAAGACTGTAATCTGCATGAGTGCCCTCAAATGACACTACTCGAATCAAGAGGCAAACAAGGCAAAACAACTGAAATCGAAGATACAGATGGCATGAGAAACCAAAGCCTGAAGAGCTGATCAATCGAACCACGGAAGCATTAGAACCAACAGGATAAACCTCCCCATAATGCGGAAGTGGGAGAGAGACAGGAACACTGAAAAGGACAACCAAAAACAACTGCATGATGAAGAACCAAGAACATCAAAGGTGCTAAGACACATCATCATGAGGTGAATGTCATGGAAGGAACACTCACTTGACAAAGGAAGATGGCAAACAAAGGAAAACATCAACCCCCTCATGGCACTTGATCAATAGTGCATGTACAACGAGACACAAGATATGCAAGATTCCAAGTAAACAATGCATGATGGCACTTTATCTCAGTGCGTTTGCATAATTACAAGCTACAATGATAAGAAGACTGGAAATAGAAACGAGAATCAAAACAGAGACACCCTACTCAGAAAAGAGATCCCAGGACCTGAAACAACCACGATATCCACCAGAGTGCTGAAAAGCAAAAAACTAAATAAAATATGCATGGAGTAGAAGCTGGAAATAAAACCCATTTTTCTGGAAATTACACAACACAAGCTTTCCAAAAATATAAAGCTTTTGAAAAACGGAGTTCGGATGCTCATTCTACGTCTCCCGGAGTGCAAAAAAGAGACCTCACTTTAACTGTTAAAAAACATAGTCAAACAACAAAATTGGAAAAAATTACCAACACCATAAGGTCGGCCTCGGAACCAGCTTTCCGACGCCTATTCGTTTTTGAAAAAATGACTTCGTATGCCCAAGATAGGGCCAAAAAACTAAACCCCCCTTGAAAAAGCCAAAAAAGGGGGTCTGGTTGCTTGTTGGTGGTCCGGTGGCCAGTGGGTGGCGCACCGATGGCGGCCGGGCGGAGCTCCGGTGGCAGGGCGGTGGCTCGATGGCGGAGCGGTGGCCGGCCGGCAAAAAAAGCCAGGAAAGTAAGAACTGTCGGCGGCTGGGAAGAGGAGCGGCGGGCAGTGCAGCGGCCGATGGCCGGGGAGCATGCAGCGGCCGGCGAGAGTCGAAGACCTGGCCGGCGGCGGCCGGAGAAGGATGGAGGGGCCGGACTGATAGGTTTGACAAGCCTGTCAGTCCGGTACCCTGCGGTACCCAAAAAAATGTGCCAAATTTTTTTTTTTTTTTCTTAAAAAGAAACAAACCCCTCCTTTTTTTTTCACTTTTTTGAAAGACTTTTTTTTTTAAAAGAAAATTTCGGCCTGCATGCCGTAAAAAGGCAAATTTTTAATTTTTTTGAATTTTTTTTCTCGATCTGCGTGCCAAGGTCGTACGGCCTGGATCTGAGAAAAAAAATGCTCCCAGAGGCTCAGGAACCAAAATAGGTCAAATTTTATATGACCATAGGGCTTTTCGGGCCTTCTGAGCACAATGGTGAGGTCCGTTTAGGCCCAAAGTGCTCAGAAAGAAAGCTCAAACCCTATGTACATAAAAAATTTCTGAAACCCCAGATCTACTTCCAAAGCAAAAATTCTCAAAACAAGAACAGGTAGCTGCAGATCACCGCTCTGATACCATATAGGAGTTGAGAAAATACAACATCACATGAGCCTGAAGATCTTCTGCAAGCCAAATAACCTGTTACAAGGAGAAGCAATGAAGCAAAATCTGAAGAACATAAAAACACAGAGAATATGCTCAAAAAGAGAGAGCTCAATATTCACAAAAATATGTAATGTGATTCTTACAATGAAAAGAAAGAACTCAACCTTTAATAGGTCAAGAAACCCTAAAAAGGGAAAACCTAGGTTTGCACATAATAATTAATTAAAACAATTAATTATATGCACCTAAAGTTAGCTTAAGTGTAAAAGAGATAAAGGGAACTTAAATAATTAAACAAAGAATGTTTAATTAATCAAGTAAATACCCGAATACTCTAACAGTTTTTCATCAGGGAAGAAGATGGTGTTTGAACAAGATTGTGCATGGAGTTGCTACATATTTTTTGACACTGGATGGATGTTTTTTCTCTGGTATGAGGTTGCTCATTATCAGAGGGGTTGTGAAAGTTTGGAGGATTGTTAGAGGGAGCATGAAAGCCTTTTCTTATCAGAAAAATCCACGCATGACACATTATCTGCTCTTACTCTACCAATAGCTAGCAAAGTGTTTGAGGAAGGAGCCCATAGGGAACTGAAAGAAAGATTTATTCGAGTAAGGAGTGGTACCCAGTCGTCTCTACAAAGACATGGAAGTTGCAATGCCTTCTCAACATATTATGTGTTCCCTTAAGCTCCTCTTTCCACTTCCTCTGATCCGAGACATAAAGGTTGGAGATCTTCCTCTAGATTGGGGGTGATTTTACTTCTTGCCAGGATTTGGTTTCCTTTATAAGAAGGGAAATGTTGTGTAAAACAGAATGTGCATCTCAAAGTTCATCTGAAGGTGTCAGGGTGATAACGGCACAACTCACGCATTTTTTGTTTCTACCAATAATTAGTTGAAGATTTTGATTCCACTTCATCCTGGGTACCAACTTACGAATAAGGGATATTCTGTAACAAAATTGTGTATGGCCTCGGCTTAATTTTTCTGATGACATGTGTCCTTAGGCCTAAAGATTATTTCTCCCTTGTTTTCTATAAAAGGGAAATCTAGGCCATAAGAAGAGGCTCCAAAATCTCTAAATAGGGTCTCTTTAGGTAGGTCCAGTTTGCAGGATTAGGTTCCAATTTTGGGAAGTCATGAGTAAATAGCAAAAATTGTAAGGTCATTTTGCAGAGAAAAAAACAAGATACGAGTTTCAGATTTCAAGTGGGTTATTATGTAAATGAAATGTACTATGTTATCTGATAGAAGATGGCTTTTCAAATTAATACAGATACAATTTCAAATCCTTACTCTCCTATGTGTCACTTTATTTTCTTTCTAGTTAATGGAATCAAGGGTTTCATTTACTTGTTGCATTGCTATGATGTATGTAGTTTTGTATTCTATGCTTTAATCCAAGGGTTTAATTAAAATGCTTGAATGAAATTATAGAGAGATAATGCTTGTACTAGGATTTGATAAGTAGTCTGTGTAAGAAATTGCAAACAAAACGGTATTGTAAGGAAATATCGTTTAAGGTCAAATTAGTTGTTAGATAAATTTTTGTCAAGTTTCAGTAATATTTCAAAGACTCAAAGCCCAATGGATAAGGCACTGGTATTTTCTAGCGGGTGTCGTTAGGTTATCAATTTCTCATCTATTTAATTTATTGGTAGGTCTCATCTATTTAATTTATTATTTGTCATAAATTATTTAAAATCAACATATATTTCCAAGTTTTATGTAAGTTTGAGTTGTCCCACCCATCTCATGCTCAAGTTAGGTTGAGGATCACTAAAGGATTTTCCAACCTTGAGCATTCTCCCTATTGTTGATCCAACTTATGAGATCATCTGCTTTGTTTTAGTGAATCTTTGAGTGTGGTGCAGAGATCAAGAAATTCACTAAAGGGATTACCCTCCCACGTTTTGCAGAGTCCAAAGTGTAGAAGGATTTGCAGATGCTTGTCATAGTTGGTCCAAGTCTAAAGGATATTGACGGTTGGAAGTGGCTTTCCATAGGTATTTTGAGGAATAAACTTGGTCTTTGCCTTGTATCAATGTAAACCCATTTTTGGGAACCAACAAAAATAGCGACACTACTGTGGAATTAGTTGTCTGGAATCTTTGGAAAAGAATTGAGTTGTTTGTTTCATAGATTTTTCCATGTCTTTCTATGATTTGATGGTTAAGCTTTTCTCCCGTGTCATAGGACCCAAACCTTTTGCCTCGTAGAGTGATGAGTTTCTTAATCTATCCCTTGTCAGTTTGAGTCAATTCTCATAAATGTTGCCGGAGAATCTGTTGTAATTCATCTTTCAATGTAAGTTATGTCTAGATCTATCCATTTTTCAAGATTATTTCATAATACATCACAAGTTGTGAGTGGTGAATCTGAGATCTCTGCACCAGTGTGCATTTTTTGAAGAAGGACTGGGAAGAACCAAAGAATTTGTAGACGAGATAAAGCGGGTTTGAGCTCTTATGATTAAGTACCCTGACAAGTTGAGGATGGAATCAATATGATACCATATGATGATAAGGAGGTGTTGCAGTGCTGGTTGTGAAACAAATCTGACGTGAAGAAATTCCAGTTGTTCAAATATTTGTCCTCTGCAAGGAGGTGGCGACTCTGTCAAAGATCAGTGTTAAAGATTTAGAGAATTGAAGGTGATTTTTCAAATCCCCAGTTCTCTAGTACAAAAACAATAATATATGACTAAATAAACTACCAAAAAATGTAGATAAATGATTAAATTTGATCACGTGACCACTGGTAGTTTGTTTCCAGTCATAAATCAATTTGGTCGTGTGACCACTGGTTATTTTGATTGGTCAATTTGGTCATTGATTTGGTCATTGAATGATGAATCAATGATGAACGGGTAGTACCAAACCGGTACTAAGAGGGGGGAGGTGAATCAGTACTGAAAAACACTTTTCCTTGAACCGGTTTCACTGAAAGCACCACACTTGACTGGCATGCAATAACATCGGTCTAAACCAGATTACTACCTGTTAAACACAATAAGAATGTGAAAGACATAAACTGGTAACTAGTAGCTTTCCACACAATCTAACATCTTATTTCCATTTCACCCATATGCATACACTAGTAATACATCAACAGAAATGTAAAGACTTACTGGTCAACATGCTTTACTGCTTGATAGAGAATAACAAAGTATCACATGAAAAGCATCACACATAACACACATATTTTTCATGTGGAAACCCAACTGGGAAAAACCATGGTGGGGATGAATACCCACAAGCTGTTCTTTGAACCCTTTTGAAGTCCACTCCGTTAGGAGCCTAGTCTGGTTAAAGACTTTACAATAGGTTATGTTAGGAACTAATCTTGCTAGGGATCACCCGATTAAGGGATGGCTAAAATACTCGGTTAAGGGTTAAACCATGTTAAAGGTTACCTTGTTAGAGGATTTTAAGAACTTAATGATTTTGAGCCACCCTGTTAAAGGATTTACAGCAAGTTGGTTAAAGCTACCCTGTTAAGGGATTTTCCAAGTGTTGAAGTAGTTAGAGGTCAACATGTATTATAATGATCTTGTAACAACACTTCAATGCCAATGCAGATCCGCTTTAGTTCCTTCCTTCTGCAATCACACTCTGCAGGTATCTATTCTCTTATCTGGTCTGACAAGAATCACATATCTCTACACTTAGATACACACACAACATTTGCCAACAAATTCAACATGAAAAACATTGACCTTATAGGAAACAGATAGGTCGATAGCATAAACCCTAAGCCCTAAACATTTAGGTTAATTAATTCAGTCAGTTCAATCCTAACCATTGAACATATTGCATTGATTACAACAGTCTTGAATAGATCTCAAGACGTTCTCCAATGTTTGTTCTTCACCGCTTCTTGGAGGCTGATAACCCATCATGCGTTCTCCACCATTTACAGAGACTTCGCACATTCCCGAGGTAGATAGGATCAATCTCTTTCATGCAAGATCCTTCACGCGCACAAGGCTGACGTGGCAACACAATCTGTTCTTCATTATAATGCAAACTCATCACATGATATCATCGGTTGAATCACATAGGCTTGGGATACTTCAACCAGAAACCCTGAAGCTAAGACTACCAACCGTTAGTCATACCAGATGAAACCTTGATACAAAACATTCCATATACCAGTTCACATTCCAACATACCGGTTCACTTAGACAGACATACCGGTTCACTTTTTCACATATACTGGTTCACAACATCATATCGGTTCTCTTGCAAGTTGCTTACTTCAATATACCGATTCACTCTACGGCATATTGACATCAATGACAACATACAATATCATCATGTCATCATACTCTACACATATGCCAACAATCTCCCCCTTTGGCATTGATGACAATATACAAAGATATCTCTCTGCTTCACATCTTCTCCCCCTTTGATAGCAATGCCAAAGTGAAGGCATAAACATCTGTGTTCTACTATGCTGCTCCCCCTAAGGAGTAGCATCCTTCAACACACCAATACTAAAAAAGATATATCAATGTAAGTCCTGACTGATGTGGAGAACACACCTTTAGTTCACCTCTTGAAGGGGCAGCACCCCTAATTCACCTCTCAAATAGGTAAAGGTAGCCTTCGGTAGAGGCTTGGTGAATATGTCTGCTAACTGCTCCTTACTGGAAACATGTTCCAGTACAACTTCTTTGTTCTGAACCTTTTCCCTTAAGAAATGATACTTAAGCTCGAAGTGCTTGGTTCTAGAATGTAAAACCGGATTCTTGGAGATGTTAATCACACTTGTGTTGTCACAAAATATGCTTACCAGTTCAGATATAGGAACTTTGAAGCCATTTAATACATGCTTCATCCAAATTGTCTGGGTGTAGTTCATAAATGCTGCAACATACTCCGCTTCTACTGTAGACTGAGAGATACATCTTCGGTTCTTACTCATCCATGAGACTAGTCTTCCACCAAGAAAGAATGTACCACTGGTTGTGCTATTCCGGTCGTCCACATTACCAGCCTAGTCAGCATCTGTAAACACTTTCAGGTTGAAATCATTACTATATGGATACCATAATCCATAGTCAATAGTTCCCTTCATATATCTCAGAATCTGCTTGACTGATACCAAGTGGGATTCTCTTGGGCTTTACTGGAACCGTGCAGTAATGCCCACTGCATGTGCAATGTCCGGTCTTCTATGTACTACATAGTGCAATTTACCAATCATTAATCGGTATTCCTTCTTATTTACCAACCCTGAGTCATCCTCTTTTGATAATTTACAACTGGTCACCATTGGTGTACTAACCGGTTTGTTGTCTTCCATGCCAAAAGTCTTCAACACCTCTTTGCCATACTTGGACTGAGTGATAAAGATTCCATCTTTCATTTGTTGAATCTATAGTCCAATGAAGAACTTAATCTCCCCTATAAGTGACATCTCAAATTCCTTTTTCATCTCATCTGCAAAATCATGACTCATCTTGTCATCTCCTCCAAAAATTATGTCATCAACAAATACCTCACAGATTAGAATATGATCTCCTTCTGACTTCAGGTAGATATTACTATCCTCACTTGTTCTCTTGAATCCAATCTTCACAAGATGGGAGTGCAAGCTTTCATACCATGCTCTAGGTGCAAGCTTTAGTCCATACAAGGCCTTATGTAGCCTACACACCATGTCATTGTCTTTTGATAGGGAAAACCCATTTGGTTGCTCTATATACACCTCCTCTTCTAGTATTCCATTCAGGAATGTAGATTTTACATCCATTTGATATACTTTGAATCCCTTGAATGCTACATATGCAAGAAGCATATGAACTCCTTCCAATTTGGCTACTAGAGCAAAGGTTTCTCCATAGTCTTCTCCTTCTTCTTGGGCATATCCTTTACACACTAGTCTGGCTTTGTTTCTAACCACTGAGCCATCTTCATTCAACTTATTTTTTAAAAACCCATTTGGTGCCAATGATATTTTTATGCTCTGGTCTGGGTACCAGAGACCATGTACCATTCTTTTCTATCTGGTCAAGTTCCTCTTCCATTGCCTTGATCCAGTCTTCATCTTTATGTGCCTCTTTGAATGTATTAGGCTCAAATTCAAAGAACATGCAAGAGTTTTCTCTGACCTTTCTTCTTGTAAGAATTCCTGCATCCTTATCTCCTATGATCTGCTTTGGGTCATGATTCAGCTTTACATACCTAGAAATGATCTTAGTTGTTTCCTCTTGCTTTTCTTCTTCATACTCATCTTCATCAGTATCAGCATCTACTGGTGTAGGAGCATTGTTACTAGTGCTAGGTTGTTTTGCAGCCAGTTCCTAGAAGGTTACTACCGGTTCATCTCCTACTTGCTCACTGCCAGTTTCCTCAGATTTCTCAGAGGTTTCATCAACTGTAATATTGATGCTTTCAACAATTCTTTGAGTCCTATTGTTGAAACATTTGAGAGCTTTGCTCTTTGTGGAATACCCTAGGAATATTCCCTCATCACATTTAGCATCAAAATTGCTCTGATGTTCACTCCTCTTGATATAATATTTGCTACCAAACACTCTAAAGTATCTTACCACTGGTGTCTTACCGGTCCAATACTCATAAGGTGTTTTACCATTACCCTTTTTTATGAGTACCCAGTTCATTGTGTAGACTGCAGTGCTCACCGCTTCTCTCCAAAAGGTGTGAGCAACCTTCCCTTGGATCAACATAGTTCTAGCTGCTTCAACCACAGTCCAGTTGTTCCTCTCTTCTAGGCCATTCTGTTGTGGAGTCTGGCGGGCAGACAGTTGCCTCTTGATGGCATTCTCTTCATAGTATTTGTTGAATTCACCTTAAATTAATTCTCCTCCTTGATCAGTTCTTAAGCACTTAATCCTCTTACCGCTTTCTTTTTCAACCAGTGCTCTGAAGGCTTTGAACTTTCCAAAAGCTTCAAATTTGTCCTTCAAGAATGTGACCCACATCATTCTTGAGAAATCATTAGTAAGAATCTTAAAATACCTATCTCCCTGCACACTCCTAGTTTTCATAGGACCACACAAATCAGTATGCAAAAGATCAAGTAAATTGTCTGCAGTGAAATATTTACCTTTGAAGGTTGAGGAAGACATTTTCCCCAGTTGACACTCTCTGCACAAAGGATTTTCCAGTTTGCTTAGCATAGACAATCCTCTAATTGCCTTGATCTTACTGGCCTTCACAATATTATCAAAGTTTACATGGCAGAGTCTCCTATGCCATATCCAGCTATCCTCAAACTTAGCCATTAGACATGTACTGACATTAGTATTTAGCTTAAATAGGTTACCTTTGGTCTGCATACCGGTAGCCATCAGTTCACCATTCTTTCCTTTGATTTTGCACACTCCATTCTGAATTCCAAAGTGAGTCCATTATCAATCAGTTGAGCAACACTCAAAAGGTTGTGTCTGAGACCTTCTACCCAATACACATTGTCAGCACTGCTTCTTCCATTCAGAGAGATGGACCCTCTGCCTTTTACCATACATGATGCACCATTACCAAAACAAACCACACCACCATCATACTCTTCCAGAGATAGAAACTTACTCTAGTTGCCAGTCATATGGTGAGAATAGCCATTGTCAATAATCCACTCATTGGAATTATCAAAGCGGGAGACAAGAGCCTTCTTGTCTGACACATCTTCCTTGACTGCTACAAACACAATATCTTCACTTTCTTCATCTTCTGATTCCTCATCAGTGACACCTTCATCAACTGCTACAAAATAGTTTCTCCAGTTTCCTCCTTTGAACTTCTTGAACCTCTCTGGTTTGTCCTTGTTATCACCATTAGGGCAGTTTACAACAATGTGTCCTATCCAGTTACAAGAAAAGCATTTCAAAGGAAGCTTACCTATGTATTTATCGATTCCCTTGGGAAGACTTTTGGCAAGAAGAGCTTCAAATTCCATCAGGATCTCCTCATCATCCATTTCTCTACTTTGTCTTGGTTCACCACTAGTACTAGCTTCTTTGCCTTTTCTAGATGGTGCAACTGATGCTCTGAAGGCTGATTTAGTCTTCTGAATACTGCCATCATAATTATTTAGCTCATAAGCTATTAACTTTGCAATGATGGAGTCCAAGGATACCTTTGTCTTGTCTACAGACCTCAACTCCTGGATAGCAACAACCCTTATTGCATAGACCAGTAATAAGGATCTCAAAACTTTGCTAACAACAATGGAATCTTCCATTTTACCACCTGCACTCTTGATATCTCAAACAACAGTTTTGATTCTTATTCCATATTGTCGAATGGTCTCTCCTTCACCCATCCACATGTATTCAAACTTTCCCCCAAGGCTTTCTTCCTTAGCTTATTTCACATGCTCATCACCGCCATAGATATTCTAAAGGGCATCCCATACTTCTTTGAGATTCTCTTTATCCTGAACATCAATAAACTCAATGTCAGATAAACTGATGATTATGGCTTCCATGACTTGCCCATTCTCCTGAATCTCTCTCTTTTGATCATCGGTGAGAGTACCAGTAGGGATAACATAAGCATTCTCAACATAGCTCTAGTGTTGAGCACCCATGCTTCTTATGTATATCTTCATTCTATCCTTCCATATTTTAAAGTTGTCTATGTTGAACTTTGGACCTTCCCTCTTCATCATTAGAGTAGGATCTTTACCTCAAGCGGTTAAGCGTACAACACAAAGGACCTAGAAGATGCTCTGATACCAATTGATGAGTCAATGATGAACAGTTAGTACCAAACTGGTACTGAGAGGGGGGGGGTGAATCAGTATTGACAAAAACACTTTTCCTTGAACCGGTTTGAGTGAAAGCACCGCACTTGACTAGCATGCAATAACACCGGTCTAAACCAAATTACTACCGATTAAACATAATAAGAATGTGAAAGACATAAACTGGTAACTAGTAGCTTTCCACACAATCTAACATCTTATTTCCATTTCACCCATATGCATACACTAGTAATACATCAATAGAAATGTAAAGACTTACTGGTCAACATGCTTTATCGCTTGACAGAGAATAACAAAGCATCACATGAAAAGCATCACAAATAACACACATATTTTTCACATGGAAACCCAATTGGGAAAAACCACGGTGGGGATGAATACCCACAAGCTGTTCTTTGAACCCTTTTGAAGTCCGCTCTGTTAGGAGCCTAGTCCGGTTAAAGACTTTACAATAGGTTTTGTTAGGAACCGATCCAGCTAGGGATCACCCGGTTAAGGGATGGCTAAAATACCTGGTTAAGGGTTAAACCCTTTTAAAGGTTACCTTGTTAGAGGATTTTAAGAACTCAATGATTTCGAGTCACCCTGTTAAAGGATTTACAGCAAGTCGGTTAAAGCTACCCTGTTAAGGGATTTTCCAACTGTTGAAGTGGTTAGAGGTCAACATGTATTACAATGATCTGGTAACAACACTTCAATGCCAATGCAGATCCGCTTTAGTTCCTTCCTTCTGCAATCACACTCTGCGGGTATCTATTCTCTTATCTGGTCTGGCAAGAATCATGTATCTTTGCACTTAGATACACACACAACATTTGCCAGCAACTTCAACACGAAAAACAACATCGACCTTATAGGAAACAAATAGGTCGATAGCATAAACCCTAAGCCCTAAACATTTAGGTTAAGCAATTCACTCGGTTCAATCCTAACCGTTGAACATATTGCATTGATTACAACAGTGTTGAATAGATCTCAAGACGTTATCCAACGTTCATTCTTCACTGCTTCTTGGAGGCTGATAACCCATCACACGTTCTCCATTGTTTATAGAGAGTTTGCACATTCCCGAGGTAGATAGGATCAATCTCCTTCATGCAAGATCCTTCATGTGCACAAGGCTGACGTGGCAACACAATCTGTTCTTCATTACAATGCAAACTCATCACACAATGTCATCAGTTGAATCACATAGGTTTGGGATACTTCAATCGGAAACCCTAAAGCTAAGACTACCAACCGATAGTCATACCATATGAAACCTTGATACAAAACATTCCATATACCAGTTCACATTCCAACATACCGGTTCACTTGGATAGACATACCACTTCACTTTTTCACATATATCGGTTCACAACATCATACCGGTTCTCTTGCAAGTTGCTTACTTCAATATACCGGTTCACTCTTCAGCATATTGACATCAATGACAACATACAATATCATCATGTCATCATACTCTGAACATATGCCAACATTGATTTGGTCATCGATTTGGTCATATATTTAGTCACTAATTTAGTCATTGATTGTTGTTATGTGGTCATTTATTTAGTCATGATAGTCACTAATTTAGTCATATATTTAATCATGGCAGTCATTTATTTATTCATATATTTAGTCATTAATTTAGTCATTGATTGTTGTTACAGTGATATATGAGCACACGATAATAACAACAACATAAAAATACCAATTGCATAACTAAATAATTTATAAATAGAAAGCAAGAAAAAAGAGATCTAGAATAATGAGAAGATACACCAAATGTATATTGTATGCATTAGCAAAGACTTTATACGAGTACATAATAATCACAAGTTATACATGAAAAAAAAATTGCTCACAGTTTTCTAAATAGTGAAGAATGAACTATAATAGGTTTTCTAAGAGTTATTACAATATGAGGGCAACGATCATTTGTGTCTAAAGTCTCATATGACCATATTCTAATTGGTCTCAAGTGTCATTTCTATAAAAAAAATTGGTTGTCAGTCAATCACCTAAGGTATAAATACATCAACTCTTCAATGGTAATTCAAAGATTAGAAATATAGTTTGTTGGATGATCTACAACTTCCATCAATTTTGTGGCAATGGACCTTGCCTATTCACATGAGCCTTCATAGATTTGCATAAAGAAAACAAAACCAAATATTTCTATTAATATATAGAACATATGATAAATTCATACAAATTAATATCTTATTTGAATGATGAAACAAAAATCTGGTTTTATAGTTTTCTCTGATATTTCCTAACTTGCACAAGATTTATAGAAAATTGGTATAAAACTAAAGTTGTTGTTAGAGAAATATATTCAAATACATTCTTGGTCATCACACTTTACTTGTTGTTTCTATTTAAGAAATAAAATATAGAAAATAACTTCATTCTATAAATCATTTATTGTGCAGGACAAATATATATAGATACAAACCTTTATGTAAATAAAAGAACATCAGTTAACCCTGCATTAGGACATTTAATACCTGTTGATTTTGAAAGTCATATTAAAACTTCATATAATAAACATGTATTTATTTTCTAGCATATATGGTTAAATAAATCAATGTTGTTGTAGCATACGCTCCACCCCACCCCGTAGGGAGCGGCACACATAGTGTGCTGCAACCCAATAAGTGGGTCGTGACCTCCGGTGGTTGTCGCGACCTCCGGTGGTTCGCGGACCACCAGTGACGGGGGGCTCAACTTCCCTCCGCCGCCACCCTTTTTCGCCGCCATCATCGCACCTTCCCTCACGCCCTCCTCTCCTTCATGGGAGAAATACACACCGCCGCCTGAGTACGGGCTTTCCGTTGTCGACTACGTGGGAAACACGACAACCATGGCTTCCCTCCCTGCAATCGATAAGAATGAACCCTAATTCAAATTAGGGGAAAGGATATTAGAGTATGTGATGAAATGAAAAAATCTCTTGAGATTAAAATGTGGGAAACCCTAAAAGGGTTAAAAATAATATAACATTAAAATTTAGGGTTAGCTTAAAAGAAAAATAGAAGAGGGAATAGTTAGATAAGTTTCATCTATCGTAAAATAAAAGGGTGGGAAAACCCTAAATAGAGTTTTAAAAAGGAATCTAATATTAAAAAGGGGTTTAAAATTTAAATTAAGTTATTCGGAGGGAAAAGTCTCATTTAGATAAAGAAATTTTATAGTGATTCAATGTGTTCTTTATTTAAGAGGGAACTTTATTTTTGAAAAATGATTATTTAAACGTTAGGGGAATATTATTATTTAAGTGTGGTTGTGTATTAAAAAGGGAGTTTAATTTTTAAGGGGTTAATTAATTGGTGGGCGATTTATTTAAGTGACTTAATTTAAAATGGGAGTTTAGTGAAAGTTTATAAAGGGTGAATCACATGATTGATTAATAGTTTAATTATGAAGTAATTATTGGTCTTGTCCTAGAGAAAAATTATCGTGACGATTTAATTATAGGGGTCTAGCCAATGAATATTAGTATTAATATGGTCAAATAAAAGGGTTGAATATTAACGAATTTATTATTGTCAGTAATGTATAAATTACAATATTAAATTTAATTTATACATCCCTTAGTGAGATTTAGAAAATTAATGTGGATGATTAATAGATAAAACCTAAGGGTATTAGAGTTATTAATAAAACGTATAAACGTTAATCAATTGATTAAACCTATTTAGGGATGGTCTCTCTAGTTAATCCTAAAGGACTACCCCTATCAAGGGACATTGGCAAATTAACCTAGGGGTGGGTTTTACCCCGCTTAGTTACGTACGCTCATGATACCCCTCGCTTGTAATTAATTTAATCCAGTCACCATTTGTGAATAATTCAATCTAGTTAGCGTTTGTGTTTCTCCTGGTGGAACTTAGTGGACAAGTTCATCACAACTTTACGTAATCACTTGTTATTATGCCTTCAAAAAAAAATTTCTTGTTGTGTTTTTGCCCAAAAAGTTTGGGCATGACAGATTGTGATTTGTTAATATAATTATTATACTTTGTAGCTAGAATCTACTTGTAGTATTCAAATCTTATATGCGATTGATGTGTTATTGAACTCTATAAATCTATTTTAAAAAATTGGGATTTTGGTTCTTTAAAAATCACCATCATGTCCTATTTCTACAATTTGTTTATGTCAATCTTTCACCTCAAATTTGAGTCATATGTCCTACAATTTTATCAAGATGGTATTAATTATGATCACTGTTATTGAACATGTTGTGTCATGTTATATTAATTTTATTCTTATTATATTTTTAATAGAAATAAAAAAAATAATATAATACATCTGCTAAAAAAAATATTATTATTTATAAATAATAAATAATATTTAAATGATAAATAATTTACAAACAAAAATATTAGGATCAATTTTTTATATCATTTCCACAAGTACCTTCTTTAAGAGAAGAGCCAGACAATTATCTAGTCATTTATTTAGAATTTATCTATCATCTATCGAATTAGTCATTTATTTAGTCATTTTTATTTGTGTGATCCCACCCGATGACCAAATTAGTCATTTATTTACTCATTCATTGCTTTTTTGAAAAAATTGCTAAAATTTGGTCTCGTGACTAAATTTTTTGGTCACATAGTCATTTATTGGCCATATTTTTACTAGTGGTTAAAGAAGATAGCAACTGCTGCAAAGTCCGGGTATTTTTCAAAAAAATTGTCTAAAGATTTTTAGTGTTCCCTTCAAGTGATTTCAGCACTGAATTAGGGAAAAGGTAAAAATCAGTTTCACCATACTTCCGGATTTTGTCATTGCATTATTTAAAAGAAGTATATTGTGGGATTTATGTTTCAAGTGTGAAGATCTCAACATTTTATTTTAAAAATGCATATTGTAAAGTTTTGAGATCTTGTGTTTCAAAGGAATTGTAATAAATAAATGTCAAGGGTGTTTGAATCTTTGCACCCACATATGAGTTCCTATGCGATCACATCTTATGGGTTGTCACAGTCATGCAATAGAAGAGGTTTTAGTGTTCAGAGGTATTTAGCTCTTGTTTTCAGCCATGTACATGAGTCCCCAAATGTTATACTGCCTAAGATTAGGAAAGAGATTCCAAAGTTCAATGGTTCAGATTTTGAGTCTGCTGAAAAACATCTGCAGGAGTTTACTGAATTGATGGGAGATTTTGACATAGGTTAGGAAAGTGTTTTCATGAAGCTTTTTGTTCAATCTTTGAAAGAAGATGCCAAAGATTGGTTTCCTTATTTACCAGCATGTTATATCTCTTCATGGGATGAACTAAAGGCAACATTCATGGAACAATTTGGCGAAAGAGTTGATCCAAGTTCAGTTATAAAAAGATTTATATATTCAAAAGGAAGAAGATGAGTTAGTCCTTGTTTTCAATCTCAGATTTGCAAAAACATTGGCTGACATTCCTAGCAGCTATAGGCCAAATGATGTAGTGTGTTTAGTTGTTTACCTAGCTACATTTGATGAGGAAATGGGCTATTTGTTGAGACACAAAGATCCTAAAATCATGTAGCAATCTTATAGGACAACAATGGACATTGAGAACAACTTGAAATATGGAATCCCAAGGGGTTACTTATTTGCAAGAGTGTCCTAAGATATTAGATGTCAAAGAAAGGTGTGAATCAAGAGGTAAAGACCATTGTTTAAACATTTGTATCCCTACAGACCACACTAACCATGTTGTGACCTATGATTTAAACAAAAATATGAGGGAAGAGAACTTGTCTCAGACAGTGGTTATTCCTCATGTCAGTGAAGAGAAGGTTAGTGAGAAATTATGTGATACAGTTGATACAGAGATGGAGATAATTTTAGTTGCTACACCATATGACAACAACAGTAGTTGTTCTAGCAAGGAGATCCCACAAGATATTCATCCACAATCTTGTGTTTCAGATAAATTCAAGAGTGTGTATGAAGAATTGGAAAGTTGAACATCTAATGAAGAAGATTCAAGTATGCAATTTTTTAATGATATTAATTTAGTCTCTCAAAAATAATTATATGTGATAATGAAAATTTGGATGATGAGGTGCCACCGTTTTTGGTTGATAATGCTCTTGAGATAGAAATTTGTGTGGTGTGTTCAAATAAGGAAAGTATGTTGCAACTTGTGTCTAGGTCATATGGATTCATCCAAAGTAGTGTGCATGAAGAGTTAGTTGAGGTATGTATCCTTGAAAATAATGTTTTCAATAGTTACATACCAATTGTTCCATTACAAACAGTTGTGCATGAAATGATTTAGAAGTCTATGGATAATACATAGATTACATCAGACTAATATATGGATCAACCATATAATGAGTTTGGTTTGTGTGAGAAGTTTGCTTCATATGAAGAATGGGGAAGTGAAGAAGATGAAATAGGTTGTGATGAAACCTGTTATCCTGATAATTTTGATGATTTCTTTAAATCTGATTTGGAAACATTTGTGACTAGTGAATGTGAGGGTGATTTTCTTTCTGATGTTACTGTAGACACCTAAAATTGTCCAGTCTAATTAAATAAATATATTTATTTATTTAATTATTTTAGCCTAATTCTTCTATTAATTAAACAAATCTTTATTTATTTAATTAATTCATTTATCCTCTTCTAGCCTTATTTCTCATTTAAATAAATACATTTATTTATTTAAATTACCCTTTTCCTAAATTAAATAAATATTTTATTTATATAATTACTTTATCCCACTTCTTCTATTAATTAAATGAATCTTTATTTATTTAATTAATTCATTAACCTTTTCTACCCATGACACATGTCATTCATCTCTTAATTCATACACTACCTACCCTCTCATTATTTTATTATTTCTTTACCTACCCTTTAATCATAGCCGACCATTTATCTTTTACACCTCTCAATCGTATCCCTCTATTTCATATAGTGTCTTCTATATAAGGAGATGCTTCCTTCATTATCAACCCTAACTAACAGATTACTTGATCAATTGACTACACTACGCTTTGCACTTTCATATGCGATCCTACTTGCAACCACATTTCCGTTCTTTGTTGAGCTCTTGTGCACATATAAAATCTGAGAGCAAATATATCAAGCAAGATCAATGGAGATCCAAACCCTATTGGACATGTGATGGTATAATCTTTGTGATTTCATTTTATTTGCATTGTTTTAGGTAATCTTCATATGTTATGGTGGATCTTTGTTGTTGTTAGGCTAGGGTTTTGTGGTTGAATTCATTTAGTCTTTCAACATTGTTGTTATCCATTTTCACCATATACATTTTGGCATGCCTGATGGGACAAGGAGGTTTTGTGGTACTCACCAGCTCTCCTGCATCTGCTAGCCTCTGAAATCAACGAACACGATTGAATCTATGCACCAATGCCATCGCTGCTGACTGTTGCTGCTCTATTCTCTCTCTGCACTCTGATCTCTTAGATGTGTGGATGACAATGAGGATGTTTTCCCCTCGTGGTCTATCTTATAGACTACCCTAGCCCTAGCCCTAGCCCTCGTTTCCCAAGTCAAACTTCTTTATCCCGTGACTCTGTTACTCTATTCTATCCGGTCAGTCCATTCTAGCCTTTCTTTCTTAGTGAGAGATTGTCTGCGATCTTTCCAAACATTTTCATCCAATCTCTCGAGGGGGAATATCATTCCCATCTTGGGGCAACTTCGTATCAGTTTATCTTATCTTCTTTGAAACAACACGACAGGCTGCATTGTCTCAAAGAGGGGCAAAATGTAGACACCTAAAATTGTCTAGTCTAATTAAATAAATATATTTACTTATTTAATTATTTTAGCCTAATTCTTCTATTAATTAAATAAATCTTTATTTATTTAATTAATTCATTTATCCTCTTCTAGCCTTATTTCTCATTTAAATAAATACATTTATTTATTTAAATTACCCTTTTCCTAAATTAAATAAATATTTTATTTATTTAGTTACTTTATCCCACTTCTTCTATTAATTAAATGAATCTTTATTTATTTAATTAATTCATTAACCTTTTCTACCCATGACACATGTCATTCATCTCTTAATTCATACACTACCCACCCTCTCATTATTTTATTATTTCATTACCTACCCTTTAATCATAGCCGACCATTTATCTTTTACACCTCTCAATCTTATCCCTCTATTTCATATAGTGTCTTCTATATAAGGAGATGTTTCCTTCATTATCAACCCTAACTAACGGATTACTTGATCAATTGACTACACTACGCTTTGCACTTTCATATACGATCCTACTTGCAACCACATTTCCATTCTTTGTTGAGCTCTTGTGCACATATAAAATCTGAGAGCAAATATATCAAGCAAGATCAATGGAGATGCAAACCCTATTGGACATGTGATGGTATAATCTTTGTGATCTCATTTGATTTGCATTATCTTAGGTAATCTTCATATGTTATGGTGGATCTTTGTTGTTGTTAGGCTAGGGTTTTGTGGTTGAATTCATTTAGTCTTTCAACATTGTTGTTATCCATTTTCACCATATACAGTTACAAATGCTGACATTGAATATGAGAGGGTGGAGTTCATTGATATTATCCAAGGCTGTGAAGTGGATGAAGAAGATTGTTGCCTTAGTGCTCCACGTGACATTTTAAAACCAGAATTGGAATATATTGTTGTGCATGAGGATAGTTTTGTTGAGAAGGTCAGTAATGATTCTTTTTCATCATACAGTGATCTGAGTATACAAAATAGTGATCAAGAATCAATGACTATGTCAATGGGAAATATAAGTGAATTAGAATGGTTTTCAAATGTTGATTGTTTAGATATAGATATTTGTAAACCAATTGTTATGTTGGATGGACCAACATATGAGAGAATTTCCTTTGACATTTGTAATGAATTTGTATTATGTTTGTGAGAATGCTTCAATGATGAATATATTATGGAGGTGCAAACAAATGAAGAGACCAATTTTCATGATGTCAGTTGCAAAACAGAGTATGAAGTGTTTCACTTCCCTTTTCAGCTTGATGGGGCTATCATGAAACTTGATAAACGTTGTTATCAACATATTTTTATTTTAGACACTGAGCATGGGTATTATTTATTTCAAGCAATGCCTAGTGATAAGGTTCAGATCAGTGAAGGGTGTACTAAGGTAAAGGGTTTTTATGACATGTTGAAGGATGAAGAGCTTGTTGGCTATGAACAGGTATATGACGGTAATATCTCTAGATTGTTTAATATGCAATGCGATCATAACTACATATTTGACTGAGGGAAACATTGATTGATTTTTCAGATGGCCTAGGGCAATCACATGTGGTTTGACCTGCAGGCCACAAGCATCTTGAGGTAGAGTAAATTTTTTTTACTTTATGCCCAATGGAGTAGTTCCCTTTTCTCTCTTGAATTGCTTGCTCATGGACAATTCTTGAAGCCCTACTTTCCTTAAAGTTGTTATTATCCATGAGCATTAGTTAGGTTTCATTTTTGTGTAGTTTCCTTTTTGTTGAAGTTGCCTTGTCCAGGTAACTTCTTTTTGGTCTGCTCTGCAAAGTGGTCTGCTTCACCAAAGATTCAGGATTCTCTTTTCATTCCTGTGAAATGAATGTCCCCAACTAGAGCCATTGATAGTCCTAAAAATGACTGAACAAAATTTTCATATTTGAGTCGAAATATTTATCATTCTGGATTTATTTTGCCCTCTGTCAAGGTTCAAGGTTTAGGGTTTTAGGGGTTATGATTTCTGATAAAGTCTTGGAAAAGAAAAACCCTAAGCTTTTTATTTTCCATCATTACCTTTTCCACTTAAGCCAAGGGTCGGTTACCACTGGCGGGGCCATTCTATTTCCTAGGCGCTTAACTTGTTTTCAGTTGGGCCCCTTATATTTTTCCTAAGTCTAAAATCTTAAACATTTCGGTCGGTGGATAAAGGCATGATAGATTTGACGGTCTGCGCTTCCCCGTAGATGAAAGTGCAAGGAAAATAAAGACCGCGACACCATGAGATGATGCCACGCGTTCTGAGCGGGCAGGACAAGCTAGCGGTTTGACTTTTCAAACATTTCATATTACCGTTCCCCAATAGGTAAGGTCTAAGTTACTAAAGGTCTTCTATTTGCACATGTTTATAATGGACGAGGATGTTTTAATCTATAGCACAAAAGTGCTCGATGTATAATTCACAAAGGTTGGTGGACACCGTGACTGCAAGGTAAAGAGAGAACAGATATAGCGTTTCTCATGGCCCCGTGAAAGAAGATGCAAGAAGGTTATGGACCGCGGCATCACGAGCTGATGCCAGGTGTCCTGGGCTGACTAAGAAGACCAATGGTGGGGCCACTGACAGTGTTAGGCTAAGAGATGATATGGCACCGTTACGTCACAAGTTTAATGGGTCCACAAGCTACGATGGAAGGTCAATGAAATATTGACCATTAGTGAGTGCTTGATTTGCCAGGCTGGGAAAGATCTACAATGGAGTTTCAAACTGATTTTTAAAAGGGTCATTAAAGGTATTGGTTGTCGATCGCGTAGGAAAGATAGAATGAACATAATACATGCTTGTCAACTTGGAATAGATAGCGACAAGTTGGAATTTTTTAATGTCGACTCATCCCTGAGGGACCTTGTGGAAGGTTTCTATTGGGTCAAGGTTGATTTGACAAGAAGGGATGACTATTTCAGAGGCATAAGGGGATTGGGATAACTTCTCAGTTGGATATGAAGTATCACGGGTTCCCCGATGAACTCAGAGATTGCTTGTTCACAAGGGTTCTGAAGCATAAACAATACACTCAAGGAGGAATAAGATCAGAAAAAAAACATTCGCGTAAGGTGAGCCTATGCAGGAGGCAGCAGATTGATGGCCTAGAGGTGACAGTGACTTGGGTTTTATAGGCATGGTTTCTGGAATTCATAGCTGGCAGGATGAGTAGAAAATATCGGGATGATGATTCTTCACATGAGTGAGCACTACCATTTTTGAATTTGAACTTCGATTATTAATCTAGTAGGGTGGTGATTAATGGGTAGAAAAGGATACAAACTTCTTCATTTTCTGAGAGCGGTTTTCATCAGCGAAGAAGATGGTGTTTGAACAGGATTGTGCATGGAGTTGCTGCATATTTTTTGACACTGGATGGATGTTTTTTCTCTGGTATGAGGTTGCTCATTATCAGAGGGGTTGTGAAAGTTTGGAGGATTGTCAGAGGGAGCATGAAAGCCTTTTCTTATCAGAAAAAGTCACCCATGACACATTATCTGCTCTTACTCTGCCAATAGCTGGCAGAGTGTTTGAGGAAGGAGCCTGCAGGGAACTGAAAGAAAGATTTATTCAAGTAAGGAGTGGTAGCAAGTCGTCTCTGCAAAGACATGGAAGTTGCAATGCCTTCTCAACAAATTATGTGTTCCCTTAAGCTCATCTTTCCACTTCCTCTGATCTGAGACATAAAGGTTGGAGATATTCCTCTAGTTTGGGGGTGATTTTACTTCTTGCTAGGAATTGGTTTCCTTTCTAAAAAGGGAAATGTTGTTGAAAACAAAATGTGCATCTCAAAGTCCATCTGAAGGTGTCAAGGTGATAACAACACGACTCAAGCATTTTTTGTTTCTACCAATAATCAGTTGAAGATTTTGATTCCACTTCATCCCGGGTACCAACTTATGGATAAGGCATATTTTGTAACAGAATTGCGTATGGCCTCCTTGGGTTAATTTTTCTGGTGACATGTGTCCTTAGGCCTAAAGCTTGTTTCTCCCTTATTTTCTATAAAAGGGAAATCAAGGCCATAAGAAGAGGCTCCAAAATCTCTAAATAGGGTCTCTTTAAGTAGGTCCGGTCTGCAGGATTAGGTTCTAGTTTTGGGAAGTCATGAGTAAATAGCAAAAATTGTAAGGTCATTTTGCGGAGAAAAATACAAGATAGGCTACCAGTTTTAGATTTCAAGTGGGTTATTATGTAAATGAAATGTACTCTGTTATTTGATAGAAGATGGATTTTGAAATTAGTACAGATACAATTTCAAATCCTTACTCTCCTATGTGTGACTTTATTTTCTTTCGAGTTAATGGAATCAAGGGTTTCATTTACTTGTTGCATTGCTATGATGTATGCAGTTTTCCATTCTATGCTTTAATCCAAGGATTTAATTAAAATGCTTGAATGAAATTACATAGAGATAATGCTTGTACTAGGATTTGATAAGTAGTCCGGGTAAGAAATTGCAAACAAAACGGTACTGTAAGGTAGTATTGTTTAAGGTCAAATCAACTGTTAGATAAATTTATGTGAAGTTTCGGTAATATATTAGAGACTTAAAGCCCAATGGATAAGGCACTGGTATTTGCTAGCAGGTGTCGTTAGGTTATCAATTTCTCATCTATTTGATTTATTTTTTGTCATAAATCATTTAAAATCAAGACATATTTCCATGTTTTATGTATGTTCGAGTTGTCCCACCCATGTCATGCTCCAGTTAGGTTGAGGATCACTGAAGTATTTTCCAACCTTGAGCATTCTCCCTATTGTTGATATAACTTAGGAGATCGTCTGCTTTGTTTTAGTGAATCTTTGAGTGTGGTGCAGAGATCAAGAAATTCACTAGAGGGATTACCCTCTCGGGTTTTGCAGAGTCCAAAGTGTAGAAGGATTTGCAGATGCTTGTCGTAGTTGGTCCAAGTTTGAAGGATATTGATGGTTGGAAGTGGCTTTCCATAGGTATTTTGAGGAATGAACTTGGTTTTTGCCTTGTAGCAGTGTAAACCTATTTTTGGGAACTAGCAGGACGCTTGAGGGACCTTTGGTTATGGTGCATGCATGTAAACTGACTGGAAATTTACTTTAGGTGGAGATGGAAAAATAGAGGCAGAGGCAACAATTCTTAGATGTAGACGGTGATTCTCAGAAAAATGTAGATGGTAAGATAGAGACAAAGACAACAATTCTCAAGCACAGACAGTGAAATGCAGTCTGGTAGTGACAAGGTAAGATTTGATGAATTTTGGTCGAATTTTTGGGCAAACATGGAAATGTTTGTCTTGGAAAGAGATATCAAGCATGAATAAATGTTGACCAAGGATATTCTTGAAGAAAGCGTAAAATGGAGGGCCTAGATTAGCCCGATTTTGCAAAACTCACTGGTATGCGGAATTGAAAACATGCAAAAGCATGCACTACCTAGGCTGGAAAGAGGATTCTACTTGTTGAGTCCCCACTTGGATTTCTCCATATACTTAGACAAAGAGGATAGAAAGAGATTTGGTAGCACTGGCTTCCCCTTACATGGCACACACTTCTTGGGCATACTAGAATCTCATACCCCAAATATTTAGAGATCTTATGAAATGGGGGACATCTATCTTGACAATGTATAGAATGATGTGGGGTGGCTTTAGAGGTTCGACTTCCTGCACCAAGCAAATAAGATTTTGGCCTCTACAACAATAGGTGTGTAGTCAACTTTTAGGGAAATGCTGGTGGTTATACATGCAATAGTTCAGTCAATTAAGAGGCCTCCCAATCCTTTGAACAAGGGTTTAATGTGTCAAATGGAAACTAGAGGAGACATTTGTCGATATAACACATCTGCACTAGGTGAGAATGAATTTCGTCACCCTCACAAATATTTGTATAGTGGACCGAAAGAGTACCACTTGGGTCGTTCCCTCTCACCCGCCTAATGTATTGGAAGGTTGACCTTCTAAGGGTTATAAACTATGTCAAGAAAAGGGGATAGGTCTAGTTTTTTTATCACCCAAGATTTTGAAGGGGAGAGCATATACCTATTATCTCGCTCAAATACAACAAACAAACTATCTAATTACTAATGCATAAAATAAAAATTCCTAGCATACACTTAGTGATAAAAACGAGCATAAAAGATTTGATAAATTTTGGTCGAATTTTTGGGCAAACAAGGAAATGTTTGTCTTGGAAAGAGATATTAAGCATGAATAAGTGTTGACCAAGGATATTCTTGAAGAAAGCATAAAATGGAGGGCCTAGATTAGCCTGATTTTGCAAAATTCACTGGTATGTAGAATTGAAAATATGCAAAAGCATGCACTACCTAGGTTGGAAAGAGGATTCTACTTGTTGAGTCCCCACTTGGATTTCTCCATATACTTAGACAAAGAGGATAGAAAGAGATTTGGTAGCACTAGCTTCCCCTTACATGACACACACTTCTTGGGCATACTAGAATCTCATACCCCAAATATTTAGAGATCTTATGAACTGGGGGACATCTATCTCGACAATGAATAGTATGATGTGGGGTGGCTTTAGAGGTTCGACTTCCTGCACCAACAAGCAAATAGGATTTTGGCCTCTACAACAATAGGTGTTTAGTCAACTTCTAGGGAAATGCTGGTGGTTATACATGTAATAGTTCGGTCAATTAAGAGGCCTCCCAATCCTTTGAACAAGGGTTTAATGTGTCAAATGGAAACTAGAGGAGACATTTGTCGGTATAACACATCTACACTAGGTGAGAATGAATTTCGTCACCCTCACAAATATTTGTATAGCAGACCGAAAGAGTACCACTTGGGTCATTCCCTCTCACCCGCCTAATGTATTGGAAGGTTGGCCTTCTAAGGGTTATAAACTATGTCAAAAAAAGGGGATAGGTCTAGTTTTTTTATCACCCAAGATTTTGAAGGGGAGAGCATATACCTATTATCTCGCTCAAATACAACAAACAAACTATCTAATTACTAATGCATAAAATAAAAATTCCTAGCATACACTTAGTGATAAAAATGAGCATTCAACATTCGAACTTGAACCAAGAATTAGTAGTCTTTGGATTCTTAGTCTTTCAAAATCGAGAAAAGGCTACAAAAACACTAAATGATTAGCAAAACCTTATATAAAATTGACTAAATCAGAGTCGGTGAAATACAGACATTAATGGCAAAACGCAGACATGAGTGCATAAGTGCATATGTCGTTTTAGCCACTACAAAAAAACAGTTAGTCCTAAAAATCCAAATTCTACTACAAGTTAAAAACAAACATATAGAAGGCTAAATTTACAAATTAGAAACAAAAAACTATAATTGTAAAGGCTTTTTTGTGATTTTTATACTATTTTATGATTTTACTTATTTATTGCTAAAAATCAGAACTCTACATAGAAAAAGTGTTAAGGCAGAGATGTCAAAACAACTATGTGCAAATGTTGAAATAGAGTCATAGACGTCGATCTATAGGCACAGACGATGAAACTCAAAACCTACCAAAAAAAACTATTAATTATAAAAAATGAAGAGCGAAGATGTCGATTTTCTAGCGGAGATGTCAAAATGCAGCTGCAAATGTTGATGCGAGGCGGAGATGGTGAATCGAGACCTGTCTGAACCTTCACAAGAGGACTCACAAAAAGAAAAATGTTAAATTAAGAGACTTGGGGTCCCATCGGTCATGCTAAAATGAGCGTGAGGAAATCTGGGTTAGCCAAAATGAAATGCATTCAATATTAAATAAACAAAACAAAGCATTAAAGAATACAAAATAACTTTGTTTGACCTTCTTTCTTCACCTCCTTCGATGGAACATGAAGTGGAAATGCACCCTTGATGTCCACTTTATTTGCTCCTTTTGATTGGGGGAATGTGGATTGCTCTCCACTACACAACAAGTGATGGGATTTGGATAATGTGATGGATGGAGGATTATGTGTGTCAATATTTGGGCATTATATGGATGCTATGGATGATTCTTGAATTCAAATGAGCAACACGACTATATAGAAATATGAATATTTTGAGAGGAGAGGGGACTCCAATTTATAGATCGGAGAGGCCCAAAATGGATGGCCAAGATCAAATAGGAATGGAGGTCTAGGATTGATAGTGAGTGGGAGATGATTTGAGAGGACAAGTGGGAGATCTAAGAGATTTTCCATACAGGCATTCATTGTGTCCACACTTCTCAAGTACATGGGGAAGAGTTCCCCAAGTACTTTGGGAAGAGAGGAGAGGAATATAAAATTCCTTGGGAAGAGAGGGCATGGGGAGATGCAAGGGAATTGACATTCCTTCGATAGTCAAAAGTAGATAGCATTTAAGGTTGGAGGATGATATGCTAAAGCCATTTGTGGCAAAGAGTTGACTCATCCCTAATCATGACGATTAGGAATGTGCAAGTGATTAGTGAGAGTGATTAGGTGGAATAATGGAGGATTAGGATGCAAGTGGATGAGTTAGGACGATGTGACATGAGGAGAGAGAATGAGTGGAGGAATTTAAAATTAGAAGAAATAATAATGATGATTAGGCCTAGATTAATTAGGCTAAATGACATGGATTAAGAGGAGGATTTGTAGGAAAAGGTTAGGCATAGTTAAATACATACAAATTTATTTAATTAAAAGGTAAGGGATAAAGGTAAATGTTAAACTTAATTAAATAAATGTAAATTTATTTAATTATCTGGGTGAAGGAAAAAGATAAAGGATTAATTAAATAAATAATACATATTTATTTAATTGGCTAGAATGGGATAAAGTTCAAGTCATGTGGACAAATTTATGTGTCTATAGGTTGATTATATAAGAATTATAAAAATATTCTTATGGGTGGATCTTGAAGCTCACACAATTAATTTTCATACTACTTGATAGTTTTGAAACTTTGGAAAAAATAGAAAACCTTGATGACCTATACCGACAAATAAATAATATGAAAGATTTTGGAGAGATGCCCATTAGTTATGATTAGGTATGACATTGAATGATAAAAAAAATGAAGGATTTATCAAGATGATGAAAATTCAAGGCCAACTTGGTTGGTCCAAACATAGCAAATTATCTCTATTTGGGTTGAAGCTCAATCTTTTAAAGAATATCAATTACAAGATGGCTATACAATTATGACTATCTTGGTAGAAAATTTTCTCATCTAGGCATGCTTTGGGAAGGAAAAAAGTAATACTCACATGAAAAACAAACCTAGGGATTCAAAATAAGGGTTTGACAATACATGAACATAAAGGGTAATCCTAGGACATGTGATGGAGCTAACAATTAAATATAGAGCACCACTTAGGAACCATAAACAAGGATTAGCAAAACATATAGAAGAGTGAATTATATGGATAGTAGGTAACATGGGTAGGAAAAAGGTTAAGAACATGACACAAAACACACAAGGTCAAATGAGGATATAAAGATGACAAATATGTGATAAGGATGTGTAAATATCAGTAACACAATACCTTTCATATACTTTAATAGAATGAGATAAAAAATTTCAATCAAGTGACTCACCTAGCCAAATTAGGATAGTTACAATGACAACTCTTCAAAAATTCATGAGATAATGTCCTGACACTTCAATTCCAATAGTTTATATAAATTCCATATGTTTCCATCAAACACTCATTCCTTGTGAAGGAAGTGAGAAAATTGGTGTGATTGCAACTCAACAAAATAATATAGTTATCACTCATGGGACTCTCCTTCCTCATGAAGAGGGTTAGCTCATTAGATTCTCCCTTTGATGTGAGCACACAAGACTGAAATTAGAGAAATATTTTCTCAACAAAAACCATCACAAAACATCTTAATGATAAGTCTTTTAAATAAATAGAAAGAAGCTTCTAGAAATATCAATACATAATATTGTTCTATAGTACTAATAAAGATTATATCTAAAGAGTATTACATTTTATTATACTAACTAATCAATTTATAACTCTAAGGAAGAGGCTATGAAGGGGCTAAGCCTTATCAATTCCTCCTTATGTTAGAAGAAGGTGTCCCACTTTCTCCTTAAGATGGGGAAAATATTTCTTAAAAGATGTTTGTGAGATTCAATTGGCTTGGTTTGACAAGGTATCCTTATGATGAATGAAGTATGTAGTGATAGTCTTGCTCCTAGTAGAACATATGTGAACCTCAAAAATAATATCTACATCCATATTATGCTAAGAATATATATTATTATACATGATATGAGAGGAAGGAACTTCTTGTAAATGAGGCGACTTATATCAAATTAAATGATTAATATTAACCACACCATGAATTCCATGCTCTAGGATGAGAGATCAATTTCGAAGGTATTATCTCCTATCTATTGGATAGTGGTCTAACTCTTGTATATCATAGGATTGAGATTATGATGCAAATTTTAAAACTTTTCTTATTTATATAAACCTAGAATTTATCTGCAATTATAAAATTAGAAGAGATGTGTTTCTTATCGTGAATTTCCTTATACTTAGCCTAAGAAGTATGAAGCATTGACACTTATAAGAATCTTGATAAGTATAAATAAATTCATGATAAGAATCATATCTCTTCTAAATTCACACTCAGGGATAAATTTTAGGTTTATACAAATAAGAAAAGGTTTAAAGTTTGCATCATAATATAAACTACATTTGGGGATAAATCCTATCATTTATTATATAATTTTAATAGATCTTGAGAGGATAAACTAAAGTTAAATTAATCACTTCAATATAGCCATCTATTTGTGGATGAAAAGCTATATAATGTTGAGGTTGACATTGCAATAACTTCCAAAGCGATTTCTAAAATTGACTAAAAAATATCGAATAAGAATAAAAAATTAGAAATATGAAACCAAACTGACACAATATATTAATAAAAAAATAATTCAATAGCCTTAGGAGCATCGATAGTTTTCTTGTAAGGGATGAAGATGGCAATTTTGAAAAGTTGATAGACCACCACAAAGATACACTCATGTTGTCTAAAATTAGTAGGCAACCCATTGATAAAAATCCATATATAGACTACCAAGCTTGAGAGAGAATATATAGAGTTTGAAATAAGCCTTTATGATTAGTAGACTTAGCTTTGCTACAAAGAGAGCATTGATGAATCAAATTTTTCACTTGCTTCCTCATGAAGGGCCAATAGAAGTATTTCTATAAATACTATAGATTTTTGGTGATATTAAAGTGCTCCTCACAAGAAGAAAAGTGAACCTCCTTAATCAACACCAACTAGATAAAATTAGTAGGAATATACAATTGATTCAACTTTTATAACCAATGAGTTTGGTTGGTCTAAAGTGATTTTACAAAGCATGCATAACTATTCAAAATCATTCATTTGAAGAAGACAAATATTTCTTATTCTCATAGATCTATCAAATCTAACATATAGGATATGTAATGCTTTTGGTTGGGGGACTTGGCTTAATAAATCATAAAATTTATTGAATATATGAGGCACATTTCAAATGACATTGTTCTTGAATTTCAAACGATGAATTCAAAACATAAGGGGTCGATTATTAGTATGAAAAATGATTTCCTTACCAAAAATGAAGTAACTATAATATTACAAGGGTTGGAATAAGGCATATAACTTCTTATCATAAGTGTTGTAATTGCACTTGGTTGCATACATACCTTTAGGATGATAGGTTACAAGATGTCCTCCTTGTTTAAACAACCAATTTAGCATATATGGAAGCACTTGTCTCAATCTCAAATATTTATAAAGTCTTGGAAGAATATATATTGAATCTAATAAAAGTACCTTCTTAAGTTGTTGGAATGTTGGCTCTATTACTATAGATTATGAAAAATTCTTTTGGGTGGATAATAGGTGTAGTGGTCAAGCAATATAGGAAAATGTTTAAATGAATTTTTTGTAGTGATTTATTTCCCATGGGAAACTATTTATATTTTCAACACAATAAGGATAGACCAATCTTTGATAAATTTCACTTTGATAGGATCTTCACACACTCCAATTTTATCAATAATAAAAATTAGGCATTTGATAATGTTGACAAATGAAGGATTTTTTCATCTTAGCTTGAAGCTGGTGTTGCCATAGAAGATCTAATGTAGTGTGAACATGTTGACTATTATCTTCTAAAGAGTTATCGAACACAAGAATATCATATAAATTCATAATAATGAACTTTCCTAGGTGAGCTAAGAAAATTTCATTAGTAAGCGACACAAATGTGGCAAGAGAATCACTTATTCCTAAAGGAATCATAGTTTAAAAGTAGTTTTCCAACAACTATTATTAAATTTTCACACCTAATGATACTTGAAACAAGATCCATCTTTGTGAAAAATTAAACCCCCTTATAGTGTTCCAAAAGGTCATTAATCGTTGGAAAAAGATATCTACTCTTTACAACGACTTCATTTAAAGCTATATAGTCAATGACCATTATCCATTATTTATCCTTTTTGGAAATAATAAAGGCTATAGGGCAAAAAGAGAGGTCTAGGTTATATCTTCCCTTCTTTTATAAGTTTTTTGAAATTTGCTTCTTTACTTTTGCGCTTTCAATTTGTGAGAGGTAATTCTCCACTAAAATTCTCATAGAAAGGGGTGGCAGCTTATCTTGATTATTCTCCTTAGCTTGGCAAATGATACATAGTCTTAAGTATTTTGATAGGTTGACTTGTTTAACAATGGGATAAATTGAAACAAAATATAATTTAACATTGGAAGTAGAAGTAATTGAAACATCTTGCCATATTTTTTGATGTACGAGGTGTTTATTCATCCATGATAAGTTGCACTATGATCATTTTGGAATGGTCATCCAAGAAGGAGATACAAACAATCTAATGGTGTTACATAATATTCAATTGCATCTTTAAAAGTACCAATAACACTAAGGTCACTACACAAACCTTTTTTATTGAGTTACAAGGCTCATGTTCTTGTAAATAATTTGAATGGTATAGTTGAAGATCACATGTGGGGATTTGAAGAGCTGTGACCAACTTTTCACTAACTAGTTTTTTTTTTTCCACTATCAATGATGAAAAGAGCCATTGGATTCTTGTTTTGATAGTTCTATGTGAAAATAGACTCTTGAGAATCCTTAAAATATAGTTCTTAGTCATGAGAACAAGGGTAGGGTGAGGGTCTATAGGATTATCAATCTCCATAATTAGGGTGAGGGTAGACTCCTTAATGGAATTACCCCAACATTTGTGATAGCTACATAATTATTTCCTACTACTAGTGGTAGAGAAGGACGAGTTATTTGAAAGTTGTGGTTGGACACTAGAATTACTAGAGGTTTTAAAGATACCTCGTTGCATTCCCTTTTTAATTCATAACTTATTTTCTATAGCTATTGCAAGCTTAAAAGCCCTATCAAAAGATCCACTTCAAACATAGCTAGCTCTTTATGAAGAAAATGACACATACAAAAAATTAATTTATCAAGTACTTCTTCTTCCTCTAAATATTGAGCTTGACATAAAGCTTCTATAGGTACTGTAAAATTTTGTCGGATATGAAAATTTGTAATGCTCTCCTTATATAAAATTAATGATGAATGTTTCTAGTTCCCTAGCACATTCAAGAGACACTATGCCGATAAATAGTTTTTACTTTACTTAGACTTACACATAGATTTACAAGTTTCTTATTTATTGTTCATAAAATGTTTCACTTAAAATATTGTAATTATTTTGAAACACACCAACTTGCCATGTAAGAGACTTGGCCTTGCTCTATTATTTTCACTCCTGTAAACTTAAAAACTCTAAATTGATTGTCAACATAATGCTACTTTACTTGTGTCCAGTATAACTTTATTCAACTGGGTCTTAGGGAGATAAGCATTATCTTTGATATATAGAAATGATTGCTAATCAAAGGGATGCCATAGTGACACCAACAAAGAAACCCATAGAAATAGAAATATTTAACTACAACATTTTATGAAAACGTGGATAAAATCCACGCAACATAAGCCATGTAGGCAATTATTATAATAAGTCCTCCAATATTTGAGTTCATTCAATTCTAGTGAACAATTTTTTTTTTTTTTTCATAATGATATACTTGTTGGTTTCATAAAATAAAAGCAACACATAGAATAAAGTCCAATACAACAATCGATTAAAAAACAAACAATATAACCAAATGTTAAAATTTAAATGCAGTAAAACTATTCATTTAATTGAAAATGTATAACAAGTATTAACAAAAAAAAAACAAAAAAAAAAACTCTGAAATTAAACTTTAATAAAATATCACAAAATTTTAGAATTATTAAAAATATTACTTATCATTGATATATAATCAGTGGAACAGAAATAGCGAGCACGTTTGTTTTTGCTGCATCCAAAGTGCCGCTTTTGCATCATTCTAGTTCTAGTTCTAGTTCTAGTTCTAGCAAAACAGACGAGTTCTTGTGCTGTGGAGTTTGAGGCCAGACAATCGGTCTGACATGTTTGTTATTTTTTCCTTAGTTTAAATTTGGGCGAGGATTGGTGTTTGGTAATTTAATTGAATGTATATTTGCAGATGGAGAACATGTTAGGGCTTCTGAAAGTCCGTGTGGTAAAGGCGACAAACTTGGCCATTCGAGACTTGAAGAGCAGTGATCCCTATGTTGTGCTCACCCTCGGAAATCAAGTGAGCTATCACTCACAACTCCACTGTTTCTTCTTTCTCATCGTAGACCAATGTTATAAACATTATTATGAACTTTGAATTATCATGCTATTACCGACGATAGTTTACGAGCTTTGCTACTAGTCTTTAATGATGCTCGTTGTTTCGCTAGACTGTGAACTTTAGAACGGAAGTGCAGTAGACTCATAGTTTCTCCTGCTATTCACAATCGTTTAGCCTACTGAATGAACGAAATTCTGCCTTGTTTTCCCAACTAAAGAAATCCTTCAATTATATGAAATCGAGCTTATCAGACAACGGGACTCGTAATATTTTTCGTGAGTTACATGCGTAGAATATTATCATTGGTCCTGCCATTATTATTGTTACTTCCAGAAAATTTTAAATAATAGTCGCGAGGGTCAAAGGAAAAGGAAACAATTTGATTTTTTTGACCCGTTGAGGCTCAAAACCGAAATACTAACCGCATGCTAATTTCGGCATCTAAGTTCAATTCAGTTGCTGAGGGATTCCCAGCATGAGACACAAAGCGGTCACCAGACTCCAAATATCTCAATAACTGCGGGGATTACATCGAAGCATAGGGTGGAGTCTCCTCAGCCCTGCGGACGACAAAAATCCAACTGACTCATCTCTGTCAAGAGGGTTTACTCTACCGGCTCAGGCATAGGCCCGTAAAGGACAATGTGGATGAACAATCAACCGTAGTGATTATAGAAGGTGCTCTATTTCCATGTTATGTGCGGGTTTTTTTAATGATTCGCCATATAAGGAGGTTCACTCTGGACGATACGCGGACCCTTATTCAAGGACTCCTCCGTATAACGAGTCAAGGAAGCCTGTGTTTGTGCCTGTCTGCAATTGGGGCTTTTGGGACGATGGAACTTGTGGCCGCCTTTTGGAACAGTAAATGTGACTAAGCTTACATTCCTTGCTGTGAACAGATTAATTTAAACTACAAGATTTATAACGAGTTTCTCCACCTGCAAGATTGAAGCATTTACACAACCACACGAGAGTAAAGCTTAACACCTGTTTTGCTGCAACAAATGATTTGGAGAAACAGTCCCGTGTTTCAACATCACAAATATCAAGAAATTCGAAATATAATTTATAAATGTGCTCTTAGATACTTATTTTATTTTGGCTATATCATACATGTATGATGGTACTCATCTTACCCACATGCTTGTGGATTCTGAGGAAACATACCATGTTCTACTGTGCTATGGTTTCTATTTTGTATCCTTTTAAATTTTAGCAGTCAAACCTTTTGCACGTAATGAGAGAAGCCTAAGGTTAGGTGCATGGTAGATATTTGAAAAACAAAAATAAAATTCACTATTACTCTTTCATATTTTCGCTGCATGTTTTGTATACATATCTTTTTTTGATTGGGTTTTTTATAAATACTTTAAAGCCATATTGTTCAAACAAGAATTCTTGGAAACTCCTTTCATGTCGTTGAGGACGTTTTTACTTTTTGTGCAGCAAAGATAACCGTGTACAGATCTTCCAAAACGAAGGAACATCTGAGACTAAATACAAGAATGGAATAAAAAAGAATTGGTCAACATCTAGTCCCAAAAACCTTAAGATAAGTTGGCAGCAATACAAAGTCAGGTTTTGAATCAACTTCATGACAAATGTTTGGCAATGAAAGAGCAAGAAGCAATAGCTAAATTGGCAATAACACATAAAAGAGAGTTAGTAGTGGAAGCAAAGAGAAAAAGTAGATTGGGTAAATAACGACACAGCCTTCTTTCACAAGTCAGTAATGAATAGGTGACACATCAACATTCATGTGGAAATAGTCCCTTGAAAATGCTATGATTCTCATTGATTTTCAAGAAATCACAACCCTTGCAACAAGACGCTTTATTACGCGTAAGTCATGATAGAAAGAGGGCTATTTCAGATAAACCTAAGGATATCCTGCTCCAACAAGTCCACGGACTCATCTCAAAAGTAAATAGTGATAGCCTTCTAAGAACAACCGACCAGGAAGAACTCAAGCCTATGTTTTTTTCATTCAATCTAGATAAAGCCTCGGTTTAGATGGATGTTCAGTTGTATTTTACCAAGTTCTTTGGTAAACAGTCAAAGAAGATCTGACACAAATGGCTGAATAATCCCAAGAAACAAGACAACGATTACCCAAGTCAATGCTAGAGGGCTAATCCTGATTCCAAAAATTGTATAGGTATCAAAAGTGGAGCAATACAAATCAATAGCTCTTTGAAATATAGTCTATAAAATCATCTCCAAACTAATAGCAGCTCAACTAAGACCCGTCGTGATGTTTTCACACATCGCCCCATCGCAAATGGGGACCCCCACTTTTTCGCTTTCTAGGTTAGTTGTCTTAGCTTAGCCGCTGGTAGTTGTAGAGTCTTTTGCTATTAGCCTTATCGTTGAAGTAGTATAGTTGGTCAAGAGGCCAGGAGGAAATCAAGTTACGTCTCTCTCTTTTGGATGGAATGAAGACAGAATCAAGGCTTTTGGAATGGATGACTCATCTTTTGCTTACAAGGCTAGGAATGAAATGAATGACGAAGGCATTAACAGTAACTTCCTTTGCCCTTCCTTGGCATTGACTGCCTGCCTTTGCCCTTCCTGTGAGATGTGAAATTAAGTGATGTGAGATGAGGTGTCAAGTCAAGAGGGTTAATTGCACTTTGTTGAAAGGCAGGTTGCATAGGGCAAAATTTGACTAAGTATGTGAAAATTTCCATTGGCCCTTGATTGGAGCAAACTGCACTTCCTTTGCTGTTGGCAGGAAGTACACTCACTTCCTTTGCCAATGGAAGGGAACGAACATCCCTCATCTGCCTTCCATGGGGTCCAAAACATCTTGAGTCATGAGATGATGCCTTTGTTTGAGCAACTAAGTTGATTTTGACCAGCAACCTTAAGATTTGGCTAAGTATATGCAACATCGCTCACTTCCTTTGCCAATGGAAGGGAGTGATGTCACCTCCTTTGCCACTGGCAGGAAGTTCGCTCACTTCCATTGCCAATGGAAGAGAGGGATTTGATTCCTCTTGCATATTTGAAGATGATTTAATGAACTTGATTGATGGAGAACAAGATCTTAGACATTTCTAATGCTTTACCTTGCGTGGAACCTCATCTTTGCTCATTAGAAGGATTGAATTGATGGAATAAGTGTTGAAAGTACAAACTTCGCTCACTTCCTTTGTCATTATTGGAAGGGAGCAAAGTGACTTCCCTTGCCAATGGAAGGGAGCAGAGCAAAATGGCTTCCTAGGCATCCTTGGATGATAATTCGATGAATCTTTACACATGGAGACTAAAACCTTAAGGCTCTACTTGATGAAGAAGGACGAATTGACAAAAAAGTTTCAAAGAGAAAGATGCATGGCTACTTCGTTCACTTCCTTTGCCAATGGAAGGGAGTGAACTTCCCTCATCTGCCTTCTTGGGGTCCAAAACGTCTTGAATCATGATGTGATGCCTTTGTCTGAGCAATAAATTTGATTTTTTTTAACTAACACCTCAAAATTCGACTAAGTATGTGCAATTTTGCTCACTTCCTTTGCCATTGGAAGGAAGCGAACTCACTTCCTTTGCCAATGGAAAGGAGCAACCTCCCCTATAAATGCACCTATCAGACCTGCAACACAAAAAAATCAGAGATCATATCAAATTAAGAGGGTGTGTAAAAGTTATATATCATGTGTGTTTGATACCATATTTGTTTTGGTTTGCAGATGTGAGAGGATGATGATGCAAATTGCAAAGCAACACCTTGAAAGAATAAGAGGAGGATTGCAAGACCCACACCACCATGCAACTTGAAGGGGAAAACTTCATCGGCAAGCACAAGGGTATCAAGGAAGGTGACTACACAAGAAGGATTTCGAGATATTCAATAACTTTCATGAAGAGGTCAAAGGGGTGTAAAGGAGAGATCGTGCAATTATCTCAAGGCAAGATAAGCAAGCAAAGATGGAGGAATGACTTGACCATAACGATGCTTCCCATCATCATCACCACATTGAGCGAGTGAATACTGTTGAGTATCAAGAGATATTGCTCAAGCATTTCATGTTGATCTACCAAGTACAAGCAAACTGAGGTGTCATCCTAGTCCATTCCATCAATCAGAAGGTCCTACATCAGCATGTTCGGATTCAAGGAACCAAGCTCATCCATGGGGGCACAAACTCCAATGTACCTACGCCCACTATCTCTATTGGTCAAATATTCAAGAGAAGACATGTGTCCAAATATTGTAATTATTTCATTGGCTAAGAAGAGTTTGTTGTAACAAACCCTAATTAGGGTTTTCATCTTATAATCTCGGTTGTTGATCTCAAATTGATCTGAGCCTTTGAATTGTAATGAGCTCTCTATAAAGGGCTCAAACTTCTCATTTGTAAAAGTTAATAGTCAATGGTTAATAGAAAATAAGAGGTTAATAGAAGAAGTTAGATTAGAATAGGAGGAGGAATCGTTGCTAAGACTTGTAAATGGAGATACTCTTTTCATTGAAGTCATGGTGAAATGCGTTATCTCAACAAGTCACATGGTTTCTACTTCTCATTTGCTTTCATGTTGATTAGATTGAATAGAGGAATTTGTTGAATGCATTTGTGCGGAATCCATTTAGTTCATACCACTAGTCTCTTGCTGATTGTAAGTATGCCTTGCGTGGTGTTGACGTGTATTTTGTACACAATCATACACAGAATAAAATACCGACAGGCATCTTATCCTCTCTTGAGAAAATAGTCTCTAACTGCTGAAGATCTGCAAAAAGGATCAGTTAGATGGACTCCAAGGTTCTTTTAGTGGGGTCTCCACGTGTGGACAAGCTTTTAGTGGTATGATGTGATTTGCTGTTTCCTTCAAGGCTTCTTACGGATTCAATGGTTCGAAGATTTCACTAATCTAAAAAGAACTTTCAAAAAAAATGGAAAAAGGACAGGGTTTAAGAAAGTCTAATCTAGCCTAACCCTATGAACGACTTAGCATGAATGAGATTTGGCAAGACTCAACCAATTTCAATTTTGCCATAAGATAACAACTTAACTGAAATTAGTGCGATCTTCTAAGGTAATAATGGTGTTCAATGCATCAAAGACCAAGGACACTACTACGAAGGTACATATCCTAGATGCGAAAATGCTTGAAGGTTAAGGACTCAAAGTGTTTTCCAGTCGACCACGCAAGGCGTTCCTACAATCAGCAAGAAGCTAGTGGTTTGGATTGTGAATCCTACCAAATATCAAACCTCACACTTAGCCTTTCAAATTAACAAACTACTTTGATTGAGCGTGATTCAAGTACATCCAACAACCATGAAGATAACTTAAGAAACTTGCAACAAAACACCATAACTTCAATATTTTATTGATTTCCAAGTCATCATATACAACAATTGCTTGAATTTCTCTCTTCAAGACTCAATCTTGCTACAAAATAAAATTGCTTACAATTCTAATCTCTCTATTTCACTCTTAACTCTATTCTCTATTAACTGACTCCAAATAAAATGAAAAATGGGGGTATAAATAGCATCCCCAATTACAATGAAAGGTCCAGATTGAAAGTAAATCAACGGACAAGATCATGACACCTAGACCCTAATTAGGGTTTGTTACAAATGACCTCCTTTTTACTGAACAATATTAAATACATAGCCAAATATTAAATTTGGCACAAAAATCTAGGAGGTATCAACCAATGAGAAATAAGATGTCATGTCATCTGTAACAACCTTTCATCTAGAATCTTATTCCCTTTCCAATTTTCCTTCTTAGCATATGCAATGAATTTTGTCACGATTCCTTCGATTTCTGTGATTGGAATCTCGGGAAGATTCTTGATACTCTCTTCTAAGTGGATAACCTGATCAAATGCATCTAGAAGAGCTGTGTCCCAAGTAGGTTCAAGTTCCTTTGTTCTATCAATCAGGAGCATGGTGGCATACATTTGATCATACTGCTCATCTGTAACATCTGCGTCCTTGCGAAAGATGATCTTGATTCTATCCTCAAATTCTTGTAAATCCACATCTGTCTCGACCTCGATCCCTCTGCCAAGAATGGTACGAAGTACCTCAAATACTCTGTCCTGGATCGGATTGATCACCTCCTCAACTTGACCACATCTAACACTGATGTCCTCAAAGAGAACACTCTTTATATGGAGTAAGGTTGACCACTGAAACAAACTGTGAGAATCACCTTCTAAGATCCTCTCTTGTGCTAAAATTCTTCTAGATGTATGTCTTATAACTTTCAAGACAGGGATGACAACGTCCTTGGTATGGGCAAATGCAGCTACTGTTGCCATCAATCTGTGGATTATCTCAAGAACTTGGATAGCCTGGTGGGTGATCTTCGACATCCTTGTAATAAACTCAATGGCCACCGTGTGAGATCTATCCATCCAATTACATGTACGCTGGACCATATTCCTGAATCTTTCTGCTTCATTGATTGATTGAAGGGGCAATGCCTGCAATGGTGATCTAACTGGATCCTGACGTCCCAAAGGTTCATTGATGTGACTGAAATATGTCCTCCATGCACCGACCTCTTTCTCAAGCTTTCTATTCTTTTCTACTTCTTCTCTAAATTTATCCTTCAATGCCTCAAATGTGTCGGTGGCATCATCTAAAGTCTGCTCTGCTGTGGATGGTCCTAACTCAATAGTCTGTATATGATAGTCCTCTGCTAGGATCTCACCCTCATATTTGTCTGCCGCCGGTGTAGCTATCTGCAGTTTTCTAGATCCAGTCTCATCTCGAATCATCTTGGACATCTTTATAGCCTTCTTCTTCTCTGTTGTCATATGTGAACGTCCCACGAGGCTCTCTAAATCAATTGCACTGTCTTCATCCTCAATTACGATCACCTTAGTCAATCTTTCCTTCAACCAATCTGGGATATTTGATCTTGTCTCTTGAACTTGAATTTCTTTATGTACTATTTCTTCTTGTCTGGGAGGAGATGTTATTTCGTTATCATTATCTAAATCATAGTCTTGGAGAGATCCATCGGATGAAACATGCTGTGCCTGTTCCTCTTCCTGTCTATCATTCTGTACCATCGATTCCATGGATTCTTCCACTCGAACTGTTCTATCCTCTGGCCTGGAAGAAGTACCTGGTGTTTGATCTTTGTTAGCACCTTGCTTTTTCTTGGAAGGCTCTTTCTTTTCTGATCTTTCCTTTCTCTTTGAACCTCTCGAATGGAGATTGCCCTCACTGGCACATCGAAGGTTACCTTCACCTGAATTCCTAGGATTAGGATTGCCTTCACTAACACTGGCTCCACCTTCGGCTGGCTTTTCTTCCAAAGTAAAAGACATAGCTATGCCTTGTTCTCTCAACTTTTGATGCTGAACGTCTACCCATCTGCGAGTACAAGACAAGACTGGTGCCATCAAATCATCTAAATCCACGGCCTCGGGCTCATTCCAATTCAAACTTATTGTTTTGCTCTCTCTATCATATGAAGATTGGATGTGCCTGCCGTTGTCCTGAGCTTGGTCGGCTACTCTGTAAATCTTACATTTCCTGATAAAATCCAAAGGCAATCTAGAATGTATCTTACGTTTCACTTCAAGATCATCTAGGAGATTCATCATAAAATCTTCAATTTGGGACTCATGTCTAAATCTTCTACCGACTGTCTCCTCTAAATGTCCATGAGGGTCAAAACTATTCCTCCAAGCAAAAGATGAAAAAGGATACAAGGCTAACTCCCTCTCTGCGTCATCCATGGCTGAAACATTGGGACATACCTCAACTGAATTACCCAAAATAATAGGTACCTGAACTCCATTCTGATGTCTGTGTCTGAATGCCTTCACATATGCTGCCAACTGCCTTGTTACTTCAAGTAACACAATTCTGTCTGTCGGGTATCTCGGCAACATGTATGGGGGTAAAGGACATCCATACACTCTAATGTAAGTGAACTTGGGAAATTGAATGAACCAAGCACCGTACCTCTTGATTAACTCCTGGGCATCCTGAGATAATCTGTTGTGAATCCCTCCTTGCAGCGTCCTGGTGATGTTCATCGTGAAAGTATCATTGATTAACTTGTAGTTCTTCCCTGGTGGATGATGCAAGTGGGTATAGGATTCACAAACTCTGACCTCGCCGGGTCCTCTTCCAATCACTCCTCTGTGAGGTAGTCTTGCGTACTCAACGCTTCTGATTAAGGCATAGATGACATATGAACTCATGTGGAAGGACTTAGTAGCCCTGAGTCTTCTCAACTGTACGTCTAAGCAATGGCTAATTATCCTAGCCCAATGTATTGTACCCTTTCCTTGAACAATCACCTGGATGAAATAAAACATCCATTTCTCAAAATAGAAGGCATGAGGTGCTCCTGTAACTCTGTTGAGCATGGTAATCAAATCTCTGTACTCCTCTTGGAAATCAATCCGGTGTGGTGTGTTCGGTACTTTGCTCAGACGGGGACGACTCTTGAGTAGCCAGTTCTTGTTGATTATGCTTAGACAAGCATCTGGATCATCATCGTACACTGATCTGGCTCCTTCAATGCTCTTGTATATCATGTCCCTGTGCTCTGGAAGATGGAAGGCTTCACTTATGGCCTCCTCTGAAAGGTACGCCAAAGTGTTTCCCTCATTGGACACAATTGTCCTGGACTGTGGATTGTAATGACGGGCACACTCGATCATCAACTCGTGGCACTGAATAGCAGGAGGAAAACCGGCCGCCTTGATAATGCCACTCTCTATTATTCTCCGGGCGACAGGTGATGGCTTGCCGATGTAAGGGACCTCTCAGAATTTCTTCGTGCTAAAGTTTCCCAAGTTTGTATCTCCAATGTTGCTCCACTTGGACACGATCTTGGTCTCCACTTCTTCGGTCTTCTGATCTTCTTTCATGAGAGCCGAGCGACTGGTGGATGCTCCCGCCTTTGGGGTCGCCATACCTACACAACATTTCATTATAAGAAATAGATTTTGCAATAAATAACGTAGATAAGAGAGATAGATTTTAGGAAACCTCATGATAAGTCCCTAGAGTTATCATTTCCTAAAATACAATGATTGAACTAAGAGATTTAAAATTCAAAATTTGAAATATGACGATGAATGAATAAAACAATAATAATTAAATCGCCATACCTCGATAGAGAGCTAACTCTAGAATGCAAAAACAAAATTTGCCTAGGCAAAATTGAGGTATAAAGATAATCTTCAATATGATCCCCTCAAATTTGATTTCGCCACCTCTGGAGAGAATGTGATCTTCAATTATCACCTTGGACGTGGTCTCAAATGGATCTTCAAATTCGCTCTTGGTGTGGTCTTCGAATTCGCACCACCTTTGATCTTTAATGCAATTCGCACCTCTTCAAACACACTTCGCACGCCTCACACCACCTTGGGAATGTCTACGCCACCTTGGATAAATGAAACTCGCACTATATTCGCCTCTTGTCAACTTGCATGAAGGAAGGTAAAATAATGATGTAGAAAATGATAATTCTACCCCCCTTATATAGCGCTTGCATCCTTTACCCCTTAGGCTGACTTAATAAAAATAAAACCATTTTTTAAATGATTTGCAATGACATAACAAGGCCGACCTCCATATATGAGCGCTCAAATCGATTTTTTTTATTAATTAAATAATTACTTATTAATGCCTTGCGTTTTTTAAATTGCAAATTTCGATTTTTAAATAAGGCAAAAATAATTAATAAATGTTAACGCCATATTAAATGCCAATAAAAAATAAGATTTTCAATTTTTAAATCGATTAAGCATTTAATGAAATTCGAATTGTTTAAATTTGGCGCCAAAGATATGAAAATAAAAGGACGTACCTCATCGCTCTGGTCCCTTGGAGAGGGACAGGAGCGATCTCCATGTTTTTGCTTGAAATTCTTCATTTTGGTACGATCCTTTGCGCTTATTTCCATTGGCTTTCATTATGTGTTTGGATACATTAAAGGGACCATCGCCCTTGTCCCTTGGAGAGGGACAGGAGCGATCCATTATTTCTCCTTGATCTTGGCGACTTTTAAACTTCGATCTCCTTTGCAATGTCCTTCAAACGTTGTCCTTCGCACTTCCTAACCTCGCCTCGCCTTGATCTTTGAAGGAACGGGAGTGTTTTAATAGTATCGCCTTGGTCCTTGTCCAAAGGACAGGAGCGATGGGAGACTTTTACCTTGATTAGCAATGTTTGGACGTTTAAAACTCTTGCAAATTATCTTCAAACGATGTCCTGGAGCATATGTAACCTTGTGTATCTTTGTCTTTACGTAAATCTTGCATGGATTAATCTAATATATCAATATCGCTCTAGTCCCTTCCTGAGGGACAGGAGCGAAGTTCATCATAACATGCTTGTTCTTGTTTGTACCAACTTGCAATTATCTTCATTGCGTGGAATGATGTCCTTTCGACCCTCTTGGTAACTTGAAACTTGTTTGCCTTTTGAAATTTACGCCATTATGTAGATATCGCTCTGGTCCCTTGGAGAGGGACAGGAGCGATCTAGGTCTTTAGAGTGCAAATCCTTCCATGTGATGACCTTTGCAACGTTGCGCTTGATGGAAATGCCTTGAAATGTCCTCGCCACCCTTCGTCCTGGCTTGGATCGGCCTTGAACCTTGGAGGGACGACCTTGAACTTTGGAGGGACGTATCATCACCATTGTATTGCCCTGGTTCCTTGGAGAGGGACAGGAGCGATCCTCCCTTTGTGGCCTTCATCTCACTTTGCCATGCTCTAAGTTTATATTCAACGGATTCGTCCTTCTTCCCTCTATCCGCCCAAGCCTTGACATTGTTTGTAATTTTGCAAAAAAAGCAATTATATCAAAAATCGCCCTGGTCCCTTCCTGAGGGACAGGAGCGAACTAGGCATTTAGCACTGGTATGGACGTCCCAAAAATCTTCAATTTATATTCAATGCATTCATCTCATGTTCTCCTTCGTTTTTGAACGTAAACTTGCCTCGACCCTTGTCTGGATTTTGCAAAATGAAGGAAATCGCTCTGGTCCCTAGGAGAGGGACGAGAGCTACAAGGTACTTCGCCCTGGTCCCTTGGAGAGGGACAGGAGCGATTTAGTCAATATAGGTCATTTTCCTTCGTTTTTTGCATCTCAAATTATATTCATTTGGCAAAGTATCTTCCTTCGGACGTCCTCAAATCATTAAGTTCTCAAAATCTTGCAAGGACAAGGCGAAATTTGAATTGTAGCTCCGGTCCTTCACTGAGGGACAGGGGCGATTTTCTTCCTGGAGACATGTTTGTGCTCATAAAAATCTTCAATTTATATTCAAATGAAAGATCTTGTCGTTCTCTATCACTTCAAACGTAAAATTTGTCTGGACTCTGCAAGGATGATGAGATATTTGAAATTGAGCTCCCGTCCTTCACTGAGGGACAGGAGCGATTTTGCTCCTACAGGCCAAAATAACAAGATTTTTCACATTTTAACACTTCACGAGGCGAAAACAAATCAATTCCAATGCCCAGGATCAAACTTCAAAAAAGTCAAAATTTGGTCAAAATATTCAATCAGACAACAATTCATATTGACGGTCAACACTTAGACAAGTTTAAGCTCTGCATGAACATTCCAATTGAAAATTAGACCATTTTGGCGAAATCATTGCATTCAAAATTTGCATTCTAGAAAAGAAAGCTCAAAAGCTCTCAAAAATGACTGGATTTTGGCTTGAAAAGGCAAAATTTAAAACCCTAAGGCTTAGCCCTAAATCCAGACAACTAACTGACTAACAAAACCCTAAAAACGAAAGCGAAAACAAGCGAAAAACAAGCAAAAAGAGGGGGTCCCCATTTGCGATGGGGCGATGTGTGAAATGGTCACAACACGTGGTCAATTGAAATTATATGAGCTTAACTTCAATGCTATACATCCATTGTTTATGCATTAACTTGAATGGTAATCAATGTTTGATGGTAATGATTTGAACATCTTTGAACTATACCTTAAATGATTGCACCGAGCTTGTGTCAGATTGTTCAACTTGATGGTGAGACCTTGCCCAGTAGGATTCCATCGAATCATTCACCCTTGTCTTGCATTCTAGGCCTTAGAATAGAATTCCTAAATCCTTTCCCTTTTTGTCCTTTTTTTTCAATTCAAGTTAGTTTAGGAAAGAAAGCATCACAAGATTGCAATATCTGATAATCTAAGTTCCAGCAATTCAAGCATTCAAGTATTCAATGTAAGTCCCCTTGGATTACCAACAATCACATCAACCAACTGTGCTTATCCACAAGTCGTGACCCAACATTAGGAACCTTGGAGTCTTCCATTGGATCACATGGTTTAGCATTTGGGAGGACTTTGCTCAAGAGAGGATAAGATACCTTGGTATTTTATTTTGTGTTCGATGGTGCCTAAAAAACACATCAAGAAGATCCTAATTCATAAAATCATTTTAGAAATGCAATCAACCTTTGTTCTATATGCAATCCACCAAACAAGAAAAAAGGGCCAAGAATCTTTATTAAACTAGATATGTAAAAAGATTTAATAGATGTGATTGGAGTTTACTTAAGATTTTGGTGCAATTTGGGTTTAAACAACAATTCTTAGACTGTATAAGGAGCTGCATATGTCATCCCTTCTTTCTTCATCACCCTAATTGACTAAAAGGTAACCAGTTAGAACTTCCTAAAACTTGAGACAATGTTTCCCCTCAAATCTTACATGTTAATAACTTAATTATAATAGGAGATACTCTCCTATGAAGTGTTACAATCAATCAAAAAGGAGGTAAGGCACATGGGATCTCTACACTAAATGCGTTAGGAAAAGTACCCACAAAATCGTTATCAACCAAATTAGATCTTCATAATTATTAAGCGTTGCAGGCAATTTCCACTTTATTCTTTTGAGAAGAATAACACATTATTCAGATCTGCAAGAATTTCAGAAGAATTCTAGCATGTACACAACATTTATAAAAGAAAGAATGATAGAGATAGAAGATAAATCAACAAGAAGAAAGAGAATGACACTAAAATATACCTTAGGAAAATCCTTTCGGAGAAAACCCAGCCTCCAAAGCACTGAACCAATGTATTATTCACCAACAATGAACTTATTTCAGTACAATATCAATTTCTTGCCTTCTTGAACTTATTTCAGTACAATATCAATTTCTTGCCTTCTTGGAGATCAACAACCTCTTCCTTTGGCAAAAATTCAGTAGCATAAATTTGGAAAAACTCCTCCCTAATGTTTCCATCTCAATCTCTTAATATTTAGACTTATTGAGGCCCAAAAAGTCACCGTAAGATATTACCATGGGCCTGAATGAGGTCCCAAAGTACCATGGTAAAAATCCATATGACACACACACTATTAGTTGTCATTTATCACATTTAAAAAGATGCTCTATGACATGTCTTAACATGTGTCATAAGTGGCTCAAGATTTCTAATCCACTTTGTAATCTCTTTCTTAATCATGCTCATATGCATCATAATATCTCTTCCACCATATCTTTGTCATAGATGCTTTTACAGATGCTTCATGACAAGATATTCTTTTACAAATACATTTACACACATAAATACCAAACTAAAAATGAATTATGCATGTCATAATGGCTAGGCATAAAGTGGGATGTCTTGTTTCATGAGGACACATAAAATAATACGTAATCAAATAATCCAACCATTAGGACTTGCAAGGTGTATGGCACACCTAATCTCAACGTTCTCCCACTTGTCATATAACTTCCAAGAGAAAAACATAACACTAATTATGGTGAACTAACTACTGAGGGGTATAACCATGTTGCATCAACTGATTTCTATGTGCTCACAAGCTGAATCAAGCATCCGCAACATCTATTTAAGTGATGAGAACTATCTTGACTACAACACTCTCATCCTCCATCATGCCCAAACATGAAAGATAGGAAACCAAAGCCAAGTTCACACTCCAAAAGTTGTGTTTCAACCCAAACACATACATCGAAGTCCATCTCCTCTAGAATAGGACCATGTATCTGCGAAATACTCAACAATAGCTGAAATAGCACTTACAACATGTTGCTTGTAATGTCCCCTATTTGGGAATGCCCTAATTTAGCCTTAAATCACAATTACTCAATGAGCAAGAGCAGGATTAGAAATATCTTTCACCTGATTGAAAACCTGCAAAACAGGTTAGGAACCATTTACAACAATAATTCATAAAACAGTTCTTCTTAATTAAGAAACATTAAGCATATAGCAGACATATCAATTTAATCATAAGATATCTTAAGTATGTTTGAGGAAGCTCAACAATAGGAGAGCTAGGATAAGGTGACTTCAATAGGGTGTCTTGGATCCTCTACCCTAGGCCCAAGAGCGGATATACTATCCCTCTTTGCCTCATGTGGCCCGTGCCATCCATATGAGATGGTGTACCTAGTGAGGTGTCCCACAACTGTTCCCCCTCATCTTGCCATCTATCTCCCACTTCCTATGATTGGACTTCTTGGTGTGTTAATTCAGCATGATAGAGGGATGATGTGTATTCACAACAGGGTGCCCTGGAAGCCCATCTCTTCTGAGCCCAAAGGCAGTACCCTTTGTACCTCCTTGGCCTCATGGGACCATTTGGTCACCACCATGAGGTAACGTACCTAGAAGAGTACCCCATCGTCGTACCCCTCATGTAATCCCTCATTTCCTCTACCATGGCTGACTTTAATAATCATGCAGAACATATAAAGAAATCCAGTATTATGCATGTGTTTTACACATAATAATTAGAGATAAGGAACAGCAAATCATTAATCAGTAGTTAGTAGATACAAATAATATGCTATCTACAGTATTTACCATGTCATACACAGAAATCTCATACCAAACTATAGTATTCAGTCAAACTGCTGTGTATTTCAATATCTTATAGAATGCCAAATCTCATTCCTTTGACTGTTTTTCTTGGATGTTAGAATGATCTCTTATACCTCTTCTTCTACGCTGGAGAATCATGCCCTTTCTCTACAGTCATGCTGGTTGTGAAGAGACACCTTCATATAACTGACCGCTGCCTCTTCATATTCCACCTTTGGTTAGAGATGCCATGTTTGACCACATCTGAACTGCTTCACTTAATCCCTGTTAACAAATTAATAGTTTATGAACAAGCTCATTGCACCTCTTGGGAGGAAGTCTGGATACTTGTTTAATATCTAGCAAGCCCAATAAAATAAGTTAGGTGATTAAATAATAAAGCTCGATTTATGAAATTGCGAAGTCTTACTTTGTAAGACAATTTCATTATTTGGATCTGCTGATTAAGGAATGTGATTCGCTGATTATGGGGTATCAAATCGGGAGCATGACATCGCTAACCCATCCAACTAACCATACCTCAAAAATAGGGTACACACATCACAGGTACACCTTCTGCTATCAACATAACCAACTGAATCCATAATTACAAGTCCTTGTATATTCACTGTCCTGTACAAAGTTTGTCTCCAACAGTAACGGACACATTGACATGCAAAAATCTTGAAGACCTTTGTACCATAGTCTGATGACACACACCTCCTTAGGACTTTCTCTGCGTGGGCAGTGTTGAGTCTGAAAAATGACCAAAACATCTAAAGAAACCACCAATGACACTCGCATGGAGGATGTGTCTTAACCCTCTATCACATAGTGTCAAAGAACACACTCCAATCTGCAATCTTGCAAACAAAACTGCTACAAAATTCTCCCCTTATCACCATAGCTTATGTCCTTCACATCACATATAAGACGAAATGTAAAGAGCTCAATGAAGTACAATTAGAGTAAATGATCTGCTTTGCACAAGTCTCAAATCCAACATGAAATGAACCAATCCTCTGGGATACACAACAAACCATAGAGAGAAAACTTGCAAATCAAACCATGTCCTTCTGCCAACACCAACATATGTTCAATCTGAGATAAGCAAGATCTCCTAATTTCCCAAACAAAAAAGCAGTCAGCATCTAACAATCCAATCCAATGCCAATCATAGCAGCAATAGATGTAAGCCTCTTAAAGCAAAGGAAGATCAAACAGCCATTCCTACAAGGGAATATGACCAAAGCCACTAACCATCTCTAGTACTCTTCAAAACATAGTCACTTCGAAACTGAAATTGTTGCTCAAGATCAAACATAAGGAGATAACTACAACTATAACCATGCATCTACTTCTCAAAACAAGTCCTTAGAACTAACATCAACAGCTCAAGCTCAAGACTCAAAACACATGAGAAGAAGAGACACAAACAAATAATTCATTTGAAATCTAGGTGGTCATTACCTATCAGATCATTCTCTGCTGATTGGACCAAAAGTGGGGTATGAGATTGTTTTGCTAATGAAGCACAATAATTTCCTAAATTTGTTCATGTTGAACTCACTTCCAGCTGTAGGTGTAGGCTTCTTGGTCTTTTTGTTGAAACCTCATTTTGTGAGTCATCATTTAACACATAATGTCCAAAAGCAGAGATCTAGCCTCACCCAAATGTGATATAGGTGTCCAATCAATCATCTCATGCCCCACCAAACTTCAATTTCAATGCTATGGTAAACAGAAGCTCATAAGGCAAAATCATCACAACACTCATCTAGTAGAATACTACAAACCATTGTCAAAGCTTCCATTGCAAAACCAACATAGAATCTAGGAACTCATTATGATGTTGTGATCATCTCATAACCATAGCTCAATTAAGCACGGCAATAAGCTGACCACATCCTTATAACCAAGTATGATCCGTGTAAACCGATAAATCATAACTAGCAACTTAACTGAAGACTCCAAGAGTCCTCCATAACAATAGGTTGTCAACTTCTTCAAAAGCATGAAGATAAACATCCCTTGTCAATAGAACGAAAGATGTCAATAAACTCTCATTACAAACATAAAGCAAGTATTGGGAGCTCCCCATGATACCGACATCAACTGCAAAAGATCACCCATCACAGTGCGCTAAACTTCCATTCTGTTAGACGCCTTTTCTTTATGGACACTTGGTGGAGCTGGAGGGGAGTCGAGTGAGCCTATACTGGCATTGCTTCATCTTCTACAGGTTTTGATTTTCTATGCTGAGCAAAATCAGGGGTTGTCTGCAAATAATTACTTGGGTGCCAATGTTGAATGTCCAGGGGAAGCCTTTTCTTGGTGTAAGGGGTTGCTTATCCATCTGCTATAGTTGGAAGCCCATTCTCTATGTGGAAGATCAGTTACTAGGCATCTATTATTCTATTATCGAAACTTAAGGAATCTCACTAGTAACAGGTCAGAAGTTACTGTGCTTGTATTGGCCCCTGTTTAATTGTCTTTTAGATCAGGTTTATATTTCTGCAATTGTATTGTATTATCAGAACAGCAGACTTGGTCTTTTATATTCTTGTTTGGTAAGGAAGTTCAATGAAAAAATATTATGATCAGTTAAACAACACTTGCACCATTTTGTTATTGCTTAAATGGAATTTTAAGTAATGTGGATGTTAAAAGAAGTCATTGTAATCACGGCAATATTCAGAACTACAACAGAAACCTTCCATATTCACCTTTAGGCAAACTGTTTGACATTATGCTCGAATACTAAACCACTGGGAGGTGGAAAGGAAAAGTGCAAAAAATTTCTAGCAATGTGGGTGGCTTCTTACAATCAAGAAGGTCAACAATGTTACTTTCTGTGATGTTCCCAAACTGGACCTCATCAAGTATTGTTGATATTGAGAAAGCTCCTTGTATTATCTTTATAATGAAGTTGATGCAATTGAAACCAAATGGTTTGATGACGATGTATTAAGAATGACCAAGTCTATTAATGATGAATATCAAGCAGAAGTGAAGAGGGGAGAAATACAATTTAGTTGTGACTGAATGAGCAACAATTATTAAGGGACAGAGATATATTCATTACCCAAAAGTAAATATATGAAAAAGAAAACAATAAAGATAGTCTTGTTAAATGTCTCTATGAATGATGAAGATTATAGCTACGAAGACAACATATAAATATAAATACTAACTCCACCACAATCTTAAAAAACAGAAATGATTGTGCTAGATGCAACATTCTCTGCCACACCATCCCACTATGACTTCATAGTCCTAGTGGAAGATCTCTAACTCTTTGCTATGTCGAAAAGAAGAGAGACCCACAGTCGACAACAAGGAAGGCTCTTGGTTTGACAACTATTCAGCAATCTAAAGCAGCGACTTGTTTGAAGGAATGGACTTGGAAATAATTCACATTAATCATAAACTAAGAACAAACAACAATTAAATGTGTACGACTTTATATAGATAATCGGCAAAGAAAAAACTTAGACAATCATTGCAAATACGGAGGCAGCTAATTATCGGGAGTGTTCAACTCCACCATTAGAGGTTTTGAAGCTATTTTCGTATTGTTCCATTTTCATTAAGAAATAGAAATAATACAAAGACAATCACTTTATAGACTCCCATGACAGCGTTCAACAACAAAACATGGACAGCGATCATAGACAGCAATATATGGATATATAAGTAATATTAAAAGCAACGCATTATATGATTAATATCAGCCACCATATAAAATTAACAATTTGTATCAGTATCACACAAATAAAGCAGCGCCAAAGATAAGATTGGGATTCTGATGAGATATGATTCGTCCACGAGGTATTAATACAATTATTAAAGACAACGATGTATAATAACAGTGATGAGGAAAACTAATAGTTAGTGTAAATAAACACTAAACCTGCGATAATGACCAACTTTCCTAATAATATAAAACAGTGATTAGAGTCAAAGTTGCTGCGACCCATAAAATAGTAGTTATACATTCATTAAAGAATTCAAGGCAGAAGTTGGTCATGTTAGTGATAGCGCTTATGTTTGTAAAGGCAGTGCTTAAAGATTTGTTAAGAATCATTGATTAAAGCCAGCGATTCATATAATAGACATGAGATGAAAGGCACGACTTTTATTAAGTTAATAAGAATTGTTTACAAGAATTGGCCAAAGGTTGTGTCCATTAGAAAGGATATCTCTTTCAAGAGATACTACCTCTCGTGAAGGGGTATGTGGAAGACATTTATTCATAAGGCAAGAATCGATTGAGAGGGAAGAGGTATCTAAGAAGATCACATCAGACCTGCGAACAAATATGAGGATGCAGGTAATAGAATGTTAAGAGTGATAGAGAGAGATTGTAATTATATTGTGACAGATTTGTGATCAGACTTATATCAGATTCGAGAAGGAATGATTGCAGATTGAGAAGAGTTTTTTCTGGTAGGCTTATGACCAATTTGAGAAGGTGATTATAGCAAAATTTGAGAAGGTGATTATAGCAAAATTTGAGAAGAGAACTATGGCATAAGTTGTGAAGAGTCTATCTTATTATGACTCTAATCTGAGGGTTCAGTTAAGCAGCTGTATGGTATAACATTGAGATATATGAATATCAAGTATACAGATCAGAGAAAGTTATCAAGATAAGTCCTATCCTTTGAACTATTCTTAAAATTTTAAGTTAAATATCATAATAAAATGTCTTCAGTTTGGGTATTTTGTATTACACTTCTCACCTTAAGTTGGAATGGTTGTTTTAGGATAAAATAAAGGAAATTCCCAAAAGGGGACATTACATTTTCAAATCATATCTAGATGTTATCGTTCAAGGTGCTACAAATTATAGGACTCCCCTAGACTTTGATTACAAGGACTAAAAGTTGACATAATTAGTACCTCAAAAATCTCCAAAATGTTTAGGCATCAAAGAAAGGACCAAATAGGGAATTTAGGCTTCCAAATGATGATCTTGTCAAAGTTTAGTGCTCAAAGTTTGGTCCAAACATAAATATCAAATTCTTTCATACCAAATACTTTACTACCTTAATAAATCTTAGAATAAAAACATAATTAAAGTCATGTCATCTTTAGGATTAGAGGACCTTTCTACACATACAAAATCTAAGGAATCATTTTATTTCCACTACCTAAACTTGAGGAAATAATTCCACAAGGACATGAAACAATGATACATTTCATTAAAGATAAATTGTTTGACCCATTTGTAAAATCCTTAAATGGGGGTTTAGATAGGTTTAAGAAGGAATTGTTATTAGAATTAAAGTCCCAACAAAACCAGCAAGGTGGGTACAGCTAGGAGAACCTTTTCAGGTCAACAATGTTGGAGACTTGTTGATCTGATTGAGAGATGTTGGCAATGTATATTGTCATTCAATACTAATATCAGGCAATATGTATTGTCACTTAGTTTGGACATAAATGGATGTGCTATGATTTCCGATATATCGAATGACAGAATGATGTGTATATGAGATGATGGAAGGTGGTCTTTTAGATGATAGTATTTTAGATGGTAGTATGTTGGAGATATGGCGATAGGTTGTTCTTTGGTGCAGTAGTCACTTCCAGGGCTTAATAGTTGATTACATATTTGTGTGGAGTCAATGGTATGTGATGTAGTAGATTCTTATGGATTATCATATGTTTATGTTGAAGATACTTGTGTTGAGTTTACTTGCTTTGGAGAAGATTTTGTGGTTGTGTTAGTTCAGTTTCATTCGACAATTGAAGGAAAATTTGTTTGATTGTTGAGGTAGTGATTTTACTTGTGTTTGCGGGTTAGTAATTTGCTCCGCATTGCATCAGTTTGTTGTGCGGATTTGGAATTTGTTTTTTGGTGACTGGTTTTGTGCATGATATCAAGTTTTCAGCTGATTTGATCACCTACAGAATAAGTTATGAATGTTTGATCCTTCGGTCTCAATTTGTCAGAAGTACAATTTCATGTCATATGGAAGAATGCTCCACATTCTCATGCATGGATAGTTGTGATAGTGCGGATTTGCGAACGTGATATGGATAGTGTCTTGGACCTATGACAGGGTTTTCGAGTCCTTTGGTGAGTTTCTGAAAGATTTATTACTTATGGTTGTTTCACAGTCTATAGGTGTTACAGAGTGCTTGACAGTTTAATGATCTACTACTTGTATATTGACTTCTAGTGGTCAGTTACCTTGGGAGATGAATGGAGGATGTTTGTTGTTGGGCCTCATGTCCTTTTTAGTGGCCCGCATTTTGTTTTGAAGGATAGTTGTGCCAAAGATCTGTCTTTTAAGATGCAATTATGATATATTTGGGTGAACTGGTATGTTCCTATGATTACGATTGGCCCGAACCTATTCCTTTTGAGTTGGAATACGTTTTGATGATGTGTATTATGTTGTTGAGGCTGACATGTGTTGGGTTGATCTGCAACCTATTTGGTGAAGTTATATTGTGTTTTGGGGCTGGCCTATTTCTTGTCACATGTTTCACTTATTGGGTCCTATTTGGCCAACCTAATAGAAGTTTTTGGAGCAAAGGGTATATATAAAGAACAAATCATTTGTGAATTGTGTAATTGTGAGATTAGTGATTATATTGTGGAAGGGTCTGCTTTGAAGATAAGTATATGAAGTGCGCAAAGTCAGTATGATAGAATCAAATTTGAGCTTCAAAGAGGATTGCAATACTAGCATTTGAGATGCTTCTTCTATAGCAATTCAACCAGTATTGTTCATTGTGAAGTTGTGATAGTTATGTTATTGTATCTTGCCTTGAAGAAGTGGTCTTTAGTTTGCAAGTCCTTGTATCTTGCCCTAGGGTAGTGCGCCTTAGCTTGCAAGTCCAGGTGGCAGTGTGCCTAAAACATATATTGTAAGAGTTGTTTATATATATTGTGAGTTGATCCTCATTGTGGCATCGGGTTTTTGCACATAAAAATTTTGGTGTCTTTCCGTGGTGTGTGCTTTGTTTTGTTCTTTACTTCTACAAGTCTGAATTCAATGTCTTAAGAATGAATGAATGAATGAATGAATGAATGAATTTTTGTGTATGCTGATTCAGCCCCCCCAACATCTGGGGTGTATTCAACAATTGGTATCAGAGAAAGGTTCCTGAAGCTACAATTTAACAACTGAGGTAGATCTTGCATTTGAACACATGGGGTCCAAAGCAGGCCTGAATAAGAAGTTTGGTTTGGATACAGATTTTGATGCCATGGAGCTTGAAGGATGGGATGTTGATCCTACTAATGGAGAAATAGATCTCGAAGGAGAACTCAAATTTTCTCTTAATGATTTGTGCGATGTTAGAACTAAATGTAGAAAATATCAGGACAAGCTTACAAAAGCAGAATGGCTGATTGTTAGGCTAAAGATTCAGATTGCAGAAAACAATGAAAGCAAGGAAGGAAACGAGACATGTGATGATGAGCTTAAGAAGGCAAAGGATGATATCATCAATCTAAAGATTTAAATTGAAGAAGGGAAGAAGACTACTAATAGCCTTGAATCCGAACTACACAACAAGTCTACCGAATACACAAAGCTTGAGGAAGAAATTGTCGCCTTAAGAAAGGAGTTGAAGGATGCAAAAGAACAAATTGAGAAGGAATTGAAAATCAAAGGTAGTAGTGAAATTCTCAGTGAAGTGCTTAGTGTAGAAAACGCCTAAGGATAAGGGTGGTCTTGGCTTTGAACAAGGATATTAATCTAAGACTGATGAAGGGAAGGAGAAGGTGCAAGATGAATCCAAGAAGACAAAAGGTGACATGAGTAACTTCACCGAAGTCAGGGGTAAAAAGAACTTCAGAAGGATAGCACCTAATCAAGTTGCTCAAACTAGTATTCTCAATTCTTTAATGGAAATTGTTTCTCTTGTAATAAATTTGGACATAAAGTTGTAAAATGTAGAAACAAGATGAAGCAAAACTCATATAGGTCTTCAAGACCTCAACCATTTAGTGGTTAGTGCTTTTCTTGCAACAAATATGGTCATAAAGCTAATGATTGCATAAGTAGGACGATGAGGAATGGTTTCATGAAATAAAACAATGTTCAATCTTTCAATGGTTATTGTTATACATGCAACAATTTGGGACATAAAGCTGTTGAATGTAGATTTGGTACAAGGAGGAATGGAAATGGTTCGCAAAGTGGTCCTACATGTTACAATTGCAATAAACTTGGACACATTGCTAGATTTTGTAGAGGCAAGAATGTTAGGTTTTTTGTCTCACAGAAGAAGATTGATGTTGAGCAAGAAAAGAAGATGAAGGAACAATGGGCAAAGAAATCGGATGGAACGAATGAGGAAAGTAATGCATGCAATGGATCTGTACCCCAGGGTGGAGACGACTATTCTCCATACAAAACGACATCCGATCAAAAACACAAATTTGCATAACACAATTGTTTTTATGCGAAATTTTTGCATTTTTACAGCATTGAGAAGGCAGATTAAGAGGATCGAACTAGTAGAAATTCTAACAAACAATTTGGATGCAACCGATTTCTATTCATTCAATAACTTGCAACTGATTTCTATTCATTCAATAACTTGCAACAATTCCAATGTAAATCATATAATAACAGTTTAGAACAAAGACCTGAAAATTACATATGGATTTGCCTTTAAATTTTCAGATGATTAACAACAGGAAAATATCCATAGCCACAAAACTTACAGTCGGATTGGATAACCAGCAATATGAATTTGGAGCACAAAGTGAGACACCTAAGTGATATCTCTAACAAACAATGGGTTTCCGTCCATTGCCTCCCAACTCGAGGGTTTCCGTCCTCAAACCTGCTGAAAGCCAAAGCTTCCCAGAACTCTCCAAGAGAGAACAATAACCAAGCATAAACCAAGCATCCCAAAATGAGCCTCTCCATGCTCTTAAAAAGCACATCCCTGTGACTCTTTGCATAACCTTTGTCTGTCTCTTGGAATCCCCCTTTAATAATAAAGTGACTTTGTTTTATAATTTGATGTTGACATAAAAGTCACTTTAATCTGCTTTAATAAATTATGTTTTGACAACTTAAACTTAATTATTAATTGATTTTCTAATGTCCCAAAAAGAAGACATTACAGTCCTCCTTCCTTGGAAATTGCTTGTCCTCAAGCAATACCAGGATCCCAAACAAATCTGAAAAATGTTTCAACATTCTTGTGATGTATCTGCATGATACAATTGAACTCGGCATCCTTGTCCAATTTTGCTAACCGCTGAACAATCCACAAAGAGCAAACCAAACTGCATATGTTTCCAGGATCCCATGGCCAAGTCTGAAATCTATTGCCCTCATTACCTGGAGAAGTCAACTCATTCTTTATTTCTCCTCTCTGTAACCCAGCATAACAACCATCTAAAATATATAAACTGACAATCCCGCAAGCTGCGAATCCTCCCTCCAAAGAAGTGGACATCTCATACCATGACGAAATATGATTCTTTTTATACCACTCATTCAATCTCTTCCCATTTGGCATCCTAAACATACACAACTCATCAATTTGTAGGCTGAAAGTGAAATGATATATACTCCTCACAATGCAATCACGCTGATGAGTGTTAAAATAATTTTAATATCTTCTATAATGGTCATCTTCTATTTTTAGTTGTCGACTCATTTAGCTTTTTAGTTAATTAGCTTTTAAGCTTTATTTAGCTTTTAAGCTTAATTTGGCTTTCACGCTTAATTTAGCTTTCACGCCTAATTTAGCATTTAGCTCTTTAATCTTTACTTCAACGTTATGTTCTAATTATAGAACATCGTCTTGTAACCTCTATATATACGTGTGTATATCGTTCAATGTAATCATCGAATTATCGAATCATTCATTCAATTTATTTTTCAATGAGTACTCCCTTTTTTTTGTAGAGGCTGATGCTCACATCTACTGGACGCATACCCATCATGCTTGCACTGCTCTACTCTGTAAAGACTCAAAACTAAAGTCTTGAAGCCTATTATCACATAATCAGTTTGCAAGCCTGTTGCAACAAATGGTATCAACACTATTAAAATTGCAAATCTGATTTTTAACAACTTCAGGAATGCATTTCTTGTCATCTGCTGGTAACAACTTGTCCATGCTCACTTCCCAAATACGAAAATGACTATATTGAGCACTCACCCTTATGCTATCAGCTCCCAACTTCACTGAAAAAACTATTGAAGGAAAAGGATTCATAATTACAGCTTCATTCATAGCAATTATTTCTTGAAGCAAGTGGCGCTTCTTACCAAGATTACTTACATAGAGCATATCAATCTCCTTATGTTTAACAATACCAATCAGCAAACTGCTGTTTGAACTAACATAGTCCTCTCTATCTTTGTCTTGCTTGAGAATCTCCTCATGCCCAACTTCTTCCAACATAGGGAGATTATTAATCATTTTTGTTCCATGACAAAGACAATTCTGAAATCTGCCTCTAGAATCCGTTGTAACGGCTAATTCATTGTGGCATATTGAGGCATCATAGAAAAATTGGTCACCAAAATTCATGAATGGGTCTTCTTGCTGGTCATTCTGATCTTCATTAATATAATGTGCTTCATCAGAATAGAGAAAGGTGGAAATATTATGCTTACTTTCATTATGACAAAGGGTATTGATTCCTTCAACAATCTGTATGATCTCCTCGGTTTTAGGATTGAACCCATCGACCTTGTGAGTGGCTGCAATAGAAGTCCGATTTTTAGCCTTGTAGAATGAGTATTGAGTCATACTCAGCTGTAGACAAAGCTCATCCAGCTCTCTTTCCCTGTCTTCTGCAAATATGGTAGCCAAATCCGTATCTATTAATAGCTGCAAGTAATCTGATTTCATCTTTTCAAATACTTCTTTGATTGTGTGCAGTTGAGCATTGGTAACTCCACATGCAGTTCCTTTTTGCCTCTCATCAATTTGAGTTTTCCAAATAAGATCTTCAATGTATTTGTGAGATCTTCTCCTCTGTGACTAAAAATTTGTCCTTCAAATCTTGCAATGCTAAAGCCTTAAATTCAAATTCCTCTAAGGAGCATGGGCTGTCACACATTAAATTTCCTAATTTGTTCTCAATTGTGGAAGCATTATCACTATCATACTTAATTGATTCTCTAGATGATTTCATGCACTCTTCATGAAGTAGTAATGGAACAACATTATGATTTTATATGTAGTCACCAAAGGAGTTCTCCACTAGTTTTATCAATAGTAATTTGCAAATCACCAATTAGGAGTTTTGAATACCACTCACCTGTAGTGATTGACTCGTCCTCCTTAATATCAACCTTAGCTGATTGGAAGTCATTATCCCTCTCTTATCATGCACAGTATCAGGTGTATTCAAATCTGTAGTTTTATCCTGCTCCTTGTGAGTCATGATTCCCTCCTCATCTATAACTTTGTCCTCATCTCCACTTTGTTGTGATAAATTTCTTTCCTTATTATTTCTACAAACGTGATCAAGTGTCCAAGCCTCATGACATGTGAAGCAAATCTGCTCTCTTCTCATTTGGTTCCTGCTTTTTTTGGAGATCCTGAAATCTGAAAACCCAATGAACTAAGCTCCTCTTTAGTCAATACTTCCTTCAATTTCTCAATTTTTTGTTCAACCAAACTTCTTGTAAGATCGTAGGCTGCAGTTGAAACATGCAGTTCTCTTCTCCAAATGTCTAACAAATCAGACCGCAACTACTTACAAACATCATCATTTCCATCTAGGATCATGGGCATGATGTCGAACATATTTGTCTTCACCTTATCTAGATGACATTTCCTAATTTCAGCAATGAAACATTTGAAGAATCATCTCCTCACATTGAAGATCCAACATAAGGATGAATGATCTAGTCCTTGCCATAATTTCTAAACTTTTAGCCCTCTTACCAAAAGTAGGGGCTTTGACATCATGCAACCCATGTAGACCCTTCAAAATCAGTTGTAGGACCTTCTTCAGTATGTCATCATTATATGGTGCTATAGGAGCTGTTATCCTTATGATCTCACTGTGACAAGAAGCAACTGTGAGTCTCACCTCTTCATATGGATGTTCCATAAACTCGTGCTTGACCAAAGCAAGCATTGAAGGCTGCAAAGACCAGTTCAAGAGCCTCCAATCTGACTGGTCTACTTTGGACAAATATGAATCTAATTCTTCCAACTTAAAGAGGACACCATCAAGGAATTTCATGGACTCCAATTGTAATCCAGGCACATAGAGCTCATTTCCTATTTCCTTTTCTTTCTGCAAGTCCCTTAGCTGTTCACCATTAAATGTGTCATTAAATTCTTTTGAGAAAAAATCACTTTTCTGATCTGCCATTGTCTTCATTTTGTTTTCTGAGATAAACCTTGTGAATTTCACAAATTCTGTGGCACACTATTCAGTCATTATATGATGCTCAGGAAAATACTCAAACAAAACATATGTAAGATCCTCCCCTATTTGGCCACCAATTTTTCAACACCTAGAAGGTTTCTTGTCTTCTATTGCTTCATTTTGATAACACTACTCAGTATTGGAAGAAATATGCCAATTTGGAGGTATTCAACACCCTTCGATAACTGGATATTTGTCTAAATTCCGGCACCCAATTCTCAATCAGTCTCCAACAAGAATGAATCCAACACTAAATCATTTAGCTTCACCAAGGCTATCAACAATATCCACTAATAGGTATCACTACCTGGGAAGAAAGGAACTGAACAGTAGCTATGAATGATGATTCAACAACTCCGTCTCTCTGTAAGAGCCCTTGCTTAATCTACCCTGTTGTGCACTAATTTTTCACTTTCTCAACTTAAGAAATTTCATCAAACACTGTTCACACTACTAAGACAGGGATATCTTGTACTTGTTCAAACATAGAATTGATAGATTCTTTATGGATTGATAATGAAACAATAGTTTGCAGATATTGCCTTGCTATGCACTACATTACAAATATATGCAATGAAAGAACAAGGATATGTCTCCAACTGTAGCTAGACGTTTACATTCACAACATTAACAGTCCACAAGATTTTCAATAAATTTTCAGCACCTGTATATTTTATTGCAGATATAATCCAACATCACTTCTATTATTAGATCCATCATACACTGCCCAGTCTGCTCACACAGCCTTTACTTTACAAACAGTAACACTGTAACGTCCTCTGCCAATTGTATAACCCTCATGCCTGGCTTGAGGTTGACATCAAACTCACCAGCCAATTCTATATCCCTCTTATGCAACAGTTTGAGGATAAACTGTGACTGTCTGTGAGACCTCGGCGGTCTATATCTCTTTGACTCACTAATCGATTCCCTCAATATTTGGAGAGGTTTGCAAACAATACTCTTCCAGTTCACACCTTCACAGCCTTGGCATCCTTCTCCACATTGAATCGTAATTACAGCTGGGGCTCTATCATTATATCCCGTCCCTAATATTACTCTACACCAACTATAGTTTATCAATCGATTCCTTCAATATCCAACCAAAAAGATCCTCACACTCGTAGCGGATGCCTTCAATATGTGAATAGTAATCCAACCAACTTCTAGTTTACTATGACCCCCAAAGCATTGAATATAGAAACTCTAGAGATCCTTAGAAATGCATTGATGAGGCGACAACCCAAAATAGTGTGGTATTTGGCTTCCACGGCATGAATGTTGTCGGCTTATACGGAGCTTTTATTTTTTTTGAATATAAGTCGATCCCCAAGGTAATTTAGAAATCTTGCGATAATAAAAAACCATGGTTCATATACTTCTCGCCAATAATAAAATAGCCACATCGCTACTAGCACCGACTTTGAGCCAGGAAAAATGGACAAAATACTCAAGTTTGCAGATCCTCAAAACTGCCGTCACACTGCATTCTTGAACCATGAAGTAAGTACAACACATTGGACCAAAACCCAATCCTTTTTTTTCCACGTGTCACAGGTAAGCCCAATCTTGGAAAAAACGGTTATGTTCTTGAAAAAACGTCCCTTCTAACTCATGGCAAAGAGTCTCTTGATATTTACCGCAGTCAAATACATTAACTTGTCATTTAGAATAGAATTCTAAATAAACTATTACCCAGAATACTTGAAATTGATAGACCAATTTATTAATATTCCGACTCAGAGTTCACCCAAAAGGTCACACTAGATAGTTTGTGCAAGATGCCTGTAACTTCTTAATCAAGTGAGCAATTCAAGCTCCTTATATACCACCAATATTTGTCAGCTCATTTCTATGCATAGAGCTTCCCTCATTTCGACTCCTGAAGGCTGCGTCTATAGAGGATGATGCTGGCACCAGTGCAATCGACTCTTCCTAATTTGTGGTAGTGGATTGAATCTCGCAGAGGACTAGCGATAATCTCTTCCAATGCCAAGGTAATCCGTCGACAAAGACCAAGCTCCACTCACACCATTCCGTAGCTGTGCCGAAGATACACCCTGTGATTATTAATATATATCACCGATTCCTTTAAAATTCATACTCCTCGATATGAAGATGGCTTGAATAATATGTAGTACCAAACATTAGGTACAATAGAGTCACCCGCAAGATATATTAGAGCCACGACTTCACAAACATTCTCAATCGCAAAGACAAGTTACGGCCATCATATGAGAATATTTGACATTTGAATATCTCAACATTAGACTGCGGCTAGATCTTTAAACTTACGACTTACAATAATAATCGAAATATAGATGCCACGAAGCCACAATAACAATTCTCCACTATTGACCCAGCGATAGCATAAATAGTTCTCATTTCTCAAATCTGAAAATATAAAATCTCCATGTAGATACACTACTAAATTTGTTAACTAACTTTCTGCAAATTTGTCTCATCTATCATTCATGAGACCTCACAGGCTGGCAGGAAAACGAGCTCTGATACCACTGAAATATCCCCCTATGGATATTTGTTCTAGATTTTTTACCAAATGAATCACAAAAATTCTAACAAACAATTTGCATGCAACTGATTTCTATTCATTCAATAAATTGCAACAATTCCAATGTAAATCATATAATAACAATTTAGAACAAAGACTTGAAAATTACATATGGATATTGCCTTTAAATTTTCAGATGATTAACAACAGGAAAATATTCAATTGTAGCCACAAAACTTACAATTGGATTGGATAACTAACAGTATGAATTTGGAGCACAAAGTGAGACACCTGAGTGATATCTCCAACAGACAATGGGTTTCTGTAGTATCCCCAACAATTTTTTTTTGATTTTTAACAGTTTTACAAGCACACCAACACCCGTTAGGGTTAGAATAATGAAATCTAAACCAGCTGAAAGGAACCCTACAACTTTTGATCACCGAGAGCCCAAGCTGGGAGGGTAAGAGCATATGGCGGTAGGGGATCGTTAGATGCAAACTTCTGAAAATGCTTATTACAATAATGGGCGGCAAGCCAACCCCTTCCACTTTTTAGCGGGATATGGAGAATATTAAAATCTCTTGGTGGTAAACCAGCCAAGGATGATGCAAGAAACTGAAGAACAATCACTCTACCGCTTATGCAGCGGGAGGACTAGAATTGAAATTCACTATCAACTCCACCACTTATTCAGCGGGAGGACAACAAAGAAATTACAAAATCAACTCTACCGCTTATACAATGGGAGGACAGTATTACAGAGCCAAATGTAGGCGGCAAGCCGACCTCTTCCACTTTTCAGCGGGAGTTTGCTTTACAATACAGAAATGGCTGTTAGTACTACTATCCAGCCTTACAATAAAGAGATACAATGCATAGAATAGAGAGATTATACTATCCAATATTGATGAATACTTCCAAGCTTAACACACTTAGCAAACTCAAACACACCCATAGAGAAATAACACACCATTGATCACTAAACTGAAAAAAACAATTCTACTATACGCATAACATGCAGAAAACAACCACTACCAAAATCACTGTTATGCTCATAACTCGCCTAAAAATTCACTAAATGACACAAGAATATAAGCAAATGAAAGCTAAGATGCAGACGAGGCAACAAGAACCTCAAACTTGCATTGCGAACACCACCAACAACTTGCACGCAACCCTAGGCAGCCAAAGAATGGTACGACCAGCATCAAAAAATCGACTTGCAACCAAAAATTAGATTGAACACCAAAACACATGCCAAAACAGGAGAATGATCATCTTCCTGATATGCTTCCATCAAGTCAATACCCAGAATGATGGGTCGCACAGGTAGGGAGATATGATCAAATCTTCGCCTTAGCCACACCAAACCAGCAACATTGAAAACCACACCATACACTGAAAATCTGAAAATGCACACTGAAAACTTCACCAACGTTCCACCACTCAACTAGGTACTATGTCTCAAGTAAGAAACTGGCAAAACTTTGGAGCCACAACTCTGAAGCTCAAGTTCACTCACCATTTCGGCAGCATAACGATATAATTTCTCCAAGATGATCAAATGAGGAGCCCATCCTTGTATTTATAGATTTCTCCATCTGAAATTCAAATGCAAATGGCGCCCAAGCTCATTTGAAATTCACTTCATTTCATTTCATGTCCCTTCCAAACATGGCGTCCACTTTCCTAGGTAAGCCTAGTCGCACATTTCCCAAGGTCCACACTTGCAACATTAGAATATTAGATACATGAAATATATTCAATTTGGATGCCCTTTTTCTGACTTGGGAAATAAAACATAACTTAGGATAAATGATATTATATTTCCTTCCTAAGTCGTTCCTCCAAAAACAATCAGTGAAATAATTAAATATTAAACTTTAGAATAAAGTGATAATATTTAATTAATCAATTATAAATTGCCCACTGATCACTGCCAAATCAACCATGTGAACTGGAGCGTAGAAAATACTAATTCTGGACTGGATTGGAACTCTGCTCAAGACTGCCACAAATAGCTTTGCCTGAACTGATACTTACTAAAAATAGTAAGTCTTGAAAACATCTCCGAAAGACATGCTCGTCGAACCTTGTGAGAGAGCTCGAAAAACCCAGAAAAACCTCAAAATCCAGTCAGCTGCCACCAACTTACTAAAAATAGTAAGTTCAGAAATCACTCCGGAACAAAATGCATGTTATACCACCGTGAAGCTCTTGAAAAACCCAGAAGGAATCCTCAATCGGAATTGCAGAAGCCCTGCCAGATAAGCATCAATTGGATCACGCAAAGCTCCACAAAAATAGGAAACCCTAATTCCTCATTCCAATCAGCCTACGGGTCTCCAGAATAGGCCAATGGACCACTGATTACTCCTTACTGAGAAGGGGACATTACAATCCTTCCTCCCCAAGATTGCTTGTCCACAAGCAATCACAAACCCGGATGCTATAGAATCTCCTCATTTTCCCAAGTAGCATCTTCAACAGGTAAGTTCTTCCATTTAATCAAGTATTCCTTGATCACCCTTCTTCTCAAAGAACGCTCCTTGAAGTCAATAATAGCTTCGGGAATCAAAACCAACTCTCCCTCCTCATCAAGTGGAGGCAACTCTGCTGAAGCTACAACATTATGTCCAAGAGCCTTCTTAAGGCGAGACACATGAAATACATTATGAATCCTGCTTCTCGCCGAAAGTTCCAACTCATACGCCACTTCACCAATTCTCTTGTTGACCCTGAAAGGCCCGTAGAAACGTGGCTTCAATTTCTCAACTCCACTCTTCTTGAGAGTAGATTGTCTGTAAGGTTGGAGCCTCAAGTAAACCATGTCACCCACCTCAAAGGTGTTGAAGATCGACAGCGTTGGTCATCACTTCCCGCCTTAGGAAGACAAATATGTAAGTGGTCTAATCGGCCTAATCGGCTAAGAGGGAGTGATTCCTTCAGGCCGACATAAAGAACATAAAGGTTGTAATAATTGTTGACTATTAATTTTGCCTTAAACGCTAACAGCCTTATGGGAAATTCAGTGATGGGGGACCTTTTGTGCGAAACTCACTGAATGACCTCCGGGTTTGAGAAGCTGACTCTTCATACAATTGGGGGGAGAAAAGGGGAAGAAGAAAACTTAAAACAAACGATCTATACTACTTAGGTGATACGCCAAAATATTTTGGAAAAGCATTAACAGCATATAAAACCCATATACATGCGGCTTTAAAGCTCATTCAACAACCTACATGTTCAAAACCATTTGAGAGAGTAATTCAATAAAAACTCATTCGACATAAAATATCATTCACTATTCATCCAATAGATAACAAGTCTCAAAACATAGTTTAATCCGTGGTGTCTCTCAGCAAATATCATAGAAGTTAGCGAATTTGAAAACAGCACAGAAGTTAGTATATTAAGCTTCAAATAAAACAATCACAAAGGCCATAGGCACAATCTGACATGTCTATCATTCACCAAATTTAATTAACATAAAGGCCTCTTCAATGAGCCAAAGTCTAAAAATCTCTCTAAAGTCTGAACCCCCTAAAAGCAGGAAAAAGAAAGCATATATAGAGCCCCCGACTCTTAACCAACAGTACGCAGCATTAGCCACATCCTAGCAACCGCTTCTGACAGGAAACTCCTAGTGTGGCACTCTGCGGACGTTGCCCAGCGAAATGGCCTTCGAAGTTGTTATCCCAATCGCGTCATGGCGACCCCTGCACCTGCCCAACATGAAAATCACGATGCAAACCGCATTCTGGTTCACGAACCACCATGGAAGACACGCGGTGACTCGGGGGAGACCCGAAGTCGAGCGCGAAAAGAGAACCGGATCGTGCAACTCGGGGACACCAAGTGTCACCACCTTTACACAATGGATGGTGGGGCCGAGAAGCATACACCGAGGAAAAGACTTGAGCCACGCGGCAGCTCCGCGTTCTCTCAACTTTGAGCGAGAAAAGCGAGCAACTCAGGACAATGCCGAGACACCACTTGGCATGCATGCTGACGAACGGGAAAACGGGCGGAAAATCAAAAGAAGTCGCTGCCACTTGACCAAAATGCCGCCTAGGAGCAATCCTGAAATAATATTAACAATAATATAATTATTGTGATATAATAATTATATTGATAATTATTGATAATATAGTAATTATATTGATAATATAATTATTATATTATTATTGTGATAATATTGGAATAATTATATTATATTGTGATAATATAATATAATTATATTTATTGTAATACTATAATATTTGTGATAATATATAATTATTGTGGCCATTTTGGAAGAGTGGTGTCCCTTGGTGAAGAGGCACCTCTGATTGGTATAAAGGAAAAATGCATCTTCCTCTCTCAAGAGATATAACACACAATCTGATTTATGGAGTATAAGTAGTGCTCGGGGGAGATGATAAGCATTTATCATCTATGGTTGGGAGGGCAACAATGATTGAGTCATTGCTCGTGGAAAATCGAGCACCATAAACTTAACATGGTATCAAAGCGGGTACGAAACCCGGGAAAGGCCCTGATACAGTAGCAACATCTAACGGAAGAGAACAAAGAATCAATCATTAAAGGAAATTGACCATCTTGATATAGACATCAGACAAGAATTCAGCCTGGTCGCCGTAGCATGGAAATCACGTAGTAGCATATCTACTCACTTGAAACAACTACACGTAGAATTAGCTGGAGAACTTCATTATATTGTTTTTTCTTTTTGAGGTCCCACGTCCGAATCGCAACAATGACGAAGGCTAAAAAGGAAGTTTTGGATTATTGGACTATCAAGGGAAATGGCAAGTTCGTCGAAGTGGGAGATACCATGCTCATGCGCGCTCAGAATCCGGATAACACCCCATACGTAGCGCAAGTGGAGAAGATTGAAAGCAAAGCGCATAGCAACGGTCATGTTAGGGTTCGTGTGCGATGGTATTTCAGGCCGGAGGAATCTATCGGTGATCGACGGCCATTTCACGGTGTGAAGGAGCTCTTCTTGTCCGACCATTATGATACGCAGGTTGTTGACACCATCGAAGGGTCGTTCATTCTTTCAAGAATTACACAAAACTTGACAGCGTGGGCGCGGAAGATTATTTCTGTTGCTTCAAGTACAAGGCCGCCACCGACGCTTTTACTCTCGACAAGGTGGTCGTATACTGCAAGTGTAAAATGCCGTACAACCCCGATGATTTGATGGTGTAGTGCGAATTGTGCAAAGAAGGAGATGCAACACCTTTCACTGATGTCACTATTGACAACATCAACAAGGCACTTCATAAATATGGATACCAGATGAGAGGTTTTGAGACAATGTATAATGGACACACTGGTAGAAAGTTGAGTGCGATGACTTTTCTAGGTCCTACATATTACCAACATTTAAAGCATATGGTGAATGTCAAGATCCATTCTCGTGGCCGTGGACCTTTTCAAATTCTTACTCAATAGCCAACAAAAGGACGCTTTCGTGATGGAGGTTTACGTTTTGGAGAGATGGAGCATGATTATAGCACATCGAGCCGCTCATTTTCTGAAAGAGTGAGACTGCAAGAACAAAGTAGACATTGTTCAGTTCAAGAGGGCGATACATATATGAATCACCACCAAATGTTCTTAAGTCTTTCTGGCAAGATAAAGCCATGCTAGGCCGATTGTTGAGAGTGTCGTATGTTCATATGATTGGGCTCTTACAGAAAGTCAAGTTCCTTTAGCAGACACCCTGAGGTTGAATGATGCCTTGTATATCGCTCTGGATTCTATCTGGTTTTTAAGTACCCAACAGAAGCTTGTAGCTTGCCGGAATTGTACGATGAGCTTGGCAGACGTAGTCACCCTCATGGCCCAAAAGTTGCAAGAGCGCCTTCAAAAGTGCAATGGTGATGAGGTGTTGAGGCTGCTGCAAAGGTACAAAGATTTATTGAATGGGCTCTCAAGTGCACTAGTTCCCATTCTTGTGGTCAAGGAAGTACTGACGGAGTAACACACAGTTCAGCCATTGAGATCCATCAAATAAGAGATAAGTTTTCATGGTTGAATAATGTTCATGAATTTTTCGTATAGTTATTAATTCATGCTAAAGCAAACCATGTATGATTCCAGCATTGATATTTCCCTTCGAGATAGTCTTGGACCATTATTAATCTCTCTAAATGCTTTCAGGATGGAGATTGCATTCAAGGAAGGAAGACCTTGATAATTGCTGCAATGAGATTGAGTTGGTTGCTGAAGAAGTTTCTTCGAAGAGGAGGAATTAACATTTAGAGGGAGTTTGGCAAATTCATCGGAGGCAACCTTGGACGCGGAGGTCAAGAGGTTGATGCATGTACTTAGAGCTTCAGAGGGAGCTTGACTTTTTCAGCTACAGAGGGAGCAACTTAAGGATCTGCTTCAGTTGACTCCAAGGATCTTGGTCATATTGGTTTAGAGGGAGTAGACCATGTCAAGATGGTTTCTCTAGTGATCAAGAAATTATAGCAGTCGGAGGACTATGATTCATGGGATGGAGTTTCATGATACTTGGTGAGCTTGGAGTGATGCAGACTCCAACCTTGCATTTCATGATAGGTCAAAACATGTGGAGATCAAGTATCACTATGTTAGAGACATGGTGGAAAGGAATGCTATTCAGTTGAGATACATTAGCACTGATGAACAGACAACAGACATAATCACCAAGCCTCTCTCTAGGATAAAAGTTTGTGTACTTTCGAGACAAGCTTGGTATGGTGGAGAATGAAGCCCTAGTTGAGATAGAGTCTGAACATCATTAATCTACTATATTGTACCTTAATGCATTTCTCTTTGAGAGAGACTTGAGGTGAAAGCCCTTATCTCCACCCTCTGATATTGTTCATGGAGGATGTCGTGTGTGATGCCATGACAACATCACGTGAGAGAGTCTGTGATGATTTTTCTTTTTGTACTTGTGTGTTTAACCTCTGGATGAGCCATGGTGAATATCATTGTGAGGTGACGATCTCACAATAATGGTTGATATCACGTGAGGTGATATCTATGGATAAACCATAATGGTGGATATCACATGAGGTGATGTCTATGGATATGCCATAATGGTTGATATCACGTGAGGTGATATCTATGAATAAACCATAATGATGGATATTACGTGAAGTGATATCTATGGATAAGCCATAATGGTTGATATCACGTGAGGTGATATCTTTCCTTTCCACATATGTATGTAGCCATTGTGGTCAAACATCACGACGAGGTGATGTGATATCACAATGAGGTGATAAGCTTTCTTCTTGCTCATGAGTATAGTCATTGTGTGGTTGTCATCACGATGAGGTGATATGTCTTGTGTAGCTGGAAGTATCCTCCCTAGCTGAGAGGGAGTGTTGAAGATTGACAACGTTGGTCATAAATTCCAGCTTGAGGAAGACAAATATGTAAGTGGCCTAATCGGCCTAATCGGCTAAGAGGGAGTGATTCCTTCAGGCCGACATAGACAACATAAAGGTTGTGATAATATAATTATTGTGATATAATAATTATATTGATAATTATTGATAATATAGTAATTATATTGATAATATAATTATTATATTATTATTGTGACAATTATATTATATTGTGATAATATAATATAATTATATTTATTGTAATAATATAATATTTGTGATAATATATAATTATTGGGGCCATCTTGGAAGAGTGGTGTCCCTTGGTGAAGAGGCACCTCTAATTGGTATAAAGGAAGAATGCATCTTTCTCTCTCAAGAAGATATAACACAATCTGATTTATGGAGTATAAGCAGTGCTTGGGGGAGATGATAAGCATTTATCATCTATGGTTGGGAGGGCAACAATGATTGAGTCATTGCCCGTGGAAAATCGAGCACCATAAACTTAACAAAAGGTGCGCTTAATCTGCTGCTGATCAGCATACAACTTCTGCTGATTCTGTGCATGCTGGAGATTGTCCCTCAAAGACTTTAAAATATCCTGACTCTGCTGCATCATATCCTTCGCTTGAGCGGTTTTGCTATCACCAAATATCAAATCAGCGAAGCTAGGAGCTTCATAACCATATAGTGCCATGAATGGTGACATTCTGATGGACATGTGATAGGAGTTGTAACAACACTCCCCTAGGTGAAGCCATCTCACTCAAGCGTTCTGCTGCTTCTAGACATAATTTTTGAGATAGCCTTCCAACCACTTATTCACAATTTCAGTTTGCCCATCAGTCTGTGCGTGATAACTTGTGCTTGGAGTGAGCACAGTACCACATAATCCGAAGATCTCCTACCAAAAGGTACTTAGGAACTTGCTGTCCCCATCACTTACAATGTTCTTCGACAATCCATGCAATCTGAACACCTCTGGAAAGAACACATCAGCAACTTGAGCTGCTGTAAATGAGCTGGTGATGGCAAAAAAGTGAGCAAACTTGGTCAATATGTCCACCACAACATATATACAATCCTTCCCCATGGCCCGTGGCAACCTTGTGATGAAATAAATGGATATACTTTCCCATTTCTGACTGGGAATGGGCAAAGGTTGTAACAAACCAGCCAGTAAAGTATTCTCATCCTTGTTCTTTTGGCATGTATGACACTCCTTGATGTAGCTCAAGACATCATTTTTCAATCCTTTCCAAGAAAATCTTTCTCGGATCCTACCTGTATGTCTTGAAATAACCTTGGTGACCAGCAAGAGGAATGTCATGGAAGGTCTGCAAAATCTTCTCCTTGAGCTTAGATTCAGGCACAATGAAGATCCTTCCCTTGTATAAAATCAACTCACCAACCAATTTGTACTTTTCATCATGAAAAGTACCCTCAATGATGCTGGTTGCAAACTGATTTTTGGCATAATCAGCAAGCAACAAGTCCCTCCAATTTGCAGTAAGCTCACACAAAGAGCTCAAGTAGGGTCTTCGAGACAAAGCATCGGCCACAATGATATTCCTCCCCTTGACACACTCAATGTCAAAGTCGTAAGCCTGTAGCTTACTCACCCATTTGGTGTCATTCAAGTCCCTCTGGTGCATGAAGTGCTTAAGACTGTTATGATCAGTCTTAACAACAAACTTACTCTCCATGAGATACTGCCTAAACTTCACAAGAGCATGCATTATGGCAAGCATTTCTTTGTCATATGTGTAATATAACCTTCCAGCTCCTCTCAACTTCTTGCTTTCAAAGGCAATAGGATGCTTGTCTTGCATGAGAACTGCACCAACACCATCTCCTGATGCATCACATTGTAGCTCGAAGGGCTTGGTGAAATCCGTTAAAACCAAAACAGGGCACGAGCTCATAATCTCCTTAAACTGATCAAACACCGCTTGTGCCTTTTCTGACCATTCAAAGGCTCCTTTTCTAGTGAGATCCATGAGGGGGGCAGCCAACTGAGAGTAACCCTTCACAAACCTCCGATAGAAACCACATAGACCCAAAAATCCCTTCAAATGTGCTATGTTTTCAGGTGGAGGCCAATCAATGATAGCCCTTATCTTTTCAGGATCAACCTTCACACCCTCTGCACTGATAATGTGACCAAGATAGAGTAGTTCTTTCATCCCAAATTCACATTTGGACTCGTTAGCAAACAAGGATTCGGATTCCAGTATACTGAGCACTTCATCCAAGTGTTGCAAGTGCTCCTTCCAAGACTTGCTGAAGATGAGGATGTCATCAAAAAATATGAGCACAAACTTCCTTAACTGCTTCTGGAAGATCTTATTCATGCAAGACTGGAATGTGGCAGGAGCATTGGTCAAACCAAAAGGCATGACTAAAAATTCAAAATGCCCAAAGTGGCATCGAAAAGCAGTCTTCTCAACATCTGATGCCCTCATTCTGATTTGATGGTAGCCTAATCTGAGGTCAATCTTTGAGAAGAACACAACACCATGTAGCTCATCAATGAGCTCATCTATCCTCGAAATAGGGTACCAATTTTTGATGGTTTTCTGATTGAGTGCTCGGTAATCCACGCACATGCGCATGGTCCCATCCTTCTTCTTAACCAAAACTACAACCGAAGCAAAAGGGCTCTTGCTTGGCCTAATGTATCCCATGTCAAGAAGCTCCTTAATAGCTTCTCAATCTCATCCTTCTGCTTCTTTGGGTACCGAGAAGGAGTAGTTATAAAAGGCTTAGTTCCTTCTTCTAACTCAATGATGTGTTCAGTACCTCGCTCGGGAGGTCTACCAGGAGGTGGATTTTCAAACACCTTACTCCTTTTTGTAATCAAAGCTTGAATGTCATCGGGATAACTTCTTTTCTCTTCAAGTGAATTAGATAGCATAATCATGCACTTTGGAGGTCTACCAAGAGGTAGATTCCCAAAAACCTTACTCTTTTTTGTGATTAATGCTTGAATGTCTGCAGAGTAGCTTCCCTTGTCTTCAAGTGGACTTGATGGCATTATCAAACACTCTGCTGCCCATTCCACTTGATCATGGTGGATCAGCCGCTCCATCCTCTTCAGTGCCGCTCCATCCTCTCCAGTGATACAATTCTGAGACCACCATTAGACATTCCTCGCAACACTACCCTCTTCCCATCGGACATGAATTTCAATTCCATGGTTTGCACATTTAGAGTGATCTCACCAAGAGATCTTAGCCACTGAATGCCAAGGACTGCATCATCAGTCCCTCCTATGCGCACCACAAAGAAGTCATCTCGAATCTCATGATTTCCCAACTTCAAAGACATGTTGGAAATCATTCGATTGCATGATATGGTGGAGCCATCAGCTACCATGACTTTGAATCCTTCAACTTCTTCGGTCACTAGCCCTCTCTTAGCAACAATTCTTTCATCAATGAAGTTACGAGTTGCTCCCGTATCAATAAGAGCTATGACACGGTGCTCTCCCAACACTCCCCTAACTCTAAAGGACTCATTCTTGTGAAGGCTCGAGAGTTGAGCAACCTTACCTCTATCATCTTGTTCACTTTCAGGCTCTTTAGGAGCCTCTTCATACTCGCTGTCCTCAATTTCAGTTTGCTGTTCGGAGATTTCTGAATCTGATCCATCAGCTGAATAGGACTCCATTTGATGTAAATTGCCTTTCCCATGACACTTATGTTCCGGGGCCCAAGGTTCACTGCAAGAAAAGCACAAATTTTTCCTTTGGAGCTCTTGGCGTAGCTCATCTTCCATCCGAGAGGGAAATTTCTTGGTCTGATTTGAAAACTTCTTTTTATCCTTTTGGAAAGGAAAAGGCTTGGACTGAAATTTAGTTTTAGGAGCAGCCAACTCCATACTCCTTGATTTCTTGATTGCTTCAGTTGAGGTGGGTGGATCAAAAGTTTTAATCCAACCTTTCAAGGGCTCTTCAAGTCCTTAAATGAAATACTACTGACCATAACCCTGTTTTTTTTTAAATAGAAAGAAGGAAATTAAACTAGAAAAGATATAAAACATTTGCATAAGATCAATTGCATAAACATAACATAGTACAACATAAGCAAATATTTAAGAGAGGTTTAGTGTTTATAGCTTATTGGAATTCATCCCAAACTTTAGATGATCTTTACAATGTTGGAAGAGGGAAAGTATCATCTGGGTGCTTTTCCGCCCAACCACAAACTTACTAGTCCCTCGTGCCACTTCCAATTGGAAAGGCCCGTCCCGTTGCAGGCAAGTAAAAGAAGTTGGTTCTAATGCCATCGGAGACTGGTGCTTGACCCTACACAATCCCTAGTCGATCACACACCATAGGCTACTCCTAACTAGTATAACCTCTGACTAGGTTCTATATTTGGATCAAAAGAACTGACTGACGCTTACAGTTTGTAGCATCACCTTGGCCAAAGGATTTATGAGTTTGCAACATGTCAATGCATGCAGTCATTCTTCATCACCCTATTCCGCTAGAATTAAACCTATGAAGGTTTCCAAGCCATCATGTTTGTCTTCTTAGGATAACTGCATACTAACTCTTTGGAGGCTTAATGGGCTTACTTACATGTATGGACTCAGGTTAAACATGCTGATCAAACAAACTTGTGGTGAGATTCACCCTTATGATTTATCCTTCCATTTGACAAATTACTAAGATTATTTTTATGCAGGATTCATGCCTGTACTCATGAGCTAGTATCTTGCTCGCTCAAGCTCACAGGTATGATACCCTTCGGTTAATGGTAATGTTGTATTATTTGATACCATATGCCACATATTCCTTATCAGATTTAAACAATCTTTAATCACAATAGTTAGGTTTTAATAACTCTGCAGCAGTCTCAGTTAATTGGCCTCTATTAACTGATATTTGCAGTTGAGTTTCATGCCGATTTAACCTTCATTACTATTCAATTTTCTACCATGAGCCTAAGCATTCAACAGTAGTATTTCGGTTTTCTGAGTTTTTCATTTTACAGTGGTATATTTGTCTATGTTAATGGTTTTCTCTAAAAGCCGTAATGTTCTTTCAGCCTTGGATGATCAAGGTTCTCATCATTTTTCACCACAGTATTATTCCTATTTAGCTAGGGTGACAATTCATACTCTTAAACTCTTATTAGTTCCATATATATATATATATATATATATATATATACGTTTCATTAGGTAGACAGTGACTTGCTGGCTATGTCATAATGTTCTAAATTCATATATCGTTTCTTTATTACTGTCCACTTCATTGAACTTTTGTAAAAGCAAAGTAAAATGCATTTCAAATAAGAGGAAGGAAACATCTCTTTTTGTATTGTAATGCTTAACAAAAAAAAGAATTCCTTTCACATAGCTCAAAAACCAGGTAACATGACCTAGAGATGACGTTGGCTGAGTGGAATGCAAGAGTTCTTCTTTCCAGTATGGTGAGCTATGTCCAACTTCTTTCTCAGCTGACTACGGCTATGGCAAAGCTCGCTTAGTATGATTACCATTGAAGCATAAGCTCCAAGTTACTGTGAAAATTGATATTCTTATTGAAAGTTCTTTAAAAAGAAAACCTGTAGTCTTTAAAATAATTCTCTTCTCCACATATAACTTACGGATTCCAAACTTCTTTCTTAATGATTAAATGAAAATAGTTATATGCATTTCCAAAACGTTTCAAGGTAATTTAGGTTTCATTTCATTGAATTCTAACCATGCTGCTATATTCCCGTTCCTTCATTGTGTGAAGGCGGTGACCATAAGCTCAATAAAATTTCAAGTGTGCAACTAAAATCATCTTCATGAGCTATGAGCCGATGGCTACATTATTTTGCTCTTATAAACTTATTCCAAAGTGGTAAGCCTTGATATTATTTGAACTTAACGTGGAACAAGGTCTATAAGGCCACACCTATTGTTTATATGTGAAAAGATTAAAAGCCTTTACTTACATATATAAGTATATATATGTATATCTATATATAGGTACGCATACAATAGGAATACACACACACATGTGTGTGTGTGAAATAATATTTTAATAATATTTACACGTGTTCATGAAGCTATTCCTTTTGTCGTAAGAAACATATAGAGATAAAATAAAAAGGTCTTAATTATTTGTTTGATTGTTTTAAATAAATAGTTTACTTAAAAGGAAAAAACGTAACCTATGACGAGGATAAAACAATCCTATCCACTTAGACTGACTAATAGGGTTTACCTGGATGGGCACTGAGCTAAAGCTACCAAACACTACTCATCTCAAACGTCTTAACTTACAGATTAGGGTTTCTAGATGGTATTAGATCCTTCTTCTGTTACCTCCCGTTCTTGATGGTACTTTCCCTCCCTTCTCAGAGGATGACGACTTTCCTGCATCCACTAGGTCAAAATCATGTAGTTAGTTTGAAATCTTAGCATAACATTAACATTTGCATACATTGATAAAAATTAACTCATATGTCATAAGGATTAGAACCAAATCATTAACATGTGTAGTGCGAATCGCCATCCAACAATATTAAGCAACGAGTATCAGTGTATAAACATCATCAAAATATTTAGGGCACAAGTGAGATGTAACATATCCTTCCCCTTGCGAATGATCGTCCTCGATGATTTTAAGTATCATAAAAGAAAACATGAAGTTCAACATTGTTTATCCAACCATAATAAAATAAGTTCATTTGTTATAAATATTAAACAAATATGGGAATCTTTGGTGGATTTCATTGTAGTCCTCCCAGGTGGCACTATCATCAGAGTACTGGTCCCATTGGCACTGAGTGACTTCTCTGTTACGTAAGCGACGTTTATGTACCTCGAGCACCTTGACTGGCTCGATCATCACCACCCTTGTGTCTTGTACCCGCAAGGAGTTCCAATCGATTATATGTGCAAAATTAGATATGTACTTTTTAATATAAGAAACATGAAACACATCATGCAACGCAACCGGGTGAGAGTTGGTGGTAAACAAATTCTATAAATGATTGGGTTGATGATTTCCAGGACCTCAAATGGTCCTACATATCAAGGTGCAAGTGTGGATGATTTTCCAAATTTAATGGCACTTTTGTGGGGTTTGACCCGTAGAAGTACTTTCTCTCCCACTTCAAATTGTCTGGGAGTTTGCTTTGCATTTGCATAGCTTTTCTACCGATTGTTAGCTTCTGCTAACCTTTTTCTAGATCAGCTTTACTTGCTCTTCCATTTCTGAGAGCATTTTTGGACCGAAGGTTATCCTATCTTCCAGCTTATCCCAGCTAATAGGAGTTCTACAACTCCTTCCATATAGTGCCTCAAATGGTTCCATCTTTATAGATGAGTGATAGGAGTTGTTATAAGCAAACTTGACTAAGGGAAGATAATCTTCCAACTTGCATTGCTGGTCCATGCAATACATTCTTAGAAGATCCTCTAGCACTTGATTGAGCCTTTCTGTTTGGCCATCTGTCTCTAGATGATAAGTGGAGCTAATGTTTAATTGAGTACTTAGGGCTGCAAACAAGGTTTGCCAGAACGTGGATGTCATTTTGGCATCCCTATCTGATATAATCTTTTCAGGTACTCCATGCAATCTAAATATTTCCTGTACAAACTTGTAGGCAATAGTGGGCACCCAATTTATTAGGTTTCGTAGTATGAAGTGGGCTACCTTGGTAAGTCTATCAACCACCACCAAAATGGCATTATGCTTATTCCTAGACATAGGCAATCCTTGGACGAAGTTCATACTGATTATCTACCATTTCCAATCGAGAACTGCATTGGGCTGCAACAAACCTACGGGGTGTTGATGCTCTGCTTTAACCCTTTGGCATTCTAAACAACTAGCCACAAACCTTGCAGCATCTTTTTTCATTCCTTTCCAGAAGTACAAGGGTTTAATATCAGCTAGGAGTTTAGTAATTCCTGGATGTCCGGAGTATGGTGTTGAGTGCACCTCTTTCCACACTAAGTTTCTTAATTTGGGGGGATCAAGCACATACATTTTACCTTGATACCTCAACATCCCATCAGTTTCAATTTGGAAATCCTCATATCTTGGATCTGGAGGATTAAGTTGGAGGGGTTGTTTTACCTACTGGTAATATCTATCACCCTCTAATTTTTGAAGCACGCAGTTCTTGAAATCTATATATACTGTAGTTACGACATTTATGTGACGTCGACGGCTCAAGGCATTTGCCACCTGAGTTTTCTTCCCTTTGATCTAGCTAATCTCAAAGTCATAGTTGAAGATTAATTCCAACCATCGTCTTTGTCGTGCATTTAGATTGGGCTGGGTGAAAATGTATTTCAGCCCCTGGTGATCAGATCAGAGCTCAACAAGTTTACCTGATAAATAATGACGTCACATTTTTAAGGCATGCACTATTGCAGCGAGCTCCAAATCATGTGGTCCATAGTTCCGTTCATAATTTTTGAGTTTTTGGGATTCATAGGCTATAACCTGCCCATTTTGCATTAGGACTCCGCTTTCTTTGATGCATCAATTACCACCATAAAATGTCCATCAGGATCTGACACTTTTAATATTGGTGTCATGGTTAACCTTTTTTTAAGGAGTTTAAATGCTTTCTGACACTTACGGATTAAGGTTTCCAGATGGCATTAGATCTTTCTTCTATTACCTCCCATTCTTGATGATACTTTCCCTCCCTTCTTGGAGGATGACGACTTTGCTGCATCCACTAGGTCAAAATCATGTATTTAGTCCAAAATCTTAGCATAACATTTACATTTGCATACATTGATAATAAATTAACTCATATGCTATAATGATTAGAACCAATCATTAACATGTGTATTGCGAATCACCATTCAACAATATTAAGCAACAAGTATCAGTGTATAAACATCATCAAAATATTTAGGGCGCAAGGGGGATGTAACATTTGAGGGTAGGTGAAAATGGCATATAAGGCATACTTGGTCATTTCTTGACCTCATTCCATGCATACAAGTGTTTGAAGAGCTCAGGAGTGAAGAAGAAATTGCAATGTGATCTTGTGCATACCTTAGCTATCGTTTCTTAGATTAGTCGGTTCATGTTGAAACCTAAATATGTCGTCTTGCAAGAGAAGAAATTGTATGTATGGAGCAATTTTCCTTGGTTCGGAGAGGAGATGGTATGGATTGTTTTGAGCAGAATTTATGTGGCTTGATAAAACCTATATGATCACGAAAAAGGCAATTAGAGATGTTACATGTTTGTGCGATACTAGAGATGTTCCAACCCTAAAGACTGTGAAGAATGATGAAGTCATTAGGCTTACCAGTGTGCAGTTTAACAATTGGGCTCGTACAATTGATGACATCAGAGACCTTGGAGTAAGGTATGCAGCAATGGGGATTGCTTACAGAATTTATTTCACTAACAAAGAGGGTACTCCATCTACCACTGCTATTCACATTGCTTGCCAGATGGTGAAAGAGAGAAAGGACTTTGATTTGTGTGAGTTATTGAAACTCCAATTTTTGGAGAACTTGAGGAAGACAAAATAATCAAAATATCCTTTTTCAATATGGTTCACTTATCATATCTTTAATGTTTTATTTCTTGAGAGAGCTGCCTAATAGACAAAATGTTGTTTGGGAAAGAGATGTTTTTGTTGCATCTCAAATTAGGAGACATATGCTCAACTATCCTAATATGAAAGAAAGCAATACTGCACATTGGGGCTTTATCATGAATTTTCAAGATGAAATGAGCAAAGATATTAGATACTGAGAGATGTAGTTGAAGCATATAAAGAAGTGATTACTTTTATGGTAGACAAGGATAATTGCTACATAGAGGTTGTTGAGCCGAGTATAGGTTAGGTCCCTAAATTGCCATATGAGTTGTCCGGACTTGAATGGGTCGCCTATGCTGATTTGTTACTTTAGAAGCCAGTTGATCCAGATGAAGAAAGATTCGATACTTATGATGAGATTACAAACAAATTGATTAGAAAAAGGGTGGATGAGAAACTTGAAAAGAAGAAAGTAGATGAAAGATGATTTGAAGGAGAGACTTGGTGTGCCTGCTGCTACACTATCACAATCAGGATGGAAAAGATTTAGCAGAGATGCTGTTGTTGCTGCCTCTGCAACATTGCCTACATCTCTCATAGCAACTACTCAGAGCGGAAAAAGAACAAGCACTAACATTTCAAAGTAATCAAAGACTTCCACAGTAAGGAAGAAGCAAACAGAAGGCAAAAAGAGAAGACAAAAATTGTGAATATTGAGGATGATAGTGATGAAAATGAGGAAGAGTAGATGAAGGATTTTGAGCTAAGAAGAAGAGAAAAGAGAACTATAGAGCAAGTTCTAATAAGATAGACAAAGGAAAAAGAGAAACTAAGAAGTCAAGGAAGGCTACCTCAGAGTTAGATGAGGATGATTTTTATGATCTAAACACTATATTTAATGCTATAGAGTGTCATGGTGCATTGCAAAGAATTGCTGAACCGTATTCGGATATACCTATGTACAATTAGGTTGTTATCGAAAAGCCATTATTATGTACATGATGAAGCATAATTATACTTTGAGCAATGTCAAAGATCAACTTCCAAAGTGCCTTGTGGATGTTCTAATAAAAAGAGTGATGTAGTGGAGCTTAATCAAAGATGAAAAGACAAGCCATCAAACAATACGGTGATACTTTGTTTAAGGAAGATATTGCTCTATTAACTCGAAGAAAGGCACACAAACTAAGAATGAAATAGAGGGTTAATACTCTTATGAGCATGACTAGAGATGCTAAAGATGAGGTGCTAAGAGAGATTGAGGAACTCACTACCAAAATTCTAAGGGAATTGAAGGAAGGAGGTGCAATGACAAAAAAGGATACTGGTTTAGATGATATTGCACTTAAGGATCTTGATGTAGAGGAGATAGAGAAAGGAAATGAGAGGAATGTTCCCATTTTAGAGAATACAAGACAAGTTGAAGAATATTTCGGAGGACACAAAGATTGTAGATGTGTTTGATGCTGAGGAGAACATTGGAATAGAGAATGTTGAAGTAAAGAAAAAGGAAGAAAATGTTGGTGCCAGAGAAAAAGGAAATATTTAAGATAAAGAAAATAAGTAGAAAAGGAAAAGAATGCCGGAGGAGAAAAAAAGAAGAATACAACAGGGGTTGGTGAAGAAGAGAAGATACACTTGTTGAGAAAGCCCAAGATGCTATCGCAGAGTCAAACAAGAAGCAAGAGGCTTCATCTAGTGATCAAAGTGTTGATGCTATGGATTCTTTCAAAGACCTATTAAGTCCACAAGTGCAGTTTGAGCTAGTTGTGACTCTGCAACTGTTGAAGGTTCCTACACAAGAGCGATAGATTGATCTGTCTACGATTTCTCCTTTTCAAAAATTTCAGCTAAGTGATTTATTGAGCTCATCGGCTAGAAAAGAGTACATGCAAGTTCATGTGAAGAAATCTAGTCTTATTGAAGATGCAGTAAAGTTAATCCATGATGGATTACCGGAGGTAGACATTGACATATCTTTGGATCTAGAGCAAAAATTGAAGTTATTAATGGATTCTTTTAAAGATCATTCAGCCAATATGAAGAAAAAGGTAGAATAAGAGGCATTAAGGAGATTGAATGACAAAGGAAGGCAAAGGTTTTTGATAGGTGTACCCATACTCACCTTGCTACAAGATAATCTAAAGAAGTTTAAAACCAGTGTTGATGAAGTTGCAGACCTATATAAATACTGTTTAAAATGGTTGGATTCCACAAAGAACATAAAAGAACAAATGGACTCAATTGAGTTGCAGGTTTTTCAGATGAATGGTGCATATGACCTAGAGAAAGATGTGGATGGCTCCCTCTTGTTATAGATTGGTCAATTACATGTGTAGTTGGATTTGTTTCAAGAACAAAGGAATTAGATAAAGAAATAATTTGGTTTATTGAGAGAGATTGTTGATTTGAGGTCGGCAGCATTATCTGCAATTTTAAGTGATGTAGTGCAAGTAGAACAAAAGATGGAGTTAGATGATATTGGGGTAGCAAGAGATCTATTTTTACAATTCGAGTGTCAGAACATAATTCTTTCTTCAGCCTTAGCTACTTGGGAAACTACTCATGCTATTCTGAAGGTATAATATAAAGGTATCCTACCTTTCAAAGGTGCTGTGAAGGTATAGTAGATTTTTGGTTACATTTTTGATGAAGTTGTTTGTATCAGTTTTGAGGACTCTCCATTCAAGGGGGAGAATTTTGAAATATGTGCACATACTTAGGGGGATAATATATAGTTCCGTTTTGACCAATGTAAATAAGTTGCCCTTTGTCCTTGATGTCAAAGGGGGAGTATATATAGATTTTTGCAGATATGTACATAGTGTTGCCATCAATGACAAAGGGGGAGATTGTTGGAGACTGATTTGAGTGAGAGAATGAACAAATTTTTGCAGATATGTACATAGTGTTGCCATCAATGACAAAGGGGGAGATTTTTGGAGACTTTATGATTTGAGTGATAGATGTTGGCAATGTATGTTGTCATTGATGTCAACATTGACGTCTGGCATTATGTATTGCCACTTAGTTTGGATAGAAATGGATGTGCTATGATTTCCGATATATCAAATGACAACATGATGTGTATATGAGATGATTGAAGGCGGTCTTTCAGATGACCGTATTTTAGATGGCAGTATGTTGGAGATATGGTGACATGTTGTTCTTTGGTGTAGTAGTCACTTCTGGAGGCTTAACAGAACTGATTGCATATCTATTCAGAGTCAATGGTATGTGATGTTGTAGATTCTTATGGTTTATCATATGTTCATGTTGAAGGAACTTGTGTTGAGTTTACTTGCTTTGGAGAAGACTTTGTGATTATGTTGGTTTAGTTTATATTCGACAAATGAAGGAAATTTGTCTAAGTGTTCAGTTTCATTTGGCATTGCATCAATTTGTTGTGCAGATTTGGAATTTGTTTTGGTGATGGGTTTTGTGCATGATATCAAGTTTTCAGCTGATTAGATCACCTACAAAATACATTATGAATATTTGATCCTTCGGTCTCTGTTTGTCAAAAGTACAATTTTAGGTCATATGGAAGAATGCTTCGTATTCTCCCACACGGACAGTTGTGATAGTGCCGATTTGAGAATATGATATGGATAGTGTCTTGGACCTATGATAGGGTTTTCAGATCCTTTGGTGAATTGGTGAAAGATTTATTACTTACTGTTGTTTCATAGTCTATAGGGATTACATAGTGCTTCATAGTTTAGTGATCTACTACTTGTATATTGACTTCCAGTGGTTAGTTACCCTAGGAGATGAATGGAGGATGTTTTTTGCTGGGCTACATGTCGTATTTGGTGGTCCACATTATGTTTTGAAGGATAGTTGTGCCAGAGATCTGTCTTTAAGATGTAATTATGATATATGTGGCTGACCCGATATGTTCTTGTGATTATGGTTGGTCTGGACCTATACCGTTTGAGTTGGAACATGTTTTGATGATGCGTTATTATGTTGTTGAGGCCGACATGTGCTAGGTTGATCTGCAACCTATTTTGGTGAAGTTATATTGTGTTTTGGGGTTGACCTATGCCTTTTCACACGATTTTCTTATTGGGTCCTATCTAGCTGACCTAATAAAGTTTTTGGATGTAGCAAAGGGTATATATAAGGAACAAATCATTTGCAAATTGTGTGACTATGAGATTAGTGATTATATGGTGCAAGGATTTGCTTTGAAGAGAAGTTTATGAAGTGTGTAGAGTCAGTCCGATAGAATCAGATTTGAGCTTCAAAGAGGACTGCAATACCAGCATTTGAGATGCTTCTTCTACAACAGTTCAACCAGTATTGTTCATTGTAAAGTTGTGACAGTTATGTTATTGTATCTTTCTCTGAAGAAGTGATCTTTAGTCCACAAGTCCTTGTATCTTGCCTTAGGGCAGCACGCCTTAGCCTGCAAGTATAGGTGGTAGTGAGTCTCCTTGGCAGTGTGCCTATAACAAATATTGTAACAATTGTTTATATATATATTGTGAGATGATCCTCACTGTGGTGGTTTCCTCATTGGGTTTTCCATGTAAAAATTCTGGTTTCTTTGTGTGGTGCATGCTTTGTTCTATTCTTTACTCCTGTAAATCTAGATTCAATGTCTTAAGGATCAATGAATGAATGAATTTTTGTGTATGCTGATTCACCCCACCCTTTCCCCCTCTTCCCCCCCACTCCCCCCATTCCTCTTAGCATCTGGGTGTGTTCAATAAACAATTATACTCACCAAGAATAAACATTCATAAATTTGATGGTAGAAATGTAATTTCATTGATAAGCCTCATAGAACAACAATTTAAACTTCACAACATACCAAATAATGTCATGGTTTACATAGCCTTACTATAATTCAAATTAGGACCCTACCAATGGTACCAATGGAAGATGACTGACATACAAGGACAAATGTTCAATTGGCAAGAATTTAGTAAAGTATTAGCAATGTTCTTTGAGCAACCATACATTGGAAGCTATTTTACCCAACTAACAAATTTAAAACAATTAAGAACTACAACTGAATATAATGTTGAGCATTTGAGATTGACACTTTGAACTCCCAAGGTGGCACCTTACCAGAGGCTACAATTATACAACAATGGACCTAAGGACCAAATTCAACATGATGTTCATTTGTTGGAACCTTGTACAATTAGGAAAGCTATGCAACAAGCATTATATATTTAGAAACAAAACACCTCCAAAGGTGAAACCATGAGAGTAATTGACAAAAATGCGACTAATCCTACTAGCAAAATCATGGAGAAATTCTTTGACCTAAGAGAAATTAGTAATCGCTCTCCTCAACAAGAGATAGAGAAAAGAGAAAAGGCCTATGTTTGAATTGTGATAGAAAATGGTCAAGGAGTCATAAGTGTTCTAGCAATGAGAAAAAGAATGAGGTTGAAGAAGAGGGAGAGGTACCTGCAAAAAAAACCAAATATAAAACTTAAGAATGAGATTTCTAAGGAAAAAGAACGCACTACTATCTCCCTATATGCATTGAATGGAACAAATGCACCACAAGCACACAAAGTAATCAGCAATATAAAAAAGAAAAATGTGAAAGTGTTATATGGTACTGGCAGTACAACATAAATTTATTGATAGAAGGTTATTAGCAAATGAGCCCAATTTTTTTTGTATCTAGTCTTTGTTTTTCAAGTCATGATAGCTGATGGGAAACAACTACCTTGTGGTGGTACATGACATCATATACAACTCTCAATGAGAAATTATCAACTAGATGCAAAAATGCTCGCTATCCCTATTAGGAGAGTGTATGTAGTTTTGGGTGTGCAATGGCTTAAACAATTAGGAACAATATCTTTCAATTTTCAAGACTTACCCATGGCTTTGAGGATACATGGGAATAACATCACCACCGAGTCAAATCATTAGTTCCCATAGGATGGAGAAATTAATCAAGAAAGGTTCTAGCAATATAGGGGCACAATTACTTTTAATAACAGGACAAGATATGATCACTCAAGATCAACCAAAAATTAAAGTGTTTTTTCAACACCATCAACAAGTATTTCAAGAATCCAAATTTGCACCTCTAATTGGAGACCATAATCATGACATTAAATTAATATCAAAAAGCATTGTTCATCCCAATAAAAGTTCTTATTTATCCCCTATGCTCATGCTTGACAAAAATTATGATCAATGGAGAATGTGCTCACATTACCAGAATCTAAACAAGATCACTCATAAAGACAAGTTTCATTGTCCTATTTTTAATGAATTGGAAGACAATAAAATCTGCGGAAAACAATCCAAATGTGTTGTTAGGGTGGAAGAAGTAGAATACTCTGAACATCTAATGTCATTTAAAGGTGTTAAGACGGACCCTAAGAAAAGAGGATTTTTGAGTCCAACAAGATACTATAGAAGATTTGCTCATACCTATCCTCCCCCATAAAGAATCACTTCTTTTGGGAAGGTATTATCTCATGAAAAGGTCTGCATTTCTAATGATTGTTGTCTTCCATAAAAGATTTCATCTTGATCATTCTCATTTGCAAAGGTCATTGTTGAATAAATTCTGATGGAGATCTCAATTTTGTAATTTGCCTTTGGGGTTCCCATTTCTTCTTTGTTCACTCAGACAAGAGTTTTGATTGAGTGTGGAGGGACCAAAAGTATGCATGTTAAAGCTTTGTATGGATGGTCTAATATATTGTCATTCAGCTTCTCCTTCTGTAATTTGCATGCATGGATACCTCTGGCTGCTTTTGAACAATTTCCTTGCAGATGTCGATGAATTGATTGCTGTTGCTTTCCTCTGACAGTCATCTTCTGAATTTCATCCATATTCTTCGACTTGTCTCATATAATTTCCTCTTGGTAGGATGAAGAAGAACCAAAGGGAGCCAAATTATCCCCCTCATGTAGGACACTAGAAAGCTCAGGGATCTTCCTTCAAACAAGAAAACCAACATTTCAAAAGACACAGTGACTTGAACAATACTTCTCAGAACCATAGGAAGTCCCCATGGCTTCTGTCACTTTTGAAAATAAGGGTGACATTTGACATTGAAGATTGTTGGTTGTATACTTTAGGAATAAAACTCCTTAGATTTAGAAAGGTGTTATTTTTCTTTAATTCAGTAAACTGGTAGATTTTCTCATCCACTACCTCTTTAATGCATGGGGGAAATGCATTATCATGTGTAGATAATATCTTTTGGTTTTGAAGACATATCAAGTAGGTTTGTATTATGTCGAAATTTGCCTGGAAATTCCATTCACCTCCATCTGTTTTTTGGTCCAGTTTAACACAAAAAGCATATTTCACAGGATAGAAACCGGAAACAACATTATCCCGTAGGTTGAGAGAACTGTTATTAAGGCAGAAGTTGGAAGATCAAATGTAGTATTATTTACCCAAAAATGATTCATGGTTTTTGTGGATCATTTAGAAATGCTCTTTTATATTGTAAACAAAAGTCGTTAACCGGTAACATTAAAGTTTTTCCTCCAACAATTTGTGTGCTCAGATTTTGGAGATTAGTTGTTGGGAGCTTGTCACTTTATGATTGCATTTATTGATTTGCATGATACTTCAAACCGTACTTTAGCATGTCAGTAAAAGAATACACTTATATTACTGCCCCCTTCCTTTGTTACTTAATGACAATTATTTGAGTGTCTTTTGGAATTTTGATGTGTTAGCTTGTATTTTGAGAAGCAAAAGTTATCCAAGAAATTGCTCTAACTCAAACTACATTAATCTCGTTTCAGATGGTTAAGACAAGAGTAGTCAGGAAAAATCTCAATCCAGTTTGGGATGAAGAGTTGACACTTGCCATTCCAAAATCCACCCCACCACTTAAATTGGTAAGTTCTTTATTTTATTTGACCATGTCATCACAATAAGCACCATATTTTAGTTTAAAATTTAACTATTCAAGTTTGGGTTTTTATTCCAATTTCTGAGATATCTCACAAGGACAAGCTCTGAGGCGTGTATAACCTAGAATTTTTTGTTTCTTTTGTTTATTAAATTTAATTGATTGTTATTGTTATGTTAGTCCTTTATTTTATAACCTCTTAGGAAAGGAAAAGTCCATGATTCTTTCACAACTGTCAGGAATGTCAATAGTTATTGGATGTCCTGATATGGAAAGTTGTTTAGAACAACAATCCCAATAGGCTTTCTTCATAGTTACTAGGAGACTGCTCTTGGTATGGGAGATAGGGATGCATCCAAGTATGCCCTTTTCAAGAAAGTTGGAGATGGGTACTTGGAGAGGGCAAAGATAAAAGATATTCATACAAAAAACTTTAAATTTAGAAAAAATAATTATATGATGGATATGCACCTTTTGAGAATGCAAAATACTAAATGCTTGAAAGTTCAAAAAATAATATTTTAAAGTGGTGAAATAGATGTAATGTTCCATAGGCACACACTCAAAATGCCATAGGGATGAAACGGAGGGAAAAGCTCTTGCTGCTGCCTCCCTAGTGCCACCAATAGGGTGGGGACATTTCCATGACGCCCTGCAAAAGTAGGAGATGTCTTTGGGATGTTCCCCCTTGTTGGGGAATTCTAGGGGACACCCTGGTTTCCCCAATGCAGCCAAAGGACTTCAGAAGTCTTTTGATTGTCTCGGGGACGGAAGCCCCCACAACCTGATCAACTTAAAAGTCAATTCAAAAAACATAAAAAATGTCTAATTCACTAACCCTAACCCTAACGTGTTAATGCACCTACACCCAAACTGTAAAATAAAACTGTAAATATACATGCCCACTCTCAATGAAATCACCATCAACACTTTATCATTGCATTGAGCAAGAGCGAGAGGAAGAGGAAGACTTGAATTGTCTTCATCAAGCCTTTAAGGTCAAGTCTTCACAAATTCATATTTGGTTTTTGCATTCTCATTGTTAAGTCCTATGTTATTTTTTCGGTTTCTATTTAAATATTCAATATATTCTTAGAATCGTCTCTGCAAATTATTTGTAGGGTTTAGAAAATAATTAAGCTATTGCATGTTTAGTTTAGGGTTGTTTAACTGCTGTTTTTATATTTAGGGTATTAAAATAGTTGTTTTAGAACTAGTTAAACGTTCTTTGAACTATATAGTATTTCAGATTTTAACTTTATTTATTTTTAAATGTTTATCTGCAAAATTGCATAATGAATAGCTGATTTTCATTTATTTTTTGTGTATCTTCTACTTGCGTGCATTGGGTGATTTGAAGTAAGAAAACAAAAATAAAACAAAAAAGAATTCCTAATTTTAATTTTTTAAACTTTAAAGTTTAAATTCTAAGCATTGAACTATTAGTATCTAATGTTTGGTTTTTTAATTTCTCTTTTAAATATCAAAATTTCTAATTAATAATTAGATTTGGATTTCATCTTTTGTGTATCATTTGCTTCTATGTTTCATGCGATTTGAAGTAAGAAAAACAAAAGTGAAATCCTTGTTTGATGAAAGTTAAGGAACAAGGATGCCAATGTTTATGTATCCTTTGCCTATGTTTTGTGTGACTTGAATTAAAAATCAAAAGTAGAATTCTTGTTTCTTGAGCCTTTTTATTTACCACTAAGTTTAGGTAGTGAAGTTAAACAATTAATTTAATTTCTTGCAGTGTCATTGTGAGTTTTGATAACATGAGTGACCATGAGGCTCAAAACCCTAACCCTAGAATTCAAAATTAGAGTGAAAGTGTTGGAAATATTTACGAAGGGTACTTTTGGTAAAGGACCCTTTAAAACAATTTCCTACCAAGTTGCCAATGAACAACTGTACTAATTGAGTGGGGATATGGCTATGGAAATGCCATTTTTGTAGCTTAGAGTTCTACGGTAGCATTGCTAGAGTTAATGTGGATTTTCTCCCATCCCTATCAAGGGTGTTGAAACATGTAAACAATTGTCACTGAGACAATGGGGAGAGATACAAAACTCGGTTGGTGGTGGGGATGGACACAACAAGTATCACCTCCTATTCGAAATGGCACTTCCTAATACGCATGGGTAGTGACACAAGTTCCTCTTTACCTATCTAGTGTAGTAGATCCTAAAAGGAATGTAATGTCCCCATTTTTACGCTATACTGTTCTGTGAGCATTGGTGAGTTTTCAGGTTTTTCCAAAAGGTTTCCTAGTGAGATGGGAGAGTTCTAGCACTCTTGAAGAGCTCAATTTAGGGTTTTCTTGGTATCTAGTTATAGTTTGGAACTTAAGAGTTCTGTTGGTACTCTAATTGGTGACAATGCTCTTTGTAGCATTCTGGGTTTTTCTAGATTTGTTCTCCTTAGTCCTTGGAGAATGTTGCTATTTATAGTAAGTGCTTGTTTTGACACCAACATTTTGGGTTTTTCTAGGCTTGTACTTAGTCTTTGGAGAACATTGCTATTTATAGTAAGTTCTTGTTTTGGCACCAATGTTCTAGGTTTGTTCTCCTTAGTCCTTAGAAAACATCGCTATTTATAGTGAGTGCTCATTTTGGCACCAATGTTTTGGGTTTCTTTGGGTTTGTTCTTAGTTCTCAGAGAACATTGCTACTTATAGTAAGTGCTCATCTAGCATCGATCTTTTTGGGTTTTTCTGCGTTTTTTTCTTGGGCTTTTGGAGAACATTGCTATTTACAGTCAACACTTGTTTTGGCATGAGTCATCATTTTTCTGCATCAGTAGTGTTCTGGTGTGGTTGCTTTTCTGTTTCTAGTGTCTTGGCGAGTTTTTGTAAGTTGATTGATAGTATTTAAATATTTGCACTAAAGTAATAAGGTGATGCTTTATTATTCACTTTGGTGTTTAAATATTAAAAATGTACTTTTTGTTCCATAGTTGGACACCTAGGTGATTTGGTGGGGACTTAAGTTTTTAAAACAGATTGAAGGGTTTTTAGAGGGAAAATAAAATATTGAATTTTAAAGAACCTATTTCACTCCAAAATCTATACATTCGAGTTTTGAGTCATTTCTCTCATTCAAAATTTGTACACATAACAGAATGCTGCTGGAGTGAACAGAGAAGTTTTTTTGAAGTTGATTGAGGACAAAAACCCTTGTCAAAGCACTAGTTTCAGTGGTGAAAGATCCTCTTTAACTGGTTTGGCTGTGTTTCTACCTTAGGACACATTTGCTTTCATAGTTGTAGATCTGGGTTTCAAAAAGAATGAAAATATTCAAGGTATTTTGATTGCAAGTTTGTGGGTTTTCTTTTTGGTGTTTTTGGCAGAGATTTTGCGGTCTTTTGGAGGTGTTCAGGTATTCTCTATGTTGGCCATGCAACTGAGGCTTTTAAGCAATGCCCTATTGAACCATATTTTTGACTTTAAAAAAGGAGCTGGAACAAGCTTATAAACCTGGGTTAGTTCTGCCTTTGCTAGGCTATTAGATTGGAGTTTTCAAACATAGGGTTTTTGCCGTTATTATTTTATTGGAAGGGTTTTCTGATGTGATTTTTGTGATCGCAAGGGGTTTGAATGGGTTTTGAAGGTGCTGTACAGTTAGAACAAGCACTAAAAAATCTGAGTTTTGTTGTTTGGATTGCTTTGGTGAGTGTTACTTCATCTCTTAGGAGTTCAAGTGGTGTTGAATGAAGCCAGCTACAACAATGGATGAATTTTTCTACAGTGGTTTGGGTTTCATATGAGCAACAAGTAGTGATCTCTGAATTCAGCCATGGCTTATCCAGCAAGTTGTGAACAACAGACCTGTAGCTTGTGGTATTTGATATTTCAGACCTGTAACATTCATTTCTATCTCTAATTTTATGATATTTCTCATTATGGTTGTTTGTAAAACATTGTCTATATAGTGCATTGTTATATGGCTTTGAATTCCTATCATGTTCAGTTGCAACAGCAGATGAATGTATGCTGATTTTTCTATTAGTTTAATAAGGAAAGTATGTTCTCATAAATATAAGTTTATGCTATCATTTTCTATTGCGAAACAAAATAAACAAATTTTGGGGCTGTTATAATTGGGAAACTTAGGGTGACGAGTTCTTCCAAGCTCATGGTAGAGCTGCTCAACGTTCCAATAAAAGATGAGGTAGATGATGCCATTTGCAAATTCTTCTTTGCCAATGGCATTCCATTCCATTTTACTCGGTCTCTTTATTATATGGAGCTTGTGGCTAAGATTGTAAGAGCAATGTCTTCATATGTGCCGTGGGGGGAGACAAAATTGAGGACCATAGTCTTGGATAAGAACTATTCCAAGATTAACATTCCTATAGGGAAAATGAAGGCTATGTGGGTCCCCAATGGAGTCAATGTTGTCATGGATGGGTGGATAGACATCAGGTGTTGTCCACTCATCAATATTATGGTGATTTGTATGGATGACCCATGCTTCCTTAGGGTTGTTTATTGTTCATGGTAGTGTACGGATGCAAAACATCAATTTCACATCCTCAGAAATGTTGTTGAGAAGGTTAGCCATGAGAATGTGGTGAATGTCATAACAAATGTGGCCTATGTGTGTAGAGCAGTAGGGAATTTGGTTGAGGTAGTGTACATAATGACTCCTTGTGTGCATGCCATGAATAATGTCCTCAAGGACATGGGATTAAAATGGATCAAATAGGTAGTTGTTGATGCAAGAGATATACAAATGTTTATGTATGATCACCACACATCACATACACTATTCTAGACCTCCTCCAAGGAGTAATTTCTCAAACCAATGTAGACAAGTTATGTCTCATGCTTCATCCTCTTAGAGAGTATGCTTGAGTTGTAGGAGCCATCGTAACTAATGATCTTGACAAAGGAATGGAATTGGTGGCATGATTCCAAGATAGAGTACGGGAAGAGGGTGAAGGAGGCCGTGAAGGGTGACAATTTTTGCATTGTTTCTAAATACATTCTCCATCATATCTCTAGTTTTCACAATGATTAGATATGTCTCATACTTTCTTCTCTATCCTATCTCTAGTTTTCGCTATCGTAGACTTTCTCCAAGTAGAAATTTCTCAAACTAGTAGAGACTCTTGGAGAGGATGCATAAGTTGTAAGAGCGCTTGAAGCTAATGGTCATGACTTAGTAATGAAATTGGTGGCATGATTCTAAGTTAGAGTAGGGGAAGAGAATGAAGGAGGTGATGAAATTTTTTGGTTGATGCTAAATACGTTGTCTCCATCATATATCTTGATTTTACAATGATCAAATATAGGGACTTGAATGCCCCAAAACTTGGAGAGGTGCATGTGTGCATTGACAACATGCTTGGTCAAATGAATGCCTTTGTAGAAGTGAAAGATTTGACCTTGCATTTTATTACTTAAATTACCTATCATTTAGTGGATGTGGGAGAAGCTCAATAGTTCCTTGGACATAGTTGCCTATGCAATAAACCCAAAGTGGTACATGCAAAGGATTGCATAGTTTCTCTTGTGATAGATTTGGAGATGAAGGCAAGCTTCATGAAGGAAATTCAAAAGATGTATAATGTTGAGGATGCCAACACCATTCGTCATGTGTGGACCAAATTTGCCACACTTAGGAGATATCCAAAAGAGGCAAAGGTAGATAGGAGACTATGGCATAGGAGAACCCATTAGTATGGTGAACTATGCATGTGCTCCTTTCATTGACAATCACACTAGCTATTTTTCTTTTGTTCTTGTTTCCTAGGTTTCTTGGTATTGAGAGGAACTAGTTTACATAAAACTTCATCCATTCTTATAAGAGGAATAGGCCTACCTCAAGAAGGGTATATAAGCTTGTGTCTGTACATAATTCTTTGCTTCTAATTTACCATAACATGCCTATGGACATGAAGAGTCTAGAAGTGAGAGACATGTAGAGCTAGAGGAGCCATCATAGACTAATAATGATGCAACACAAATAGGGCTGGTTGGTTTTGTTTGGAGAAGATTGAGCAAGATAATCCAAAAATTCCAACGATGAGGAGTTTTTCGTGACCTTTTGCAATTATAATTAGAGTCTTAGATTAGACCATTGAAGCATTGGCCAAATATTTTTGCAATCATCATATTGAAAATTTGAATATATAATATAATGATATTCAACATTTTCAATGCATTGTATATATTAGTTTATAGTTTCAATTGCTATTTTTTATACATTTTCTTATAACTAATTTTTCAAGTACCATATCATATTTGCACTAATCCCCCCCCCCCCTCTCCACTCTCCTCAAATTTGGGCCATGGTCCCCTCATCCTTGAAACCCATCTTGACATCCTTGAAACTTTGTAAAACATATTATAGATGTTAACACAAGCAAAGATTTGATAATCATCACAAGATATAAACATTTAAATTGTAAATCATAATCACCCAAAGATTGCAAATAGAGGCTAAGGAGGGAACTGTTGGCAGTTGACACTCATCTGGTGATTTCCAATGCTTGATTCATGATTGAGGGTTGTCATTGATGGCAACTCTTCTTGGAGATTCGATCCGGTGGTCGTGATTCCTCTTATCCGGAAGTAGGAGTTAACCGGTAGCCAGTTAACCGGAAAATCAGGATTATTCTAGTGCAGTTTTGGTCCGGTAAGATTTCCGATGATTGCGGTGACTAAGTTTGAGGTGAAAATGATGAGGCCGACGTTGGTGAAGCATGCTGGAAAACTGCTTTGTTCCGGTGCTATGTCTTGTTAGAGATTGAAGCCGACTTGAAGCTACACGTTACATTTTTGATAGCCGACTTGGAGGAGATTATTTTTGATATGACCGGATATATAAGATTGAATTGGTGATTGGTTTTCGGTGTACTACTGTTTTGGAGATCCGTTTTGGTGCGATTGAGCGCAGTTTCAGGTGCGCATTTGATTCCTAGGTGATCCGGTAGCTGACTGAGACAGAAACAGAGCATATTGCAGAGCGAGTACAGTCAGAGATCTTGTGCTTAACCGGAACTCATTCTTGCATTGTTAGATGCTATTTCAGAGTTCTTTAACTGTTTTTCCTCATTGTAATTAAATTGTAAGTTAGTGAGACTTCCCTGAATGTTGTAGGCTTCCGGGTCATTGTCATTGAGCAGTGAGCTCTAGGCAGTGAGCCTGAATGCATGTGCATTCCCCATCTATGTAATATTTATGTACTCATGGCCATTGTATATGAATATTGTGGGTTCCAGCCCCACCGTGGTTTTTCCCTTTCCGGGTTTCCACATAAAAATTCCGGTGTTGTGGATCTGTGGTTTATCTATTGCTTGCTTATGTTCTTTACTGTTATATATTGCTAACCGGTGGATAGAGAATAAGGTTGTGAATTTGATTTCCGACAGATCATTGATTCAGCCCCCCCTCTCAGTGATCCCTGATTCTAACAGGAATACCATTATTTTTAGTACATGTAGAGGATCCATGGAGATGACTATATTTAACTTCAATGCTGTAGCGTCCTAAAATTGCGACACTTGCAATTTCGACTGCATTTGGGTCTTCACGATGGCGACGCAACACTAAACCTGAATGGAGACCCCGAAACTTGCTCACGACACCAAAAACTGCATTTTCTTGCACTCTGGCCTGAACCTCCTTTGCACCCTGCTGTCCCGGGAGGTGGGACCAGAGCGCCCAGCGCCCTGGTCCCCCAGGACCATGGCGCCCAGCGCCCTGGTCCCCCAGGACCATGGCGCCCAGCGCCCTGGTCCCTGGGTCCTCTTTTGGGCCTGGTCTCTTTTGGACTTCGGGTCTTTATGTTTGCAAATTGGAAAATTATCTTTCCTGGTCGGCCTAAGGTCGGGAAAATCAGTCTATCAGCCCTAAATGACAAGTATATAAACTCCATTTTTCTCTCCCATTTGGGGTAGAGGAAATAGAAGGAGGACATATGTGTACAAGCGTGGAAACTATACTCAAGCATTCAAGCATTCAAGCATTCATTCCAAGTCTCCATTCAAGGCTAAGTGTTGCATTCAAGACAAGGATTCAACCATTGAAGAGGAGATCACTTACTACATGCTACATACAACATACAACAAACATCAACGTCTATACCTTCGCACATAAGGATACAAACATCCTTACAACAAGGTATTAGTACTTGTTTTACATTACATACATTTACATTTACAGCAATTTCTCATTTCTTGGTTAATTCCAAAACCGGGGTTTGACCTAAAGGCAAACCCCTAATCCCTAACCCCCCAATCGTCTTCGCTTTTCTGTGTGTAGGTTGCAGGTACGCGGCTGAAATTGAAGATCTAGAATCCTTGTGCAGAGACGAACAGATCCCCCTTCGTTTCGCGGATTTTTCGGAGGACCGTGTGCACGCCGGGCGCCATCGTCCCGTCAACTTTTGCTCAAATTTGCAGGACAGCGCCGTATCGACATTTTACAGCTAATTCCAGGTCCGCAGCTTCATCCTATATCCCTATCTCAGTTTATAAGCGAATCTTTCTCACTTTCTATGCATTCTTAGCTTAATTCTTCTATCAACATTCTTTACAAAAGAGGGTAGCCTTGCTGTCTTAACCCTTGAAACTCATTTAGCATCCAATCTTGCATTGTGTGGGATTGGATCTTGTGGGTTTCAACCCCTCTTTTGAATGTAAAGTCTCTCCCTTAAGTGAAAACCATCAACCCTAGTGATCTCCCTTCTCTCTCCTCGGAGTTGGAAGAGGGGAGAGCAACTAGGGTTCGATCGCGATTTTCCGCTTTACATTTTGGTGAACCCGACGTGAACATCCTTTCTGATTATTCATAGTTAGATCTGAAAATTGGATTCCTTGATTACATTTCCATGTTTGATCTTTTGCAAAATTTTAGAGGTTAATTGCATAAAAACCCTAAATTTTCTTTTTAATTAATTAAACTTGTGAAATGTTTAATTGTTGATGCTTGTTTCAGATCTGCCCTTCTATTACAAATTATCAATTCATATTTGTGCTTTGATTTTGAAAATTAAGTGGTTAAGTGTCAAAACCCTAATTTTTGAAACCCTCTTGATTCAACCTTTGACTGATAATTTCACTAATCAAAACATCTCCAAATCGGCTGTAACTTTGGATTCCGCAATAAAATCACAATATCTTTCATCCCTGAAAATTTGGAAAAAAGTTGCGAGGACCGTGTGCACTACGAGCGCCATCGTCCCCGACATTTTTTCCGAAATTTCGGGAGCGAGATCTTACTGTATTTTCCTGCTAAAATCCAGAATTTTGGCCGATTTTATCAATTATAACACCTTCAAAATTACAGTCAAAGTTGGTCTAGTGATTGCTTGGATTGAGGCTTCTAATTATTCAAAAATTGTTGAAATTGAAATTTGTGTCAAAATTGTGTTTCTTACAGTCCTAAATCTGAAAAGTGTGTTAACATTCATTCGAAATTTCAGTGATTTATTCAAATTTTTGCAATTTGTGACTTTTGAAATTAAGTGCTTAATTACAACAACTTTGATTTCCGCTTTCAGAATTGAATTTTGCGTGAAATTGAGTCAACTTTCAAATTTCAAAACTTACATTGCTTTTGGTATTCCCTCTAAAATCATAAAATTCAAAATTTCAGTTTCCCTCTCTTTTTTAAAATTCAAATTTTGTATTTTTCGACAATTTTGGTAGGGTTCAATTTTGAGATTGCAACTTTAATTTGGCCTATCTACAGATCGTAAAATCACTCAATTTTTTCAGGTTAGCTGTAAAATCATCATAACTTTCATCCCTGCAAATTTCGAAAAAAGTTGCGAGGACCGTGTGCACTCCGAGCGCCACGGTCCCGGACATTTTTTCCGAAATTTCGGGAGATTGTCCTGATTGTATTCAACAGCTTAAATCTGGAAGATTGGCTGGTTTTACTGAAATTTGCTACCTTTAAAATTCAAAATCTTCTCTCTTTCTTTAGTGCATGAGTTTTACAACAATAAGCCCTACCTACACTATTCCCGTTAGACGAAGCCTTAGAATTAAGTCCTTCCAAGGTTTAATTACTGAGGAGATGGAACCTAATTTGAATGGTCTTTTTAACGAGGACATGGGTAATTCCTCTAATCCTCTTAATGATGAAGAAGCTCTCCATGAGGTTTCTGTAGAACAACTTTCAAAATTGGATAACCAATTTGACGATTTTCGACAATGGATGTCTCAAGAATACCGTGATAGTCAAGCTCTTCCTTTAATTGAGGGTCTAAAACGTATGCTTCAAAGTGATAAGAATGGAATTCATATTTTGCGTGGTATTGCACACATTGTGGATTCAAATGTGATGCCTATGAAGAGTTGTGCCGAAACCTTAGGTTATACACAACCTCCTACTCAAGACAATCATTCTATTCCTTTGACGACTCCTATTGCAAGTATACCTACTTTTACATCAAACATAATGACTACTTCAACACAAGACATTCCTCCTATGATCACTAGTCATGGGGGCAATCCTTCTTCTTCAATTAACCCTCTTCCTTCATTCAATCCAACTTCTTCATTCATTCCTTCAGTGAGTGTTCCTATTACATCTCCACAAATGAACATGACACAAGGGGGCAATTCATTCAACCATTCCATTCCTCCTTGTAGTGTTCCTCCTGTCCAATCATCTCCTATGACTAACTATCATAGTGTCCCACCACCTTACTCTCTACCTTCTTTCAATAACATAACACCTCCATCACAATCTAACACGTCTAATATGAACTCTTCGACTGAAGCAACCATTAACAATCTTGCACAAACTGTCTCTTCTTTACAGCAACAAATTGCCTCTATGAATCAATCTAAGTTTAGTGTGCCCACATTTGACGTTGCGAGCCCACTTTCTCTTGACATTGTTCGAGCTATCCCCCCTAAACATGTTGAAATTCCGCATTTGGAGCTTTATAATGGTAAGGGTGATCCTCTAACACATGTTAAGACCTTTCAAACAATATGTACTGATTTTGCTTATGACCAAAGATTGCTTGCAAAACTGTTTACTAGAACATTAAGAGACAAAGCCCTACAATGGTATTGCTCGTTGCCTTCCTATTCTATTACTTCTTTCGAACAACTTGCAAATGCTTTTATTCAACAATTTCAAAACAATATAAGTCCTAAAGTTACTTTGATTGATTTAATGCATTGTAAACAAGGTGTTAAAGAAAAAGTGACTGATTTCATTGGTAGATATAAGCATTTGTATGCTCAAATTTCCTTTCCAGTGCCTGACAATGATATTCAAAGAATCTTTATTTCTAATTTACAAAAAGACATTAGAGAAAAACTCCTGTTTTCTGAGTTTACTTCTTTCCAACAGTTGTGCGCAACTCTTCACAATTATCAACTGACTGTGAGTCAAATGGAACAATCACATCCTATGGCTCCGAGTGATAAGGGTGATAGTAGTCAACAACCATTTGGGAAGTTTAAACCGAATAGAGAGTCCATTAAATTCAATGAAAACATCATCAACAACAATGTGAATGCAGCATCAGGTGTGTCTCCTATTTCTAAGTTTTTCAAGAGAGAAAGAAAGTTTACTCCTTTGAATGAATCATTGCATAGTATTATGAATAAGTTATTGGAACAAAATGTGCTTACTCTTCCTCCTATAAGGCAAATTGATCCTGCAAAGATTAATTCACCTTATTTTGATAACAAATCTTTTTGTCAATTTCATCGTCAACCTGGGCATGATACTGAAAAATGTTTTGCTTTAAAGGGGAAAATTCAAGATTTGATTGATAATAATACTATCTCTGTTTCTGGAGTGAATGATAAAGGCAACACATCTGTAGCTCCTCCTAACCAAAATCTTCAGATTTTTACTGATCCATTGCCTTCTCATACCTCTAATGCGATTGATACTACTGATTCCTCTGTCTCACCTGATGATCTCGTATCTATGACTCCGAATGTGATTAACTTTGTAGAGCAGCAGAAAATCCCTAAAGAACCTTCCATCACATTTGATTCCAGCGAAACTATCAGGGCACCTGATGGTCCTTTATATATAGTTGCAAAAGTCAAGAATACACCTTGCCGTGGAGTGCTTATTGATCCTTCTTGCATGGTTAATGTTATTACTGAAGAATTTCTTTTTACTTTGCAATTGAATCAAGTGATCTATGACAAAACAGATGTGATTGTGAAATTATTTGATGCATTTTCTTCTCCTGCAATTGGTTCTATTACATTACCTATTGAGGTCCATAACAAATCTCTTGATGTGGACTTTGCTATTATTCCATCATCCGAACAATTTCGTGTGAAGCTTGGCTATCCTTGGCTATCTTCCATGAAAGCTATTGCTTCTCCTATCCACAAGTGTTTGAAATTTCCCCATAATGGTGAAGTTGTTACTGTCAATCATAGTCTCTTTAAACCTGCTGAAAGAACTTCTAGTGTTCCTATTGATTGCTTTTGGCCTAAACAATTCCAATCTCTTCCACCGCGAAGTGATCATCTTTTCAAATCTTATCAAAAGTGGAAAAAAGATATGATCCTATCTCTAAGCGAACCTAGAACACCCAAACTTGACATTCCTATCATTCTTGAGAAGGAAGTTCTTCCTTTGAAAGATAAAACTAATGTCTTTCCTCAAGAAGATTCCCAACCCATCCCTATGGATGTGACTATGCCTATATCTAATAAACTTCCCAAGAGTAGACCTATACCTCCTCGTCATGATGGACTTGGTCTCCTTCCTAAACCAAATATTCCTCCTTTATATGGAGCAGTTCCTCCTCCTTCCTCTTATGGAGAGAAGAGACCTTCCTCTTCTCCTATTATTCAACCTAAGAGACGACAACCTAAACACCCAAGTGATAAGGATGAGAACATTCCTCCTCCTCAATCTTCGCAACTTCCTACTAAGACTAGACGAAATCGTTCTGCACGTGAACGCCGACGAAAGCGTCGTCTTAGAGCTCAGGCAGCTGCTTTTCAAACTTTGCAATCCCCAAAAACACCTTCAACAAGCATTATTCCATTTTCTCCTCAACCGACGATTGAGCCGAAATCTCCTAAACATAAGATGCATGATGGTCTTGATCCGGTGCGAGTTAAAGATCCTATTTTTATAAATCTTGATGATGATATAGATGAAAATGTTATTCATGATGAACATGTTACTCCTCTTGCTTCTGATAGTGAATATGAACTTGTTGATATTGATAACCATCTATCTAACGAATTTTCTAAAGCACTTATCCTAGCTCCTAGACAAGAACACTGTGGCTTGGGACATGAACATAGCCCTTGTTTGGATCTTGTGATAGCTCCATCTGCTGTGTTGGATGTTCCTCCTCTAGCGTGTTCCCTACCTTCCCGAAACATTGATCAGCAAGATCGGGGGGTAGATGACGTGCTAGACTAGTTCATTAGCATAGCAGACTCTCTCCTCCTCTCTTTTGTCACTTCTTCTATGTGTTATTCTCATTCTTCTATTTGTTGTCCTTAGTGTTGTCTACTTGAGGACGATGCAAAGCATTGAGATCTCTCGATCTCTCTCATGTTGACTCAAAAGACACATGTGTTCCCTTCTTCTAGGTGACCTTCCTTGATTGGGGAATGAAGAACAATTATGCATACATATATATGATATACATGAATTATCATACAGCATACTGACCCCGAGGAAAGCGAAGTCACCTTGTGCTTTGTGTTTTGTGTCTATTATCCTTGGGCTTATCTCACACTTGGGGGCTAAATCCTTGCGATAACGTGCTCCTTTCCCTTCTCATTCTTATATGTATCACTACCTTAAAGCAATCACCCCCGGTGAGGCGTGTGTGATCGCTTTAACGTAGGGGGGCATACATCCCGTTCATATCTTTTCAAGATACTTAAAAATTTCTTGGCGAACTTAGCTTTGCCTGGAAAATTTTTGATATCTTTCTTGCATGACTCATAGTGAGGGAACCTTACTACTGACAGTCATGGTTCTCCCTTGTGATCTTCCCTTTTACTTTGTCAATCGAAGTCGTAAGATCCTTAGTCCATTGGGGGCTTGGTGTATCTTGCCTCCTTGACGTGGTGAAAGTCTTTCAACGTTGTTTCCTTGTACTTTACCGGAAGTATGAGCATACGCCTATACTCCCGCTAAAGTGGGGGCTAAATGTAGCGTCCTAAAATTGCGACACTTGCAATTTCGACTGCATTTGGGTCTTCACGATGGCGACGCAACACTAAACCTGAATGGAGACCCCGAAACTTGCTCACGACACCAAAAACTGCATTTTCTTGCACCCTGGCCTGAACCTCCTTTGCACCCTGCTGTCCCGGGAGGTGGGACCAGAGCGCCCAGCGCCCTGGTCCCCCAGGACCATGGCGCCCAGCGCCCTGGTCCCTGGGTCCTATTTTGGGCCTGGTCTCTTTTGGACTTTGGGTCTTTATGTTTGCAAATTGGAAAATTATCTTTCCTGGTCGGCCTAAGGTCGGGAAAATCAGTCTATCAGCCCTAAATGACAATTATATAAACTCCATTTTTCTCTCCCATTTGGGGTAGAGGAAATAGAAGGAGGACATATGTGTACAAGCGTGGAAACTATACTCAAGCATTCAAGCATTCAAGCATTCATTCCAAGTCTCCATTCAAGGCTAAGTGTTGCATTCAAGACAAGGATTCAACCATTGAAGAGGAGATCACTTACTACATGCTACATACAACATACAACAAACAACAACATCTATACCTTCGCACATAAGGATACAAACATCCTTACAACAAGGTATTAGTACTTGTTTTACATTACATACATTTACATTTACAGCAATTTCTCATTTCTTGGTTAATTCCAAAACCGGGGTTTGACCTAAAGGCAAACCCCTAATCCCTAACCCCCCAATCGTCTTCGCTTTTCTGTGTGTAGGTTGTAGGTACGCGGCTGAAATTGAAGATCTGGAATCCTTGTGCAGAGACGAACAGATCCCCCTTCGTTTCGCGGATTTTTCAGAGGACCGTGTGCACGCCGGGCGCCATCGTCCCGTCAACTTTTGCTCAAATTTGCAGGACAGCGCCGTATCGACATTTTACAGCTAATTCCAGGTCCGCAGCTTCATCCTATATCCCTATCTCAGTTTATAAGCGAATCTTTCTCACTTTCTATGCATTCTTAGCTTAATTCTTCTATCAACATTCTTTACAAAAGAGGGTAGCCTTGCTGTCTTAACCCTTGAAACTCATTTAGCATCCAATCTTGCATTGTGTGGGATTGGATCTTGTGGGTTTCAACCCCTCTTTTGAATGTAAAGTCTCTCCCTTAAGTGAAAACCATCAACCCTAGTGATCTCCCTTCTCTCTCCTCGGAGTTGGAAGAGGGGAGAGCAACTAGGGTTCGATCGCGATTTTCCGCTTTACAAATGCATGCACACATCTTATGCCTTATTATGTGTTTTCTTCATACTATTTCCTCTTTGGGACTCTATAAGAAATTTTTGTTACAATTTTTTAAAAATTTTTTATTCAGAAAAATTCCAACGACGAGGAGTTTTTCGTGACCTTTTGCAATTATAATTAGAGTCTTAGATTAGACCATTGAAGCATTGGCCAAATATTTCTGCAATCATCATATTGAAAATTTGAATATATAATATAATGATATTCAACATTTTCAATGCATTATATATATTAGGTAATAGTTTCAATTGCTATTTTTTATACATTTTCTTATAACTAATTTTTCAAGTACCATATCATATTTGCACTAATCTCCCCCTCCCCACTCTCCTCAAATTTGGACCATGGTCCCCTCATCCTTGAAACCCATCTTGACGTCCTTGAAACTTTGGAAAACATATAATAGATGTTGACACAAGCAAAGATTTGATAATCATCACCAAGATGTAAACATTTAAATTGTAAATCATAATCACCCAAAGATTGCAAATAGAGGCTAAGGAGGGAATACCATTATTTTTAGAATATGGTAGAGGATCCATGGAGATGACTATATTTAACTTCAATGCATGCACACATCTTATGCCTTATTATGTGTTTTCTTCATACTATTTCCTCTTTGCGACTCGATAAGAAAATTTTTTGTTACAATTTTTTTTTAATTTTTTATTCAGAAGAATAGAAAATTACAAGTCTTTTAGTCATTAGTTCTTTTAGCTATTGTCAACAACATATAAACTTTAGGAAAATTCAATGTAATTTATGTGATATCTTTGAGAAATCTCTACAAGAGGCTTCTATTTTTTAGGGATGCTTGTAGGAGATGTATAGAGATGCAGATAAACTTTTTTTGAAGTCTTCTAATTTTTGGAGATGTCCCCATATGAATCACCAAGATGAGGACACGTTTTTGAGAGGGGAGACGAGTGAGTATTGAGGGTCAGGGCATGAGCATCTAAGTAGCTATGTCATTCTCTTATCATTAAGTAGTATCTATCCCTAGGACTGAAGAACAATAGTGCCAACACATTTCAAGCTTGATATTAATTGAGATATGAGCATAGACACATCCAATAGTATAAAATATCACATATAGAAAGTGTATTACTCCTGAAATTTGGTCCACCCAAGGTCTGATCTGGTAGGAAACAAAGCGGTTAATGGGACTAGAGCCCCTTCATTTCAGGTAGATCTTATTCTCTTGTGAAGATATAGCATAGGAATGGCTTCCTTTATTCAAAGCTAAAACTAATTAAAAGAAATCATAATAAAACCGTAGATCTAGAATTGAAACTTATGAGCTATATGAACAAAAAAAAGCCCCGAGGAATGGTGAAAGATATATGCCTTACGTACCTCCACACCAAGATAAATTAATGATTACAACCAACTAGCTCAATGCTAATTGACCACCAAGACATGCCCTTTAGAAGCATTTTGGCCTCCTCTTTGAACCTTCTCTCATGCAGCCCAAATCACAATTTCAGATGTGTGATTCCCAATGAAGCAACTCATATCTTCATGGAGAAGCTTCAGCACTACCTTCAATACCATGCTTACATGACTATCTCAAGGGTCATCTTAATCACCAAGAAGGAAAATGGTTGTTATCTTTAGCTAGAAACTGCTCCAAGAGTTTTTTTTTCCAAGGATAAATTGTAAAACAGGTGTTGGCTTCTTCATGAAGTGACCCACAAATACATGGGGTATACTCCAAGATCAAAGACTGAATATATGGATGGGTTCAAGAGAACTAGGAATTGTCGGGGTTAGTTTATATTTTAATTAATCCCTAGGGTATTTCATGGCTCTTCTCTTCTCTAAGAATGAAGGAGATGACACTTTTCAAGCATGAACATGGTCTATGAATATAGGATTCTAGACTTTTAATGAAACTTATCTTCAACTGAACCAAAGATCTTCTAAGCATAGTCCTTGTGTGTGTTAGGTTCTCAATTCTTCCGATTAAATATTGGAAAGAGTGTTCTCTAAGGAAGATAGGAGCTGCCAGTAGAGGGTTCATCATCACATTAGACTTCACCAAGAATCTAGGTATGCTAAGTTTTGCAATAATTTGTGTCAACATTGACTTAGGCATGCTTCTTCTTGATAGATCAATGCTAGACAGGGAAGGAATAGAATAGGAACTTCCATTTGATCATGAAATTATCTCATTGCAGTGTAGGATCTTTCTTAAACATTGATATTTTTCCGTATTATTCCCATCCCAAGAGATACAAACCTCTAACAACAAAGAAAATCAATCATTTGAGGTCACAGCTATAGTTGAACAAGCAAAAAATGAGTCCAACCCTCGTGAAACAAAGCAATATAATGACTATAGCAGAAGACTTAAGGAAACAACGATGAGCTACAAATTGAAACAAAGTTTAAATGAGTATATTCAAGAAAAAGAAAAGCATCACTGTTGTGTACTTTTTGCACCTCATAATAAAATTTAACCCCTTATTGAATTTTGCTTTCTGTGGGACTTTCTAAATTTTCAATGAAAATAGTTCTGCTCACGAGGCTTGAATAAAGGTGGTTTTGCTTGTGCATCTTTGCCTTAAAGTTGGCTCTTACAAGCAACACATATATTTTGAAGGTTGTAAGAATTGTTGTCAAAGTAAACCCTCCCAACTGTTGATCTTTCATTTCAACAAAGTGGATTGACTTTTCCAAGTGGGCGCAACACACAAGCAAGCTCCACCACCACTCACCTTCAAAGGACACAAGTTACTCTTTAAGCAGATTTCTCCTAACATAGTTTTGATACACTCAACATCATATTCCACTCTTGCACTCCGAAGTCTCTTCTACTTTTTTGTGACTTTCTAGTATAGTTTTGAGCACTCATTGCTCAAGTCTAGTTCATTTGCTCATGCCAAAGAATTTTCAACCATAACAACAATCATTTACAACCTATGGATTCCATGAGCTTTGTACAACATTTTTTAGTTGCCTCTTCAAGATAGTGGCTCAAATTTCAAAGGCACACTATCATTAGTGAGTGGGATTCTCAATAAGAAAATAATGAGCAGCATGACTACTTGAGGTTAGGCTTTTGTGCTTATTTTCCAATTATTTGCAGCCGATCATTAGGTTGATCTTCCTCTCTTCTATATATTTTTCTCTCCCACTCTTTTCTTTCCTTCTTTCTCAAATTATATGGCCCCAATTATTGCAAAGGGCACCATTGTATATAAATATGAGCTCAGCTCACTTGTAAATGATCTTTTACTTGTTTAATGGAACCATATCTATGTCTTTGTTTTGCAACACCTTGTCTTGGAGAGTGCCCTTGGCTCGAAGTGTTCTTGTATTTAGTGCCTACTTATGATCCTCTGATTTTGTAGGTTTAATGTTTTCATGAGAATGGTGCTTGCTTAATTTCCAATTTCATATGATTGAATGCATTCATTTTGTATGTTAAACCATAAAGATATGTTGAATCATCCCCGACCACACAAGTGTTTGAATGTAGATAGAAGGTTGAACATTGAAAGAAGAGTCAAATTGAAACTTTCTCTTTGGTCCATAGCTTCTTTTCTATTTTGTTTCTCTGATCCTTACCTCCTTCAAAAATTGGAACTCTTTCTAACCCTTTTCTTTGGCACTGTTAGCATATGAGTAGATTAGCACTAGAGTAGAATGGAAAAGTAATTGGCCTTCTTTGGAGATTCCTTTGATCTTAATTTAAATGTTTTGTTGAAGGTTTCTATTGTTGGGGTTTTCCAAGATCAACATAGTAGGCTCATCTCCTTGTTGATTAGGCAATCAATGTAGGACTACACATTCTTCATGTGGACTCCCCAAGATCTTAACCTTGTTTGTAGGTTGAGAAGATTCATGCTCCTCAATAGGAGACTCAATATTTACCCTTTGGGATCATCCCCTTGCTTGGTCACAAGGCTTCTCAAAGAGGGTGGGCTGATTTAAAAATCTCAAAAGTTTTGGGCACATTTGATGGGACTCAACTTGGTCTTCCCATCGGTACTATATTGCTGAATTATTGCTAAATAGTTTGCTCTCAAAGTTGGGTGCTCTGCCATCTTTACATAGTGATCTTTCTTGAGCTGCTTGCACTTACAAAACTAGTGTAAGGCTCATATTTTCCTTACTAATTTTCTCCATATAATTAATAGCACAAAATTCATTATTTGAAAATGAAATAAAATTCAAGTATAATTAAATGATATCTTATCATTAATCCATATATTTATACAAATCCAGGTACTAGTACCTTTACATACGAGAGTAAAAAGATTCATCTTACATACATATAATGGAATCGATCTTTCCATTACCAAGTACAAGTACAATAAGTAAATAATACATGATACATATCAATGATATAAAATGAAGAGCCTTTGATTGCCATTAACCTCCTGGTCTTCTACTGATTGATGGACGAGAATGTAGTTGAGGCATTTTTCTGCCCAACCATGAAACCTTAGCTTCCCTGGAGGAGTACTTGACATGGAGAACTGCTGACCCTGCTTGAAGTGCCTAACAACCTGGAGATAAGTAGCAGGAGGGAATCTCGGTGCAAGCCTGATATACATGCAGCTCCTAACTCGAATGTGCTATGTGAACAATCAGGATGTGGCAGAGGACTTTATTAATTAAGTTTTGCTAGGCAATGTTCATCTATCCCAATGAACCCTTGACTTTGGCCAAAGTACATTTAATATAAACATGAACCCCAAAAAAGGTTCAAATCCTCTGCAAATCCACATTCGGCACCCTATCTCGAAAGATAAGCTTTCCTAAACACACATGCATAGTAAATAACACATCATACATTCCTATTCTTCATTTTATGTAATAATGTTTCAAATGCATTCATTCCTAACAGGTATCCATGTAATAACTCATGCAAATGCATATTTCTTTCATGCGACAAAACTATTTAATTCTACAGACTTCTCATTTCAAATGCATTCATTCCTAATAGGTATCCATGTAATAACTCATGCAAATGCATATTTCTTTCATGCGACAAAACTATTTAATTCTACATGGATGCTTGATTCTTTTCCATACAATTTTCAGATCTATGCACATCATTACCTTAACATGATTGTTTATGCACTTCTCATTTCAACTCTATATTTCTTTTAATGTTTCCTAACTGTATTCATACATAGTAAAATCAAGAAATTTCAGACATAGGAAAGAGGGTTACAATCATTTGAACATATTTAAGATATTAAGTATGAGTTATATGTACACATACACATACATACATATAAATTAACTATGTATTCTTCCGCCAATCAGATTTTATCTCTGAAAACATGATTTGTATATAAATATTTACATATATATAAACATATTAGTATTTTGGATAAATTTATTTATCTAATCTGATTTGAGTTCATTTGACTCAATATAATCTGACAATTAACAAATGTTTATTTTATTTTTATATCATTTGTCTTCATATGTTACATCCATAATTGCATGTAAATTCTACAATCATCTACACACAATTATGAATGTATTCTATGTTCACACAGTTAAAACAATAACAACAGTAATAAATTTTCAGATTTCAATGTATCCAGCAATAAAAGTGAGATTCGGTTTCGTAGATGAAATTAATCATAGAGAGTACCTTATCAATAAAATCTTAAATGATAAAACGAGTCGATCGCTCTATTGTTGACAAGTTAAATCTGCAGAGTGACTCCTCCTTCAAAACATTCCACAATCTATTCTGCGTGAAAAAATATCCTCCCTTCCTTCACGATCTGTTCCCCAAATCTATACCATTCTGTAATAATTTTCACTTCAGAGTAAGCTTTTTATATATTTCTGAATGCTTATTAACTAAATTCTCTTTTTTTTGGTCTTAAAAATGAATTTAATCTCCTTATGAGCCCCACGTAGGCTTTTCTACTTTCTTAGACTTATCTTTTAAAAGAGATAAGTCATCCCTGAAGCCATGTATCCTTATCTTACTTTTTAAGTTTTAAGAGATTCTATTTTATTTTATTCAATATAATTATAATATGATTATTTTTTTAGTTTATTTAATATAATTAAATTATTATGATTATTTCAGTTTATTTAATATGAATAAAATATGATGATTATTTTAGCTTTTTTCAAAATAAAAGTATTTATAAGATGTTTAAAATAATAAATATTTAATTTGTAAATAATAATATTATTGGAAAACTTTTAAATAAAATATTTAATTTCCGTATTAGTAGTAAAATAATATATTTATATATATGAGGATAAATATGTATATTTTATATACTTAAATTATATATTTATTTTATCATTTCTAATTAGATAAACCATAGTAGCAAAAATCGTTTAGGGAAAAAATCGGCAAACCAAAAGTATAAGATTTTTTGAAAAAATCGGCAAAAAATCGGATTTAAAAAAAAAACATTAAAAATTGTAGAAAAAGAGACAAAAACTATTTTTTAAATAATTCCAGGGCATTTCCATAGCATAGAGATATAAAGAGCAAATAAAATAGAGTTTAACCTATGAATTGTAGAAAATAATTTTTTGTTGTTTATATTCATATTACTGATTACTTAGGCAAATAATCAGTTAACTTTTTAAGAGGGCAGTCACCAAATACACCAAATAGTTGTCTAAGTATTAACTAAGTCTATGAAGTAATTGAGATCAAAAGTTAACAGACAAATAGTAAAAGTAAAAGTCATTTTGAAGTGATCCAAGAATTTCATTGTGATTGAGGCAAGGAGTTTTGTAGGGTTAATTCAATATTTTAGAAAGCTTATCAAATCATATTCCACAATTACAATGCTTTTTATCATAGTAACAAAAATTATTTTGGGAAAAAATCGGCAAACCAAAAGTATAAGATATTTTGAAAAAATGGGTAAGAAATTGAATTTTAAAAAATCGTAAAAATTTGTAGAAAAATAGACACAAACTACTTTTTTATTTATTTTAAATTAAGGGTATTTCCATAGCATAGAGATATAGAGAGTAAATAAAATAGAGTAACCCATGAATTGTAGAAAATAGATTTTGTTGTTTATATTCATATTGCTGATTACATAGGCAAATATTCATTTAACTTTTTAAAAGGGCAGTCACCAAATACACCAAATAGTTGTCTAAGTCCGAGATCAAAGATTAGCTAAGTCTATGAAGTAGCTAAGATCAAAATTTATCAGCCTGAGATCCAACTATTGTTAGGAATTTAGTAAAAGTGGAATTTAGTAAAAGTGGAAGCCATTTTGAAGTGATCCAAGACTTTCATTGTGATTGAGGCAAGGAGTTTTCTAGGGGTATTAGCTAAGTCTATGAAGTAGCTAAGATCAAAATTTATCAGACAGAGATCCAACTATTGCTAGGAATTTAGTAAAAGTGGAAGCCATTTTGAAGTGATCCAAGACTTTCATTGTGATTGAGACAAGGAGTTTAACCCATGAATTTTAGAAAATAGATTTTTGTTGTTTTCATATTGCTGATTACATAGGCAAATATTCATTTAACTTTTTAAAAGGGCAGTCGCCAAATACACCAAATAGTTGTCTAAGTCTGAAATCAAAGATTAGCTAAGTCTATGAAGTAGCTGAGATCAAAATTTATTAGACAAAGATCCAACAATCGTTAGGACTTTAGTAAAGTGGAAGCCATTTTGAAGTGATCCAAGACTTTCATTGTGATTGAGGCAAGGAGTTTTCTAGGGTTAGTTCAATATTTGAGAAAGCTTATCAAATCATATTCCATAGTTGCAATGCTTTATATTCCCTGGTGGCAATTGGTAAGTCTTTTATATGTGATAGAATTCAACAAAAGGCATTTGTTTAGCTGAAGTAAAAGATATTAGCAAGCCACTGGTTTTGGCAATACCTAGCTTGCAACTACTATTTTAGGTAGAGACAAATTTTAATGATTGTGTGTTGGAGGCTCTTTTATTACAACTATGTAAGCTTGTTTGTTGTCATTTAGATTTATTTTGTGGAGCACTTTAGATATATTGCTCACATAATGAATTGTATGTCTTTGTTTGAGCAAAAATTAACTATATCAATTATAAATTAAAAATCATATATCTATATCTACATATATGAAATATGTCTTTGAACGTTTAGTGTTGTGGTAGAAAAACTCCATTGGTGAGGTAGCCACCAAGGTTCAAACCCCTACTGGGCCATTGATCTCGTGGGCTTTGTACCTTTGTTGGGTTGTTGAGCTCGTGAGTTTGAACAAGTGTGGGGAATGACGAACCCCCCGAAAATGGACAAAATAACAAACTTTTTCAACATTGATTCCACATTGACTCTGATTTTGTCTTAGACCAACCCTATTTCTAAGCAATTCAGTAATTTCATGCGTTTTTCGAGGGTTTTGCAAGTTTTTACAATGTTTTTTTTCACTTTTTTGCCATTTTTGGGGTTTTTAACATTATTTTAACATGATTTAAATGCAAAAAAGCTTTGAAAATTGGGTCAACACTTGGTCAACGATTTTTTCATCTATTACGATTTTTTCGGGGAATAAATCGGCTAGCTCCAGGATTCAGGATTAATCGGGTATGATCGCGATTTTTTGCAGCTATTGCTTTATTGATAAACCATATGGTTTCCAAATAATACAATTTTTTACTAAACACTAATACATAAATGACACATTTAAAATTAAACAATATATTAAACTATCATAACCATTAAGTTTATCAACTTAACTTTTTGACTTCATAGATCATGCAACAACATCAAAACTTAATGCAACTATATGAATGACTACGTGGTGTGTGCGTCAACTCCCTCATACCACTTACATCCAAGAAGCTAGACACGTCTACCTCAACTATGTTCTCACTTTTGACATTACCTGCACACACTTGCACTCAATTTGTCATCAGTAGCTTAATCCATAAATCATAACAAAACAAAATTACATATATTGCATCATCATTGCATCTGTGATTAATAATTAAATTCATAACGCAAATATGCATAATGAAATCACATCAAAGAATTATTCACATTTACCTCTAAATATTATATTTCACAAAGTAAAAGTCAAGATATGACATCCTTGCGCTCTAGGAAGAGACATTGTCTTGATGTCTTATTTAATCAAACACCAAACACATAAGTATCATACTGATGCATCTACAACATCACACCCAACAAGTATTTCACACAACATAACATCACTATACATAAAACTTAAATATCTCAGCATGTAAACAGAAAGTAGTGCATCACAACAAACAAAGAACCCAACTAAATAGTCAAATGTCGAAAAGAGCGATCCATCTCATCGACACTCTCCCATGTGGCACTACCCATAGAATACTGGTCCCATTGGACCTTATACTAAGTATGATCCTTATTACGCAATTTAATGTTGCGTCTATCAAGGATGCTGATGGGCCCCACTAGCACCACCCCTGGGTCGTGAACCTACAATGCACGCCAATCAGGTACATAAGCTATAATTGGATGATATTGTTTAAGCAAAGAAACATGGAAAACATCGCAGAGTTGAGTAAGAGCAGGAGGCAAAGCTAGTCTATATGCAACTGGGTTAATCACTTCCAATACAACAAATGGACCCACATATCTCGGTGCCAACTTGGAATATTTTTCAAAAGAAATGAAAATTTTGTGAGGTCTAACCCTCAAGAAAACTTTATCTCCCATTGAGAATTGTTTAAAAGATCTATGTTTATCTGTGTAGCTCTTTTGTCTATCCACTGTCTCCTTCAGTCTCTCTTTGATTAGTCTCATTTGATCATCCATCTCTCTAAGCATGTCCAGGCCAATCACAATCCTATCCTCTATCCTATCCCAACTGGTAGGTGTGCAACACTTCTGCCCATAAAGAACCTCAAATGGTGCCATTCCTAAGGATGTATGGTAAGAGATATTGTAGGTGAATTCCACCAATGGTAGATATTCCTCCCATTTATATTGTTGGTCCATACAATACATTCTAAGGAGATCTTAAACCACTTGATTCGCCCTCTCAGTTTGCCCATCAGTTTGAGGATGGTAAGATGAGCTGAAATTCAACTTTGTTCCTAGTGCTGTGTTCAGTGTTGTCCAAAATCTTGAAGTGAAACGTGCATCTCTATCAGATATGATGGTTTCAGGCACTCCATGCAAGCAAATAATTTCTTGAACAAACTTCTTGGCTAGGATCCATGATCCATCCTTGAGATATCCTGGAATAAAATGTGCTACTATTGTCAACTTATCCAGAACTACTAAGATGCAATCATGTTTATTCTTAAACATTGGCAACCCTTGTATGAAGTTGATGCCAATTACTTGCCATTTGTACTCTGGTATGTTGTGCGGAAATAAAAGTTTTGCTGGATGCATATGCTCAGCTTTAACTCGCTGGCATTCCAAACATCGTGCCACAAATGGTATGATCCATCTTTCTTGAGCTTTGGCCAAAAGTATAAGGACTTCAATTCTGCAACCATCTTGGTCACTCTAGGGCAACCTAAATATGGTGTATTGTGTATCTCTTCAATAATTAACTTTCTTAGATCTCTAGAATCAGGAATATACATCCTCCCTTGGTATCTTAATAAGCCATCAGACTCCAACACATACCCTTCAAAACGAGGGTCTAAAGGTTCCTTCTCTAAAGCTTGCTTCACTCTATCATAATGCTCATCCCTTGGTAGTTGTTGAATAACTTGTTGTCTTAGACTAGATTTAGTGATGGTTATGACCGCTAGATGCCTTCTCCTACTGTGGGTGTTGGCTACTCTGTTTTGTTTCCCTTTTATATATTCAATTCCAAAGTCATACTCACTAAGAAATTCTAGCCATCTCCTCTGTTTTGCATTAAGATTGGGTTGAGTGAAGTGTACTTAAGTCCCAAATGGTCTGTTTTTAACTCAAAAGGTTTTCCCCAAAGTTTTAAAACTCAGACTTGCCATAGACTCGACAAACCAAAAATTTGGACTCGGACTCGGATTCGTGAAAGACTCGTGAAAGACTTGGCAAAAAAAAAACCGTAGTTTTACAAAAAAAGCATAAAGAAATTAATGCATTTAGAGAACATAAGAGCCATAATTGAAACATTACACGTCATATGATCTACAAACACGCAATATTTGAAATTTCATCATTCATACTCGTAGTTTCAACTCTAAAATGTATAATAGCAGCATAAGTTTATAAATGTTCACAAAATTACATATAATGATATGTCCAACTCCAAATGTGAAAAACAACAATGAACAAACCAAAGAGAAGACTACATCTTCCTCTTTGTATTTCTCCTAATATAGCTCAATTTTTCAGGCCTTGAGCTAGAAGTAGTAGCAGTGGGTGTTGTGGTATCTAAATGGTGAGATGATTCTTCTTCAAAGTCAAAGTCCTCATCCTCGTCCTCATCTTCGTCCTCATCTTCATCCAATCTTGCTCCTTCTGCATCTTGTGCTGCTCCTCTCTCTATTTCTGCAATTTCTTCTTCGGTAAGGAGGACATCGTCACCATCATTTTCTTCATTCACGGTCCAATCACCATATGGATCAATTTCATCCAAGTCAATGGCCTCATGTGAAACACCCTCCACCTGTCTAACTCGAAGGTGAAGGTTGTACCGAACGAAGACTAGATCATTGAGCCGTTTTTGTGTCAATCTATTTCTCTTCTTTGTGTGAATGCTCTCAAATACACTCCAATTTCGTTCACACCCAGAAGCATTGCATGGCTGAGACAAAACATAGACGGCTATCTTTTAAAGATTAGGCGTGCCAGCACCATAATTCTCCCACCATAAATGTACAAAAAACATTTAGAAATATTAGAATTGAGAAAAAAATGTAACAATCAAGTTTGTAGTTTTTTTCTTGCAATATTGAACTAAGTTACTAAATTTTTTACCTGGTTGTTGTTTTCCTTTCCTATCAATTGCTAGTTGTAATGAGAAGAGTCTCCCCACTGCACTCTTGTAGATCTTGGACAATGAACATTTCCAAATTCATAAATAGATAGTCAAAGTGTCAAACTCAAATTCAATAATGAACATTTCCGAATTCATAAATAAAGATAGAGCAATTGCAAATGTCAAATCTCACCTCCAACTCATCAAGAACCTTGTCTCTCAACTCAGGATCAGGTACCATGTTATCAATGCATGCAATAACACCTGCCATGACCTCCTCATCAACCCTAAATGAATCAGAGAAGTAGAATTTCGGGTTCAAAAAGTAGGCGAAGGCATGTATCGGTTGGTGGAGTTGGTTTGTCCACCTACGATCAATGATGCGCCAAAGGATTTCACATTTTCTTGTATTTCCACAATAGTAATGTGAAATGGCCTCGTTGACCCTATCCATGACCTCATAAATGAAACCCATTGGCATGCCCTCTCCATCCACCATACAAAGAACCCTTACCAAAGGTTCTGTCACCTAAAAAAATGAAAACAAATTTTAAATTAGTACAAAATTAACCCCTAAAAAATAAAATCAGCAAATAGACAAGATTGTATAAAGTTTACTTTTGTGTTTGTTACTTACCATAGTCAACTCTCTCCACTTTTGGTGAACCCTTCATCAAAAACAATGCTCACAATCTTCTCTGCTTCAAGTCTTTTGGAGTATGCAGACCCCAACCACGCATCAGACACAAACATCTTCTTAAGATGAGGAATGGCACTAAGAATGCTCTGCAAAGTGATGAAGTGGCTAGCAAATCGTGTCACTCCAGGTCGCACAAGGTCCTTGCTATTTGTGTTTTTTCTCATCAAAGCAAGCACCTGTATGGTTTTAGATGAATTTGGTGACACTTCTTGCATCTTCAACGACCTTTTTCACCCATCCAATCTTCCCAATGTCCTCTAGCATCAAGTCCAAGCAATGTGCAACACAAGGACTCCATGTAATCGTAGGATGCCTCTCCATAAGCATTCTACCTGCAGATACATATGCAACTGCGTTGTTCGTGATAATTTGGACAACATTCTCAACTCCAACTTCTCGAACCACCCAATCCAACAGATTACACAGAGTCTCTACATTTTTTATTTCATTTGAAGCATCAATAGACTTTAGGAATACCATGGCACCATTTGAAGCCACCAAGAAGTTGAGAAGAGTCCTATTCCGTCCATTTGTCCATCCATCAGATAAAATGCTGCATCCTTTTCTCTTCCAATACCTTTCCTGATCATCAACCACAACTTGTGTATTTTTTACAGCTTTCTCTAGCAATGGCCCACTGAAGTCATGACCTGTTGGGGCCTTAAACCCCTTACCCGCAACTGTTAATGCATTAACCAAACCTTCCCAATACACATTGTTTGTTGCATTGCAAGATAGATTATTGTAAAACCAAAAGTTTGAAGCTGCTATCCTTGCTTGTTCATGCTTCTCTCTATTCCATTGTGTACCTTCAAGTGAAGGTTGTGCACCTGGAACATTGCGTGGTACAAAAAAATTAGGGTCTGATCTAACAGGAGTGCCGCTAGCCTCACCCTCATTGTCACCAAAAGATGAAAGTGGCTGACGACCACGAGTGTGACCAATGGGACCCGAAGTGGACAATGTGGGATTCATTGCAGTTGCCATGGCTTCTTTTGTTTTTGCCTTTCTTCCTTTTGCATATCATTCTCAGCAAGAATGACCTTCATTTCTCTAATAATCTCAGGAGTTGATTTGGTGCATCCCTCCACACCATATCCAGGTATTTGTGCAAGGTGGTATTTTAATCTATCGATTCCACCCGTCATCCATTTTGTACATTCGATGCAAGTGACCTCCCCCTTTTTGCTTCCTGGAATCCCATATGTCCATGCTTTATCTCTTTGTCTTCCTGACCTTGGGGTTGCCCTTGGAGTTGAACTTGCCATTGCTTATTTAACATGAAAAAAAAAAAAAATCAGTAGGGTTTTGTGGAAAATCAACAAAAAAAATGACAATGAATCATTTGGGAAAAATAGCATTCAAAAAAAAGAAAAAAATATGAGGAAATAACTTAGGAAAAGAAATAGAAATTTTTTTGGCAGCATATCCCCTTGTCTTTCAAGATTTTTTGGATTTTCAAACATGGAAATGATTCAAATGAAAAAAAAACAGAGAAAAAATCCTTACCTAGATCTCTTTTGCTGGTTTTATCTTCTTCCCTCTCCTCCTTCAAACCCTACAAACCTGCTATAACCAATCAAAAATGCCAAATGAGGTGAAAAAATAAAACAAAAATGAGTTTTATTGGTTATTTGGCATAAAAACTGGGCTGCGCGAGTCCATATGAAAGACTCGCGAGTCCGAGCAAAAGACTCGCGCGAATCCTTGCGAAAGACTCGCGAGTCTTTCATATGGACTCGCCAGGACCCACCTCATGAGTCCTTGGCGAGTCGACTCGTGGCTCCTATGGACTCGCGAGTCCGTGGCGAGTCCACAAGTCAATAGGTAATGCCTCCACATTTGCAATGCATGAACAGTAGCAGCTAGTACCAAATCATGAGGTGTGTAATTGAGTTCATATGGCTTCAATTTCCTAGATTCATAAGCTACAATTTGCCCATTCTCCATTAATACTCCACCTATTCCGTCTCCTGAAGCATTAGTTATTACAATGAACTGTCCATTTGGATTTGGTATAATTAGGATGGGAGTAGTAGTGAGCTTTTCCTTCAATAATTGGAAGGCTTGCTCACACTCTTTAGTCCACTCAAACTTTTTTCCTTTCTTCTAAAGTGAAGTGATTGGTGCTGAGATTCTAGAGAATCCTCCTACAAATTTTTGGTAATACCCAACAAGACCCATAAAGCTTCGAACTTCTGACACATTTTGAGGTGTAGGCCAATCCACAATTGCCTTGATTTTCTGAGGGTCCACTACAATTCCCTTTGCTGATATTACATGACCCAAATATTGTACCTTGTCTTGATAGAAAGTGCATTTGGATAGCTTACCGAATAATTTACGCTCTCTTAAGTGCTGCAACACTATCTTTATGTGTCTATCATGTTCTTCCACAAATTTTGAATAGATCAAGATGTCATCAAGAAAGATTAATACAAAATCATCTAAACAATCTTGAAAGACACTATTCTTGAGATTCACGAATGCTGCAGGTGCATTGGTTAACTCGAATGGTAACACTGTAAATCCATAGTGTCCATACTGAGTTCTAAAAGCTGTTTTTGGAATAGCCTCCTCCTTGATTCTCAATTGATGGTATCCTGAATCTGAGATCCATCTTGGAGAAGATAGTAGCCCCTTTCATTTGATCAAAAAGTTCTTCAATCTTCGGAAGGGGGTACCTATTTTTAATAGTAACCTTGTTAAGCATCCAATAATTGATACATAGATGCATGGTACCATCCTTTTTCTTTACAAAAATAACAGGAGCACCCCATGGTGACACACTAGGCCTTATGAATCCTTTATTCAAGAGTTCCTATAGTTGTACCTTTAGCTCATATAACTCTGTGGTGGTCATCCAGCATGGAGCCTTGGACTGTGGTTTAGTTCTAGGTAGAAGATCAATGGAGAAATTAAATTCTCTTTGGCGGTAATTCTATGAGATCTTCTGGAAATACATCTCAGAATTCCTTGAGGATAGGATGGTCATCTATACTGGTTTTGAAACATTGAGGTCACTAACTTGCACAACATAGATTGAGCATCCCTTCCTTTGAGCCTTTTTAAGCTGCATGGCTGAGATTTGTCTGAGTTCAAGTGGTCTTTGAATAACATGGATCTCAATGGGATTCCCATAATCATCTAGACAATGAATCACCTTATCTTCACAATTGACTATGGATTTATGCTCAGTTAACCAATTGATTCCTAAGATGATATCATAGGATCCCAAGGGTGAAACATAGAGATTTACTTGGGTCTGGAAGCTCAAAAGCTTTAAACTCACTGCAAAAGAGACATAAGTCTACCCTCTTCTCTGCTCGATTTCCATATTGAACTGACCAAGAATTTAACATGTATCTTGGTCTAACTGGTAATTTTGATACTATTTTAGGATCTATGAAACATTGTGTTGCTCTAGTATCTATTAATATGGAAACAATATGGCCATAGAGTTTCCTCGAAAGTTGGATGGGTGAGGCCTGGAATTCAGCTTGCCTACTATCAACTGCAACATGAATTTGATGTTGAGGTGGCTCTTGCCAATTATGTCCCTTCTGTCTTCCTTCTCGTTGAGGGGAAGTGTTGGCATAGTGTTCGCCTCCACACACCTAACATCCACCTTGTGGTGCCCTCTGCTCATTGGACTTCTCATTGTTAAAGTTGTTCCTGTTATTGTTTGCTCTTTTTTGGTTCCCATTGTATCTACCTTCACCCTTGTCTTGACCATAGTCTTAGGATTGTGGATGTCTACCTTTGCTCCTATATGAGGTCGTAACCCCAAAATAAACTTTTGAATACGGAAACGCTCATTGAGCTGGTATTGAGGAACTTATTTGAGAAGATTGGAGAACCTTTTTGAATACCATGTGACTATCAAACCACCTTGAGTAAAATTTTGAAACTCTGTCATTTTCCTGTTGAAAAAAAGTTGGGGCAACCACCGTTTCCTAAAGAGTTGGAGGAAACACTCCCATGTGACCTCTCTTGGCAATAATTTCTTCTTGGCTTTCTCATTATCCCACCACGTGGCCACTTCACCAGTAAGTTGATAAGCTGCCCAAATTGACTTAGTTTCATCAAAAAGATTGTGGAATTCAAAATATTTTTCCATCTCGATAATCCATGACTTTGCTTCGTCACACTTGGGTGGGGTGACCTTTTTGAGGTCTTTTCCCAATTTATTTGTGATTCTACCCTGGTTATTCTCTCTTTGGTTCTCAGCTCTTTGATTTTGTTCTTCATGCCTAGGATTTTGATTTTGATTTTGACCCTCGTGAATTCCATAAATCTCTTGCTCTTAAGTTTTCCATGCAAGCACCCTGTTGGTTCAGAGGGTCAAGTATTTGATCCATCCTTTCATTCAGACCATTGCTTGAACCACTGTGATTTGTGTGTCTATTGTCCATAGTGGTAAGCTAATTTGTCCTACAACAAGAGTTACTCTTTAGCACAGTGGACAAGGCCCTAGTGTTTAACCTAGAGCTGTGATACCAAAATGTAAGGATCACATTTTCCTTACTGATTTTCTCCATATAATTAATAGCACAAAATTTGTTATTTGAAAATGAAATAAAATTCAAGTATAATTAAACGATATCTTATCGTTAGTCCATGTATTTATATAGATCCAAGTACTAGTACCTTTACATAAGAGAGTACAAAGATTCATTTTACATGCATATAATGGAATCAATCTTTCCATTCCCAAGTACAAGTACAATAAGTAAATAGTACATGATACATATCAATGATATAAAATGAAGAGCCTTTGATCGCCATTAAACCTCTTGGTCTTTTGCTGATCGAGGGATGAGAACGTAGTTAAGGTGTTTTTCCGCCCAACCATGAAGCCTTAGCTTCCTTGTAGTTCTCTTTGACACGAAGAACCACCGACCCTTCTCGAAGTGCCTAGCAACTTGGAGATAAGTAGCAGGAGGGAATCTTGGTGCAAGCCTGATATACATGAAACTCCTAACTCGAATGTGCCATGTGAACATGTGGTAGAGGACTTTATTAATTAAGTTTTGCTAGGCAATGTTCATCTATCCCAATGAACCCCGGACTTTGACCAAAGTACATTTAATAGAAATGTGAACCTCTTTTCCTTTGTAAATCCACATTCAGCACCCTATCTCGGAAGATATGCTTTCCCAAACACACATGCATGGTAAATAACACATCATACATGTCTATTCTTTATTTTATGCAATAATGTTTCAATTGCATTCATTCCTAACAGGTATCCATGTAATAATTTATGCAAATGCATATTTCTTTTATGCGACAAAACTATTCAATTCTACATGCAAATTCTAAATACATGCTTGATTCTTTTCCATACAATTTTCAGATCTATGCACATCATTACGTTAACATGATTGTTTATGCACTTTTCATTTCAGCACTTATATTTCTTTTAATGCTTCCTAACCGTATTCATGCATGCTTTTATATAATAGTAAAATCAAGAAATTTCAGACATAGGAAAGAGGGTTACAATCATTTGAACATTTTCAAGATATTAAGTATGAGTTATATGTATACATACATATAAATTAACTATGTATTCTTTTGTCAATCAGATTTTATCTCTGAAAACATGATATATATATATATATATATAAAATCTGACAATTAACAAATGTTTTATTTTATTTTTATATCATTTGTCTTTATAGGTTACATCCATAATTGCATGTAAATTCTACAATTATCTACACACAATTATTAAATTATTTTATGTTCACACAGTTAAAACAATTACAGTAATAAATTTTCAGATTTCAATGTTTCTAGCAATAAAAGTGAAATTTGGTTTCGTAGATGAAATTAATCATAGAAAATACCTTATCAATAAAATCTTATATGATAAAATGTGTTGATCCCTCTATTGTTGACAAGTTAAATCTGCAGAGTAGTTCCTCCTTCAAAACATTCCACAATCTATTCTGCGTGAAAAATTATCCTCCCTTCCTTCAGATCCGTTCCCCAAATCTATATCTTTCTATAATATTTTTCACATCAGAGCAAACTGCTCATATTTTTTTGAATGGTTATTATCTAAATTCTCTTTTTTTTGGTCTTAAAAATGAATTTAATCTCTTTATGAGAGCCCCACGTAGGCTTTTCTACTTTCTTAGACTTTTCTTTTAAAAGAGATATTAAGTCTTCTCTTAGGGCACGTATCCTTATCTTACTTTTTAAGTTTTAAGAGATTCTATTTTATTTTATTTAATATAATTAAAATATGATTGTTATTTTAGTTTATTTAATATAATTAAATTATGATGATTATTTTAGTTTATTTAATATGATTAAAATATGATGATTATTTAAGTTTCCTTTTTTTTTTAATAAAAGTATATATAAAATGTTTAAAATAATAATTATATTATTGGAGAACTTTTAAATAAAATATGTAATTTCTGTATTAGTAATAAAATAATATATCTATATATATGAAGATAAATATGTATATTTTATATACTTAAATTTTATATTTATTTGATCATTTCTAATTAGATAAACAATATGGTTTTCAAATAATACAATTTTTTATTAACTACTAATATATCACTGACACATTAGTTTATCAATTTACTTTTTGACTTTATAGATCATGCAACACCATCAAAACTTAATGCAACTATATGAATGACTACGTGGTGTGTGCATTGACTCCCTCATAGCACTTACAACCAAGAAGCTAGACACATCTACCTCAACTATTTTCTCCAAGAAGCTAGACACATCTACTTCAACTATGTTCTCGCCTTCGACATTACTTGCACACACTTGCACTCGATTTGTCATCAATAGCTTAATCTATAAGTCATAACAAAACAAAATTACATATATTGCATCATCATTGCATCTATGATTAATAGTTAAATTCATAATGTAAATATGCATGATTAAATCACATCAAATAAATATTCATATTTACCACCTAAGTCACAGGGTTCGCCGAACTTCATGTATGAAGTTCAAAATTCAGCAAACAAAACCATGGTTTGTTGTGAATGTTTTGCGTATTGGAGTCCATTGATTTTGTTATTGAGCATGATGGGAATGTTGGCAAAAGCTCGGTTAAATGAATAACCAGGGCATGTGTAGTGCACACCTTTGCCATCACTCGATTCATTGCCAAGTTGAACAGATCAAAAGGGCAGGGTCAAACGAACATTTAATCGTTGAAAGCATCAACTCAGAACGCGGAGGAGAAAGGGGGATTATAATTTATATATTAGTAAATTAAAATTAAAATTTTGAATATATCAATGTTACAAAATTTTAAACTTATTATAATGTATTCAAATCTTATAATATTGTTTATTTTTAATAATTTTAATTTAATAAATGTAAAATATTTATATTAATTCTAAATTTAATATAATTAATATTATTAATTTGACTATTTTATTTTAAAGTATAATTTAAATTAAAACTATGAACATATCAATGTTACAAATTTTAAACTTATTATAATGTATTCAAATCTTATAATATTGTATATTTTTAATAATTTTAATTTAATAAATGTAAAATATTTATATTAATTCTAAATTTAATATAATGTTATTTTATTAATTTGACTATTTTATTTTGAAGTATAATTTAATTTCAAATTTTTTTAACATTGTTAAATTATTTGACAATTTAATAGATTTATTATTTATATAATTTTTTAATTTAAATTTATTAGGCGAATTTCATATTGAATTTTTTTTTGAATTTTATCCTTGCCGAACTTCATCCGAATTTCATTGTTGTCGAACTCAAACTCAAATTCTAACCTTGTGACTTAGTTTACCACTAAATATTATGTTACACAAAATAAAAGTATCAAATAATTATTCACATTTACCAGTAAATATTATATTTCACAAAGTAAAAGTCGAGATATGACAACGAGATTGTGCGTAGTGTAATTTTTATTTCCTTCAATGTGTTGGTGAAGCCTTTAGTGGTGTTTTGAAGCACTCCAATCACTTGGCAACTCCTTTCTATCAAAATAGCATGCAAAAAAATGTGTAGTTAATAAGGGTCCAAGAAAGAAATCAGTGAAGAGTGGGATCTTCTTGTGTGCTACTTCCACCACGCGTGAGAACAAGAATAGGTTCTCTTTTGCCTTACGTTTGCACAAGTACAAACAACATTGATAGAACGTGACATAGGTAGAGAAACAAATCTTTTGTTTCATGGAGCTTTGGAAGTTTGCCTGTAATAAAATTATAAATCAATGGAATGATCTTTCTATTTCAACCTTAAAGATGTCCTCTTCTATAGGGAATGGCTTTGGTTCTAGCATAGGAGCACGTTGAAGATGTGCCAAATGTGTTCACATTGGATCATATTACAGAGCATGATGTAGCATTTAGGTTACTTGTAGGTTAAGTCATTCAAGAGTAAGGCCTTAGATTGGTTCTAAAGTCCAACCCTTGGATTTGTTCTTGACTAGGATACTATTGGACTTGCATTTCAGGATGCTTCAAGGAGTCTAGAGTGATAGCCTCTTTTTATTTGAGCAGTTTATGATGACCAAGCAAAGATGTTCGATAAGTGTTTTAGTTGGACATGGGAACAAATCGTTGTTGAAACTAGAGCTCTTGATGGTATTGCATTTTTGTTCTATATCTATGTAATAAAACCAAATAGAGGTATGATGATTTAGGACATTATTGGGATGATGCTTTAAGAGGCATTCAACTTGGTAGCATGAGTTGAGCACAATTTTATTCAAATAGGTAAAATTGCTTTGAAGCTTGCTGTCGCGATATACCTTTAGGTGTATCCCCAAGTTACGCCCAACTAGCTACAAGCTGCCCTACTTACACCAATGTCAAGTCATGCACATACAACACATGTGGAGATGACATTCGCTTCACTCTCTTGATCTTTGGATTTCAAGAGCAAAGTCATGAAAATGATGCACAAACTTTCAAAGGAGATGATAGGCTTCAAGCATCGTGGTCTTCAACATCATGACTATTATCAAAGAAACCAGATGGTGCTGACTTTCTAGGTTTGTGTTAGCCTATTTAGAGGGGTAATTTGATATTACTAGTGAGCTTAGATGGTTTAGTGGAGTTGTACTATTTCAAATGTTATTTTTGGCTCCCAGTTTGGTCTCTAAGATTCTTGGAGGCAGCATCTATTTTTAGTAAGTTACCCGGCTCGGTCCGTTTATCATCTTCCATTATTGAGATCACTCCTATGCAGTCAATTTTCGATTCTGATACATTTCGACCATTGTCTCTATTTGAGTGTAATTTAGAGCTATATTTAATTAATTTCACTAAGGTTGCCATTTTAATTAAAATAATTTATTGGGCATCTCAGTATTATAGCTCATTAGAAAGAGCACGAAAATATTTAAATGGTGACATGCTAAAAGGTATAGTTCCACGGGGTTTGGCACATTTCCTTTGGGGGACGAGTCTCGGGGACAAGGGTACTTGGGGCCTAAGTTTGGGAACGCAGGGGGATGGTGGCATAAATGACTTTATGAGAAGGGGTTATAAGGGTTTAAAAGAGTTAAATATATTAATCGCATAAAGTGATTAAATAAAAGCCATAAAGGGGGCACCAATATAGAGAGATATAAGGTGAATATTAAAATTAATTCATAAAGTGACTTTATACTAGTTAAAAATTATATAAGGGGTCACTTTATTATTATTTCCAATTGCAAGTAAATATGAAAATTAAAAGAGAGGGAAAATTAAATGGGTTAGTCGGAAGCTTCCTTGAAGAATTATAAAAGGGCTCATTTGGAGCTCATTTGCATATACTTGGCTTATTTTATTTTTCTTTGAAAAGCTTGAGAGCTTTAGCTTTCATTTACAAGAAATGGTGGTTTGGACAGAAATCCAAATCCAAATCCATCTTTGGTGTGGATTCATCTAGTATTCGCAATTGCGCTTTGATAATCGCCATTGTGCTTTATTATCAAATTGTTGGAGGTTTCTACTGGAAATCTCTCTGGAGGTTTTGACAAACAAGTTCTTTTGAAATTTGTGAAGTTTTGAAGATGTGATGTTCTCCAGTGCTAGGTCAATTTCAGTTTGGTTTTCTAGGGGTTTGGATGAAGTATATTGCCAGGTGGAAGACATATTGCCTATGTTACCCCTAGTTTCCGGGACGGGGACGGCCGGGGACGGGGGTACGCGTTTCCGGGACGGTGATTTTTTTTGCCAATTTTGGGGACGGCTAGGGGACAGCAAAGGGGATGGCTATATAAAAGTAGAGAAAATTAAAATACATAGGAAAATTTTAAATATTCATGTGAAAACATGGATAAAACATGCACATATCCATTATAGAACCTTAACATATAAGAACTAGTAGAGTTCTTATGGCAAATTTGTTTTAAATTGAGAGTCAAAGTCAAATTCCTTATAGAATTCATTGTCAAAATTCATTGTCTATATGCAGAATTTATGGGGACGTCCAACATAGCATATTGCTTCAGATTTGGAAGCTTCTTTGTTATATTTTCATAATAGCTTGGACGGTTAGGGTTTGGAGGTGACTGCTATGTTTTGGAAGGGTTTTATATGATTGTTGGCATTTGTCAACATTCAGATTTGTGTTTTAAACTTGGCAAAATTTATATCAGACTTCAATTCAGAAGGGGTTGGATTTGTTTGAGCAAGGGCTTAATAGAATTGCATTGTTAAGCAAGGGTTTGAACACTTACCTTGGAGACCTAGCGCTAACCTTCGGAGGTGATTTAAGGAGCTATTTAAGACATTTGGGACAGCCTCATCCTTGTTTCAGGTCTGCCATAGAAATCAGATTTATAATTAGCATCCATACCTTGTTGATTGGCATTTTATGCATCATAATGTTGAAGGCAACAATCGGTTATGACATTGTATTGAAACTCATTGAATTCAATGCGAAAATTTTGCTGTTCAGAACTATATCAGACTTCTGATTTTAATTCCAGTCCCTATATTTGTTGTTATTTCTTATGTTAAATGTTTCTATAATTGCTTCATATCATGGCAAAAACATCTACGCATTGAAAACTCATTAAAACCAAACCAAAGCGCTCACAAAGAAACTCAAAAAATTCAGCCCAGCAATCAGAAAAAAACAGGGCAGGATAAGGGTGGGATATTTCATAGCTGTACTAATTTGTCGAGGATGTCATCTGTGTTTCTTTTGTGTATTCAGTTGGGAGGAAATTGATTTTTTCTATAGAACAAATTTATCTCTTGTAAGCTTTACTTGCGACTTCAACAAAATGTCAATATCTATTCACATTATGAATACATAAATCATACATTTGTGTGGTCGAAGTACTTGTGGGGACAATAGCTTATTCCCAGTATTTCTATAAAGCAGCACCATTGTTATTTTCCAACTAAAAGAAGCATAAAATTAGGATGAATATTGGTTGTTTGCATGGACACAACTTGTCTTTTTTGAAGGGCAATTTATATTGATGATGATAGAAAAATGATTGTTGTTATTAACGATCAGATAGTGTCAGATCTTAATGGAGTAAGCTTGATGATTTTTATTGTATAGTATAATGACACAAACCAATAACTCTCCAAATAGCTAGATGTATTTTTAATTTTCTTTTTTTAAATGATGAGAGCCAAAACAAAATCTGATCAAGGGGAACTCTTTTTTTTGATTAAGCCCCTTTTTTTTATGGTAAAATAATTTTTTTCTTAAACTCATCAAAATCAATTATATTGTGACATTCTATAAAATATATTGGTGTCACTCGTACTGTGTATATTTTTATTTTCATAGTTTTCACAGGGAATGATGTTATTTGTGAAACTATTCCAAACTTTCTTCGACTCAACACAAAACAAATATTATTAAAACTGAGTCTCCTCGGTTTTACGCCTGATGATTTTTTTCCATTTTGAGCTAGTATAAAAAAAATTATTTTAAGATTCCTGACATGATATTATTTTCCCAGGCTGTATAACTGGACTGGGTAATTTGGCTTTTCAATGAATCAATAAATTTATTGATATAGAAAATTTGACTTTTTTTTATCCAGCAAGTACTAGATAAGGACACATTGAGCAAAGATGACAAGATGGGAGATGCTGAAATTGATCTGCAACCTCTGGTCACGTCTGTAAATATGAGAAACAATCCACAGAGTGTTAACTCTGATACTGAATTGCGCAGATTGGTGGCATCCAAGGACAACTGTCTTGGGAAAGATAGTTGCATTCGGCATGTTAGTGGACAGACAATTCAGGATTTATGTTTGAGGCTTCAGAATGTGGAGAGTGGGGAACTAGAAGTGGAGATCAGATGGATTGATCTTCCTCAAGCTACATAAAGACAAGAAAGCAAGTTATATCAACTGCAGCGTATAAGTAAATAGATCAAGCTGTCATATATTTATTGTACAGGCCAAACACCATCTTTGTACTCTAATCACTTTAGTTAGCTCAGGGTGTTGATGCTGTTGTAGGGATATAAGATGCGTAAATACACAGAACAAATCCTTTTGCAGTTGCACGCCACAACTGAATTGCAAATGGTTGTCTAAGGGATACGTAAACAACCTTTAGGAATTTAACAAGCTGAAGATTGTTTACTTTAATTCTATTTGCAAAGATAATTATGCCTAAGTTTAATTTCTAATAGTTTATTTTATATGAGAGAAAATTGTCCTAGATATTTTACCTGGTTCAATAGGATCACATGTATCCATGCCAGTCTTGCAGTATTGTGATGAAACCAGCGTCTGTACAAGCATACCTGATAAGTAGTCATGAGAAAAAAAAATTGAGTGTCCCTGCAAAAGACTTAATCTGACTGAAAAGATGAAAATGGATCTACTGTTTCAGAGGAAAAGAACTATCTATAACAAGCGTAATGCAACTTGAAATATTGAATTTTGGTTTGATCTGTACAACCTCTTGAAGTTCTGATAAAATTACAGAGCAACCACTCGATAACTGTTTCATCTAACTTTTAGACTAGTACTCAGACATAGACGACCAGAAATTGATTTGCTAATAAGATTTGAAGGAAAAGGATTGTGATGAATTTCTTACCACTGTTGCTGATTGTTCCTGATTTATACATCCTTTGTGTTGCCACGCTCCTCCTATGTAATATCCCCACAATTTTTTTCAATTTATTTCCAGTTACAATCACAACAAGAACCTGTTAAGGTTAGGAAATCAAGATATAATAATGCTGAAATTGTAACCCTTCCACTTTTTGATCACCAAGTGCCCAATATAGGAAGGTGAGAGCATACAGTGTTGAGGGGATTGTTAGCTTCAAATAACTGGAAATAATACAATGCTTGGGCGGCAAGCCAACCCCTTCCACTTTTCAACAGGATATGGAGAATATGAAGAATCACTTGGCGGTAAACCAACCAAGGATGATGCAAGAAATTGAAGAACAATCACTTTACCGCTTATGCAACGGGAGGACTAGAAATGAATTAGCAATCAACTCTACCGTTTATTCAGCGACAAGACTGAAAATGAGATTACAATCAACTCAACCGCTTATTCAACGACAAGACTGAAAATGAGATTACAATCAACAATCGCTTATTCAGCGGGAGGACAGTGTTACAATAGATAAGAAGACGACAAACTAGCCTCTTCCACTTATGCAGTGGGACAAAGAGCAACCATCCAAGTATATAGCTGTTAGTACTACTAATCAGCTTTACAATGCAAACATGGATTATAAAATTACTAGAATCACTATCCAAACCAGGGGGCAAGGCCAACCTCTTCCACTTATGCAGTGGGACTAAGAGAGTTCAAATAAATTGCTGTTAGTACTACTAACCAGCATTACAATATGATTCATCATGGATATTCAAATGCCAAAACTCAAACTAACAGCTGCAACTTATTACCAAGACTCTTCACTCTACACCAATAGACTCACACTTGAAAAACCAGCTTCAACCCCCCAAAACTGAATCTGATATGAATGAATAGTAGGCTGGAAATACAGACCAACAACATGAAAATCCTCACCAACACTTCTAAATCACTCCCAACACACCCAACTTATCTCTAAACACACTTCGAAGACCCTAGGAATAAAGCGATTAAGGCAACATTGAGGAAATGACTCCAACAAAACACAATCAACATAACACACAACCCCAAACACCTCCAACAAAAACGTTTACAGCTGAAAAGTACGACTTGCAATATAAAATCCCATACTCCGAAATATTCAACAAAATCTTACAAGATGAATTGCCCATGGCATAGGAATTGATCTAGCAAACCTCGGAACGAGTTGGCACACACAAAAGGAGCTATGAGCGAAAACACACTTTAGCTACACTGGAAAACAACCTAGAAACACACTACAACACTCCCAAAAATAAAAAATCTAATACATAAATCTGCAACATTATTTTCAATCCAGTCCTCTAAATGAAGAGCAGTCTCTGGCTTGACTAGTTGCTGTATTGCAAGCAAGAAATCAAGCTATGGCTAGGAGGTAAGTGTTCCCCGAAGCTATCACTTTGTATTTCAACAACATTTCATTATAAAATTGTTCTTGGGTCCTAAAAATGAGGGCCAAGGTGCATATTTATAGCTTTCTCATCAAGTCAAACTTCCTTTCTCTCCAATATGGGATTAAACATCCACATTCAAATCTCTTATAATTTGCACTCATTTCATTCCATTTCTCCTTTTCCACAAATCGCCCAAGGGATAATAATATTTCATTTAGAACCAAAGTATTTTCTCCCTTTAGTGGCCGCCCCATATAGACAAATATTAAGTCAATTGCTAGGATATAATTTTAATGAAAAAATACCTCAACAGGGACGTCCAACCCAACATAAGTAAAAAAATAATTCTTAATTCTTCAAATCAACCCCCTCAAGGTAGCAAATATACTCTATGAAATATTTATAAAGTGAGATATGGCATCCAAGGAAATGAAGTGAATTATTTTCATAAAATTAACATATGGCATCTAAGGAAATGAAGTGAATTATTTTCATAAAATTAACATTTTTCTTTCTAAGGCATCACTTGTAAAATATTTTTCCCCAAGCAAAAATCGCCTAAAATAAGCTCCAAGAATGCTAGAAGACAAATTGCTCAATTGACCTGTTGGAAATAGCCATTTGAACTAGCCTGCTGAAAATAGAAGTGAATCTTTGGATCATCATGCCAAGCTGGATTGCCATAAATAGCCTGTGTTGCATTGGCTCAACTCAGAACTCTAAAAATAGTGTCTCCAAACTCCGTTAGGGCACAAATCAAGAAGCAATTGTCACTTACTAAATATAGCATACTGCTAAAAATAGTAAGTGTGTCCAAATGCAATTTAACCACATATTGAGTAGCCATCACAACTTACTAAAAGTAGTAAGTACGGAAAAGTGTTCTGATTCGTTTACATGTCACACCATCGCGAGACTCTTTGAAAATCCAGAAAAACCCAGAAAAGTAAGCTGTCGTCACCCCCACTTACTAAAAATAGTAAGTTTGGAAAAGTCTTCAGATTCAGTTGCATGTCACACCATCGCGAAGCTCTCTAAAAACCTAGAAAGAATTCACAATCTGAATTGTAGAATTCGAACTTGTCAATCATCAAACGTCTCCCGCAAACCTCCACAAAAGTTGGAAACCCTAATTTCTGTTTCTGACTAATCAACGAGTCTCAGAATTGGCCAACAATCCCCAAAACAAACTAGAGCGGAAAAGGGGACATTACCGTCTGCCCTTTACAAAATTGCTTGTCCTCAAGCAATGCCACCACAACTCCAGAGAATTTTAGATTGATCCACACCAAAACAAGTACAATCACAGGGTCCCATGTTCGTCTCGGGAAGAACCCACCATGTTGATGTTGCGCCACTCTGATCATATTAGTGAAAACATCACACCACAACTGCACTAACCTCCCTTGTATCTCCAAAATGTTACCATGCATGATGCTTAGACTGAAAAACCTTTAAGGACTGAAATCAATATCATGCAGCATCTCATGCCCATAAAGCTCAGAGTAATCAATATCAACAATGCCCCCGTCTATCACAAGCCTAGGCAATAGGAAAATAAGTCAACTCAACTCACAATCAAACTCCACAACATATCTCCCCAAGGTGTCAAACAGAGCCATGACTGTAAAGGTGACTTCTCCAAATCTCCTTGCGATGAGGAAAACAATCCTTTGCAGGAGCTCAACAAACTCATTCTCATAATTCCACATGAATCTACTAGGCCTCAATTGAATTATTTTGATACAACCATGGAGACTTTTGAAATCACTTATAGTTCCCACTCCAAGCACCTCAGAATGATGAACCATAGAAAGCGAAGGTACTCTGTCCCAATCATAAGTAGAGGAGAGGACATAAGAATAACCACTAGTTAGAGCTTGAACACTTCCCATACACAGATACCAATTACCCCAACTCGCCATTCTTCTCATCTGAGACCATAAACCCGTCCTGCCAGGAGATTGTGAAGTTCGAAAAAGAGTACACCAACAACCCACCAAGTCTGAAATGATTGACTTGAGATCTGATTTCAAGAAAATTAGTATCCAAGAAGATGAACAACTTCTGCAACACAGGAAGTAGTCATCTAAAACAACACATCTGCTCACGTCCAAGGCTGGATATGTCCTCTATAGTGACTCCAACTCCACATAGAACCATCCTTTGCTCATAATATCTTCCCTATTCACTAGTTGATGAGTAAAAAGAACCATCAAATGGCTGGTAAAGAAGGGAACGACACCATCAAGACTGAAAATTTGTTCCTTATCCCTCTAAAGATACTTCTTCCCACATGTAATAAGCTCCATCAGACCATGTTGATGATCTCAAGCTTGGATTCCCATCCGAAAGTGATTTTCAATGCATTGAAAATAAAACTTAACACATCCCCAAGTGCTAGTGAGGACCAAGTGCATACTTAAGAAATTGATGTCTCCTTTAGTGAAACCTTGAAGCCTAACCATGAAAACTTCAACAACATTGGAGTATGGAGCAAATGTTGTCCTCAAATCCAACTCCCAAAATGGACTAGTATGAGCCTCATTATCATTCAAATCAAGGAATAGGTTGTCAAGCATGCAATCAGCACGTTCCGGTCCTTTCTCCCCTACTTCATGAGTAACAAGTCTGAAATCTTCACTCCTTGTTGCTGCAATGAAACCTTGAACGACTTCTAAACTATGTTTAGACAACATCTTGATGCCAAAGATGTTGAAACTATCCATCACAAAGAGAGAGTTTTCAAAAACTTGGAAGCCATCCCTTTCTTCTTGCTCACTTCCATCTTGCTGATCCGAATCTGCACATTCAACCTTTGTTTTTCTTGTGAAGTTCTTAAGATCAAACTCTTCTTGAAGACTATCAAGCTCAACAATTACTTGCTCTATTTCTTCAACTCTTTGTGCATTCTCTTGCTCCCTGATAAGTTTGAAATCAACAAATTGATCTTCTACCTCCATTAGAACCAACTGAGTATTTTCTAACATGCCCTTTGTTGACTCAAGCTCAAGAGTAAGCTCTTCAACTTTCCTCTCTTTTCCTTGGAAAACACTAAGGATCTTCTTTGCATACTCGATGGCATAATCATGATCTATGATCATTGTATGAACTTTGATTTCAATGTCTCCAAAGAGTCTTTGATGAGTTGTAGATTTGTTGTCCTCATTTTTGTTTTAAAAAATGATGGACCATTACATAAAATTTTTGTCAAAAAATGAAAATTTTACTCTATACCATGCTTCTTGAGGCATTATTTCGCATTACCCTTGGATTGGACTAATCCTCAATCCATTTTCAAACCACATTTTAAATTTCATCGCATTCTGAATTTGTTTTTCTTTCAATGTCGGGTTTTTTCTACCTGACTGCAGGTGGGAAATTTTCTTTATGTTGCAAGTTTTCCGTTTTCTTTTGTTTGTGTGTTGTAGGGAAATTTTAAGTTAATTACAAGTGCACTTTATGAAAAATAGAACTCGTAACTTACTTTTTATTTCCCCCTTGTTGCTTTTTGGCCTTTTAGTCATTGTAGGATTTTTTTGGACATTTTACAAGTGAACTTTAAATTATAAAGTTTAAATAAAACTTGTAATTCCTTTAAAAAGTTCCACTTAAGTGATTTTAAGTTATGGTAGGGGTTCTAGGGAAATAAAATCCCTATCACAATTTAGAATGACTTTTTACAAGTTTTAAAAAGTCATTTTAAATTGTAATAGGGATTTTATTTCCCTATTACAAGTTTTATTTTTAAGTTATTTTTGTGACTTGTAAAATGAATTTTATTTTCCCTTTACTAGTCTTTTGTTGAGTTGCTTAAAACTTGTAAAGGGAGTTTTATTTCCCTTTTACATGCATTTTAAACTTGTTATTTGCTCTCACAAACCCAATTTTGCCTTATGCATGAAAAGTGATCATTTTTAACTTACAAATGGGTTAAAGAAACCCGATTTCTTTTGTTGTTTGCATTTTAAACTTGTCATTCCTCCTCAAGAACCCGACCAACAATATTGGAGGATTTTGTTGAAGATTTCCAACAATTTTTGTGAAAAGATTCAAGGAGGAAGAAGGCGTTTAATTTTCATACTGATTTTCATGCATCTTTCAACTCCTTTCATGCCATTTGGAAGACGTTGCTGCTTTATGGCCTTCAAACAACAAAACACACGTTTCTTGAATAACACGCGTTTCTTCTTGAATAACTAAAAAATAAAACTTGTAATAGGGAAATAAAATCCCTATTACAATTTAAAATGACTTTTTCCAAGTTAAAAAAAATCATTTTAAATTGTAATAGGGATTTTATTTCCCTATTACAAGTTTTATTTTTAAGTTATTTTTGTGACTTGTAAAAGGAATTTTATTTTCCCTTTACTAGTCTTTTGTTGAGTTGTTTAAAACTTGTAAAGGGGGTTTATTTCCCTTTTACATGCATTTTAAACTTGTTGTTTGCTCTCACAAACCCGATTTTGCCTTGTGCATGAAAAAGTGAACATTTTTAACTTGCAAATGGGTTAAAGAAACCCGATTTCTTTTGTTCTTTGCATTTTAAACTTGTCATTCCTCCTCAAGAACTCGACCAACAATATTGGAGGATTTTGTTGAAGATTTCCAACAATTTTTGTGAAGAGATTCAAGGAGGAAGAAGTCGTTTAATTTTCATACCGATTTTCATGCATCTTTCAACTCCTTTCATGCCATTTGGAAGACGTTGCTGCTTTATGGCCTTCAAACAACAAAACACACGTTTCTTGAATAACACGCGTTTCTTCTTGAAATGCAACGAATCTTACCTCTCCTAAGTTGTTTTGGCTTGTCTTGCCTAGGCGTGGAGGTTGGATACTTGTCTTGACCGATTCTTCATGCTTTGAATGGGCGTTTTGATCTATATGACGTTTTAAAAAAAACGTGGCTAGGGTTTGGAGTGTGGTTTGTTGTCTATTTAAGAGATTTTCTCTCTTCTTTCAAGGATTCCTTCTTATTCTTGGGGGGTCGTTTTGATTGATCAAGGTATGTTCTCTTCTCTTTCTCTTGTTTCATTTCTTGTTTTTGTTTGTTTTGGTTTCCTTGGTCAATTTGCATATATGTTAGTTTTGTTAGTTTTTGCCTAAAATCGGTTTTGTGAGGGATTTTCCCCTTTGTTCTGAGTTTGCAAAGCAATTTGTGAATTGGATTTGTCTTTCCTCATTTTCCCTCTTTACTTGCATTCGGGATTTAAAAAGTCGATTGCAAGTAAGATGAAAATAGTCTATCTTCCCCTTTGGTTGGAAAACCTTAACCATCTTTTGGTGAAATTCCAAGTTTCTAAGTTGAAAAATATTCATCCTTTCAAAATCGAGTTTTTAAAATATGATTACGGGTTGAAAGTTTTTCCTATTTTCATAAAGATAATCTTCCCAAAATCTTTCCATTTTTATTACCATCATTTGTACCTACCATTCCTGCCATTTCCCACATGTCAAAATCTCATTTTTCATCCACTTCTTCATTTTCTTTTTTACAAGTACATTTACTTTCGGGTTTTAAAAGTCCGATTGCATATTTGTTCTTTGACACTTGTATACTTGTAAAACATTTCCCAAGATCCGAAATTGGTCAAAAGCCAAGTTTCAAGCATCCTTATTTATTTCCCATCTCCCTCTCACAAAGTTGTGAAGTGCTAGGGTTATAATTTTTCCCATTTGAAGAAGACAAGATGATTTTTGCAGCTGATCTTGATGTTGCTTTGACACTTTTAAGTCTTCATCGCAGCGTACCAGGTTGTTCTTCGATGTTAGATTTACCATCATCTTCCGTTCGAAAGAAGATGAAATACAAATTTGATAAGTACCAGAATGAAGTTTCTCCTTCACAACTTTCCTCTCCTAGGGATCATATCAAGGATACGGAAATAGGGCATGTTGACATGTCAGATTTCATCAAAAGCGTGGAGGATCGGCAAGATAGTAATACATAGCGACTGTTGGACAACCACATTCACCATGCTTCTTCTTTTCCGGTGTCTGTCGTAGAATTTGAGTTTGTTCTTGCTTGTGCTCACTATTTTGATAAAGAGACAAGAACTATTAGAAATGATGATGGGGAGGCAATAATCCGTTTTGATGGAGATACTATTGACAGTTGTCAGAATACCTTCAGCACCTGTGTATATGGAGATTTCCAAGGATATTGCATCTGATTATTATGTCAAGAGGGAAAAGGATTGCAATCGTCACAATAACAGATGGATCCATGAGCCATGAGCTACTTTCACAAGATGGGCTAAGTTATATTGTTGTGATTTCAAGTGGGAAATTGGAGACATCATTACTCTCCTCAGTAGGATGTTGGGTCTAGTGCAATCTCATCACATCCCATGAAGATAAATTATCAGTGATGCTTTGTGTGAACAACTTGCAGCAGCCCCTACTACCATGACATTCTATATGAACTCATACTTGGTGTATTTAGCAACACCACTTAGAAATTTCCCTGGTCTTTCTACTAAGGGTGATTGCTCACGTATACCTATGTGGGAGTACTTTGATCAATTGCCTTTGAGACCCAACATATTACATTTCAGGAGGGTTCAGGATGCATTCTTTGGTTATTTCATTTGTCAGTTTGATAAGACTAAAGAATAGAAAAGTATCAGATGAGGCATGGGAAAGAGTGAATGAATATGGTTGCTTGTCCCTTCAATTCTCGACCTTCACTTACATGACAGTTGGATGTTACAGAGGGCAGCAGTACATGCTTCTTAGATACTGAACTGATAATATTATTCTTATGGAGTTTGGTAAGATAGATCATGGCTGTTCATGCACATCAATTTGTCAAGCATAGGGTTGGGATGGGGATTTCTACAACTAACCCATTGAAGATTGGCTGGTACTCCCTCATTACATCCACCAAAGCCATAGCTATGGAAACCGAAATGCAGGAGACAAAACTCAAAAGGTTTAAGTCAAGAGCAGATTTTGACTACTTAGGTATTAAGGAGAGAATCAAATAGTCCTCCATACATGTGCATTGTATAGAGGATATTTGGGTGGATCTTCATACAGAAAAGGAGGTTCATAAGATGGATTATTGCAGGCTCACCCTTGAACAAAATATTGATTTCAACTTGATGGACATTCTGCAAGGAATTATTGATGATGGGAATGTGCTTGATCCAAAATATGTTTAATGAAGAGTTGATGAAGCTCCACTTCCGTTAATTCAATGGTCAGACAAAGATTGCACTTCCATTATCGAGAGATTTCAGCCTATCCTAGCTAACACCAACACTTGGCTCAAAGGTAATGGTGTTAGACTCATCAAGATCAAGGTTGGAAGAGAAGATGATTCTACAGGACCCCTCAGATGCAAGTCTAAAATCCAAATAGACAACAAGGAAGGTGCATCATCTTCGGGCACACGAATCAAGTTGTGGGTTAGTCGGGCGATGGTACTTTCTCCTAAGGAGGCAACAATTTGTAGGAAGGAGAAATCCCAGCTTCACATTCATGTGATTGATCCTGAAGATCGAAAGGAAGAACAATTGTCAGATGATGCTCCTAAGTGACTAACTTCGGAGTCACCTCATGAGGTTCCTTCCTGAATCCCCACGGAGTTACCTTTATCTCCTCCTGACACAGTAGTTGTTGAGTCTCCTCAGAATGTCATTCCCATTTCAGCAGTTGAGCCATCTCTTGATCATCAATAAGAGAGTTTGCTAGAAATCTTCATGCCATTTGGTTATTGAGCAAGCCATGGTTGCTATCCAGATAGATACTTCCCCTAAGATGACCACGATTGTTCAAACATAAACTGCTTCTCCTCTACTTTCAGCTGTTATTGAAGGAGAACTAATGACTTTACCCTCCATGGCTTAGCTCTTTCACTCCCAAGAGAAAAAAAACAGGAAATTTCTCCTGATACCTTTGATTATCAACAACTTAGGTAATCAAGATCCAAGGTTGCTAAAAGAGTCGAGACGATCTCAAGGGTAACAGTTGATAGTAACAAGATGAAGGTGGATAAAATTGTCGATCCTCTTGTAGACAAGCCACATGAGGAAATGCAAGCTGCCGATTACAGTGTCACAAGGGTAGAATTGAGTAAGCAAACGTATGAAGTGGTCAAGCATGATGCCCAACAGTCCGTAGCTTCACTAGTACAACGATATGACGAGCTTATAGCAAAGAAAGACAAGCTGGAAGAATAGAATAGGCAACTTGTTGCAACTGTTCAAAGGATTACAAAATCCTCTAGTGAAGGGAGAATCCTTCGAGTTCTTCTGGTCCACACGAATAAATTCAAGGAGTTGAGAGAGCTGCTCAAAAGGTACAAGCATTGAAATCTTGGGTGGATCAACTTCATGATTTATGTGCACGGGTCTTGAAGGAGGTTTTTCAAATGATGTTGAAATTGAAGACCATTGAGGAACAATTTAACTAGGTTTCTGACACTTTCAAACAGAACTTGGAAAAGGTGGAAGATAGCTTGGCAACATGGCTTAAGATTCCTCAACAAAAGTTGAGTGTTCTTCTAGAACATCAGGTTATTCCTTTGAGGGTTGTGTATCTAGAATACTAGGAGCTCTTGGAGAACAAAGCCCTTGTTCTCAAATCACTTGTTGAAGATATTGATGATTCTACGAGACTACGATTAGAAGTATTTCAGGATATTGCTTCTCGTTGCGAGAAAGTCTCTTGCAAGATCATTGATCACAATGGGGAATTATTATCAGAAGAAACGGTTCTCTCAGATCTACAGTTGAAGATTCATCATGAGTGAAGGAGTGAACCATTTTCAGCTGCATCTAGTCAAGCTTTGGTTGCCTATCAAGTGTTTTTGCAGGAAATTCAGTCTTCCTTTGAGAAGAATAATGCCACAATCCTTCGTTGCAGCGATGTTATTGTGAAAACCATGATCGTGGCAACGAATACCTATGAACCGAATCCTATTGAGTTGCAAATGATCATCCAGAAATTCAAAGGATTCATGTCTTCACATGCTGCAACTAAGTGTTTTTCAACACTTAGTTGCATTTATTCAGAAGTGTAATCTCTTAGTTGTAGTTTTTCTTTTGACATGTTTACTTGTAAAAACATTTTGTAAATTGCAAGTTAAGTCATTACTTGCGCTTTTGTAATTACAAGTAGACGAGTTACAAGTCAATTTTGAATAGGACTTGTGACTTTGAATAAGTCATAGTTAGTTATTGAGTAAGTCTTGGTGGTTGAGATAATTTGTCAAGTTAGTTAGGATCCTCCCAACTTTTTCGCAAGACTCCTCCCCTATAAATACTTGCGGGGGTCTATTGTAATTTTTATCTTTTGGAAAGCAAGCAAAAACTCTGCTAAATTTGCAGCAAAGAAGTCTTTGAGCTTTTATGTGTAAATTGAAGAATTCAAAGAAATAGAAGAAGATTATTCAAGTGTTGAGTTTTTGTGCTACATTCTTGAGTTTGTGTTCCATATTATCTTTCTTGCAAGTGTTTCTTAGAGAGCTTAATTGAATTTGATTTGCAGTCTTTGTGCTGTAAGTATTGGAGGTTAATATAAATTAGAGTAAATATTCTCTTGGAAAGAGTAGTAAGTCTTTGTGCTCACACTTATTCTTGAGAGAGATAAAAAATAGATTTTATGATAAGAAATAGTTGTGAGACTTTGAGCTCATACTAGTTCTTACTATTTTGTGTAGAAGGGAATAAGATATTTCAGACTTTGTGTTGCTATAATTTGTCCTTGATATGATTAGCATAGAAAAGGGTAGATATGACTTCACATATTCAAGACTTTGAGCTTGATATTGCTGTCCCGTCCCGAAGGAAGTGACAGAAGTCTTTGGGCTTTTAGGAAACTTCATTTCCTTTTTCTCATTTCATTTCAAAAGTTGTTACTGTTGTTTTACGTTAAATTGCTATCATTTTTCGGTGGAGAGAAAAAGATATTGACTTTTTTGAAAAAAGAAGAAAGACTAGTTCCATCCTATTTTAGTTTTAGTATTAGATAGATAGGGGGAGCCTTCCCTTAATTAGGAGAGTATCATACTCACACACTGTGGTTGAAACCATAATTTTTTATATTTTCCCAAGTGTACAAAATTTTCAACAAACAATTTTTGGCGACTCTACTGGGGAGACAAACGCATTCGAGAGCCTCACGCTTTTGTTTGAAGTCTGGTGTCTTGCTACTTTTAAAAAAAAAAGGAATAACTTTTTTTGGGTTTCTGTTGGGGAGAAAGAGATTTGACATATTTTGTTAATGCTATCTTAGAATCTCTGGTATAAATTTGTTTGGCCCATCCGAGACACCAACAGTTTTTGGCGACTCCGCTGGGGATACAAACGCATTAACAAAATATCTCTCAGTGAACAAGCTAGATTTCATTTGCTCACTAGTACATCCTCCCTTTCACGAACTACAAGCTACCCCTCGTCAAAGAAAAAGACGTCTATCCCAAGTGAAAGTTCTCCTTTCTTTTTCACATCGTTGATATCTTCATCATCTAGCATGGCTAATCTTCCTCTGGTCCTTTAGCCTTAACCCCACCTCTTCATCCACTTCCACAAAGTTCCCAGAAAAATATTCCCTAGTTCTATGGAGATGGAAAGCAACATCTCAATGAGCATATCAAATCGTTTTACATGGCTTGTGGTGTTCTTGGAGTAGAACATCAAGATGTTGTTCGCTTGTTCGTAGAAACTCTTCAAGGTATTGCATCCAATTGGTTTTTCAATCTCATTGCTGGTTTGATTGTATCTTGGAACTCATTGAGAGAAGTTCGAGGAACGTTTCAAGCCCGTAGAAGATGAACACACCTTGCTGGCCCAATTGACCCAAATGAAGAAGGATACCCATGAAGGCATGCGTGAATTCATTGCTAAGTCTAATAAACTAGCAAATAGAATTCCTACCAATTTTCAACCTAGTCCTGAGAATCTCAAGTGCTTTTCAATCAATACTTAGTTACCAGAGGTTAGTTTCTTCCTAAGACGAGCTACTCCAACAGATTTAGCCGCTGCTCAAACAATGGCTACGAAATTGAGGACGATTTGATCCTAATCGGTTCAAAGGAAATTCTCATGTGGAGATTTCATCTTCTAGTTCTACCGACCCAATGGTGCAAAAATTAGCAAATGAACTCCTTGCTTTTAGAAGAAGGTATTTCGAAATTCCTATCCCACATCGTAGAAAGATATCCCAAGGTGGACATATCCTAACACTGCTGCCAGTTATGTTGCTAAGAGTCAATCCAAGCTACCTCCTCCTCCCTAGAGGCTCGCGCTTGAACCACCTCCTTCAAAGGCAACTATTGGTTACTATGAGACCGAGTCTTCTTACTTTGATTATTAGTCTGTTGATGCTGCTATTCCTCAACAAGAATAAGAAGACACAACTGGCGACTCTACAGACGCTATATGCACTATGATGATTCTGTTGCTGTCGAAAGGACTCATAGTCAAACTTTTGCTGTAATGACAAGATCCCAGACGTGGTTGGCTCAACAAGAAGAAGCCGCGAAAGTTGTAGGTGATTCCCAGTTACTTGTTACTATTGCTAAAAGAGGAACACCGTTGCCTTATATTCCAAAGGATTTAGCGAAAAGTCAAGTAAGTAACAATAATCCTCCTTTTGCTTCTTCCGTTGATCCCAAGCCCAGTATGCCTAAGCTCAAACCACAATCGAACAATGTTCATCCCTTCCTAGCTAGTTTGTTCCAAGAATTTGATATTAATGATCATGTTAGGAAAACAAAAATTTAAATGTCCGAGGTTAAGTATTTTCAAGCTAATCCTGATCAATTTGATAGGCTAGCTAATTTTGTCAAAAATAAAGAAACTCGTCCTATACTTGAAAATACTACCCCGCAAGAACCTAAGAATTTGCCCAATCATTTAGTGACCATTCCATCAGCTACCCGAGGAAAGATAGAACCCTTTTAGATTTCCTTGCTGATCAATGGTTTTTAGTTGAGCAATTGTGTCTTGGATTCTGGTGCTTCTGATAATGTCATGCCCGCTAAGGTTGCTCAAGCCTTGGGGCTGACCTTGACCAAAACTTTTGGTCATTGCTATTCCATGGAAAACAAACAAGTGCCTCTTATTGGGCAATTCTAAGATGCTCAATTCACATTTGCAGCTTTCCCAGAGAATAAAATAAAGATGTCTGTCTTGGTAGTTGACGTTCCTGCATCATATGGAATGTTACTTGGCCGTAATTTTTGCAAGGACGTTGGAGTTGAACTCAACATGGATATGACTGAAGCAAGGATACCTGTCAAAGGTATAGTGCAGAAGTTAGTCCCTGAAAGAGAGACTAAATACACAATTGTCAAATCTAATGGTCCTCATACGCAGATTCCTTTTGAATCTGCTGGTTTTGGGAATTACTAGTTTCATATAGATGTAAGTCTCTGAGTTTGCTGAAGATTGGCCTTCTAGCAGTTCTGACAGTTCACTACTTTCAGCAAGTGAAAAGTTTGTTGATGCTGAGAAAGATCAAGCATCGAAAGTTGGATCTTCTGGTTTATATATCATGATTGAAGATGCTTCATCTTTTGTTGCCGATGAAAATGCTCAATTACCTACTCAAGAAGAAGAATTTCAGTCTTCTCCTACACAAGAAGGTGGTTCATCCTCTCCTATGGAAGAAGATGACAACTTTTCTTTTCATGATGCATCCGTCTCGGATGAGGGTAGTACTAGTCACTCTAATGAAAACAACAGTTCAAATGATGTTTGGACTCTTGAGTTTGATGGTAGTTGCACTACAAATGGATCCAGAGTTGGTGTAGTTCTTATATCTCCTAAGGGAGAGATTTTCCCTTATTCCTTCAAGGTGCAATTTGCTAATACTACCAATACGACTGAATATGAGTCACTTTTGTTAGGAATGAGCATTGCATTGAAGAGGGGAATCAGAAATCTCCATGCCCAAGGTGATGCAAAATTAGTAGTTTGTCAAGTGAGGAATAGATATCAAACAAGAAATGATAGACTTAAGCATTACCATAATTTGGTATGGGAAAACATTGAAGATTTTGATGCTTTTAGCATCTCAGTTGTACCTCGTGAGTACAATGATAAACTGATTCTCTTGCAGTTTCAACTACTTTGTTGGTTCCCCATCTTGATTTTGGTCAAGATAAATATATTATTGAATTGATCTGCAGACCCAGTGTACCTAACAATTGGGATCATTTGTAAATTTTCAATGATGATAAGCAGATTAATAACTTGTTGCAAGTAGAAGATGGCTTCAACAATCTGTACTTTGAAGGAAATAATTCTCCTTCCTCTTCTTCATCAGTCTCAATGTCGAAAACATCATCCGAACCGGATGAAGAAATTCTTCAGTTAAAAGGAAATAAAATTCCCAAGGGGTTGGTTTCTCTTGAAAAACTCTTTGATCAACATGATCGTTATATCAAGAGATGAAAACAAGAAAGTGTTGATTCTTCCATGGGATATGAGAAGTATAACATTGGCTCGGATGATGACCCAAAGTTTGTCAATATTGGCAATAACTGCACTCCGGGGGAAAAAGATCAATTTATTCAGCTTTTGCGCCAATATCATGATGTCTTGGCATATTCATATGATGATCTTAAATCTTTCCAACGTAAGGAGGTGCAACATGATATTCCTCTTAGGCTTGGTGCAGTACCTTTTTGACAGAAGCAGTGCCAGTACAATCCAAAAATCTCAGGTACCATTCTTTCTGAAATTCAGAAAATGTTGGACGCTCGGATTATTTTTCCCATCCATCATTCAACATGGTTGGCAAACATAGATCCAGTGCGTAAGAAGAATGGAGAGATGCGTATCTGTGTTGATTTTAGAAATCTTAATCAATTGTCACTAAAAGATAACTATCCATTGCCGATCATGGATCAAGTTTTGCAAACAGTGACAGGATTTGAAATGTTATCTATGTTAGATGGATTTTCAGGATATAATCAAATTGAGGTTAGTGAATTTGATCAACATAAGATTGCATTCACTACTCCATGGGGTACATTTGCCTATCGTAGGATTCCCTTTGGGTTGATCGATGTAGGAGCTACTTTCCAACAAGCTATGGACTTGGCTTTCCGTGGTACTGTGGGAAGATATATTGTAGTATATCTTGATAATCTTACTGTTTTTTCCAAAGATCGTGAGAATCATCTTTTTCACTTGAAAGATGTGCTTGAAAGATGCCGTAAGCATGGCATCTCTCTTAATCCCAAAAAGTCAGTTTTTGGGGTAACCGAGGGAAAACTTCTCGGTCATATTGTTTCCAAGGAAGGGATAAAAATTGATCGTGAAAGAGTAAAATCTATTCAAACTCTTCCTTTGCCGTCTAGTAAGACCACTGCCCATTTTTTCTTTGGTAAAATAAATTTTTTGCGAAGATTCATTCCTGATTTTGCATAGAAGACTTGTCATATCATGGATATGATGAAAGGAAAAACTGTTTTCAATTGGAATTCAAAAAGAAAGGCTGCATTCAATGAAATCAAGGATACAATTACTCATGCACCTGTGTTGGTATGTCCTAACTACACCAAGGATTTTATCATGTACAGTTATGCTTCCGAGCATACTATGTCTACTATTCTAATGCAGAAGATTTCATAGGAGATTGAGTCTCCTATTCCTTTCATGAGCTGTCCTTTGAAGTCTCATGAACTCAAGTATTCCCTCATTGAGAAGAACGCTTACACTATTGTAAAAGCAGTTAACTATTTCTGTTTCTACATTTTGAATTCTCATCCATTCTGTTAGTTCCTGATACAACAGTCAAGTCTTTCTTGACGCAACAAGATTTTGGCACAAAAAGAGGAAATTGGATTGCGAAAATCCAAGAGTTTGATTTGGAGATTAGGCCTACTAAGTTTGTTCGCGGTAGAGGACTTTGTCAGCTTATGTTAGAAGGTATTCCAGAGGAGCATGAATCAGATGATTCTGAAGATCTTCCCAACGTGTTGTTTGTTAGTACTACTGATGAATGGTACTCTAATATAGCATTTTTCTTGACCTATGGTGAATGTCCGCAACATTTGTCATTCTAGGAGAAGAGTATTAAGCTAAAGGCTGCGAACTTTGTATTATGGGATACTGCTTTGTATAAAAGAGAATTTGATGGTACTTTCCTCCGTTGTGTTGACAAAGCACAACAAGTCAAATTGTTAGAATCTTTTCATGCTAAGCCTTGTGGTGGTCATTTTTCTGCACGAGTAATTGCTCACAAAATTTTGAGAGCTAAGTACTACTAGCCTACGCTCTTTCAAGATTTTTTTAGATGGGTGCGTAAATGTGTACATTGCCAACAGTTTGTGGGCAAACAAAAACTTGCAGCATTACCATTAAGACCGATGATTGTTGAAGAATCTTTCCGGCAATGGGGAATTGATTTCATTGGAGTTATCAATCCTTCTTCAAGTGCAGGTCATTCACATGTTCTTACTGCTACATATCACTTCACCAAGTGGGTGGAGGCAATACCAGTAAAACATGCTACTTCTGAAATAGTATGCAGATTTCCCAAGGAGAATATTATTTCCAGATTTGGTGTTCCACACAAGATCGTGACTGATAATGCAACCACATTTTCCTCCTCTGAGATTACAAAATTTTGTTTTGAATATGGTATTTTGTTAACTCATTCATTCGATTATTACCCTCAAGGTAATGGTCAGGTGGAATCAAGAAACAAGAACTTGATTACCATCATTCGCAAGCTTGTGGAAGAGAATCAAAGGTCTTGGCATAAGGATCTTTACGATGTTTTATGGGCAGACATAATTACACCCAAAAGGGCTATTGGTATGTCACCATTTTAGCTTTTTTATGGGATCAATGTAGAAATACCCATTACTTTGGAACTTCCCACTCTTAATTTGGCTAAAGCAATTGAAGATGAAACTTTTGAGAATGCTTTAGACAAAAGAATCATTTATCTTTCTCAGCTGGAAGAACAAATAACACAAGTGGTGGACCGGATTGCTCAACACCAACAACAAGTCAAAGTTCTTTTTGACAAAAAAGCAAAGCAAAGAGAATTCCAAGTTGGTGATCGCGTGTTGCTTTGGGATAAGCGAAGGGAACCAAAAGGTTTACATGGAAAATTTTATTTTCTTTGGCAAGGACCTTTCACTATTCACCGTATTGCTGGAGAAGATAGTTTTATCTTGGCTTATAGTGATGGTACACCATTTGCGTTGCCCTATAATGGTTAGCATTTGAAGCATTACTTTGAATAAAAGTTCGAGGTAGCCTCTTGTAAATAATGTTCGAGTCTTTTTCTTTTTGTCCTTTGTCTTTTTGTTTGTTTTCGCGTTGATTGACTTTGTGGCCCAATGGATAAGAGGAAGACACTTAGAGATCTAGTTTCTTTTCTTACACAATCTTGAAGGATACATGAAATAATTGCCCTGTCAAAGCCAATTGTTGTCCTCATTTTTGTTTTAAAAAATGATGGACCATTACATAAATTTTTTGTTAAAAAATAAAAAATTTACTCTATGACACGCTTCCAGAGGGAAAATTTTGCCTTACCCTTGATCTGAACTAATCCTCAGTCCATCGTCAAACCATGTTTCAAATTTAATTGCATTCTGAGTTCCTTTGCTTTGTTTTTCTTTCAATTTCAGGTTTTTTCTCCCTGACTACAGGTGGGATATTTTTCTTAAGATGCAAGTTTTATGTTTTAGCGTTGTAGGGAAATTTTAAGTTAATTACAAGTGCACTTTATGAAAAATAAAACTTGTAACTTACTTTTTTTTCCCCCTTGTTGCTTTTTGGCCTTTTAGTGATTGTAGGAACTTTTTGGACATTTTACAAGTGAACTTTAAATTATAAAGTTTAAATAAAACTTGTTATTCCTTTAAAAACTTCTACTTAAGTGATTTTATGTTATGGTAGGGGTTTTTCTCCTCCATTACAAGTTTTATAAAGTCACTTTAAATTATAATAGGGATTTTATTTCCTTACTACAAGTTTTATTTTTAAGTTATTTTTGTGACTTGTAAAAGGAATTTTATTTTCCCTTTACTAGTGTTTTGTTGAGTTGTTTAAAACTTGTAAAGGGAGTTTTATTTCCCTTTTACATGCAATTTAAACTTGTTGTTTGCTCTCACAAACCTAATTTTGCCTTATGCATGAAAAAGTGAACACTTTTAACTTGCAAATGGGTTAAAGAAACCCGATTTCTTTTCTTCTTTGCATTTTAAACTTGTCATTCCACCTCATGAACCTGACCAACAATATTGGAGAATTTGGTTGAAGATTTCCAACGATTTTTGTGAAGAGATTCAAGGAGGAAGAAGGCGTTTAGGTTTCATACCGATTTTCATGCATCTTTCAACTCCTTTCGTGCCATTTGGAAGACATTGTTGTTGGTTTTATGGCCTTCAAACAACAAAACATGTGTTTTTCTTGAATGCCACGATTTTCTTCTTGAAATGCCAAAAATCTTACCTCTCCCAAGTCATTTTGGCTTGTCTTTCCTAGGCGTGGAGGTTGGATACTTGTCTTGACCGATTCTTCATACTTTGAATGGGCGTTTTGATCTATATGGCATTTTTTCAAAAATGTGGCTAGGGTTTGGAGTGTCGTTTGTTGTTTATTTAAGAGATTTTCTCTCTTCTTTCAAAGATTTCTTCTTATTCTTGGGAGGTCATTTTGATTGATCAAGGTATGTTCTCTTCTCTTTCTCTTGTTTCATTTCTTGTTTTTGTTTGTTTTGATTTTGTTGGCCAATTTGTATATATGTTAGTTTTGTTAGTTTTTGCCTAAAATCGGTTTTGTGAGAGATTTTCCCCTTTGTTCCAAGTTTGCAAAGCAATTTGTGAATTGCATTTGTCTTTCATCATTTTCCCTCTTTACTTGCTTTCGGGATTTAAAAGCCTGATTGCAAGTAAGATGAAAATATTTGATCTTCCCGTTTGGTTGAAAAACCTTAACCATCTTTTGGTGAAATTCCAAGTTTCTAAGTTGAAAAATATTCATCCTTTCAAAATCAGGTTTTTCAAATCTGATTACAAGTTGAAAGTTCTTCCCATTTTCATAAAGATGATCTTCCCAAATCTTTCCATTTTCATTACCATCATTCGTACCTACCATTCCCACCATTTCCAACATGTCAAAATCTCATTTTTCAACCACTTCTTTATTTTCCTTTTTACAAGTACACTTGAATTCGGGTTTCAAAAATTCGATTGCATGTTTGTTCTTCCCCACTTGTATACTTGTAAAACATTCCCCAAGATCCAAAATTCGTCAAAAGCCAAGTTTCAAGCATCCTTATTTATTTCCCATCTTCCTCTCACAAAGTTGTGAAGTGCAAGGGTTATAGTTTTTCCCATTTGAAGAAGAGAAAATGATAGTTGCAGCGAATCTTGATGTTGCTTTGACACTTTTAAGTCTTCAGCGCAGCGTACCAGGTTGTTCTTCAATGCCAAATTTACTATCATCTTCCATTCCAAAGAAGATGAAATACAAATTTGATAAGTACCAGAATGAAGTTTCTCCTTCACAAGTTTCCTCTCCTATGGATCATATCAAGGATATGGAAATATGGCATATTGACATGTCAGATTTCATCAAAAGTGTGGAGGATCTGCAAGATAGTAATATGCAGCTACTGTTGGACAACCACATTCACCATGCTTCTTCTTTTCTGGTGGCTGCCCTAGAACCCGAGTTTGTTCCTGCTTGTGCTCAGCATTTTGATAAAGCGACAAGAACTATCAAAAATGATGATGGGGAGGCAATACTCCGTCTTGATGTAGATACTATTGACAAAGTTTTCAGAATACCATCAACACTTTTGTATATGGAGATTTCCCAGGATAGTGCATCTGATTATTATGTCAAGAGGGAAAAGGATTGCAAACGTCACATTAACAGATGGATCCACGAGCCACAAGTCGCTTTCACAAGATGGGCTAAGTTATACCGTTGTGATTTCAAGTGGGAAATTGGAGACATCATTACTCTCCTCAGTAGGATGTTGGGTCTAGAGCAGTCCCATCACATCTCATGAGGATAATTTATCACTGATGCTTTTTGTGAACAACTTGCAACAGTCCCTACTACCATGATATTTTATATGAACTCATACTTGGTGTATTTAGTGGCATCACTTAGACATTTCCCTGGTCTTTCTACCAAGGGTGATCACTCACTTATACGTGTGTGGGAGTACTATGATCAACTGCCTTTGAGACCCAACAAATTACATTTTAGGAGGGTTTAGGATGCATTCTTTGGTTATTTCATGTCTCAGTTTGATAAGACTCTAAACAATTGAAGAATATTAGAGGAGGCATGGGAAAGAGTGAATGAATATTGTTGCTTGTCCCTTCAATTCACAACTTTCACTTACATGAGAGTTGGATGTTACAACGGGCCGCCGTATATGCTTCCTAGATAGTCAACTGATAAGATTATTCTTATGGAGTTGGGAAGACAAATCATGGCTGTTAATGCACATCAATCTGTCAAGCATAAGGTTGGGATGGGGATTTCTACAACTAACCCATTGAAGATTGGCCGCTACTTCCTCATTACATCCACCAAAGCCAAAGCTATGGAAATCGAAATGGAGGAGATAAAACTCAAAAGGTTTAAGTCAAGAGCATAGTTTTACTTCTGAGGTATGAAGGAGAGAATCAAAAAGTCCTTTATACATGTGCATTGCATAGAGGATATTTAGGTGGAACTTCGTACAGAAAATGAGGTTCATAAGATGGATTATTGCAGGCTCGCCCTTGAACAGATTATTGATTTCAACTTGATGGACATTCCGCAAGGCATGATTGATGATGGGAATGTTCTTGATCTAGAATATGTTTCACAAAGAGTTGATGAAGCTCCACTTCCATTAATTCAGTGGTCACACAAAGAATGCACTTCCATTCTTGAGAATTTTCAGCCTATCCTAGCTAACAACAACACTTGGCTGGAAGGTAATGGTGTTAGACTCATCAAGATCAAGGTTGGAAGTAAAGATGATTCTATAGGACCCCTCAGACGCAAGTCTGAAATCCAGGTAGATAACAAGGAAGGTGCATCATCTTTGGGCACAAGAATCAAGTTGCGGGTTAGTCAGACGATGGTACTTCCTTTTGAGGAGGCGACAGTTCATGGGAATGAGAAATCCCAGCTTCATATTCATGTGATTGATCCTGAAGATCTAGAGGAAGAACAATAAACTAGATGATGCTCCTAAGTCACTAACTTCAGAGTCACCTCATGAGGTTCTTTCCTCAATCCCCATGGAGCTACCTTTATCTCCTCTCGACCTAGTAGTGGATGAGTCTCGTTAGAATGTCGTTCCAATTTTAGCAGCTAAGCCACCTCTTGATCATCAACAAGAGAGTTTGCTGGAAATCTTCGAGGATACTCCTGCATGTATTTATTTGTCAGAGATTGATACCTCTACTTCCAGCTTTGAGGAGTTTATGAAACAATTTTCATACCCTTTGGTTATTGAGCAAGCCATGGTTGCTATCCAGAAGATTTTAGCCTTAACAAAACATACATACACGAACCGGTATACCGGTATAAATAGAATTGAAAGAAGTAATGCAACCAATAAGCCAAACACATAAATGAGAACCATAACACATCAATTTATACGTGGAAAACCTCAATGACGAAAAATCATGGTGGAATTTGTGACCCACAATATTAATTCACTAGCCATATGAAGAGATATTACAATATATGATGGGCTTGGACTTGCAGGAAGGCTTACAGCCTAGAGCACACTGCTCATGACAAAAGGAGCCTCACTGACTACATAACAATCCAGACAACAATCCGGAGAAGTGTGAACTGCTTAGTATAGCATCTCCAATACCAGAATATAGTTCCGGTTTAAGCTTTGTCTGTTCCGATCAAAACGCTAAAGCTCAGTACCGAAATAACCCTTACAATGAATTCCTCACATACATAGTCTGTCTGATATATTTCGCATTACATTACATCCATAAATCCATTCCACATGTCTATCCCTATTCTCTTATTCATCTTCCTATTACAAAATGATCTAATCAATCTCCCCTATATACCCTATACAAATTTATGTCTTATGTCGGGTTACAAGGATATATACAATATTACATTTACATGTCGGCCATATAACATAAATGAATAAGCATTAAACCAAGTTGTTGATGCCGGATCCAAGATGTGTTGGCCTCCAATACTGATGACCTTTACCATACCATGGTGACTTGCATTGCTGGTGATCAAAGAAATCTTCTATCCTGCCCGTGTCGATGTCGGTGCCAATGTAGAGTCTGTGAAGTGCCTGCCGGTACACCATATGAAGCCGGAACCCAAAATCATGTTGCCATCAATGACAACATAATGAAGCCTAACCAATAGAGTGCCAATTGCCAACGATCTCCCCCTTTGGCATTGATGGCAACACTTATGTGAAAAATGGTCATGGTTTCAAGTGTCAGTTTCATCCTGCCCTGCTCCCCCTGAGCTGAATATGCAAAATGCTCCAATACTCCAAAATTCCAAAAACTGTGTAACTCCCCCTAATGTATGCAACCCTTCATTCTTTTTCACATGTATAGTACTCCCCCTTTTAACTCAATGCCAAATTTTTTTTTAAAAAGAATGTCAGAATAATAACTGTACACTGAATATCTCCAAAAATGTCTTACCAGAGCTTGATGAATTTCAAGATTTCCGGATAAGCTTTCTCCAATAACTCCACTTAAGTATCCCAGTCGGTTTTGAATATGCCGGAGATAGATACAAGTCCACTCAGTAAATATGCTAGTGATTCTTTCTCATTAACTTTTGCCGGTGTGGGCTTACCAAGCATATCCATGCATTCCCTCTTATGTACACCAAGTGAATCCAATCTTGGACTCACCAAACCTCTGAGACCTCTGGCTCTCTGAATGATCTTTGTCTCTTTCCTTTTCAAGAGCAGAAATTTGATTCTCCAAAGTCAAAATTTGTCCATCAATAGATGCTGTCATTGAATTAGTCCATCAAAAGAGTTAACAATACTAGCAATCTTGTTCTGTACCTCTTTTATCTTTTCATCTACTTTTGCTGTAAGAATCTCTGTATTGCAACATACCCTAAATATGTTAGTACCTTGTTTCAAAGAATTTTCTATCAAAATTAACTTCTCCTCCATTTTTTCTTCTCTTTGTCAATGATCTGATCAAAAGCGGCTCCCTTAGCCAAAGTGAATTTTTCAAGTGCTAGCCGGTTAGAGATCTGCAGTAATGATTGAAAATCCTTAGAGATGTGTTATGTTATTATCTTAAGCTTGCCGGAAGGGCTTGCTTCATTCTCACTCTTACATTTTGAGACCAATCTTTGCAAAACAGTTATGGATTGATCTATAATCCCTTTATCTGTGGTTCCCTCCTTCATCAGTTTCTGAGAAGCCATCATCATCAGCTATGTGGGACTCATTTCTGTGGTGTTTTTCTTTTTCACTAGAGAAGTGTCAATTGTCAATAATGATGTGCTAGCAACTGGTTCCCTACTAGATTCCCCTGTTTTCTCTGGTGATTTAACTTTTATTGCCTCCTCACTTGCACCGGTGGCTTTGCTACTAGGTGCAGTCTGTGCAATTGTCAGTTCCTCTCTAGGAACAATATCCTCAACTTGTACATTAGTATCCGAAGGACAAGTGTCCTCAATGTTAGTATCCTGTACAATGTTCTCTGTGTTAACCGGTGTTTTTGTATAAGTTTGTACAATTATGTTAACCGGTGGTTCAATTTCCACTATCTTGATATTCTTCAAAATTGAGGGTGGAGTACCCATAATTCCTTTTCCTTTCCCTTCAACCGGTGTAATAACAGTATCAGTCTTTGTCTCCGGTGAAGTGAATAATCCTCTATGCTCTCCCAAAAAAATTATCCAACCCTTTTGTGTCTCCTTTATTATCTCATTCATCCTTCCTAGCATTAGGCTAGTTATTCTACATTTGTGGTTGAATACCTTTCTATCTGCAACCTCTATTGTCTTCTCCATCTCATCTAGAGTTATAGCAACACATATAGCTAAAAGCTATTGCATCTTAATGTGTTTATCTTCTTGCATTGCATCTAACATGTTGTATAGCTTTGCCGATATCTGATTTTCTATTTCAATTAATGCTTTCTTATAGATGTCTAAATATAGAGAATTGCTTCCTCTACCTCTCTCTGTTCATCATCTTTAAATGTATTAAAAAGACTTGACATTATTTAGCATCACATCCTTGGTAATTTCATCTATAATTTCAGCACAAGTCTTAGGCAAAATGATTGTTACATTACCAATCTCTAGTGCCAAATCAGTGTCACTCTTCTTCTTCCTTCTGGTAGTACTAGATGCAGTTGATGGTGTAGCCTTGGGTGCCTGCTTCTATGCCGTTAATTTGATGGTAACCTTCCTAACCGGTTGTTTCTTTGGTTCTACTTTAGGTTCTTTCGGTTTCTTCCTCACAACCCTTTTGAATGTTAATGGTGTCTCATCATCAGGCTCGAAATCTGTAGTCACAGGTTCAATGTGAACTACCAGGTCTTTCCTCTTTCTCACTTTCTTCGGGACAACATCAATGAGCACCTTAATGTCCTTTGAAACCTCTTGTACAAACTTGCTTGCCTTACCTTCTTGTTTTTCCCTCTTCTTTCGGTTGAACTCAGTTTCAACCTCAAAAGTCTTTTGCTGTGCTATTCCACAAGGTTTTTCTGCTTCATCTATCTCAGCATCAATCAGAATTATTGCATATGCATCAAAGATTAATGCATCCACTTCATATCCCATTTCTTCCATCCAAATCTTGCAGGGCTTGACTGCCTCCATGAGAGTCACATCCTTCTTAACCATGAAAAAAATGTCGGTAGAGTATTTCTCTACTATTTGCTCAGGTATCCTTATTCTAGACCTCATAGGTTTCTGAAAAAGCCTTGAAGTAACCCCATACCTTATCATCTCTAAGACTTCCCAATGCAACAATTTATTGCTTAAGTTGTCTCCCTAACGGGATGTCAAAATCCCATTGCTTCCTTCCAGACCCGGGGGTATCATTCAAAAAGTATAACATTAAGAATACTAACAGATTTCCATACCGGAAAGTGCCCTTCTTCTCACCTTTAATCTTTCCTAAATTGATCAATAATTCTTCAAGCATCCAGTCACAAAGATCTAACTTGATATTTTCTCTCATCATTCTTAGGCGGCCAAAATACATGAACTGGAAACTGAATTTAGTCGGTTAGACTGAGTTACCTTGTAGCCTATGGTCATGCTGCCAAATTTGATGTCGGTATCGGTGATGGTGCTCACCTTCATCGATCGCTTGTCTGATGTAGCGCCGGTGATCTTCCTTACAAGGTCATTTGATACTTTCTTATTCGGATGTTGCCCTGTTGATGGCAAACCAGTAATTGCTCGAATGGCTTCCTTAGTGATTTTGTAGGGTTTGTCTAACCATATGAATTCCTCATGTACACTTCTCAGTACATATCTGATAATCTCATCCTCGAACTCCATAATATCCAGAATATCAGTGAACCCTAGATCTTCGATGTGTTTATATGCCAGTTTGATTTTACCAGATTCTCCCATGAGTTCATTCATATACACCCCTTTGATCTCCTAAGTGCCTAAGTCCTCTATATGACAATGAATATAGGCCTTAACATCTTCCACAGATACCACTCCCTCTGGGATGCGAGAAAACGCTCCAACCAAATCTTCCTTGGTAGCCACATGTGGATACCGTTTGAGAATTGGCCTGGGGCGGTCCTTAACTTCTACTACAGTTGGATTTGCAACGAAAATAGGAGTAGAAGATGATCCTGATTCCATGATTCAAGAAGAATACCTTTAGAACGCTGTCAGTGAAAACCTTCAACAAATCCTTCCAGATGTCGGTGTGATCGTTCAAGATGAAATCTGATCCCCTCTAAATAGCTTCTGATTGCGCTAAGTCGCTCTGAATCACTCTGAAAGTGCTTTGAATGTTGGGTGAATAATAATGAAGTGTAATCGACCTTTTATCCATCGAGAAAACCCTAATTCTTTGTTGACATAAATGACTGCCGGTGAATGATATCGGATCTCACCCTGAATATATTAATGCTAGATAATCCTCTCCAATATCTGGAACATCTTCCAGAATCTCCTCCAGGGGCATATGCATCATCTTCCATGAAATTTGCCTACCCCTAAGGCATCTGCCTTAGTTACCGGATGAGCTCACTGCTGGTGCAAGAGCAGCTTCTTCTGCCGGATAGGTAACCGGGACATTCCCATCTGATGATTGCTCTTAATTCTTTCTAACCCATCTCTAAGTATGAACTTGCCGGATTTCACTAACCTTCTCTTTGCCTTTATCATTTGATCCTCCATTGCCAACCAGTGGATTTATGCTTCTGCAGAACTTAGCAATATGTCCAACTTCATTGCATGCATAACATGTAACATTGTTCTTTTGTATTGCCTTGCTAAAAACGATGAAATTGCTTGACCTACACTGATTAGCCATATGTCCAAATTTTCCACAAGCATAGCATTTTACATTCATTTTGCAATCTTCTGTCTTATGACCAATTTTATTGCATTTAGAACATTTACTGGGAGTAGAATTAGGGCTCTGATTTGCTCTATTTCTACATTGCCTAGCCATGTGTCCAAATCTATTGCAAACAAAACATCTACGATTGAATTGCCTTACGGGTGCCTTATGGTTTTGATCTTCATTAGCAGTACCAGAACTCTATCCTTGCTCAAATCCAAGTCCACTGGAATCTCCAATTTGCCTCTATCTCTTCAGTAACTCATCAAGTTGTGATGAGTTGATCTTGATTTTTTCTTTGTACTCACTTGCAGCAGTTAAGTCATCTCTTAGTACTGTCATTTGTATCTCTCTTGCTCATTGCTCCGAGATTGCACTAAATTAGACCTTAATATCTCATTTTCATGAGTCAACCTACCACATTCTTCAAATTTGTTCTTCAGGGATACAACAAGATTTTCTTCCCTTTTCTTTCTGTCCTCAATATCCTTGGACAACCTCATAGTCATAGTTTGCATTTCACCCTTCATAACCATGTTCTCTTGACTCAATTTCTGACATTGTTCCTTAAGTGCATCTTCATCATCCTGATTTTGCAAAAGTTCCTTCCTCCTCGCTTGAACAAATGAAAGTCTCTCTTGTAGGACAATAATAAACTCTTTAGCAGAATTCAACTCATCTTGTAGCTTTAAGTTCTTCAATCTTTCAGTGTCATAATCTTCAAGTGCCATCTCAAGCTGCTTCTCCAAAGCCATATTGAATGATTCCGGTTTCAGGATCTTCCTCAAGCTGTTAAATTTCCTCCAAGGCACAAGGCTCTGATACCAATTGTTGGAAACCAATAACACTGAGAGGGGTGGGGGGGTGAATCAATGTTATACCGAAATAGAAGATTTTAGCCTTAACAAAACATACATACACCAACCGGTATACCGGTATAAACAGAATTGAAAGAAGTAATGCAACCAATAAACCAAACACATAAATGAGAATCATAACACACAGATTTATACCTGGAAAACCTCAACGAGCAAAAACCATGGTGGGATTTGTGACCCAGAATATCAATTCACTGGCCATATGAAGAGATATTACAATATATGATGGGCCTGCACTTGCAGGAAGACTTACAACCTAGAGCACACTGCTTATCACAAAAGGAGCTTCACTGACTACATAACAATCCAGACAACAATCCAGGGAAGTGTGAACTGCTTAGTATAGCATCTCCAATGCCATGAAATAGTTCCAGATTAAGCTCCATCTGTTCCGGTCAAAACCCTAAACCTCAGTATCGGATTAACCTTTGCAATCAATTCCTCACATACATAGTCTCTCTGATATATTTCGCATTACATTACATCCATATATCCATTCCACATGTCTATCCCTATTCTCTTATTCATTTTCCTATGACAAAATGATCTAATCAATCTCCCCTATATGTCCTATACAAATTTATGCCTTATGTTGACTTACAAGGATATATACAGTATTACATTTACAAGTCAGCTATATAAAATAAATGAATAAGCATTAAACCAAGTTGCCGATGCCAGATCCAAGATGTGTTGGCCTCCAATACTGATGACCTTTACCATACCATGTCAGCCTGCATTGCCGGTGATCAAAGAAATCTTCTATCCTGCCGTTGCCGATGCCGGTGCCAGTGTAGAGTCTGTGAAGTGCCTGCCCGTACAACATATGAAGTCAGAACCCAAAATCATGTTGCCATCAATGACAACATAATGAAACCTAACCAATAGAGTGTCAATTGCCAACATATACTTCCTCAGGATGACCACGGTTGTTGAAACAAAAACTGCTTCTCCTCTACTTTCAGCTGCTACTGAAGGAGAACTAATGGTTTTACCTCCATGGCTTAGTTCTTTCACTGCAAATAGAAAAGAGTAGGAAATTTCTCCTGATGTCTTTGATTATCAGCAGCTTAGGCAATCAAGACCCAAGGTTGCCAAAAGAGTCAAGACGATGTCAAGGGTAACAGTTGACAGTAACAAGATGAAGGTGGCTGAAATTGTTGAGCCTCTTGTAGACAAGCCACATGAGGACATGCAAGTTGTTGATTATAGGGTCATAAGGGTAGAATTGGGTAAGGAAACACATGAAGTGGTCAAGCATGATGCCCAGTAGTTCGTAGCTTCACTGGTACAACCATATGACGAGCTTCTAGCAAAGAAAGACACACTGAAAGAAGAGAATAGGCAACTTGTTGCAACTGTTCAAAGGATTACAAAATCCACTAGTGAAGGGAGCAATCCTTTGAGTTCTTCTAGTCCATAAGAATCAATTCAAGGAGTTGAGAGAGCTGCTCAAAAGGTACAAGCATTGGAATTTTGGGTGGATCAACTTCATGATTTATGTGCACAGGTCTTGAAGGAGGTTTTTCAAATGATGCTCAAATTGAAGACCATTGAGGAACAATTGAACCAGGTTTCTGACGCTTTCTTGATAAAGGTGGAAGATAGCTTGACAACATGGCTCAAGATTCGTCAACAAAAGTTGAGTGTTCTTCTAGAACATCGGGTTATTCCTTTGAGGGTTGTGTATCTAGAATACCAGGAGCTCTTGGAGAACAAAGCCCTTGTTCTCAAGTCACTTGTTGAAGACATTGATGATTCTATGGGACTGCGATTGGAAGTATTTCAGGATATTGTTTCCTATTGTGAGAAAGCTTCTTGCAAGGTCATGAATCACAATGGGGAATTATTATCAAAAGAAAAGGTTCTCTCAGATCTACAGTTAAAGATTCATCATGAGTGGAGGAGTGAACCATTTTCAGTTGCATCTAATCAAACAATCTTCTTGCAAGAAATTCAATCTTCCTTTGAGAATAATAATGCCATAGTCCTTTTTTGCAACGATGTTATTGTGAAAACCATGATCGTGGCAAAGAATACCCATGATCCAAATCTCGATGAGCTGCAAATGATCATCTAGAAGTTCAAAGGATTCATGTCTTCACATGCTGCAACCTAAGTGTTTTTCAACACTTAGTTGCATTTTTCAGAATTGTAATCTCTTAGTTGTAGTTTCTCTTTTGACATGTTTACTTGTAAAAATATTTTGTAAATTGCAAGTTAAGTCATTACTTGTGTTTTTGTAATTACAAGTAGACGAGTTACAAGTCAATTTTGAACAAGACTTGTGACTTTGAATAAGTCATAGTTAGTTATTGAATTAGTCTTGGTTGTTGAGAGAATTTCTCAAGTTAGTTAGGATCCACCCACATTTTTCTCAAGACTCCTCCCTTAGAAATATTTGAGGGGGTTTATTTTCAATTTTTATTTTTTGGAAAGCAAGCAAAAACTCTACTAAATTTGCAACAAAAAAGTCTTTGAGCTTTTATGTGTAAATTGAAGAATTGAAAGAAATAGAAGAAGATTACTCAAGTGTTGAATCTTTGTGCTACAAACTTGAGTTTGTGTTCCATATTATCTTTCTTGCAAATGTTTCTTAGAGAGCTTAATCAAATTTGTATTGCAGTCTTTGTGCTGCAAGTATTGGAGGTTAATATAAATTAGAGTAAATATTCTCTTGGAAAGAGTAGTAAGTCTTTGTGCTCACACTTATTCTTGAGAGAGATTAAAAATAGATTTTATGATAAGAAATAGTTGCGAGTCTTTGAGCTAATACTAGTTCTTACTATTTTGTGTAGAAGGGAATAAAATATTTCAGACTATGCTATAATTTGTTCTTGATATCATTAGCATAGAAAATGGTAGATAAGACTTCACATATTCAAGACTTTGAGTTTGATATTGTTATCCCAGCTCGAAGGAAGTGACGAAAGTCTTTGAGCTTCAGGAAACTTCATTTCCTTTCTCTCATTTCATTTCAAAAGTTACTGTTGTTATACGTTAAATTGCTATCACTTTTCTGTGGAGAGAAAAAGATATTGGATTTCTTGAAAAAAGAAGAAAGAGTTTTGTTCCATCCTATTTTAGTTTTAGTATTAGATAGATAGGGGGAGCCTTCTCTTAATTAGGGAAGTATCATACTCACACACTGTGGTTGAAACCACAATTTTGTATATTTCCTCAAGTGTTCAATATTTTCAACCAACAAGATTAGGGAGAGTAGCTTCATCCTTAGCCCCTTTCTGTCTTTCATCCATTTGAGCCTTCCAATGGAGTTCTTCTATCAAACTATGTGTATGGTCAAACCCAGATAGAAATCGCACCTCATTCTCAAAGGACCTCATGAATTTATCCTTCCACTCGTGAACATTTAAAGGTGGTGTACTAGTCACTGACTGTAACTAACAATTAGAACTTTGTTTCTTGTTTTCGTTGCCCTCAAAGCTGCTTCAAGACTCCTTTTCTTCACCACCCACTAATTGCAATTGCTCAATATCATGAAAATGATCGGATTATACTAAATCTTCAAGATTTTGCTTACCACCAACTTCATGAATAGGTAAATTGGATTTGTATTTCAGAACCTCTTTAAACTTTCCATCATCAAGAACCATATGGTCTTCTAACTCTACAACATAATCTATTTTTTGAGCCACATCCGAATCAAAGGGAAATTCATCCCATGTTGGATCCTCTTCATACTTAGTTTCTATTACACCTCGATCCCAAATGCTAAAAGGCTGATTACTTTTTTTAGTTAAAAAGTGCTCACCATAGCTCCAAGTATCATCTAACTTAGATCTCGAATCTTCTCTTGTTTCCACACATTTTTATTTTCACCAAGTGCAATGCTAGAACCAAGTGATGTTCCATCTTCCCACTCAAAAAGTGGATTGTTATATGTTTTCACTATACCCATCTTAAACAATGGGTTATCATTGACAACCACAAACTGATTTTCCAAAGAAAGTGAATTGTTGCTATGATGAATACCAAAATCAAAATCTTTGTCATACCTTTCAGCAGTGATTTCGTGGCTGCCCCAAGTCTCATGTACCTCCTCTTCACAACTTGTCTCATCATCATACTCAACAAATCCCAAAATATGGTTTGACACCTTGCCAAGATAAGGTGAAGGTGATGAAACAATGCTAGACTCATTTAGTGGGGAACCAAAACAATTCATTATCTCCTTGTGGATGATCTATCATAGCTGGTTCTATAATCTCAATGACAGTATCTTCTTCAATCTTCATTTTCTCTTCCTTTGGAAGCACATGAATGTATTCAACACCATCACTAGCTCCATAAGAAACATTAAGGGGTTCATCATGCACAACCTCAAATGTTGATTTTTCTTCTTCTGACACTAGTCTCAAGGACAAGTAATTGTCCAACTTCTGAACCCACGATCTAGAAGAACACTTATCACTCCCGTCAAAGTGGGATATAGTAAGCTTTCCAAGAGCTTGCTGATAATCTCGTGGAACATAAGGGCGGTTAAAATATCTTCCTCCTCTCTTCTTCTTTTGGTGCATAAATTGGTCAAAGGTGAGGATATTCCGGATCTCTACAGGGAGAGAAGCATACTCCATGTAACCATTCCTTACTTCATCCACTGTTGATATCTCAATTTTAGCTTGAGGCACTTCCTTGGGTTGGAAGACGGTTTGCAAAAGTCTTGAAATTGACCCTCCAAGTGTTCCTGCATGGTTACTCCCGTTTCCATTTCCTCCAGGATTATTAGAAATGCTAGCTTATGCTCCATTAGTGGGTTGATTATGAGTCCCACCATAATTCTGATTAAGTTTGGCCAACAACTGGGACATCATGTCCATCATGGTGTCAAACTTTTTCTCAACTCTCTCCACAACCACATTTGCATCATACTGACCAAATATTCTCTCCCATTGAATCCATTGAATTTGCTAAATCAACTTCCTGGCATCTGTTTCTCAAAACTTCTGAAAAGTTTTCCTCTACTGGCACTGACGGTATTTGAAACTGCTGCCTTCTCTGTTCCCAATTGTAGTATCTGATATCTCTATCACTCATAGAACCCTTTTGTCACATAGGCTGGTAGGAAGAGTGGATCTGATCAACTGAACACATAGGCTAGTAGAAAAAACAACTTTGATACCACTCTAATATCTCCACAATTTTTTTCAATTTTTTTTAAGTTACAATCACAACAAGAACCCGTTAAGATTAGGAAATCAAGATACAATAATGCTGAAATTGCAACCCTTCCACTTTCCGATCACCAAGTGCCCAATATGGGAAGGTGAGAGCATACGGTGTTGAGGGGATCGTTAGCTTCAAATAACTAGAAATAATACAATGCTTGGGTGGCAAGCCAACCCCTTCCACTTTTCAACGGGATATGGAGAATATGAAGAATCACTTGGCGGTAAACCAACCAAGGATGATGCAAGAAACTGAAGAACAATCACTCTACTGCTTATGCAGCAGGAGGACTATAAATGAAATAACAATCAACTCCACCACTTATTCAGCGACAAGACTGAAAATGAGATTACAATCAACTCAATTGCGTATTCAGAGGGAGGACAATGTTACAATAGATAAGAAGGCGACAAGGCAACCTCTTCTACTTATGCGGTGGGACAAAAGCAACCATCCAAGTATATAGCAGTTAGTACTACTAATCAGCTTTACAATGCAAGCATGGATTGCACAATTACTAGAATCACTGTCCAAACTAGGCGGCAAGGCCAACCTCTTCCACTATGCAGTGGGACTAAGAAAGTTCAAATAAATTGCTATTAGTACTACTAACCAGAATTACAATATGATTCACCATGGATATTCAAATGCCAAAACTCAAACTAACAACTACAACTTATTACCAAGACTCTTCACACCACATCAATAGACTCACACCTGAAAAACCAACTTCAATCCCCCAAAACTAAATCTGATATGAATGAACAACAGGCTGGAAATACAGACTAGCAACATGAAAATCCTCACAAACACTTCTAAATCACTCCAAACACACCCAAATTATCTCTAAACACACTCCAAAGACCCTAGGTATAAAGTGATTAAGGCAACACTAAGGAAATGACTCCAACAAAACACAATCAATATAACACAACCCCAAACACCTCCAACAAAAACGTGTACAACTAAAAAGTATGACTTGCAATGTAAAATCCCATACTGCAAAATATTCAACAAAAAATTATAGGTTGAGTCGCCCATGGCATAGGAATTGATTTAGCAAACACCCAGAATGAGCTGACACACACATAAGGAGCTACGAGTGAAAACACACTTCAACTACACTGGAAAACAACAACCTGGAAACACACTACAACATTCCCAAAAATAAAAAATCTAATACATAAATCCACAACATTATCTTCAATCCACTCTTCTAAATGAAGAGCAGTCTCTGGCTCGACTAGTTGCTGTATTGCAAGCAAGAAATCAAGCTATGGCTAGGAGGTAAGCATTCCCCAAAGCTATCACTCTGCATTTCAACAACATTTCAGTATAAAATTGTTTTTGGATCCCAAAAATGAGGGCCTAGATGCATATTTATAGCTTTCTCCTCAAGTCGAACTTCCTTTCCCTCCAATATGGGATTAAACATCCACATTCAAATCTCTTTTAATTTGCACTCATTTCATTTCATTTCACTTCCTCCACAAATCGCCCAAGGGATAATAATATTTCATTTAGAACTAAAGTATTTTCTCCCTTTAGTGGCCGCCCCATATAGACAAATATTAAGTCAATTGCTAGGGTATAATTTTAATGAGAAAATACATCAAAAGGGACGTCCAACCTAACATAAGTCAAAAAATAATTCTTAATTTTTCAAATCGACCCCCTGAAGGTAGCAAATATACTTTATGAAATATTCATAAAGTGAGATATAGCGTCCAAGGAAATGAAGTGAATTATTTTTCATAAAATTAACATATTTCTTTCTAAGGCGTCCATCATGCCTTAAAAATAATTCACTTGTAAAATATTTTTCCCAAAGCATGAATAGCCCAAAATAAGCTCCAAGAATGTTGGAAGACAAACTGCTCAAATTGATTTGCCGAAAATGGCCATCTGAACTAGTCTACTGCAAATAGAACTGAATCTTTGGGTCATCATGCCAAGTTGGACTGCCATAAATAGGCTATGTTGCACTGGCTCAACTCAAAACCCTAAAAATAGTACTTACTGAAAATAGTAAGTGTCTCCAAACTCTGTTAGGGCACAAACCGGGAAGCAAGTGTCACTTACTAAAAATAGTAAGTGTGTCAAAATGCAAATTAACCACATATTGAGCAGCCCTCACAACTTACTAAAAATACTAAGTCTGGAAAAGTCTTTAGATTCTTTTGCATGTCACACCATCATGGGGATCTTTGAAAACCCTGAAAAGTAAGTTGTCCTCACCCCCACTTACTAAAAATAGTAAGTTTGGAAATGTCCTCAGATTCAGTTGCATGCCACACCATCACGAAGCTCTCTAGAAACCCAGAAAGAATCCACAATCGGAATTGTAGAATTCCAACTCGTCAATCATCAAAGGGCTCCCACAGACCTCCACAAAAGTTGGAAATCCTAATTTCTGCTTTTGACTAACCAACAGGTCTCAGAATTGGCCAACAATCCCCAAAACAAACTAGAGTGGAAAAGGGGACATTACACCCTACCAACCCATAATCTTTAGAAGAATTGTACCTAATATCAAAATTGTTTGTTCCATTTCCATATGTCAGCGTTCTCTTTGCCACTCAAAAGTGTGTTTCAATAGGCCACAACATATATCTAAAAAATAAACATGTTGCATACATTGTATCAGGTCTTGTGGCAGTGATATATAAGGCTACCCTTTAACTCCTACAAACTATAGAATCTATTGTGCTGCTGCTATAATCCCTAGTTTTTTACCCAAATTCTCAAGAACGTTCAACAAAATATGACAACATTATATTTATTAAGTCAGTTGCATAGTTTTCTGCCCAGTAATCCGTTTTATCCAACTTACCATCATTAATGATGCCCTTAAACTTATCTATAATTCGTAGTTAATCCACCAAGTACAAAAGTTGAGAAGTATTGATTGTTTCAAGAGTCTAAGCATTTAACATTAAACTACCATAGTTTTCATTGGATAGCTTATTACCTTCCAAATAAAATGTACAATATTTAAGGCATATAGAGATGAAGCATTGGGAACAATGCATCATTATAATTTGTCTATGGTATCTAGTTAGGATTGGGCTGAGGAAGTCCATGGGATATTCACTCACTAAAATTGTCATGTCAGCTATATTTAAGGTAGTAAATTACACCCTAATTCCATTTCTGCCTCTTAGAGTTCTTGTTTTAAAATCTCACCCTCTATACCTTTTTAGTATATTCATGCTCATAAGAGATGGTTTCATGTGTACAAATGAAATATGGGTCAGCTGGTTTGACTGAAAAACTAAAAGTCGAATATTGAGAAAAAACCATAATTTGGCACATTGCAGAAAAATAAATTCCAGGACTGAGCATGTGCTTCAGTTGGAGTAGTATTGGGATGTATGACCTCCAAGGAAGACCAAAGGTTTCACCCCTATGAAGATCACTTGGATGCAATTAGTGCTAGTGGATTATTTGATGGCGGTGAGAGATTGTTTCATGTGAATCACTATTCATGAAATTTGGATCAAGGAGTTCGATTGAGAAACTATGTGTGAACAAAACTTGTGAAATGTGGATCAAGGAGTTCGATTCAGAAAATATGTGTGAACAAAACTCGTGAAATGTGAATCAAGGAGTTTGATTGAAAAATTGTGCAATAAAACTCATAGAATATGGATCAAGGAGATTTACTGAAAAACTATGTGAACAAAACTCATGAAATATGGATCAAGGAGCTTCATTGAAAAATTATGTAGTTTAATCTTTAAAAAACATCATGAATTGGCACATTATGGAAAAATACCTTATATTTGTCAATGGGTGAGCTACGGCTCTCTAATCAATGGTTCATAATGCACAATACTTGCTTATGTTTTTGCAAATTGGCTAGCCAGTTAAGTGGGAGTGATCTCAGGGGAAACTACATGGTAAAACATTTTTGAGTTAGAAGAGTGTTGGGATGGGTGACCTTCTATGAAGTTCCAATGTTACACGTTGTGAGCATCACTTACATGTAATGAGTGGTAAGTGGATCATTCATACTCATGAGATATGGTTTCATTGTGTGATTGTGGACCACTAATAAAATATGAGTCAATGAATTTAACTGAAAAATTACATGGTTGATTCCTTGTAAAAATAAGAATTTGGCACAATGCAAAAAAAATACTTTGTAATTGTTGGTGTCCTCTATTTGATTAGAGACCCTAACTAACCTTTCTTTTAGAGACATGTTCATTCCATATTTTCATTTCTACATTTCATAATATATTTTTTGTATGTCATGACCACTAGTGTAATGTCACTTTTCTCTAATATTTGTTTAATTAATATCATAGGATTTAATGTAATAAATATCAATGTTAAGATAATTTAAAATGTATAATATTATCAAAATAGATGTCCATAGTCAATGTAAATTACAAAAATGTGATAATTTGGCAAGAATTATAAAACAAATACTTAACATAGTAATTGAATAACGCATCCACATAATTAAATCAAATTAACATCAAAATCGTATCTAAGTGACCAATTTTTTACCTTTGTGCATATAATAAATCCTCTCACATTTTATTACCCAAACATTGAAAGAATAGCTTTAAACTCTTAACTCACATATGAAGAAATCTAAAAAAAACTTTGAAATTTGGTGTATTGTTTAGAAACTTAAGATGCACAAAATTAGGGTAGGTGGTTATTGGGTCCTTTCCCCTAAGTCATCTATTGTAAGTTAATTTAAAAAAAGTAAGCCTTCCAAAAAAAAGAAGCAGCAAAACATAGTGAAAATAAGGTTTCTTTTAAATTTATTCTTCTTAATTAGTTATCAATTATGGAAGAAAGTTATGAATAAGAGGATTTTGAATGTAACAGGGGTTCTTTCTTTTTCCAAGAAACTTTTCATTCTCATATCGTATAGGAAGAAAAGAGTATTTGAGCTCTACACTTTAAGAAATAAATAAAGAATAATATGGTTGGTCTATGAGACATGTATGGTTTCTTTATGCTCTAGTTTCTTATGTTGAGTTTGCAATCAATTATTCAAATATTTTGTCATGTGATGAATGTAGATGTCTCTTCTTAATATCTATGTTTTTCGTTATGCAACTGGGATGATATTATAGGTACTTCTTTACCTAAGTCATAAATTGTTGGTGTGACCTATTCACACATTTTTGTGAGGTCCAATCTATATCCCAGTTGAGCTCATTAAGAGCTATCTTTTTGTATTGGTCAAGATTAAAGGTGTATTTGGCAACCATATACGCATTCCTTGACAACAATATACTATTTCATCAAGTGTGCAGGCTGCAATTTTATCTTGTGAAGGGATTGTGTATATTGTTTGTGGCAACGATAATCACTACGATTCATTTATGAGAGCCCTATTTTTTTGGCATAGTGATATCATCTGTTTGGCAGTTGCATTACCCAAGGCTACGAAGCCATGGTGGAGTGCTTGTGATGACATCTAATTGGTGGAGAGATTTGGTACCGACGGCTTACAATGTTAGTCAATCGACATTGACATCGACCTCACTTGCAAGCTCGACTTACCAACCATTATTGCCCCATTGGCTATTTTTTGACTTGTGATAATTTTTTAGTTTCATGTCATATTTGGAGGATTTGGTTTGAAGAAATTTGTCCTAGTTTGTTATGAGTTCTACATTCCATTCTTGTTTGATCATCTTGAATAGGGGTAACTATAGGCAATGGAGCAATTGCATCATTATCCATATTAGTGGATTTCATTTATTGTCATATTTGTACAATCTTGTTCCCCCTACCTAACACATCTTGTTAGAAAATTTATTGGAAATGCAATATGGATCTTATCTTCAGAGTCATTGCTATGCATGTTGATGATGACATGTTCGAGTCTTTGTTAATTTTGATTGTCCTCATGCTCTTTCAACTCAACTTTGGGAGTTAGTTATGTGGAGATCTTGATACTCAACCCTTCCTGGAAGATCCTATTGTACATCTTCATTCTTTAGCAAAAATACCTCATGATAGTGACCCTTTGGAGGTTTTTGACACTTCATAAAGGTTGCTTTAGAGGTTCTTGAATCTTCTTTAGAGATAGTTGATCCACCTTCACTTTCATCAACTTCTTCTCTAGAGTCACTAATTGAGACTTTCATCATTATCTTTCACATTTGGTTGGAGGAAATATTTCAACATTTTTTTGTCTTTTGAGTTTGTGCTATATTAGTTTCCACATAGTTCTAGTTTGTCACTTTCTTATTTGTTTGGGCATGTGCTTGAATGGATTGTGGGATCATCATTTTGCATGGACAAGTAGACACATGAGTAGTTCTTAGAGACATCATCTTCATTCTTCATGCTTCCATCTTTCATTGCATATCTAGAATGGGAAGGATGCTTGCATTTGTATATTCTTTTGTTTCTTCCTAAGGGAAGACAAATGGTTTGTAAGCATTGGGTCTTGTTTTTTCTCCAAACCCTTATCATTCTTGCAAGAGATAATTCATTGTGGGGGTGTTAAATAGTCTCTCTCTTTCTCTCCTACAAGGAGGAGGAGGATGAGGGAGGGGAGGGGTGGCGAGGAGAGTGAGGGATGCTATCGATTGGATTATTGTGATGGATGTAGTTTTTGGGGGTGTTGGTGTTGATACCTCCATACATCACTTCATTCCTATCACTTATACTCATTTGCATTATCTCATTTTTGGAGAGGAGTTTTGTCCCATTAGGTTTTCTCCTTTTCTTCGTTTGTAGTTGTATGATTAGTTGTACATGGGTATCTAACATGGCCTAGTTGTGAAGACCCACATATTGCATCTTCATATTAGTCTTGTGTCATTTGCATAATAATTTCACTACCTAAGTTGCACTTAAAGGGAGGTGTTGGTGTGAATAAGGACATATCTTAAATAGTTCTTAGTTAGCACCTATTCCAACATGTTATGTTTACTTAGGATAGCTTAGTTGTCACATGGAACTCACATTTAAAATTGTTCATGTTAGTTATCTTAGGTGTCATTCTAGATATAGAGGAGTCATAGCTCATTATTTAATATTAGTTTCATAATGCTTTTGTATCAAGGTTAGTTGTAACTACTTCATCACCTCTTGCCTATATAAGCAAGGCTCATTTATACATTGTATCATATCAATTCATCTCAAGCATTTTATTTTGATCTCCATTGTTGCTCATGCTACAACATTTTCTTGTGGTGGGTTTGTTTCTTGGTCGATCCCTTGAAGGTTGCATCTTCATGATGGGATCTTAATGTTCCCAACATAAATAACTATGGATGTATCTTTCTTACATTAGACAACATTTCACTTTTAAAACTATAGTTGCACGCTTCATTTAAAAAAATATTCTAAAAAACAAATCTATGAGTTTATTTCTCTTATTTTTTGTATTTCTTGTTATCGTTTTCTATTTCAATTTTAGTTTCTTTTCCATTTTGCTTCTTAGTCAAAATCTCATCTCTAAAAAGCCCAAAATCATATCATAAGTGGGAATTGGCCTTCTCAAATATAGAGGAAAACCACTAATCTAATAGTGATTTCTCTAACTTTGGTGAACTTTTTCATTTCCCATTGACCTAGTCAATGCTGATTTTCAATTATAACCGTAATGACAAATATGTTTACGAATAGATTTTTGGTGATTCCATTGGGGAAAAAAAATGGTACATCTTTATTTTCCAAAAACTTGAAGGTACCTCCTTGAAGATGGAGGTTGACAACTATAAAAAAATGAACTTAGAATAATGGCTTGGTATCAAGGAAGAAAATTGTATCTCATATCCATGGTTGATAATGATAATGATGAAGATGAAGAAGACTTCTCTATGCATACATTGCAAGAAAAGCAATTACTTGATCATCCAAAGCAAGTGAACTTTTAAAAACATTATGCCAAATCCTTGTAAAAGTTTGAAGGGATGGGAAATGAGTCCTATTTGCTCATCTCTATGATAACTCTCATTATAACACATGAATCTACATCCGCCAATGCTTAAATACTCGAACAAAGTGAAGATGTAATATGAATGATAGAGGTGGAAAAAAAGAACAATATTGAAATGTATTGTTTATATGGTGAGAACAACAATAATGAACCAAAACATTGTTTGGATGATCAAGAAAATGGTACATCTTCCATCTCTTTGGAGAATATTCATTGTTGCATTCAATTGTAAAAGGCAACAATATGTCCTACTTTAGGAGCCATAGTTTGTGAGCAATCTTTTAATGATGTCACTTATTTACAAGAATGTGCAAATAAATTTTTACTTGTTTCTTCTTCTTCTACTCAAATGAAGACAAAGTCCTTTTGAAGTCAATGATGAATATTTGGTCACCAATGTGCTTGAAAGAAATAATAAAAATTAGTTTGAAGTCAAAGGTTGTGAAAATGATGCGCCAAGTGTTCTTCTAACATACATGTACTCCAAGATTGAAGAAAGTAACAAAGAAAGGATTTTGCAAGGGGGTCTTGTGATATTTTCATCCCTAGTTGGTGTCTTAATGCTTCAGATGATGATTTTCTACGTGTAGAAGATGTTTATTATTTTTCCTTCATTGATCATGGAAGAGACAAGCTCTTTTGATGCAATTAAAGGTAGGGGTTCATCCTTTCTGTATCTTCACAATTGTACAAAATATTTCATTAGCTTCAAAGAAAGATGAATTTTTTTTGTAAAAAATGATCTTGTGCCCCTTGACGAAGTTGTCCATGAGGTGACTTTATGACTTGAACTAGTAGAAGTTTTGGGTCAACACATTAAAAATTAATACACGCATATTTTGGTGATAGCAATAAGGAAGGTAGAAGCCTTATTTGCAAGGGTAGTCCAACAAGAAGTAGGGATATATCATGGACAAATGAAAAGCCAATAATTTTTTGTTCACCATTACCAACACGTGCAATGAAAATACATTTTACATTGAGAAGATTCCTCCAAAGTTTAATTGTTATTTAGTACATTCTGATTAGACTACTAAAATTAAATTTGAAGAGTCTAAATTATTGAAAAAATGAAAAATAGATTGCACTTAGTTGGATGAAGTTCATTTAAATTTGCAATCCCATGGTGTCTTCTTTCTAAATCCTTGTCTAAAAACTTGAAATGGTGACTTAGTTTTTAGAGATGAAATCACTCTTTCTTCTTCATCAATTACATAAGAGACCTCCTTGGCTCATAAAATGTGTAACGCAAACTTGTTACTTTTCTCTTCTTCATGTACCATCCTTGGATAGGGAATTTTGAGTTTGGTGTAGTAAAGAGGAAGGGAGTTCATTTACACCAGATGATCCAATGATGGAAGAAGATATCTTGAGACCTTAGATGATGATTTTCTTTGTGGTGAAGATATTTTTCCTACTCCTTTGAATATGCTAGAGGAAAACACTTCTGTGAGTGAGCTGCAAAATACAAACTCGCCATTGTCTTCTCTTCTATCATATTTGGATAAAGAGTATTTTGAGTTGCTTGTAACAAAAGGAGATAAAGTTTATATGGTAACAAATTGTCTTATAGTGATTAATGTTTATATTCAAAAGCCAAATTCACAACCTACACTAGTAGAGATCTCCTTGCCTTGTAGTTTACTTGAAGTATATTCAGTTAGCGACTTACTTTTCTCTATTTCAAATTGCTATAAATACACCCAAGTATGTAATTCAATACACTCGATGTAGTGCATGAAGATATAACCAAGGTTATTCAAGGCAATGTAACATGAATTTCATAATGGCTTTGGAAGTCTACAATGAGAAGTGGTTGTTCAACAATAATGTATCATTCAAGGAATTCTCAGATTTCATATATTCCAAACCTCTCATCAAGATTGCAAAGTGGAAATTGGGTTCACATGCATTTCTTGATTACCATTAGTTATTTTGCACAATTGCCTATTTCTCTCAACTTGTTAGTGGGTTCATATCATCATATTCAAATTGTGGAGGTAGGGATTTTCCTACCATGTAATATGTTAAGTGGGAGTTTCTTTGTGTCAATTTTGCTTTTAGTTTCGAAGTGTCCTTTGCTTTAGGTCCCATGTTGTCCTTGGCCAGGTCTCTTTTCCCTTGTCACGTTACATTAGTTTTTTTTACTCTATTATCTAATGGTTAAGGTACTAGTCTCTTTGCTTGAAATTTTGTGTTTCCTACTTTGTAGTCTATCTCTAGTTAGAACTAGTTGCTATTTTGTTCTTAAACTCAATTTTTAAACTTTTCCCAAATTATGAATCCTCATGCATTGTCAATTCATTTCCCCATGTTCCCTTGCCAAATTGAAATCACCAATTTGTGCTCATAATCGTAAGCCATGAACATTTGAATTATGTATTACACACTTTGTGGACTTAGTTGTCATAGCTTGTCCATCTTGCAATTTGTGCATATGTATGATTGGGTTTATGTCAAATGTAGTTCAAGTTTTAATAAGGAATAAAGAGGACGTGGTTTGAAAGAGTACATCTTTGAGAAAGAATGTATTTGTTTGTGTATACATGATTGTGAACCTTGGATTTTAGTGATAATCATCATTCTTACCAGAGAAAATAAAATGGGTAATATTATTCTTTAGTTGGATTGGTTGGGTCTCCATACTAGTGGAACAATATTATCCAATATTCAAAGTTAATATAAACCAAATGGGAAGATTTAAATTAATAATTCATGCACAAGTTTCTATTTCAAGAGAATTTCAAAAAGATTTGTCAACTAAGATTCAAGAATATAGGTTCATTAATAATAAAACGATTATAATTGTGGATTATTTGTTTTGTTCTTCATGGAGTGTTTCATTGAAAGACTTAGAAAGTTCACCTTGTGATCTCAATGTAAACTATGGTCCCATGTACAATATATTAGTGATAGAAATGAAACATTTAATCTGTCTAGCATTATGAACACAAAAATGAAGGGAACATGGCCTCTATCTCACTTTTGTTTACATCAAAATATTCTAGACCATACCACAACATAATCAAATTTCTTGAAAGAAAAGATAGTATATGAAATAGTGTAGTACCCCTGCCCTAATCAATTTCTAATCTGGGTTTAATCTTGGTTAGTTTATCTTAATATAATGTTATAGTTAGATCTTTGATTTAACGCATAGCTGTTGATGTGGATTTTCACACTAGTTGTATGCAAGTTGTTTAGTGTTCCTATTTCGTGGTATTAATATTGGGCTAACGCTTTCATTAAGTTTCTATATGTATGCATGTATGACTCTTGGTTGCAGGAGATTTCAGGTACAACGCCGCATGAGTGCGAGGTTCGTCTTCACCTGGATGTGCAGGTTTGGGTGTACCTCTTTTATCCTTGGATTAGGTGGTCGTAAGACCCTAGTTGACCTTAATCGTGCTCAAGTGAGCATCGCCAGTCGTCGTCGGTATCCCTTTTTGTTTGGGTTTGTGAGTCGTCTGTTTGGTTGACCTTCTCGGTTTGCGTGCTTGGTGTGTATGGTTAAATTGATTAATTAGTCCTTAGTAATTATTTTGATTAAATATGTATTTGTGCATTAGAGATTAATGGACTAAATTAATCGGGATTTCGTTATGCGATTATCGTTGATATTGGATTGCTCATTTTAAATTGGGAGTAAGTTCGATTAAATGACTGATTTTGAATACTAAATGCATTTTGTATATGCTGTTGACAAGAAAGTTTTGTATTTAAGCGCAATAGATTTAATTGTATTCTGTTGGCCGTTGAAATTAGAAAAGTTAAATTGTATTAAATGAGGAAATCAATTTGGAATTGAAAGGCAAGTTTAATTTGTTGTTATAGATAGAAAGAATTAATTTTGAGAATTATTTTTAAATAAAAATTTTAATTCAAAAAAAGGAATTTTGGTCAACTCTTCCTTATAACCTAAAATTTGGGGAAATTTTGGGGGGATGGATATTTTTGGAAAATTTTTGGTTGGAAAGAAATTTTGGGATGAAATTGGGGGTTTTGGGAGGAAGGAAGTGCTTCTGGATCTGGCAGGATTGGGCTCTCCTTCAGCTATTCCAGGAATGCGTATGAAGGTAGGTTTTACCTTAACTGTTCTTCCTTGTTGTTATGGAAATGGTTTGTTGGGTGTTGAAACCCATTTGGGTATGAGAAAATGAATACCCATCAAAATAATTTGATGCCAAAGCATTGTTCATTCTAGCTGGAACTTATTCTAAAACGAAAATTTTTGAGCAAATGTTGATTTGTTGTTTAAAAAAAAAACGCTGTGTGTTAAACGTATTTTTATCGAACCTGTGCGTATTTCATTTGAGTTTTTTATGGGTTTGGGGTTTGGAGGGCGGGGAGCGGAGCTCCACCCGCCTCCTCCTCCCCTCCCTCGCTTGTCCCCCTTACTCTTGCTCGTCGTTCACCAGTGACCGCGGCTCACTGTGGTGGCCGCAGGGGCCGCGGTGGCTGCAGGGCGCCGCAGGACCTGCGGGCACCACAGTGGCGCCGCCGCACGTTTCCCGCCTGCGGCTAGGGTTTGGGCGCCCAGCTGTCCCTGTTGGGAGGTGGGCCCCGCCTTCGCCACCCCTTTTTAAAATGTTGTTTTTAAATTAGTTTTTAAAAATGTTTTTTTATGTATTTTTTTTTTATTCAAAAAAAAAATATATATAATATTTTAATTTTATTTAATGGGAATTTTTAATTAAGATTTAATTATGAGCACTGTGGCATAAATGAATATATGCTGATGATTCTTAGATAGATTATTATGCTAGATTTAATATTAAATTGGGTATATTTTGGGTAGATGAAATATTGTTGTATTGGAAAAATCTTTTTGAGTTAAAACGTACTTTATTCCCATATATATATTGTTTGAAGATTTTAAGGGTATAAGTCATCTGGAAAGGTTCGAAATGAATATTTAACCATTGGTCATTAGAAATTTAAACGATATGCTTTTGGAAATGATTATCTTCATTTAGACTCTCTTTTTATATTTATATTTCCGTGATCCGTATAGTGCATCTGGACTTGGGAAAAAAAATAAAAAATATGAAACTGTAGAGGTCGGTTTTGAACCAGTATGTCAATGACGTTTTGATTGGAGATTAAATATCTTATTTAATTGATTAATGGTTGTCTGAGATTTATTAATATGAATTGGTTTAAAAACTTATTATGGCTTAATATGTCTGTTCGATGCTTTGAACCTTAGAGAGTTAGAAAACCAAGAACAACCTATTCCTAGATGAGGTAGATAACTGTAATCTGATTTAGATCTTGTAGAAAACTTGATCGACTTTTAATGATTAGATCAATTCGGAAAGATTGTATCTGTTGAATATTCCTATGCGAGTTTAATTTCTGTATTCGCTTTTGCTTATGTAATGGCAAGTTGTGCTTGTTTTGATAGGACCCTGTCGTATGGAATGACTTGGGGTACCTGTTTCAGTCCTCGATTCCGAGTTGACTGTTGTATTGTGGTGTTGTCGTAGTTGGTCATATCCCTTGTATGGGTGTCGAATGATGATTCGTGGTTGACCTTAGTTTGTCAGGTCTCTAGTTAGAGTACCGTCAGTAAGTGTACCACTTTTGAGTCGTGTTTGACAAGATGTTTGTTTCTCCCTTCTTGAACTCCGTTCGTCTGACCATGTGTATTCCTTGGGTTTTGAGTTCGTCTGAGTATAGTCTAGTGTCGTATGGGAAAGTGGCTTTCGATTGGGGGCCGCGCCCAAAGTGGCTGCTGGGTAACCCGTCGAAAGTGAGTCTAATAAGTGATAACCTAACAGTAGATTAGAATGTAATCTCTAAGTAAGATAAATGTGCCTCACACATGGGACGAGTGCTAACACAGACTCGACATGCTGTGAGAAGGCCTGAAAGGGCAAACCATCTTCCTTGTCTTCACGAGAGGATGTGTGGGTCCACATGAGACTTGGATGGGCCGGAGGCTCGGATTAGGTTGCCAGGGTAACCCAGTGTATGGGGCCGGGACCTATGAAGACCTGCCATGGTAACCATACCAGGTTGTGTGATGACACTTGTCCCTACGTTCGCTAGCGTGTGGTCGTTTTGTCCTGTTAGGAGTACCTTTGTGGGTCGTCCTTTTGTCTATACCCTTGTGAGTATCGGTTTCATGTTAGACCTTGGGTGGTGATGGCTCAGTTTTATGGATGCTCTCCTGGACTTTTGTTTTAGCTTCGATTATGTTCAGCTGGATCCTTTACTTTTCAGGGATCGTTTATGTAGTATTGACCGATGCGGTCGTTGTATATTGTTTATGTTTTGCCTTGATGGCAGGATTGTAATTGGTGTAACCTCGTGTATTCTTAACTTTATTATTTATCAGAGGGGTCTTGCAGTTGAGCAGACCCGGAGATGTAGCCTTTTAGGGGTGAACTCCGAGATCATTATGGTGTTATGTGATGTATTCTCTTATGTTTCCCTTATTCAGCTTTATCATGTATGATTAGCTTATGTTAGAATGGATAAGTGGATAAATGGAATTAACTTTAAATGCTTCTATTCAGTCCTTTCTTGAATGCCATGTTGATCGAATGCTTAAGTGGTTTAGATGAGATTTATCGTAGATGCATGTATGTAATCGTCTTTTATAATGCAATAAATTGGAATATGAAATAATGTAACTTAGAGTAATGGAATATATTCAGTTGTTGTTAAGGAAATTAAGTATGCTTGAAAAGATCTCTTATGTTTATGATGGAATTCTAGTGTGTTAGAATATTAGATGTGTGGCTTGTATTTTTATGAAAAGATTGAATGAAGATTAAGGATAGATCTCAATGGTTGAGTCATTGCTTGTGGTTTATATTTCCATCTTTTGAAAGAAATTATCTTGATTAAGAATTATCTCGTTATTAAGATAATCCGCTTATTGGATTAATTGTGTGAGTTAAGTGAATTGTGAAATTTAAGTAATCTCGTTGGGAAACTCTTTAGGTGTTAATTGATGTCTTCCGCTATGTAATCTGAATCTTTGATATCTTGTTGTATCTTAATGTGGTGTAACTTTAAAAAAAAAAATTATTGCTCTCTATTCTTGTGTTATGGCTTAATCCCTTCGAGGTTTTCTGGCGGGGCATTACTTTTGGTATCAGAGCCCATGTTGCAAACATTGGGATCTCTGGTGTTGCGTGTGCCCTCTATTGGTGTGAGGTGTATCGACCTTATGTGTATGCTTGTCCTCCTTTTGCATGTGAGTGATTGAGCTTACCTTAACTTGTGTGTAACGTGTGTGTTCACACCTTGTTTTCGCCTTCTTGATGTTGGTGTTTGAGTGTTTATATGTGCATTGTGTGCTTATTGATGTCTTGGTCTACGATTACTCTTATTCTGAAAGAGAGTCGTATGTACCTTCCTTTATTGAGTGTTGTGCTCTTTAGACTAATCCATTTGGGTTGGTCCGTGCTTGTCTTGAATCTGAAAGTGCGAATTGTGTTTGTTTAAGATTATGATCTAGCTTAGTGTTGTTCGCTTGAAGGACTAGTATGGCAATTATTGAATGCTTATTTTATAGAAAATTAAATGATTATCACCATTTCTCTCTCTTTTTCTGGAAATTAAAATGATTAGGATATGAGTAATTATCTTTGATTTGAGTTTCTTGTTTGCAAGAGAAAAGGGTGTGACTTTTTGAACCCTTGTGTGAGCCTTATGATGCTTATGTTTTTAGATTATTAAGGGGCTATGGGTTTAAAAATTTATTTTGGCAATTGGGAGAAAACTGTATGTGTACGTTTAAAGAATTCTCTAGGTGTATGTTGTAGGAGTAGCATGATTAAATTCTATCTTAGTAAGGTGCATTTCTATGTGGATAGTTGAATTATGTGAAACTGCTTGGTTTGTAAAAGAAGTATTAAAAAAGAGCATGTTATTGTAGCTTCAAGAGAGTATTAATGTGTTTTCTGAAAGATTGTCTTATGTGTTTCATTAAACCAGTTTGATTGAAGATTTATTTTAGCAAATGCTCCATTGAACTCGCTTTCGGGTATATGTAATTACCTTGATGTGTTTAGAAAGTGCGGATGAAAAGTTTGTTTGATGTGCATGCATTAATATGTTTTATTTGAGTAATAGCTCCTTGCTTATCTTTGATCGTAATGTGATCTTCTCTAATAGGTTGCAAAATTATGACATGTGTCTATATTGTATTTTTGCAAGTGAGTGTTCTTAAGAGGTCTTGCATTATCGAAAAGATTGCCTCTCTTGATCTCTGTTCTGTTGGAAACTAGAACCTCCTGTTGCAACCATAATTATTGGAAGTGTTTTGTTAGGCTAATTGTCATCCTTCTAAAACGGCAGCGAAATGAAAACCGTGTAATTAAATGATAGGCTTATAGTGAGAAATTTTATAATGTAGTGTGATCTTGATTGATCTTGTGTCTTTGTAGGAAACAGTTTGATTATCAAACTCTCTTTCCCTTCTCCTTGCCTAATCCTAAGATTTTTAGAAATGGTATTAAAGAATGCGTTGATTTAAATAGAATGTTTATAAAACATGTGAAATTGTACTATTGCATTTTGGCTTCATATGGAAAGATGGAAGTCCTCTTTGGGAAAAGAATTTGCATAGTTAGTAATTTAGTTGCGGATGCTTAGTGAAATTTAGGAAAGATATAGGAATGATGTTATTTCCTTATATAATTGTGAATTGTTAATAATTTCAGTACTTGAATCTAGAGTAAACTTGATTCAGTTATTTATATAGAAAGCATAATTGAAATCTTCCTTGAATAGATGTTAGCGTACTGAAAAGTACTCCTCGTAAATGTGACTAAACCAGTACTGGTGTATTTGTGTGTATTGTAAGAAACCAGTGCTTATTATATGTGCCCATGGATTGGTGAAGTAATCAACCATGGAGGATATGTTGCTTATGAGTATGGGAAACCATACTGTTTATGTGATGTTGCTTATTTGTTTCCCTGCTGAGTACCAAACCTCGGGTTGTGGGTAACTCAGTATGTTAAGGGGTAGTATTCGAAGTAACCGTTTCTTGAATAGTATGGATTGGCGTACGAGTAATGTCGGCGCGAAGCGACTTTAGCTTCTCTACTTCGAGGAATGATATAGTTGTACTACTAAACTGTATCAAGGTGTACTCAATACTTTCCCTTTTTGATGAATCTATTTATAGGTTTATGTGTGTCAGCCTATTCCTCTCCTTTATTTGAGCATATGGATGGTGATTCTTGTGTCAAGTGATGGTGTAATTTGGAGGATCCTTTGCCTTGTCTTCATGAAAGGTAGGTTTATTCACATGTGCTGCCAGTTAGTATGTGTTGGTGGGCATGTGGGTGGACCCTAGTCATGTATACCTCTGACTTTCGGCGAGTATCCTTCTAGATACGTCGCTATGCGGGATGTGACTTGCGCGTGCTTTTTCCGCGAGGTACACTACCATGCGGGATACGTCCATTGTGTGTTTTCTCCACTTGGGATATTGCCATGCCGCGTGACGACGTGATGCGGGGTGATGTCAAGGTGCACACCGCCATGCCGTGTGGGTAGTGTGACTATGTCGCAGCACATGATGAGCTACTGCAATAGCTAGTCAGTTGTTCCTTCCTTCCTCGTTGGTGGCTAGATGTTAGTCACATAGTGATGTTATGTGCAATTGTGATATTCTTTTTATTTCTGTGGGGATCAGCAATTTATTTTACTTTGACTTTGAAGGTTTAGCCACGATCTTGTGATCTTTTGCACTTTTGATTTGGTGTTGCAATTCTGGATTATTTTCTTGCCTTACTGTTGGAATTGATGATTTATTACCTTTATTCATCTGTACTTTGGTGGCTAAACTGGTTTATCCTTATTGTTTTCGGATGCTGGTCTTGTGTCGAGATGTGAAATTCCTCTCCAAGGACGTATGATACGGATTTGGTAGAGTGTGTGCGAGGAAGTTGATGTAGGGAACCTTGAGGATGGGGGTATGTGAGGCTATGTTGCAGCTAGTATCCACTACCTACCTATGTGTGGTGACTATCTCTTGGAGGCTAACCACCTTGCTCAACAAGGGATATTCACAAAGGTCTTGTATGGAAGGTAGAACCGCTATGGTGTGCCTAGCACCATCGAGCCCTTGAGTGAGATATTGGTTATTTATGATCTTATTGTTGTTCTGAGATCAGGCATAGGGATGCTGATCGTGCATGTTATCTTTGACTGAGCATTCGACATGCTCACATGTGGCCTTTTCTGTTATGCATTCCAGTTATGTGGATGGTTATTATTTGTATCATGGAGTAAATTGTGTTAACTTGTCACTATGTTATGGGACATAGTCATTGGAAGGGTTCTCTTATGCCTGGCAAGTGTAATCAATTGAGTTATTTTTGTTGCTCTTATTTATTGAAAGTTAATTTGGTTGTAGAAATTGATATTTAAGCTAGTTCTATTCAATAAAATTTTATGATAAAGATGGATTGGTAAAGGAAATTGATCTTGATGGCATGTTTTCTGGTCATGTTTGATAGACGATTATGGTAATTGTTGTTTACCTTGTTGTAATGCTTAAATTTGGTGTAATAAAAGGAAGAAAATTCTTGTTTCTCTGCTATGATTGTGGATAATTCCTAGAATATTTTAAGGAATGTATGGTTTTAGATGTATCTTGCCAATGGATAATGGCGTTTGTAAAGGATTTTGCAATAAACATTTCATTTATTTATGGAAAGATTTCTATGTGCAATTTGATCTTTGTTGAATGAGTTTCAGGGCTGATGCGTACGACATGTTCTCCATCTAGCCTTATGACTTCCAACAGTAAGTCGGAACCTAGGGGGGGAGAATGTAGTACCCCTGCCCTAATCAATTTCTAATCTGGGTTTAATCCTGGTTAGTTTATCTTAATATAATGTTATAGTCAGATGTTTGATTTAACGCATAGCTGTTGATGTGGATTTTCGCACTAGTTGTATGCAAGTTGTTTAGTGTTCCTATTTCGTGGTATTAATATTGGGCTAATGCTTTCATTAAGTTTCTATATGTATGCATGTATGACTCTTGGTTGCAAGAGATTTCGGGTACAACGTCGCATGAGTGCGAGGTTCGTCTTCACCTGGATGTGCAGGTTTGAGTGTACCTCTTTTATCCTTAGAGTTGGATAAGGTGGTCGTAAGACCCTAGTTGACCTTAGTCGTGCTCAAGTGAGCATCGCCAGTCGTCGTCGGTATCCCTTTTTGTTTGGGTTTGCGAGTCGTCTATTTGGTTGACCTTCTCAGTTTGCGTGCTTGGTGTGTATGGTTAAATTGATTAATTAGTCCTTAGTAATTATTTTGATTAAATATGTATTTGTGCATTAGAGATTAATGGACTAAATTAATCGGGATTTTGTTATGCGATTATCGTTGATATTGGATTGCTCATTTTAAATTGGGAGTAAGTTCGATTAAATGATTGATTTTGAATACTAAATGCATTTTGTATATGCTGTTGAAAAGAAAGTTTTGTATTTAAGCGCAATAGATTTAATTGTATTCTGTTGGCCGTTGAAATTAGAAAGGTTAAATTGTATTAAATGAGGAAATCAATTTGGAATTGAAAGGCAAGTTTAATTTGTTGTTATAGATAGAAAGAATTAATTTTGAGAATTATTTTTAAATAAAAATTTTAATTCAAAAAAAGGAATTTTGGTCAACTCTTCCTTATAACCTAAAATTTGGGGAAATTTTGGGGGGATGGATATTTTTGGAAAATTTTTGGTTGGAAAGAAATTTTGGGATGAAATTGGGGGTTTTGGGAGGAAGGAAGTGCTTCTGGATTTGGCAGGATTGGGCTCTCCTTCAGCTATTCCAGGAATGCGTATGAAGGTAGGTTTTACCTTAACTGTTCTTCCTTGTTGTTATGGAAATGGTCTGTTGGGTGTTGAAACCCATTTGGGTATGAGAAAATGAATACCCATCAAAATAATTTGATGCCAAAGCATTGTTCATTCTAGCTGGAACTTATTCTAAAACGAAATTTTTTGAGCAAATGTTGATTTGTTGTTTAAAAAAAATAACGCTGTGTGTTAAACGTATTTTTATCGAACCTGTGCGTATTTCATTTGAGTTTTTTATGGGTTTGGGGTTCGGAGGGCGGGGAGCGGAGCTCCATCCGCCTCCTCCTCCCCTCCCTCGCTCGTCCCCCTTACTCTTGCTCGCCATTCACTAGTGACCGTGGCTCACTGTGGTGGCCGCAGGGCGCCGCGAGACTTGCGGGCACCACAGTGGCGCCGCCGCGCGTTTCCCGCCTGCGGCTAGGGTTTGGGCGCCCAGCCGTCCCCGTTGGGAGGTGGGCCCCGCCTTCGCCGCCCCTTTTTAAAATGTTGTTTTTAAATTAGTTTTTAAAAATGTTTTTTTATGTATTTTTTTTTAATTCAAAAAAAAATATATATAATATTTTAATATTATTTAATGGGAATTTTTAATTAAGATTTAATTATGAGCAATGTGGCATAAATGAATATATGCTGATGATTCTTAGATAGATTATTATGCTAGATTTAATAGTAAATTGGGTATATTTTGGGTAGATGAAATATTGTTGTATTGGAAAAATCTTTTTGAGTTAAAACGTACTTTATTCCCATATATATATTGTTTGAAGATTTTAAGGGTATAAGTCATCTGGAAAGGTTCGAAATGAATATTTAACCATTGGTCATTAGAAATTTAAACGATATGCTTTTGGAAATGATTATCTTCATTTAGACTCTCTTTTTATATTTATATTTCCGTGATCCGTATAGTGCATCTGGACTTGGGAAAAAAAAATAAAAATATGAAACTGTAGAGGTCGGTTTTGAACCAGTATGTCAATGACGTTTTGATTGGAGATTAAATATCTTATTTAATTGATTAATGGTTGTCTAAGATTTATTAATATGAATTGGTTTAAAAACTTATTATGGCTTAATATGTCTGTTCGATGCTTTGAACCTTAGAGAGTTAGAAAATCAAGAACAACCTATTCCTAGATGAGGTAGATAACTGTAATCTGATTTAGATCTTGTAGAAAACTTGATCGACTTTTAATGATTAGATCAATTCGGAAAGATTGTATCTGTTGAATATTCCTATGCGAGTTTAATTTTTGTATTCGCTTTTGCTTATGTAATGGCAAGTCGTGCTTGTTTTGATAGGACCCTGTCGTATGGAATGACTTGGGGTACCTGTTTCAGTCCTCGATTCCGAGTTGACTGTTGTATTGTGGTGTTGTCGTAGTTGGTCATATCCCTTGTATGGGTGTCGAATGATGATTCGTGGTTGACCTTAGTTTGTCAGGTCTCTAGTTAGAGTATCGTCAGTAAGTGTACCACTTTTGAGTCGTGTTTGACAAGATGTTTGTTTCTCCCTTCTTGAACTCCGTTCGTCTGACCATGTGTATTCCTTGGGTTTTGAGTTCGTCTGAGTATAGTCTAGTGTCGTATGGGAAAGTGGCTTTCGATTGGGGGCCGCGCCCAAAGTGGCTGCTGGGCAACCCGTCGAAAGTGAGTCTAATAAGTGATAACCTAACAGTAGATTAGAATGTAATCTCTAAGTAAGATAAATGTGCCTCACACATTTGACGAGTGCTAACACAGACTCGACATGCTGTGAGAAGGCCTGAAAGGGCAAACCATCTTCCTTGTCTTCACGAGAGGATGTGTGGGTCCACATGAGACTTGGATGGGCCGGAGGCTCGGATTAGGTTGCCAGGGTAACCCAGTGTATGGGGTCGGGACCTATGAAGACCTGCCATGGTAACCATACCAGGTTGTGTGATGACACTTGTCCCTACGTTCGCTAGCGTGTGGTCGTTTTGTCCTGTTAGGAGTACCTTTGTGGGTCGTCCTTTTGTCTATACCCTTGTGAGTATCGGTTTCATGTTAGACCTTGGGTGGTGATGGCTCAGTTTTATGGATGCTCTCCTGGACTTTTGTTTTAGCTTCGATTATGTTCAGTTGGATCCTTTACTTTTCAGGGATCGTTTATGTAGTATTGACCGATGCGGTCGTTGTATATTGTTTATGTTTCGCCTTGATGGCAGGATTGTAATTGGTGTAACCTCGTGTATTCTTAACTTTATTATTTATCAGAGGGGTCTTGCAGTTGAGCAGACCCGAAGATGTAGCCCTTTAGGGGTGAACTCCGAGATCATTATGGTGTTATGTGATGTATTCTCTTATGTTTCCCTTATTCATCTTTATCATGTATGATTAGCTTATGTTAGAATGGATAAGTGGATAAATGGAATTAACTTTAAATGCTTCTATTCAGTCCTTTCTTGAATGCCATGTTGATCGAATGCTTAAGTGGTTTAGATGAGATTTATCGTAGATGCATGTATGTAATCGTCTTTTATAATGCAATAAATTGGAATATGAAATAATGTAACTTAGAGTAATGGAATATATTCAGTTGTTGTTAAGGAAATTAAGTATGCTTGAAAAGATCTCTTATGTTTATGATGGAATTCTAGTGTGTTAGAATATTAGATGTGTGGCTTGTATTTTTATGAAAAGATTGAATGAAGATTAAAGATAGATCTCAATGGTTGAGTCATTGCTTGTGATTTATATTTCCATCTTTTGAAAGAAATTATCCTGATTAAGAATTATCTCGTTATTAAGATAATCCGCTTATTGGATTAATTGTGTGAGTTAAGTGAATTGTGAAATTTAAGTAATCTCGTTGGGAAACTCTTTAGGTGTTAATTGATGTCTTCGGCTATGTAATCTGAATCTTTGATATCTTGTTGTATCTTAATGTGGTGTAACTTTAAAAAAAAAAATTATTGCTCTCTATTCTTGTGTTATGGCTTAATCCCTTCGGGGTTTCCTGGCGGGGCATTACAAATAGAGTGTAAAATAATTTTTGACGACCTCATCTTATTGAAGATTGTGACGATATAAAAAATATTATAAATTTTTTAATTTCTTGGTCACAAATCTTCATTGCTTTTTGAAAAGTTACTTTGGTCACCTGTTGTAAGTTAAGTTAGAAAGTACTGGCTTTAATTTTAGAAAATTAGAGAAACACAACCAAAATAAGATTTATTTTAAATTATTTCTTCTTGAGAAGTAGTTATTAGTTAGTTATAGGGAGAAGGATACAAATAAGAGGATTTTGTATGCAATAAGGGCTCTTTTTTTTTGGAAACTTTCATTCTTTCACATTGTATAGGAGCTCTTCATTTTAGGAAATGAATAAAAAATATTATGGTTGACCTATGAGCCAAAATATGACATCATGGAAAGTAGTTTAAGCATGAAAATAGGTGAGAAATATGACTTGTAATAAAGGACTAGATCCTTTTAATCAAGTACAAAAGTGGCTATACACAAAGGACTGAATCTTGGTATTCAAGGCACTGTTGCAATTCATGTTGGCATAGGATTCAACATTGTTTTCATCTTGGATGTCAGCAATGCCAATTAAGAGTTATCTTTGGTGAATGGGTAATTAGAGAGCAGAAGATCATGATAACATGAGATATCATTCAATTTAATTAGGCTAGGTTTTGGAGGCCTAAATCTATTGAAGAGAATATATATGCTTTTTCTAATACATTTGTTTCCTAATTATTGTTGAAAGACAAATGTAATGCCAAATATGTAAATAAGTAGAAATTTTATAGCATTTGGATTGAAAAAAGCATAATATTCTATAAAATACCTCTAGGAGGGCCACCTAATAGAGGATGGCGTATGAGAATATATTTTTATGAGGAATAATTTGTGAGGGCTCCATTGCTACTATGGGAAACAAAAATGTTACATAATTTCCTATCTTATTATAGTATTCACATGATGGAATATTTGTTTAAAACGTAACATCATCCAACAAAAATCACACTAGTGCATGTAAGTTCATAACACAAAAGACAATTAATTTATTGGATTACAATAAGAACATGCTCATATCACCTATGTATGAAGAGATTGCAAAGTGAAGATCTTTTTGTCACCATTAGAAATGGGGAGGGGAAATTTATTTTCACTACTACTGTAGGGCAACTAGTACCATCCATAGTGTAGAACTATAGTGCTCATATGTTTTACATGTTGGATAAATGCAAAGGAAGGAAGCATTGATATGGATTCTCATATTAGTTCTTGCACATAAGAGTCAACTAATATCTAATATGCAATTCACCTTTAGGACTAATAAAATTAAATGGTGACTATACTTTATATTGATATGATCATAATTAGCCAATACAGTGAGGTTGAAATGACACGCATAAAGATGCCAAGAGAAGTTTGGGACTGTAAGATACATGGTACAAAAAGGACACAAATTCATCTTGCTTCTATTGCTGATTTTGAATAGTAACATAATCATTTTTATAGGCAATCATTTGTTTATCATGCTCGTATTATAAATGAAATAGGGAGTCTGTGGATATACCAACATTAGAAGGAGATGCTTATGCTTCTAAAATTTTGTGTATGATGCAAACTTCGAGAACTTTTCCATCTTGCAATAGCATGCTGAAACTCATAGAGTTGTGTATGACTCACAATTAGAGGAAGTTAACCCAACATAGTTATACTTCAAAGATATTTTTAGGGAAATATTGCATTGGCATGTTCTCACTGATAAGACATTGTACAATGTTGAAATAAATGATATATGTTAAGAAACATTCATCTTATTCACAAATATTTCATAGTTCATTAGTGAGTGGGCATCAATTGCAAATGTTGCAACTCTTTTCTTTGAAAGAGGAGACATGAGTATAGTTGCAATGGGTTTTCATTTCATGGTTGGGTAAATAAAGTGTATGATGATTAATTTCTTGGATTGGAAAAGAGTACTTGGTAGTCTACAATATGATATGGGGCATCCATGAACATTTTAACTCTAAGACACTACAAGTGGCTCAAGGGTATTTTGAGGCTTCATAATAGGGTTTGGATGGTATAGTAAGGCATACCAATGGAATCAACTTTCTTATGACATTGAAGGACTATCTTGGTAGATAGGTTAGGGTAAGCATAGTAACAACAACTCTTCAAGGACATTAGTGTAGTATAAAGTCAAGAATAACCAAGAAAGTTGGAGAAGCATCACCGAATGCAAAGTTTCCAATTCTTAATTATATTATAGTAGCACAAAATAAATTAACTAAATCACAAGCAAGATTGCATATGTCCAAGGTTGATTTGGGATCTTGGTAACTCTAGAAGTATCCTAATTTGTGGTCACTTGAGGACAATCAATCTTCGAAAGGATGGATTGCAATGTCCCTTCTTTGAACCTAAACTTGATTGCATATAATACATACTAAGCCACAAATTATAACAATGTTTATGACTTGTGGGAATGATAGGGTGAAGAAAATATGCTCAACATGAGTATTAATATTAGGCATATGAATTAATGCAATGTTGGATATTTTTGGACATCACATATTTAGTTGACTCAAATATGTTAGCCTTGTTTTGAAACCACAAAATTTAAAGTTTTTATGGTGAAGCAATAAACATTGTCATACATTACAAGCCTTTTCAAGTCCAATGTCAAGCTCCACCTGAGGTGCAAATCATGAAATGTCCTATGTGTATATGCTCCAAACTAATCTATTACATTGGCCAAGATGAAAAAATAATTAAATCGTGAAAATGTTAAAGCTTCAAGAGAAACCGTCTTGTAAGCATACCTCTGGTACCATTTTGAGAAATGTGACCAATTTTCATGAAAACTCACGTCATCATTTGTGAGATTTTGGTACTTACATTTTTGTGAGCCTTTATTCGAAAAATATTTTTATTCCATTTTTTTGTATGCCTTGTCATAAACAAATTTTCATGGGTTATAGTCACCACATCCCAGTCAAAAGTTATGTTTGTTTTCCTAAAATCGAACCACTAGATTTTAAATGGGAAATAGTAAACTATTTTTCAAAATAATTTTAATATCTTTAAAATAATTTTATTTATTTCCAATTTATTTTTATTTTAATGATTTGGGAGGGGAAATAATAAAAAAACCCTTTTTACTCCATATTTCCGTCCCTTATTGTGCTTGGATGCCCAAAAATTTCTAACTTTTGAAACCATGTTGCTCCAATGCTAAAAAAAAGTCGAACTTTTGAATCTTAATGTACTCCTATACTTCAAAATTTGTGTGAATCATTCAAAATGCTCCAATGCTCAACAATTCTAACTTTCTAACCTCATGACTACTGCTTGCTCCAAAATGTGAAGTTACGAAGTGCTCAATGGAAAGGAAGTCATTTATACACAGTAGATTTGGTTGAAAGGAAGTTCATAAATTTTAAAGCGCAGGAGTTCCACGCATATTCGAAACCTGCACCGAATCAGACTGATAATGGATTTGTCGAAAATGCTTTAGTGAACAAGGCAAGATATGCATGTAAATGTGAAGGCATTGAGAACTGTTTCAAAGAAACGTCAGCAATGATTATGGTGGCATCGAGTGACTTCCAATGGCAGAACTCTTCAAAGAAGGATTTTGTCAGAAATACTCTGGTCGACATGAATGAAAACTGTGGAAACTGAGAATAGTTCAACAGAACGCCTCATCTAATCCAACAGAAATATATCGTCCAAATTCCCGGAGGGAATTAGTAACATGCCACTATCCTTAACCTCCTTAGCGGTTATGTGGCTCAAATCTAACTCCTCTAGGGTGGCAACATCACCAAACATATTACTTTCAGATTGGCCTTTCATCTTCAACCACAAGCCCTTAAGTTGGTGTTTTTATAAATTCAACCTAGCAACAAGCACAACATGCTCATCATCAATTTGATCAAATGGAACTAGTGCTTCCAAATCCACCCTATCTTGTGGCTCTTGGCTCGAAATGGTTTCTCTTGGAGGTGTCCTTAGTAGCTAATCGACCTCTTGCTCCACAGCTAAATCTTGTAAAGCTCAAGTTACCTCATCTGTACCTAAGGTCTGCTCAGTTATTTCATATTCAACAATGGGTGGCATTTGTTGCTCTGTTGGCTGATTAGGTAACACAATTTCCCTCCTCCCTGCCAATAGCTCCTCTAATCTAGCAGGAACATATTTTAATGCTTCTGTGGTGGCTCTTGTTCAATTACCTGAGGCTCATTTTCAGCTATCTCTTTTGTTGAAGGCTTCTCTATAGCCATGGGCCTTTGCCCCTTTAGATCACATTTCTAGTTTATATGCTCTCAAAATGTGTGAGCATAAGCTCCATTCTCCTCACTTCATTTTTCTCCTCAGGATAGAATCCTACAAAATTAGCATCCCATTTCTTCTTCTTAGTTCCAATATTCGATAAAATGGACCATTTCTTTCTCCTTTGGACTGCCTCTGCGGGGCATGGCAATTTTTGATCAAGTCCTCTGCATAATACTGATGGACTTGTAAATCACGGAGAGGGGGGGGTGAATCAGTGACACCAAAAACAATACTACTTTAAACACTGACCAGTAGATATACTTAACAAGTTTGTTAAACACTATGCATGCAATCCAAAATGATATAAAATCATCCACAATAAGTAAAACATCCACCATAACACAAGTGTTTATACATAGAAAACCCAAACGAGAAAAACCACGGTGAGATGGGACTCACAAGTTAACTATCTGCAGTAATAGATAACTAACCGGTTAAGGTCTACAAAAAGTTGCTCTGCTAGGAGTGAATCCTGTTAAAGATCCCAAAACTTAGTTAAAAGTTATACCCTATTAAAGGTAGTACCCAGTTAGGAGTACCTCCATAGAGGATTTCTGAATCCAAACTAATGGATCACCTAGTTAGAGGATTTGTACAATGAAGCTTGTTAGAGCTTAACCGGTTAGGGGATTTGACCGTTGTAGTGATTAGAAAACAACATGTGGTGTGATCTAGTAGTAGCACAATTTGCTTGAATAGATACTCTTTTGCACACTCAAAACTTCATTACCAACATACTCTGCAATTTAACACTTTTGCCTTCGCATAAAATCATCTCATATCATATCTCCTTCGCTCATACAAAATAATTCATTGCGATGTCAATATATGGATTTTTATATTTCATGTCGGCCTCTAGAAACCATATCACAATTTCCTAGGTGCAGTGTATTTGCTCAAACAATCATAACTCATCACAAAAATACTGCCAAAACTTGTTGGTTAGGATAACTCGTCACATAATCAATGAATACCGGTTGGAGTTAAACATATAAACCATTTGTCCTTCGATGCTCCTTTGATAATCTCCGTTGGATCTTCAGGTTGATGTCGAGTTATGTGTATCCATATATAAATACACACCGGTTGTCTCCATGTATATACCAGTTGTCACCATGTACCGGTTAGGTATAAAATTCTAGTATACCGGTTGCAATATAAACAACTTTGAAATCACACCGGTAGACAATATGAACATATGTGTGTGTATCTATTTCATCAATGACAAATATGAAGTTATTCATTACAATCATCACCAAGTCAAAAATCTCCCCCTTTGGCATTGATGGCAACACTTAGAAACTTTTACAGCAATACCACTAAGTGTGCATACAAAAAAAAATTGTACACATATATTTCTACTCCTACTCCCCCTTACTCCATACAACATACAAAAGTTTCACAACACACATACATATTTCTACTCCCCTTTGACAATAATGCCAAATTGAAAAGAAACACACACACACACACACACACACACACACACACACACACACACACACACACACACACACACTTACTTTTATAGAAAAATTTGTATCAAAATGTTTTACATATACAAAAACTTGAAAATCTAAATCAAGATGTATGCAGTGCAATCCTTAGAAAAATGTCACTAAAGTTACTCTTCAATTGAGAAAAAACATGTTCCCATGTCTCCAGCAAGTTCTCAGTGATCTCAATTGTCGTCATAACCTGAGTACAAAACTATTCCATTGAATCAAGTGTACATGTCTCTGAAGAAGCCAAAATTGCTTCTGCACTCTTGTAGGCTCTTTGCAATATGTCCACTTGGGGTCTGAGTAGATTCTTCAACTCCTTCAGGGATCAGAGTCTTTTTGCCTTTTCAAAATCATAGGTATCTAACCTGTTTTGCAAATCATCCACAGATTTGCCAAAAGCAAAAATAGAATCTTGTAACAATACATATGCATTGCATATCTTCTCTAGCTCTTGCTCTATTTCAATTCGCCTGTTATTGATATCAGAATAAAAGAATGAAACATTAGAAGTAGACACAAGAATTTTCCCTCCTATTTCAATAGCTTTGCTTAATAAATCTTTATTAAGAGATAGAGCAATTTTTCCTGTATCAATCTCTTTCATAAGCTGCTCTCCATGCTTCTTCCTGTAACTCTTCTCAGCATAAGTTTGCATTGCTTCTTCTAGGGACTTAAGTTGGTCAGATGCATCAACAACCAATTGACCAAGCATACAAATAGGAGATGACAAATGCCCTGTAGCAGTTTCCGGTAGTAGACTTGTCAGAATATCCACAACATTCTGAATGGGTTTTGCTTCCATTCTCTGTTCTTTAAGTCTCTTCTTTTGTGCCCTAGATTGCATGACAGTTGCAATCTTCATCATTTCTGATGCACTCATGTTATCAACAATTATAGGCCCCGAGATGCCTAAAGAGTCATCATCATCTTCATCAATTTGTTGTATGACTAATCATTTTACCGGTTCAACAGATGTTACCTTATTAATCTTTTCTTTCTCTTGTTCTTTCTCCCTTTCCTGTTCAGAAATCTGTGTCTCAACGTTTTCATCAGATTCCTTCTGAGTGGCCTGTCAAACTGGTGGGAGTTGGGGTTTCATTGGTTGTTCTTTGGTTGGTTGAATATCCACTCCTGGTTGAGTTTCCAGTATCTCAACTGAAGTAACCCATGAGTCCAAAATTGCCGGTGGCTGCATATCTAGTGTAGTAACGTTTCCAGATTGATCTATTGCTTCCTGAATATCATCAACAAGTATGACTCGTTGGGAAATAGTGTCATCCTTCTTGACAGGATAGACAACATCAACTTGCACAAATTCTTCTTCATTCATTTCTGGTAGATCAATAGTATCTTGCTCATCTATAGAAGAATGTATAAGCTGTTGTATCCGTTGAATATTATGAGCAATCTAATGAGTCTCAATTTCAACATGTTGCACCTTTCCACTAAGTAGCTTCAATCTTCTTGGCTTGAAAGCAAATTGGACTTTGTACTTATCAAGCAATTCATTTAACTCATCCTTTGACAAATCAGAAAAATATTGCACAAATACATCATCTATAATTTCTTTTTCTTTCTTCACAGCTTCCTCCGATTTATTCAAAAGAATAGTATGTAAGGATTTAGAAATATCCTTTTCAAGATCATGAGGTAATCTATTGTAATGGCACAAATAACTGATTACCTATTGAACAATTTGTTCCTTCTGATCTTCATTGAATGAATCAAAATGAACTTTGACATTATCAAATCTGTTTCTTCCTAATGTCTTCATCGTTTTTTCAAAATTAGTCTCAGGGTTGTAAGTTAAGACATTAATAAGCACAGTTGCCTTTGGCACTTCTTTCATTGGTTTGGTTGCTTTGTCAATTGCTTTCATTTTCTTGGGTTCCTCCTCAGTATTAGTAATTTTAGATTCTGCTTGGAGAATCAGTTTCCGACCTCTTTGCTTTGATGCAATCTCCTTCTTTACATATACTTTAGGTTCCGGTTCCTTTTTAATTTGGACACTTCGTGTCACTCTAGTACTTTTTATTATCGGAGGTGCTTGCTCAATCTTCTTCCTCTTACCTTTGCCACTTTTGGTTGGAACACTACTGGTTTCAGCTTTTGCAGTTTGAACTTCAACTGTATCCAATCTTGTCTTCTTTTTGTCCACTAGAGATACCAACAGGTTATTGGCATAACCGATCAATAATTCATAATTGACTTCATAGCTCATGTCTACCATTTCATCTTCTCTAGGCTCAATAGCCTCCATCAGACATAAATCAGTGGTGACTGTGAAAATGATGTCCTTAGCAAATTTTTTCACCACATCCTCAGGTAGCCTTACTCTCATACTCATTTTCTTCTGAAATTCATTGAAATATTTATTCATTGCAGCAGAGAAGGTGTTCCGCACAACCTTAATGCTGTTCTTAATCTGGGCAGTTACCGATAGATCCTTAGACCATTCAAGATCACCAATTTGCGGTAGAAAATTCGGGAAATAAAAGAATAAACCAATCAACAATTGACCAAATTTAAACTTTTGACTGCTGTTCTTCTTGATAGATATAAGATTCAACATTAATTGGCTCCTTATGGCCTCACATAGGTTATAATTTACATTTTCAGCTATCATTTTATAAGCAGTATGCACTGCTGCAGACGGTACACTATTCATTCTACTAGAATAGACTATTCGGTAGCCTATAACCATAGTTGCCAGTTTAACTGCTGGGTCCTTAATGTTACTGATAGAAAAAGCACGCCCATCAGAGGTTGATGAGGTTAAAGTGTTTTACTGTCTCTTTTGAAATTCGCCTCAGTTTAGGTACTTCATTGGTTGAGCAAAAACCAGTTATTGCTTGATAGCCTCCTTGGTTATAGTGTGTGTCCTTTCCAAATACATATTCTCCCCATGAACATGACTCAGAATAATTCGGATATGTTCCTCTTCAAAATCTTCAAGAAAATAACCTGCATTATGAAAACATTTCTCATAAACCCTAATATACTCGGGTTGAGTCTTTCCGTTTTCATCGCAAAGAGATTTCAACTGAGAATAAATTGACAATGATCCTAAATCCTCAATTTTACAATTAATGTAGCTAGACAAATCTCCTTTCACTATGACACCATTAGGCACTTGAGATAAAGCATTATAAGACACAATTCGTTCCGACTTCACAACCTCCAAAGGTTTAGATGTGATCATCAATTTCTCTACTTGCTTGGACGATGATGCCATTTCAGATAAACTAGATTCGTAGCAGGATTTTACAAAGGAATACCTTAGTTTACGCATGCTGCCTTGTTTACTGGTTGATTACTCAAGTGCACACCAGTTCAATCTTCACTAACCTTCAAATCAACTTGATCACTCAAATCACGATATAACTTCGACTCTGCAAGTGCTCACGAATTCTCTTTCGAATGCATTATGGTAAAAATAACAAAGTAAAACTCGCTTTTATCCTTTTTACGTACTGCATTAAATGCTCACCCGTTAGGGTTACAAACCCTAATTACACCGCTTAAACATGCATACAATATTGACAGATGTAAAACCGGTTGATAAACTTTTGAAAAACCGATTGACAAAAGTTATCAAAATTTCATGCATTCAAACTCTCTTACCACTCATTCTTTTCAAGGGGTCTGGAAGTAGATTTTACCGCTATACTCCCCTTAGCCATATTGAAAGGCTCAGTGCACCGGTGTAGGATTCTCCACTGGGTGAAGGATTAGTTTCTTCTATAGGTATATCATCACTCTTCTTTTTCCATATTCGATTCATTTCTTCTCTGGTTTCCTCAATATTTACCTTCTCCTTGCCTTTTTGATCTTTAGAATGATTAACCGGTTTGTGCTTTCTGGATCTACAAAACTTCACCATGTGTCCTGGTTTATGACAATGATAGCAGGTCATTCTAGATGATCTCCAAGGTCCTGCAGTGCCTCTTCAAGTTCTCCTTCTGCAATTCATAGCCACATGACCAAAATTGTTACAAATGGTGCAAATGACATTTGTTACCTTTTCCATCTCAAATGGACTAAACCGGTTGCCATAGGGTCTTTTCCAGTTCATGTTACCTCGGTTATCATAGTCATCCAGTTTCCATTTGGTCTTGGATTCATATGAGTTACTTGATTATTTGCTTCATATCTGCATTCAACTGATCTATGTCCATACATTTTGCATGTGAAACAATGAACTTCAAATTTCTTGGACATATACCTAGTATTTGTATTGTAGCTTGCATTTCCATTAGGTTTGTTTCTACACACATTTGTAGTATGACCAGGTTTATGGAAAACAAAGCAAACAGGTTTAAAAACCTTCTTACCGGTAGGCTTTTTAGCCTTATGAGCATTTTTGTCCTTATGAATGCTGCTCTTTGTACCGGAAGATTCTCCTTTCTTAGATGTGTTAAAACTGAGTCCAAAGGTATCACCTTTCATCCTTTGTGATTGACTTTTCTCATTTAGCAAGGTAAAACTTTTGTTGAACTTTTCCAGTTTCCCATTAGCTTTAGTGAGTTGTCAGGTAAGATCTTCATTATGTTTTGACAGAGTCTCTCTCAGAGGTGATGCCGATTCAAGATCTAGCTGTAAGGTCTCTTTTTTTTCTTTCTCTGCATGTCAATTCTCATGCAAAGTAGCATTCTCTCACTTGATCTTGGCAATCTCATGATCTCTTTCTTTGATGAGATCTTTAGCTGTCCTCTTGGCTTCTAGTACCTGACTCATGCAGATAGTTAGGATTTCTAGCTCTCTCCTCACATTTAGATTTTCACTGTTTAGTTTTTCAACTTCCTCACCTAAAGCATCAATATTGGCCTCATCTGAAGAACTATTATCAGATATTTCCAACAGTTGTTCAGTTAGCTCTCTCTTTTTGACTTGAGAAGCTTTTAGTTTGACCCTTAGGGTTTCAAGCTCATTTCTACTAGCTTCAAGCTCTCGAGCCATCTCAAAGTTGCTCATATTCCCCATGGTGGCTTTAGGGTTTCCTTCCAAGTGATTAAGCTTTAAAGAAGTTAGGCTCTAATACCAATTGATGGACTTGTAAAGCACTGAGAGGTGGGGGGGGGGTAAATCATTGACACCAAAAACAATACTACTTTAAGCACTGACTGATACATATACTTAACAAGTTTGTTAAACACTATGCATGCAATCCAAAATGATATAAAAGCATCCACAATAATTAAAACATCCACCATAACACAAGTGTTTATACATGGAAAACTCAAATGGGAAAAACCATGGTGAGATGGGACTCACGAGTTAACTATTTGTAGTAATAGATAACTGATTGATTAAGGTCTACAAAAAGTTGCTCTACTAGAAGCGAATCCTATTAAAGATCCCAAAGCTTAGTTAAAAGCTATACCTTGTTAAAGGTAGTACCCAATTAGGAGTAACCTCGACAGAGGATTTCTGAATCCAAACTAATGGATCACCTGGTTAGAGGATTTGTACAATTAAGCTTGTTAGAGCTTATCCGGTTAGGGGATTTGACCGTTGTAGTGATTAGAAAGCAATAGGTGGTGTGATCTAGTAGTAGCACAACTTGCTTGAATAGATCCTCTTCTGCGCACTCAAAACTTCATTACCAACATACTTTGCAACTTAACACTTCCTCCTTCTCATCAAATCATCTCATATCATATCTCCTCCGCTCATACAAAATAATTCATTGTGATGTCAATATATAGACATTTAGATTTCATGTCGGCCTCTAGAAATCATATCACAATTTCCTAGGTGCAGTGTATCTGATCAAACAATCATAACTCATCACAAAAATACTGCCAAAATTTATCGGTTAGGATAATTCGTCACATAATCAATGAATACCGGTTGGAACAACAATAACAGTTGGAGTTAAACATATAAACCGTTTGTCCTTTGATGCTCCTTTGATAATCTCTCTTGGATCTTAAGGTTGATGTTGAGTTATGTGTATCCATATATAAATACACATTGGTTGTCTCCATGTATATACCCATTGTCACCATGTACCGGTTAGGTATAAACTTCTAGTATATTGGTTGCAATATAAACAACTTTGAAATCACACCGGTAGAAAATATGAACATATGTGTGTATGTGTTTCATCAATGACAACATATGAAGTTATTCATTACAATCATCATCAAGCCAACAATCTCCCCCTTTGGCATTGATGACAACACTTAGAAACTTTTACAGCAATACCACTAAGTGTGCTTACAAATTTTTTTTGCACACATATATTTCTACTCCTACTCCCCCTTACTACATACAACATACAAAATTTTCACAACACACATGCATAATTATACTCCCCCTTTGACAACAATGCCAAATTGAAAAGAAAAATACATATATATATAGAAAAATTTGTATCAAAATGTTTTACATATACAAAAAATTGAAAATCTGAATCAAGATGTATGCAGTGCAATCCTCAGAAAAATGTCACTAAAGTTACTCTTCAATTGAGAAAAAGCATGTTCCCATGTCTCTAGCAAGTTCTCAGTGATCTCAATTGTGGTCATAATCTGAGTACAAAACTCTTCCATTGAATCAAGTGTACATGTCTCTGGAGAAGCCAAAATTGCTTCTGCATTCTTATAGGCTCTTTGCAATATGTCCAGTTTGGGTTGAGTAGATTCTTCAACTCCTTCAGGGATCAAAGTCTTTTTGCCTTTTCAAAATCATAGGTATCTAACCTGTTTTGCAAATCATCCACAAATTTGCCAAAAGCAAAAATAGAATCTTGTAACGGTACATATGCATTGCATATCTTCTCTAGCTCTTGCTCTGTTTCAATTCGCCTGTTATTGATATCAAAATAAAAGAATGAAACATTAGAAGTAGATGCAAGAATTTTCCCTCCGGTTTCAATAGCTTTGCTTAATAAATCTTTATTAAGAGATAGAGCAATTTTTCCTGTATCAATCTCTTTCATAAGCTTCTCTACATGCTTGTTCCTATAACTCTTCTCAGCATAAGTTTGTTTTGCTTTTTCTAGGGACTTAAGTTTGTCAGATGCATTGGCAACCAATTGACCAAACTTGCAAATAGGAGATGACAAATGCCTGTAGCAGTTTCCGGTAGTAGACTTGTCAGAATATCCACAACATCATGAATGGTTTCTGCTTCCATTCTCTGTTCTTTAAGTGTCTTCTTTTGTGCTCTAGATTGCATGAGAGTTGCAATTTTCATCATTTCTGATGCACTCATGTTATCAACAATTATAGGCCCTGAGATGCCTAATGAGTCATCATCATCTTCATCAGTTTGTTGTATGACTAATGATTTTACTGGTTCAACAAATGTTACCTTATTAATCTTTTCTTTCTCTTGTTCTTTCTCCGTTTGCTGTTCAGAAATATGTGTATCAACTTTTTCATTAGATTCCTTCTGAGTGGTTTGTGAAACTGGTGGGAGTTGGGGTTTCATTGGTTGTTCTTTGGCTGGTGGAATATCCACTCTTGGTTGAGTTGCCGGTATCTCAACTGAAGTAACTCGTGAGTCTGAAATTGCTAGTGGCTGCATATCTAGTGCAGTAACGTTTCCAGATAGATCTATTGCATCCTGAATATCATCAACAAGTATGACTCATTGGGAAATAGTGTCATCCTTCTTCTTGACAGGATAGACAACATCAACTTGCACAAATTCTTCCTTATCCATGTCTGGTAGATCAACAGTATCTTGCCCATCCTTAGAAGAATGTATAAGCTGTTGCATCCAACGAATATTACGAGCAATCTAACGAGTCTCAATTTCAACATGTTTCACCTTTCCACTAAGTAGCTTCAATCTTCTTGACTTGAAAGCAAATTGGACTTTGTACTTATCAAGCAATTCATTTAACTCATCCTTTGATAGATCAGAAAAATATTGCACAAATACATCATCTATAATTTCTTTTTCTTTCTTCACAACTTCCTCCCATTTATTCAAAAGAATAGTATGTAAGGAATTGGAAATATCCTTTTCAAGATCATGAGGTAATCTATTATAATGTCACATATAACTGATTACCCGTTGAATGATTTGTTCCTTCCTATCTTCATTGAATGAATCAAAATGAACTTTGACATTATCAAATCTATTTCTTCCTAATGTCTTTACCATTTTCTCAAATTTAGTCTCAGGCTTGGAAGTTAAGACATTAATAGGCACAGTTGCCTTTGAAACTTCTTTCACTGGTTTGGCTGCTTTGCCATTTGTTTTCATTTTCTTCGGTTCCTTCCTCAGTATCAGTACTGTAATGCCCTGCCAGGAACCCTAAAGGAAAACAACACAACTAGGCAACTAAAGGGTGATTTTTTTTTAAGACTAAGTGCACTAACTATAACCATTGCACGTTTAATAACACAACGGAAGTCTAACATATGATTTCCTAAGGGTTACCAGTGAAGATTAATTCGTAGATTATATTAACACCACAGTTAATCCAATTGTCCATTTAATTAGATAAATTAAATGCTTAAGTTTAAAACTACACATACGTCTAAATTCCAGAATGAAGAAATGAAAGTATTCCTATGTATCCAATTTCCACAAAACACTTTAACATAAGATCAAAGCAACTGAAATAACATACATTCCACTGACATACTATTAAAATATCCATAAATACATGGCTTCCAATAATGCCATAGATTACAAAGTTACAATATCAAGGTTACATAAAAGTTGATACAATGACCATAAGGTCTCAACTGAACAATGATCCCGAACAAGAGTTGGTACATGAACCACGAACCAAGAAACACCAATGAAGCCTTTCCTCGCCTGAAGATACAATCCAGAACATCCGATGGGAAGTGGCACTACCACCTGACCATGTGATCCTGAAATGGAACCACCCCACCGTGCTAGAAGATAGTAGAAAACCCTCAAGCAAGCACATTAAGACAAGTACAAAAGAACTACAAGACTCCGGAAACATCCATGTGACTCAACTCACAAAACACTAGTGACTCTAAGGAGAGAGTGTCATCGCATAGCTTAAGATGGATACCATGGTACAACCTCCATAGGTCCCGGCCCCCATCCCGGGTTATCCTGGTAACCTCTGTCGAGCCTCCGGTTCCAACTAAGTCTCATGCGGACCCTACCAATCCTTTCGTGAAGACAAGGTGGTAAGTTTGCCATTCCAGGCCTTCTCGTAGCATTATGAGCCCTGTACAAGCACTACACCTATGCATGAGGTACATTATCTTAATTAATATTTATTCTACCCACCCTCTAATTAATTATTAGGTTATCACTTTTTAACTGACTTTCGACGGGTTATCCAGTCATCCACTTCGGGCACGACCCCCGCTTGAAAGCCACTCTCTCTCATAGGACACTAACAGGAAAGGTCTCTCTCTACGAGAACTCTATGGCGAAACAGACAGCTATAACTAATCTTGACAAAGCACAGGTGAAGGATACACACTCACTAACCCAAGATTGACCATTTGGACAAACACACACAATGGCTCACATCAATAAGGTTATACAACAACACCTGACCAAGGAGAGATAACAACATATGACATAATGAAAACACAACCAAAATTGCAATGAAATCAAGCTTGACTGAAAACACCATTTACACAAGATCCTATCACAGACAATCTTTTCTCAAAACAGCCAAAAGCATAAATAACTTGCAATTAAAAAATTTCTAGAAAATAAGAATTACAACTATATAAAATAAATCAATTTGTCAATTGTCCAATAAGGTTAAAGAAAAACACATATGAATAATCTCCTAATGTATTTCCAAACATATAAAATCTAAAAATTATAAGCTTTTCTGGAAATTATCAAACTCTAAGTTATTAATATATGTATAATATAATTATATGAATACATATATATATATATATATATATATACACATCGTATATGTATATATTTAATTATTATAATCATATTACAAAATATATTTTTAGGTAACTCATGAATTAATTTCCATAGTATTAAAAGAATAATACTAAATAATTTAATGCCATATTAAAATATACTATATATATATATATATTCAGATTCTGCTTGGAGAATCTGTTTCTGACCTCTTTTCTTTGATGCAGTCTCCTTCTTTACATAAACTTTAGGTTCCAGTTCCTTTTTAGTTTGGACACTTCGTGTCACTCTCGTACTTTTTATTACCAGAGGTTCTTGCTCAATCTTCTTCCTCTTACCTTTACCACTTTTGGTTGGAACACTATTGGTTTCAGCTTTTGCAGTTTGAACTTCAACTGTATCCAATCTTGTCTTCTTTTTGTCCATTGGAGATGCCAATAGGTTATTGGCATAACTGATCAATAAGTCATAATTGACTTCATAGCTCATGTCTTCTGTTTCATCTTCTCTAGGCTCAATAGCTTCCATGAGATAGAAATTAGTGGTGACTATGAAAATGATGTCCTTAGCAAAGTTTTTCACCACATCCTCAGGTAGCCTTACCCTCATACTCATTTTCTTCTGAAATTTATTGAAATATTTATTCATTGTAGCAGAGAAGGTGTTCCTCACAGCCTTAATGCTGTTCTTAATCTGGGCAGTTACCAGTAGATCATTAGAGCATTCAAGGTCACCAATTCCTGGTAGGAAATTTTGGAAATAAAAGAATAAACCAATCAAGAACTAAACAAATTTAAACTTTTGGCTGTTGTCCTTCTTGATAGACTGAAGATTCAACATTAAGTGGCTCCTTATGGCCTCACATAGGTCATAATTAGCATTTTCAGCTATCATTTTATAAGCAGTATGTAGTGATACAGATGGTACACTGTTCATTCTAGTAGAATAGAATATCTGGTAGCCTATAACCATAGTTGCTAGTTTAACCGTTGGGTCCTTAGTGTTATTGACAAAAAAAGCACGCCCATTAGAGGTTGATGAGGTTAAAGTGTTTACTGTCTCTTTTGAAATTTGCCGCAGCTTAGGTACTTCACCGGTTGAGCAAAAACCAGTTATTGCTTGAATAGCCTCCTTGGTTATAGTGTCATTTGCGAAACTACGAAGTGACTTATCACATTGCTTCCTTCTCTATGCACCTTTGCAAGTCCCCTTTTCTCTGCATTTGATCACTTGTGGACTTGTAGAGTATCACCTTCCACTTTTCATGCTTCACACATCTCTGTAACTTCACATGGAATCATTTAAGTCTTATTTTCCACCTGTGGACTTCTAGATTAACATTAATGTTTACAACTTGCACTTCGCAAGTTCGTAGGTAATCATTTTTCTCTTCATTTTGACCTATGGATCTGCAGAGCGTCATTCACTCAAGTGATTCAAAATGCACATGTTTAAACAACTTACTTACCAAAGGGTGTCGGATTAAAACATTTTAACATTAGAATTTGTGAAAAATATTAGTCGATTAGCACCTAAAGTCCTAATGTAATGGGGTCAGTCACTTAACGATGTTGAAGACTTGATGTTGTGTGAGGAAAATGTTGGCAATTGACACTCATCCAGTGACTGTTGATGGTTGATTATTGGTTTAGGTTTATCATTGATGGAAACTCTTCTTGAGATTCCTATCCAGCAATCATGGATCTTGATTTCCGGAAGAGGATGTCAACCGGTAGCTAGTTAACCGGTATTTCAATTTGAGCAGAGAAGTTTTGGTTCGGATCTTTTCGGTGATTGCGGTGTTATGAATTGTGTATGGGATGATTGGGCCAACATAGAAACATCATTTTATCATCGTTTTGGTGATCCACATTTATCTTTGGTGATCCGGTCAAGCCGACATATGGCTACACGTTACATTTGCAGGCCGACTTGGTGAATGATCTATTTTATGATTGCGGATATATAAGACCGGTGTGGAAGATCTTTTTGGTGTGTGATATGATTGTATGCGAGTGAGTGGTGATCAAGAATTTGTTTTGGCACAATTTCATGTGTGCATTCTTGATCCGGTAGCTGACTAAGACATAAAACATAGCAGAACGGAAGAGGTGATAGAGTCAGAATATTTGGCACTTAACCATAACTCATCCAGGCATTGTAGATGCTATTTTGGAGTTCATTCATTGTAATACATCTTTGATTATGATTTGTAAGGTAGTGAGATTTCCAGGGTTGTAGCACTTATTGTAATTGAGTAGTGAGCTCTAGGCAGTGTGCTTGAATGTAAGTGCATTCCCCATATTGTAATATTGTTTTGCTACTGGCCATAGTGGAATAATATTGTGGGTTCAAATCCCTATGTGGTTTTTTCCATTTGGGTTTGCACATAAAAATCTCGGTGTTATGATTTTGTGGTTGGTTATTTTGTGTTTCTGCATTTTAGTTTCATGTGTATGTTTCCAGTGGTTTAAAGAAAAGTTGGAAAATTTATTAACCGGTAGATCACTAATTCACCCCTTCCCCCCTCAGTGATCCCTGATTCCAATAATTAGTATCAGAGCCTTGTTCCTTTGACGAAGCCTAACCACTTGAGGAAAGTCCAAGAGATTGAAGCAATGGGTTTTGGTTTGTAGAGACATCTTTGTGTGGCTCTTGAAGATCTTGATGCAACAAGAAATGAAATAAGTTCTTTGAAGAGGAACCTGAACGCAACTGATGACTTCATTAATGACTTGAAGGATCAAGTGATCACTTCAAGAGACAAAAGGAAGGAATTGATGGACAAGCTGAAGGAGAAAGAAGATCAAAGCATTGAAAATCAAGACAAATCTAGTGAATGTGACAAACTTGCTAGAGAGAATGTTGCCTTGAAGAATGAAATGCAATCCATTGTGATGAGGTTGACTAAGGAGATTGAGGACCGAAAGAAGAATGAAGAGAATTTGACACAATCATTGAAAGACATAGCAGATGAATGCTTCAGGCTTACCTATGAGAATGATCAGTTGAAGCTTGAGTTGACACAATCGAGGAATAATGGTCAAGAACTTGAAAGACAGATTGTTTCCCTAAGAGATGAACTGCTATTGCAAATGAATATAAAAACAAATTCAATGCTGGCTGAGCAAGGCTTGATGAGATGCTGGAAAGTCAGAGACATGGAAAGGACATGTGAGGACTTGGATTTGAGAAAGGTGAATCCTCTGGATCTGGACAAAGCAATGCAAAACCTAATAAGAAGAAGAGCAAGAATCCTATGGTAAAACAATCTAATGCTCATAAATTCAATGGTAGATGCTTTACTTGCAATAATTTTGGTCATATGGCAAATCAATGCAAAAGTAGGATGAATAATGGAATAAACAATATGAACAATGGTCCTACCTTTACTGGTCAGTGTTTCATATGCAATAATTTTGGTCACAAGTCAAATATGCGCAAAGCAGTAATGAATAACTTCCAAAACAAGAGATGCTATGCTTGTGGGATGTTTGGACATGTAGGATGAGACCAAATCAAATGAACTTCAAACCTATGCAGAATGTTGTTTGCCATGAATGCAATAAAATCAGTCACACTGCAAAATATTGTAGAAGCAAGAATACTGCTCCAACAGACAAGAACAAATCATATGAGAAAGGCAAGGCAAAGGTAGAGGAGATCAGAGACAAGCATGAGAATATGTGGGTCCGAAAAGATGAATCCAAAGAAGACAATGGATCTGCACCCGAATCCGGTGCAGGATCTTCATCCGGTAAGTAGGGCTTTTTGCCTTATTGGGAACTTTTAATGTAGATTCTAAGAACCCCCTCTTCGGTGATCTGCAATCGATTCCAAAAGGATGCAAATGGCTTAAAATACATGTGCATATATTATCCAAAAGTTCCAGTGAAGATTTGATGCTTCGGTAAGAGACTCCATGAAAACAAAGGTAATCGGTTGCAACATTTATTACAATGCACAATTAGGTTTTTGAAGGTTAAAAGGGAATTTCAAAGCTTTATTATTCACAATGCGATCAAGAGAATAATGTAGCGAAGAAGAGCAAAGTGATTTGGCAATCTAAACAATGATCCTAAAGAAAATTCCAGGGCCCCATTGCGAATTGAGGTATTTATCTGTTTCAAGCTATCAGTTTCTGTAAACCCTAAGTTCTAAATGGCTCCAGCTTCTGGAATAGCTACCTCGTTGGTTGTGGAGATCAAGGATAGAGCTTGACCCATTTTTAAGAAACATCCTTTCAAATCAGTTGAGGATGATCCCAAAGGATTGTTTTCCTCTGTACCCTACGAGGTTCTTCATAATGAGGACATAAGGGCATATATCAATTGTGATCTTGATGAAATCGAGAGCGCTAATATGTTGACCTTGTATATTAAGCATCTGGCGGACAACTTGAGAAATCTCAAGCCAGAATATCAGCATTTGCAGGCCAAGGGTTTCTCTCAGTTCATGCATTTTCTGACATTTGATGAGAAAGAATGGATCCAGTTCGTACTCAACAGAATTCATGATGAATTTATGTGGTTGGATAAGCCTCACAAGATCACTAAACAAGCAATCCAGGTCGTGACTTGTCTAAATGCATCCAGTGAAGCTCCTAGGTTGAGGAAAATATCAAAAACGCTATGATTGCCGTCACTAGTTCTCAATTTGACAACAGAGCGGAGACAATAAATGACATTCTGGAACATGATGTCAAGTTTGCATCAATGATGTACAACTATATACTCTGCTTATCAGATGTTGAAGGAAGACAAGAGGTATGACTCATGTATGGTTCTCTTGAATGAGTTGCTAAATAATTTGAAGAAAATTAAACAAGACAAGAAACACACGTTTAAGTTTGACACCCTTATCATTTGTTTGGCTTTCTACTTCATGAATGAGATCCCCAGTGTTCAAGGAAAGGTCCAATGGGCCTATGATAAGCCAGTTGCTATACATATCTAGGAAGGGATTATGGGGATTGGTGATGCCACAATGAGGATATCTACTCTGTGGGGTTATTTCAAAACGTTTCAAGCCACAATGAAGAGCAGTGAAAGAATTCCAAAAGATATAGTGGAGAAGTATGAGAAAAAGTTTGCTTCATGGTTGATAAGGACCAATACCGAATGGAAGAAGTTGAGGCAAGGACTATGTGGATTCTTCCCATGGGTTATGAAGTTGATGCTGCTACCCTATATGTCGATGCTCAACATATGTTGAGTCAACCGGTAGATGAGAAAGAAGGAAGGTTGAACATTTTTAAGGAGAAGGACCTTGAGTTGCACAAGTAGTTCATTGCACCTACTAGGAAGAGGAAAGTTTCTAAGATGGCTGAGGAAGTAGCTGTGTAGATGGGATTCACCAGAGAGGAGGTGAAGTAGGCTAGAGAAAGCATGCTCAGATGCAAGCTAAGGAGGAGTCAAAGAAGCCTAAGGCCGACCCAGTTCCCTCTAAAGCTCAACCAAAGGAAACTGAGTCTGCCCCTATTCCGGTAGTACCATCTTCAGGATAGAGCCCATCTAGAAATGGAGTTTTGAAGAAGAAGGAGAAGCCTAAGCGAACCTATGTTGTTGTATCTCCGGTGGCCTCTGAGATTGAGTCAGATGAGGAAGCAGGCAAGGCTAAGAAGAAAGGTGAATTTGTAAGGGTGGTGAGGAATCCGTAGTCTAGTGGATTCCAATAGAGTAAGGAAGCCAAATATGAACCTACCCCTATTAGAAGGCCCAAGAGAGGAAGAAAGACCAAAACTCAACTTGACAAAGATCTTGAGTTTGATGATCAACAAGGTAAATATACATTTGTTCCTCCAATGACAATAGACCAATTGATTAATGAGATAATTATTGATGGAAATTTAAAGAATATTGGAGTATATTAAGAAAATTTAGATCAGACAAATCCGAGAAAGGTTGAAGAAGCTGTTGTTCTGTAGTTACATAACTTTAGTAAAGCTTTGATTGATCTAAAGCGAAGCATCCCTAAGGATCTATACAATATTATTGATGCAAGGAGGCTAACATCTAGTAAAATTGATGAGGAAATGAAGGAAAGAGAATTGATTAATGTTTGCACCTATCTATCCCAAGATGAGGCCAAAAGCCTCATTGAGGAAGCTAACAAGAAAGAATTTAGAAGCAAAAACAAGGTGAACAGGTTGATGATTGGCAAGGTGGAAGAGGTGAGAAAGGAGACTGAAGATATCTAGAGAAGAATCATGAAGAATGATCCTCTGTATAGAGATGCAGTTAAGTCTTCTCAGCTAAAAGTAAAGGAAGGTGTTTCCGGTGATCAGAAGGATGAAACTCAAATTGAGGGACATTAAAAATATCAAGGCAACACAACCCTTGATGCTAAGATCAGTGCTAATCCTCCAGTGGTAGATAGTTCTGCAGTCCCTAAGATTTGAAAGGATGATACTGCACTAAGTGGCAACACCAGTGCACAAGATAAAGGGGATGGAGCAGAGGAAAATGAGCCTGAGAAAATATAGGTGCAGGATGCTAAGTTAGACAAGGGAAAAGGAGTTGTTGATTCAACAATTGACACTCCTCCATTCAAAAGGACCCCACCCCAAATCTGTATAACTCTTGATGGTCCTCTAAATCTTGGACAAATGTCACCTGCAGAGAAGCTGATGCTTGCAACAGTTGTTCAAGCTCAGGCCAGTCATGATCTTCAAATCAGAGTCCGAAGATAAAAAGCTCATTTTGATATTGGTTGATGTTTTGCAGAAGGTGGCTTCGGATGTGCAACTTGATCCCAATTCTAGCCCCTCCGGTAAATTACAACAATTGATTAATAGTGTAAGTACCAATTTTGATTCTTTGGAGAAGTCTACTACTAAGCATGTATTAGATAGATTTAAGGATGCAAACATTTTGGAAAATGATAGAGGATGATAGAGTGAGATTGAATAAAGGTCTGCAGATAGTTTTAGATGCATTTAAAAAAGGCGGTAAATTATATAAGTCTTGTCTAATTTTTCCCAAGTTCACAGTAGACATAGACAAACAAATAAGCGTTTGCTAGGGTAAACTTGCTGGTATTTCACAATCTTTCGATCCTAATGTTGGTGGAGGAGAACCGACTTGACTTCATTTTGGTCTAAGTGTGACTTAGGAGTTTAGAGGATTTTGATTTATTTGTTGGTTTGAATAAAGGTCCTTGGTGACCGTTTTATCTTTAGTAAGTGTCTTGTAGGGTCGATCTTGTGTCAATGTTAATAAAATGGAATAAAATGATGCTCACTCGGTTGTAACTGAAACACAGTCCATAATTTTGCGGTTTTATATGCCTCGAAAGCTATGAGGAAGGAGCTAGTTTTTGTTAGATTTTGGTTGTTGAAAGGTTGGAAGGAGGAACAAATAGAAACTGTTCATTTTCTACTGCTGAAACTATTTTTTTTATGTATTATTTCTTTTGGCTTTCACGACCTGTACGGTCTGTTATAGTATTGAATTGCAGTCTGTTAATCGTGTGATATACTAGTTTTCAATAGAATCTACAAGAGTTTCAGGAGCAAGGAAGTTAGTAGTTACTATCATTTCTGTGATAGGAAGAGTTTGTAGCCACGAACTTAAGTGGTTTGAAAGACCATAACATGAACAAACACCATTCCACCATACTATAGATATTTTCAGGTGGAATGGGTCGTGTTAGGGTTAATTTAATCATAGAATTAGGCAATGTAGTAGAGGGTGGAGAGAGGATTGACTCTCTTTAAAATTGAACCTAGCATCTTCATGTGCTAGGTTAGGAAGTTTACTGTTGATTGTAAGTCTGAAGAACCTATGAGAAGGATAGGGAAATGATGAGTGAAGATTAATTCCACCCTCTGTTACATCAAGCGGTATTAGAGAATGACTGTAGATCAAAAGGGAGAAGTGAATGAAACTAGGTACAAGTAAGTTGAAGTCCAAGATACCTCCATTTGGGAGTTGAAAGATCAACTGCTCTCGAAGGAAAACCTTTTCAAAGAATCTCAAGAAGCAACCTTGGCCTAGTTAACAACTTTGGAAAAGAATAAAAGAAGATAAATGGTCAATGGTAACCAAAGTGATGAGGAAGAGAAAGGGGGTGATGGTATCAACCCTCCAGATGCGGGTCAGCAGGTGCTAGAGCCACCAATGGACCCTGAAGAGTTGAGAATGGTAAGGATGCTCAAGGCTATGAAAGGGGATAGTGTCTCCATGGCGAATGTTGAAGTGCCCATGTATGGAGGAAAAAGAGATAGTGAAGAGCTCCTAGCATGGATAGATGCACTTGACAATTTCTTTGAATTTGAGGAGGTAGAGGATACCAAGAAAGTAAGGTATGCCAAAACAAAGTTGAAAGGTCCAACACTCACTTGGTGGAATTTTGTTCAATAAGAGAGGGTGAAAGGAGGTAAAACAAAGATAGTGTCATGGGACATAATGGTCTCAAAAATCAAGGCCCAGTTCCTACCAATTGATTATGCTATGCAGACATTTAGGAAAATTCAAAATATGAAGCAAAAGGATATGGATGTTATGTCCTATACTGAAGAATTCCACAAATTGACTTTGAGAGCCGGACACCATGAAGATGACATGGAAAATATTGCAAGGTATGTTAATGGGCTGAGATTCAACATACATGATGAATTGAGTTTGGCCACCCCAAGGACTGTGGAAGAATGTTATCAACTTGCTTGTAAGGTTGAAGAAAAGATTAAGAGAAAGCAAGAACAACAAGGAAGAGGTAGGGGAAGAAATTTAGAGGCAGAGGAAATCATGGTGGAAGAGGACCACAAAAGAACCCAGGTGAGTAGAATGTTGGACACAATTGATCACTGAGAGGGGGGTGAATCAGTGATTTAAACTCTTTTTCTTTAATAGAGAGATACCGGTAAAGTAGAGGACAAGTTGAATGATAACCGGTAACTTAAAAATGCAAGTAGAGTGAGTGAAAGGACTAGCTAAAACATTAACATCACACATGAACAAGAATACATGAATCAAATCTTATCTAAGGATAGAGAGCCACCCGCTTGCGTTTTCAGATACGAGTGAGTGAGCGCTTTTTCTGCTATGAATGACCTCTCCATTTTAAATCTTGCTCTTTGAACTGGCCTATCGCTCTCCTCTATAAAAAGGTTCTTCTTCCGCAATCACTCTCAATAAGACATCCATTCCTCTTTAAAATTCACAGACGCTTCACTCCACTTCGAACTATTCACTGTGGGGCAGATATTGCACACAACACCAGATATATACGAGGAAAACCCAATGTGGGAAAAACCTCAGTGAGAATAGATGCTGGAGATCTTCTGCTCCAATCTAGCCTCACAATGAAACTCTGATTACAATATTTAGGGCACCAACCCAAGGAGCACCAACCCCTGATTTATGAGAACCAACTCAAAGGAGCACCAACCCTGGTTTATGAGCACCAACTCAAAGGAGCACCAAGCCTTGCACAATTTATAGGCTACAACCTAAAGGAGTTGCAACCCCTGCACTAAGCTACAATTTAGTGAAAACAAAATAAAGCTCAGATATACAAATGAAATCACTATCACAAATGAAGTTTTGCAACCTTACAATATTCTCCTCTGTCAGTTTCACCCTTACCAGTCTGTATTCTCTCCACCCACTTTGCAACTTGACTTTGCTAAGCACCTTTCTCAATCTCTCTCACAATGTCTTCCTCCTCTCAACTCACAATCAATCACTCTTAATCAGACACAACTTCTATCAGTTTTTCACCTCTGTGTTCAAGGCACTCTCCACCGGTTGTTCCTTATACCGATTTTCTCTACTTCTCCTTGTAGATCTATACTTCTCTCATACACACTTCAAGTGTTTTTCTCTTCGGCTCTCAAGAAACAATTTCACATTTGTCGTCTTACTGTAGTAGCATCAATCACAGTCTCAAGTCATCATATTTAAACTTGAGCTTTCCTGCCAAGAATCAATTCAAACTTGGGGCGGTTAGGGTTTCCTTTACCCGACACAATCTGCATGAGATCCGATCCAGTCTATCTTGGATCAATCACCTGTACTTGAGAAATGCATCTGTACACATTTTCCATTATCCAATGCATACTTGCTAAAGATAACAATCTCGTACATGATTTTCTAAAGCTCGGCTGTTTCCTTCTCGAGATCGTCTTGCAATCTGATTTCTTTTCTTCGATCCAGGTGCCAACTACTCCTTGATATTCCTCTGTTATTCTTTCTTCCTCGACCTGCATTAGTCAGTTACAATCCTGTGATTTTTGGCTATTTCATTAATGCTGACTAGCTGTTTCAACAACCATGTTGATGGATGCTTCACCGACCTTTGCATGTTTCCACCTCAGCTCCACATGGCATCACAATGGTCATACACCTAGTTCACCAACACACAATCGGTTTACACTTGAACATTCAACAAACTCATACCGTTACAGGCCTTTACCGATGAGACCTTCTTCTCCTACTAACTGATAGTGCACGCTACATTGGTAGAACATCTTCACCTCCGATGGTTTTGGGATTACTTTAACATTATGCCTCTTCATCATAAACAAACAACCAAACTCTAGACCGGTTTAAGCTCTATCGGCTATCACTCAACATGCTCACACACATATGCATCTCACCTCATACCGGTGAAGTCACTAATAGTCTTAATAACTGCTTGTCTTCCACCATACCGGTTGAGAAGCCTTCATGTTAATCTTCTCAATTTTTCATACCGGATGGCATACCTCTACCGGTAGCCTGCCTGCCATACCGGTTGACTTCAATCACAACTCAATGCCAACAATCTCCCCCTTTGGCATTGATGTCAACATTTTCTTTAGCGACTGCTCTCCCCCTTTGACAACAATGGTAAAGGGAAGCTTAGTCTACCCCCATTAATCTCTCCCTTGACTACATCTGGTTAAGTCATACTCTGCCCCTGTGTCCATGCTTCAAGAGTCATAAGATAGTAGCAATGGGTGACTCCCCCTAAATCATGCAATCTCCTATGCATTCAAGTGCTGCCAGATGGTGGGACAACTCCCATCTTTTGTCTCAAATACTGAAATGGGCCCAAGGGAAGTGGCTTGGTAAATATGTCAACAATCTGCTCATCAGTGGGAATATAATCTACTATGACCTCCTTGTCTGCTACCTTCTCCCTCAAGAAGTGATACTTGATTGCAATGTGTTTTGTTCTTGAGTGCGTTACTGGATTCTTGGAGATGTTGATTGCACTTGAGTTATCACACCAGATTGGAATTGGTTCCGGTATCTCCACCTGTATGTCTTTCAGTGTCTTTTTCATCCATAAAACTTGTGAACAACATGTAGCAGCTGCTATGTACTCTGCCTCAACAGTAGATAATGACACTGAATCTTGCTTCTTACTGTTCCATGATACTAACCGGTCTCCTAAATAAAAAGCACCTCCACTTGTACTTTTCTGGTCATCTATACCTCTTGCCCAATTTGCATTAGTGTAAGCCTGCAAAGAAAAGTCTCCTTTCTTTGGATACCACAGGCCATAACTAATAGTTCCTTACAGATACTTGAAGATTCTTCTAACTGCATTTAAGTGAGACTGTTTAGGAGCATCTTGGAATATTGCTACCATGCAGATAACTTGTACAATATCAGGTATAGATACTGCTAAATACAACAGTCTAGCGATCATAGACCTATACAGTGTTTGCTCAACTTACGGTGATTCATCTAGTTTTCTCAACTTACAACCAGTAACCATGGGAGTACTTACCAGTTTTCTATCTTCTATTTGAAATTTCTTCAGCATGTCTTTCGCATACTTGGTTTGGGAGATGAAAATTCCTTTCTCCTTTTTTGAGATCTACAAACCAAGAAAATAGGACAACTCACCCAGCATGGACATCTCAAATTATGTCTTCATCTGATCTGCAAATTCTTTGCACATGATGTCCTTGTCTCCACCAAAGATAATATAATCGACATATACAACTATAATCATGTGATCTCCATTTACCTTGACATACAAGTAGTTGTTTGCATTCCCTTTCCAGATTCCTTGCCCCTTCAAGTATTTGTCTAACCAGGAATACCATGCTCTGGGAGCCTACTTCAAACCATATATGGCTTTCTTCAACCGACATATAAAACTCTCATCTTCATGTAATAAATACCCTTCCGGTTGTTCCATATACACCTCTTCTTCAAGATTACCATTGAGAAAAGCAAATTTCACATCCATCTGATATACTTTATATCCTTTATAGGCTGAGAAAGCTAAAAACATTCTGATTGCCTCTAACCTAGAAACCGGTGCAAAGGTTTCTTCAAAATCAATACCTTCCACTTGAGCATACCCTTTGCAAACTAGCCTTTCTTTATTCCGGACTATCTTACCTTCTTCATTCATCTTGTGCTAATAGACCCATTTTGTACCTATGACATTCTTGTTTGCTGGTCGAGGAACAAGTTCCCAAGTCTGATTTTTCTCAATTTGTCTCAATTCTTCATCCATGGCATCTACCCACTTCTCACTTTCGCTAGCATCATCAAAAGTTTTGGGCTCTACCTCAGTCATGAGAGAGAAATTTACCTGCTCACCTTCCTAGGCTAATCTCCTTCTGGTCTGCACACCTTCATTCCTATCTCCTATGATCTATTCTTCTAGATGATTCTTCTGCACATACCGGTTGGGGATCTTGTTTGGTGTATCTTCTACCGATCTATTGTCAGATTGTCCTTCATTTTCAACATCTGAGTCATCAATGTATGGTGCCGGTGCATAATTTTCTCTATGAGTCTTCACCTATTCTCAAATTTACACTCTCAACCACCCTTCTCAATCTCTTGTTGTAGCACTTGTAGGCTTTACTGTTGGTTGAGTATCCCAAGAAGATACCTTCATCACTTTGAGAATCAAAACTTCCTAATCCATCAACATCTCTCTTGATGAAGCACTTACTTCCAAACACTCTGAAGTGCTTAAGTGATGGTTTCCTTTCATTCCATAACTCATAAGGAGTCATTCTACTATTCACTCTTAACTATACTTGGTTTAAAGTGTAGACAGTAGAATGAACTTCCTCCTTCTAGTATATATCCGGTATGATGGCTTCATTCAACATAGGCCTATCCATCTCCTTCACTGTCCTAATTTTCCTCTCTACCACCCAATTTTGTTGAGGTGTCCTTGTAGCTGAAGACTATCTTCAGATTCCATGTTTCTCACAGTAGTCAACAAATTCATTGGAAGAAAATTCTTCACCCCGGTCTGATCTTAAGCATTTTAACCGGTGTCCACTTTCATTTTCTACCATCTTCCTGAAAATTTTGAATCTCTCAAATGCTTGTGACTTATCATGCAGGAAGGTTACCCAAGTCATTCTTGAGTAATCATCTATGAACAACATGAAATACCTTTCTTCGACCAATGCTCTTGTCGTTGTTGGCCCACATAAGTCTGTATGTATGAACTCCAAAGGTCTTGAGGTATATTCTTTTGTTTTAAACCTTTGCTTGCTTACCTCTAACACATTCATCACAGAATGTGCTTGCCGGTTTTATGATCTAAGATATGTTTCTCACATACCGGTTCTTGCTTATCTTAACTAGATTATCAAAATTCACATGGCCTAATCTCTGGTGCCACAACCAACTTTCATCAACCTATCCCATCATGCATTGGGTCTCATAGCATTCCTTCAGATTGTAGACTTTACCCTCTCTTCTCTTTCCTTTTGCTACCACCTGACCGATACTCTACTTTCTTATCTGGCAACCAGTATAGTCAAATGAGAACTTGTACCCTTTGTCACACATCTGACTTACACTCAACAGGTTATGCTTCAAACCTTCCATATAGTACACATCATGAGCCTTGAGCTTTCCATCAATATTCAGTGTACCCTGGCCTTTGATCTTAATGGAGGAGTTGTCACCAAACCGGACTGAACCACCATTCCAATCATCAAGCTTGATGAAGTTTTTCTTATCTCTGGTCATGTGATTTGAGAAACCACTATCAACTACCCATAAATTCCTCCTTTCAACATGTAGAGCAATCTGCACAATCAGGCTGGAATCTGTCTTGTTTTCCTCCTTCTCTACCCAAACCGGTTTCTCTTCTTTCTTTTCCTCTTCTGTCACTTTGTGTTCTAGTTTTGTTTCCAACTTCTCATCTGGTACAATTCTCTTTTGCCTTTCAGTTCTCAGCTGACAATACCTTGCTATGTGACCAAAATTCTGACACTTATAGCATTTCACATTAGCACTATAAGATGTACTCAATGCTTTCTTGTAGGACATTTGCATATTACTCCTACATTCATAACTCTTGTGAACAAACTCATTGCAATTATAACATGTGACATTTGTACTTTGTAATGCAGCAAATGAGTTTCTACTCTCAAAACTAGGGTTGACATTAATTTTCCTACAATCTGCCATTCTATGACCGAACTTATTACACTGGCGACAATAACCATGAAAAATTGGGACATACCGGTTAGGTTGTCTTGAACGTGCAAATGACTGCCTCATCGGGGGTCTTCCTTTTATGTTGCTAACCCTTGTGAATCATTCATAATCAATACTTGCATTTCTCCTTGGATCTGCATGTCGGTGCATTGAGTATGGTCTCCGGTTCATTGATTGAGCATATCAGTTTGTGTGGCGATTTCTAACATCTGCATATGTCTTCTTGTTGGTATCCTTGCTTACCGTCTTATTCTCTTCACCTTCATTTGAAGAAGTGAATTGTATCTCCTTATCAGATGTATATTTTCTGTTTGAACTTTGACCTTCTTGAAAACCTAAGCCACCGATATATTTAGATTGCTTATGTTTTCTCAACATCTTGTCCAGGGCTTCAGTGTTGCCTTCATATTTGCTTCTTACTTTTATTTCTTCCTGACTTTTCTCTAAGTCCTTCCGGAGTTTCACTATTTCGGCTTCCAGATTCTGATGTTCCTTTTCCTTTTCACTCAGACCGGTACTGGTGACTTCACACATCCTCTTGACCTCTTCCAACTGGAGTTTTAGATCTGTAATTGTTTTCTTGGACTCTTCAAGAGATTGCTCCAACAATTCTTGTTCTTTAGCTACAGCTCTTTTTACCTTCTTTAAGTCTATTCTTGTTTTCTTTAGCTCATCTAAGGCACTAATGAGTTATGCTTCAAGTTCTACTTCTCCTTCTTGCTCTTCCTCTTCTTCTTCTTCAGGTACCGATACCTCTTGAGCCCTAAAAAGGTTTGCTCTGACTTTATCTCCACTGCAACAATCATCTGAGGCACTTTCCTCATCGGTGGTATCATATTCATGTGTGTAAAGACTGCTCTGCTTTCGATAGCCTTTTCTACCATGCCGGTAGACATTTTTCTTCCTATCCTTAATATATGATTTGCTATCGGTTGATTGAGCATCTTCATTCTTTTCACCATAAGGACATTTAGCAGCAAAATGTCCAATCTTTCCACAGTTGAAACATTTCAAAGGAAGCTTGCTTTTATATTTGCCTAAACCTGTCTTGAGTCTTCTAACAAAGTTTGCGATGATGTCATCAAAGTCTTCACCAGTTGCATCATGAGAAAATTCTTCTTTTCCTTTTCTTGAATTATTGAATGCAACTTCTTTCTTCACAACATCAATACCGACAGTCCTCATCTCATAAGCAGTTAGGGAGCCATACAACTCATCCATTGTAAAGACTTTCAGATCTTTTGTTTCTTCTATTGTTGAGACCTTTGTATCATACTTAGATGTAAGAGATCTAAGTACTTTCTTCACTACTGCCTTATCTTTTATTTCTTCTCCAAGCCCGCTAATGGTATTTGTTGTTTCATCAACCCTTTGGAGATAGTCACCAATCTTCTCTTCATCTCTCTTCTTCAAACCCTCAAGCTGTGCTCTCAATGTCTATAACTTGGCTTCCTTGACTTTAGTATCACCTTCAAATATCTTCTGCAGCTTATCCCAAGTCTCCTTGGCAGAGGAGCAGTGCATGACTTTAACAAACTCATTATCAGACAACCCACTAAGAATGAAATTCTTAGCTTTAGCATTGTTCTCATATTCCCTCTTAGCATCTGAATCAGTAGGAGGATTATTAGGGACTGTATACCCATTCACAACCGACATCCATACATCTTAACCTAGAGAGGACAAATAGGTTTCCATTCTTCTACTCTAGAAGGCATAGTTGACACCATCAAACATAGGAGATTTTGAGGAGGCAGATTCATTTCTTTCCATTGTGAACACTTGACATGATCTACCCAAGCTAGAGAATGCTTTTGATAATACAAGGTACCTATGGCTCTAATACCAATTGTTGGACACAATGGATCACTGAGAGGGAGGTGAATTAGTGATTTAAACTCTTTCTCTAACAGAGAGATACTGGTAAAGTAGAGGACAAGCTGAATGCTAATCGGTAACTTAACAATGCAAGTAGAGTGAGTGAAAGGACTAGCTAAAACATTAATATCACACATGAACAAGAATACACCACACAACACCAGATATATACGAGGAAAACCCAATTTGGGAAAAACCTCAGTGAGAATAGTTGCTGGAGATCTTCTGCTCCAATCCAGCCTCACGATGAAACTTTGATTACAATATTTAGGGCACCAACCCAAGGAGCGCCAACCCCTGATTTATGAGCACCAACTCAAAGGAGCACCAACCCCTGATTTATGAGAACCAACTCAAAGGAGCACCAACCCCTGTGCAATTTATAGGCTACAACCTAAAGGAGCTGCAAACCCTGCACTAAGCTACACCTTAGTGAAAACAAAATAAAGCTCAGATATACAAATGAAATCACTGTCGTAAATGAAGTTTTGCAACCTTTCAATATTCTCCTCTTTCGGTTTCACCCTTACCAGTCTGTATTCTCTCCACCCACTCTGCAACTTGACTTTGCTAATCACCTTTCTCAATCCTCTCTCACAACGTCTTCCTCCTCTCAACTCACAATCAATCACTCTTGATCAGACACATCTTCTGTCAGTTTATCACCTCTGTGTTCAATGCACTCTCCACCGGTTGTTCCTTATACCGGTTTTCTTTGCTTCTCCTTGTAGATCTATACTTCTCTCATACACACTTCAAGTGTTTTTCTCTTCGGCTCTCAGACAACAATTTCACACTTTTCTAACTCCAACAACATTAATCACAGTCTCAAGTCATCATATTTAAACTTGAGCTTTCCCGCCAAGAATCAATACAAACTTGGGGTGGTTAGGGTTTCCTTTACCCGACACAATCTGCATGAGATCTGATCCAGTCTATCTTGGATCAATCACCTGTACTTGAGGAATGCATCTGTACACATTTTTCATTATCCAATGCATACTTGCTAAAGATAGCAATCTCATACATGATTTTCTACCTTGAAATATGTAGACTCATAAAAAGCTTAGCTGTTTCCTTCTTGAGATCTTCTTGTGATTTGATTTATTTGCTTAGATCCAGGTGCCAATTACTCCCTGATCTTCCTCTATTATTCTTTCTTCCTTGAGCCGCATTAGTTACTTACAATCCTGTGATTTTTGGTTGTTTCATTAATGCCAACTAGCTGTTTCAACAACCATGTCGATGGATGCTTCACCACCCTTTGCATGTTTTCCTCCTCAGCTCCACATGGCATCACAATGGTCATACACTTAGCTGACTGACACACAGTCATTTTACACTTGAACATTCAACAAACTCATATGAGTACAGGCCTTTACCGATAAGACCTTCTTCTCTTGCTAACCGGTAGTGCACATTACACTGGTAGGACATCTTCACCTTCGGTGGTTTTGTGATTACTTTAACATTCTACCTCTTCATCATAAAGAGATAGCCAAACACCAGGCCGGTTTAAGCTCTACTGGTTATCACTAACATGCTCACACACATATGCATCTCACCTCACACTGGTGAAGTCACTGATAGTCTTAATAACTACTTGTCTTCCACCATACCGGTTGACAAGCCTTCATGTTAATCTTCTCAATTATTCATACCAGATGACATACCTCTACTAGTAGCTTGCCTGCCGTACCAGTTGACATCAATGACGATGCAATGCCAACACAAAATACAAACCAAGAGTCTAATGGTGATTCAAGAGGGAGTTTTAGAGGTAGGAGACCGAGAGGTAGAGGAAGATTCAATGGACCAGGAAGGGGTACAAATACTTTCTGAGGAAAGTGTTATAACTGCAACCAAATTGGACATCCAGCATGGAAGTGCCCTGATAAAGTTGGTGCAAGTTCTTATAATGGAGAAAAGAGGAATCAATTAGTACGGGAGGAGGATGAAGGGAGTGTGAACTCTCCTTTTGTTCATGTCACTCTGGAGATAGAAGAATCTCTGATGATTAAAAGGAGTCTAATAAAAGTATCAACCATCAAGGAGCCTCCTCAAAGGAAAGATTTGTTCCGAACAGCCTGCAAATCTCTAGACAAGGTATCGAAAGTTATAATTGATTCAGAGTCAATAGATAATATAGTGTCTTTAGAAATGGTAGAAAAATTTAAGGTGAAGAGAATCCCTCATCAAAATCCTTATAAGATATCATGGCTTAATAAGGGACAATAGGTACTTGTGAATGAATAGGCATGGGTAAATTTTAATATGGGTCCTTACAAGGATAAAGTTCTATGTGATATTGTTCCAATGGATGTATGCCACCTTCTTCTTGGAAGGCCTTGGCAATTTGATAAGAGAGCCCAACATGATGGGCATAAAAACACTTATGTTATCGAGAAGTATGGAGTGTCTTATACCCTTGAACCATTGCAAGAAGATATGGGTGCAACTCATGAGGGACCTAGTGCCATGGTAATGAAGGGGAAGGAGTTTTTGAAGGAATTTGAGGAGGAAGGATGTGGATATGCCATTGCAGCTAAGCCAATCTGCAATAGTGCAACTAGTGACAAGGAAGAAGTCCCAAATGAAGTGTAGGGTCTACTTGACAAGTATGAGAATATAGTAGTGGAGGAGTTGCCAAATGCTTTGCCTCCAGTCCAGGATGTAAGTCATCACATAGACTTAATACTTGGTGCAAGTCTACCCAATAAGGCAACATATAAGATGACACCTCAACAAAATGAGGAGATCAAAAATCAGGTGCAGGAATCGCTGGATAAAGGTTTAGTAAGAAAGAGCCCAAGTCCATGTGTTGTGCCAACTGTTTTGGCACCTAGAAAGGATGGTAAGTGGAGACTTTGCACAGACTCTAGGGCTATAAACAAAATCACAACTGGGTACAAATTTCCTATACCTCAGATAGAAGACATCATGGACAACCTAGAAGGTGCAAGGTAGTTTTCAAAGATAGATTTAAGTAGTGGTGATCATTAGATAAGGGTAAGAGAAGGTGATGAGTGGAAAACAACATTAAAAACCAATGAAGGCCTCTATGAATGGTTAGTGATGCCCTTTGGGTTATCTAATGCCCCTAGTACATTCATGAGACTCATGAATGAGATCTTAAGGGATTTTATCAATAATTTTGTAGTAGTATACCTAGATGACATCTTAGTCTACATCAAGACAAAAGAATAACACTTGGAACACTTGGACAGGGTGTTGAAGAGATTGAATGAGTAAAGACTAATGATCGACCTCAAGAAGTGTATGTGGATGAAGGAGGAACTTGTCTATTTAGGATTTGTGATCTCCCAAGGAACTTAGAAAATGGATCCCACCAAAGTGGAAGGAATAATCAATTGGCCTACACCTAAGACAGTTGGAGAAGTTAGGGGTTTCCATGGTTTGACAAGTTTTTACTGCAAATTTATCAAAAAATTCAGTCATATTGTTGCACCAATGATGGACACCATTAAGGGGGAGAAAAAGATCAGGTTTCAATGGACAAAGGAAGCATATCAAAGTTTCTAATTCTTGAAGAAAAAGGTATCACAACAACCAATCCTTACTCTTCCCAATTTTGGTAAATCATTTACTATTGAGTGTGATGCTAGTGGGTTTGCAATAGGGGTAGTATTAAGTCAGGAAGGAAAACCAATTGCATTCTTTAGTGAAAAACTAAATGAAGCTAAAAAGAGATATTCATCATATGATTTGGAGCTTTATGCCATGGTCCAAGCACTTAAAAAATGGAGACATTACCTTCTACCTAAGGAGTTTGTAGTATTCACTGATGATCAGGCTTTGAGTTTTCTTAATAGTCAAGAGAAATTAAGTCATCGACACATGAAATGGGTAGAATACCTTCAGTCTTATACATTCACCATCAAACATAAAAAAGGACAAGCCAACAAAGTAGTTGATGCATTGAGTAGGAGAGCAGGACTAGTACAAGAAGTGGAGCTCCAAAGTGTTTGAATAGATAGTTTTAGAGGTATGTATGCTACTGATGCAGTGATGCTTTTAATGTATGCCAACAATTTCAAGGTTCATTTCATAAAGACTATGAGGATTTTGTGGTACAAGATGGGTTACTCTTCAAGGGGCCCATTTGTGTGTGCCTAAATGCTCAATGAGGGAGAATTTGGTGAAGGAAAAGCACTGTGGTACTTTAGGGGGACATTTTGGTTGTGATAAAACTTTGGAACATGTTAAGAGGTTTTACCATTGGCCAAAGATGCACTTGGATGTGAAAAAGTTTTTTGATAGCTGTATGATATGTCACAGTGCTAAGGGTTCAAGTTCCAATGCCAGCTTGTATCAACCTTTACCCATACCAAGAAGACCATGGCAATCAATAAGTATGAATTTTGTGTTAGGACTACCAAGGACTTCAAGGGGGTTTGATGGTGTTTATGTAGTAGTGGATAGATTTAGTAAGATGACACATTTCATTGCATGTAAGACAACTAATGATGCTTCTCATATTGCACATTTGTTCTTTAGAGAGTTTGTCAGAATTCATGGTTTACCATTGTCTATAGTATCAGACAGAGGTCCCAAATTCATTGGCCATTTTTGGAGAACCTTGTGGAGGAAGCTAGGGACTAATTTACCTTTCATTTCTTCCTACCATCCTCAAACAAATGGGAAACTTGAGGTTGTGAACAGATCTTTGGGCAATTTATTGAGATGTTTGACAAAGGACCATAAGGAGGCTTGGGATTTGATGTTGTCATAGGTTGAATATGCCTACAATGACTCAGTCAACCATAGTATTGGTAAAAGTCCATTTGAGGTTGTTTATGGAATGCATCCAAGGGGAGTCTATGAGCTAGGAGACATAAGTGGATTGAACAGAAGAAGTGCACAAGCTGAAGATTTTACTATAACCACGAAAGATATCCATGAGCAGGTCAGAGAGACTTTAAAGAAGAGTGTGGGAAAGTATAAAGAGAGTGCAGATTCAAGAAAGAAAGATGTCCAGTTTAAGGTTGAGAATATGGTGTTTTCTTATCTCAGAAAGGAGAGGCTTCCGAAAGGAAAACACAACAAGTTGATGATGAAAAAGATTGGTCCTTGCAGGATTGTACACAAGTTTGGTCACAATGCATATGAGATTGAACTCCCACAAGGAGTTGACATCTCACCAATCTTTAATGTGGCTGAATTATACCCTTTTAGGGGATTTGTTGTTGTAGGTTAGGAAACTGGTGAACTTGAGGATGCTGAATGGATTGGATTAAAGATCTTCCACCTAATCAACCTATGCAACTTGAAGCTATCTTAGATTCCAAAGTTGTGAAGCAAAAAGAAGGAAGGAGTATAAAGAGTACTTGGTCAAATGACTTGGTTTACCAAATGAGGATGCAACCTAGATGTCTGAAGTAGACATTAATCAACATGGAGTCAAAGTTGAAGACCTCATTTCATCAGGAGGATATCTTTTCCTTTTTGGGTGTATGGTGCAAGAGCACCGACTTTACTTTATTTTGGTCTAAGCGTGACCTAGGAGTTTAGAGGATTTTGATTTATTTGTTGGTTTGAATAAAGGTTCATAGTGATCGTTTTATTTTTAGTAAGTTTCTTGTAGGGCCGATCTTGTGTTAATGTTAATAAAATGAAATAAAATGATGCTCAATTGATTGTAACTGGAACACCAACAATCATGGTATAACTGTTGGTGTCTAGAATTCTATTGTTTTATATGCCTCAAAAGCTTTGAGGCATGAGTTAGTTTTTGTTACTTTTTGGTTGTTGAAAGATTGGAAGGGGGAATGAATAGAAACTGTTCATTTTCTGCTGCTGAAACTATTTTTTTCTTCTGTATTCTTTCTTTTGGCTTGCATGACATGTACAGTTTGTTACAGTATTATATTGCAATTTGTTAATCGTAAGATGGACTACTGTTCAATATAATCTGCAGGAGTTTCGGGAGCAAGAAAGTTAGTAATTACTATCATTTTTGTGACAAGAAGAGTTCGTGGCCAAGAACTTAAGTGGTTTGAAAGACCATAACATGAACGACCACCATTCCATTATACTATAGATATTTTTAGGTGGAATGGATTGTGTTAGGGTTAGTTTAATGGTAGAATTAGGCACTGCAACAGAGGGTGGAGAGAGGATTGACTCTCTTCAAAATTGAACCTAACATCTTAATGTGCTAGGTCGGGAAGTTTACTGCTGACTATTAAGTCTGCAGACCCTATGAGAAGGATAGGGAAATGGTGAGTGAAGATTAATTCCACCCTCTGTTACATCAAATGTAGCTCTGACTAGTATTGTAGAAGGGCAAATAATGACTCTTAATGATCAAATCTCAATCCTTAATGTGGATAAGGACAAAATTTTGAGGAGAGTTGGTGAACTTTGGAACTTGATTGCTCCCTTGGTTGGACACCATGTTAAGCAATAAGGTAGATTGTATAAAGGCAATGACCTGATCTGTTCTATTTGAGTTGAAAGATGTAGAGATTCATGTATATGTTTTCAATGCATTCATTACAATTTTGGATAACTTGAAGAGTGGGTGCAACACTCACCTAGGATTTTATAAGACTATTTTTGCTGATATCTTCAAGTATGCATAAGTTGGTGTCTTTGTATATAAGTTTTGGACAACACCCCATCTTTGGAATTGCTGTCAAATGGGGAGAGTAAGGATGAAAAATGTACAGTAGAAGAGTGTAATTACAAGTTTCAGAATTCTTTGTCTAAGGGGGAGACTTAACAATGTTGACCCGGTGTATAGGTTTCAACACTTAGCCATTTTACATGAGTGTTGCTATCAATGCCAAAGGGGGAGATTGTTTGTTTAGGGTTGTTATTGATGACAACTCTTCTTGAGATTCCTATCCGGCAATCACAGATCTTGATTTTCGGAAGAGGATGTCAACCAGTAGCCAATTAATTGGTATTTCAGGTTGAGCAAAGCAGTTTTGGTTCGGAAGCTTTCCAGTGATTGCGGTGTTATGAATTGTGTATGGGATGATTGGGTCGACATAGAAACATCATTTTATATTTTTTTGGTGATCCGGTCAAGCCGACATATGACTACACATTACATTTGCAGGCTTACTTGGTGAATGATCTATTTTATGATTGCGGATATATAAGATCGGTGTGGAAGATGTTTCTGGTATGTGATATGATTGTATGTGAGCGAGTGGTGATCGAGAATTCATTTTGATGCAGTTTCATGTGCACATTCTTGATCTGGTAGCTGACTAAGACATAAAACAGAGCAGAACAACAGAGGTGATACAGTCAGAATATTTGGCACTTAACCAAAACTCATCCAGGCATTGTAGATGCTATTTTGGAGTTCATTCATTGTAATACATCTTTGTATATGATTTGTAAGGCAGTGAGCCTTCTAGGGTTGTAGCTCTTATTGTAATTGAGCGGGGAGCTCTAGGAAATGTGCATGAATGCAAGTGAAATCCCCATATTGTAATATTGTTTTGCTACTGGCCATAGTGGAATAATATTGTGGGTTCAAATCCCACCGTGATTTTTCCCATTTGGGTTTCCACTTAAAAATCTTGGTGTTATGATTTTGTGGTTGGTTATTTTGTGTTTCTGCATTTTAGTTTCATTTGTATGCTTCCGGTAGTTTAAAGCAGAGTAAAAAAAATTATTAACTGGTAGATCCCTGATTCACCGCCCCCCCCCTCCCCCCCTCTCAGTGATCCGTGATTCCAACAGAAAATATATGTCAATCCATTTAAAATCCTTAACACATCAATGAGACAAATTATGAAAAGCAAATTAAGAACATGAAATACAAATTCAACCTTCTTAGTAGCATCCCATTGTTCTCTATCTCCAAGCATTCCCTTAAGTCATGCTTTCTCTCAGATTATGATTTACTTGGATTTCAGAGTGACGACCTAGAGAATGAGTGATGTATTATAATGCAAGAAATTTATTACTATACTACATGATAATTAGCTATGATATGCAATTAAGATATAGATGATAGTAAATAATTCTATGATGAACTATGCTAATTATGATGCTATGCTAGGAATTGAAAATGCTAATGTGATTCTAAAATGCTTTCTCAAATGCTTGAGATGAATATGACAATGCTTTTAAAATGAATTACTCGAAAATTCTTCTAAGATGGTTGTTTAAAATACTTGAGATTATCTAGAATGCTTGAATGAAAGAACTCAAAATGATAGCATAAGTGTGCAAAAATGAAGGATGCTCTCATGAATGAAAGAGGGGGGTATTTATAGATTTTACAAGGCATGAGCCTAGGTGGCAGGAATCAACGATTTGGCTTCTATTTGGAGAGATGAATGGTTGGAGATGAGGAGGTTAGAGAGAAAAGGGGATCTTTCTCCCTCCATGAGAACAAATTGCCAAGTGGAAGATGGAGGAAAAATGGAGAGGAGGCCAATCCTTAGTTTGTTGAAATGGCCATGTGTCTCTTTGGTTGTTGAATATAATTGGTTAATTAAATATTTAATTCATGAAACATATGATGATGCGGCCATTTGATGTGGCATCTTAGAACAAATGGATTGATTGATGAGGTGGAGGGTGGTTAGAAGTTGGGAGTCATGTGACTTAATTTGAATTAAAAATTCAAATTTAGTGGGAGGTGGATAATTAAATAAAATAAAATAATTAAACTTGTTTATTTAATTAAGAAATGAAGAAAATGATTTAAGATAGGAAGAATTAAGGAAAAGTGAACTATATAAATAAATTATTCAATTTATTTATAAGTAGAATAATTAAAGATTATTAATTAAATAATTCATATTTAATTAATTCTCCAGACCAAATTTGAGTGTATACATTTTGCCCCTCTTTGAGATGATGTTGGAACAACGTTGTTTCAAAGAAGAAATTGGATTTGTTGCCCCAGATGAAGATTCTGATTTCTAATTATAGATGGATGCCCTCTCGAGAGATCAACTGAGATTTATTTTTTTTATAGGATTTTTGGGAAAAATTTCAATTTTTATGATTTTTAAGTTTTTTTTATTATTTTAGGATTTTTTGAAATTTTTTCAATTTGTAGGATTTTTTATGAAATTGTTCTCCCGATATAAATTATTTTCTTTTTGAAAATTTGATGTGAGCACAACACACATACATGCCTCACACATCCACCCATGTGGCATACCATGCTTACATCACCACTAGGTATATAGGCCCTTGGGCTCGCTTTCCAACTCATTTGAACATTTGTCATTTGGTGAATAGAGCATTTGAGAGAAAAGGAGAGCTTGGAGAAAATGGTAACACCCTACCCCACTCACAAATTTGAAAATGTTCATCGATTCAACTAGCCAGCGGAGTATAGACCTCCGATAAGTGAATTTCCAACCGCGTGTTTTTTTAAAATTTTGATTTTTGAGTGGTTTTTTGAGTTTTTTAATTTTTTCTTGTGGGTTTTTTGCCTTTTTATTTCTTCTAGTGATTTTTAATTTGTGTAGCGCATTTTATTTTTTAAGTTACGCATTTAAATTTTTTTTGTGGTGCATTCAATGTGCATTTTAGCGCTTTTGATTGTTGATTTAGCACATTCAACTTAGGGTTGTTGTTTTTAGGTCAGGCATGTTATAGCGTATTTGATGGATAATAGAACATTTAGTGATTTTTATTGCACATATGATAAATTGTGTAGTGCATTTGATTTATATTGTAGCACATATAAAGTCTATTCTAGCGCATTTAAGACAGGATGTGAATATTTTTATTTTTGCAACTTTGGTTGATTAAAATGTCAGTTTCTCGAGTACTTTGATGTTTTTGCTTGATTGGATGATTGATGGAGTTTGATTAACCTCATGATCGATGAACGTCAACAATATAAAATCAAAGCTTTGATGATTTGATAGATTAGATGCGTGACCTCATGATTAATGAGCGTCATCGGTAGAGAAAGTTGATTGACCTCATGATTGATGAGCGTCACTATTATAGTGAGTTTGATTGACCTCATGATTGATGGGTGTCAATAATGTAAACTCAAAAATTGATGATTGTGTGATCTTATGATGAATGAGCATCACTAACAAGGTGTTCGAAGAGATTGATCAAAATATCAAATGAGCGGATAGGATAACTGATTGACTGATAAATGTGATTGATTGGATAAAGAACTCCACATTTTGTTGATATGATGTTGTAGAAGGATCTCAGGGTATTGATGTCTTGGGAGTGATATCCGAGGAATTTTGCTAGGAGAGGAGACCTCACAAATGCTGATAAGGCCATTATTGATTCTTGTGGTTTATCTCACATTCTATTCATGCTTGAGTATAGGATGAACAAGGGTTTACTGACCACATTGGTTGAGAAGTGGCATAGTTACCACAACACATTACATTTGCCCACTAGAGAGATGACATTGACACCCGAGGACGTGTATAGGGTTCTTCGTATCTTGATCATTGAAGAGTTTTTGTAGTATGATCACCATGAAGCAGGAGGTACAAATGCTCCGTGGAGTGTCTTTGGAGATGAGGAGATTGAGGGACCTGATATCCCGTGGGAGTATATGGTTGAGTTCCATCCATCATTTCCTTCTGTACTAGCAGGTTTGGGGGGAGGTTTCTTATGTCCTGACAAGAGATCACATGGATTTGCAGTGGGATGGGGCCGAATTCTAGAGCGGATGGTGACACGGGGCACCCGATATGCATGGGATATTTTTATGAGCCCATTTGTATCATGATTTGCACTAGGTTGTCTATGACAGATCTTCTAGTTTATCCATTGGGGCGACTTTAATATAGATATGGGCCTAGGAGCACATAGTTGTGACTCAGCCAATTGCAGATTGAGTACGAGAACTTGGTCAACCTTATCTCTATGCATACAATCATGTAGTTTCCCAGTCAATGCTAGGGAAACTTGAGTATTGGAGATGAGCTCTAGATGATCTAGATTGGGTTACATAGTGGCCTTACGTTGATTGCAAGGCTTGGCAGGAGGATGCAATAGAGGTACCTTTTTTGCTATAGAGTATTTGATTGGCTGGACTCCATATATCATTAAGAGATTCATCCTAACTTGTGTGTGGAGGCAATTTGGTCAGACCCAGGGTATGCCTCAAGGTTCTGCCTTATATGCCCAAATGTAGAAGGAGAGGGTAGATTGGAGTCCTTCATTTGATTTTGATATAGCAAGAGAATAGTTCTATGCTCTTCCATATTCAGTGTGGGATATGACATTGGATGCCACATATGGAGGCATGACACCAAAATTTTTACAGTACATGGTAGAGTATCCTTTCTCGAGGTTGATAGGTCCTGGAGAGTTGGTTCCTCCATTAGAGGTAGTGGATGATGATGGAGTCTGACCTCAATGGTAGGGGCAGAGGCAGAGAGAAGGAGAGGTAGGTGGTCGGGGCCGAGGGAGAGGTGGAGGTGAGATTGGGAGGGCTAGAGGAGAGGCCAAGAGAGGATATGCTGGGAGGGTGTGAGGTGGGGGAAATGATGATGATGAGACCAAGGAAGAGGAGGAGGAGCAACCTTTAATTCTTAGGAGATGATCAGATAGACCTCCAGTGTCATCTCCATTATAGGATGCCCCAACACAAGGTTCATAGGATCCACAACCATCACAGGGGCAGGTGGTTCAAATGGTAGTGCCACCTCATCAACAACCAGCACAAATAACCACTTTACAGAGCATGGTACATGGATTACTAGGGTAGTTAGCACAGGCACAAAGACAGATTGCCTCTCTAACAACAGAGAGAGATGCAACCATTGAGAGATGTGTGTGTGTGGAGGTGCATGCTGACAGATTAGAGAGAACCACTGGAGGGACCATCACTGCAGACACTCTTAGAGAGCTCTATTACTTAGCCAAGGAGATTGAGTATTACTCGAATTTATATTATGCTACTGAACCTGCTCATCAGCATGCTCCGAGCTACACACAGGTCTCTGGTACTAGATTTGGACGAAGTCGATCTTGCACCGAGTATGAGTGTTACAAGGCCAGCTCATAGGGATCCTTTAGGCCAAGATCTAGATATTGGGACATCCAATGGAGTAGTAGGAGGGTCAGTGAGGCCTATCGCCTCTGGGGATAGCGCAACTTAGATCCATGTGCTTCACTCTTTTTTTGATGTATACACATTATTTTGGAGACATTCTATGATTTAAATTTTGGCTTGAGATGTATCTTTCATATATAGTTGACATCATTGTACACTTGGATATTGATTTTGGTTTTATGATATGATATGGAGCGGATGATTAGATGCATGTTATATGCTACATGATTTATGCTTTTCTTAAATGATATGATGGATAAACATGATTTCTACATGCTTATATGTTTATATGCCTTATTTAGATGATGGATGAATGCATTTGATTTCTATATGTTGAAATATTATATGATGATGTATTATGCCTATTTGATTGAGATGTATGCATTTGGTTTTCCTTTAACATGCTTATGTGATGAACATGTAATGATGATAATGATGATTATGAAATGCAATTTTGAAATTTGTACATGGTTATGGTCATGCCTTGGAGTATATGGATAATGAGGATGCTTGTGATGTTTATGCCTATGCTTATGATGTATGAATGTCTGAAAATTATCTCTATGTGATTTATGCATTGATGCAATGATTCTATAAATGAAATGCAATGATGTATGAAATGCAATTGATATGCAATGCAATAATGAAATGAATGAATGTGTAATGATAATAAATGCAACGAGATGAATGATATGCAATGATGAAGATGAATGTAAATGCAACTAATTGAAATGATATGAATGCAACTAAATGAATGATATGATGAATGCAAGCGTTTTTGTTAACACCAAGTGTACTCACTCATTAATAAGAAAGATAAGGATTTGAAGAATAACCAATTTAGGACATGAGCCTTGGAAAATCTATTTAATGATATGCAATATGAATGCACTTTACTCTAATCAATGCAAAGCTAAGACTGAATGCAATGAAAGCCATCTTTTTGGTTGTCCCATTTTTCTTTTTATCATCATTGAGCTTTGAAAATGTTGGAAGATAATAAAAACATCAAGGTATAATTGAACCATGATGACCTGAATATTTCTTACATAAGTTTTGATTTTGCAAGTTTTACAAGCATCTAGGTACTATTAACCAAGATGACCAGAATATTGCTTGTGTCAAATAGAGAAGAGAATCTTTTTCATATGTGAAGTGGAAAGGTCCTTGATGATATTTTTGTTGATTATGTCCTTGGATCCATTCACATATGTCTAAAGATCAACTCACAAACAACAAACAAAGAAAATATCATGCCCCATCCTGGCTTCTCTAGCTCAATGACATCCTTGAGTTGCTTAGGAAACATGATGAAAAAAATCAAGATACCACAGATGAACATTCATGCTTATTCATGTCATTTGTCATGTAAAATCCATCCTGCTAGTTAGTTTGATATATGATTTCATTTTAATTTTAAATGTGGTTCAATGCTCGTCGTTTGTTTCCATGATCTTTGTTTTGCGATGTATGTCTTGTTGTTTGGTTGCCTGTTTGTTTAAGCTCAAAGTCGATTGCCCCTACTTAGGTTCAGGATTTTGCCCCCAGTTTAAAAACAAACCTTTTATTATGGATATATACAATGATCAACAAGCCATAATGAGACGAAGTTGCAATGCCTAATTATGTACAGGAGGCTTTATTATGGATATGCACAATAATGGCGAAAAGTGGATACATGAAACATGTACCAATAGATGGAAGAGTTGATCTATCACAAATAGCGCCTGTTCCCAAGTTTTCATCACTTGCTTTTATTGCACCTTTTTGATCTTTTATAATTTTTTTGGATTTTTTTGTTTTTTTATTTATTTTTTATTTTTTTGCTTTCTTTGATATTTTTTGGATTTTTCCGTTTTTCTCTTTTTTTTTGGATTTTCTGCTTTTTTCGTGCATTGGATAACTTAGGTGTAGAATTTCTTGAGGTGGATACTATTGGTAGGTTCCTCAAATAGGTCCTCTTCAGGTGTAGATAACTGATACACCCCCGATCCATATGCTTAAATGATAACAAAATGACCTAGCCAATTAGGCTCAAATTTTCCCTTCTTTTCTCAATCCTATTGATTGTGGGGATTTTCCTTTAGTAGCAAGTCACCGACCTGAAGCATTCCTGGCCTTACATTGTGATTATAGCTTCTTGACATTATTTGTTGATAAACCTTCAGATGATCATAAGTGTGCTGGTGATGTTCATCTAACAACTCCAACTCTTGTAATTTGGATACTCGATACTCTTCATCTGGAATGAGTCCTTTTAATGAAACATGGAGTGAAGGTAGCTTGACCTCAATGGGTAAGATGGCTTCAGATCCATACAGAATGGAATATGGTGTGGCCCCAGTAGGTGTGTGGATGCTAGTACGGTATGCCCACAGGGAAGGATTTGGTTGGATGTGCCAATCACGACTAGCATCGTTAACTGTTTTCTTTAAGATATGGTCTTGTTTGAGGCTTCTGCTTGGCCATTCCCTTGAGGATAGTAAGGTGTGGAAAACTGGTGTTGGATATGGAATCTATCGCAAAGTTTGTTCACACCTTAGTTCTTGAAGGGTCTTCCATTGTCAGTGACAATGGAGATGGGAATGCCATATCGACAGATAAGGTAATTCAAGATGAACAAGGCTATTTTCTTGTCAATGACGGTGGTTAAGGGAACAACTTCGATCCACTTCATAAAATACTCAGTGGCTGTGATGATGAGCTTATGGCCAATAGAGGAGGATGAATGGATCTTACCCATGAAGTCAAGTCCCCATTGACAAAATGACCATGGTGTTGTTAGTGGTTGCAGTTCCTCTCCAGATGCATGTATGCGATTTCCATGAATTTGACTCTTTTTGCACTTCTTAGCAAATTGAAAAGATTCTATCTCCATATTCGGCCAAAAATACCCCATTCGTAAGAGCCTCTTAGCTAGAGTAGGACCGCTTGAATGAGTACCACAAATACCCTCATGAACTTCTCGTAAGGCAGTTTTATATTCATCACGTTCAAGACATCTAAGGAGAGTACCATCAAGACCTCGTTGGTAAAGCGTATCAGCTGTAAGGGTGTAATGAGATGATTGATGGATAAAATTTCATTTTTGGTTTCATAATTGATCGAGTGAAAGAGTATTCTCTTTCAAATAAGTATAGATCACCCCATAGCTGGTAGAATTGGGACTAATGAAATGGAAAACAACTTGGGAATTAGGATCGTTATATGCAAGGGAAAACAATTGTTCCACTAGGAATTCATAATGATTTTGCTTTTCTGGTATTTGTAGAAGAGAAGCGATGGTTGCCATGGCATCTGCAACTTTTTTGTCTAGTCTTGGAGTTTGTTCAAACTTGATCTCAACAAAATATTTCTTAAAGTTATCCACCATTCTATTATATGACATCAGCTTGTCATCCTTCATTTGATAGTCATCATTGACTTGATTGATGACTAATTGAGAGTCTCCATAGACATGCAATTCTGTGATTTTCCATTCCACTGCTACCTTAATGCTGGTGGCTAATGCTTCACATTTAGCTACATTGTTTGTGTAGGGGAACATCAACATGTAAGACTTTGGAATTGTGTGTCCTTGAGGAGTGACAAATAAGATTCTAGCACCTGATCCATATTGAGTATAAGAACCATCAAAGTATAATTTCCAAGGATGTGTTGTAATGTTGAGAGAATCTACATCTGGGAATTCAATGTGCATGAGATGATCATCTTGCAATGGTGCTTCAACCAACTAATCTACAATTACTTGATCTTTAATTGCTCTTCTATCCACATATTGAATGCCAAATTCACTCAATATCACCACCCACTTTTCTAGTCTTCCTGTCAATGTTACTTTGCTGAGAAGATACTTCAGTGGATCAATCTTGGCTATTAGTTTGATTGAATGTATTAACATATAGTGTCGCAATATTTGAGAAGCAAACACCATTGCCAAACATTCTATTTCAATGAATGTGTAGTTAAGTTCATAACCAGTGAGCGTCTTGCTGATGTAGTAAATAGATCTCTCTTTTCCCATAGAATCTTCTTGTACTAGAAAAGCTCCTAAAAGATACCTTAGTAGCTGATATGTAGAGTAGAAGTGGCTTTCCTTCAATTGGTGACATTAAGATAGGTGGATTCATCAAGTATTGTTTCAATTTATTGAAGGCTTCTTCACATTTTTATCCCAGTTGAAAGGAAAATTCTTGTGTAACAAATGAGTAAATGTGTGGCATCTGTCAACTAGTTGTGAGATGAATCTTCTGATAGGTTGTAGCCTTCCTTGTAGAGATCTCAATTGATTGATATTTCTAGGAGCTGACATTTCTAGAGGTGACTTCAAATACATACTTTTTCAGATTGAGTAGCACATTGAACTTTTTGGAACACAGAAATATCTTCTCCAAGATCTCTAAATGTCCCTCCTGGGTGAATGATTTAGCTATTAGGCCATCTACATAGTCTTCCATGAATGTGTGCATCATGTCATGAAAAATTATAGTCATCGCATATCAATAAGTCGCTCCTGCATTCTTTAATCCGAAGGGCATAACATTCCAAAAATATGTACCCCACGAGCATGTGAAAGTTGTTTTGTCTTGATCTTCTAGTGCTATTTTTATTTGATTGTTTCCTGAAAAACCATCCATGAGTGATAACAAAGCATGTCCTACTGTTAAGTTTACAATGGTATCTATCTTGGGCAAAGGAAAGTCATCCTTCAGACATTACTTGTTAAGGTCTCTAAAATATATGCATATTCTGATGATCTTATCCGGTTTGGATATAGGTACAATGTTGGAAATCCATTCAACATAGTCGATTGGTCAGATGAATACTACATCTAATATTTTTTAATTCTGCTTTTAGTAGGAGTGCTACGTGTAGATGCATCTTTCTCAGTTTTTTCTTTACAAGCTTTTCTTCAAAAGCTATAGATAAGTGATGCATTATTAAATCTGGATCTATCCCTCGCATATCGGCATAAGACCAAACAAAATTGATTTTCTTTTCTTCGAAGAACTTGGTGAAATTTGGCCTCTCCTTCTCTGTCTATGATGCAGCTAGATATAGTCTTTGTTGTTTCTTCTGTATCGATGTTCATTGATTGTGTTGGCTCAATCAATATTGATGATCTTTCCTGATAATGCTTAGGAAGAGTGTCAATTCTCTCATCCTTCAACGCCCCATAGAGGTTTTCATTGTTGGATACGCCCTTTCTTTTTACTGGTTTTTTATGATCTAATACTGCCATTACATGTTTTTGACCATTAGATCGATTTTTCGCTTTATTCATTTTGTAGTTAAGAGACTTGGCACTCCCCTGGTCATAAGCTTTGTTATGAGATTCACTTGTCGAACATGTTTCTAGATTTACATAACAAAGATAATGAACAATGGCATTGCCATTTGGAAAGATGAGAATATTAAAAGGTTTTGTTTTCTTTGAGTCGATGAGTTTGGGATCTACCAATGGTAAGGGATTGTTTGGTTGGTTAAGGTCAAAGGCAGCGAGGTTCATGATGGAAAACATTATCAAGGTTTTCAATAGCAAGTTCAAGGTCTATTACTCCCCTTAGAATCATTTATCTCATTATGTATCCGATCATCCTCACTAGATTCATCAATATGTTGTGATCCAAATTCAAATGGTCTAGACCCTAAGCTTTTTCCTTCATAGATCACAGGTGTATATATTTGTATCACATCAATCTCTTTATCTTCAAAGGACCATTCAAAAGATGAAAGTGAATCCCACTCCCATTCATTTGAGTCGGTTTTAGAACTAGGTTGCAATTTGTGGATTTATTCATAGAGATTTTGGGTAGCTTCCTCTCTCTTGATGGAAAGTTCTTGTTCTTTTATTACTATCTTCTTGTTGTTGCTTGTGGACTGCTTCTTCTTCGTGTTGTTGAACTGCTTGTTGTTGTTGTTGTTTATATGTTATTTTTCTTTCTTGTTCATGAGCCGGTTTTTCTTGTCCAAAACCTAGTCTCATCTTGTCTTTGGAATTTTGATAAGGAATCCATATAGGATCAAGAATACCTTATTTTATTTTGCCTACAGGACCATTGCCACCATATCCCATTTTCTACAAAATATGAAATCCTTTTCCATATTGTTCTGTTAGTATGCTGACATTGTATATTTCTTGTTGGGATTTATCTTCATCTTTGTACAACTGTGTTATAGGATGTCTTTGTCATCACTTTCATCAGCTAGCATAACTGCTCTTACAAATGCACCATCAACAATCTTGATTGGTTGTGAAGATTCTTGTTTAGATGTTGATGGTTGCCCATATGATTTTGGAGAAATTGGTAACTTCAAGAGGCATAAAGAATGTTCAAAATAATACTCTTCAATCCCTTTGTCTTTTAATTAAATCTTTTTCTCAAAATCTTTTGACAAAGAATTTAGTTGACTTTTATGGCTTGAAGAATTAGAGGCAAAAACTTCTCTGTTATGTGGAACAATAACATCTTGTATTGATTTAAGATTGTTGCAATATTGGAAGGGATTTGAGTTTGTTGAGATTGTGATTTCTTGTCCATCATAAGGAAACTTTAAGCATTGGTGGTATGTTGAAGGTATTGCTTGCATCTCATGAATCCACGGTCTACCCAAGAGTATGTTGTAAGTCAAATCTATGCCTAGGACTTGGCCTAATGTATCTTTTTGAATTGGTCCCACTCTGATTGGAAATACTACTAATCCTTGGGAGGATATTTCTTCATCATCATAAGCTTTTATGGCAACCTTTCTTTTAGGATCTATTGCATTTTCAGAGAATCCCAATGCACAGATAAACTTTAAGGTACATATATTTAGACTGGCTCCTCCATTTATGAGAACATGTTTGACCCAATGTTTATAGATTAAGACCTCATTATGACGTGGAGCATTGTATGAATGGTTGAAGGATACATCATTGTTCTTAGAAAATGATAGATACTGAGGTGTAGTTATATGCCCCATAATGGCTTGAAATTGCATGATATCCAAATTGGTTGGCACCGTGGTGTCCACTAGAGTCCTTTCTAGAATATATTTGTGTGTGTGCAAGATTTTAAGAAGCTCTAGTATAGATATCTATGCGAGAGTATTTTACAATTAATCCACTATGTCATATTGATTCGAAGGAGTAATAGATGTTTTAGATGTAGTTCCTTTCAATATGAATTTAGATTGACCTCTTGTAGTCACATTTGTGTTTTCTTGTTTATCTTTGATTTTGATGATATTGATTTGATTGTCAAACGCTGAAATATGATTTGATCACATTGTCATAGATGTAGTTTACTTTGGCCCCTTTGTTATTCGATGAAGAGGGTTCTCCTTTTTCATAATTAGGAAGAGGATTTTTAAAGGCTCCATGATCATCATTTGTCTTGTGTCTTTAAATAGTTATATCATCCCTATCTATCAAATATTACACCAAATATTTTAATCTTTGACACTCATTTGTTCTATGCCCCTTCTATGGAAATCACAATAGTGTGTCATTCCACCATGATGGTTTAACTTTTCGTTCAAAATATTGCGTATCTGGCAATGTTATGAGTTTGTTTGCAAGAAGCTCATTAAAAGCTGATTCAAGTGACAACCCCAATGGTGTAAATTTCGTTCGATATGTATTAGAGGGTGGTTTAGGTTTGTTGTTTTCTTGATTGTTTGGAGGTGTAGTACCTGATAGATTTAGGGTAGGTTGTTTTGGTTTCATGTTATGTGCATCAACTACTCCATCATTAACAATGTTTTTGTTTCTTGTCCAAAATTTGGATTTGTCATGATTATTTGAAAAATTTGCTCCTTTGGGAATTTTTATTTCCCCTTTCTTGACCATGGCTTCTTTAATTTTAATTCCATTATCAATAAGTTTGTAAAAGCTAGGTGGACATTGCATTTTAAGTGTGTAGCTTATCTCACTGTTTAAGTTGTGGATAAAAATGTACATCTTCTCTTGTTTAGGTATGGGTCGAAGATATTTAGAAGATAGTTGTCTCCACCTTTGTAAGAAAGTGAGGAAAGAGTCCACTTTTTTGTCTGGTGTTGCATAGGTGAAGCATGGTTATTTCATGTTCCATATTGTATGAGTAGTAGGTTACAAACTTATCCACTAATTCTGCAAATGTTTTGATACTTGGATCAAGTTTTGAGAGTCATTCCATGGCTGGTCCTCCCAATCTTTTTGGGAATAATCTCATTTGATATGTATCATTATGTGAAACCACCATGCTTGTTGCATAAAAATCTCTAACATGGTCTTGTGGATTAGTTTTGCCTCTATATTTGTCATATTTGGGGGTTTCAAAATTAGGAGGAAAAGGAACCATGTTTTTTAGCTCCTATCAAAAGGATACGGCCATATTTCTTCCAAGGAGTATGTTTTTATTGTTCCTTTATGCATATCAAGCTTTTCCTGTTGTAAAGACTGGATTTGTTGAGTTAAAGCATTTAATGGATTGTTGTCATTGTTATCTAGATCAACAGTCCTCTTCTTTGGGTCCTCTTTTAATTTTGTTACACAAAATCAGATGGGAGTTTTACACCTTGATGTGCTAACATGAGAAAGTATTTTTCTCTATCAGTTTCAAGAACCTTTTCCATGAATTTGTGAAATTTGGGATCTTGTTGCGCTTCTTGTATTATTTCATCAGTTATTTCTTCTACTTTTGTGTCTTGATATTTTTGGAAAGGGTTCTCTTCTCTATTTGTCATGGTTGGTTGTGGTTTTGTTTCCTTCCCTTTGAGTTTTTGTTTCTAGGCTCTAGTTAGTATGAGCATACAAGTGATCTAATTGTGATTGTTTTTGAATTGTTCTTGTTTTCAAATACTTTGTTTGATTGATCCAAGTTTACAAAGTTAGAATAGGAGATTCAATGTTTTCCTATTCGATGAGACTATGTGTGTCAAATGATTAACGAAGTTTCTTGATTGAGGATGATGGATCCTGATAGTGAAACTAAATTGATTTGACTGACTTGAGTAGAGAAACAAAGTATGTGATTTGAGTGTTGTGAAAGGTATAATTGTCTCACTTGCTGGAATTGAGTCCGTATCACTCAAAATTTTTTCTATAATAGTATGACCTAGAAAAAGGCTGAAAAGGGTGTCTGAAACAACTTTTGGATTTTGCACAAAATGTCAAGAAGTTCCCTCTGTCTCAAATGTGCCAGAGTATATGTGCTACAAGATGTTAAAAGTGCTACAATAATGGTCAAATGCATTGTGAAAAGGATTATATGCACTACAAAAACCATTAGATGTGCTAGCATAAATGTTATATGTGCTATCAAAATGATTGGATGCGCTACAAGAATAGTCAGATGTGCTAGAATAATGGTCAAATGCGCTAATCTGCTATATTTCTAAGAGTATCTAGATTTTTCGAGTTTTTGGATGAGTTTTCTAATTTTTTGATATTTTAGCGAGATGTTTTTGTTATTTTTGACAACACAATAAGTATGTATGAAAAACAATTTGTTTTTCCTTATTCTAAACATTTAGTGTATGTTCTAGGATTTTTTCCAATCCCATTGATTTCTGTAGGTTTGAACAATGAAAACACATCAATCAGACTCCCATTCTCAAAATTTCATGAATAATATCATATCCCACATCTTGAAATCTCCTTCAACTCAAAAAACCTTGTCACACCTAAGGGTGCACCCATTTTTTGTCTTTTACTAGAATTCGAACCAAAGAGAATTTCTTCTCAATCGTATCATTTTCTTGGGAGCCTTATGGTGAGTGTCTTAGGGTCGGATTCTTCCCCACCCTTTCACTATGATATTACAATGTTTGGATAACTGACTCGACTTGGCTTCTTCACTTAAAGTTCATAGTAAGGGTTTTGATCGGTGCGAGAATGATAAACTTCCTCAAGAGGCTTCCCAACCTTTAGAACAAAAGATTTACGTGTAGTACCCCTCCCTCGATCAAACTTTTTAGAACATGTTTTGACTATAGTTGAATTTTTTATTGGATATTAGTGGTACATTATATTTTGATATTTTACTCAGATATTATGCTATGATGTGTTATAATTTGATTTGAGTTTCAGTGTATGTTGTTTACACATTATTTCCCTTAATAATGGTTAAATGCTATTTTATTGGATTACTGGCCATGGACTAACACATTTATTTTATGCGTGAGATGCATTATGTACATGTTATCATGTTGTTAATATCCCATGATAAGTAGGTGAATTTTGAACCAGATCCCAAAAAGAAATCTTGGCAGGAGTAGCTTTAAGTTGTTCAATGAGATCATACTCCTTACTAAGAGTCTATGACATACGAGGTACTTGTGGAAGAGTAGGTTGAGAGGGAGGAAGTGAAGTTGGGGTAACTGGAAGAGGATTAGGCTGCCTATTGTTTCTTGTGTTGTAGGTATGAGCAACCGTATGATAACTCTCTCTAGTGATTTTCTTAGCATACTCATAAGGGCTCTTAGTAGGATAACCTCGTTGCACAGTAATAATAGGTTTCTTAGGAGTACAAAAAGAATCATTAGTGTAACCACCTTGAACAACTAAGATAGGCTTACATTGAGAAATTTGAGAAGGATAAGTGCCTTGAACTGTGAAGAGGGGTTTATTAGGTGTTTCATTCACATGTATCAAATTGATTGAAGATGGTTTAGGAATATCAAAGGTGTCCTTATGAATAAAAAAGAGAAACCAAAATACAACTCAGAAACAAAATAAAATTAATCGACCAACTTTAGAAAAAATCTAAATTTAAAATCCAACTCAAACCTATAAATGAAAAGGGTGTTTCTCACCCAAATACATAGTTCAACAATCATAAAATGAAAAACACAATCCACAAGGTTTCATTCATAAATTCGACCTCCAAAGGAAATGAAACCCAAAACTCTTTGCATTCAATTAACATATATAAAATAATGAAAACACAAAATTTCCAAAATAATTAAGACAACATTTAAATACACAACAAACAATCTTTATTCCCTTTTGAAATAAAGATGCACAAATAAAATAAGTTTGAGAATACCACCAACCTGGAATAAAGATGAACACAAAAACACCCCCTTCTAAAAAATCCTCCAAATCCAAAGTAAATACATGAAAAATCCTAAAAAACCTTTTTCCTCTTGCATGAGAACTCAATTAACAATTTCCCATGCAAACACAAAAATCAGTCCACCTCAACTTTCAAAAGAAAAGAGAAATAAATAATAATTATCAGATTCAGCTCCAAATAACTAATAAAATAAAAATAAATAATGTAATTCATAAATAAAAATAAACTCTCAAATAATATGATTTCATAAAACAATCATAAATATTTTATTATAAGCTCACAATAAATATAGATATTTATATATCTATATATAACATTATTTATTAATTATATAAAAGAGATATATATAATAATTAATTAATTAATCACCACAACTCTATAAAATTAGCCCAACACAAAGATTAAATAACATACCACTTAACACCTAACAAGGTGACTCTAGCCAAAAACACTAGAACTGACAAGACATCGACTAAGCTTAGAGTGTGATAAGACTTTATGTCACCTCCGATCAACTACCATTGGGATTAGAGGCATGCTTAGACCTATGAAACAAGGTGGAGTCAATTCCCAGTACCTGCATCCTGCATAACACCAAACATCTATACACAACATTCCTTCACTCTCTCGCATTCTAAACGTCATGACACAAAATATGTTATATCACATCTCATACCAAACCAATGGTACAAACGTTAAAGATCCTCATGCATCTTCTTAACACCTAGATGTGTTGAGTAAGGTGCATGATGTGCTTCTGTCAGGATTAGAGTGTGAATCCCCTCTAATGGTGGAACTTAAATATGGCTTAAATGGCAAGGAAGACCGTTTGAATCTATAAAATAACCTACATATCTCCCCTCTAGAGCTCTCCTAGAGTCAATCTCCATTCTCACCTCCTGGTACCAAGAATTTGAAGAAAACGCTCTAAGTATACGGCTCCGCAAATCCACACTGAGATTCATTATTGATAACTCATGTCTCCTATGACTCAACGCATCCATCATGGAATTCTCCTTCCCCTGAATGTACTTCACCTCAAAATCATACTTAGAGGAACTCCATCCATCGCCATTGTTTGGCATTCAGGTTCAGTTATGTAAAGATGTACTGCAAACTCCAATGATCACCATGCAACTCAAACTGATGCCCAAGTAGAAAATGTCTCCATCTCACCAAAGCATGAACAATTGCTGCTAACTCCAAATCGTGAATGGGATAATTCAACTCGTGATATTTGAGTTTGTGAGACTTAGGCAATCATGCATTGGACCTACATAACAACTTCTCCCAAACCCTCCAAACAAGCATCAATACACACAGCAAAATCTCTTGTTAGGTCTAGCAATACTAGGATAGGTGCATTAGTTAGACACTCCTTAAAGGTCTGGAAAGCAACCTCACACTGCTTCATCCATACAAACTTCATCCCTTTCCTTTGAAGAGAAGTAATGGGATAAGCTATCTTAAAACACCCCTTGGCCTAGGTGCTAGCCATATCACCTAAATCTTAGAGGGATCCACAGTGATACCCTCTCTAGAAATAATGTGACCCAAATATTTCACGTCTGTCTAGAGGAACTCACACTTAGCCAGATTGGAATATAATTGATTATCTCAGAGACACTATAACACCAGTCCCAAATGCTCCTCATGCTCCTCCATGGTCCTCAAACAAACCAATATGTCATCTAGGAACACAAGGATAAATATATCAAGGTTATTTCTGAACATTCCATTCTTTAGACTCATAAAAATTGAGGGTGCATTGGTGAGCCCAAATGGAACCACTGTAAACTCAGTGACCATAGCATGTATGAAAGTTTGTCTAATGAATGTCTACCTCATGATCTAAAGCTAATGGAACCTTGAGTTAAGATCTATCTTAGAAAATATCTTAGCACCCTTAATTTGATTGAAAAGATCATCAATCCTTGGCAAAGGATAACGATTCTTCACCATCAACTTATTCAACTTTGGTAGTCTTTGCACAAGCATAGGGATCCATTTTTTTTCTTAATAAATAGGACCAGTGCTACCCACAAAGAAACCCATTAGCTAATAATTCCTCTAGTTGCAACCGAAGCTCACCCAACTCTTGAGTGGTCATATGATAAGGCGCTCTAGAGATCAGCCCTGTTATGAGAACTAGGTCAATCTGAAAGTCAATATCATGCTTAGGTTGCATACCCAGAATCTCACCAGGAAAAAAATATGAAAACTCCTAAAGGATAGGATGACAGAGAAGGGGGTCATCTCTAATATCTCCCTCATCCAAGTCATTCACTATCACTACAAACAACTGACACCCTTGCCACATACACTCCTTCAACTGCATAACAGAGATCATATGAAGATGTTGCTTACCCTCAATCTGCACTCTCTCTAAGGTCACCAAGACACTGCATCGTCTTCTAGTGGCAATATATACTAGCTTGGTGTGCCTCAAGTCAATCCATTCACAACACAGCACCATGAGATCCTAATGAAATAATACAAAGATCCATAACGCTGGTAAAAACTCATAAATCCAACATACATCTGTGAACAAGAGAATCCAGAGCTACCTTAGAGTTAGTAGCTATCTCAACCTGCCACTTATTGACTTGCTTTACCATCGAGAGCCCACATCGCTCCACTAAAGAAGGGGAAATAAAGGAGTTTGAAGCTCCCGAATCAAACAACATCGAGAAATAAATACCACCTATCCCACATGTAGTCTCCATGACTATACCTTGGTGCTCATCCTAATGGTTATCAACCACCACAAAAAAATTGGTGAGATCTCCCTGCATCTCCCATAGTAGACTCTGAAAATGCCTATCTCTGCTCAGACATCTGAACTAGCCTCTGAGGGAAATGTACTACAATACGACCCTCTACTTGTTGGATATTGCTACTGCTAGGATATGTTGTTGTCATTCATGTCAACATATTCTTGTGTTCTAGTATTGCAGAGAGTTATTTTGGTGATTGCTGAGAATTGATCTAGTTGGTTTATCTGTTTGATATGCTGAATCAACCAGAGATACTTGATTTAGTATTTATTTCATGATGATATGTGGTGATTTGATCAGGTTATGGATTCTAGTATGGAGATTAGTTTTTCAGTGTTCAATGTTGCAATATTCTAGTGTTTGATTTGTTGTGCTCTAGAATGATTATATCTTGAGTTGTGGATTTGGGAGAGTGTTTGGGATGTTTGTGTGTATCTTCAATTCACATGGTTCATGATTTGGTGCTCTGATGTCTTGTCCTAGTTGTTATTGTTGAGTGTTCTTGAGTATCAACGTGTTGATCAATGGAGATTTGATTAAGTGGTGTTGGTACAACTATTACGGATAATTCTATGTTCTTGTTGGTGTTTCCTAATCATGTCCTATTTGTTTTGGTGGTCCGCATTGATCATTGTGCACTTCATTGAAGATCTTATGGGTTCAGTGACGTTCTTCGTGTTATGCGACATTTTCGATGGTGTAGCGTGTTGTAGATGATCTTGGCAATATTTATGGTGGTGTTGCATGTTCGATAATTTGATTTGGGTTCATGCTATGTCAGAAATGATATTTTATTGGTCCAGTGGTTGATTTATGTATTGTGCGATGTAATTTTGTAATTAGGTGTCAACAGGTGAGTCGACCTTGTAGTCAAGGTTGATGATTTGTATAAATAGGTCTTATATTCATATAATTGGTGTATGGGTGTTGTGTCTATATTATCAAAGAGTGGTGTATGTGCAAACAAGTGAATTTATCTTTTGGTATGAAGTGTAGGGAAGAGTGTGTTGTAGGGTAGACAATTATGCTTCACTAGAATTTTCATCAGGCATTTGGAGATGCTATTCTTCCAATTCAACTAAACTGGATTGTAGTCCAAATGTTATTGTAAGGTAGTGAACCTTCCTTGAGGTTTGTAGCCTTTTGGGTCATTATATTTTGATCACTGAGCTCTAAGAAGTGTTCCTGAATGCATGTGTATTCCCCATTGTAATATTTTCACATACTACTACAGAGTATCATCTTATTATGGGTAGGTTCCCACCTGGATTTTTCCCTTAATCGGGTTTTCCACATCAAAAATATTAGTGTTATGTGTGTTGTTGTTATTGTGGTTGTCTTTGTTCTTGCTACAGTCAGATAGATTTGAATTTGTGCTTAAATTGTTTAATCCGGTGAAAAATGATTCACCCCCCCCCTTAGTTTTCCTTCATTGTTGTTGCCAACACTACCCGCAAGTGAAACAACCTCCCCTACTGAAACCTCTACCTGCCAAAGGTACACTAGACTATTGGAAGCTTCCTCTATTGGAGTTCTGTTGAGAACTCTATGTTGGCCAGGTAAAATGAAAGCACTTGGTGCACTGTCGGCTACAATCCCTCTCTACTCGAGAACCACCACCATGAGCATAATTCTGACCCTAAAAATTCTTCTTCGATTGATGGTGTCCACCCTTAAACAATGGAGGTTGACTCCTAGTGGAACCTATTGCTTGTGACTGAGTACCCCTCACACTAGAACCTGAAGTAGGAGCATTGCCAATTTGCACTCTTGACTAACCACCTAGAGCCATAGACACATTCTCCTCTACTAATCAGGCCTTCTCCATGGCTACTTCCATGGTCTTAGGCTCAAAGACCCAAACTCCCCCACTAATACAAGTATTAAGGCCACTAACAAAGTGTTGCACATGCATGACCTTATCATCTTCTATCCCTACATATTGCTTAAGTTCAAAGAACTTATGCTCATACTACTCAACTGACATAGCCATTTGCCTTAGGTCATAGAACTCATATGCCTTCTTTTGTCTCCAGTGTCCCATGATATTGATGCAATGTCCAAATGAAGTTTTTTCTCTTCTAGACGCCACCAAGTAGAAGCAAACCCACAAAGATGCATGATAATGCATCTAGATTTGGTGCTACTTCTATACAGATGTATAGAAAAACACCTACCCAAATCCAACAACCACGTCTTTGCCTCTGTTTCACTACTAGATCCATCAAAAGTAGGAGGTAGAGACCTAAGAAGATCCCTCATATGTCTTACTAGTATAGCATCCTAATCTGGAACCACAATATCTCTCCTGCTAGGTGATCTCTCTCTCTTTGTCTTGATACATTTCTCTATCTTGATGCTCAACTCTATCTTGATGATTAGAATGATGAGACTCTCCCTGCTGATTATCCTCCCACCTTGGTCCCAAACAAGAAAGAAGCTCCTGAAGGACATTAATCAATTGAGGAACCCCACAATTACCCTATTGGTTCTCTCCTTGGGCTTCCTCCTCCTGATGAATATACTACTGATCTTGATGAGCCTCTTTTGAAACCTTAGGATGAGGGTTCCATAAAGTACCCATACGGTTACCTCACCCGCGACCTCTACCCCTAGGAGGGATATTATCTACACAAGGTGCAAAACAAATTTTAAGATAAAATCTAGGCCAAACTACTACAAGGGGTAAACTTGAAAAGATAACTTCGAAGGTTTAACCTACGTTTCTCTACTATTACACACAATGGCCTCATATGAGACCAGAGTACCTAGTGTATGAACATGGGCTCTAATACTAGATGTAATATCCACCAAGAATACCCTAGAGAAACTAACCAACAATCTAGAAACTAGAGATAAAAAAAAATTAAGGAGTTACAACAACCCATAAAACTTAAGAGATACACATATATTAAATAAGTATAATCACATAAGCTTAAGTTCACAAGCGGAATTTTTATAATATTTCAATTTCTCATTCCCTAGGGTAACTCAATGTCATCAGTTAGATACAACAATAGTAAAGATATGTGCAACATTAACTAGCAATAATGCACGATTTTCCCCTACTTACACTAATGTTCATTTCATCACATAAAACATAGAAAAGCAACCATTTAACCCATTGAATCCTTAATCATGAATTATATTATATTTAACACTTCTAACACATTAAGTCCATTTTAATACACCAATGTCAAATTTTCCTAAGTCAATATTCCTAATATACAAGATATTCCACATTTCCCTAAAATATAGTTGGTACCTTTCTATACAAAAGGAATCACATAAGTCATCATTACATTACATATTCCATCTCATACAAGGTAATAATTACAAATATGCATTATCTACTTCAAATAGGAGATCATGATACACTAACTACATGAATAATATCCAAGTTATTACAATGATATTTCATGAACATATAGAATAGATCACATCTGCTCCATAATTCCATAGCACAAGAACTAAAGAGAAGTAGAATCCTCAATAAAGTACATGAATGTCCAATGCGAAATCCCAATGGAAGAAGGCATCAAACCACTTGACCGTGTGGAAGCAAAATGTCCACCCCCCATGCTCTGAAGAATGACATAAGACCTCACACACACTCCAAACCTAGGCTGACACCTAAAATCCAAGGTAACATAAAACATAAGCTAGATAGCAGAAAAATAAAGGCTATCAACATAAGGCATAGACTTAACCACAACACATAGACTTACCAGAGGCTTCCACAAAACACAAAGACTAAGGTTGTAGGACACACAAAGGGAAGAGTGTCATCACATTCCATCAACAAGGGTTATCCTAGCAGTGTCTCACTAGACCTTGGCGCCCAAGTGACACCCATGCAGAACTAACTCAACCTTTCACAAGGACAAAGGAGTATAGTCCTGCCAACAAGGCCTTCCTAATCTCATCCTAGGCCTGAACTAACACTCTAGGCAATGCGTAGAGCATCATAATTATCTTGTTAATGTGGAAACTACCCAACCCCTAAATTGATTCATTAAGATTATCACTTGATTAAAACAACTTCCAATGAGATCTCATGGCATCCACTTAGGGGCCTTGGCACCCACTTGGAAGCCACTCCCCATATCATGTTCCTAAAACCTAGGGATTAAACATAAATCAAAATAATAAAGATATCTTATGAAACCACATAATTCATAATCATTCAGTTCTAAATCAGAATTTGAACCGCAACAATAATTCTAATCCATACACATAATTCTAATTAAATACATCTCATGCAATATCAAGAACACAAGATCGACAACTCAATACACATGCATACATAAAATCCTTCAAAATTCAATTAATCAACTCTAGAAAAGTCACAACAAAAAATTACAAACTCAAAGATAAGCCTCTGGTCTGACTCAAATTGATAGGAACTTCAAAAAATAACCAGATATGGAAAAACTAAGAAATAACACCTTTGTTATTTCTTTTAGTGCATTTGATACTTATTATGACACATTTACAAATTATTTTTTGTGCTTTCACAAGTTCTAATGGCACATATGCAACCCAAAATAGTGCATTTACTACACAAAATGGCGCATACATGACACAGATTAGCGCATACACTAAACAAACTGGTGCATACAATGACTATTCTAGCACATATGTTATCTGTTTTATCACATATAAAATATAGACCAAAATACGACACAAAAATGAAATAAAATTAATCGACTGACTTCAGAAAAAATTAATTTGAAATCCGACTCAAACCTATAAACGAAAAGGGTTTTTCTCACTTGAATACATAATTCAACAATCATAAAATGGAAAACACAATCTACAAGGTTTCAATCATAAATTCGACCTCCAAAGGAAACAAAACCCAAAACTCTTTACATTCAATTAATAGATATAAAAGAATGGAAACACGAAATTTCCAAAATAAATAAGAGACAAAATTTAAATACATAGAAAACAATCTTTTTTCCCATTTGAAACAAAAATGCACAAACAAATTTTTTTTGAGAAAACCACCAACCTAGAATAAAGATGATTGGACAATTAATTGAAAGAAAGATGATGCACACAAGCAATCTAGACACGTCAATCAATCCACAACCCCTCAAGCTCCTCCAATGCACTCACATCAACAAGAAAATATCCAGTAAACAAATTCACATTCACCCCCAAGCATGCACAGAAAAATTCTTCAAAATCCAAGATCAAAACTTTTTTCCTGAAAACCCAAAATTTCTACAATATTCTTATTTTTCTAGCAATTGAACACAAAAACACCCCCTTCTCAAAAATTATCCGAAACCCAAGTAAATACATGCAAATTACTAAAAGACATTTTTTTCCTCTTGCATGAGAACTCAATTAACGATTTCCCATGCAAACACAAAAATCACTCCACCTCAACATTCAAAAGAAAAGGGAAATAATTAATAATTACCAAATTCAACTCCAAATAACTAATAAAATAAAAATAAATAATTAAATTTATAAATAAACATAAATGCTCAAATAATATGATTCCATAAAATAATCATTAATATTTATTATAAGCTCGCAATAAATATATATATTTATATATCTATACATAACATTATTTATTAATTACAAAAAAGAGCTAAGTATAATAATTAATTAATTAGTCACCACATTTCTATAAAATCAACCCAACACAAAGATTAAATAAAATAACACATAACACCTAACAAGGTGACTCTAGCCAAAAACACTAGAATTGACAAGATACCAACTAAGCTTAGAGTGTGATAAGATCTTATGTCACCTCCGATCAACTGCCATTCGGATTAGAGGCACACTTAGACTTGTAAAACTAGGTGGAGTCAATGCCTAGTAATTGCATCTTGCATAACACCAAATGTCTATACACACACACACACACACATATAATAGACAGGTGAAAGAGAATCTTGACATCACACCCTGCTCATAAATGAGGCATGACATCATCCCTTTCACGTCTACAATAATAATGCAATCATTGGAAAAGACATAGAATCATCAATAACATCATCAATAACATCATCACATCTAGTATAAACATGAAGTGGGGTTAGCACATATCATGACATCATCATAAATAAATATAAGCCACAACATACACATAAATAACCAAACATGAATCCCAACATCACCATATTCCTGAGTATATCATCATCCACATAGAAACATAATGTATCAACTGTCAACATGTAATGTCTAACATCAAACTAGAAGCATCGGAAACATAAACAAAGCCATAAGTATCTATTAAGAGTATCATAAAAGAGTGTGTCATGGAAGGCACTACACAAAGCCACGTGATGATAGTTATAGAATGATGTTGGAAAAAGAGGAAGAAAAGAATGAAGGAAAGTAGTTGTTGATTGTTACTCCTATGTGTAGCACATGCCTTTTTTAGTCTCTTGGGGAGCTTGATGCAGGGGCATCAAATAGATTTTAATTTTGATTTACCTAATTTATTTTTGTTAATATTTTTAATTTGACTTGGTTGAGTTGAAAATTTAGTTTCTATGGGTAGTTATTGATGTTAAGGAGAAATGGTATTGAACAGATTGTTTAGAGGTTCTTTAGCACTATTTATTTTAAACGAGGATGAAAGGGAGTAGAGGGAAACAAAGTGGTAATGATCATAGGAGGAAGACAGAACCATAATGGTTTGAAGTGAGACTATAGAAGATCAAATGGTGAATGAGAGTAGAGATGAGGTCACAAAGTAAATGAAACTGGATGACCAAAACAAAGGTCACGGAAGATGAAATAATTAAGAATGAAGGACGGTGGAAAGGGGGAGAAGTTTTGAAGAGGTCGACGATTAGAGAGGAAGTTGATCCACTTGGGCCACAAGGAAGCAATGAGGATCAATTGATTGGTGTATAAAGTCATACTACAAGTAGAGATTAAAGAATATCTATTAAGTTTGTCTAATTCTAAGGAGGCATCGGCGAGGGATAAGTCAATTATGTCTGAGTGGGTTTAGTTCGTGTTAATTGTTGAGTTGGTCAATTGTAATTCAGCTTCCTATATTTTGTAGAAATAAATAAATGAAATTTTTGTCTCATCTACGAGTATTCAATCTCTCTTTGTTTGACTCTTCTCATATTGTGTGCAGAATCAATCAATCATGTGGTTTCCTTATTGGGTTTCCAACTTTATCTTAACGAGTTATTAGGTTATGATAATTGAATGTTCTAAGGAGAAATCACTTTGTTCCTATCATTTTGAGTTTATTTCACCTGTAAAATAGAGTGAGTCTATATGTGGTTTGGATATGAAGTAATTTGTGTTAGTTCATATCACCATTAGGATAGGAAATTTGTGAATGAGTTTGAAGTGCATCATGTTAAAAATATTTGAAAGTAACTATCAACATTTTGGTCTCTTAGTATGCATATGTTTGAGGTGTTTTCCACCAATGCCTCTATAGGAATTTTATTAACAAGAGCTAATGTAGGAGACATGTTAATCAAGTAGCAATTAGTGGCAACAACTTCAGCCCAAAAAAGTTGTTTTAGACTAGCACCACTAAGTATACCTCTGTCCTTCTACATCAATGTACTATTCATTCTTTCAACAACTCCATTCTATTGTTAAGAATATGGAGATCTCTTATGTCTATGAATGCCACAATCTCTGAAAAAGTTATCAAAATTATTAAATTAAAGTAAAATTCACCACCATTATCAATCCTCAAACATTTTACTTTCTTTCCAATCTGTAGCTCAACCATTACTTTAAATTTTTTAAATTGATTAAAATTTTTTAATTCTCTTTACAAAATATACATGTCCTTTTGTTATAATGACCAATAAAAGAAATATATTATGTGGACTTTGCAATAGAAAGAACATCTATAAGAAGAAACACATCAAAATGAATATGATTTAATACACCATAAAATTTATGAGAACTTCAGTAAAACTAAATGCATTTTTCTCTCTAGAAATGCAATGCTCACAAAAACCAAAATCAACATTACAATAATTCAAACCATCATGAAGGTTTTTATTTTTCAAGGTCCTTAGACCCTTTTGTCCAATGTGGCCTTGTCTTTGGTGTCATAACAATCTTATTCGCCAGTTAACTTTGATTCAGAAGAAAGAGTACCCTTAGGTGCCCAAAATCCATGACCATCTATTGAAGGTGAAACTCTCACCTCTTCCAACAAAGTATTCATAGATTTTCTTTTTACATAAGTACTATTATACTCAATAGTGCATGCATCCAACTTATACCATTTGCCAAATTTGACACCTCTAGCAATCATCATAGAACCTATCACCATTTTGCATCTTGCATTAAAATAAAAAAACCACCTACACACTTGCATCTATTAGTTTGATCATAGATAACAAAATCCATGCTAGTCCATGGATATGGAACACACGATTAATCCTTTTTATTCCACCATCAGGAAATCTGATTCTAACTTTACCGTAGCCAAAAATATCTAAATGAGAATCATCACTCAAGTACACCTTACCTGCATCAATTGTTTTATATTTTTAAAATTTATCTCTATTAGATGTCATATGAAAAGATGCACCTAAGTCAATTAACCATGCATAATTACCTATATATGTGACCAAATCTACAATGAACCCATCACCATATTCCTTCTCAGACTTACAATCAAAATCAAATTTCTTCTTTTCTTGTTTATACTCTTTCTTCTTCTTCTTTTCTTTTTTACACTCCTATTATTTTTTTCACTCCTTATGGAAGTGTTCAAGCTTACAACAATTCCAACAAATAACTTTGGATTTTCCAGGAGATTTGGACCTCCCCTTAGAGTTTGATTTATTATGATTCTCATTGTTCTTGTATTTTTCCTTGGGTCTTCCACAAACATGTAGGGTCTCCTTAGAATTGATGGATATCTTTCTCTTCATTTTTTTAGAAATAAAATAACACAACACATCTTCATTAATTGAAATAATAGAAGTATTGTTGATAGCCATAACAAGATAATCTTATGGATCATACAAAGAATAAAGAAAGATTTGATGTTTCTCCTCCTCATCCATCTTGACACCAATAGATACCAATTGAGTCACCAACATATTGAAAGCTACCAAGTGGTTTGTAATTCACCATTCTTAAGGAATAAAAACGTTCTAAAAAAATAAATTATTCACTAAATGTTTGGCTTGATACATCTTACCAAGTTTCTTTCATAGGTTCTTCGCAGATGAATCTTCGTGGATGACTAAAAAAAAGTCTACCAAGAATAATTGTTTGGAAAATGGTGGTGTACACCTTGCATAATAATGTTTCATTATTGTATTATTTTATTATTGTGTGAGGTGGACATAGACTTATATTGTAATATCATATTGTATTGTTGCATCTAGGAGCACCTAGATGAACATGCAACGTGTAGAGACTCCCTTGGACTATTTTTGTAACTACTTGATGAGTTGTATTGACACATTGGTAGAATTTATTTAATATTGGAGAATGTAATTGTGATGAAGTACTCAATATTAAATGTGGGTCAAGGGTAGGGAGGAAAAATATTATATTTTATTATCACATAGTTTTGGGCACATGGTTTTGATGTAATACCACTTGGTGGTTTTGTGGGAGCTTGTGTTTATAAAAGCAACCACAAGGGTGGTTGTTTGGGTTAGCCAGGTTAACATTTGTGAAGGAGGAAGCATGGCATGAGATGTGTGGATTCATGCTCGGTCACATGGAGTGCTTGGTTATGGCTAGTTTTTTGAAGGCTTTCCATAGTTGTATTGTAATGGACGCATCACTGATAATACATGGTGGATGATGTTTTTGGAGGCTGGATTTTTTCCCTAATGAGGGTTTTCCTAGGATATATCTTGTGTCATATTTTCATGGGTATGTTGTCTATTCTTTGCATGTGGATTCTATGTGTTTATTTGATTGAAATCTTAATGGGTTATGTAGAAATTGTCATAAAGATGTCTACAAGTTTCTTTACAAGTGGTATCAGAGCTATTGGTTTAATGGTGTTTATAACCCTAGATGGAATCCATGAATGCATGAAAAAATGAAAAGAAAAGGCAAGATATATATTTTTGCTAGTTGTTATTATAGATCTATGTTATTTGGGTTTGTTTTTATAATGGGTTGTTTGCAGATTTGGGGTTTGATGAAGTTGGTAAATATAGGGCATCATTGAAAATTTGCTTTAAATGAGGGTTTTTGGGGTAAGATTTCATATTTGGCCCCGTGGCAAAAAACGGACCTCATGGATGGATTTAGGTTGGTCGAGAAATGAAAAATGATATAAAATATGCCCTATTTTGTCACAATTGAAAATAGTACAATTTTTTTTTTAGTATCACGGCCTCGACGACCGTCAAATTTGTGACAGTGAATCTGCAGAATTAAAAAAAATTCTTATCCTGTGTCTGAAATTAAAATCCCTACAAAAACTATTTGGAAATAAAAAAAAATAAAAATCATGAGGAGCACTTTTAAAGCGAATGAAAAAATAAAATAATAAAAAAATGAGAGGCGACGTGGGGGGTCCGCAGACCTCCCCACAGCCTGCGTATCGCCGACAGTGGTACCTGCAGGTGCCGCTTGTTAGTGGTCGCGCAGGCACCGCTGCCTATGGTACTAAGAGGGTACCACAGGGCGGGCTCTCCCCATGACATGTGCTCTGCCCATGTGGTGTTAAAAACAAAATAAAATTCTGCCATGTTTCAAATCACCTTGGTTTATGTCGACCCGACCCCTTTGTAAGGGGGTTTTAAATTAAATTATTTGGTAATATGATTTTGGGTCCGAAGGGGAATGAAATGGTTGAAATTTTAAAAAAATGAAAGGGATCTTTGGAAAGGAAATTTTAAAATCCACAAATTATTGACATATCAAGAAATTGGTAGTTTTATTCAACGGAGCATAACTTTCACCCAGGATGTCAGAATTTGGACTTCTTATACTCGTTGGAAAGCTGATTCTAAGAAATATAGTTTGGTACTAGTTTGGTTCCCTGATTTTGCCATTTTGACATGTTTTTGGAGCCTGGAAGCTAGATTCTCTCCTTTTCACGATTTTGGTCATAACTTACATACGAAATATGATTTTGGATTTGGAATAGGTGTTGGAGAGCATGTTCAGTTGACTACAGTGTGGTGTAGTTATTGTATTGGTTTGATGCGTTTGGAGAGGTGTATTTGTTTGATCACTTGTAGGTGCTTGAGATTTGAGGTGTGAGTGGGAGTGCATCTAGACGAGTCAAGAGACCAAACCTTGTGGGAGTACATGTTTTTATGAGATATTTATGATGCTACAACTAATTATCAGATTTGGTTCTACTTGGTACAAGTTTACGAGTGTTTTTCAAAGATGGACTTTGATGGTGATAGGTACACAGGTTGTTCTTGGTTTGAGGACATGGTTGGACATGGTTTGAGACTTGGAGTTTCATGTGGGTGATAGTTGAGTGTAGGTGTAATGTTGGTGATGATTATGGTGTCATGGGTATGCAAGTACATGTTTTGCATTGACATGACATAGTCATGTTTGTGTTGATTTAGTTTGATACTAGGAGGTTTTTGATTATCTCCTTGATGCTTATTTGGTTCCTTGACTATGGTACTTGGTTGTGGACATGTTTGGAAAATCAGATCAGATGTTGATTTGGTGTTTGTGTCGTGTGGTCTATAGGATTATTCTCTTTGATATCTCAGTTTGTAGTTTACTAATGTGATGATGAGTTTGCATGCTCAGTGATTGGATCTACGAGTTATGCAGGTTGTGGATTAGCTACCCATTCACTTATAGTGGGATGACTTAGATGTGGATTGTCTATATCCACCAGGTTTGATTCATTGTGGTGCATACTTGTTAGTTGACCTTGTCCGTGGTCATTTGTGCATTGATATGGTTGTTTTGAGATGAGAGGATGGATGATGTTATAGTACTTGGATAGTTGGTATGGGACTTGCAACATGTATTTGATCATGATGTCATGATAGCTTGGTTATTTATTTGATTACACTTTCAGTGGGAGCTTTTGACAGTGATGAGTTGGCAATGTAGGATTGATTCTTGATTGGTGGTTTGTTGTGGTTGTATGTATCTTCTTGAGATGGAGTTCATGGTTTACTTGATATTGTTAATATTTCAGTTGGATGTGTGTAGACCTGGATGTTCTTCATGTAGGAGATGGTTATCATGATGCCATGTGTGACTCGATATCATGGTTCAGTGGGAGTTGTTGACAGTGATGTGTATTTACCATTGGATGGTGGATGATCTTCTTAGTGTGCAGATGTTTGGAGGATGCCTTAGATCCTATTGTTGCAGAAGGGTCTTTCACATTTGCGGGTACACTAGCAAGAGATGGTTATCTTCATGTTAATTGGAGATGGTCACGGGTGATATTTGGTCTAGAGTATGTTATTATGTCATAGTTTACTCTTGATACACGTTTAGAGTTTGGCATGATACATTTCTCTTGAGGCCATGTTATGTTCACTTGGAGTATGTCATCTCCTTGGAGGGGATGGTTAGATCATGTTTATGTTCCTGATTTAGCTGTTGGAGCTTTGACATTGATCTTGGTTGGTTCTCTTTGTATTGAGTGTATGCTCATTTGCTTGATACTTCATGATGATGCAATGTTTCATTTGGAGTTTGGCATGGATTGATCAGTTATAGGTTCTCATGGATACATAGAGATGTTGGTGATGCTAGTATTCTCTTGTGATTAGAGATATGTGTTGGGATGGTTGGTTGTTTCAATAGGAAGTCCAAGGAGCATTCACTTGGTATGGACTTGAGAGGACATTGTTCTTAGTTTGAGTCATGATGACTTGGATGGCTTGATGAGCATTCTCATTCCCCACTCTTTATGGTCTACTCGACAGTTTACTAATTGAGAGGTATTGCCCATTATTTCCTTTAGTGCGCATTATGTTTATAATTATCTTTCATAGATATGGATCTTTAGCTATGGAGATGTTTAGTTCTGGAGGGTTCATTTTGAGAGATGTATGGCATTGTTTATCTCCTTGTGCATTTGATTTATTATTATGATGGTGGAAGTCATTGATATTAGTTTGGGAGATCGTTTATTGGGTGTATTCCCTAGGCTTGGGAATGGATATTTAGTTTGATCTTCTTGGTTATGAGAGGATTACATCTATATTGATTACATGTTAGATATGTTGGTTTAGTCCAAGGGACTCAACAATGTTTGAATGTTGTTATGCTTTTCATGTGGGGTTTTATGAAGGAGATCATACTTGACATGGTTAGCATTTGGAGATGTGTGTAGATAGACATACTACGAGATTTGATTTGTAGTGTTTCTCTCTTTGTTTCGGTTATCTTCCTGGATGTTTGTATTCATATTACATTGGTTGGAGGTTTTTTGGAGCTATGTGTTCACTAGTTTTGTGTTTCTGTGTTGTCATGTGGGAGACGACATAGAGGTTCCTTTATCTCTTTCTTTTGTTGGTGTGGAGAACATGGGAGAATGTTGGAGACATGGTGTGAGACTGGTTCTTGCAGGTTATTGGTTTACATGATGTTCATATTGATGTGGATGCTCTTGATACTAGATGGTTACACTTCTATGATATGCTATTAGTGGATTCATTTTTGATATTGACATTACCTATGCAATGGGAGTTACTTGGTGTACATAAGTGGCAGGTATTGCACTTGGGGCTTATGGTTGCATGTTATAGGTTGCATATGTTGATGAGATGTTATTCACTTGGTTTTTATGCCTTGGAGGAATGTATAGTTGATGAGTTAACACTTGTTGTGGGTGTTATTTCAGCTATGTAAACAACTACCTTTGCATTGGATACCTTTGGATTAGTTTTTGTGTTCAGATATCAGTTGGTGTAGGACTTATCATTTGTTGCAACAAATTGCATGGCTTTCTCTTTGGATGGGCTTTTCATGTCTAGTGGCAGTGGCATGATGGAGGGTGGGAGCATTCATGTATGGTATGGTCGTCACTTTGTTTCTTGTTGCAGGTATCTTGATGGAGCACATGGAGCACTTGGATTCCATGATGGTATATGTGCGTGGAGAGATTAGTCTCTTGTTCGTGTGATGGATTACTTCTTGCCCCTTATGCAATGCATACAAATGGGAGAATGTTTGAAAAATAGTGTTGTACACCTTGCATAATAATGTTTCATTGTTGTATTATTTTATTATTGTGCAAGGTGGACATGGAATTATATTGTAATATCATATTGTATTGTTACACCTAGGAGCACCTAGATGGACATGAAACATGTAGAGGTTCCCTTGGAATATTCTTGTAACCACTTGATGAGTTGTATTGACACATTGTTATTATTATATTGTATTTATTTAATATTGGAGAATGTAATTGTGATGAAGTACGCAATATTAAATGTGGGTCAAGGGTAGGTAGAAAAAATATTATATTTTATTGTCACATGGTTTTGGACACATGGCTTTGATGTAATACCACTTGGTGGTTTTGTGGGAGCTTGTGTTTATAAAAGCAACCATAAGGGTAGTTGTTTGGGTTAGCCAGGCTAGCATTTGTGAAGGAGGAAGCATGGCATGAAATGTGTGGATTTATGCTTGGTCACATGGAGTGTTTGGTTATGGTTGGGTTTTCGAAGGCTTTCCATAGTTGTATTGTAGTGGACACATTGTTGATAATACATGGTGGATGATGCTTTTGGAGGTTGTGTTTTTCCCCTAATGAGGGTTCTCCCAGGATATATATTGTGTCACATTTTTCATGGGTATGTTGTCTATTCTTTTCATGTGGATTCTATGTGTTGATTTGATTGAAATATTAATGGTTTATGTGGAAATTCTCATAAAGATGGCTACAAGTTTCCTTACAATAATTTTATTAGACCCTTAGCTTTGTGGTCTATAACATCATACTGAGCAACTATGGTAGGATCTATAGTTTTGAAGACATTATTATAAATAACATCCCATAGATCTGAATCTATTAACAAATCCTCCATCTTCAGCTGCTCATCTAAAAATTCCTAGAACAAGATCGCAAAGTATCTTTTGCACAAGCTCCCACTCAAATATAGATTAATTCAAAAAACCCAACAGCCCACAACTAAAACAAAGGTGATCAATCTCTAATACCACTTGAAAGGAAGTTAAGGTAGATGAACAATTTCCTACACTAGCCTTGATAGAAGGGTTATGTAAAACATTTTATATCTTTACAATAGTTACAAAAAATAACATAAATAACATGCATACGACAATACAATGATTTACAAGGGGAAAAGCCTTTAGGAGAAAAACCCCACACTCCAAAAGCTACCCAATATATTATTCAAAAATCAACAACAAAATACAATATAATTGTTGCCTATTTTTTGCCTTTCAAGTCAAAAAATGGCTCAACATAGGTCCTAAGTCTTTATAGTAATATTTTAAAGAATTTTAATAGTTAGGGGAGTTAAATTTAAGATCAAGGGACTTTGAATTATTAAATATGGGTTACACCAATTAAATTTCTCTTTTCATGGTCAAAATCTGTCAAAAATCTCTAAAAAAACCTTCTTCCACGTGTGAGTCAAGTTTGAGTTCACTTTGTAAAAGGAGGGAAATGAATATGTTTAAAACTTAGGGTCATATGTGAATTTCAAGGTTTTTCTATGTGTTCTCCTTGAGTTTCTCTTCTTGTGGTTAATCTTTCCGTCAAAGAAATGAGATGTATTTGTGTAAACAGTTGCATGCAAACCCATTATATGCTTGTTACACCACTAAGAAGCCACAAAGGGGTACTTTTTAGAGATATGCAAAGGGTCACACATGTGAACAATAGTTCCAAGATTCAAAGAGCAGAAGGAAAAAGAAAACAAAGAGTTATACTCAATAATATCATGGTTAGAGGTAGGGTTTCAAGCTTAACAAAGCCCTACTCTATTGGAAGTAATTATTTTGTTGTCATCTTGTTTTTTAATGTATGAGGTTTTTCCAATTCATTGTTAGTGATAGGTTTTATTTATGATGCATTAAATTAAGAGCATAAATAGTGAACGAGTTTTCTAGTTATGAGTTTCACTACCTTTAGAGTAAACATGTTATTCATTATTCACTCGAGTCAATGCTTCGGTCAAAGGTGATAATGTCTCTTTGATCCGAGTACCCTAAAGAAAGTGAGAAAATCCATTCACAAAGACAATGTTGCAGATCTGAGGCAGATCAACATTGAGAAACAATGATCACACTTCGAGAAGTAAGAGGGTATAAGATCGTTCACAATCTTATAAACTATCTACAAGAAATAAAAAGGGTTCACACAATGACGAAGTTTGTGAAATTTTTGAATAGGGAAAGATAGTCAATGGGCCAATGAAAGAGAAAAGTGTAGTCATCAAACAAGGATAGACATTCTAATAAAGGATGAATTGTTCTTGTTGTTCTTGAAAAAACCATCCAAATATGCAAACCCTAGAGAACAAAACCATAATAAAATTGTCAGATCCAATATTAGAAGGGTTATTATTAAACAAGAAATTCTATAATAGTACAGAGCCTTCATACCAAATATCAAATAGGAAAATATAGTTATAATAGTGTAGATCACTATAAAAAATGAGGCATGAAAGGCATAACATAGCCATAAATAATAGTCTTGAGGTGTGAGGGTTAGAAAGGTACAAAAGAAATAGAAGTAGTAACCTAAAAAAATTAGTCACAAAGATCTACAAATAAGACAATAAACAGTGAATAGATGACACTAAGGGTTTTAAATTAGTAAGCAAAGAGACAAGTCAGAATCACTAGAATATAGTGAGTACCAACAATGACAAACCCTCTTCTAGAGAGAAGGCAGAAGATGATAAGGACCATGATTTCCCTAATGTTCCAACCTCTCCTCCTTCCTATAAGGAGACTTGTAATGTGGGTGCGGTTGGTATTGCAGACCTTCATCCCAAAGGTGATGAGCTTAACAATAAGAGGGAGGATTATGAAAATATGCTTGGTATGGCTTGTGAACATGCTATTGATACTTTCAACTTGTTCAAGTGGCTGTTTCATGAACTTAAGGAGATAAGGATCAACCAAAGAGCCCTGGGAAGCAAAATGGAAGCTTTCCCTGTTGGTTCTACTCATGCTAATCCGAATAATGAAGGGAATTGGATTGAGGCTGAGAATATGTCGATCATGGACTGTATCAAGAAGACGGGGGAAGGGGTTGATCAACTGAAGAAAAGGCTGGAGGAATGCATTACCTACGTTGAGGAAGGCTATAACAAGATCTAGGACACCCTCAAGACTATTATGGTAAGCAGTCACAAAATTATCAAACAGTCTGCAATGGTTATGAATACCATGGTGAATAGTCTAGAACAATCGGATAGGGTTGTTGTTATTATTGGGGATGATGTTGAGGTGGATCAAGGTGGTGAAGGATCATGCAAAAGGACCCGTGGGAACATGAAGAAAAAGGCAGCTATTCAAAATATGGATCACAAAGCTATGAAGGCTACTATTGATACCATGAATTCCCTTGAGGCCGAGGTCACCGAGACCTTCAGAAGCCTAATGTAATTGGGTCATTTTTTGTTTTTTGGTTGCTGGATCTGTTTGAGTCTAGGTTTGGTCTTTTTGTTGTCTTTTTGTGTCTGACTGGGATTTTGTTGTCTCTTTGGATGTTGTTTCTTATGCTTATCCTTGCAGCCTGTTTTATTTTGGAAGTTTTTATTTGATTCTATACCTCTTAGAATCATTTTGTAAAGGGTTTCGGGGCCCCTTCAAAACCTGTTTGTGCCTTAATCCAAAACAATGACAAACATTTTTATAATAAAGAAATAGTTGTTGTAGCCTTCATTATTGAAACTAAAACTCCATGATGAAGGCAACTGAAGTGAAAAATAGTGACGTGATAGTCTTATCATTAGGAGAGAAGTTTCTTTTGTTTCCTGAGAATAGGGAGCAATGATACACTCAAATGATAGTGGAGGAAATAGTCCTTATCCAAGGAAATTTCAAAAGGGAAAGAAATAGTCAAGCAATAAATATTGATGATCGATGTTTATAGTCATACCAAAGAGTTTCAAGGATAGTCATATAGTCAAGGTTAGTTGAATACAAGGAGAGCAGTCCTATGGTTGTTGTAAGTATACGATGGAAGTAAGTCCATTGACATAACTGATATATGATAGCCTTGGGTCTTTAGAGAAATACATGTTGTTTTTAGTATTTCAAAGTGGAACCTCCTTCTATGCACATAAATGAGTTTGAGATACAATGCATAGTGACAGAGAAAACACCAAGGGAATAAGGCAATAACAATCCAAATAATGGTTCAAGCTCTTGAAGAATCATGGGCATGTTGATTACAAACTGAATCAACTTTGAAAGACAAAGAGATTCAAATTTATTATATGCCTTGAAACTCCATGATCAAAGGGTTTCAACAAACATAACGATCACAAGAAAAGGTGAGAAGACTATATTTCAAAAAAGAGAAACATTGCACAAAAAAATAAACAAACAATATTGCTCGAAACAAAGTTTTAATGAAGCCACAGAGAAGCAGAGCGTCAATGATTGTTGTTGCAAGCCTAGAAAGTTAGCCCTGAGGCCTAAGAATTGTTAGAAAAACAAGGGTTTGAGACCATCAAACATTCACAAGGAAGTCTTGAGAAAGGTAAACCATTGTTGATGAGATCATGCCCTTAAGGAGATAAAGAATATGCTTAGAGATAAAAGACATTGTGACAGTGTTATCCTTGATTTTAGCATTGTGAAAATCTGAGGATACCCCACAATTTTTTTTTCCAATTCATGGTTTCAATGCTCTATGCATGCTTTACGAGACATTATTATCATCGCAAGCACGTTTTTTCTTTTTGTTTGTCCTCTTTTCACTTATGTCAAATTTAGGTGCAAATCGACCTTATAAAGTAGATTTACACCACGTATGTCTTTTAGATGCAAATCGAGCTTATAAAACCTATTTATACCAAGTATGTCTTTTAGGTGCAAATCGGGCTTATAAACCCAATTCACACCAAGTATGTCTTTTAGGTGCAAATTAGGCTTATAAATGTAATTTACACCTCTTTGCATTTGATTTACCCCTCAAGGTGCAAATCGGGTTTATAAATCCGACTTACACCTTGAAAGTGCAAATTAGGTTTATGTTTGATTTACACCTATTAATGGCACTCTAAGTTATTAATGCCCCAATTGTGCAATTCGTATAGGAGTCTTTTTCCTTTGATTTTTAAGAATTTTTCCTACATTCTAATCTGGATTTTATCTTTTAGATCTTTCTTGAGATCATGGGAGGAGGCTTTGTTCGGATTTCATTCAATTTTTTTTCCATCCAAATCGGTATGTATTTTTTTTTGTTTTTCTTGTTTAAGGTTTCTAATCCTTTTTAATTTGAATGCATATCATTTTTGTTACATTACAATTCATAGTGATGTTGCACAAGATCACTATCCTGAATGACATCACATTTGTTATGTCGTCTCGTTCAATGGTCCCAGGTGACATCTCTTTTTATTTTTTGCTTTTATTTATCATTCTTCCCATTCATTGTAATGTTGACAGGGGCCGTAGGCCTACCATACATGACAATTCATTGTGGTGTGTGGGAGGTCTGCAATGTTGCTCTACATCAAAGTATATGTCTTGCATGCACCATGTTCTACCCTTTGTATTTTGTGTGTAGTCGAGTTGTAGGCCATCCACACATCATACAACATGGTGCATGGTAGGTCTATGACATCATCACACACCATGTTCTTTATTTTACTCTTGCACTATTACACACAAGTGGTCCGAGGTAGGGCCATAGGCCCCCGACTCACCACCCTTTGTAGTGTTGCATCATGGGTCTATGACCCTGCCCCCCACCATATTCACTGCTATTGTTTTCACCAGGTAATACCAGTTTTTTGGTGCTTGGTGGGGTTGTTGGCCTGCAATGCACCAAACATGGTGTATGGTGATTTTACCACCCTCCCAAACACTGGCACTCTTCCTTGCACACACTTTGGTGTGAGGCGGGGTTACAAACCCGCCTCCACCAAAAAATTACTAATATTTTAAGAGGTGTAAGGCGGGTTTATAACCTTGCCTAACACCCTTGATTTTCAAGTTGCTTTCTATGGGGTATGGCGGGGTTATAGACCCTCCTTACACCATAGTGTTTTTTACTTCTAATAAGTGCAATTCGGGTTTAGAAACCTGAATTACACCTTGTTTTTGTATGTTCCCAAGTGCAATTTAGGTTTCAAGCTCCAAATTACACTTGATCACTACACACTTTCATAAGTGAATTTTTTAAGATTATTAACTCAAATATTATTTATCACACACATAAATTGTGATTTTATGCCCAATTTACCTTAGAGATATCAAGTTATTAAGAGGGTTTTGGAAACCCTAAAGATCTAAAGTGCATCATTTTCTAAAGATTGTTCAATTCAGAAGAACAAAATGATTGATCAGTTGTATCACTCTAATATTGTTGATTTTCCTTTCCTCGATTTTATTATCATACAAATGACAAGAGCTTCTCCAAACAAGAAGGAAATAAAGTTCAAGAAGTAAGACCCTCATCCAGTCTTCCCGCCTTCTTTGGTCATCTCCAGCATTGATCACATAAGAGATACAAAAATAGGTCATGTAAACCTAGCTAAGTTCCTAAAAGGGTTGATTAGTCTTCTTCCTACCACCAAATAGAATCTATCATTAATAGTAGCATCGACCTAGTGACGACTTTCCCTATGTCTGCTCAAGACCCTAAGTTCGTGATGGTAGTTGTGAACAACTTTGATCTAGTCAATAGAAGTGTAAGAGATGAAGCTAGAAAGAAGTTGATCAGGCTTAATAAGGATTTCTTTGACACTATCTTCAAGTGTCCAAGTATTGAGAAATATTCAGAGATTACAATGCAATCAAATATAGCCTATTTTGATAGAAATTCTGACAAGTGTAGGCGAAATATGAATCATAATTAGCTAAAGACCCCAAGACCCTCCATTTCTAGATGGATAGAGAATCTTCTAAGAAGTGACTTCATTGAAGAAGTCAATGATTTGATAACTCTTTTAAGCAGGGTGAAAGGTATTTCCACCTCCAATACCTACTACAAATGGATATATCAATGCATTCATATTATCAGACAAAATAAGGATAAGATATTCTAGGGGAAACAAATCAGTGATGTCATTAGTGAGAAGCTTACCAAGGTACCTACAACACTCAAGTTCTACATGACCTTATACTTGGTGTATGTTGAAGCTTAAATGAGACACTTTCCTATACTATCTACAATTGGTGATAAAAGATAGGTTGAGGTACATAAATATTACTCCCAATTGGTTCTTCAAAATAGTCATAAACATTTCTGAAGATTGAACAATGCTTTCTTTGGACTAGATGGTTATGTTAAATAAAAGTTTGTATAATAAAATAGCATCTGAACATGCTTGGAAGGTGGTGAACCAATATAGATTTATGTTTCTACAATTTTCGACCTTCACATACCTCAGGGTTGGTTATTTTAATGGTGAGACTTTCATGCTTCCTAGATATCCTTCTAACAAGATTGTGTTGATGGAGCTAGCTTGTCAAATGAATGCAGTACATGAGGCCCAATCTGGTTCTCATAAAATAGGTTTGAAATTCACTCTCACCATTGGTAGATATTCTATCAACTCCATCTTCAAAGCTAGAGCAATAGAGGAGAAGATGAGAAGAGTTACCATGAGGTTCTTTAAGGCTAGGAAGGACTTTGATTACAGAGGGATGATAAACAAGTTGAAAAAGGCATATGTTCATGTGCATAGAATTAAAGATGTTTGGGTCGACTATAGGTCTAAGCATGATATAAGAAAACTTGACTATTGTTGATTAACAGTGGATCGAATTAGAGAGTTTGACCTCACTAATATTCTAGAAGATTTTGAGGATGATGGCAATGTTCTAGACCTTGCTTATGTTGATAACAAAGTTTCCTCTACTATTTTGCCTCTCATCCAATGGTCTCAAAAGGAATGCACTTCAATCAGAGACAGGTTTCAAAGTATTCTTACGAATACAAATGTGTGGATTTTAATAAAAAGGTATTGAAACCGTTCTCCTCTAGTTTCTATGATGACACTTCTGGCCTAATGGGAGGAAGATCATAAATTAGAACCAAGACCAAACAAGACCCTGCCACTCCAGAAAAGGCTCACAAACTAGAGTTCACAGTTGGAACTAATAAATGGAAAGCCCAAGAAGAACCATCAGCTTCTAATGTTCATGAGACACAAGAGTTTGAAGTACTAGATGAACAAGTGGAGGGTGAGCACCATGATGAATAATCAATTAATGTTGACTAGATAGAGGAAGGTAAAGAAGGTGATCAAGAACAAGGTGAATTTGATGAGGAAGAATTATTGCAAGCAAATAATTCCTTACCCCAGGTACCTCCTTCATCTACATTAAAGGTTCATGTTTCTGCTTCTAAATTAGAGCCGCTAGTGGCCACTTGTATATCCCCCACCAATGTTAATCATGTATCCTCTACCAATGCTAGTGAGTTCGCCCGATACTCCTCAAGACAATATCGAGAATGTCTTCTTAGATTTTCATTGTATGAATTATCAGCAACCATGCTAGATGATTTTGACAAGTTCATGAATGACTCGACTCCTAAGTCTAACGAATCATCCCTTGAAAATCCCACCAATTTTGTCACAATGACTTCTCCTATTGTAACCACCATCGTTTAGGATTCTATCAATCCCTCTCAAGATGTGGTGGCAGGTGAGGATGATGATTGAACATTGCCATTGTGGTTGATGTCCAATGCACCTAAAAGGAAAATGTAGGCAGTTTCTCCTAAAGATTTTCATTTCAGTTAAATTGTGCCTATCAAACCCATGACCATTAAGAAAGCTAGAACTTTGTCAAGAGTAAAGGTTGACAAAACTAGGAACAAGTATGTGGAGGCTCTTGTTCCCCCTTCAGATACAGTTATTGGCAACATCCAGGTTCTAAATTATGTCATCCAAAGAATTGATTTGGGAAAACAAACTCATGATTCTGCTTTAGGTGATGTCATATCAACTCTGGAGGCTCTTGTTGAGAGATATGATGAAGATAAAATTTAGAAGGATCAAATAAAGGCATGAATTAAGCATCTCACCTCAATTCTTATCAAAGTGACTAAGTCCTCGGATGTTATTGAACCAGTAGCCTCATCTTTGGATGAACATGTGAAAAGAGTTGACCAAGCAACATCATGAAGAAGAGTTTGTTGGCAAGAGACACTGCACAGGTCATCTGGTGTTGTCAATGATGGCAACCCAAGTCAGTTATTCCATCCGCAATGTGTGATCAGATCCTATCGGAAGTCAAAATGAAGATTTGGTTAAGTCTAGCCAGATCAAGCAGAGCATCTGACAAAGTGTAGTATTTTGGCTGGCATTTCATTTTTGTTGAATATTTGGTGTTGTAGAGATAGAGGAAGATAGTTAGATGTCTGGAGTACCTTATTCCAGAATCTTAGCCTTCAGTGGTGATTTTCATGAGAGTTAGAAGATCCAGTGTACAAGTTTTTGGGTTGAAGAGTGTGGTATGACTGACTTGGATACTTGATCATTGTGCATAATTGATGGAGTAATTTTTGGTGAACTTTTTTGTGATCGAGGATGTTTATCCAACATTTGGGAAGCATGTGGATAATTATTTTTGGTCTGCCTATGCATTGGAGTTCGGATTGAGCTGACTATGTATGCACGTTTCATTATTTGTAGTGTTCTTGAAGTCAACATGTAGAAGACCTAATTTCATGTTGTGGATATATAAGTCTGATCGATATGATCATTTTGGATATCGGTGGGTGTGTGGAAAGTGTTTGTAATTGATTGTATGTAGTTTCACATGCACAAGTGAAGGATTTGTGCTCTAGAATATTGTAGAGCGGTGTAATAAAGATGTGTGAGATTAAGTGTTTTGTGCTTAACCGGAACCTTACTTTGGCATTTGTAGATGTTTTTTTTCAGTTTAGACATTCCAATTATCTTTTGTAAAAGATATTATAAGATAGCGCATCTTCTAAGGGTTGTAGTCCTTCTCATTTTGAGCTGTAAGCTCTAGGCAATGTGCCTAAATGCATGTGCATTCTCTTATAATCTTTATAATTGAGTGCACTCATTTTGTGGGTCTCATCCCCACCGTGGTTTTTCTCTTCATAAGGTTTTCGATGTATAGACTTTTGGTGTTATAGTGTTGTTGTTGATTGCTTTGTGTTTCTACATCTTTCTTTTGTTCATTTGCATCAAGTGGTTGAAATAAAAAGTTAATAAAGCTAAAAGTTTTAGAACATTGATTCCCCCCTCTTAGTGTTCCTTGATTCCAACAATTGGTATTAGAGCCTTGTTCCTCAAGAGAAGCCTAATAACTTGAGGAGGATCCAGGAAGGTGAATCAATGGATTTCGATGGTCTTCAACATCAACTTATTGTGGCACTTGAGGATCTTGATCAATCCGAAGTTGAAGTCTGAGAACTAAAAGGAAATTTGAAGGATGCTAAAAATTTCATTGTAACTAAAAGATCAACTGAACAAGTCTAAGGAGAAGAGAAAATAATTTGTTGATAAGCTAAAGGATAAATAAAGCCAAAGCATATATGACCAAGCCTTGAAGGTAAAGATAGAAGAGTGTGAGAAACTTGCTAGAGCTAATGTATTCTAGAAGAATGAGATGGAATCTACAGTGATGAGGTTGACAAAGGAGATTGCAGGAAGAAAGTGTTGGAACCCTAAAATTTGAAGATTTAGAGTTATAGATTCATGCCAAAAAGCAGATTTATCGATGCAATTGTATGCACTACCTATGATCAGCTCTTGAAAACCTATGAACACGTTAAGAGGTCAATTTCTAGGTATGTATATGTATTCAAAAGTTGAATTTTTAGGTACGCCCTTCTGAACCATACTTTCTTTCTATCTAAACGTTATTATGTCAAACTAATTATTCTTTTGCATTTTGTGTATATCCAAGTACCTTCATTTCAAATTTCGGATTCAAACGGTGTCATTTGATATGTTTTATAAAGCTAACTCAAATGCTCTTTTCTTGAATTTAAAGTATACATTTTAGAATTTTTATCAAAATGAGTGCATTTGGATATTAATAATTTTCTCTTGCAAGAACATTACATTGATTGGATCATGCCTATGAATTGTCTATATCATTATATAATGGCATGCAGAATCTTGAAGCCTCATGATTTCGTTTGATATTTTTACGAAATCCATTTTATTTACAATTTATTTTAATATTCCTAAAAAAGTATAATATTAATTTGAAGTGTTTAGCTTTGGATATTATATTTTTGTTTCATTTAATATTATAATGTTATTTATTTAAATTATTTATGTTGCAAGGTAACAAAGGTTTATATGACATTTTTAACTAACATGAATTATAGTCTTGTTACCTGCACGGAAAAAAAATAATGAGTTTATTTTAAAAAGAATTAAAATTAGCTCATAAAGATTAGTTGAAGATAATAAACAGCAGCAACAGAAAATGCATTCACGTTTTTGCAGTTCAGGCCATCTTTTGGAGCTGGATATGAGTGATTAATGATGTTTTGTCTTTAAATGATTGCCCTTACTATATATCTGACCTTGGAGGGCCTTTTTATGATATTTTTTATTGTTTTCAAAGTGTGGTGAGCCCATAAATAACCCAAATTTGAAAGTGACGGTCTGAACAAGTGGAAATTCCAGCAATACCCCGATGGAGGCATTTGCATTTTAGTTCTTTTTCATCAGGAGATCGGTGCAACAAAAAAAATGCTTCCCCGATGACATATGTTACTCCGATGACAATCCACTATGAAGGTATTGAATTTTATTTTTATTTTTGCCATTGGGGATAGGAGAAAATTATATCTATTGGGTACATATTAAGGAAGTATTTTCTACCCAAAGGTTTTAAAAATAATATTTTACTTTGATCTTTTATCATTCACAAAATTACTTTGCAAAAAGTAAATTATTATATTTTCCTATTTTGGGGGCAATATTTATAAATTTTATTTATAATGTATTGTAAGAGAAATGTTTTTTATCAAAAGGGAAATATATTTACATAGGTTCTTCCTACCTTAAGTTTTGACGCATGGTGAAATGATGACTTAAATGAACTTTACTAAATTATGATTGTCATCTTTCATTATTCTCATATGAATATTTTTTACTCTAAATATATGAATTGAATACATATTATGGTGAATTTTATTTATACAATATGATTGATGTATTTTGAGACCAAAAGTGAGTTTCTCATCGGGTATTGACATAACTTAAAATATACTTCCCTGACAATGCATAGCTACCCCGACGAGCTTGAGGTAATATTGTTTTAATTTTTGCAAAAGGTGGTAAGTTAATATATTTTAATGCTTTACTTTTGAGATAATGTTTGAGAGTTTGAATTTTAATTTTTCCAAAGAGGAGATTAATAAGGTAGTTTTATTTACTTTGGGAAGTTTTGTGACTCAAAAGTAAAAATATTCTCAAATGCTATATGCTTGATATGCTTATGTCTTGAGGATTTTATTATCAAAATGATTTTTTGTCACTTCTCTTGGTAAAAAGTATTTTTGTTCCAATGATAAAATGGCTATACTATTATGGATTAAAATCAATTTTAAGGGCAAAAGTATTTTTTATTTGTATAGGGATTATATTACTGAAGATTTTATTTCTCTAAAATATCCCTAATGCAATTTTTTTGATTTATTACAAATGTCTAACTATACCATTCTTGTGCAGATAATTAAATCATATTCCCTTGGCACATATTGCACAAGAAGTGTTTTTTACCCAAAGGTTTAATATAATATTTGGAGATATAATAATTTTTATTTTTGCAAAAAAAATCTTTAAATCATTATCTCAAATATAACATTTTCTCACTCAATGTTATTTTGTAATATTATTTACTAGTGAGGAATATTTTATCAAGGGAATTACATTTTATTTATAAAAGCCTTTGACATATAGTGAAAATAATGAATAACATTTGATTATCAAATGGTTGATATTCTCTTTCATCAAATATATTTACCCTAAGTAAATAAATTGAACATATGCATTAGGGTAAATCATTTATATCATATGGATAATGGTTTGATTAGTTTTTTGCAAGTATATATTTTATATTTCCAAAAGAATTGAAGTTTCCCTAAAAGGTGAAAATGTATTCTTATTGCGTTATTGGAATATTTGTCCAGGGATATCATTTTCAAAAGGGAAGTATATTCTTTTATGAATCATATGTTATTATTTGAAAATCTATACTAGGGTAAATTAATATTTTCCAAAAGGGTTGAAATACTTTGATTACTCTAACCAAGTATTTATATGCAAGAAAAGGTTATTAATTTTTCGGAGGCAAACCCTAATCAAGGGTAGAATATGATTAATTCTTAAATCAAGGAATTTGATTGGCTTATCTTATGTGCAGGAGATCTTTGGGTGATAATGAATATTTAAAGATTTGCACGATCAAGCCGAGGAACTTTATCAAGGCGGAAAATAAAAGAACATTATTAAAGCATTTATTTAGTATGTACTTTAGGGTTTTCATTTGTAATTATTTCTTAAACCAAAGGGTGTGTCCTTTGGGAATGAAAATGTCTACAACTATCCCTTATGTTTATAAAAGGGAAGTCACACAAAACAAAGGGGGGATAATTTTTCATCTTTCAGATAAATTATGTCGCTGGTTGGACTGCAAGTGTTATGTTTTAGAAGGGTCTAATAGAAATGAGGATTTTATTCTGTGCAAACTGAATATACTGGAGTATTTGTAAGTGCAGTTTTTGTGTACATTCTTATTTCAGAAGTTAATATACAAGGTTTCATGTTTTTATCTTCAGATCATTGTGTGTAATTTTGTGTTTGATAAAATCATATGTCCTCTTGATTAATCTTTTGGATTTGCTGTGATGTTCCATCACATGATGTTGTATTGAATGTAAAATTAGGTTTTATTGTTCATGCAACACATAATGAAACCTTCACAGTGATGGTCTTATAATTGTCTCTTGAGTTGATAGTGATTCTTGTCCACAAAGTTATTCATTAACTGTTAGATAAAGGCACTGGTATGTTATAAATCTTTGTTGAATAAGTTTGTATGTATTGGGTCCTTATCAAAGAAACAAATCTTTTAATTTCTATAAGTACTGCTCTTATTCATAATGTCTTAAATTCTTAACAGTATTCTTTTACATAACACAACTATATTCACACTTATTTTATCAGTTTTAAAGGCATTCAATAAAAAGCACTTCTGTTAGCATATTGCAGGAAAACCTTTTTTGCCATACCTGCAATTGCTAGTTCCCATAGTTTAAATTCACTCAAAACAAACCTCTTTTGTGCTTGAGAGTGTAAGGTACAACCACCTAGGTTTAGTGGAGCCTAAAGTGCAGAGGGATTTGGTCTTCGATCATCCCTGTTCATTGGCCAAGGCTGATTAGATCAACTGAGGATTAGGCAAGTCTTTGGTTTCCCAATTTGTGGTTTTGGGCACCAACAGAAAGAATAATGAAGAGAGTCTTAATCAATCCTTGAAAGATAGATTTGATGAAATCTACAGACTTAACTATGAGAATGATCAGTTGAATCTTATATTCCTACAATCTAAGAACAATGAGCAAGAGCTTGAAAGGTAGATTATCATTCTTAGGGATGAACTTGCTATTGCAAATGAGTACAAAGTCAAGATTAGTAGGGATGAACTTGCTGCTACAAAGTCAGAAGAATGAAGATGACAAGCGAGGACTTGGATTTGAGAAAGGTGAAAGCTTGGGATTTGGTCAAAGCAATACTAAGTCTCAATGTTAGAAGAACAAATCTAAAAGGTCTTCGGTAAGGAAACCTAATGCTCATAATTTTAATGGTAACTATTTTTTTTGCAATAAATTTGGTCATATGACTAGTCAATGTAGAAATAGAATGAATCAAAATGGTCCATCTTTCTCTAGTTAGTGTTTCAATTGCAATAAGTATGGTCATAAATCAATTGAATGTAGAAGTATGGCAAATAACTCTTTCAATAGAAGGAATGTTAGATGCTATGCATGTGGTAGATTTGGCCATATTGCTAATCAGTGCAGATCAAGAGGAAATCAAGGGAATAACATGTCTAGTCTGATAAATGTTGTGTGCTACAACTACAACAAATCTGGTCACATTGCAAGATTCTATAGAAGCAAGAATGTGAATAGGAAGGGTCTGGTAGACAAGAGCAAAAATGTGCAAAAAGATGATAAGGGAAAAGGAAAAATGATTGTGGAAGAGATTAGAGATCAGATGAAGAAGATATGGGTGAAGAAAAGTGATTCAGATGGTGGAAATAGGTTCACACCTGATTTCGAAGCTGCAAATTCCTCCGGGAATTAGATTAACAACTCTAGCTTAATGGGAATTTTCATGCAAATCATTTTCTCCCCTGCCAGAAGTTAGTCTTGGAAGATTGACAAATTGTCAATAGTTGTACTCTGGTAATGCAGATGTCTTTGAAGGATTTTTGAAAGATTTTCAGTGGAATTGGAGATCTGCAGTTGATTTCCTCTGAACTGCCTGTGTATGCAGGGTATCTGGAAGAATTAGGGAAAAGTGCATTTATTACAACAAAAATTTAGATATGCGAATGATAAAAAAAGTGACTCAACTCTTTCATTTGTCACTTTTCATTTGAAGAGAAGAGGTATAGAGTGCTCTACAAGAAGATTTTAAAGGAAGATCAAAGCATGAAAGAGATTTCTCGAGCGAAAACCTAATCTGGAAGTTGTGGTATTTATTGGTGAAACATTTCAAGTTTGAAATTTATGAAATGGCTACTTCTAGTATGGTGACCCCACTAGTTGTAGATATGTAACCTAGAAAATAAAATAGAAACATGAAAGATCCTAGATTACCAATGAAACAATTACAAGAAATAAATTCAAAAGAAATAAACTTCCCTTTGTTCTCCCATTATGTCGTATCACCTTCTACTCTTGAATCAAATGATTTGATTGCTCTCAGACCACACTGGTAATGATTTCCAAGATGACAAAGATGAATAGACAGTAGTCTTTGATTTCTAAATGCAAATTAAATATGCAAAATGATATTATAAAGCTATATGATATCTAATCTAAGCCAAAGTCACACTGTGAAAATGCTCAAAATACTCTAAAACAACTGGAGTGCAAGATTATGATTAGTCTTAAACTAGTGAAAAATGTAGCTTTTATAGATTTTACATGAGCAAAATCCCATGTGGCAAAGATCAATGGTTGAGAGTGAATCTTGATAAGTTGATGGCTATGATTTGATTGGTTAGAATGCGAGAGAAGAAAGTTGAAGATGTTCCTCCTACACATACAAGATGGAGGAAAAGGTGGGAGAGAAATCCAAGTGGCAGCTTGCTAGAGTTGACCACAGTTAGGAGCTCCAAGAATATAGGATAATTGGAAACAATCTAGGAAATGCGAGACAAGTGGAGTTTGACCAAGATGAGGTGGACACAACCTTCTCCAAAGATGTAGGAGTAGTTGAGGGAATATAGGAAGTGGGAGTTGTGTTGTCATTATTGTCATTGGTGTCAACTAGATGCAGAATGAAACTAGGGTTACAGGTTGCAGAGTGATCTTGCTCAGTGATCAGGGTTGTGAAGATGTTGCAGTTCAAATTGATAGATTGGCAAATGTGTCGTGACCAAATATTATAAACTTTAGTTGTTTCTATGTACCATCCATTTTTTGTACGTCTATTGTTGCCCTTATGCCTACCAAAGCTTAGGGTTTACAAAATTAAATTGTCTCTATCATTGCCCTCAAATCTAGGGTTTAGGGTTTATGCCTTTGTATCAAAATCCTTTTATTGTTAAAACCTTTCAACCCTTAAATAATTTATGTTTTTGCGTTACTTTTTTCTTTACTTAAGATGAGGGTCATTAGTCGTCGTGCGGGGATATGTTTCCCTTTTTATTTTCCTAGGTGATTAATCTTTTTGTTGGGCCCATGTTATTTTTCCTAAGTCCTAGCGCTTTAATATTTATCCCATAGACTATAGTCCAACCCAAAATATTTTAAATCTTTATTAAGTCCTTAGTCAATGGAAATTTTGTTATAGCTTGAGCTAGTAAAGGTACACAATTCTACATGTGGGAAAATCGTACGATGGGGTTTCAATTACATCAAAAATTTGTTCGTTGGTAAAGTTGTGAAGGCGACAAGTTTAATGTGCGGACTGATCCAACAGTCACCGTGTTCCCACAATCAAAAGTTGCAAGGATGTTTATCACCGTAGCCTTACAAGATGCTTCCATGTGTCCATGCTCAATGGTCAAGGTAGAAGGTGGGGCCACAAAGATGAGTTGCAAGGTAGGACCGACGCAGAGTTTTTTGATTGGCCTAGGGTGTGGTTTTCTACATATTTGGAGGTTAAATTTTGATTGACTAATTGATGACTGTTTGATTTGCTGACTATGAGGTAGATCTACGGTGGAGATTTAAAGCTGAGTCAAAGTTGTTTTGCACCATTGTTTTTGTAGTAGTATGAACAGTAATGCCATTGATTCATGTTGATAGTTGCAGGGACTTGTGTGGGATGTGATCGACGTTCAACAAGATGATTTGGATGTAGAATATGATGACATTTGGAAACCAAGTGGACAACTCTAAGATCCGATATGCAGAGGTCAGTTCTAACAGAGATGAAGGTCGATTTAATGAGGTGGTTGTCGACTTCTTCAGGGTAGGTCTAAAGAACATGAAGAACACATTAATGGTCGATCTGTTGCAGGTGGTTGATGGGCTCATGAAATTTGACTGAGGCAAGATAAAATATGATTTAAAGATTTAGTTTTCTAAAAATGTCAAATGAAGTACAAAGTACAATTGGAAACTAGAGAAGAGTCATTCAAAGCAGGTGGTTGAACCAAGAAGAAGATCAAATCTACTGAAGACCAAATCTCAGAAAGAGACAAATGAACTAATTCTAAATTGCAAAATTGAAGGAAAAGACATTATTTGATGCAGAGCTGACGATGCAGAGAAGTAAATGATATGGATAGAGGTAGTTGAGTAGTTGAGACTGAGACAGATATGAAAAACAAAGAGCAACTACTCAGTTGAATGTGAAAGTTTGTAGCTTGTTGAAGTAAGGAGTAAGAGTTGAAGAAAGTTGTCAAGAGTGTTGAGTGGCAGCTGAGAGAGTGTAATCTATAGAAATAGAGGATGGAAAGTAGTTTGAGATAGATGAATCTTGAGACAGAGAAGAAGATAATCAGGGGCAGAAGAAAGAAACAGAGGAACTACATCAACGAGCAGACAAATTATTTCTGTGTTAAAATTTGTAAGTGTTACAAAGCACATTTGTAACAAGGATTCATGACTGTATTGTAAACTTGATCATCCACTTGTAACCTCTGAGTGGATGCTCAGAGAAGGGGTAGGTTCTCCTTTGAGTTGTAGCTCATAAATTTAGGGGTTGGTGCTCCTTGAGTTGGTGCTCCTTGGGTTGGTGCCCTAAAACTCATTGTAATTGTTATTCATTGTGAGGCTGGATTGGAGCGGTAGACTCCATCATCTATTCTCATCAAGGTTTTTCCCACATTGGATTTTCGTCATATATCTTGTGTTATGTGATGTGCTCTTGTGTGCGTGTTCTCAATTAACTTAAAGTCACAGTATTAGAACACATATCTTAAAATTTTCTAAATACACTAATTTACCCCCCCACCTCTCAGTGTCCATTTGTGTTCCTTCAATTGGTATTAGAGCCTAGGTTCTGTAGTTGAAAAGCTTTTTCCAGCTTGGGTAGATCCTTTTTAGTGAACACAATGGCTATAAATGAATCCTCCTCTAAAACACCTATCTTTGATGGCACCAACTATGCCTTCTGGAGTAGAAGAGTGGAGACATATTTGTCTTCCCTTGCGTTTGATGTTTAGATGTCAGTAAAGAATGGTTATATTGTCCCTCAAGATCCTCCTATCGACCCTGATTCAAAAGGGAATATGAGAATAATGCTAAAGCTAAGAATTCTATCTTGATTGGTCTGTCAGATATAGAGTTTGTGAAAGTCATGCATTGCACATCAACAAAAGCTACATGGGATAAACTGCAAAGTATATATGAAGGAGATGACAAGGTGAAAGAATCCAAGCTACAAAATTTGAGAGCTCAATTTGAAAATCTGAAAATGAAAGATGAGGAGAAGATAGATGACTATCTGCAAAGAGTGGATGAAACTATGAGTGCCATAAGAGGACTTGGAGAAGAAGTCTCAGTTGAAGTTATTGTCAAAAAGGTTCTAAGATCATTAACCCCAAAATATGATACAAAGGTCTCTGCTATTGAGGAAGCAAAGGACTAAAAGACTTTCTCCATGGATGAGTTGTTTGGCTCTCTGTCTGCCTATGAGATGAGAACAATAAGTGTTGAACCTTCAAAGAGAGAGGCTTCTTTCAACATAACCAAGAAAGGAAAGGAAGAAGTTGCTCATGAAGAAGTTGAAGACGACTCAGATATTGTTGTAGTAAATTTTGTTAGGAAACTCAAAAGAGGTTCAGGAAAGTACAAAGGTAAGTTGCCTTTCAAATGTTTCAACTGTGGTAAGATTGGAAATTTTGCATCTAAATTCCCTTATGGAGAAAAGGATGAACATGGAAAGAAAACCATGAAGTCCTTTGGTAAGGAAAAGATGAACAACTCTTATAAGCCAAGGAGGATAAGTTTTAGGAATAAGAGCAGTCTTTACACTTTTGAAGGTGATGCCTCTGATGAAGAAAGTTTCTCTTAAGATTGTTGTAGTGAAGATGAAAGAGAAGTTAATCTGTTTCTGGTACAAGGAGAGTTATCTGATGAACATATTGTTGATGATGAAGAAGAGGAAATAGAACTTGAAGGTGTACGAGTGCACTAGAGGAACTTAGAAAAGTAAGAAGAGAATATAAAAAGAACAAGAATGTTGTTGCTGAAGAACAAGAGCTATTAATAAAATCTCTTGAGGAATCAAAGAAAATAATCTATAATTTGAAGATTCAACTGGAAGAAGAAAAGAGGATGTATGAAGTGATGAAGTTGGATTTAGAAAGAAAGGATAAAGGGTATCAACAGTTAGAGGAAGAGATTGTGAGTCTCAAAAAAGAACTTGAAAAGGGCAAAAATGAACTAAACATGAGGCTTAATTATGATGGAGGCACCAAAGCATTAAACAAAATGTTAAGTAAGCAAAAGAACTCCAAAACACAGAGGGTGTTGGATTTGAGGCTGGTCAATCTTCTAACAGTAAAGATTCATCAAACAAGGAGATACTCTTCACCTCTTCAAGTGGAAGTGAAGTCAAACAAACCTTCACAGTCAGCAAGCCAAATGAGAAGAAGACATATGTTCCTGCTACAAACAATCAGTCAAGGAACCAACATACTAATCCAAAAGGAAAATCCAAGATGGATGATGGAGGTTTCACAAGAGTCAAGGATATGAGGAAGAGCTCAAGAAGACTGACTTATGCTGCTCCAAGGAGACCAATGAGAAATAACTTCAATAATGATGGTATGTACCTCAATTCCATGGCTACTGCTATAAATGTAATACTTATGGTCATAGAATTGCATAATGTAGGCTTATGCATAGGTCTCCTCCTAGTTTTGAAAGTAGAAATCAATTTTCTTCTCTTAGGAATATGAATGTTGTTTGTTATCATTGTAATGAGTATGGTCATAGGAGTTATGAGTGTAGGAGAATTGTATCTTAGTCCTACAATAGGTTTTCAAACTCATCATTCAATGTAAATGTAAAATGCTACCATTGTCACAACTTTGGCCACATTGCAAAACATTGTAAGCTTAGGACAACTAAGCAAAAGAAGACAACGTCAACATTTGAACCTAATGCAAAATCATATCAAAATGTAACAGTTGAGAAGAAGCAAGAATCAAAATAATTTTGGGTTGAAAAAGAAAAGGACAAAGTTGAGTCAAGTTTGATTGTTCAAACTGCTCTACATGTTGAAAGGAGAAACTTATGGGTTGTAGACAATGACTGCTCCAATCACATGACCGATGATAAGATGAAATTTATTAAATTAGAAGTCTGGAATGGTGGTTCAGTAAGGTTTGGAGAAGGTACATTAAACATTGATGTTAAACTGAAATCTCATGATGTTTATTATGTGGAAGGTCTGAAACACAATCTACTAAGTGTGAGTTAAATGTGTGACGAAGGATATAAGTTTACATTTGATTCCAAAGGCTATGAAATTAGAAAAGAGAGCAGTGGTAAGCTGGTTGCAGAAGGTAAAAGGATAGATGGAAATGTATATAATCTTAAGGAATGCTTTGAGTCTCAATGTATGATGGGACAAGTTAATGAGAGTTGGGTATGGCATAGAAGACTAAGGCACATCATTTTTGATAGCCTTGTTAAGGTAATCAAGAAAGGGTATGTAAGACACATACCTCAAATTATTAAGCCAACAAATACCTTTTGTGATGAGTGTCAAAGAGGCAAGAAAACAAAGGTCAATTTTAAGACAAAAGAATACTCAACTACAAGACCCCTTGAGCTAGTGCATATTGATTTGTGTGGACCTACAAGAACAAGAGCCCAAAATGGAGAAAGATACTTTATGCTACTGATAGATGATTTCTATAGGATGACATGGGTCACCTTCTTGCAAGACAAGTCTTAAGCCTATGGTAGATTCAAAACCTTTAGAAAGATGGTAGAAAAGGAAAGTGGATACAAGCTGAAAATTTGAGATCGGACCATGGAGGTGAGTTCACATCCAATGAGTTTGAAGATTACTATGAGAGACATGGAATAAGAAGACAATACTCTACCCATAGGACACCACAACAATATATTGTGGAAAGAAAAAATAGAATGGTCAAGGAGATGGCAAGGACAATGTTGAATGAAGCTAATTTGCCTAATTTTTATTGGAAAGAGGCAGTTCAAACTACTGTATATACACTAAACAGAGTGAGATTAAAAGTAAACAACATAATAACACCTTATGAGTTATGGTATGATAGGAAACCATCAGTCAAGTATTTCAAGGTGTTTGGTAGCAAGTGCTTCATCAAAAGAGATAAAGATGGACTAAGATGTTTTGATTCAAGAAGTGATGAAGGAATATTCTTGTGGTACTCTACTCATAGCAAGGTCTACAAGTGTTTCAACAAAAGACTAAAGAAGGTAATTGAGATTGTACATGTTAAAGTAGATGAAGATATGCATAAAGGAAGGCAAAACTCAATTATTCCAACTGAAGCACCATATGTTGAAGGTGGAGATGAATCTAAAAGTGAACATGAAGAAGAAGCACCCAACAAAGCCCCAAATAGATATGTGCAAAATAATCACCCTAAGGATCAGATTATTGGCAATAATAATGATGGTGTACAAACAAGAAGGAGAATAAGAAACAATGATCAAGTAGATTTATGCCTCTTGACTGAAATGGAACCTAAGACATATGATGAGGCCAACAATAGTAAAAAGTGGATAAAGGCAATGGAAGAAGAGTTGTAGTAGATTGAAAAGAACAAGACATGGGAATTGGTTCCTAGAACTACAGACAAAATGGTCATTGGAACTAAATGGGTCTATAGGAACAAGATGAATAAAGAAGGTAAGGTAATAAGGAACAAGGCAAGGCTAGTATGCAAGGGATATGCTTAGGGAGATGGCATAGATTTTGAAGAAACCTTTGCACCAATTGTAAGACTTGAAGCAATCAAAATGTTCTTGGAATTCTCAACTTATAAAGGATACAAAGTATATCAAATGGATGTCAAGTCTACATACTTCAATGACAATCTTAAAGAAGAGGTCTACATAGAGCAACTTGAAGGATTTTAGCTACATGAAGATGAGAACTTTGTATGCAGATTGAAGAAAGCATTATATGGTCTAAAGCAAGCACCTAGAGCATGGTATTCTAGGTTGTATAAATACTTGATTCAACAGGGTTTCAAAAAGGGAAATGTTGATAGCAAGCTTTATGTCAAGGTTGATGGGGATCACATGATCATAGCTGTGGTGTATGTAGATGACATCATTTTTGGAGGCAACAAGGACATTTTATGCAAAGAGTTTTCTAATTAGATGCAGTCAAAGTTTGAGATGTCAATGCTTGGGGAGTTGTCATATTTTCTTGGTTTGCAAATATCACAACAGAATAAGGGCATGTTCATTTCTCAAACCAAGTATGCTAAAGACATGTTGAAGAAATTTTAGATGGAAGACAACAAACTAGTTAGTACTCCCATGGTGACAAGATGTAAGTTGAGCAAAGATGATGAGTCACCTAGTGTTGATCAGACCTTGTATAGATCAATGATTGGTAGTTTGTTGTACCTAATAGCTTCAAGGCCAGATATTGTGCAAGCAGTGTGCATGGTAGTAAGATTTCAAGCTGCTCCAAAGAAATCACATGTAAATGTTGTTCTAGAAGAATCTTTAAATATCTATAGGGAACACTTAGTTATGGCTTGTGGTATCCAAAGAAAGGATATTTTACTTTGCAAGCATATACTGATGCTGGTTGGATAGGTTGCATAGATGGCAGGAAGAGCACTAGTGGTGGAGCATTATTTCTTGGTGATAGGTTGGTTTCATAGCACAACAAGAAGCAAGATTCTATCTCCTTATCCATAGTTGAAGCATAGTATATAGCTACTACCATATGTTCTCAGGTCCTATGAATGAAATGGACCTTAGAGGACATTTAGGTAGAGTTTTTGGATCCTATTCCCATCATGTGTGACAATTCAAGTGCAATCAACATATCCAAGAACTGTGTTATGCACTCAAGGACAAAACACATAGCAATTAAGTATCATTTTCTAAGGGAGAAGGTTCCAAAGAATGAGGTAAAAGTTGAATACATTCCCACAAGTGAGCAAGTTGCTGACATTTTCACTAAGCCACTGCCAAAAGATAGCTATGAATATCTAAGACAAAAATTGGGTGTCGTTCCACCTTCATTCAACACTTAAATCATTTTTATGAAGTCTCTGGTTCAGGGGGAGTATATTTCCCTACACTTCTTGTCCTTGAACCTCATGCTTGTTTTAGGGGGAGTTTTGAAATTCTTGTAAGCAGTATAGACACTGCTTTTTATATTATAATAATGGTTCATCTAGTGAAATCCACATAAAACATCGTTTGACAGGTATTAAAAGGCTGCAGTGATGCACACATTCAAATGATTCACGGTGATGAAAGTGATTAAAAGTTTTCATGGTGCTATTAGAAGTCACACAATGATGAGAGTGATGAAAAGTTGCTATCAGAAGTTGCATAACAAACTATTGCAGCTCCCTTTGCCATTGTTGTCAAAGGGGGAGAAAGGAAAGAGATGCCTATGTGTGTTGACATCAATGACAAAGGGGAAGATTGTTGGCATTATTGTCATTGATGTCAACTAGATGCAAAATGAAACCAGGGTTACGGGTTGCAGGTTGCAGAGTGATCTTGCTTAGTGATCAGGGTTGTGAAGATGTTGCAATTCAGATTGATAGATTAGCAGATGTGTCATGACCAAATATTAGAAACTCCATTCGTTGCTATGTACTATCCATTTTTTGTGCCTTTGTTGTTTCCTTTATTCCTACCAAATCCTAGGGATTACAAAATTAAATTGTCTCTGCCACTGCCCTAAAGTCTAGGGTTTAGGGTTTATACCTTTGTATCAAAATCCTTTCATTGTTAAAACCTTTCAACCCTTAAATCTTTTATGTTTTTGCATTACTTTTTTCTTTACTGAAGATGAGGGTCATCAGTCATCGTGTGGGACCATGTTTCCCTTTTTATTTTCCTAGGTGATTAATCTTTTTGTCGAGCTCGTGTTATTTTTCCTAAGTCCTAGCGCTTTAATATTTCTCCCGCAGACTATAGTCTGACCTAAAATATTTTAAATCTTTATTAAGTCCTTAGTCAGCAGAAATTTTTTATAGCCCGATCTACTAAAGGTACATAATTCGGAACATGGGAAAATCAGACAGCGGTGTTTTTATCGCATCAAAAATATGTTTGTTGGTAAAGTTGTGAAGGAAAAAAGTTTAACGTGCGGACTGATCCAATGGTCCCTGTGTTCTTGCGATCATAAGTTTTAGAGATGTTTATCACCATGGCGTTACAAGATGCTTCCACGTTTCCATGCCGAGTGGTCAAGGTAGAAGGTGGGACCATGGAGATGAGTTGCAAGGCAAGACTGATGCAGAGTTTTATGATTGGCCTAGGGTGTCATCTTCTACATATGTGGAGGTCAAAATTTAATTGACTAATTGATGACTGTTTGATTTGCTGACTGTGAGGTAGATCCACAATGGAGATTTAAAGTTGAGTCAAAGTTGTTTCACACCATTATTTTTGCAGCAGTAAGAACAGTAATGCCATGGATGCATGTTGATAGTTGCAGGGACTTGTGTGGGATGTGACTGACATTCAACCAGATGATTTGAATGTAGAATATGATGACATGTGGCAATCATGTGGACAACTCTAAGATTCAATATGCAGAGGTCGGTTCTAATAGAGATGAAGGTTGATTTAATGAGGTGGTTGTCGACTTCTTCAGGGTAGGTCGAAAGAACATGAAGAATGCATTAATGGCCAGTCTATTGCAGGTGGTTGATGGGCTCGAGAAATTTGACAGAGGCAAGATAAAATCTGATTTATAGATTTAGTTTGCTAAAAATAGCAAACAAAGTACAGAGTACAGTTGGAAACCAAAGAAGAGTCATTCAATGCAGGTGGTAGAACCAAGAAGAAGATCAAATCTACTAAAGACCAAATCTCAGAAAGAGACTAATGAACTAATTCTAAATTGCAGAATTGAAGGAAAAGACATTCTTTGATATAGAGCTGATGATGCAGAGCAGTAAATTGTATGGAAAAAGGTAGTTGAGTAGTTGAGATTGAGACAAATATGAAAAACAATGAACAACTACTCAGTTGAATGTGCAAGTGTGTAGCCTACTGAAGTAAGGAGTAAGAGATGAAGAAAGTTGTTGAGAGTGTTGAGTGGCAACTGAGAGAGTGTAATTTATAGGAACAAAGGACAAAGAGTAGTCTGAGATAGATGAAGCTTGAGATAGAGAGAAGAAGATATTCAGAGGCAAAAGAAAGAAATAGAGGAACCACAACAACATGCAAACAAATTATTTCCGTATGTGTAAAAATCTGTAAGTGTTACAAAACACATTTGTAACAAGGCTTCATGATTGTATTGTAAAATTGATCATTCACTTGTAACCTCTGAGTGGATGCTTAGTGTTGGATCTAAAATCAACAGATTGGATGGGTTCTAAGGAAATACCAACTCCTTTGATCAAACCTTCCAATTTTACTTGGCCAACTTATAGAGTGAACCTATTTGGGTATTACCTATTCACTAGTGGCTTTCAATGACTAATGCTTTTTATAGAAGATTGAGTATCTTGATCTAAATTTTTCCCTATCTTAGAATGACATAGGTTCCTAGGATAGGTGGCTTTTAGATGAGTTCAAAAATTGTTGTTGTGAAAGCTATTAGATATTTCTACTTGAAATTTATATGTATACACTATTGCTAATTGATTCTATATACATCCTACTCAACTATTCATATTGCTTTAAAGTAAAGGTAATTGATATAATAAAAAGTTGTTGTTTATGAATGACCAGTGACTTTCCTATTATTTGAGCTATGAAATCTTATATTTCCCTAGGACTTAATGTATGATTTGTGAGACAGTTTTTAAACCTACCCCCTTTGGTAAATCTGTCAGTTACTATTTCTTATGAGATCTGCTAAATGTTTATATCATAAATCATTTGAATGATTTTAACCCTAACCTTAAGGGACCATTCAAGGAAGAACTACAAGGAACAATTACAATCCACGAGTAGATCTTTTTAATCCAAATTTATAATATAGGAAAATAGACTTCACTGTAAGAATACGAATAACCTTATCTCCTTTAGATAATATCACAAACAACTACCTATAGAAAATGAAATAACTCACAGCACATATGCGAAGGAAAACAATTGATTGTATTAAAGGTAAAAAAATAGTACAGTATCATGCCAAAGTCTCTATTATATTTCTTCTCACTCTATTTCCTCTTCCTTCTCTCCCTCATATCTACGTTTGTAAACCACTTATATATGTGGTTGAATGGGCACCATACCCCTTTTGGGGTGAAAAGTCACCATTTTACATTAAAATTAACAAAATCCTTTGAAATTAATATGCAAACTAGCTAGTCAATAACCTTGCTTTAAGCTAACTTTCTAGTTATTGTTTGGTCGGAAGCCTTAAACTTCAGATACAAATCTGAATTTTTTTTTGGTTTTATAAAACATACACCTCTAAATGGGTCTTCATCATATTTGACATTTGAATACACTTTCATTCCAAGTTGACATCTTCTTTCATGCAGGTCGAAATAACAGGCTTTTCAGCCTTCTTACGGTCTTTTGTATGGTCTACAACCAAGGACACATTTTACAGATCTAATATTTTTACTGGAGTTTGGAAACTTGATTTTTTGAAATGGGTATTTCTTATATTTTCATGTTTCATTCATTTTAATTCTATATTCATATCATCTTCTCTATAGATCAAAAACACTAGTCTTTCATGGGGTCCATTGGAATTAATTTATTCATATCCTCCTTTACTCTAGGTGTTCAAATCATTAATCATCCATTATGTGTCATTTCCATTAAGTGACCACCATTTTTAATAGTAGGGTGCTTGAAATTACCTGTAAATTTGAAGCCCCAACAGTGGCTCTGTCTGGGGATGTCTGCCCCTTGCGGGCATAACAAGGATTCAGATCTCTAGTGGAGCAGACCATTGCCAATCACCTCCCTTCTGTAGACTATGTTAAAACTGCATCTGGTGGCCCCAAGGCCCCCATAAGTGAGTACTAATTTACTCCTGGATCAAACAATTGATTTTCATCATGTGACAATATATCAATAGTAAAAACACTATCAACACTCCATATTTTAAAATTAAGTCTACGCTGAAATTTTTGTTATAAGGTGATATATTGTCTCTACATGCATTTGTTGCGATGTTGTGACTTCCCCTATTGCTTGCCTCATATTTCACTGTAGACTCAAGGGTGCTTCTTGAATAATAATTATAGTATTTATGTTCTATCCCTATTTTATAGGGGTGTCTCATACTATCTAGCTGGCATTGTTCTTCCCCCTTTATTTTATCCTCAAGTGAAATTGTCTTAACAGTATCACCATCAGGCCTCAAAAAACAACTGTTGTCCTCCTTCAGTCCTGATCCATAATATGTTTTGTTGTCACCATGAACATTTTGGGAATTACCCTTGGGTGGGGTTATTTCTATGTGATGATCACGTAGAACACCTTTATCTAATTTACCTTCTTCTTGAAATTCCTTTTCCTCTATGGTATTGTCCATACTGTCAGAACATCCTTCTTCTTCATATATTGGATTTGGGAATATATAGAAGTCTCTATCAGGTACACTATGGCAGTATATCATCTCATCATTTCTATTTGTATCATCATAGAGAGGATTTGTATAAATTTTAAAATTATCTTCACATCTATAAGTCCCTTTAACTTTTATGTCATCATATATGTTCTCTTTGTAGGGGAACTCATCATAGGAAGCCTATTTTGAATTGCAACCTTCTTCTGTCATGTCTTTACACCACTGATCTGAAATTTTTTTGAGCCTATTTCCAAGTGCACATGTACCATCTGTCTGTTGTCCATGATGCACCTCTTCCGTCTTCGTTGCACTTCTCTAATACTCTCTATCCAAAAGATCTGAAATATTCTCACTATTGAGCAAACATTCTTCTTCCTCTTTGTTACTGATACAAGTTTTTGTTCCTGTCAAAATATCCTCATGGTTTTCAAGTATGGATGAATCAACCATTTGTTCCCTGTCAGACAAGTATATTTCTTCACATGGAGATAATTTTGTATCATCACCATCAGCAATAATCTCCTCAAGTTCTAAATCATAGTCAAAAACAACATCCATTGCTTCTTCATCAGATGGGCCTTCAAAAGGGACAAGTAGTTCTTCTGTACAGTCATCTTCATGTTCATCTCTTGTTTTGATGTTACTCTTCTCATACATAACATGTAGTTTTTTATTCAATTCTTTAAAAATTGAACATGTTGATTCCAAACTGTCTCGCCCACATTCTCTGATGATCAATTCCTCTAGTATAGCTGAATTAAGTTGTATATTATTAGGCATTTGGAAATAAGTCACCATTATTATGCCAATCAGTTTTTCTATAGATTCACCTTCCTTTCTTCATATGTTGTAGATTGTATTGCCACAATCATAATCTGATTGAATCTGACTTTGGTATGGAGAACCAATTGAAGGGCTAGTGGATGAAGTGTTGTCCTCGATTACACCATAGAAGTCTTCCATGAAACACCACTCAAGTTCTTCCCATGATGAGATACTTTATGGGGGTAACAAGTTGAATGACTGCTCCGCAACATCCTCCAATGTTAGCACAAACCATTTCATGATCAGTTCTTTTGAGTAGATTCTAAAGATCTCAACAAACCAATAAAATGATTTTATATGCCCAATTGGTGATTCCCTTTCATCTCCATGGAACCTCGGCATAGAAATCTTCAACTCATGGGGAAATGCATATGGATACTTAGGGATGTTACCGAAATCCAATGGCTTAAAACTTCTTGGAATATTCCTACCTCTTTGTGGATGTGATTGCCACTGTGCATATTTTTCTAAAGATGCTTCTCCATAAAAATATGGATATTGAAACATACTGAATGCTACTGATCTTTTTCATTTAATTTTCCTTTTTACAGAGTCACCACCTCTTTCATAGAGGACATAAGTTATTTCTTTCTTCTGATTTCTCTCCCACAACAGAGTCTTAATAATTCTTCCCCAACAGAGTCGCCAATCTGTTGGATCTAAAATCAACAGATTGGATGGGTTCTAAGGAAATGCCAACTCCTATGATCAAACCTTCCAATTTGACTTGGCCAACTTATAGAGTGAACCTATTTGGTTACTAACTCTCTCACTTTAGGCTTTGCAAGACCTAGGCGGGTATACCAATTCACTAGTGGCTTTCGATGACTACTTCTTTTTATAGCAGACTAAGTATCTTGATCTAAATTTTTCCCTATCTCAAAATGGCATAGGTTTCTAGGATAGGTGGCTTTTAGATGAGTTCAAAAATTGTTGTTGTGAAAGCTATTAGATATTTGTACTTGAAATTTATATGTATACACTATTGCTAATTGATTCTATATACATCCTACTCAACTATTCCTATTGATTTAAAGTAAAGGTAATTGATATAGTAAAAAGTTGTTGTTTATGAATGACCAGTGTCTTTCCTGTTATTTGGGCTACAGAGTCTTATATTTCCCTAGGAATTAGTGTATGATTTGTGAGATAGATTTTAAACCTACCCCCTTTGGTAAATCTGTCAGTTACAATTTCTTATGAGATCTGCTAAATGTTTATATCATAAACCACATGAATGAATTTAACCCTAACCTTAAGGGACCATTCAAGGAAGAACTACAAGGAACAATTACAATCCATGAGTAGATCTTTTTAATCCAAATTTATAATATAGGAAAATAGAATTTACTATAAGAATATGAATAACCTTATCTCCTTTAGATAATATCACAAACAACTGCCTATAGAAAATGAAATAACTCACAACACATAGGCGAAGGAAAACAACTGATTGTATTAAAGGTTAAAAAATAGTATAGTATCATGCCAGAGTCTCTATTATATTTCTTCTCACTCTATTTCCTCTTCCTTCTCTCCCTCATATCTACATTTGTTAACCACTTATATATGTGGTTGAATGGGCACCATACCCCTTTTGGGGTGAAAAGTCACCATTTTACATTAAAATTAACAAAACCCTTTGAAATTAATATGCAAACTAGTTAGTCAATAACCTTGCTTTAAGCTATCTTTCTAGTTTTTGTTTTGTCGTCAGAATTAAACTTTAGATACGAATCTGAATTTTTTTTTAGTTGTAGAAAACATCCACCTCTAAAACGGTTCTTCATCAGATTTGACATTTGCATACACTTTCATTCCATGTCGACATCTTCTTTCATGCAGGTTGAAATAATAGGCTTTTCAGCCTTCTTACGGTCTTCTGTATGGTCTACAACCAAAAACACATTGTATAGATCTAATATTTTTATTGGAGCTTGGAAACTTGATTTTATGAAATGGGTATTTCTTATATTTTCATGCTTCAGTCATTTTAATTCTCTGTTCATATCATCTTTTCTACAGATCAAAAACACTAGTCTTTCATGGGGTCCATTGGAATTAATTTATTCATATCCTCCTTTACTCTAGGTGTTAAAATAATTAAGCATCCATTATGTGTCATTTCCATGAAGTGACCACCATTTTCAATAATAGGGTGCTTGAAATTACTTGTAAATCTGAAGCCCCAACACTTAGAGCAGGGGTAGGTGCTCCTTTGAGTTGTAGCTCATAAATTTATTTGTTGGTGCTCCTTGAGTTGGTGCTCAGAATATCATGGGTTGGTGCTCCTTGGGATGGTGCTCTAAAACTCATTGTAACTATTATTCATTGTAAGGTTGGATTGGAGAAGTAGTCTCCAATAGCTATTCTCACCGAGGTTTTTCCCACATTGGGTTTTCCTCGTATATCTTGTGTTATGTGATGTGCTCTTGTGTGTGTGTGTGTTCTCAATTAGCTGAAAGTCACAATATTAGCACACATATCTTAATTTTTTTAAATACACTAATTCACCCCCCTTCTCTCAATGTCCGTTTGTGTTCCTTCAAGTTGAAGATAATACAACTAATTAAAATAGGGAAAAAAATTAATATTTAACCACATGAAGAATGAGTTGGTGTAATGTCATAAAATTGTGACCCTAGCAATTTTTTACTACATTAGGGTCCTCACGCATGCTTCAAATCATCTAGCCTGATCGAAGATCGAAGATTGCTCAGCCCTCAGAAACAACTTCTTCCTTGGCCTCTGCATCACCCGGTCCGCACTCTACCCTAGAGAAAGGGGTAGGAGAGGGGCATGACACCATTGTCCCTCTTGGATAGGGGCATGGCACCCTTGTCCACCCAGGAAAGGGGCATTGTGCCTCTGTCCCTACCCTATTTTGGGGTAGGACCCTTCCTAAGGTTGCATTGTTGGTTGTGCATTGGGCGGGAAACTCCTTCAATGCCAGTCTGTGATGAAAATCAAATCCACTAACATGCAATTAAGGGGCATTCATCCTCTCATTTGCATAAGTTGGAGAAGATAAAGTTGGATAAGATTAGAGTGTGTCAAATGGCATAAGAAATCAAGCATTAAAGAGCATTCAAGTATTCTTTTCCAGCGTTGAGCATTCTCAAGTCTCCCTTCAAGGCTAGGTGTCGCATTCAACTCAAGGATCCAACCATTAAAGAGGAGATTGATTCCAACATTCAATTCCACACAAGCACTTCTATCAACATTGCTATCACAACCTCCCTTGAGGTGATTTATAATTCAGTCTTTCATTTACATCTACTTGCAAGTACTTTCTTTCATTACTTGATTAATTCCAAAACTGGGGTTTGACCTAAAGGCAAACCCCCAATCCCAACCTATTTTCCTCTCTTTTTGTGTGAAGGTTGAAAGTGCGCAGCTATACTTTCATATTCGGGCTCCATTTGCAGAGGTAGAAATACCCTTTTTGTTTCGTGGATTTTTCGGAGGACTGTGTATGTTCCCACCACAGTCTAGGCAACTTTTCCTCAAATTCGCAGGGCAACTTCATCTCGACATATTATTGCCAGATCCAGGTGCACAACTTCATCCCATATTCCGATCTCAAGTTATAAACAATTCTTTGTCACTTTTGCATTACATAATTCAATCAATTCCTTTCCATTTCAAACAAGGAAGAGGGGATCAACTTATCATTCCCATTTCATTTAGAATTCAATCTACCATCTTCATGTGGAGAGATTGAATTTAGTGAATTATCCTCTCCTCTTCCAAATGTAACATGGTGAAAAGTGTTTGAAGGGTAATCTCTCTTTGAGGGAACGAGTAGTTTTCCTCTTGATCTATCATTGACCATTTTTCCGCCATTACAATTGGCAAGATAAGTTGATGTAGAAATAAGATGGAGAAGCTGAATAATTAAATAATTTTGAATTATTTAATCAAAAAGACCTTAGGAAGATAATTAATTAAATAATGAGTTTATAATTAATTAATTCAAAATAGAAAATAGGATAAATGAATTAAAATAAATAAACTTTTTCATTTATTTATTTAATAGAAGAATAATCATTAAATAAATAATATATTTATTCAATAAATCATATCCACTTTTAGGTGTATACATTTTTCCCCTCTTTGAGATGATGTTGGAACAACATTGTTTCAAAGAAAAAATTAAAATTAGAATCAAGTCTCAATTTTTTCCCCGATGTTGATAAAATTATTGATGGTATATGTCCCCTCGAGAGGTTGATTTGCGAAAAATTTGAATAAATTTGTTTGAGCAATCAATCTCATGAAATGTTTAATAATGTACAATTGATTGTGAGAATTTAAAATTTTGAAAAATAAAAATGCCCCTCACTTTATAAATATTTATTTCCCACCCATTAGGTCAAAATTAGGTTACAAAAGGTAACTTGGGCCCATTTCCACCTCATTTGCACACTTGGAGCTTTTGAAATTTGGAGATTTGGAGATCCTATTTAGAGACTTGTAGAGTGCTGCCAGCTATTAGGTTGGTGATTCCACTTCATAGTCATCGGTTTTAGAAGGTTAGGAGATTCCAGAGGTCGCCCGAGTATGGTCCCCCGATAGGTATTCAAAATCCTTTCTTTGTGTGATTTTTTTTTTTTAGATTTTAGGTTGATTTTTTATAAAATCGTACATTTTCCCAATTTTTTTTGTTTTTCATTTTTTGTTTTTGCGCATTTACAAAAGTTTTCACACATATAACAATTTGTTTAGTGCTTATATGTTTTTTCATGCATATGTTATATTTTATCACACATATGTTAGATATTTTCACGCTTTTATACTTTTGATGCATTTGTTATTATTTTTCACGCCTTTCCTTGTTTGTGTGATGCATTTGTTTATATTAGCGTGTTTGTCAATTTTTATTGTGCATATGCAAAATTCTTAGTTGCTTACTTTATTTTCAACACATTTGTTAATTTGTGTAGAATGTTCATTGATTGTTATAGAGCTTTCATGTTTTATAACACATATGTTATATGTGTTAGTACTTTTGTTGATAATTGTAGTGCTTTTGTTATGAAGCCAGTTTTGATAGTTAGTTCAATGATTGAATTTTGATAAAAATTGTGATGAATGATTTGTTTGATTGATATTTTCTCAAAGAGACCGATCTAGTCTCTGATGGAGAGGTGATATGCCAGACAACTGTTTGCCATTGTAGTTTGATTGATTGATAGATAGCTGACTTAGATAACAATGTGTGATGTATCAGGAGGATTTCGATGTCCTCCAGTGTTGGGAGATATTCCCTTCTATGAGACATTTGATTCCTAATTTAGACATTGCGGCAATTTGGCATATAGATGCTTGTAGATTGAGACACCTCTTGTATATGCCTGAGATCAAGACAAATAGGGGGTTACTTATAACACTCACAGAGTGGTGGGATAGTGACCACAACTCTTTTAACCTTCCTATTGGAGAGATCACTGTGATGTTAGAGGATGTGTATAGGATTCTTTGCATCCCTATTATCGGTGAGCTTGTACAGTATGATCATCGTGAGATGGGTGGTACAACAGCTTTGCGAACAATATTTGGTGATGATAGCATTAATGGCTCCAAGGTGCGATGGGAGGGAATTTTGATGTATTATGAGCCTTTTTCTTCCATTTTGGCTGGTTTGATTGTAGGTTTCATCTATCCAGATAGGATATCACGTGGTCTTTCAGTTGGTTGGGGTCACATTCTATTGCAGATGATGCAACACAGGACACGATATGCCTGGGGGGTTTGTATGTTAGCACATTTATACCATGATTTACACTAGGTCGTATATGATGGTGCTTCTAGCTTGGCTTTAGGGATTATGTTGTTATAGATATGGTGTTGGGAGCACATAGCTATCACACAATCTATTCATGATTGGGTCTGAGGAGACAGACAACCCTACATATACTTGTATGTTGTGATTGTCGATTGTTGATGTTATGTTTGATCATTCTAGTTGATTTTCCCTAGTTTAATTACACTCATCATCCAATGATTTATATCTTGATAATGTTTAAAACACATGTTATCTTTCTACTTGTTATCTATTTATTAAATTCCAAATTGTTATCCTCTCAAATGTGGCACTCAAAGATCCCATTCCATAACCAAGTCAAGGATTTGGCCCCAATATAAGAATGAATTACCTTATTAGGAATAGAAGAAGAATGTATAGGTACGTAATGGAAAGAGGGTTGAAATTTTATTATGAATGAAGTGGTTATGATATAGGCATAGGAAAGCACAAGCTCACAAGCCATGATAGGATTTATTATGTAGGTATGATATGTGATGGATAAGTTGCGAATAAAGGCATTTATTATGACTATATACAATGGTTATGGATATGAGAATATTTAGAATTGAAATAGATGGAAAGGCTAGTTTGTCACAAGTAGCACCTGTTGCCAGGTTTTCACTACTTGCTTTTATTGCACTTTTTGTAATTTTTTTGTACTTTTTTTGATGATTTTTTGATTTCTTTTTGTATTTTTGAGGATTTTTTTATTTTTTTGTATTTTTGAAGATTTTTTTATTTTTTAATATTTTTTCCCCTTGCATTAGGGTTTTTGAAATGCTTAAGTACAAACTTATGAAGATGTATACTGTTGATTGGATCATCCAACAATTCACCTTTAGGTGTAGAGAGCTAATAAGCCCCTAATATATATTCCGCTACAACAACATGATGAATACTAAGAGGGGGGGGGGTGAATTAGTATACCAAAAATTAATGAACTTAAACTCTTAAACAATTTAGAAGTTAACTGGTATAATAGATTTACTAACAAATCGGTTAAGACAAATGCAAACCAAACAACAAATAAAGCATTCATCCACAAGAGCACAATCACCATAACACAAGAGGTTTTGACATGGAAACCCAAATGGAAAAAACCATGGTGACCAGAAACTCACAAGTAACTATCTACATAATAGTAATCAGATCGGTTAAGGTTAGACAGGTTAAGGTCGTACAATGTTCTTGACCAGAATAGATCCTGTTAGGAATCTAGATCTATGTTAGGAGATAAGTCCTATTAAAGACTACCTTGTGAGATGATTTCAGATTCACAGTTGTGAACCACCTTGTTAGAGGATTTACAAAGGCTTTGCTAGGCCTACCCGGTTAGAGATTTTAGACTTGTCAAAGATATGAGTAATCAACAAGTAGATGATCTAGATACTAGCACAGTATGCTTGGTTAGATCCTTGATAGCTCATTGTTAATGCACATTTAGCATTACTTCAGTCTTCAATATCTCCACACTTTGTTTCTTCACACAGACCTAATCTTCTTTTCGATGATCGCACATACAAAACCCTCATGCGCTGCTAAAACCCCTATCAACTATTAAAACCCTAGACATGATGTCCTTATAAAGGAATTTGATTTTATGTTGGTCCAATAGGATTACATTGCAAGTTCCTAGGTTTAGTGCATCTAGACACATTTGGTAACATGGGACAAAATCACCACCAAAGTGTCGGTGGATGATAACTCATCACAGAAATACCAGTTGGTAACTCATCACAGAGTAATACCGGTTCATACATTTTACCAATTACCCATTGTCAAAATGAAGACTGGAAAAATGTTAACTACCGCTTTGTTCCTTCATACCACTTTGGGATACTCAAACTGCTTGAGGTCTTCATACCGCTTTGGGTCTTCAGTTAGTTTGCGACCGGTAAACACCTTCTGCAAAACACCGATAGTCTAAAGACTATAATACATAATACCGACTGGAACAAATATCGGTTGATCATAACTCCTACATAGGGAAGTGATCATAAAACAAGTGTGTGTCCATCAATGACAATCACAACATCATCAAAATCTAGACCATATACACTATCCTATGTATGAGTTATGCTCAACCGGTAATTGTTCCAACCGGTATTATGTATTATAGTCTTTAGACTATCGGTGTTTTACAGAAGGTGTTTACACTATTACTCCCCCTAACCATAGACACTATCCCTTTTTGTAGAAAATACAATGTATACTGCTCCCTTAAAGAAATAACATGAAAGTATACATAACATTCACCAAAAGTTTGATACTACTCCCCCTTTGCCAACAATGACAAAGTACTGCAGAATAACCCCTATTTCTCATTATCCTTAAAATAAATAATTATTTATGACAATAATGAGTGAAACTTATAAAAAACTGATTTAAAATCCTGCATAAAAGTCTTCATGGATAATGACCATGACTCAAGTAATGAGGTAGCCACCTCACTTTCCATCTGCATTTGTGATACCTATTCTTCCATGGCATCAATTGTACTCATCTCTTGGGTTGCCGTTAAAGCTTCTAGATTTAGAAAGCACTTCTGAAGAATTTGCATTCTGGGTAATAAAACCAGTTGAAGTTCCTGCAAATCTCTTGTCCTATTGCTAATATACAACTCTATTCTGGCAAACTGAAGCTGATACCGGTGAATAGTTTTCCCATATATGGTGAAAGAATCATACGGGGTCTTAAAGTTGCTTATGTATGTCTGCAAATCAGATTGTAGTTTATCCTTTTGTGCAAGCACATCATCACAGAATAGATGGGGTTGGCTTATTTTTCTCAGCAGTAGTTTTCCCTCATCCATAGCATCTCTAATATCCTTCTTCTTTTTTTGAAGCTGAGACAGGAGCTCATTCAGTTTGTTAAGTGCCTTTTTATGCTTATTCTATGCATTAGCTTCAGCAACTTCCTCCAGGCATTGTACCTGATCATCGACAACTGTACATACAAGTTTTAGTTTGGCCAGAGAGGAATCAATACTAGGGAGGTTGGTACCTAGGATCAGACTAGTAAGGGTGTCAATAGCAGTGTGAATGACATCCTACTCCTTTTTCCTTCTCAATTGGTGCAGGAGCACCTTCACAATTTTGGCTTGTTTAATCCTGATGGAATCAAGAATTGAATAAAGGACTATTGTAAGAGTCCAATTGTGTGTTTTAGGTTTCATTATGGTTTAGGTTTATCTTAGAAGTGTTTAGATAGTTTTTCTCAAGTTTTCTTTCCAGTTTTGGCCCATAGTACCTTTATAAGCCAAAAATGGCATTATAGTGAAAATGTGTTAAAAACCTTGTAACAAGCTTAGCAAGGAATTGTAGTAGGTCTATTTAATGATGTTTTTTCATTCTTTGTGTTAGGGTTTTTACTATGTTTTGGTTTATTAAAAAAAATCTTTTAGTTTTTGCCAATTCGCTGCCCTGAACTGGGGTTTTGAAGAAAATGGGTTGAAACACTTGGTCTCCATGGGTAACCAAGAAAAAATGAACCTTGGAGACCAATTTGGACTTTTTTACATATTGTAATTTAAGTTTTTTCTATCAGTCATGATGGAAAAGATGAGTTTGAGCACTTATTGGGCAAGTTGTCTAACTTGGCTAGTATTCTTCCTTTATGCTCAAAATTTGGGTTCTAAGCACCAGATATTGAAACAAGACATGGACAGAGGTCTGAACCTATCCCATGAAGCATTTTGAAGGGATTGGGGCACCAAAATTTATTCATTTTGCATTATAAAGTATCATTGTTTGTGAAGGGCAGCGAACTCTTTGTTTTGTGAAATATATTGGTCTTTGGCACCAAGATTGTTTTTGAAACCTTCTATGCATGGACACTTCACCATAATTGTTCAAGGCATAGTTAAATTGTTGATAAAAGGTTTATATATGTTTTTGTGCAGGCATTTTAGAAGTTCTAATCCTCCTTTATGCAGAAATAACAATGAAAAGACAGAAAACAGTGAAAATGACTATTTTTATCATCTTTAACAGCTAGTGTGCTAAGTGTTTGGCAAAATGACAATTGGAAAGTGTTCAAATAGTGATGTCCAAGGTGTGGTAGAGACCCATGGTCATTTTTAGGCCTTGGTTTGTGAATGAGAAGTGTATTTAATAAAGAAAGCTTGAAAACCCTCTTGAAACCCTACAAAAGTGCCATAAATAGTGGACAGTCCTCATTTTGCATTGACAGAGGCCTAAACCATGAAAATATATTAGCTTAGACCTCTAAAACATCAAAAAAGTTAAGATTGTTGGAGGAATTGCCTATTGTTGGGTTGGGTGAACAAAAAATTGCCAATTTTCCCTCCACGGGCTACTAGCCTTTTGGGCCTATTTCACAAAAAATGCTTAACCCGATTTGAATAAGGTTAAGGAGACTTGCTAAGTTAGTTGAAAGTCATTTTAAAACTCAGTAAGAACCATTGAAAATCCTTTGTAGAAGGATAAAATCCATTGTTGACTTAATCCAAGCATTGGTGGGTTTGAGTAACCTAGAGCAAGGCAAGGTTGAACCTTCAAACCATGAATAAAACTATGAATAGCCTTAAACCTCCTTCTTGGAACATTGGAGGAGGTAAATTTATAGTCAGAGGATATAAAGGGTGACCAGGAGTATGTTTGGGAGTGGAATGACTAGTTAAGCAAGGTAATGAGAGCTTGAGAAAGGAAGGAATGACAACTTATTGGGTGATTGGTTGAGGGGTGTATGAGGTGTTGAGTAAGTAGAAATCAAAAATTGAAATCACAACCAGAAGGAGGACTTAAAATTTTTTTCCTTGAGGACCGTTTGAGGTTGTTTAAACCATTTAAGAACCTTTGAGTAGCTTCTCTCTCAATCTCCCTATCATAGTGGTATTAGAGTAAGGAAGTAAATACTTGCAGTTAGTTGTGAGTTGTGAGAGTTGAAGAGAGGAGTTCCTAACAACATGGAGAGTAGATATTATCCAAGACAAGCCATTTTTAGAACCAAGTGCAAATGCAAGGGTAAACTATGTAAGGTTATAGTTGACAGTGGTTCTCTTGACAATGTAGTCTCCATAGAAATGGTGGAAAAGCTAAATCTATAAAGGATTCCTCATGAATCACCTTACAGAGCATTTGGTTTGAGTGATGATTATTGGGTTGATGTTTTAGAGAAGTTTGTTGTTTGTTTCAATATTGGTCCTTACTATGAGATGGTGGAATGTGATATTATCCCCTTGAGAGATTGCCATTTGATTTTGGGAAGAGCATGACAATATGGCAATTGCACTGTGTATGATGCTTATAGGAATGTTTATCAATTCTCTAAGGATGGCATAAATTTTACCTTGAACTCTATGAGGGAAGAAGATGATCCTACATGGCATATAACAAGAAGTCTAGGATTGGTTGTGAGGATAGCTTTCCCTGAGCATAAGAATCACCAGGAGGAAGATGTTGAAGAAGCAGATGGTGTAGCAGTACACAATAGAAGTTTAGTGGAAGAAGTGACCCCAAGTACCATAGAAGGTGAAGTTGAAGAGGTAGATAGTCTATTCAGTGACTTTGAGCAGCAGATGCTGATAGTTCTGATACTAAATGTAAGTAAAAATCCAATAGCCAATAAGATGAGAGGGGGGGGTGAATCATACAAACTTAATCTTTCATAAAAACATTAGATTCAACCTCGGTAACATATATTTCAGTAATATAACCAAAACTGTTAAACATGCAAACTCAAAAGCATATAAACATCAGAAACCTCATAACACCAGATTTAACGTGGAAACCCAAATAGGGAAAAACCACTGTGGGATTTCGGACCCACTAAGAAATATACTCTTCTAGAGTATGCTCGGTTAAAAGAAAATCCTGTTAAAGATTACAAACACATTGCTAGATGTGACCCGGTTAAGGGATTTCCTTTATATCTGTTAGGATCTTCACCTTGTTAGAAGTGACCTTGTTAAAGGATTTCACACACTCAATCAGAATATCACCTTGCTAGAGGGTTTTACAAATAAGACTGTTAAGTCCACTCGGTTAAGAGATTTTCTGTCACTTTCACAAAATAATAGTAATAAAATCTATCTGCAACTTCACATCTAAAATTCTAAAGCAAATTCTTATTTGTTCAATACAATCTAGACATAGAACTAATCTTGTCTATCTATTGGGCTTCTATACACTGTTATTCAAATATGTCTTCAAGCTTCTGTGCTCGGTAATCACTATGTAGCATCCCTGTGCATACACTTGCCTGCATACATTATTTATCAATAGTTTCTTATTTATAAACAATTAGGTAACAACTTAATCTCCTTGATCACATTTCCCATTATCAATCATAGCCATCAGATCTTCAATCTTGTCCAGGTTCAATGCATCTTTCGATTTGAAAACGTTTTACCCACTTGCATATATTTCTTGGAACTTGTGCCAAGGTATTGTGGTTCAATCTGCACTGTAGATCTTCATGGCGACTTTCCATTGCCTTAGATTCATTAACAAATTATATTAACGGCATACCAATCATTCAATCAGTTCCAACTCATCAGTTTCCTTCATTAAATAAAGCATGCAAACATTTAATGCATTCTATTATAGCTCAGTTACAACTCGGTAACAACTCAGTAAATACTAAACTGATATTTTTGATACTTAATATAAGTACAGATTCAATAGCCAACAAGATGAGAGGGGGGGGGTGAATCATACAAACTTAATCATCCATAAAAACATCAGATTCAACCTCAGTAACATATATTTCAGTAATATAACCAAAATTGTTAAAGATGCAAACTCAAAAGCATATAAACATAATAAACCTCATAACACCAAATTTAACGTGGAAACCCAAATAGGGAAAGACCACTATGGGATTTTGGACCCACTAAGAAATATACTCTTCTAGAGTATGCTCGGTTAAAAGAAAATCCTGTTAAAGATTACAAACACATTGCTAGATGTGACCCGGTTAAGGGATTTCCCTTAGATCTGTTAAGATCTTCACCTTGTTAGAAGTGACCTTGTTAAAGGATTTCAAACACTCAATCAGAATGTCACCTTGCTAGAGGGTTTTACAAATAAGACTGTTAAGTCGACTCGGTTAAGAGATTTTCTGTCACTTTCACAAAATAACAGTAATAAAATCTATCTGCAACTTCACATCTAAAATGCTAAAGCAGATTCCTATTTGTTCAATACAATCTAGACATAGAACTAATCCTTTCTATCTATTGGGCTTCTATACTCTATTATTCAAATAGGTCTTCAAGCTTCTGTACTTGGTAATCACTATGTAGCATCCCTGTGTATACACTTTCCCACATATATTGTTTATCAACAATTTCCTATTTATAAACAATTAGGTAACCGCTTAATCTCCTTGATCACATTTCCCATGATCAATCATAGCCATCAGATCTTCGATCTTGTCCAGGTTCAATGAATCTTTTGATCTGAAAATGTTTTACCCCGCCTTGGAACTTGCATATATTTCTTGGAACTTGTGCCAGGGTATTGCAGTTCAATCTGAGCTGTATATCTTCATGCTGACTTTCCATTGCCTTAGATTCATTAACAAACTTCATCCATGACTCACCAATCATTTAATCAATTCCAGCTCATCAACTTCCTTCATTAAATAATGCATGTAACCATTTAATGCATTCTGTTAAAGCTCAGTTACAACTCGGTAACAACTCGGTGAATACTAAACTTCACTCGGTAGACATTCCGCTTTCGTTAACCGATAGAGATAACCTTAGGGTTTACCGACTAGGTTCCTTAGGGTTTACCGACTAGGTTCCTTGCTTGATAACATAGTATAGTATTAACTTTTACATTTTACAACATATGTATGATGTTAAAACAATCTAAAACATCATGATCTCATCATTGTCTGACTCGGTACTAGTTGCCCATTGAATACCTTATTCATCCCCTTATTCATCATATTCTTTCCCATGTCTTTTACCGACATCTTTATACTCTTTAAATCATACTTCTCAAGATATGTTAACATCATACTGAATTAGAAAATCAATTTCTTGACATCAATGACAAAATAATAATATCAAGACAGTAAACATCCTTAATCAGTTATATCCATAATCATCAACAACCTTCTCAATATCCTTATGAAATGCCAACAATCTTTCATTGTCTGTTATAATGCAATATTGCCAACAATCTCCCCTTTTGGCATTGATGGAAAAACCAATTGATTTGACCTTAAAAGACTTCTCCTATTTTCTTCAGTTTTCTTTCCAATCTGTAGTCTTCTTATTAGTCTTCTCCTTAGTCTTCTCCCCTGATATTAGTCTTCTCTCCCTTTGACAACAATGCCAAAAAGTAAAGAACTAAAACATAATTACTTCCTGTATGAAGTGAATTCCTGCTGTTGTGTATCAATTCAGTCTCGGTCAGAGCATTTTGTCTTCAATTCCTGTTCCCTGTAATATTCCTGTAATAATTCCTGTACACCTTTAGAAAACATCCTAAAGTGTAAAAATCAGCATCAACTCCCAAAAGATATTCGATAGAGTCATTCGATTGATGTTTTCACCGAACTTGGTCAGCGAGTAGAAGATAGCGGTAGGACCCCTAACTTACTTCTAAGATATTCAAAAGTGTCCCTTAGTAGTGGCTTGGTGAAGATATCAGCAACTTGTTCCTTTGTGCTAACATACTCCAACACCACTTTGTTCTCTTGAGCTTCTTCTCTAAGATAATGATATTTGATAGAGATGTGCTTTGTCTTAGAGTGCATAACAGGATTCTTTGAAATATTAATGGCACTAGTATTGTCACAGAATATAGTTACTAGCTCGGTAACTTTCTCATTTATACCTTCCAACAATTGTTTGATTTATGCAATGTTGGTACAATTCAATGCTGCAGCAACATACTCAGCTTCTGCTGTTGACTGTGAAACACATCCTTGTTTCTTGCTAAGCCAACTCACTAGTCTTTCTCCTAAAAAGAAAGCTCCTCCACTTGTGCTTTTTCTGTCATCAATGTTGCCTGCCCAATCAGCATCAGTATAAACTTTTAAATCAAAACCATTTCCTTTTTGATATACTAAGCCATAATCGTCAGTGCCTTTCAAGTATCTAAATATTCTTTTGATTGCTATCATGTGTGTTTCCTTAGGATCTGCAGAGAATCTTGCAACTATACCTACTGCATGTGCTATGTCTGGTCTGCTGTGAACAACATATTGAAGTTTTCCAATCATGGATTGGTAAATTGTCTCATCAATAGATGCAGATTCATCATTCTTTGATAATTTATAGTTGGTAGTCATAGGAGTACTTACTGGTTTTGTATCCTCCATTCCAAATTTCTTCAAGATTTCCTTTATGTACTTGGATTGAGTAATGAAAATCTCATTTTTCATTTGCAGTATCTGTAAACCTATAAAATACTTTATCTCACCGATTAATGACATCTCAAATTATTTGCTCATTTCATTTCCAAAGTTCTTGCATAAAGAGTCATTTCCACAAAATATAATATCATCAACAAATATGGCTGAGATTAGTATTCCATTTTCATCATTCTTCATATACATATTGTTGTTCTCACTTGTCCTTATAAAACCAATCTTAATCAAATAAGAGTGCAATCTTTCATACCATGCTCTAGGTGCTTGTTTCAAACCATATAAAGCTTTGTTCAATTTACATACCTAATCTTTATTATTGTCTTCAACAAATCCTTCAAGTTGTTCAATAAAAACTTCTTCTAATATTCCATTAAGAAATGCAGATTTGACATCCATTTGATATACCTTGAAATTTTTGAAAGTAGCATAGGCCAACAATGTTCTTACTCCTTCAAGTCTAGCAACAGGTGCAAAAGTTTCACCATAATCAATTCCTTCTTCTTGAGCATAACCTTTGCAAACTAGTCTTGCTTTGTTTTGAATGACCTCACCTTTTTCATTTAACTTGTTTCTGAAAATCCACTTTGTACCGATTACATTTTTGTCCTTTGGTCTTGGGATTAGTGTCCATGTGTCATTCTTCTTGATTTGATCAATCTCTTATGTCATAACATTTATCCAATCTTCACTGTTAAATGCCTCTTTCACTATTCTCTGTTCAAATTCAGATATCAAACATGTGTTTTGTCTCAGTTTGTTCCTTGTCATCACTGGATCATCCTTATCTCCTATAATCTGACTTGGTACATGATGTCTTCTGACATACTTGGCTAATACAGGCTCGGTAGGCTCTGTATGATCTTCTTAATCAGTCGGTAACTGGATATTCTCTTCATTTTCTTCAACAATCTTCTCGGTAAGACTTCTCGGTTGAACATAGACAAATTCATCACAATCTTCTAGTTCCTTGGAATTTCCTTCATCATTTATTTTTGCAAATTCATCAATTTTCACATTTGTACTCTCTACTATTTTGTTAGATGATTTGATCAGACATTTAAATGCTTTGCTTCAAGAAGAATAACCTAGAAATGTTCCTTCTTCACTTTTTTGATCAAACTTGCCATTTCTATCATCTTTGTGAACATAGCATCTACTTCCAAAGATTTTAAAATAACTAACATTAGGTTTCTTATCATACCAGATTTCATATGGTGTCTTCAAAGTACCTTTCTTTAATTGAACTCGGTTCAAGGTGTAAACAGCAGTGCTTATTGCTTCTCTCCAAAATGTTCGTGGTACCTTCTTTTCAATCATTTGTATTCTAGCACAACCCACAATAGATCCGTTTCTTCTCTCAGCTATTCCATTCTACTATGTAGTTCTTGGTGTAGAGACTTGTCTTTTAATACCATGGTCATTGGAGAATAAGTTGAACTCATCAGATGTGAACTCTCCTCCTCTATCTAATCTAAGACATTTCAGTTGTCTTTCTATTTCATTTTTAACTCTTGCTTTGTACCATTTAAACATTTGAAAAGCTTCTGATTTTTATTTTAGAAACATTACTGACATCATCCTTGAATAGTCATCCACAAATAATATGAAATATTTATCACCATAATAACTTTGAACTTTCATAGGACCACAAAGATCAGTGTGCACTAGATCTAAAATTCCCTTAGAAGTGTAAGACTTACTTGTAAAGCTTGATCTTGTCATCTTACCCATCTGACATCCTTGGCACATAGCATTCTCAGGTTTTTCAAGACTTAGTAGACCTCTTACTCGGTGTTTCTTACTTATTTTGATCAAATTATGAAAATTTACATGACAAAACCTTTTATGCCATAACCAGATATCATCAATATTTGTATACAAACACTTGTTACGAGTTGAGTCAAGGTGAAATGTGTTACCTTTTGTTTGTGTCCCGGTAGCAGCTAACTTTCCATTCTTGTCATGAACTTTGACAATTCCTTTCTGAAATTGTATTCAATAACCTATGTTGTTTAATTGTGCTACACTCAACAAATTGTATTTCAAATCTTCAACCCAATAAACATCATTGCATCTTGCATTGTCAAGAAGTGTTATAGATCCTTTACCTCTTACTGGACATGGTGCATCATTACCAGATCTGACATAGCCTCCATCATATTCTTCTAATATAGCAAATTTGTGTTTATCTCCTATCATATGATGTGAGCATCCACTATCTATAATCCAAGAATCATTAGTGTTTATGTGAGATATTAGGGCTTTTTCTTTATACATTTCTTCATCTGATCCATCTTTGATAGCCACATAAACTACTTCCTCTGTATCGGTCTCATCTGATTTATCATTGTTAGATTCCTCATCAGCTATTAGGCATGTCTTTCTATCTCTTCTTCTAAAGTCTCGGTGTCCTCTGTAATGATTATCTTTCTGTCTGTCATCTCGGTAATCTCTCTTTTCAGTAGAATCTTTGTCAAGATAGTTAGAAGCCCTATGTCTTATCTTATCACAATTGAAACATTTCAAAGGTATCTTTCCTTTATACTTACCTTTGCCTCTCGGTAACCTTTTGGCTAATAGTGCTTCAAACTCTTCTTGCTTTCTAATTTCCTCATACATTTTGTGTACTACCTCCATGTTCTTGCGAAATCCTTCACTTGCTCCACTGTGATCTCCTTCAAAGTACTTATAATTTCTTTCATTGAAATCATTAGATTCATCAAGATGAAAAGAACTAAATGCAGATTCAACTTTATTTACCGAAGATCCATTGTTATCAAAGTTACTTAATTCAAATGCATGTAGCTTACCAATAGTAGCATCTAAAGAAACTGGTATATTAGGTACAGACCTCAATTCATTGATTGCAGAGACTTGGATTGCATAAGCTGGTAGAAGGGTTCTTAACAACTTACTTGTTATATCCTTTTCTTCAATAGTTCCGCCTACTGCTTTCATTTCATTAACAATCTCCTTCAGTCTTGTGTTGTATTGAGTTATGTTCTCACGTTCATTCATCCTCATAGATTCAAGTTGTCCTCTTAGACTATCTACTTTTTCTCTTTAAACAAGTTCATCTCCTCCATATACTGATATGAGCTTATCCCACATTGCCTTTGCATCATTGCATCCTTCTAGATCATTAAACTCTGAATCGGTCAATGCAGATGTTATTTCAATCATTGCTTGAATATGTTCTTGCTTTGCCTTTATCTTTTCCATAGTCAATGGATAGGTGCTTGGTGTGACAAAATCATTCTCCAGATAGTATACAACATATTCTCCAACTCCTGATAGATGTAGCTTCATCCTTTTCTACCATGTAGATAAACTTGACTTGTTCAGCTTCAGTTTATCCCACTTATACATCTTTGGATCTTTAACTCAAGTACTTTTAAACTTTCCTTCTGGAGTCCAAAGCTCTGATACCAATTGATAGTTCTGATACTTAATATAAGTATAGATCCAATAGCCAACAAGATGATAGGGGGGGGGGGGTGAATCATACAAACTTAATCATCCATAAAAACATCAGATTCAACCTCGGTAACATATATTTCAGTAATATAACCAAAACTGTTAAACATGCAAACTCAAAAGCATACAAACATTATAAACGTCATAACACCAGATTTAACATGGAAACCCAAATAGGGAAAAACCACTGTGGGATTTCAGATCCACTAAGAAATATACTCTTCTAGAGTATGCTTGGTTAAAAGAAAATCCTATTAAAGATTACAAACACATTGCTAGATGTGACCCGGTTAAGGGATTTCCCTTAGATTTGTTAGGATCTTCACCTTGTTAGAAGTGACCTTGTTAAAGGATTTCAAACACTCAATCAGAATGTCACATTGCTAGAGGGTTTTACAGATAAGACTGTTAAGTCCACTTGGTTAAGAGATTTTCTATCGCTTTCACAAAATAACAGTAATAAAATCTATCTGCAACTTCACATCTAAAATGCTAAAGCAGATTCCTATTTGTTCAATACAATCTAGACATAGAACTAATGTTGTCTATCTGCTAGGCTTCTATACTTTGTTATTCAAATAGGTCTTCAAGCTTCTGTGCTCGGTAATCACTATGTAGCATCCCTGTGCATACACTTGCCCGCATACATTGTTTATCAACAGTTTCCTATTTATAAACAATTAGGTAACCGCTTAATCTCCTTGATCACATTTCCCATGATCAATCATAGCCATCAGATCTTTGATCTTTTCCAAGTTCAATACAGGTGCAAAAGTTTCACCATAATCAATTCCTTCTTCTTGAGCATAACCTTTGCAAACTAGTCTTGCTTTGTTTCGAATGACCTCTCCTTTTTCATTTAGTTTGTTTCGGAAAATCCATTTTGTATCGATTACATTTTTGTCCTTTGGTCTTGGGATTAGTGTCCATGAGTCATTCTTCTTGATTTGATCAATCTCTTCTGTCATAGCATTTATCCAATCTTCATTGTTAAATGCCTCTTTCACTATTCTCGATTCAAATTCAGATATCAAACATGTGTTCTGTCTCAGTTTGCTCCTTGTCATCACTAGATCATCCTTATCTCCTATAATATGACTTGGTGCATGATGTCCTCTGACATAGTTGGCTAATACAGGCTCGATAGGCTCTGTATGATCTTCTTCATCACTCGGTAACTGGATATTCTCTTCATTTTCTTCAATAGTCTTCTCGGTAAGACTTCTCGGTTGAACATAGACAAATTCATCATAGTCTTCTGGTTCCTTGGAATTTCCTTCATCATTTCTTTCTACAAATTCATCAATTTTCACATTTGCACTTTCTACTATTTTGTTAGATGATTTTATCAGACATTTAAATGCTTTGCTTCTAGAAGAATAACGTAGAAATGTTCTTTCTTCACTCTTCTAATCAAACTTGCCATTTCTATCAACTTTGTGAACATAGCATCTAATTCCAAAGATTTTAAAATAACTTACATTAGGTTTCTTATCATACCAGATTTCATATGGTATCTTCAAAGTACCTTTCTTCAATTGTACTTGGTTGAAGGTGTAAACTGCTGTGCTTATTGCTTCTCTGCAAAATGTTTGTGGTACCTTCTTTTCTATCATCAGTGTTCTAGCACAACCCACAATAGATCTGTTTCTTCTCTCAGCTATTCCATTCTGCTGTGGAGTTCTTAGTGCAGAGACTTGTCCTTTAATACCATGATCATTGTAGAATAAGTTGAATTCATCAGATGTGAACTCTCCTCCTTTATCTGATCTAAGAAATTTCAATTATCTTCCTGTTTCATTTTCAACTCTTGCCTTGTACCATTTAAACATTTGAAAAGCTTCTGATTTTTCTTTTAAAAACATTACTAACATCATCCCTGAATAGTCATCCACAAATAATATGAAATATTTATCACCATAATAACTTTGAACTTTCATAGGACCACAAAGATCAGTGTGCACTAGATCTAAAATTCCCTTAGAAGTGTAAGACTTACTTGCAAAGTTTGATCTTGTCATTTTACCCATCTAGCATCTTTGGCACATAGCATTCTGAATTTTTTGAAGACTCGGTAGACCTCTTACTCGGTGCTTCTTACTTATTTTGATCAAATTATGAAAATTTACATGACAAAACCTTTTATGCCATAACTAGGTATTATCTATCTTTGCATGCAAACACTTATTCCAAGTTGAGTCAAGGTGAAATGTGTTACCTTTTGTTTGTGTCCGGGTAGCAGCTAACTTTCCATTCTTGTCATGAACTTTGACAATTCCTTTCTGAAATTCTATTCGGTATCCTGTGTTGTTTAGCTGTGCTACACTTAACAAATTGTATTTCAAACCTTCAACCCAATAAACATCATTGCATCTTGCATTGTCAAGAACTGTTATAGATCCTTTAGCTTTCACCGAACATGGTGCATCATTACCAAATCTGACATAGCCTCCATCATAATCTTCTAATATAACAAACTTGTGTTTATCTCCTGTCATATGATGTGAGCATCCACTATCTATAATCCAAGAATCATTAGCGTTTATGTGAGATATTAGGGCTTTTTCTTCATACCTTTCTTCATCTAATCCATCTTTGATAGCCACATAAACTAATTCCTCTGTATCAGTCTCATCTGATTTATCATCATTGGATTCTTCATCAGCTATTAGGCATGTCTTTCTATGTCTTCTTCTAAAGTCTCGGTGTCCTCTGTAATGATTATCTTTCTGTCTATCATCTCGGTAATCTCTCTTTTTAGTAGAATCTTTGTCAGGATAGTTAGAAGCCATATGTCCTATCTTATCACAATTGAAACATTTCAAAGGTAGCTTTCCTTTATACTTACCTTTGCCTCTCGGTAACCTTTTGGCTAATAGTGCTTCAAACTCTTCTTGCTTTCTGATTTCCTCATACAGTTTGTGTACTGCCTCCATGTTCTTACAAAATCTTTCACTTGCTCCACTGTGATCTCCTTCAGAGTACTTATACTTTCTTTCATTAAAATCATTAGATTCATCAAGATGAAAAGAACTAAATGCAGATTCAACTTTATTTACCGAAGATACACTGTTATCAAAGTTACTTAATTCAAATGCATCTGGCTTACCAATAGTAGCATCTAAAGAAACTGGCATATTAGGTACAGACCTCAATTCATTGATTGCAGAGACTCAGATTGCATAAGCTGGTAGAAGGGTTCTTAACAACTTACTTGTTATATCCTTTTCTTCAATAGTTCCACCTGCTCCTTTGATTTGATTGACAATCTCCTTTAGTCTTGTTGATACTAAATGTAAGTACAGATCCAATAGCCAACAAGATGAGAGGGGGGGTGAATCATACAAACTTAATCTTTCATAAAAACATCAGATTCAACCTCGGTAACATATATTTCAGTAATATAACCAAAACTGTTAAACATGCAAACTCAAAAACATATAAACATCATAAAACTCATAACACCAGATTTAACATGGAAACCCAAATAGGGAAAAACCACTATGTGATTTCGGACCCACTAAGAAATATACTCTTCTAGAGTATGCTCGGTTAAAAGCAAGTCTTGTTAAAGATTACAAACACATTGCTAGATGTGACCCGGTTAAGGGATTTCCCTCAGATCTGTTAGGATCTTCACCTTGTTAAAAGTGACCTTGTTAAAGGATTTCAAACACTCAATCAGAATGTCACCTTGCTAGAGGGTTTTACAAATAAGACTGTTAAGTTCACTCGGTTAAGAGATTTTCTGTCACTTTCACAAAATAACAGTAATAAAATCTATCTGCAACTTCACATCTAAAATGCTATAGCAGATTCTTATTTGTTCAATACAATCTAGACATAGAACTAATCTTGTCTATGTGCTGGGCTTCTATACACTATTATTCAAACAGGTCTTCAAGTTTTTGTGCTCGGTAATCACTATGTAGCATCCCTGTGCATACACTTGCCCGCATACATTGTTTATCAATTGTTTCCTATTTATAAACAATTAGTTAACTACTTAATCTCCTTGATCACATTTCTCATGATCAATCATAGCCATCAGATCTTCGATCTTGTCCAGGTTGAATGCATCTTTCGATTTGAAAATGTTTTACCCCACCTAGGAACTATCATATATTTCTTGGAACTTGTGCCAGGGTATTGCGGTTCAATCTGCGCTGTAGATCTTCATGCCAACTTTCCATTGCCTTAGATTCATTAACAAATTATATTAACGGCATACCAATCATTCAATCAGTTCCAGCTCATCAGTTTCCTTCATTAAATAACGCATGCAAACATTTAATGTATTATGTTATAGCTCGGTTACAACTCGGTAACAACTCAGTAAATACTAAACTTCACTCAGTAGACATTCCACCTTCATTAACCGATAGCGATAACCTTAGGGTTTACTGACTAGGTTCCTTAGGGTTTACCGACTAGGTTCTTTGCTTGATAACATAGTATAGTATTAACCTTTACAATCTAAAACATCATGATCTCATCATTGTCTGACTCGGTAATAGTTGCCCATTGAATACCTTATTCATCATATTCTTTCTTGTGTCTTTTATTGACATCTTTATAATCTTCAAATCATACTTATCATGATATGGCAACATCATACTGAATTAGAAAATCAATTTCTTGACATCAATGACAAAATAATAATATCAAGACAGTAAACATCCTTAATCAGTTATATCCATAATCATCAACAACCTTCTCAATATCCTTATGAAATGCCATCAATCTTTCATTGTCTGTTATAATGCAATATTGCCAACAAATGCATGCTGAAGTGAAGAGTGAGCAACAAAGAGTTGAAGAGGAACCTTATATGGCAAAGGTTCTTGAGTATGAGCAAGGGTTAGAGATCAATGTGGGTGAAGCACATAGTCTTTATCCTGATGATGGAGTTGTTGAACAGATTGAACAAGAAGAAGACATGATACAAGGGTCACATGCACTTGAGAAGCCTATTGACAAGCAGGATACATAGATAGTTGGTACTAATCATTATGTTGCTACAGAGGTCTACATGCATAAACACTATCAGATTGGTACTTGTCTTTATGAAGGTGTCATGACCTTTATGGGAGCAATGCTCTATCCTAGGTTACTGATGGATGACACCAAGCACCTATATTGGTCCCTACAAATGAGCACTTCTCCTCACTTTGGGATGAAGTTTATTGAGATTTCTCATATATATTCATGGAATTGTTCTTGGACTAAGAGTTTATTGGAATGGTAGTTGATGGTGTCATTTACACCTTGTGAGTAGCTACAACTATGGTGGATGTTGATTTTTGCAGCAAGGCCTAGAGTGAAGATGAAGGAAGGAGCTTTTCATTTGGCCATGCATGATGAAGTTGAAGACAAGTACATGCCAAAGGTCAATATGAAGCCTATATGATTTGCAGGTATCATTTGTTTTGCAGGTATCATTACCAAGAGGACTTGGAATTTTTTCAATTTTGGGGAGTATGGTGCAGGAGCACCTTCACAATTTCGCTTGTTTGATCCTGATGGGATCAAGAATTGAATAAAGGACTATTTTAAGAGTCCAAGTGTGTGTTTTAGGTTTCATTATGGTTTAGGTTTATCTTAGAAGTGTTTAGATAGTTTTTCTCAAGTTTTCTTTCTAGTTTTGGCCCATAGTACCTTTAAGCCAAAAATGGCATTATAGTGAAAATATGTTAAAAAACTTGTAACAAGCTTAGAAAGGAATTGGAGTAGGTCTATTTAATTATTTGACACCATCTCAAATGTTTAGGTGGAAGATATTTGTCTTGTAGGTAAAAAATGCACTAAGAGTAAAAAATTGCCAATGTTGTCAAGCAACATTTTGACAAAAAGTGAGAAAAGTTGTAAAATCACTCTACATGGTAGTTATGGATGCCATAATTGTTGGAATTGTTTGAGTGTGCCTATATAAGGACACTTCAAACATTGTAAATAGGTTGGCTTTGTATTAGCAAGAGGAAATTAATGAAATATGACTGTTTTTCATGCTTTTTAAGCTTAATCTACTGTAACAGTCCATACAGAGCAATATTTCCACACTATTCTTTCATGGGAGTTTGTGTCATGGTTTTGTGAAGGTTTTTCATTGTTTTTGTTAGGGTTTTTACTGTGTTTTGGTTATCAAAAAAAATCTTTTAGTTTTTACCAGTTCGCTGCCCTGAACTGGGGTTTTGAAGAAAATGGGTTGAAACACTTGGTCTCCATGGGTAACAAAGCAAATATGAACCTTGGAGACCAAGTTAGACCTTTTAACATATTGTATTTTAAGTTTTTCCTGTCACTCATGATGGAAAAGATGAGTTTGAGCACTTATTAGGCAAGTTGTCTAACTTGGCTAGTATTCTTCCTTTATGCTCAAAATTTGGGTTCTAAGCACCAGATATTGAAACAAGACATGGACAGAGGTATGAACCTATCCCATGAAGCATTTTTAAGGGACTGGGGCACCAAAATTTATTCATTTTGCATTATAAAGTATCATTGTTTGTGAAGGGCAATGAACTCCCTGTTTTGGGAAATATATTGGTCTTTGGCACCAAGATTGTTTTTGAAACCTTCTATGCATGGAGACTTCACCATACTTGTTGAAGGAAGATTTAACTTGTTGTTAAAAGGTTTATATATGTTTTGGTGCAGGCATTTTAGAAGTTCTAATCCTCCTTTGTACAAAAATAATAGTGAAAAGACAGAAAACAGTGAAAATGACTGTTTTTATCATCTTTTACAACTAGTGTGCCAAGTGTTTGGAAAAATGACAATTGGAAAGTGTTTGAATAGTGATCTCCAAGGTGTGGTATAGCCCCATGGTTAGTTTTAGGCCTTGGTTTGTGAAGGAGAAGTGTATTTAATAAAGCAAGCTTGAAAACCCTCTTGAAACCTTACAAAAGTACCATAAATAGTGGACAGTCCTCATTTTGCATTGATAGAGGCCTAAACCATGAAAATATATTAGATTATACCTCTAAAAAATCAATGAAGTTAATTTTTTTGGAGGAATTTCCCATCGTTGGGTTGGGTGAACAAAAAAGTGCCAATTAGCCCTCCACGAGCTACTAGCGTTTTGGGTCTATTTCACAAAAAATGCTTAACCTGATTTGAATAATGTTAAGGAGACTTGCTAAGTTAGTTGAAAGTAATTTGAAAACTCAGTAAGAACCATTGAAAATCCTTTGTAGTAGGATAAACTCCATTGTTGACTTAATCCAAGCATTGGGTTTGAGTAACCTAGAGCAAGGTAATGTTGAACCTTCAAACCATGAATAAAACTATGAATAGCCTTAAACCTCCTTCTTGGGACATTGGAGGAGGTCAATTTACAGTCATGGGATAGCAAGGGTGAGGAGGAGTATGTTTGGGAGTGGAATGACTAGTTAATCAAGGTAATGAGAGCTTGAGTAAGGAAGGAATGACAACTTATTGGGTGATTGGTTGAAGGGTGTATGAGGTGTTGAGTAACTAGAAATCAAAACTTGAAATCACAACCAGAAGGAGGACTTTAAAAATTTGTCCTTGAGGACCATTTGAGGTTGTTTAAACCATTTAAGAACCTTTGAGAAGCTTCTCTCTCAATCTCCCTATCATCAATGCTTCTAGTCTTTCCTGTGCTAGGTTTATGCCTTGCAGCAACTCCGATTCATCTACAGATTGGAGATCAAGAGGACTGGTGATGTCAACTGGTTTGGCTTGACCACTGGGTGCCTTTGCAGTCTCTGCTTACTTGTTCTTTTATGCTTCCTTCTCCTCTTCCACTCTTTTCTTTTCCTCTTCTTTCTTCCTTTGTTCTTCTTCATGCTTGTTCTTCTCTTCCTCCTTTCTTTCTTCTTCTTTTCGCTTCTCCTCATCTTTCCGCTTCTCCTCATCTTTTTGCTTCTCCTCTTCTCCTCTTATTTCCTCTTCTCCTCTTCTTTCCTCTTTTCTTTTTCTTGTTTCCTCTTGTTTCTTCTTCTCCTCCACTTTCCTTTTCTCTTCCTCTTTCTCCGCTTTCTCTTTGGTTGCCTTTTCCTTTTCTAGATTCTGCTTGTCTTCTTTTTCTTTGTCCTATTTCTCCTTGTCTGCTTTTTCTTTATCAGTCTTTTCCTTTTCAGCATCTGGAGTAACATCTTTAACATCCAAGGCATCAACATCAACGGTGTCCACCTATTTTGTAGCTGATTCTTCTTCATCATCAAATACCTCATCTGGTTTTCTAGTTTCTAGTTCTTGTTCAGCCTTCTTGTTGGCCTTAGACACTTGATGCAACCAGACAATAACTTTGGCATGCAGATGAGTGTCCTTCTTTACTTCAGAGCTTTTGCCTTCAAGCAACCTAAGTCTTCTTCTTCTCATGCAGAAGAGACCTTTATGTGTGTCCATAATCTGAAATAATTCAGAATTGGAGGCTTTAGGAAAGTACTGAGAAAATACTTTCTCCCTTATTTCCTGTTCTTTCTCTATGGAAATGCATCATTTGTTGTCCAATGACTTATATAAAGAATCAGGTGCCTCAGATCTAATTTCTGATGGCGACCGATCATTTTTACACAAATAATTTATGACTTCTCACTCTGTTTCCTCTTTCTCACTATCAGTAAAATCATCAAAACACTTCTTCAGATCACTTAGCAATTTTCTTCTTATATTCTTGATAGTCCTTTGACAATGTGTCATTGGCTTATAAGAAGAGACGTCAATATTTACTGGTGCAGATGATGCAGGTGTCTTGCTAGTAGCTTTTGTCTTTATCCTTGTTTTCCTTGTCTTCTTAGGTTGCACATTTGATTCTGTGTCTTCAGACTCTGGTGAGTTGCTCTTGGCCTTCCGCTTCCTTTCAAATACTTAAACGGGTGCAGGTTCCAGTTTCTTCTTGGTAGGTGACCGCTTGGTCACTTTAAGGCTAGTTGAGGTAACCGGTGCCGATGCCACTGGCACTGCCTTTCCCTTTTTCACAGAAGGCTCTTCAACCGGTGTTACCCTTTCCAAGTAGGTTCCGGTTCACTTTTTCTTAGCATTTAAAGGAGAGGCAATCAGGGTAGAGGCATACCCATGTAACATGTCATACATTACCTCATAACCCATAGGTTCTACTTCTTCCTATATAGGCTCTACCGCTTCCACTAAACACTCATCTACTCTAATGGTAAAGCATATGTCCTCTTCATACTTCTTAACAATGTCGCCAGATATCCTCATCCTCTGGCTCATCTTCCACTTGAATTCATCAAAGTATTTATTCAAGACTTCAGGATATCTGGTTCCCACCACTTGGAGACTTTCCCTAATTTTTTTGGTGACTAGTTGGTCAGCATACTGTTGAATATCACCGACTCCCAAGAAATAGCCTTGAAAGTAGAAAAATAGACCCACCAAAAGTTGTCCAAATTTGAATCTTAGGGCACTATCCTGTTTGATGGACTTCAAGTTTAATAGGAGTTGCTTCTGTGAACAAGTGCATAGATCAAATGAGGCATCCTCCATGATCATTCTATAGGCGACATTAAATGCAATAGTAGAGATAGAGTTTAATCTACTGGCATAAAATGTCCAGTATCCTATCCTATCGCCATGCAAGCATACTTGACCAACTCATCTTTGATGGTGTTGACGGTCATTGCCCATTGATTGCTCACAGAACTGGTGAGCTTAGTCATTTCTGTCTTGATGAATTTCCTTAGGGCTGGCACCTCACCAATGTTGCAGAAACTGGTAATGACATGAATTTCTTTAGGCGTAATGTCATGCGTCCTCTTGAGATACATCTTGTCTCCATGCACTCTGCTCAGGATGATGCGGATGTGGTCTTCTATGAACTCTTCAAGGAAGTAAACTGCATTGTGAAGTTTCTTCCTCTCCAGAATGTTGTATTCCAGTTTCATCTTCTTGTCATCCCCACAAAACAGACTTAGTTGGGAATGAATTGCTAAGGATCCTAGGTCTTCTAGTTTGTAGTCAATGTACCCTAAAATATCTCCTTCGACAATGACTCCGACAGGTATTTGGGACAGGGCATTATATTTCATTTTTTTTTGAATGAATTTAGCTGAGTCCATAGGTGCACTAGAACTGGAGTGCAATGCAGAAGCCATGATTTAACTGATAAACAAATTTTTTGAGAAATACCTTCACAATTTTGAAATTTAGGGTTTGAGAAATGCAGCTCACACTACACCACTTCGGTTGCTTGATTACCGCTTGGTGTTCTTCACTTGATTGATTGTGAATGTCTTCGGATACTTCTGTAAGATTTGAAGTCTCTCTGAATCGCAAGTCAAATTGTCTTTTCTCGCTCTTCTCTTTAAAAATTCTTCGCTTGAAAACTGATAAGTGAAAATGACTTGAAAATCCCTTTTAAACGAATTCTTCACCTACCATAATAAATACTCCACCGCTAGGGCACAAACCCTAATTTTCCTTTTATCGCTTCACAATCTTCTGCCGATTAATAGGTAACGTATACTGATTAAGGTCTTTTACTGGTATATACCGGGGGTTCGAAACATTTCACCGATTTGTTCCCCCTAAGCTTTTCTAAAGCTCAGTTTGCCGGTTCAGCGACTTCCACACTAGGTGCAAAAATCGATTCATTTTGTGACACTTCTTCAGGTTTCTTTTTCCATGTTTTATTCATTCCTTCTTGAACAGTTTCAACATCAATCTTCCCTTCTGGAGTGACCGGTATGTCATCTGATAGGTTCTTTCTCATTCTACAGGTTCTGGCAGGGTGTCCCAGTTTGTTGCAATGATAGCATACCATTCCAGGTGTTCTCCATGGTCCATTGTTCATTCTACCATTCTTCCTCCTACATGTTGCAGCAGTGTGACCGCTACCATGGTAAATCAAATAGGTTTCTTTCCAACCAGTTGCTTCTTGATAGCTACCACCACCTGACTAATGGTCATAGGCATTATACCAGTTTGGATTTTGGTTCACAGAGGATTCAGGAAAAACTCCTTGAGTCCTTTGAGGATATCTCCTGGTGTTGTGCATAACAAACCTACATTCAAATGCTCTATGCCCAAACTTGTTGCATGCATAACAGTTACCATTGAATCTATTGGATCTAGGCTTATCATTTAGAAAATAAGGAAAATTATTGTAGGCCTTATTTCTACACACATTAGCAGTATGTCCTTCCTTGAGACAATTAAAGCAAACAAGTTTAAACTTTTGCTTATCTTTATCCTTTGATGTCAGTTGCTTCTTTGATGCTCCATCTTTTTCTCCAGAGGTCTCACCTTCCTCATAATCGGAAAAAACAAGTCCAGTGGTATTCTTTACCGGTTTTGCTGATTCAAGCTTTTGTTCTAGCTTAACAGTACTCTTATTGAATTTGGCTATTATTTCCTTTGACTCAGTGAGTTCCTTGGAAATAGTAGCATTGGATTCCTTCAAGGTTGCATTCTCAGAAATAGCCATGTTTAGTTCACCTTGCATTTCTTCTTTTTCCATTTTACTCTCTTGGAGATGAGAGGTAAGGGCACTGATTTCTTGCTTCAACTTGGAGATCTCATGATCTTTGTCTTTTACCAGGTCTTCAACTTTCCTCTGGTTCTCTAGCTCTTGACACATTCTGATAGTCAATCCTTCCAGTTCCCTTCTCAGGTTGGCATTAGATTCATTCAGTTTTTCAACTTCTTCAACTAGGGCTTCCATGTCTGCTTCATCAGAAGAACGATTTTTAGTAAGGTCCATCAGTTTCTCAACACACTCTATTCTTTTTGCTAGAGAGGCTTTATATTTGACTTTGAGTTCATCAAAGGCTTTCTCAGTCTAAGTGAGATGATGAGTAAGTTCCATCATAGTATATTCCCCCATATCTCCTTCCAAGTGGTTAAAGCTATAGAAAGGTTGGCTCTGATACCAATTGATGAATACTAAGAGGGGGGCTGAATTAGTATACCAGAAATTACTGAGCTTAAACTCAAATAGTTTAGCAGTTAACTGGTATAACAAATTTACTAACAAACTAGTTAAGACAAATCCAAACCAAATAGCAAATAAAGCATTCACCCACAAGAGCACAATCACCATAACACAAGAGGTTTTAATGTGGAAACCCAAATGGGAAAAACCACAGTGAGAAGAAACTCACAAGTAACTATCTGTAGAATAGTAACCAGACTAGTTAAGGTTAGACCGGTTAAGGTCATACAATGTTCTTCACAGGAACAGATCCTGTTAGGAATCTAGATCTTTGTTAGGAGATAAGTCCTGTTAAAGACTACCTTGTGTGAGGATTTCAAATTCATAGTTGTGAACCACCTTGTTAGAGGATTTACAAAGGCTTTGCCAGGCCTAGCCAATTAAGGGTTTCAGACTTGTCGAAGATATGAGTAATCAACAAGTAGATGATCTAGATACTAGCACAGTATGCTTGGTTAGATCTTTGATAGATCATTGTTAATGCATATTTAGCATTACTTCAGTCTTCAATATCTCCACACTCTGTTTCTTCATGCAGACCTAATCTTCTTTTCAATGATCGCACATACAAAACCCTCATGCACTACTAAAACCCCTATCAACTATTAAAACCCTAGACATGATGTCCTTATAAAGGAATTTGATTTCATGTCGGTCCAATAGGATTACATTGCAAGTTCCTAGGTTTAGTGCATCTAGACACATTTGGTAACATGACACAAAATCACCACCAAAGTGTCGGTGGATGATAACTCATCACAGAAATACTGGTTGGTAACTCATTACATAGTAATACCGGTTCATTACCGATTACCAGTTCATACATTTTACCAATTATCGGTTGTCAAAATGAAGACTGGAAAAACGTTAACTACCATTTTTTTTCCTTCATACTACTTTGGGATCCTTGAACCGCTTGAGGTCTTCATACCACTTTGGGTCTTCATACCGCTTTGGGTCTTCATTCAGTTTGTGACCGGTAAACACCTTCTGCAAAACACCGATAGTCTAAAGACTATAATACATAATACTAGTTGGAACAATTACCGGTTGAGCATAACTCATACATAGGGAAGTGATCATAAAACAAGTGTGTGTCCATCAATGACAATCACAACATCATCAAAATGCCAACACAACAAAGGGATGCAACTAATTAGGCTCAAATTTCCCTTTATTTTCTCTATCCTGCTGATTATGAGGATTCTCCTTAAGCACAATATCACCAACTTGGAAAACATGATGCTTGACTTTATGATTATAATTTCTTGACATTCATTCTTGGTAAGCCTTCACGTGATTAAATGCTTTTTGTCTCCTCTCATCTAACAGTTCTAGTTATTGCAGTATGGAAACATAGTAGTCATCATCTGGTATCAACCCCTTTAATGAAACTTGTAGTGATGGAAACTCAACCTCAATGGGTAAGAGGGCTTTAGATCCATAGACAAGGGAATAAGGTGTTGCAACATTAGGTGTGCGAATACCAATTCTATAGGCCCATAAAGTAGGATTTAATTGTATATCCCTATAGTGTCCACCCTTGACTTGACTTATTTTGACTAGAGTTGAGTTTTATTACATGCATGATAGACTTATCTCGACCATTTATGATGATATGGATGATGATTATATTGGAAAATTGGAGGAATTGATTATGTGTTGCATTGATGTTTTGTCATTGATGGCAACACCGGTTGTTTTGGTTGTTTATTGGTTTTTAGTAGAGTAGTTGGATTATGATATTGATCTGGTATGCTCTTGCATGCTTTGATTTGTGGAATTGGTTTGGATATGGCATTCATGCTATTCAAATGTGTATCACAATCAGTTGGTTCAGGATTTGATGACTTGGGAGCTATCATTTGTTCTAGTAAGCCTTTTGGTCATCGGTAAGGGTTTTACCGATAGGGCTTTGTTGAAGATCTTTTGATGCACGTGATAAGTGGTGTTGGTGGCTTTTAGGATGCTGTTGGTTATCTTGTTCATGTTCCTATTGATCAGTGGTGTTGGATTTGGGTCTGGACCTAATGTTATCTTATTTTGCTAGGTTATGGACCAGTTTATATAATGTGTTGGTGGATGATCCTAATGCATTTCTGGTTGGATCTATTGATTGGATTATGTTGTTTTGGTCTTAGGCTGACTTGGTTGATCATTGGATTGTGGGTTTATGTTATGAATTTATTGTATTATCTTTTAGGTGGCTGACCTAATTGTTTAGGTCCCACATTGGTATAAATATGATGTAAGATCTCTTTATAGATCATGGTCATATTCATGGTATTAAGGATATGGGATTATCTATGTGTGAATAAGATTGTATATATGCAAAGGCTTTTGTCAATCATAGGTGATTGAATTGGGTTCGTGAAAGAGGTTTAAAACCTCTGGCACTGAGCTTAACCGGAACTATATTTAGGCATAGGAGATGCTATTCTTGTAGTTCACTCTTCTTTCCAGATTGTAGTCTAGATTTATGTTATAGTTAGTGAGGCTCCTTTTGTGATGATCAGTGCACTCTAGGTTGTTGGCCTTTCTGCATGTGCAGGCCCCTCTTTATGTAATCATGTACTTACTGCAGAAGTATTATCTTACTGTGGGTAGGCTTCCCACCATGGTTTTTCCCTTTATCGGGTTTTCCAAGTACAAATCTTGGTGTTATATTTTATGGATGGTTGGTAAATGTTCTATGGTTTATATTTGTGTTTAACTGTCATATCTGCTATTCTAGTAATAAGGTTTTAATGTTGAAAGTTCTATAATATGTTAACAACTGATTCAACCCCCCCCTCTGAGTTGTCTAACAATTGGTATCAAACCCTGGTCCTCTTTGCAGAAGCTTAACCATTTGAGGAATATCCTATGGCATCTAATAGTTCAAGTTCATCAAGTTCATCTGCATCTATTTTCCAGAGAGAAATTGCTAGGCTTGATGAAACAAATTACAGAGTATGGAAAATTCGAATGGAGACTCATCTGAGATTTCTTGGTAAGGAGATTTGGGAGATCACTAAGAAAGGATATATACCTCATAATCCAGTATCTGGCAATCCTCCTCTAGTAGGCTTAGATAAGGACATTGAAAATGATTGTAGAGCTAGAGAAGCCCTTTTGTGTGCACTTTCTGATTAGCGAGTTATGGGACTAACCAACAAATCAACTGCAAAGGCTATATGGGATAAACTGGAAACTTTGAACGAAGGTGACCCTACTGTTAAAATTGCTAAACTTGATGGTTACTAGGTGAGATATGAGAACCTGAAGATGGAAAAAGATGAAAGGATTACTGCTTTTATGGAGAGAGTTAATGAAATTGTTCTGGGAATTAAGTGTTGTGGTGGATCTCTGAGCAAAGATGAAATAGTTTCTAAAGTATTAAGAGCTTTTCCATTGTCTATAAGATGAAGGATACTTCAATTAATGAGTTGAGAACAATGGAAAACGTGTCTGTTAATAGGGATACCCTGGTTGGAAAGTTATCTTCTTTTGAGCTTGAGGAATTTGGTCCTTCTGGAGTTGCAAAATATGAACCCGCTTTTCATGCATCAAAATCATCTACCGACAAGAGTGATTGGAAAGCCTTAAATGCTAAGGAACTAGAGGAAATGAGGAAAGAAGATGAAGAGTTTGAGCAATGCGAATCCCTATTCACTAGAAGAGTACCTAAAGGTCCGATAGGAAGTAAGTATGAAGGAAAATCATCTTTTAAATGATTCACATGTAATAAGATAGGTCATTTTGCATCTAGATGTCCTGAAAGGAATTCAAGATTTCAAGAAAGAGCTAGAAGATCTTTTAGGGCTAACCATGAATATTAGAACAAACATAACTACAAGAGAAACAAAGACAAATCATGCTACTATGCAGATGAGGAAGGTGTGACTGATTCTGATGATGAACTGGCATAAGGTTCAGCTAGTGGATCTGATAATGGAAAGGAATGGGTATTCTTGGCTATCAAGGAAGATGATCTAGTACCTGAAGAAAAGGCCCTTGCTACTAAAGTTGAAGACAAGGATGAATGGGTGATAGATAGTGGATGTTCACATCATATGACTAGAGATATAAGGATTTTTCTATTTTTGCAACAATTTGATGGCGGTCTAGTTAGATTTGGAGACGACAAAGCATGCATGATCAATGGAAGAGGAACTATATCATTGGATGGTAAGCATGATACTGATAATGTTTATTATGTTGAAGATTTCAGGCATAATATTTTGAGTGTAGGACAGTTGGTGGGTAAGGGATTTCAGTTACAGTTCAAGGATGGAAAATGCAACATTATCAACAGATCTGGATTGGAGATTGCAACTGGTACTCAAACTAAAGGTAACATCTTTTATTTGAACTCCGATGAGAAGACATGTTTGATTGCACAAACTGATGAGAGTTGGCTATGGCATAAGAGCTTGTATCATGTGAATTTTGATTGCATTATAAAGATCAGTTCTACTAAGGCAGTTAGAGATATACCTAAGATTGTGAAGCCCTATAATCTGGAATGTAAGGAATGTCAAATGGGAAAGCAAGTCAAAAATTATTTTAAGAGTGTACAAGAAAAATATATTGATGTTCTTGATCTTATTCATACTGATTTGTGTGGTCCTTCTAGAATCAAAAGTTTTTAGGGTGATAGATATTTTATGCTAATCATTGATGACTTTTCTAAAATGATGTGGGTTACTTTTCTAAGGGATAAATATGAATCATTCAAAATGTTTAAAATATTTAAAGATAAAGTTAAGATAGAGACTAGATTGAAGATTAAATGCTTAAGGTTTGATCAGGGTGGAGAATTCACATCTGGTGAATTTAACAGTTATTGTGAAAAGAATGGAATAAGAAAATAGTTATCTGCACCCCAGACACCTCAATAGCATGGAGTTGTGGAAAGGAAGAATAAAACTATCTTAGATGTGGCTAGAACTATGACGATGGAAGCTAATCTACCTCATATCTACTAGACAGAAGCTGTGAGCATGACAGTATACACATTCAATAGTGTTCATATCAAAGGAGACACCAGTAAGACACCTTATGAGTTATGGTTTGGTCATAAACCTACTGTTAAGTATTTCAGAATCTTTGGTAGTAAATGTTATATCAAAAGAGATGATTCAATTGGAAAGTTTGATCCTAGATGTGATGAAGGGATATTTCTTGGTTATTATAATGAAAGAAAAGCATATAGATGTTATAAAAAAAGATTGCGGAGAATTATGGAGAGCACTAATGTCAAGGTGGATGAGCTAAACAAAAGTCAAATTAGAACGTATGAGAGAGAACTGGTAATGGAAATGATCATAACTAAACCGGTAGCACCTACACCAGAAAAGAATGTTGAGCCAGTTACTCCAGCGATATAAAAAAATTTAACAGTAATTGAAGATAAGAGAAGAGGAATAGAAAATCATAAGACTCCTAAATATGTTAGGTTAAATCATTCAGAAGATTAGATCATTGGAGACAAGAATAAACGAGTGACAACAAGAAGGTTGGCAGCTGATGAGGCATGTTTAATTTCTTAAATTGAACCGGCATCAGTAATTGAAGCATGTAAAGATGAATGTTGGATAAAAGCTATGGAAGAAGAATTAGATCAAATTGAAAAGAATAATACATGGACTTTAGTTCCTCGACCTAAAAATAAGAATGTTATTGAGACTAAATGGATTTTTAGGAATAAATTGAATGAAGATGGACAATTTGTGAGGAATAAGGCTAGATTGATTTGTAAAGGATATTCTCAGAAGGAAGGAATTGATTATGATGAGACTAGCTAGGATTGAAGCTATGAGATTATTTCTTGCTTATGCTACCCATAAGAGCTACAAGGTTTATCATATGGATGTTAAGTGTGTATTTCTGAATGGAGATATTGAAGAGGAAGTTTACATTGATCATCCCAATGGATTTTCACTTTCAGATGACAAAAACAAGGTTTGCAGGTTAAGGAAAGATTTATATGGATTGAAACAAGCCCCTAGAGCTTGGTATCCAAGATTGGATAAATATCTTTTGAAGCTTGGTTTCACTAAAGGTAATGCTGATAGTAATTTATATTATAAGATCACTGATGATGACATGTTGATTGTTGAAGTCTTTGTTGATGATATCATTTTTGGAGGTGAGGATAAGTTATGTATGAAATTCTCTGATAATATGAAGAATGAATTTGAGATGTCTATGATTGGGGAGATGAAATTTTTCTTAGGTTTGAAGTTTAATCAGACCGATAAAGGTATTTAAATCTCTCAAACTAAGTATGCTAGGGAGTTGTTGAATAAATTTGGTATGAAAAATTCTAAATTGATTGGTACACCTATGGTTACAAGTGAGAAATTCACTATTATAGATGCATCAACATTGGCAAATCCTACAAGGTACAAGTCTATGATTGGAGGTTTGTTATATCTGACTCAGACTAGACCGTATATAATGAATGTAGTTTGTATTGTATCAAGATATCAGAGTGATCCTAGAGAGAATCATGAGAGTGTGGTGAAAAAGATTTTTAGGTATTTGCAAGGAACAATTGAATATGGTTTGTGGTATTTTAAAAATGATGATTTTACACTATGTGCATATACATATGCAAATTGGGCTGGAGATGTTGATGACTAGAAGAGAACATTTGATGGAGCTTTCTTTCTTGGAAAGAAACTTGTTTCATGGATCAGCAAGAAGAAGTCATGTACCTCTTTATCTATTGTTGAAGCTGAGTATGTTGCTACTGCTACTAATTATACACAAGTTATATGGATGAAGCAAATGTTGAAGGATATAAGGGTGGATTGTAATGAACCAGTAGTTATTCACTGTGATAACTCTATTGCTATTGACATATCAAAGAATCTGGTATTTTATTCTAAGACAAAGCAAATATCTATCAAGTACAACTTTTTGAAGGAGAGGGTGGAAGCAAATGAAGTCAGACTAGTTTATGTGAACACTAAAGAGAAGATTGTAGATATCTTCACTAAACATTTTCCTAAGGAATCATTTGAGTACTTCAGAGATAGATTGGGGGTTTCTACCCCTCTGGTAGAGACCCGAGTGATGCTGATTAGCATCAGTCTTGTATGAATTTACAGAGCTACTATTCATTCTAGATTGATGTGTTGGTGTTACTACTCAAGGGGAGTAGTCAGCTGTGTCATTCAGTGGATTTATGATTTTTCTTTGATGTTTATGTCAAAAAATTTGGCATTGATGTCAAAGAGGGAGAGATATATATGAAAAACAGAGCTTAAGAGGGATATCATTCACAGGGGGAGTTTGTTAACTTCATTTTAATATCATCTTATGGGAGATTGTTGGTTGTCTTCCTTTGGGGGAGACTTGTTTGGTTTTTCTTGGCACTTGGATGTTTTTCACATCAAGTGTTTCCATCAATGCCAAAGAGGGAGACTATTGGGAAATTGGAGGAATTGATTATGTGTTACATTGATGTTTTGTCATTGATGGCAACATCGACTGTTTTGGTTGTTTATCGATTTTCGGTAGGTTTTGGTAGAGTGGTTGGATTATGATATTGATCCAGCATGCTCTGGTATGCTTTGGCTTGTGGAATTGGTTTGGATCTGTCATTCATGCTATTCAGGTGTGTATCATGATCAGTTGGTTTGGGATTTGATGACTCAGAAGCTATCATTTGTTCTAGTAAGCCTTTTGGTCATCGACAAGGGTTTTACCGATAGAGCTTTGTTGAAGATCTTTTGATGCACATGATAAGTGGTGTTGGTGTGGCTTCTAGATGGCTTTCAAGATGTTGTTGGTTATCTTGTTCATGTTCATATTGATTGGTGATGTTGGATTTGGGTCCAGACCTAATGCTATCTTATTCGGCTAGGTTATGGATAGGTTTATGTAACGTGTTGGTGGATGATCTTGATGCGTTTTCGGTTGGATCTATTGATTGGATTATGTTGTTTTGGTCTTAGGCGGACTTGGTTGATCATTGGATTGTGGGTTTATGTTATGAATTTATTATATTATCTTTTAGGTGGCCGACCTAATTGTTTAGGTCCCGAGTTGGTATAAATATGATGTAAGATCTCTTGGAAGATCATCGTGGTATTAAGGTTATGGGATTATCCGTGTGTGAATAAGGTTGTAATCATATGTAGAGGTTTTGGTCAATCATAGGTGATCGAATTGGGTTGGTGAAAGAGGTTTAAGACCTCCGATACTAAGCTTAATCAAAACTATATTCAGGCATAGGAGATGTTATTCTTGCAGTTCACTCTTCTTTCTGGATTGTAGTATGGATTTATGTTGTAGTTAGTGAGGCTCCTTTTGTGATGAGCAGTATGCTCTAGGTTGTTGGCCTTCTTGCATGTGTAGGTCCCTCTTTATGTAATCACATACTTACTGTAGAAGTATTATTTGACTGTGAGTAGACTTCCCACCGTGGTTTTTCCCTTTACCAGGTTTTCCATGTACAAATCTTGGTGTTATCTTTTGTGGATGGTTGGTAAATGTTTTATGGTTTATATTTGTGCTTAACTGTTATATCTGCTATTACGGTATTTGGTTTACATATTCCGGTAATAAAGTTTTAATGCTTAAAGTTCTATAATTTGTTAACAACTGATTCAACCCCCCTCTTAGTTGTTCACTGGTTATCTGAGTTGTCTAATAGATTATTCATGTGTTTCAGTTACTCATTATGATGCTATACATTATTGGACATATTCTATTTGGATGATTTATATGGTGATGACTCTATGATTATTGATTATATGATTTGATGGATTCTATATGCTTAATATGTGATGGATTATTGATAGATTAGATTGATCATGGTTTTGATTATGGTTACACTAACAATATTTCATGATTATATATGATGAGTTGATTATGTGATGTGTTTGACTATTGTATGATTGTCTTCATGAGAGGGATGATGTCACATCACTCATTGTGAGCGAGATGTGTCATTTTGATTCCCTATCACTTGTCTACTATGATGTATATACATATGTTGTATCATTGCTTTGTGGTTGCAGGATTTGCAGGTAAAAGACATCGACTCCACCTGACTTCACAGGTCTAAGCGTGTCTTTGATTCCAATGGCTTAAGTGGTTCAGAGGTGACATAAGTTCCCTTCACATACTCTAGGTCTAAGTTGTTCACTGAGTCGTCAGCAACTTGGCCTAATTCGCCATGTCAGTTAGTAAGCTTTGTCTTCTTGGTGTTGTCAGCATGTTAGAGATGGTTGATTTATTTGAGTAAGTTTAGATTAATTATTTGACTCTTGATGTGTGGTTTTATATTTAATAATATTTATTTTAACGTATTTAATTTATTAGTTTTGAGTATTTAATTATTTGGTATTTTTATTTATTTGATAATTAATGTTTATCGATTTTATGATTATTCGATATATATATAATATTTAATTGTTTAACCTTTATGGTTGTTTAATGTTTATTTAATATTTTTGATTTAACTTTTATTGGTATTTGATTATTTAATTACCTATGGTTTAATTGTTTATTTGATATTTAATATTTATTTGGGTCTTTTATTTATTTATGAACCTTTGGTTTATTTAATTAATTTCCCCATTTGATTATTTTTGTTTATAACTTATGTATATTTATAATGTTTGACCTTTATTGAAGTGGGGTGTATAAACACTTTAAAATAAAATAATAATATAATTTCCCCAATTGGTTGTATAAATACATTTTATATTTACCTTACCTACACTATTCTCTTATTGGTTGAATTTGAAATGGGAGGTAAAATTATATTATATGGTGGGGTTGGTAAAATATATTCTAAACTGAATATTTTGATTGGTCAAGAGTGTGGCTAGGGTTATGGATATTGTTGGCTTTTTATTTTCTTTCTTGTGAGGTTTTTAGGGTTGCTTCTTCCTGAAATTTTTTTGTACGAGTATTTTCTTTTGAATTTCGATTTTGCACTTGGATTTTGGCTGGAGCTTGGTTGGATATTGGCTTGGCTTTGTGGGAAGTTCTTCTTCAGTTCCTTTCCATCACACAGGTTGCAGGTTGCAGCTCTTGCTCTTTTGCATTTTCATTTTTTATGGGTTCTCTGTGTATGCATTATACTTGCAAATGTTCTTGGGAATTGGGTTGAAGAAATTTATATTTTATAGTTTTAATATAGTTTCCGAAATAATATTTGGGGAAAACTTTATATTATATGGTGTTTTATATAGTTGCTGGAAAAAGATATTTTGGGTTTCCTATCAAAGTCGTTCATGGCTCTGCAATGTTTTCTCTCTATTATTGTTTCCTCTTTGTGAATCTATTTGGCTCTGTCGGGGTGCTTAAAATACCCTTTCTAAATGTGAATATCTTGTGTGTGTGTTTTGTTGGGCTGTTTTGAGAGTTTTGGGTGTATATTCTAATTTCTATGTGAGTTTTGTCATGAAGGAAATTTTAATAGATCTTGGTTTATACTTATTTGTATTTTATTTTGTTTATGCCCTCTTATTCTTTGTTTCTAGGCATCTCTTTCCATATAATTTTCGATCTCTTTTGTTAAAGACTTGGTTTTATATTTTAGCCATAAATTTTTTGAGTTTTTAGTGGATTTTTTGTATTTGTGTTGTTAGAGTGAACGCGATGTTTTATTTTGCATTTGCGTTGTTTATTTTTGCATTTGCATGACCCTGCGCAGTGAATGTGTTGTTTGAAAGGGAGAATGTGTTGTCTTACTGTAAAAGCAATGTTAAACTATGTATAAGTGCTTCAGGAAGTTTTATATGCACTGAACTGCATTGTAAAAGCGTTGTTTTAATTTTTAAATGTGTTATACTATTAGACAAAAGTGCGAAACTGTCGGTATATAATGTTTATCTCTGTTTTCTCATTTCTATGGAATTTATCCAATTGGATTTTTGTACCAGAGGCTTTATTGAGGTTTGCTGATATTTTCCAGAATTGGTTTTGATAAGTTTTGATGGTTTTAATGTATACTTACTTCTCTATGTCATTATGGATTTTTTGGACTCTCTCCATGTTGATGTGCCATGGATTGATGAGTAGATATTGTTGTTGTTGTTTAGACCAGCAAGTTTGTTCACCTCACTATGGTTTTATTTTTTATTATTAGTATCAAATTTGATGGCTTGATATGCCCTTGTTTATTGTTGGCCAAGAGGTTCCTTTGTTACTTTTTTTGTTGTTGTAGCCAAGTGTATTTGTGAATCATTGTACAATTGAATTTGGCTGCATATGTATGTATGTTTTCAGATTTCGTGTTAGATTAGAGCCCCTTGTGTTTTCTTGTTTGGGCCATATTAGGGGGAGTGGGCTTCCTTGTGATGACTGGGGTCACGAGAGATAGGCTTGCATGAGGTTCCTTGTAAGGATACATGAAGTCTAGACCTCCAGGGCACATTCGAACTTTACCATGATTTGTAATTAAGTGATAACCTAATAATGAATGGGTTGGTTAGTTAGATTCATTAATAAAGATAATAATTGATGTGAGCCTCATGACTTGATCCTAGGGAGGATGTTTTAGGATAAGAATGAGAAGGCCATTGCTATGGAAAGTCAATCTCTCTTGATTTATCATAGGTTGACATATCTCCACATGTCCATCAGGATAGTGCCTTATGTTTTTTTATCTGTTATGTTAGAGAATGGCATGTAATGACACTCCACCCCTACACATGTTCCCTTGATGACTCATGATTATGCTTAATTGGTTGCATTTTATATCTTGTTGAATTGTAATCTTCTAGGAGTTTATTCTTGTTGTATTATGTTGGTTCTTGCATGAGAGTCCTTGTGTGAATAGTCTCTTTGGTTATTAGTGCCAGGTTAGGTTTAGAGTGTGTGCTGGGACCTTGTGTCATCTTCTAGCATGGGGGGTGGTTCCTTTGGTTCCACATGGTCAGTTGGTTGGTGTTTTTTAGCGATTGGGATGTTCTCTTGGATTCCTTTTGCATGGATGTGGATTCTTCTTCATGATGATTATGTATGTACCTTGTAGTAGATTTATGTAATGAATATGATGAAATTCATGTAATGTAATATTCTTGTATGTAATAGTTGCGATCTTGTAATAGGAAGATCTATGCTCATGATGTATTTTATGTAATTGTAATTGTAAGAAACTAGTAGATGGAATTCAGGATTATGTCATGGATTGTAATAAGACTATATGATGTATCATGTTGTACATATATAATGGAAGAAACATCGTCAAGTGTATTGGTAAATGAAATGGAATTGATTTATATTATGGATTAATTGCATTAGTTTAAATTGAATTCTATGAAATGATTAGGATGTAATTCAAATATGAAGGATCCCTAATGAATGGGTTAGTATTAATGAGAATGTTAGATAATATGATTAGATGAATGATTCATGTAGAAGAATTGATAGAAAGGAAATTTTTCAATGCTTGTAAGGGATTGTTAAGTAAGAATATTGCATTAAGTTTCTTGCATTATGCATTAGGAATTAATGTTAAAATAAATGATCATGTTAGGGAACTAGATGCAATTGAAGTATGTTTCAATGGATTAGTAAATATGGAATATACTTATGCATTAAGATTGCATTATCATGGAAAAGGGTTAAAGAGCATGTAGATAGGAAATGATGGGTTAAAACACGTTTGCTTTTGGTGCATAAAATGAATGTAGGATAAAGAGGTTGTCTTGCATTTAAAAGGAAGAATATATCATGCTAGTTGAATGATAAAATAGTATGCATAACTCATGGTTAGAAAATGAATAAGATTCATTAAGCTTAGATGGGATGTGATTATCATGTGAGTAGGATGTTATTATGATAGTTAATTAAGTAATGACGTTGAAGTACCCTAGGGAAAGATTAATGTTGTTTATGTTTATTTCCACTTCCGTAAATTTATGAAATGTGTAATGATGCATGTTCATGATGGTTAATTAGTTAATGAATGTAATTAGATGGAGATGTTATGTGTTACATTAGTTGTTACTAGATATTTAAAAAACAAAAATATTATCTCCATTAGTGTGTTAGTTTCTTATTTCTCTAGGGTATTTTGGTGGGCGTTTCATCTGGTATCAGAGCCCATGTTCATACAATGGGTAATCTGATTTCATTTGAGCCCATTTTACATGTAGCATTTGCCATGGGGTAGCCTAGTGGTTTTATCCCTGCTATTTATTTTATTTTTATAGTTTCCCTAGTTGGTTAGCTTATAGTTTTCTTTTGTGTCTTGCTTAGACTAGATGCTTGCTAGGGGTAGAGATTGTCATCATGTTGGTCGCATGGGTACTCGTAGGAATCCTCGTCCTGAGGTTTCTAAGGAGTCACACCATGAGGAGAAACAACAAGCTCAACCTAGAGATGATGTGATTCCACCGGTTGGTGAACGGGCTTCAGGAGATTATTGGTCGCCTAGGATCAAGGCAGGAGGAGAACTAGTAGGAGGTATCTCGTCATTTAGAGCATCAAGAGGGAGAGCATTCACGTTCTCCTAGGAGGAGAGTTGAGGTGGATCAGGAGGCACTTGCAGCGAGTCACATGAGACATTTTGATGAGGACTCATCCTCCTAACCTTGATTGCTTAGGTGGTGGCATGGAGACAGTGACATGGCTATCAGACTTGGGTAGGTGTTGTGTTATGCACCCGTGTAGCAGTAACACTAAGGCAAGATGCACGATCATGCACCTTCATGATTTTGCAATGACATGGTGGCACATGGAGGATTATAAGATATATCTGGACATAGTGACAATATTTTAGGAGTTGTTCTTGGAGTGGTTTAGTGCTAGATTTCTTTCAAAGCATTAGAGGCAGAAGAAGGTCGATGAGTTCCATGATTTGAGACAGTAGAGGATGATTGTAGAGTAGTATGAGTGCAAGTTCTTTGATCTTAGACAATATGTTGGGATTGTAGATGATGAGCTAATGTTGATTCAACACTTTGCGAGAGCTCTCAATGATTGTATCAGTGGAGAGGTTTAGATGCACGAACCTATGACTTTGGAGGCAGATGTGGACAAGGCAAGGATAGAAGAAGAGAATCTTGCCTTAGCTTTAGGAGGTGCGACACAAGGATAGACAACTAGTGCACCAGTTACAAGATCTATTGCGAGAGGTTCTCAGCCGTAGACTTTGGGTTTTTCTAGGAGCCATCCTTCTTCTTTTTGCAGTGGTTAGCAATTTAAGAAGAAGCATTCTTAGGGTCAGATGTTTGGATGAGATGCCAGATTTTAGGTTGACAGGAGTTGCAGTCATCAGCATGATAGGAGACCTACTCCTTCTCATCCAGCACAAAGTTCTTAGCTAGCTTCTAGTAGAAGCAGTGTTAAGCAATCGCGTACTACACCAAGTAGTAGTGGGTTTGGCAGGAGAGATTGTTTTGCATGTGGATAGCCAGGACACATTGTTGTTCATTGTCCTTAGTGTACTTCTTAGATGTCAAGGTAGTAGAAGCCAGCTACTTCAAAGCCTACAACTGCAGATGTAGGCAAGTCTCATCATGTGTTTGTGGTGGTTGATAACTGTCAGTCTCAGCATCAGGCCATCATTGTGGAGACATCAACTATGATAGGTGGTATCTCTTATTCAGTGTTGTTTGATTTAGGAGCATCAAATTCTTTTATTTCTTCTTTTCTAGTAGAGAGATGTGGGCTTTCTATGGCAAAGAAGGATGATAGGTGGTAGGTACAGTTAGCTACGGGGTCCAAAGTGGTAGTGGATTCCTTTGTGCTTAGTTGTCCTTTAGTTTTGGGAGATTGTTGTACTTTTGTGGATCTTTGAGTTATGTCTTTTAGATCTTATGATGTGGCTCTTGGTATGGATTGGCTTGAATCTCACCAAGCACAGATATATTGTAGAGGTAAGAGAGTGTAGTGTGTGGATAATAGTAGGAAGAGTGTGGAGATTGTAGGTATTTAGAGACCTATCTCTCTTCACATGATTTCCACTATATAGATGAAGAGGTGTGTGCGTAAGGGTTATCAACTATTTGCAGTTAGGGTGAAGGATGTGGATGAGGGACTTAGTTCAGAGGATTTTATTGCAGCAACATCCTATCCTTTAGGAGTTTGCATATGTCTTTCCCAGTGAGATTCCAGGTGTGCCCCCTCAACAAGATATTGATTTCAGGAGTGATTTGGTGCTAGGAGCTGAGCCGATCTCTAAGGCTCCCTATCGGATGACCACACAAGAGTTGAGTGATTTGAGAGTTCAGTTGGAGGAGTTGTTGGTGAAGGGGTTTATTTGTCCTAGTGTGTCCCCTTGGGGTGCACCTATGTTATTTATGAAAAAGAAGGATGAATCTCTTCAATTATGCATTGATTATAGGCAACTTAATAAGGTGACGGTGAAGAACCGATATCCTTTGCCTTGGATAGATGACTTGTTTGATCAAATTAAGGATGCAAAGGTCTTCTCCAAGATTGACCTTAAGTTTGGGTATCATCAATTCAGGATTCATGAGGTAGATATTTATCGCACAAATTTTTGTACTAGATATGGTCACTATGAGTTCACAGTGGTACCTTTTGGTCTCATGAATGCACCATCAGTTTTCATGAGCTTGATGAATGGTGTATTCAGGTTGTATTTGGACAGATTTGTATTGGTATTTATGGATGATATTTTAATTTATTCGAGATCAATTGAGGAGCATGAGGATCATGTGAGGCAGGTTTTGCAGTGTCTTAGGGATATTCAACTATATGCCAATTTGGAGAAGTATGAGTTCTTCTAGACATAGGTAAGATATCTTGGTCATGTGATTTCAAGGGAGGGTATCCCCATTGATCCCTTGAAGATTCAAGTGATTGTTGATTGTCCAACACCCACTAATGTGGGTGAGGTACGTAGTTTTATGGGTTTAGTAGGATATTATCATAGATATGTTCGGGATTTCTCCAAGATAGCCCATCCCGTCACTTCTCTTCAGAGGAAAAGGAATAAGTTTGTTTGGACAGGGCAGTGTGAGACAACATTTCAGATCCTTAAGGAGCGTCTAACGAGTGCACCTATTTTAGCAGTGCCAAATCCTTTGGGGAATTTTGTGGTGTGTATAGATGCTTATTTGGAGGGTCTAGAAGCAGTGTTGATATAGGATGGATGTGTGATTGCATATGAGTCATGTAAACTTAAAGATCATGTGAAGAATCATGCCACCCATGATCTAGAGTTAGCAGTATTGGTACACGCCTTGGTTAGACGGAGGCATTTTCTTCTTGGGAATCAATTCGAGTTGTAGAGTAATCATCACAATTTGTAGTATATCTTCACGCAACTAAATTTGAATGCTAGGCAGAGGTGTTGGATGGAGTTTCTAAGTGAGTATGATTTTGAGGTTAGATATATCTTGGGGAAGGAGACTATAGTGGTAGATGCATTGAACCGCAAGAGGCATGAGATTTCAGTAGTGTCTCTTAGTGTGGATTTGAGGAGCCATATTCTCAGTGCCCTTCCTTTAGCTATGTGGTATTGGAGATTATTGTAGAGGTTGCCGCAAGTAGAGCTCTTGAGGGAAGGTATGTCATTTATTCAGTTGAGTCAGATGGAATTTTTAGGCATTTGGGACACATTTATGTTCCACTATCAGACAGTCTTCAATATTTGATCATGTCAGAGGCACATCGTGTACCTTACTCGATACATCTAGGTGTTAAGAAGATGCGTGCAGATTTAAGATAGATATATCATTGGTCTGGTGTGAGGAGAGATATTGTAATTTTTGTCATGTTGCCTAGAGTGTCAATGAGTGAAGGTGGAGCATCAACATCCAGCAAGATTTTTATAGTCACATTTGCTTCTAGGATGGAAATGGGATATTATATCTATGGATTTTATAGTGTGTTTGTATATGTCTTCATGGCATCATGATGCTATTATGGTCACTATGGACAGGTTGACCATAGTAGTGCACTTTTTGCCAATTATATCATCATATACAACAACGACAATGGCTCGTGTTTTCTTGGAGGGAGTTGTGAGGTTGCATGGTATTCCTCAGCGGATCATATCAGATCGTGATCCATGGTTCACTTTCACCTTTTGGACAACTCTTCAACATGATTTAGGGATGCAATTGAACTTTAGTTTATCTTATCACCCTGATACAAATGGATAGATAGAGAGGGTGAATCAGATGTTGCAGGATATGTTGAGAATGTATGTGATAGATCAATAGTCTTGTTGGGAGGATTACCTCTATTTGGTTGAGTTTGCATACAACAATGGTTACCATAACTCTATTGGTATGTCTCTTTTTCAGGTGTTATATGGTAGACCGTGTCGTACACCCCTGAGTTGGGACCATTTGGAGGACAGAGTGCATATTGGTTTAAATATGTTACATGATATGGAGGAGCAGGTAGCTCATATTAGAGAGAATTTGGTGGTCGCACATGATAGACAAAAGAAGAATGTGGATGCACATCGAGTGGACAAGCAGTTTTCTTTTGGCGACAAGGTGTTTTTGAGAATTTGCCCACGAAAGAGTCTAATCTGTTATGGGAAAGGCTCTAAGTTGGTGCCTTTGTTTGTTGGACCTTTCAAGATTTTGGAGCAGATTGGTCCTCCGGCCTATTGCCTTGCCTTGCTGCCTAGCTTGTCCTGCATCCATGATGTCTTTAATGTTTTAGTTTTAAGGTTATATCATCCTATTATTTCAGATGTTTTGGATTGCAATTCTTTACAGGTCAAGGATGGGAAACTTTCTTTGGAGCCCATGCACATTCTTTAGCACAAAGAGATGTTCCTTAGAGGTCGGGGCATCAAGAAGGTAAGGGTCTAGTGGGATCTGAATGATGATTCTACAACTACATGGGAGGATGTAGCACAGATGAGAGAGTTGTACCCTTACTTGTTCTCAGGTTTCCACGAGTAAGCCTAGGAAAAGGGGGGGAGGATGTAGTGTCCATCCTTAACTTGACTTGTTTTGACTAGACTTGGCTTGTATTTCATGCATGATAGACTTATCTAGACCATTTATGATGATTATTCATGTGTTTCAGTTACTCATTATGATGCTATACATTATTGGACATATTTTATTTGGGTTATTTCTATGGTGATTACTCTATGATTGTTGATTATGTGATTTGATGGATTCTGTTAGTTCCCTAGATTACACATAGTGAGGTTTTACATTACCACGGGGAAGGAACCAAGTTGGGCCCTCAAATCATGGATGGAGAGGCCAACTCCAAACTATTTTTGGGATACTCAGGGACTTGGACCAACATATGACAAGGACTATGCTAACCCTTCCACTTTGGGCTCTACAAAACTCGAGAGGGTGATCCCTTAATGCTCATGCAATCTCCGCACCACACTTACAAATGGCATTAAAATAAAGAAGAAGGTCTCACTCCTAAAAATGGATCAACAAAGAGGGAGAATGCTACAGAGTGGCTAGGTCTTAGTGATCCTCAACCAACTTTGGAGCATGAGACAACTTTTGACAAGCAGTGACATATATAAAAATGAAGAGATATTTTGATATTATCGATTTATAGCAAGTTGTTGATGAAATATGGGTAAAGAACTGTTACTGGAAATGACTAAAGCCATGACCAATGTCTTATCCATTGGGAAACTTAAATTATAAAACATAAATTGAAATATGACAAAATAGAACATTAATTTAATATATGGAGATCTTAAGATAACACTGTCTTACAATGCATCTCATCTATCTGTCCCAACCCAAAATACTTACCAGAATCTATGTATAAGCCCCATCAGTCTATGGATCCTATCCTAGCAATTTAACCAACCCCTTAGATCAGAGCATAAGATAGAAACAAATACATCACAACAATGCAATGAACAAGAAAAACCCTTGATCTTACTCATTCAAAACATAGCAGAGTTACACACTATAGAAATTGAATTTGAACTATGCTTGGATTCATTTAATAAGCCATTTTTAATTACAAATTATCTTATGTATAAATCCTTCAAGAACCTTAAACAAAACAAGACACAAGACCCATTTTATTTGCTCTACAAATTCCTATTACAGCCTACTCATTTCACCTAGACTCACTATACATAACCAAGGGTTTGGATCCAAAACTTGTAACCCAAATTTCTTGACCTTTGTCTCATGGCCTTGAATTTCCTTTTATAGAAACAAGGGAGTAAACAAGATTTAGGCTAGAGGAGACACCTATCACAAGCTCATAAGACCACTTGTAACTTTGTTACAAAAATATTCCTCACAGTCTCCCAAAAGAATGTCCATGTTGGCATTCATGATGAAGTAGAACCAAAATTCCTAACTGTATTTTGGTAGAAACAAAATATTTTGAGTCATGTCATTATCACTGCAGATGCTTCCAAATGGACCGTGAGATGCATCATCTTTGTTTTGTAGAGCATTCCCCTTTGGGAAGGGAAATTAGATCCTGACAAGAAGCAAAGTCACCCCTAAACTAGAGGAGGAGCTTCAACCTTCATGCCTAGGATCAAAGAAAATGGAAAGAGGAGCTCATAGAGGAACATAAAGTGAATGGAAGGCATTTTAGCTTCCATGCCCATGTTGAGATGATCGACTGCCACCCCAATCCCAACCTTGTTTTTCTCATTTTCCTCTGTAAGGCTCCTTCTTTAATCCCCTGCCAATGAGTGATAGAGGAGAGACGGAGGATGAGTCCTGTAGGGATTTTTTTGATAAGAAACTAGTTTCAAGCCTCCATCAACTATCCTCCCCATTTTCAAGACTCCATTGACTATAAGAATACTCACTCCCAAAGGAATTCCATCCGATATCACAAAGCTCAGTGTAACTTCTAGCACGATACTGCTCAAAAATCATTTTCACCATTTCAAAACCTTCTGAGAAGATAATGAATTTTCTTGTTCTTTCTATCAATTGAAGACACCACCCAGCTGTATTTATAATGAAAATACTTTTCTTGGTGGTGTTCATGCATGGTAAAAATCATCATTCTAATGCTTTTCTAATCATCCTACCAGCAAATGGATTCAAAAAGTCATATCCATCAAATCAAAATATCGTTAGACTCAAACTACAATCTCACTACCCTTCTGACCAAGTTCACCTCATGTGAACAATTTTGTTTCTGATTTTTTGATTTCTTGACTGCAGAATTTCTACCTTAGAATCTCCCTTTTTTGGATACTAAGTCCTTATCTTTTGAAAGTTTCTCGGTAACAATTTTCTTGATTTTCTTCCTTACTGTGAGAATCTCTGATAGTACACATCCTATGATTTTATTGACAGATCCTTGATCACTTTGTTTTCAGCTCATAAATCATCCTTATCCCCTTGATCCTTCTGAAAATCTCAATTTCTTTCCATGGTGGAAATGAAAACTTGTTGATATTGCCACCTCTGGTATTTCTATCTTCATCCACTAATATGACTCAACCCAACAAAACACCTCCTAAACCAACCTTTTGAGAATCAGTCAGCATCCATGTCAATAAGCTTATCTTCTTTTGCCTTCAATTTTTTCACGTGAATAACAATAAAATTGTCCAAATCACCCCCTTTGAAAAACACTCTATTTCCATCGTAGATCTGTCTAGCATGGCACATCACATGATCACCATGGTCAACATTGATACTGACCTTCCAACGTAGCAAGATGGGTCCACAAAAGTCTAATTATGCATTGTCCAGTCATCTTCCAGCTCAATTCTGTTAATGGCCCCACCTTCGCACTTTCCTGACCTGCTTGGGACACGTAGCATCATCTTGTGATGTCATGATCCTTAACTTCCCTGAAACTTCCTTTGCAGGACTATGAGGGTCATCCGATCTGCTCGTTCATTACATGTAGCTTTACAAAGTCTGCCCAAAAATTGTTGCTATCCTTCGAGCATCTTCCCTCTTGAGTTAAAACACTGCCATCCATTTCATGCACGTGCAAAATCATGGAACTTTTAGTTGCTCGGTATTTAAACATGGAGATATAAGCTAAAACATTAAGGCCAGACTTAGAGAAAATAAATGCATGCAGAAATATTTAAAAGGGGCCCAACCATAGTGAAAAAGACGTAACCTCTAGGAAAAATTGAAAGGTCGGTAGAAGAAATAACACCTAGGTAAAGGAACATGGTCCCTTCGATGATGGAAAAGACCCTCAAGTTTAAGTAAAAAGGTAACAAAGAAACATAACAGGCTTTAGGTTTAAACAAATAGCTCACTCAGGAACACATAAACCTAGAAACCATAAACGTTGAGGGTAAAAATAGAGATCAACATTAATTTAAAATGATAAAACATTGTCAAGGACACCAAATTTTGCAGTCATTTTCAGGAGTCATTTTCAGGACTATCAAATTCTATATGCTTACTATGTGATGAACTATTGATAGATTAGATTGATCATGGTTTTTATTTTGGTTACACTAAACCTATTTAATGATTATATATGATGAGTTGATTGTGTTTGACTATTGTATGACTGTCTTCGTGAGAGGGACGATATCACATCACTCATTGCGAGTGGGATGTGTCATTGTGAATCCCTATCACTTGTCTTCTATGATGCATACACATATGTTGTATCGTTGCTTGTGGTTGCAGGATTTGTAGGTACCAGACATTGACTCCACATGGCTTCACAGGTTTAAGCGTGTCTTTAATTCCAACGGCTTAAGTGGTTTGAAGACGACATGAATTTCCTTCACATACTCTAGGTCTAAGTTGTTCACTTTGAGTCGTCAACGTCTTGGCATAATTCGCCATGTCAATTAGTAAGCTTGGTCTTCTTGGTGTTGTGAGTATGTTAGAGATAGTTAATTTATTTGAGTATGTTTAGATTAATTATGTGACTCTTGATGTGTGGTTTTATATTCAATAATGTTTATTTTAATGTATTTAATTTATTATTTTTGAGTATTTAATTATTTGGTATTTATATTTATTTGATAATTAATGTTTATCAATTTTATGATTATTCAATATTTATTTAATATATAATTGTTTAACCTTTATGGTTGTTTAATATTTATTTAATATTTGTGATTTAACTTTTATAAGTATCTAATTATTTAATTACCTATGGTTTAATTGTTTATTTGATATTTAATATGTATTTGGTTCTTTTAAAAATTTATGAGCCTTTGGTTTATTTAATTTAATTTCCACATTTGATTATTTATGTTTATAGCTTATGTATATTTATAAAGTTTGACCTTTATTGAAGTGGGGTGTATAAACACTTTAAAATAAAATAATAATAGAATTCCCCCACTTGGTTGTATAATTACATTTTATATTTACCTTACCTACCCTTTTCTCTTATTGGTTGAATTTGAAATGGGAGGTAAAATTATATTATATGGTGGGGTTGGTAAAATATATTCTAAACCGAATATTTTGATTGGTCAAGAGTGTGGCTAGGGTTTTAGTTATTGTTGGCTTTTTATTTTCTTTCCCATGAAGTTTTTCAGGATGCTTCTTCTTGAAAAATTTCTTTGTGAGTATTTTCTTTTGGCTTTCAATTTTGCACTTGGATTTTGGCTTGGATTTGTGGGAAGTTCTTCTTCAACTACTTTCCATCACATGGGTTGCAGGTTGGAGCTCTTGCTCTTTTGCATTTTGGTTTTCTATGGCTCCCCTATGTATGCATTATGTCTGCAAATATTCTTGGGAATTGGGTTGAAGAAATTTAAATTTCATAGTTTTAATATAGTTTCAGAAATAATATTTGGGGAAAACTTTATATTATATGATGTTTTATATAGTTGTTGGAAAAATATATTTTGGGTTTCCTGTTAATGTCGTTCACGACTGCAATGTTTTCTCTCTAGGATTGTTTCCTCTCTGTGAATCTATTTGGTTCTGTTGGGGTGTTTAAAATCCCCTTTCTGAATGTGAATATCTTGTGTGTTTGTATTGTTGGGTTGTTTTGAGAGTTCTGGGTGTATATTCTAGTTTCTCTGTGAGTTTTTCCATGAAGGAAATTTTAATAGATCTTGGTTTATACTTGTTTGTATTTTATTTTGTTTATGCCCTCTTATTCTTTGTTTTTGGGCATCTCTTTCCATATGATTTTTGAGCCCTTTTGTTAAAGACTTGGTTTTATATTTTAGCCGTAAGTTCTCTGATTTTTTCGTGGAATTTTTGTATTTGTACTGTTAGAGTGAATGTGATGTTTTATTCTGCATTTGCACTGTTTATTTTTGCATTTGCACGACCCTGTGTAGTGAATGCGCCATTTGAAATAGAGAATGTGTTGTCTTACTATAAAAGCAATGTTAAACTATGTATAAGCGCTTCAGGAAGTTGTATATTTGTCAAAGTGCATTGTAAAAGCATTGTTTTAATGTTTAAATGTGTTATACTGTTAGACAAAAGCGTGAAACTATTGGTATATAAAGTAAATCTCAATTTTGTTCATTCTGTGGTATTTCTCCAATTGGATTTTTGTACTAGAGGGTTTATTGAGGTCTGTTGATATTTTCCAGAATTGGTTTTAATCAGTTTTGATGTATTTGGATGGTTTTTATGTATATTTACTTCTCTATGTCATTATGGTTTTTTTTTACTCTCTCCATGCTGATGTGCCATGAATTGATGAGTAGATATTGTTGTTGTTGTTTAGACTAGCAAGTGAGTTGGCCTTGTTGTGGATTTGTTTTTTATTATCAACAGGAAATTTGATGGCTTGATATGCGCTTGTTTATTATTAGCCAGGAGGCTCCTTCATTACATTTGTTGTTGTTGTAGCCAAGTGTAGTTGTGAATCATTGTATGGTTGGATTTGGTTGCATATGTATGTATGTTTTCAGATTTCATGTTGGATTGGAGTCTCATGTTTTTTTGTTTGGGCCATGTTAGGGGGAGTGGACTTTCTTGTGATGACTAGGGTCATGAGAGATAGGCTTGGATGAGGTTCCTTGTAATGATGCATGAAGTCTAGACCGCCAGGGCACATTGGGAGTTTACCATGATTTGTAAATAAGTGATAACCTAATAATGATTGGGTTGGGTAGTTATATTCATTAATAAAGATGATAATTGATGTGAGCCTCATGACTTGATCCTAGGGAGGATGTTTTAGGATAAGCAAGAGAAGGCCATTGCTATGGAAAGTCAATCTCCCTTGATCCCTCATAGGTTGAGATGACTCCACATGTCCATCAGGCTAGTGTCTTATGTTGTTTTATTTGTTATGTTAGAGGATGGCATGTGATGACACTCCACCCTTACATGTGTTCCCTTGATGACTCATGATTATGCTTAATTGGTTGCATTTTATATCTTGTTGAAATGTAAGCATTTGGGAGTTTATTCTTGTTGTATTGTGTTGGTTCTTGCATGAGAGTCCTTGTGTGATTAGTTTCTTTGGTTATTAGTGCCAACTTAGGTTTAGAGTGTGTGTTGGGTGTTAGGTCCCAGAGACAACTGAGAGGGGGGGTGAATCAGTTGTCTAATAAATTCAAATAAAAAACCATTAAACCAACTTAATGCTTAATACCGATAAACTAGTTAAGTATGTCGGTAGACAATGTTAATAGTAAATTGCTATACTGGTAAAGATTAATGCATGAAACACAAACATAAAGTCCTTTTTCTCTCATTCCACATTCGATCTTACAAATAAGATCTTACATTTATACCATAACCTAAGACCAATTTTAATAGGTCGGCTCTACAAGATATTACAATAAAAACATTTTACAAACAATATAATATCCGATGCAATAACTAATTGAACATGTCAACTTAATGCATTTACAACAATAATAAATAATCTCCATAGCATGCACGCTGATCTAGAAAAGATAAACTTGTCGGTGTAACCCTAGGTAACCCTGGACCTATTTGCCGGTAAAAGCAAATATGTAAATATGAATATACCAATGATTAATTCTTCAAAAAAAAGTGTCCACATGATGTCTTCGACATTACCAAGTGTCTTCCATATCATTCCAAGTGCCGGTGATCATTATATCCTGCCGATGAACATTATATCCTGTCAGTGAACCATATACCAGTAACTGTGCAATAGTTACTTGCTTGCCGGTGAATGGTGTTGGATCTCCAAAGTGCTAGTGTTTTAGTAGGTGTTGACATCAATGACAAAACCATACCAAAATACCAACAATCTCCCCCTTTGGCATTGATGGCAACACAAGATGGAAAAACCATCAAAGTGCCAAAACAGAAATGCCAAATACAAAAAACCAACAATCTCTCCTAAACAACAATCTCTCCCCCTGGGAGCAACATGTGTTATCAAAAGGTTTTCAATACCAATCTCTCTTTAAAAGATAATGTGTTTTTCCATAGATATCTCTCCCCCTTTGACATCAAATGCCAAAGTTACAAAAACCAAGTTCATATACAAAATACCAATCAATTCAATATACCAACTACTCCCCCTGAGAAGTAGCTTCCTTATCAAAGACCGGAGTAAAATATTTGTCTTTTAATTCTGCCAGTTGATGACAATCATCAACTATCTAAGTCTCTACCGGTGGTGGTATGACTCCAAGCTGATATCTAAGATATTCAAAAGTCTCCTTAGGCAAAGGTTTTGTGAAAATATCTGCAAGCTGTTCTTTAGTATTCACATAAACCAGTTTGATCTCTTTTTCTTCAACTTTTTCCCTTAGAAAATTCATTTTGATAGAAACATGTTTTGTTTTAGAATGTAATACCAGATTCTTAGATATATCAATATTGCAGTGTTATCACAATATATAGTAATAGGTTCCTTGCATTTTACCTTTATGTCTTTCAACATTTGCTTAAGCCATAGTACTTGTGTACAGTTAGTTGCTGTTGCAACATATTCTGATTCTGCTATTGATAAAGATGTACAACTTTGTTTCTTACTCGACCAAGAAACTAATCTCTTTCCAAGAAAGAATGCTCTGCCGGTGGTGCTTTTCCTATCATCCACATCTCCTACCCAATTTGCATCTGTGTATGCACATAGATCAAAATTTTCATCTCTAGGATACCATAATCCAAGATTTGCAGTGCCTTGTAAGTATCGGAAAATCCTTTTTACTGCCGATTCATGATTTTCCTTAGGATTACTTTGAAATCTTGAAACAATACATACTACATTCATAATATCAGGCTTGGTTTGTGTTAAATACAGTAAACCTCCTATCATAGATTTGTATCTAGTTGGATTAACAGGTGTAGATTCATCCCTTTGAGATAATTTGTCATTTGTAGTCATAGGTGTGCTTACCAGTTTAGAGTTCTCCATCCCAAATTTCTTTAGTAACTCTTTCAGGTACTTGGATTGACTAAAAAATATACCTTTGTCAATCTGTGAAATCTGCAATCCTAAAAAGAATTTTATTTCTCCAATCATAGACATTTCAAATCCTTACTGCATTTTAATAGAAAATTCTTTACATAATCCATCTTCTCCTCCAAATAATATATCATCAACGAATACTTCTATAATCAAGATGTCATCATTAGTTATTTTGTAATATAAATTATTGTCTGCATTTCCTTTAGTAAAACCAATCTTTAAAAGATACTTATCCAACCTTGCATACCAAGCTCTTGGGGCTTGTTTCAATCCATATAGAGCTTTTCTTAACCTGCAAACCATATCATTATCATCTATCAAAGAAAATCCATTAGGTTGCTCAATATAGACTTCCTCTTCAAGATCTCCATTCAAGAATGCACATTTAATATCCATTTGATAAACTTTGTAGTTCCTATGAGCTGCAAAGGCCAAGAATAATCCGACTGCCTCAATTCTAGCTATCGGTGCAAAGGTTTCATTGTAATCAACTCCTTCTTTCAGAGAATATCCCTTACACACTAATCTTTCTTAATTTCTGACAACCTTACCATCTTCATTAAGTTTGTTTCTAAATACCCATTTGGTTCCAATTACATTTTTATCTTTAGGCCAGGGAACTAATGTCCAAGTATTATTTTTCTCAATTTGTCCTAATTGTTCTTCCATAGCTTTAATCCAAAATTTATCTTCACATGCCTGATTAACAGATGATGGTTCAATTTGAGAAATAAGACATACCTCTTCATTTGCCAATCTTCCTCTTGTCATAACTCCTTTAAATTTGTTTCCAATTATCTAATATTCAGAATGATTCAATCTTACATACCGGGGTGTCTTAGTTTGCTATTGTTCTTCAATTACTGTGGAGTCCTCTGATGGTATCGGGGTAACTGGATCTTCATTCTATACCGGTGGATTTAGTGTAGGTTCATTTCTCACAACTTTTGTTACCGGTTCAAAGTCTATATACCTTAAAGTTCCTCTGAATTGTTCATCAATCTTTACATTTGTACTCTCAACAATTTTCTGCAATCTCTTGTTAAAACATCTATATGCCTTGCTCTTAGATGAATAACCAAGAAATATTCCTTCATCACTTCTATGATCAAATTTTCCAATATACTCATCTCTTCTAATATAACATTTACTTCCAAAAATTTTGAAATACTTAAGAGTAGGAGTATTACCAAACAATAGTTCATGAGGGGTCTTATTGGTTTCACCTTTGATGTGAAATTTGTTGAATGTATAGACGGCTGTGCTAATTGCTTCTCTCTAATACACATGTGGTAAATTTTCTTCAGATAACATACTTCTTATTGCATCCAAGATAGTTCTATTTTTCCTTTCAACAACTCCATTCTGCTGTGGTGTCCGAGGTGCTGATAGCTGTCTTCTGATTCCATTCACTTCACAGAATGTATTAAAGTCCTTAGATGTGAATTCTCCTCCTTGATCTAATCTTAAACATTTGATTTTCTTACCGGTTTCATTTTCAACCATTGCTTTGAATAGTTTGAACTTTCCAAGTGCTTTTGATTTTTCTCTAAGAAAAGTAACCCAACACATTCTAGAATAATCATCAATAATTAGCATGAAATATCTATCACCTTGTAAGCTTTTAGTTCTAGCTGGACCACATAAATCAGTGTGAATCAAATCAAGAGCATTATTGGATTTTTCTGGAATACTTTTGAAACTAGCTCTAACTTGTTTTCCAAATTGACATTCCTTACAAATTGTATTATAAGGTTTCACAATTTTAGGTAGATCTCTAACTGCCTTAGAAGTATTGATCTTCACCATGCAATCAAAGTTTACATGAAATAGTCTCTTATGCCATAACCAACTTTCATCTATATGTGCAATCAAGCATGCATTTTCACTGTTATTCAAATGAAAGATATTACCTCTAGTCTAATTACCAGTTGCAATCTCTAAACCAGTTCTATTCATGATTTTGCATTTTCCATTCTTAAATTGTAATTGAAATCCCTTCTCAACCAATTGAGCAACACTTAAAAGATTATGCTTTAATCCTTCAACATAGTAGACATTGTTAGTGTTATGCTTGCCATCAAGAGATCTTGAACCTTTACCTTTGATTGAACAGGCTTTGTCATCTCCAAATCTTACTAAACCTCCATTGTATTCTTGAAAGTTCAAGAATTTACTTTTGTCTCCTATCATCTGATGTGAGCATCCAGAGTCAATGATCCATTCATCCTTTACTTCAACTTTAGCTACTAGGGCTTGTTCTACTGGTTGAGTAGTAGGTGCTGGTTGATCTTCTATTATGGCAAAAAAAACCCATCCATTGTCTGCTGGATCCTCATCAGAATCATCAGTCACACCTTCATCATCAATGTAACAAGATTTGTCTTTGTTCTTCTTAAATTTGTATCTCTGATATTTAGGATTAGGCTTGTATGTTCTTCTAGCTTCTTCTCTTAGTCTAGCATGTCTATCAGGGCATCTCGAAGCCATATGACCAATCTTATTGTAGTTAAAACATTTAAAGGGTGCTTTACCTTCATACTTACTTCCAACTAGACCTTTTGGCATTTTCCTTACAAATAGTGCTTCAAGTTCTTCAAGTTCTTCACTCTCCTTCCTAGTTTCTTCAAGTTCTCTTGCATAAAAGGCTTTCCAATCTAATTTGTCAAATGATGGAGCAGATGATGTTGATGCTTTAAAGGCCAAATCTATCTTTATAATAGCAATAGGACAAAATTCCTCAATTTCAAAAGCTTAAAGTTTTCCAATCAATGTATCCCTAGTTACTGATGTATTAGGCATTGTTCTCAACTCATTTATAGCAGTAACCTTCATTTTATATGTCGGTGGCAATCCTCTTGAGATTTTTGAAACAATTTCATCCTCACTCAAGGTTCCTCCACAACATTTAATACCCAAAATAATTTCATTTACTCTTTCCATAAAAGCAGAAATCCTTTCATCTTCTTCCATTTTCAGATGTTCATACCTGACTCAGTAACTTTCAAGTTTTGCAATCTTGACTGTGGAATCTCCTTCATTCAATGTTTCCAAATGATCCCAAATAGCTTTAGCAGTAGACCTATCTAATAATCCCATGATTTGTTGATCTGATAAAGTGCTCAAAAGTGCTTCTCTTGTTTTGCAATCATTCTCCTCATCTTTAGCTAAGGTAGTTGGAGCAGTCTGACCAGCTACAACAGCAGTATAACCATTCTTTGTAACTCCCCAGATGTCTTTACCAATGCAATTCAGATGTGTCTCCATTTTGATCTTCCATATCCCATAGTTGGTTCCATCAAGTTTAGGACTGTCCTTCCTGAAATAATTAGTAGTCATTGGATCTCCTCAAGTTGTTAAACTTCTGCAAAAGAGGACTAAGCTCTGATAACAATTGTTAGGTCCTGGAGACAACTGAGAGGGGTTTGAATCAGTTATCTAATAAATTCAAATAAAAAACCATTAAACCAACTTAATGCTTAATATAGGTAAACCAGTTAAGTATGCCGGTAGATAGTGTTAACAGTAAATTTCTATATCGGTAAAGATTAATGCATGAAACACAAACATAAAGTCATCCACAACACATAACACCAATATTTGTATGTGGAAACCCTGTAAGGGGAAAAACCACGGTGGGAAACCTTACCCACAATCAGATGATACTACTGCAGATAGTAAGTGTACATAAATGGGGTTTGCACATGCAGAAAGGCCAACAACCTAGAGCTCACCGCTCAATCACAAAATGGGAGTCACACTGACTATAGTTGGATGGTTAAATCCAATAAGAATGTACTGCACAAAATAGCATCTTCATATGCTAGATTTAGTACTGGTGTAATGCTGATATGCTTCTACAAAAACCTAGCTTCACCTTCAAATGATGTCTTCATGTATACCTCTGATTAATCTCGCATATATCTTCTTACAATCCTTTTTCTCTCATTCCACATTTGATCTTACAAATAAGATCTTACATTTATACCATAACCTAAGACCAATTTTAATAGGTCAGCTCTACAAGATATTACAATAAAAACATTTTACAAACAATATAATATCTAATGCAATAACCGATTGAACATGTCAGCTTAATGCATTTACAAAAATAATAAATCATCTCCATAGCGTGCCATGTTGATCTGGAAAAGGTAAACCTGCCGGTGTAACCCTAGGTAACCCTGGACCTATTTACCGGTAAAAGCAAATATGTAAATATGAATATACCAATGATTAATTCTTCAAAACAAAGTGTCCACATGATGTCTTCGACATTACCAAGTGTCTTCCATATCATTCCAAGTGTCGGTGATCATTATATCCTGTCGATGAACCATATACCAGTAACTGTGCAATAATTACTTGCTTGCTGGTGAATACTGTTGGATCTCCAAAGTGCTAGTGTTTTAGTAGGTGTTGACATCAATGACAAAACCATACCAAAATACCAACATTGGGACCTTGTGTCATCTCCTATCATGGGGGTGGTTCCTTTGGTTCCACATGGTCGGGTGGTTGGTGCTTTTTAGCCATTGGGATGTTCTCTTTGATTCATTTTGTGTGGATGTGCATTCTTCTTCATGATGATTATGGATGTACCTTGTAGCAGATTTATGTAGTGAATATGATGGAACTCATGTAATATATTATTCCTCTATGTAGTAGTTTTGAGTATTTAATTATTTGGTATTTATATTTATTTGATAATTAATGTTTATCGATTTTATGATTATTCGATATTTATTTAATATTTAATTCTTTAACCTTTATGGTTGTTTAATATTTATTTAATATTTGTGATTTAACTTTTATTGGTATTTGATTATTTATTTGCCCATGGTTTAATTGTTTATTTGATATTTAATATTTATTTGGTTCTTTTATTTATTTATGAGTTTTTGGTTTATTTAATTTAATTTCCCCATTTGATTATTTATGTTTATAGCTTATGTATATTTATAAAGTTTGACCTATATTTAAGTGGGGTGTATAAACACTTTAAAATAAAATAATAATATAATTCACCCAATTGGTTGTATAAATATATTTTATATTTACCTTACCTACACTTTTGTCTGAATGGTTAAATTTGAAATGGGAGGTAAAATTATATTATGTGGTGGGGTTGGTAAAATATATTCTAAACCGAATATTTTGATTGGTCAAGAGTGTGCCTAGGGTTTTAGTTATTGTTGGCTTTTTATTTTCTTTCTCGTGAGGTTTTTCGAGTTGCTTCTTCCTAAAAAATTTCTCTATGAGTATTTTCTTTTGGCTTTCGATTTTGCACTTGGATTTTGGCTTGGCTTTGTGGGATGTTCTTCTTCAACTACTTTCCATCACACGGTTTGCAAGTTGGAGCTCTTGCTCTTTTGCATTTTGGTTTTTTATGGTTTCTCTATGTATGCATTGTGCCTACAAATTTATGTTGGATTGGAGTCTCTTGTGTTTTTTTGTTTGGGCCATGTTAGGGGGAGTGGACTTCCTTGTGATGACCGGGGTCATGAGAGATAGGCTTGCATGAGGTTCCTTGTAATGATGCATGAAGTCTAGACCACCAGGGCACATTGGGAGTTTACCATGATTTGTAAATAAGTGATAACCTAATAATGAATGGGTTGGGTAGTTAGATTCATTAATAAAGATATTAATTAATGTGAACCTCATGACTTGATCCTAGGGTGGATGTTTTAGGATAAGCATGAGAAGGCAATTGTTGTGAAAAGTCAATCTCCCTTGATCTCTCATAGGTTGAGGTGGCTCCACATGTCCATCGGGCTAGTGCCTCATGTTATTTTAATTGTTATGTTAGAGGATGGCATGTGATAACACTCCACCCCTACATGTGTTCCTTTGATGAATCATGATTATGCTTAATTGGTTGCATTTTATATATTGTTGAATTTTAAGCTTCTGGGAGTTTATTCTTGTTGTATTATGTTGGTTCTTGCATGAGTGTCCTTGTGTGATTAGTCTCTTTGGTTATTAGGGTCATCTTAGGTTAAGAGTGTGTGTTGGGACCTTGTCTCATCTCCTAGCACGGGGAGCACAAGATTAGCTCTAGGACGACAAAATGGGCTATTTTGAAGGTTCTCGTAAGACATAAGGGTAGGCATATTATGACAAAACTAGTGGACTTAAATGATAAAACAAACTTAATTAGTTTGTCATACAAGACAAGATCCTGTCTCGCACAACAAAATGAAAATGTCTGACTTCAATGTGCCAAAAATTAAAAAATTCAACAAAAAAATTCAAAATTGAAATGATTAACAGGTTTAAGATCGATCAGTTACCATTGCCTCATAGTTCTGAGGTCGATTATGTCATCTCTAGCGCTGGAATCGATGCTCCTGGATGGGAACCACCATTTTCTTCGCAGAAGGCTTTTTGAATTTTCAAACTTGGGAGGGTTTAAATGATTTGAAAATGACACTTTTACCCCATATATAGTCAAAACCCTAATTTTTCAACTTGCTCTGATGGACATGAAAATTGTACCCTTAGCTAATTTTCTCATTGATTCCATTTTTGGGATTGAAATCAAAATATGAGATCATTTTCCTAGTCAATTTCACAATTTGGACCACTTAGCGCTTTTTCATAAGATGCTCATTCTTGCTTCAATTTGTGCTCAATTTCTCATTAATCAATGCCGAATTTTCAAAAATTCCTCTGAATCAATTTGTGCTCAAATAATTATCATCAATAAACAATTGCCTAATCATCATGTACCCTTGCTATCTTTCGATTTCGCTCCCGAGGGGGCATACTCATGACCTTATGTCCTCACATCTTCAAAGTCGAGAAAATTTTCAAATCTTCATCAAAGTCTAGCAAAAAATATTTTTCAACTAAAGAAAATCAAATTCTTATTGCTAAGGGGCATCTCAGCTTCATTGCTTCACATCAAGTCGATGTCTCTCGATCATCCGAATCGAATTGGGACAATTTATCTTTGCTCATCGTATCTTGATCAATCAAGTTCAAGATCAATTTTATCTTTGCTCGCTGTGTCTAGTTCAATCAAGTTCTAGATCAGTAAGATCTGCTTCTTGATCAATCAAGTTCAAGTTTGGTATCTTTGCTCTCTATCGTTCCTAGTTCAATCAAGTTCAAGATCGGTATCGCTTTAATCAACTTTGTTCAACTTCATCACTTCAAATCAAACTAAACACCTTGCTCTTCATCTGGTTCATGATCAATCAAGTTTAGAACTGACATCTCCTAGACATCAACTATTCTTTGAACCAATGCACTGCTTACACATTAATTCAAAGAGGGGAAAATGTAATACCCTAAAATTGGTCATCTAAACCATGGGCCCCTAATCTCGACAACATCACCAAGGTCCTAACCAAAGGCAATTAAATCAATCTTGAGCACATTAATTAATTCTTCAATCATCAAATGTCACATGACAAGTAAATTACTCAATATTAATTAAATATTTATTTAATTAATTGAATCATTCCAAGAATATCATTTTGATCAATTATCCTATTTAATTTATTAAATATACTAGCATATTTAATTAATTAATAAATTTGTCATTTAATCATGCAAAAAAGGAATTAATTTATTACAAAAGAGGAATTAATCACAAAGCAAGAGTTAAATTGAAAATAAAATAAAAGAATTAAATTGAGAGAGAAATCAAACTTGAGATATTATTTCTTTTTCTAAATTGAGAACTTGAAATCAGAAAAAATAATTAATTGAATTATTAATCATTCTCTAAAATTGGAACTCGCAGCTTTTGAGAAAAAGAAGTTCAGTTGCATTGAAAAGACTCCTTTCTTGAATAAATCAAAGAATATTACCTATTCTTATCACAAAGTGCATGGAATTAATTAATTCTTATTTCTAATGCAGCTTGAACTTCTTATCTGAATGCATTTCAATTAAATTATAATTGGAATCTATCTCAAGGTTAACTGAACCTGATTTCTCAATTATTTCAATTAATTCTTAATTGTGCTTTTTCTTGATCTCTCTTGTGATTTTCTATAAATTCAGCCTTCAGCTCTCATTCAAATCACCCCAGAGATACTTGAGAAACACCTTGGAGATTATTATTATTATGTTGATTTTGCTCTGGAGTCATTGAAGATGTTGTGCTTGCTTTTTTTGAGATTATTGCATCTTAGTTTAGCTTTTTGCATATTTAGTTTATTCATTATTACTTGAATCCATATTTCTTGAATCATTATTTCTTGAATTATTCATCCATCTTGCATCCATACAGTTTAATCTCATGCTCATATAGATTAAATCCTTCGTCTTGGTGTAGTCTAGTCACTGGTATTGCTTATAAAAATCTGAGAGCAATCCTATACTCGCATCTTTTAGAAGGCAATTAGTCGCTTTGTTATGGTTTTATTATTCATGTTTATATTTGTCTTACCATGCATCTAATGACTTAATTGAAGTGTTGTGCCTGCAGCTATCAGACTTCTTTTCACTTTTTCACACACACAATAAACATCGAGTCAAACGTGTTTTGTTAGATGGAGGCGCTGGGTTGAATATTTGTACCTACAATTTACTAATACAGTTGGGATTTTATGAAAATGTCATTGATCCAGCAAAGAAAATAACAATCAAAGCTTATGATGAAGAAGAGAGAACATCTAAAGGTCTGGTACTATTACCGATCATGGTAGGACCTATGGAAAGAGATGTTATTTTTTAGGTGCTTGACCTTCCTCTTTCCTACAACATCTTGTTGAACAGGCTATGGATTCATGAAATGCAAGCAGTACCATCTACATATCATCAATGCTTGAAATTTCCTTATAATAGAGTTGAAGTCGGTATTCCTACTGATACAAGCTACACCCGTAATGCATTGAAATACGGTACTGATACCTTTATTCCTCACAAAAGAGTAGCCTCTGCAGCTAAAAGTTTAGAAACTTTGATGAAAGACTTGAAAAAGAAATTGAAAATCACAGGTACTGACATGGATGGATACAAGATAGAACCTGTACTTTCACTAATGTCTTTTCCCCCATCGCCAAGACAGTCTAGAAAACCATCCAAGGCTATGAAGCCACAAACTCCAACTCCAAATGCCATTTATGATGGTATTTTTGTACAGTCCTCTACTTCCCTTGCAGATGAAACATAAGAGGAGGTTGTTCTCAAATGGATTTTTAGAGAAGAAAGTAAAAATAAAGAAGTGCAACACTGTGAGATTTCCCCTGAACAATATGGTCCAGCCTATAAGATGATTCAACATATGGGATATTCAGGTACCGGTCCTCTAGGCAAGGGTCAAGAAGATATTGTTGAACCTATTAATCTACAAATTAAGTCTACAAATGATAAAGATGGAATTGGATACCATTTAGAGGAGTCATCAGATTAATAACATACTTCTCATCATCGGCCTAAGTGGAGGAAAAAGATACTACATCAAACATCACAAGAAGTAAATACTCAACAAACTCAGGAAGAGTATGAGAAAGAACAAGAAGAATTGGCAATCAAGAGAAGAGAAGTAGCTTGTAACCAAGTTCCAACTATATCAGCAATAACACTACAAGGAGTAGAAATCCTAGAAGATATGAGAGAAGAGATGGAAGGAATTAAAGAATTGTTTGCACCACTGAACATTCTAGTCACATATACAGGAAGAATGCAAGTAGATGATTCAGAAACTAACTTGAATGAGTATGAATAGGGTCCAAAGCCTTTATCAGATGCATCTACTAAATAAAACTTTGAAGAACCTAATGATATCATAGATGAAGCACACGAGATAGTGCGCTTAAAATTGCAAAAGGAAATAGAGGAAATCAGACTAAAAAGACAAGAAAACTATGAACAACTACTGAAAGAAGGAAGAGCACAAGAAAGTTATTCACCTACTATATCTCTCTCTAATGAGATAGATAAAATTAGGTATGGGCCTACAAATGAAGAATTGGAGGCTATAGAAGTAGGGTCGATCATTAGTCTAGAGGAAGCTGAATGGAAAAGATGATAGAGACTAACAGAGTCATCAAGGTTATGTCAACAGGTATGTCAACTACAAGTGATCATTGAACCAAATCATGAAGGAACTTGCAGCATCAAAGATGTAGATATTGATACTATACATGCTTTCACTAAGCCACTTGAAGAAGAGTCAGAGGCTTCATCTTTTGACTCTGGTCACTCTAAAATAAGATCTAATTATGACATTACCTATTCAACACCAAACTATGACTACTTCATCATGAATGTCAAAACTCTATCTGTTGAACCTGTTACTGTCAAACCATGATATGTAGTCCAGTCCAAAGTAGAGGACGGTGCTAGTGGTAGGTCTGTTGGGTTAGGTTTCCTAAATACTAACGTAAACTTTGATAATCGTGTTCTAACTCTTCTTGGTCTAGAGAAGCTTATGCAAGGTATTCTTCTAGAACTCAACTTGTCGGTCCAAGGTTGTGATGACAATACCATGAATTACCTTGAACCTGTTAAATTTTTATCCCTGGTACATCCTGAGCTTATTGACTGTACTCTCTAAGATCAACATTTGAATATACCTACCTTTTCCGGCGACTATACATTATCCTGTTATCTTAATATAGTTGAACAAATCAGCTCTTTCACCAGTGAACAAAGTGAGAACATGACAACAATATATGTCAAGTATCTTAGTTGAAAAAATAAAAATAAAAGAAAAAAAAGAGTTCTGATGGTGAAAACCACATTGTGGCAGTGTCAAAATAAAAATAGTAAAAATAAAGGACATACCTAACATTGAAAACCTCTTCGAGGCACCTGAAGGTGAGATACTAGACATTTTTCCTGGTCACTTTCAAGAGAAATCATCAGTGCACCTACACAACTAGTAAACATTGGAAGAGAAGAATCTCAACACACCATACATGTAGCTCAATCCTTGTCAGCCGAAGAACTAAAAGAATTTCCTGATTTCTTCATGGAAAAGAAGATTAATTTTACATGGACATATGCTGATATGTCAGGTCTGGATCCTGACCTCATAATGCATCATCTTTCTATCACTCCCAGAGTTAAACCTGTTAAGCAAAAACTCCAAAAAATGCATCCTCTTGTTGCATTACTTGTTAAAGATGAGCTAGAAAAATTACTAAAAGTTGGATTCATCAGAGCAATTGATTATGTCAAGTGGATATCTAATATTGTACCTGTTTCCAAACCTAACAAATCAATACATGTTTTCATAGATTTCAGAGATTTAAACAAAGCTTGTCCAAAAGATGATTTTCCATTTCCAAACATAGACATGATCATGGACATGATTGTTGGTTATGAAATGTACTCTCTGATGGATGGTTTTTCTGGATACAATCAGATCAAAATTGCACATGAGGATCAAGAGAAAACAACATTCACTTGTGCATGGGGAACTTTCTGCTGGAATGTAATGCCCTTTGGCTTAAAAAATGCAGGCGCTACTTATCAAAAAGTTGTAACAACAATTTTTCATGACATGATGCACAAAAACATGGAGGACTATGTCGATGATACTCTAGTCAAATCTATTTTAATATCAACACATGTATTAGAACTAGGTCCAATATTAAACAGGATGGAAAAATTCAAACTCAAATTAAATCCCAAGAAATGTGCATTTGGAGTCACATCTGGAAAGCTCCTAGGATACATTATTTCAGTGAAAGGAATTGAAGTAGATCCAAAAAAAGTTAAAGCTATAATGGAAATACCACCTCCAAAGAATGTCAGTCAAATGAGAAGTTTACAAGGGTGGCTCCAGTCTATAAGATGTTTCATCTATCAGCTAGCAGATAATGCTTAATCATTCACAAAGGCATTATGGAAAGGGGTTACATACAATTAGGATGAAGATTGTGAACATCACCTGAAATAGATCAAGGAACATCTTTCTAATCCACCTATATTGATGCCAACAATTCAAGGCAAGCCCTTGATTCTCTACATATCAACTACTGATACATCATTGGGAGCACTTTTGGCACAACAAGATGAGAACAAAAGAGAGAGAGCTATATACTATATCAATAGGAAATTGGTGTCCTATGAGATTAACTATACTATCATAGAGAAAGCTTGTTTGGCATTGGTGTTTGCATCACAAAATTTAAGACAATACATGCTAGCACATTCTATCAAATTGGAAGGCTAAGATTGATCCACTCAAATATCTTCTAAGCAAAGAAACACTTACAAGGAGATTGGATAAATGGGTCATGGTTCTTACAAAATTTGATATTGAATATATATAATGCAAAGGTATCAAAAGACAGGCCATTGCAGATCAACTTGTTGATGCTCTGCTTAAAGACAATCAACCTTTACACATAGAGTTTCCAGATGAATCCATCATGCACCTTACTCAGTGATCTTGGAAAATCTTCTTTGATGGGTCTTTCACTCAACAAGGTTATAGTGCTAGAATAATTTTTATCACTCCTCAGAGATACTCAATCCCAAAGGTGTACAAGATTCTCTTTCCTTGTACCAACAATATTGCAAAATATGAAGCTTTGGTAAATGGAATCAAGCTAGCTATCGAATGGAAGGTTGTTGAGTTATACATCTATGGAAACTCTCAGCTGATTATCAATCAGATCAATGATATATATTAGACTCGAGATGAAAAACTAATGCCCTATAAAAGAATGGTTGATGACCTCAAGAAATAATTTACCTTTGTATCATTTCAATAGATTTCTAGATCAGCAAATAGAGCAACAAATGCTATGGTTGCTTTGGCATCTATAACATAGCCACAAGAATTTGAGTTCCGCTATGAATTCCTGGTGGAAGAGTTACATTATCTTTCTTATGATTCCCCTGATTACTAGATGGTCTGTTCTATTAATGGACATGACTCATCTTGCTATAATCACATTTACTCTTACTTGCCTGACCAAATTGTTCTTGCTAATCTTACTCATAATGAGAAAAGAAACCTAATTCAAAATGCTTCACGGTATGTCATCATCGCTAACAATCTATATAGGTGAGGTTTAGATAGTACTCTGTTTAGGTGTCTAGAAACTAAAGAGTCCCAACACGCGTTATATGAAGTCCATGAAGGTATTTGTGGATCTCATTCAAACGGTCTTACTCTAGCTCGGAAACTGATAAGGGTTGGTTACTATTGGCTAGATATGGAAAAAGATTCTATAAAATTTGCTAAAACTTGTGAGAAGTGTCAGCTACATGGAAATCTCATACATGATCCAACAAGGGATCTACTACCTTTTATCACACATTGGCCTTTTCAACAATGGGTGTTTGACCTCATTGGCCAAATCTATCCTACATCATCTATTGGACACAAGTTTATCATAATTGCCACTAAGTACCTCATTAAGTGGGTTGAAGCAGTTCCGCTGATCAAAGCAACTGGTAAACAAGTGGCAATGTTCATCCTTAACTATATCATCTGTAGGTATGGAATACCTTTTTCAATTATAACTGATAATGGAGGGTAGTTCAAAAACAATGATCTAGATGAGCTCTGTGAAAAGTTCAAAATCAAACAACACTGGTCATCCATATACTACCATCAAGGTAATGGACAAACTAAAGCATCTAACAAAAATCTATTCACTATCTTGCACAAAATGGTAAACAAATCTAGAAAGGATTGGCATCTGCAACTTAATCCTGCACTATGTTCTTATAGAACAAGTATCAAAACACCTACTAGGGCTACACCTTTTGCTTTGGTGTATGGATCCGAAGCAGTCTTGCCTATTGAGGTGGAAATACCTTCTTTGAGAGTTTCTTTGCAAAGTCTTACTGATGAAGACTGCAAAATATCTAGATTGCAAGAGCTCGAGTTGCTGGATGAATGTCGGCAAGTGGCATTTGATCATCTAAGAGCGTATCAAAAGATAATGTCTAGGGGTTATAACAAGAAAGTTCGACAAAGATAATTTCAGGTTGCTAACCTTGTTTTGAGAGAGAATCCTAAAAATCAACAGTTTTGAGACAACAAAGGGAAGTTTGAACCCAACTAGTTGGGTCCCTACATTGTTACTGCAGTCTTTGGCTCTGGTGCTTATCAACTCTCAACATTGGAAGGATACCAGCTCTGTGAACTAATCAATATCATCCACTTGAAGAAATTCTTCACTTAGTATTCTCTGCTCCAACAACCTGTATAACTATAAAGTCCTGAAAAAAAAGAAAAAAAAGGAAAAAGAAAAAGAAAATGCCTTGCTGAAAACCTGGTAAACAGGCACCTTGGTAGTAAAAAAAGAGGAAAGGATCTTTGCCAAGAAGGTGAAAACCTAGTAAATAGGCACCTCTTGTACTCACGCGCTCCATCTATCAATGCAAATTTAGCATTTCTTATTTTCATTCTCACTTTCCTACATCTTTGCTTTAGCTTGTACATATCTTTTAGTCACTTTTGTGACATCCTGGTTCTTTTTGAACCCTCATGGCTTGAAACCGATCAATTTCCCAGTCTTAGGGTAATTTACCAATCAATCTAAATGTCCTAAGTAGTTTAACCAAGTCATCTTTTTATTGGTAGTACCACATCATCCAATCTGAGTCAGCCACCTATCTCCACACTACCATCGAGTTTTATCATTGAGTAAACAAGCAAAACAAGACTAATGAAAACAATCATTAAACTATTTGAGATATGATTGAAATTTTCCTTGTGTGCTATCTTTTAAATTGGTTTTCAATTATTGTTCCCTCTATGTAACTCGAGGAAGTATATCTTGACTAAGAGGAGCAAGGATTGGGGCAATAATACTTTTTCTTTGTCTTTTGCTTGTAAGAGTGAGTCCGATGATCTGGAAACATCTAATAAGCTGGGTGTCTATGATAAGTGCCTTCACATGAAGGTAAACTTGCCACACATACCTTGACTCTACTTATTTGTATGCTACAGGGAGGTTGGAGTCATTTCTTTGTTTGTTTTGAGAGAATTTCTTTACTATGCAATCCAGATGCATGCATGATCTGTCCAAGGATATGAACGATAAAAGGGTCATTGCGGACAAGATAATCAATAGTTGCATATTAAAAGGAAGGAACTCTATTTTGCTAGTTGTGTTTGTAAAAGGCTCAATGATGATAATTAAGCATATCAAATTCAGTGACTAAGTTTAAGATGCATTCATTCTAAATTTTATGCATTTCAAGTGATTTCAGCATTATAACAATGATCTCTTTATCTTTTGAATGAGAGTCTAAAGCAATCGTCATTTCTCAGCTAAGTGGTACCCTTTTTCATCATCATTTCTCCCTCGAGTACTTGTGTATTGAGATGGTTAGCTGCATACATGAGCATCTTATATATATCCATACATTTTATTTATATTTATTTGCATTCATATTATTGCATGAAAAATAAACATTTGCATTACTAGTTACTCATTTTCATCATTTATTTGCATATGAAAAAGAAAAAAGAAAAAAAATCTATATTCATCTACATTACATACATCATTACTCAAAAGATATGCATACATATAGAATAAAGCATATAGAAAGACATTTCATAATCAATCAACACAAGTACGATGAAATCAAATCAAGAGCTCATATATCTTGTCATAATCTCAGTGTTTAAGAGTACAAATGATAACAATTATCATATAGAATGTCTCATTAGACCAAGAATCATATAAGCTACAAAAATGGGGTATACAACAAAATCTAGGAGGATACAAATCTAGCTCTCTACCTCTCCCTCATCGTCGGGTGGAGGAGGTGGTGCCTGCTAACCGTCATCCTATCTGGGTGCCCAAGCTCCCTTAGATCAAGCCATTTAATGAGAATATGACACAACCTTCTTCGCTACTAGGACTACTATGCTATAAGCTACAACATAATAAGCTTCCCAACTTGTCTAATGCAAAACCTCTCACTGAAGAGCATCTTGTTCTGCTCTCATCTCTGCGATCTGTCAATCGTGCTTAACTCTGATGTCAATGATCTATCAGTCTCACTCTACCAGCTGTGTCTACGCCACTGTAAATTATGAATACAAACCTATCACCCTCACCCTCAAAGATTGAACCATGTCTCTCCCCACCTCCTCCTCTCCACCTCCCTGTTCATCTCTCCACTACCTAACCTGCCTAGGAGCCACTCTCTCCTCCTCACCTCTAACCTCTATTGCCCTAGTCCTGCCAGTCTCAACCCTAATAGCTCCTAAGGATCCACCCTCCCCTCTTTGTTGCTATCAACCTCCCACTGGTGCCCTACTGCTACTAGCACTAGGATCACCTCTTGTCCGCCTAGGTAGATCACCTCTCCGTCCTTGTACTTGCCCTGGTCTCTGTACCTATGCTAGTGCATCCTCCTCAACCTCATCTATAAGAGGTGCATGCTCTCCTAGATCTGTAAATCGAGGAAAGGAGTAAATCTAAAACCAATCTCTATACTGGGGCAATACCCCCGCGTCTGTCCCATCCTCCTGGTACTCTCATCTCGATGACTGTAAACCTGCTAACTCCTGCATGGTCCAGGCATATGAGAATCTTGGTGCCCATCCTTGTCTCTCCTCGTCCCCATATCTAGCATACATTGTAAACTCTTGGGATATACTTTGTGGTCTCCCATATTGCCTCAAAACCCTAGACACTACAAACCACTCAATAATAGTAGTCAATTTGTCAATGAGAGGTCTATTCATGAACATATCTCTTCGATGTACCCTCCAATCATCCCACTTTTCGAGACCCCTATATGGTCTCCATACTACAATGATCAAGTCATCTAACTGCCTCCTCTAAAAGTCAGTCTTGCCTAGGTGGGGCTATGTGATATAACCTGAGTACCAACATACGATAGGCTAATGTGCCTCCCTCAAATCATCTATAATAGGTATGCAAACTGGGATATGCTCCCCTACCCATATCTGCAAAACTAGGACACCTGCTACCATGCTCTTCCCCTCTCAATAGGCGATCTCATGCATCTCATGGTACATATGCGTGAGTAAGCATGAACCCCAACCTAATATAACTGGATGATTCAACAATCTCTCTAGCATACTACCCCATCCACATAAGAATCCCTGCTATCCTCTATCAGGCATCACGAAACAACCAATTATGCTAGCCAAAATGCATGCAAGAGGGTACTCTGCACCATACCTACTCATCAAATCGTCCCAAGTGATAACATGGTCAAGGATAGTATCATCATGGAAAATATGTCTAAGAGCCTCAATGCTCAGTCATGGAGTCGAATCATAATCTACCTTGTCTCTAGCGAAAGGAATCCTAAATATTCTGTAAATATCCTCAGGAGTGATCATCATCTCTCCAACTGATAAATGAAAAGTGTTATGCTCAGAATGGAAACACTCAACCAATGCGGTCAACAAATCATGATTCACACAAATATCTGACATCTGCAACAAATATCCAAATCCACACAACCCAATGTGACCTCTTTGTGCATCTGATAAGTGACACACTAATCTCATCATCGAAGGATATGTACACCAAAACTGAATATCAGACAACTGAATCTGCAAAATCAAACACAAAACTCATCAGTACGTGATCAAATTTGCCCTATGAATGTGTTAAACATGCTAAAGAATCCAAAACTACAACATTGAAACACCAAAATTTCTCTTTGGGCCTTCAAAAATATTAGTTGTTTTTCATACGAGTTACCACAGTCAAGCAACTACTCGTACGAGCAAACGTTACAACCTGCACGAGTAAACAGTCCTATACGACAAATAGTAACATTTAAAATGATTAAATGGTCTCTAAAGAACACTCTCGTATGATACAAGGGTAAAAACTAGATGATAAACCCTATATGACCATACGATGAAACACAAATTGACAGAAACTCATATGAGAAATAGTAATAAACCGCATGACAAAATGATACAACATGACTTCAAACTAACTTCAAAATGCAAATTCAATAAAAATTCAAAAAATGAGAAATGCACAAGGCTTAAGATCGATCACTTACTGTTGGGGGATAGTTCCGCGGTCGATTATGTCATCTCTGGCGCTCAAATTGATGCTCTTGAATAGGAATTGCCATTTTTCTTCGCAGGAGGTTTTAAAATTTTTAACTTTGAGAGGTAAAAATTAATTGACAATGACACATTGAACCCCTTATATAGCCCAAACCCTAATTTTCTAACTTGCTTCAATGGACATAAAATTTGTACCCTTACCCAAATCGATTGTCTTGCGTCCATTTTCTTGTATTTTCGTCTTTCGATCACTTTTTCGAATCATTTTGCGCTCAAATCAATTCTCAATTTAAATCTTCCACATCAATCTTCATGCTCAAATTATCCTTGCTAAATATTTTTATCTTTTCAAAATTGCCTAAAATTATTGTACCCTCACTATCTTTCGATTTCGCTCCCAAGGGGGTATACTCATGACATCTTTTTAGTGATTATCATTATTTTAAAAGTCGAGAAATTTTTCAAATCTTTATCTAAAGTCGAGCAAAAATCTTTTTCAGTCAAAGAAAATCAACTAAACCTTGTTACGAGGGGCATCTTAACTCAATCATGTCATATTAAGTTGAGATTCGTCAATGTTAAATAAAGCAATCTCTAGGGGCATAACAATTTTTTTCCTTATCTGAATCAATCTTCAAATCGATGTTTAGTTTCCTCACATCAAATCAAGTTGGACATTCTCTCTTGCTAGTCGATTCTTGTTCATTCAAGTTCGGAATTGGTTTTCTCTCTCGCTCAGTTGATTCTTGTTCAATCATGTTTGGAATCAGTTTTATCTCTCGCTTAGTCGGTTCTTGTTCAATCAAGTTCAAAATCGGTTTCGTCTCTTCACTCAATCTAGTTCAATCAAGTTCGAGATCGATGCTCGTTTCTTGATCAATCAAGTTCAAGAATTGTATCTCGCTCTTTATCAATTCTAGTTCAATCAAGTTTAGGATCGATATTGCTTTAATCAAATTTGTTTAGTTTGATCACTTCAAATCAAGCTGAACATCTCGCTCTTCATCGGTTTGTGATCCATTAAGTTCAGAACTGATATCTATTTTGACATCAATTATTCTTTGAACCAACATGCTTCTCATACATTAATTCAAAGAGGGGCAAATGTAATACCCAAAAAATGGTCACCTAAACCATGGGCCCCTAATCTCGACAACATCACCAAGGTCCTAACCAAGGGCAATTAAATCAACCTTGAGCACCAAATTAATTAATTCTTTAATCTTTAATGTTACATGGCAAATAAATCACTCTATATTAATTAAATATTTATTGAATTAATTAATCATTCCAAGTAAACCATTTTGATCAATTATTCTATTTATTTAATTAAATATCCTAACATATTTAATTAATAAATCAATTTGCCATTTAAATCACAAAAAAAAGAATTAATTTAAAGAAAAGGAGGAATTGATTTACAAAAAGAGATTAATCACAAAAAGAGGAATTAATTTGCAAAAGAAAGAGTTAAATTGAAAGCAAAAGAAAAGAATTAAATTGAGAGAAGAAATCAAACTTAAGATATTTCTTTTTCTAAAATTGAGATAACTTGAGAAATTCCAGAAAAAATAATTAAATTGAATTAATCATTTTCTCTAAAATTAAAACTCAAAGCTTTTCTTGAGGAAAGAGGTTCAGTTGCATTGAAAAGGCTTTTTCTAAATAAAAAATCTTGAGAAAATTAAAGAAATGTGCATGGAATCAACTAATTTTATCTCCAATACAAACTCAAACTTATAATCTGAATGCATTCAATCAAGCTATAATTGGAATCTATCTCAAGATTAAGTTAACCTAATCTCTCAATTATTTCAATTATCCTGGATTGTGCTTTTTTTTTAAGGAATCTCAACCACTCATTGTTAATCGATCTTGACTGTTGGTCTCTCTTTTGAGTCTCTATAAATTCAGCCCTTCATCTCTCATTCAAGACACCCTAGAGATTTATTGTTACTGTGCAGTTTTTTCTCTAGAGTCATTGAAGATATTGTGCTTTGAGATTATTGAATCTTAGCTTAGCTTTTTGCATACTTAGTTTAATCATGATTGCTTGAATTCATCTAGCCTAATATTCATTCTTCTAGCTTAATATTCATTTATCTAGCTTAATATTCATTAATCTAGCTTAATATTCATTCATTTAGCTTAATAATTATTCATCTAGCTTAATCTTGCATCCATTTAGCTTATTCTTGTGCTCATATAGATTAATTCCTTTGTCTTGGTGTAGTCTAGTCATTGGTATTGCTTAGACAAATCTGAGAGCAAGTCTGTACTCGCATCTTTTAGAAGGCAATAGATCGATTTGTTATGGTTTTCATATTCCATGCATGCAATGACTTAATTGAAGTGTTGTGTCTTACAGCTTGTAGACTTTATCCAATTTTCACACACACAACCCCAGGGACCTTGGGAAACCATATTTAGTGGATTGTATGTGGGAATTACAAAATGATTGACAGTTGGGATAACCATAACTTGTAAACTTGACGCCTCAGTTGGAAAAGGAGATCCTTGTGCAGTAGGAGGGAAACTCCTTGTTCACTGTAGAGGAAATCTTGTTCGTGGAGGAGTCACAAATTAAAAATTATGTTGCTGCAAAAAATCAAAGGTAGGATCAATAATTTCCGGTGCTCGTTGTCTATGAGTGTAACTTTGATCAACCAGATTAGTACTTTGAGAAAATTAACAATATAGATATTACAATGGAAAAACACATTACAACCCAAAAGAGAAAATATTGGTTACACGTCGCTCCCCAGGAGAGTCACCAAAAAAATGTTGGGTGATATTTTGTCACCAGTGTACTAATGACAAAATATGTATTTCACACACAACTATGTTGAGACAAAGTCTCTCCTCTCATCAAGGGGAGGTTCCCTGGTAGAATTTTGGTATTTCAACAACTTGAAAGTAAATTTGGGGGGTAAGATCAGGGTGTATAATTCTCTTTTTTCAGAATTAACATATATCCCTTCACTTGATGAAAATTCTTACAAAATAACAAACTAACTACACTTTCTTACAATGATTAAAATATATTCCTAAATCAGCTTAAGCACAAAGTCTTATGTGAGTACAATCAAATTTCTAATCTAATAAATATTATAACTTGTAGCACAAAGTATTCAAGCTATATGTCAAACTTTCATTAGCCAAACGTAATCAATAGTACTACAAAGCCTCTTGCTTAATCACCGTATCACAATAAGATTTTTCAAATATGAAAGATAGTTCAAAGTCTACAATCACAATTTGAGTACTCCTTTAACAACATAAACCAAACACCAATACCATCAAGGAATTAAAGAACATATATAAGCAATGAACGAAAGAATATTCACTTATATACACAATTTCTTGCCGAACTCAAAGTTTGGAAACAAAGAGAATTGTCCTCTTTATTTACTTGATTAATTCTCACGACAAAAATAGCTCAAAGTCTCATTTGAGGCAACAATTCAATAGACTTTTGCTAAGCATATGAAAGATAAATATTTACAAATGAGGTTCCCCATTTTATATTAAAGGAGTTGAGAAAAATGTGGGCACAATTGACTAATTCAACTGCAGAGTCACACTTGACTACAATTATTGCATAAAATAAAAATGCAACTACAAGAAAATTTGCAGTAAGAAAAGATGCAATTACATGAATTCTACTTAGTGTCAATGACACTTTATTCTTCTTTCTCATCCTCATTGGTCTTCAAAAATTCCTCAAATCTGGCTAGTGTGGCTTGCATCTAGGACTCATCTGGCCCTGAAGTCGCACTAGGAAATGGCATGAACATATGAGGTTCAATCTCTGACTTCCACATAAGCTCTTCTAGATTTCTTCAAAATTGTTCCAAGATTATCTAAGTTGACTTGAATTTAAATCAACTTATCAAATGATGTCAAAGAAAATTCATCATTTACTAGCTAGTCAACCATGGCAAGGAATTCCTGTTTAATGGTCTCACCAGGTAAAACCTTATGTTCTTTGTCAAATAACTGGCAAGGTAATTCAACTATCCTGGATGAAATTTTTGTATCCCCATTAGCACATGCTTTCTTATCTTAATCCAAATCCTTTACCAACATTTTCATCAATTCGTCCTTGTGTGCCAGTATTGCTCGGGTTTGGATTTAATCACCCTGAGAGAATACCACATTGTTTTCAACGAGGATGTCTATTCATCTTATCCCAAAGCACTAAATCCTTTTCAAGTTTTGTTATCTCTTGGGATAATAAATGTTTTACACCCTGGACCTACACTTGTGCATTCTCAAAATCCATCAAAAGCTTGACTGCACAATCGAGGAGATGTGACCCTTCTTACTTCAAGTAATCAATCCATTCCTCCATTATTCTACCCCTTGTACACCCACCTGATGTACTTTCTTGAGTGCATCTATGTCAACTGAAGAAACTATTGGCTGGGATTCTTGTGATGACTGCATAAATTTATGAAGTACGCCAGTCAATTGTTCACATTTTTGCTTCCATTCAATCTTTTCAACCCTTCCCTAATCAATCTTACGCATGAGGGAATTCAAGGTAGATTGAGAGTCTTTCTTAACACTCTCATGTGTTTCCACACCAAGTTCCATAGTTTACACAATATAATGTGCAGGTTAAATCTGATCCTTGTTTTTGTCTGAGGATGGCACCAAGAGTTCATAATATTTTCTTTTGCTCACTGGATCAAGCATGACTCTAGAAATAGTCTCAGGCTTCTTGGTGACTTTTAGTTTCATAGGACCTAATTGACCAAAATCAAAATCATCCGGTGAGATTGCCTATTTATTTCTCTTAGGTGCCACAATATTCAACCATGGAGGAAGATCTGATTTGGTTGTTGGAGTTGTGGTACTGACCTGTGTAGTTACTAGCACTTATGATGTGGTCTAACTTGTAGTTTCAAAAGTTTGAGATGCTAGTAAAAGGGTAGTTGTAATGACAACATTAGGGGCTTGAGATAAAGTTTCTATTGTAACAGTGGTGGAAACTAGTGGTGGAGCTTCTATAGCATTAACAATTGAAACAAGTGGTGGAGATTCTATAGTAACAAGGACTGAAGGAAGTGTCATTGTTTGTTGTTGAGAAACTTGCACCATTGCTTCTGTAAAGTCTAAGATTTAAGAATCAATCGTAGGCATAGGTACATCATCAAAATGAGGAAGAATTTATAGTGTCACAAACTCTTGATAATCTTGTCCTTGTGACTTGACAATGTCCAATCCCTCATATTCCCGTTCTTCCTGTTCCTCTTCTAAGTCAGACTCAATAGAATGAATGGTTACCTGAGTTGAAGAAGGAACCCGTGTTGTTGCTGATGTGGTAGAAATTAACAATGCAATTGATTCCCCTACATCATGCATCTCTTCTTCATGCGGTATTTCTCCCTCTTCTTGATCTTTTTATAGTTCTTGATAAGTTGGTTCCTTAGAAACTTCTTCCTGTGCAGCTTGAGAATATTCTCCTTTCTTTGGCCCTTTCCCTTTTGAATTGGGAGATGAAATTAGTGGTGGCTCCTGTAAGTCCTATTTATTCTTGGTTCTCATTTTAGAAGTCTTACCCATAAGACCTTCATCATCTTCCTCATCGCCAAAACTCACAGGGAGTTGCTTCATTCTTATACCTTTCTTCAACAACCACACATTGTTATTTGCCATGATGGGAGCAAATCTCACAGAAATAGATTTGGTTTATTTCTATGACCACTGAATAAGAGGAAGGGGAGTATTAGCAATATTGTTCTTGAAATAGAGGGGATCCACAATATCATCAGAAGTATCTTCCCATGTATTTGGAATCTTGGCCAAATTCAAATTTACAATCTGCTCAAGTGTGAGACAACTGAAATCAATTCTCCTCACATCTTCCTCATCTCTACAATCCACCGAGACATCTTCTAGTTGGTGCACATGTACATAATTCCTATGCATCTTAATCTTCATTTCACAAAAATCAAAGTTATTGCGGTTTTTGAATCTTTTCATTGTAGCCCACTACATTTCCTCTTCCATGTTCTTGGCTTTGGGGGTAGTTGTCACTAAATATCTACCAGTGTCATGTGAGGAAGAGCATTTGTCATGTACATATACGAACTGATGGTACAACTTCATTACAATGATCTTGTCAGATGGATACCTTGGAAGTATAAAGGGTTCACCAGTGAAGCAACTTACACAAATGTATGTGAATGTAGGAAATTGCAAGAAAACACATCCATACTCACAAAATTTATTATATGTTGTATCTAAAAGTCTCTTTTTCTGCAATTCCTTATCAAAAAAGCACTTCCATACAGTAAAGAAATTATCATTAACCCTTCGGAAATGACTTCTCCAATTGGCGATAGTCAGCTGCGAGTAATAATCCCACACTAGGGTTTTCCTTCTATCATCCTTTGTAGATAGTCCTAGAAATTGCCTCATTGAGGAGGCTGCATACACTAGGTAGGAATTCATGTATAAATTCAAGTACCTATTTCTGACTTCCTTTATTTGTTCACAAATCACATCACTAATTTTATCCCACCACTCTATCTTGTCATTCCCTTTTCTGATGATGTTCATGTACCATCACATCCACGTCTGAAAATAATGAGAATTTGGAAGCCCCTTTATTCATGACAATGTCATTATATTCCTTAGTGAAATCACTTCGAGGAAAGAACCTTGGCCATCAAGATGTTTGAGAGTTTCGAGCACTTTGCAAGAAAACATTGTTGATTGTATTCTTACACTTGTCTTCATTCTCCTCATAATAATTTTGTGCACTACCAAGTGTAATATCCACAACCTCCTCTTTGTAGGAACCCTTGAAAACATTGTTGAAATACTCACTGTCTAAATGAATGACCATATTCCTGTCAGCATCTTTGACTTGTCTTGTGCTAGGGTCAAAGTGTTCTACTACTGCCAGTACAAAATCGGGATCATACGCTACCACTGGAAAATATGCATATTTATCTATCTCACTTGCTATAAGATGGGTCATCTTGGAGGGAGCCTTCTCAACCCTTTTCAAAAATTCCTTCATATCAACATGCCCTATTTCATTGTCTTGGATCTGCTCCACATTTGGTTTGATGAAGCTCTCCGGGAACATATTCAAGTACTTATCATACCTATACTTCATCTTCTTCCCTGTTGATTTGCTCAGAGAGGGTTCAGACATTTGTCAAAAGACTGCATTTGAACACCAAAGATCAGTGTTTAGAGAATCAACATCACCAGAGTTACATTCTTGTTGATCAAAATGAAAAACCAGAAGACAAAATACCTTAGGAAGAAAAAAGTAGGAAAATCAGCAGGTCGGGTTTTAAAGCTTGACCTGCACTTGGAAGGCCTTAACCTGCATACCGGGTTTTAAAACTTGATATGCATGTTATCTCAAGTGGGAGAGCATATCAGATTTTAAAACCTGATATGCACTTGGGGTAAGACATGGAACTGCGGGTCAGGTTTTTAAACCAGACCTGCAATTGGAAAGAATAAAGGTTGCAGGTTGGAAAATAAAACCCGACTAGCGTCCATATGGCTAGGTCGACTTGGAGGGTGGGTTTTATTTTTTGACTTGCATCTTTAGGCAAGCAAAAGGCATGTCGGGTTCGACATGCCCGAAGTGTAGGGCAAACCTTCATGTTGGGATTTAAATCTTGACATGTTAAACATGTTACCCATGTCGGGATTTAAATCCCAACATGTTAGACAAGTCAAAGAAGTAGCCAAGGCATGTGGAGTTCGGAAACCCAATGTGCCCCATGGGTAGGTTTTGGTTTCATTTTGGGCTTTAAAACCTGTTGTGTGACTTGGGAAAAACAAGATATGCATGTCAGTTTTACAAGCCGACATGCATATGGAAAAAACACACATCACCGAGCCAAAACGACAGCTAGAGTAGAATGGAAAACTAAAACATGGTGACAATAAACCCTAGCCCATGAAAAGCACAAAGAAATGATGAATAAATACCTGATTGAACAAGAAATTGAAGAAAACACAAGCTAAAGTGAGATCCAGGAAGTCAAACACACGTCTTCAATCAAAACCCGCCTACAAGGCTTAGAATTCAAAGTATTGATTTAAAAATGCCTAATGAAAACCTAAAATTATGTTTTAAAAGTCAATTAGAAGTGCAATTAATGCACTTAAGGTTAACCACCATGCTCTTTAGGTCATAAGTTAAAACCTGATTCACTCTTGAAAGGATTTGCAGGTCGGGTTTTAAAACCCGATCTATTTTAAAACCCGATCTGCAGCTTTAGTGGGAAGGACTTGCAGGCTGGGTTTTAAAACTTGACCTGCACACAAGGTAGACTTGTAGGTCGGTTTTTAAAATCTGACTTGCACTTGAAAAAGGCAAAGATCTTTCACTTCAGGTTTTAAAACCCAATGTGCAAGACAAAGGAATCAAATATGCAGTTCGGATTTTAAAATCCGACCTGCATGAAAAAGATAAAATAAAAGCCAACTCAAAAAAGAAAAAAGACACTTAACTAAAACACAAAAACGACATGATTTATGAGGTAAGTTGGCAAATCTTAGAGTACATGAGATACGAAACATAAAAGTTTCATAGGGCTATCTCATGAATTCAGTCCTGCTGAAATCGACGACAACACTTTTATCATGCCATACTTCATTATGTGAGTCTGGACACGTCTTTGATATTTGAAATAGGCAATTTGCAATTCTAGTTCAATGAATTTCCTTTCTGCCTTTAGGATTATCTAGAAATATGTTTGTTGCCTTCTCTATTCAAACCACCTTTTATATCTTGAAATTCTGAATCTCTCTTTGCATGCCATGGGTTAAGTGCATTTTAAAGAAAAACTATAAATTAACACGCAAACCTGCAGAATGGGAAAATTTATTTTGATTCAGAAAGGCATTAGAGAGATGAATGAAAATGCTTAAAAAACTTCCTCTTCTTTTACCTTAAAACAAATGTGAAATACTCATCAAAGGTATGCAACATGGTAAGTAAACAAATGTGAAATGGTTTCAGGATGGATGTGAAATTTTGCATAGATGCATGCAAAATTCTACATATATGAATGCAAAATTATTATGTCCCTGCAATAATTCGTACAAAAAACCTACCAAAAACACAAAAACACGTGAAAAGATCAAGAGTTGTTGATTCACATCGGGTTCGCCATTGTTTTCACGATTAAAATCATCATTGAATAAAGCTAATTAGGGTAAGGGAAATCACAAAAAAACTCAACTAATTAAGCAATTCTAAACATAAACATCAATAAAAGCATGCAAATTAAAGAATCAATCAAATGAAAAACTCCCTATTTGTAACATAGCTTTCATTTTTCTTCTCTTCCTTGAGTAATGTTGGCTCTTAGATATTGTGTTGCTAACCTACAAAATGACACAAAGATTCGAAGTTCATGATTGTTGAAAATGAAGATTTGATGCTCAATTTATAGTTTTTTGGAGAAGATTGGTTGAGAGGTGGAACTAAAATGAGCTAAAAAGCTGATTGATAGTTGAACTAGATTGATTGATTAGATAGCTCAATTGATTGAGTTGTTAAGTGAGTAGATTGAATAGATGACTAGATAGATTGATTAGTTAACATCGTTAACTAGGGAGATGACTAATCTGATTGCATGTTAGAAAAAGTTGATTAGGAGTTGAAAAAGGTGATTGAGGAGTTAACCAAGTTAACATAATTGATTGATCAGTTATGATTTTAGCATGTGCTGTAGGATTTTTTATTTTGAAATTCAATTTAATTTGCTTTTTGAATTGAATTTATATTTTCGAAAAGTGAAATTGAAATGCACATGCATTTGAACTTGGATAAAATTAGAATTTAAGATTTGGATTTGAATTTGAAGAATATTTGAATTTAAAGATTTGAAATTTGAATTTGAAGAATAAATTAGGTAATTAAATAATTTAAAGAAATTATTTAACTATGAGAAATTGAATTTAATTAAATAATAAAGATTATTTAATTGAAGGTATTAATTCGTAATTAATTAAATAATAAATATTTAATTAATTTAAGGAAAATGTTAAATGATTAAATTGATTAAGATAGAAATTGAACAATTAGTATGTTGAAATGATGAAACGTGGCGATTAAGTTGGTTTAGAAGAATTAATTAGATTAATTAAATAATTAAGGAATTATTTAATTAATTAAGGATGAACAATTAGCATGTTAGTGATGAGACATTTTTAGGTGTCTACAGTTTGTCCCCCCTTAGAGATCAATTTAATCACCTAATAGTACTTTGGTTCTCATCACCTTCAAGAAATATATGCATATATTTAATTATTTAATTATTTTCTTTCTATAAATATTTTGTGATGTTGATAAGTTGTGTACAACCTAAAAATTTGATCAAATGAAAGTATAAATGGAATGAAGCATGGTAGCTATTCAATAGTTTATAGGTGACCAATAATATGAATGATAACTAGATATAAGATTATAATATTAGGAAGAACTAATTATTATTGTGTATTCTATCATATATGTAATAAATATATTTTATTGGTACTTTGAGTGTGGTTTTCATGGTTAAGTCTAAAGTACACAATTTTATTCTATGTATCATAGTGATGGGGGGAATGATGCTTAAGGTATGGATATTTCCTAAGAAGCAAAATATCACATGGAAAAGATCTCTCATGCATCAATTTTGGCTTGGAAAGCCACCTTAAGATGAGTTGTTTTAGAAGAAATTTTCTTATGGTAGAAAGTCAGTAAGCATATAATTTTTATATTATGAACAAAATTTAGAGTTAAGATTTGAAAGAAATTTGATTCTAATATTCTTATGGAAAGTCTGCTTATATTTTTCAAAGGACGTGTTTCTCATAATAAAGCTTCAAAATATGTATTTCACGTATTCTCCCTAGAAATGCAAGATCTAGAGTTGTATTATCAACATTATATATGTAGATTTTTTTGTTTGGTTATTTTTATATCCCTTGTAGTGGCATAGCATCCTTAGTATCCTTGTGTGATCAACGTAGTACACGATAGTTTAGTTTTATACTTATATGCAAGACTTGACTCCTTGTTAATGTTGAGAGGCATTCTAGAATGGGAACAAGGGGTCGAGTGAAATGGCGTGAATGTGTTAATGTTAACTTTTACCTTTTAGCTTAAATTTGACAACCATTTACACGTCAAAATATTAATATTAATTATTAAATTAATATTTTTAAAATAAACACCATATAAAAAATACACCCTCATCAACATTATAAGTTTTAGATAAATAAATAAGTATAAAATAAAAACAAAGATATTTAAAAATGATCCACCATTTCATAATTACAATATTCTTTAAAAAAAATATTTTATAATTTTTAATAATTTCTTCCTTTTGTGTAGGTTAATTTATTATTACTCTCCTCATATATATAATGTATTTATTTTTCTTTCCTAGTACGTATCCATCTCAAGTAATCACAAGAGCTCTATTGTCTATTTTTGATACTCTAGTAGTTTTATTTATTGTTGTGTCATTAATTTGTCTATATTTCCTATTCAGATTTTATTCCTTTTTTAAGTTTTCATCCGAAATAGTGATTTAGAGAAGAGTTTTTGTATAACGATTGATATTTGACTAAGATAATTATTCACTTTTCATCCCTAATGCTAGTGCATTCCTGTAGAACTCTTGACCAGACTTTGGGTAGATAAATGTATCAATGTAGAGTTTATCTCACCCACTCCTAACATTTAATTTTCTTATGTCAAAGAGTGATTTATTCTATTGGCCATTTCAGACACATCTTTGTAATTTGAAAAAAAATTCCCATCTAGTACCATCCTAATGAAGAGGTGTACATCTATTGGATAACTAAGTCATAATTTATTGAAACAATAATGATGAATAAGTTCAACATTCACATACATAAAATATTATGATATTAATAGAACAACATACCCCATGATAGGATGTTTAAGAAATAACCAAGATAAGGGTGTTGACTTTAATTAATTTTATTTACATGGTGTGAGAATGACTGCTATTTGGGCAATATTGGGATTAGCAATTGTTTATGATCTCAAATTAGAACAAATTTATGTAAAGATTGCCTTCTTACATAATGATCTAGAAGAAGATTTATATATGCACTAGTCGAAAGGTTTTGAGAAATAAGGACAAGAGAGTCTAGTTTGCAGATTGAAACGAATCTTGCATGGGCTCAAGGAAGCTTCATAATAGTGTTACCTAAAGTTTGATGCCTTCATGGCTGAAAAACACTTCATGAGGTGTGAATATAATCCATGTGTTTATTACAAAGTGTTGGACAATGGTGAGTTTGTATTATTGTTATCATGCATTGATGATATGCTAGTGACTAACACTAGTATAAATGTTGTTGGTAATCTGAAACAAAAATAGGCCAAAAAGTTTACAATGAAGGACTTGGTAGAAGCAAAAGGGGTATGTTGAAGAAGGCTTGTTTGGAACTTTCAAGCAATTGACATGAAGCTAGACCCCATGACCTTTTTTCTTCATCTTTCCTGCTCGTGCCGCCCCAAACTTGTTATGCCAACCTCTTCATTTATTTCTTACAATATTTTATTTATCTCACATTTATCTAAGAGTGAAAAAGGAGGTGAACAATATTGCTCCATATTCATTTTAGTGGGGCTTTAGTACAAGCCTAAAGACCACCTAAAGTGTCCTATGTATAATATTTATTTGATTAAAAATTTTAGATGCTTAAAATACATTTTGATTTAAGGTAAATAAATGACATAATTATGAGATGTTTTTAGCATATTAGGTATTAAATTTAAATATTTTTGTGTTCAAGGTGATCAATTACAATCAAATTTGATAAGCTACATTGGGATGAGTGAAAGTATGTGTGTGCATAATTATGTGTCAATCAAATTAAATCCTAAAACACATTAATGAGACTATAAGTTGAAAAAAAATTAAGAAAATGAAATTCAAATTCAGCCTTCTTAAGAGTGTCTCATTGTCCTCTATCTCTAAGGATTCTTCAAGTAATTTTTGCTCTCAGATTTTATGCACATGGTTTTCACAATGACAACCTAGAGAATGAGATTATAATCAAATGCAAGGAAATCCTTCCTACACTATATGATGATGAGCTAGATGACGTGTAAATTAAGATCTACATGATGTAAAAATGCTTCTATATTGATTTATGCTAATGATAATGCTATGAGAATGAGAATGAGAATGGTAAAATATTGCTAACATTCTTAATTGCTAAAATGATCTATTCTTCCTATAATATTTCTAAACTCTAGCTAGCTCTTGATTTGTGCCAATGAGGGCTTATTTATAGATTTTCCAAGGCTCGTGTCCTAGGTGGAAAAGATGGATGGTCAAGATGTGATTTGAGAAAATGAACGACTGGAGATGAAGAGGTTAGAGAGAAAAGTAGATCTTGTTTCCTTAAGGGGAAATAAATGAAATGTGGAGGATGGAGAAGAAAGAAGAATGCCAAGTGTCCTTGATTGGTTGTAAATTTGTTGAAGATATTTGATTAATTAAATATTTAGGAACATTGAATTTCTCAATTTGTTGCAAATGCCATGTTTTCCTTTTAGTTTGTTCAATTGGTTGAAGATAATTGATTAATTAAATATTTAAGAATATTTAATTTGTGAGACACATGTTGATGTGGCATGATAGGACAAGTTGGTTAGATGACGTGGAAATGATTTAGGATAGGAAGAATAAATGTCATGAATCATATAAATTTATTTATAGATAGAGGAATTAGACATTAGACATTAATTAAATAACATGTATTTAATTAATTTTGTCAAACCAATTTTTAAGTGTATACATTTTGCCCCTCTTTGAGACGATGTGTTTTTGAAACGTTGTTTCAAAGAAAAATTTGATTCAATTGCCCCAAATGAAAATTTCAATTTTTGATTGCAAATGGATGCCCCATCAGGAGATCAATTGAGAAATTTTTTTATTTTTACGATTTTTTGAATTTTAAAATTTTTTTCATTTTTCATTTTTTTTTTTTGAAAATTTGAAATTTGATCTCCCAATATAATAATGCGATTATGTGAAAATTCATGTGAGAACACCACACATGCATGCCCCACACATTCCTCATTGTTTCACACCCCTCTTACATCTCTACTAGGTATATAAGCCCTTGGGGTCAACTCTCCACCTCATTTGCACATTTGGTCTATAGTGAATAGAGTATTTTGAGAGAAGAAGAGCTTGGAGAAAATGGTGCCACCTTACCACACTCATTGATTCAAGAGGGTTCGTTGATTTCAGCAGCCAAAAGCATATGGACCTCTAGTAATTCAATTTTTAACCTCTTGTGATTGAATTTTTTTATATTTTTGAGCGATTTTTTCGATTTTGAATTTTTTTTGCGAGTTTTTAGATTTTTTACTTCTTTTAGTGCATTTGAATTTTTGTAGCACTTTTGATCATTTTTGTTGTGCATTTGATTTTTATCGTAGCATTTTTTTATGAGCGTTTTAGTGCTTTTGATTTTTACTATAGCACATTTGATTTAGGGTTTTCATGTTTTAGATATGGGTTAGATTTTAGCGCATATGATTAGATTGTAGCGCTTTTGATGATTTAAGTAGCACATTTGATAAATAATGTTGTGCTTTTAAATTTTGTCTTAGTGCATATAAAGACTGTTGTGGTGCATTTTAAACAAAGAGTTGTTTTTTTGTTTTTGCAAATTTTGATTGATGAAAATGTCAATTTCTTAATTGCTTTGATGTTTTTGCTTGATCAAATGATAGATTGAATTTCATTGACCTCATGATTGATAAGAGTCAATGATATAAACTCAAGGATTGATGATTTGATAGATTTTGATTGCTTGCATGATGTCATGATTGATGAGCATCACTGATAGGTGCTCGAAGAGATTGAATAAGATCTCAAGTGAGTTGACAAGATAATTGATTGATGTGATCAATTGATTCGATGAGAGGAGATCTCATTGATGCATATAGAGCCATTATTGACTCTTGCGTACTATCACACATTTTATTCATGCCTGAGTATAGGATGAATAGAGGATTGCTGATGGTTTTGGCTAAGAGGTGGTATAGCAACCACAACACATTCCACTTGCCCATTGAAGAGATGATGGTGACACTTGAGGATGTATACAAGATTCTTAGCATCTCCTTGATTAGAGAGTTGGTTCAATACGATCATCATGAGATGGGGGGGATAGATGCCTTGCATAGGATCTTTGGAGATGAGGAGATTGAGGGGCTGGATATCCTTTGGGAGTATATGGTGGAGTTCTACTAGCCTTTGCCCTCTATCTTGGCTGGTTTGGTAGGAGGTTTCCTATGTTCGAATAGGAGATCTCATGGATTTGTTGTGGGGTGGAGCCATATTATGGAGAGCATGGTGACATGTGGTACTCGGTATGCTTGAGGGATCTGTACATTGGCCTACCTTTATCATAATTTGTATAAGGTGGTATATGACATGGCTGCTAATTTATTAGTGGGAGTCACCTTATTACATATATGGGCATGAGAGCACATAGCGGTGACACAGCCAGTTGTAGTTTGAGTATGAGCACAAAGACAAGCTTATATTCATGCATAGAACTATGCAGTTTCTTAACCGATGTTAGGGAAACTAGAGTATTGGAGATGAGCCTTAGATGATCTGGTCAGTGTGACATGGAGACCCTATATTGATTGCAAGGTCTGGTAGGAGGATGTTGTAGAGGTACCATGACTTTGTCGAGCTATATATTTGATTGGTTGGACACCCTATATTATTGAGAGGTTTATCTTGACTCGTGTGTGGAGGTAGTATGGGCGGACCCAAGGTATGCCTCAGGGTTTTGCCATGTATGTCCGAACACACAAGGACAAAGAAGATTGGGGTCCTCCTTTGGATTTTGAGACAACCAGAGCAGAGTTTTATGCACCCCCTTATTCAGTTTGTGATATGGGTCTAGGTATATGGGTGAAAGCACAAAGTTGTGTCATAATTTTATGAAGTAAATGGCCAATGTTGATTCAACATTCTAAGTTGAATCAATATAAAGTGAAATATATGTTTTGAATTTTGAAATGATGTAAAATAAAAAAATGTATATTTTTTTGTGTATTTTATGTTTGTAAGTTAAAATTAAAATTAAAATTTATTTGAATATACTTTCTTATAAAGTAAACACTATAATTTAGTTGTTGATAAAAGGTTGAAATTGAAGTTACATGAGGCATCACAATTTATATAGTAAATTTTACCTATTTTTGTTCAATTTTTTGTGTATGTTGATAACTTGAAACTTTGGTGCAAAAATATATTTTTAGCTATTTTTTATGTATATATTTTTCAATAAATTTGAAAGGATGTGTGTACTGAAATATAACTCTATCTATTTGGCATAGAAAATAATTATATCATCTTGACATAGACTCATTTCTCTAGTGCATCATTTTTTTATCAAATTTTTAAAATAAATTTTAGTATTTTACCTTTACAAGATAATCAACCTTATATTTTAGTGTTGATGACCTACTTTCCCTAAAATAAAATATAAAATATAAAAACTAATTAAAATATTAAAAGATATATATTTTTGAAAATTCACTTTTAGATCTATAAAAGGGTATTTTTAAATTTCAAAAAAAATATTATTCATAAGAGTAGGAGTTGTTGAAACATCGAGTTTTTCAATTTTTTTTTGGGTATGATGGTATGATGAAAGAATAAGAATCCATTCAACTACTGAGAGGAGGTGGGGTGAATCAGTAGATAGAAAAACTGATACTAACTTCACCAATCTTAAAATTAATCTCTCAAAGTAAACTTAGAACTATCAATGTAATACCACTGTCAAGATAAAAATTCTCAAGATAAATCGGTTGACTATTACAACAAACTAACAGTAAACAACTTCAAAAACATAAACATCCAAATGCTTTTTCATATGTCAACATACTTCATTTCTCAATGATTTCGGTTATCATGACTTATCAAAGTAGTTAAGTAGTTAAGCAAATCAACCATAAGAACATAACCACAAAAACATTCACCACTTGACACAAATATTTTTGACGTGGAGATCCAAATGGGAAAAACCATGGTGAGATGAGACTCACAAGATAACTATTTGAATTCTTCTGAAGTTCACCCTATTAGGAGCCTAGCCTGTTAAAGCTTTACAAAAGTCTTATTAAGAACATATCCTGTTAGGGACCACCTGGTTAAGGGATTAACTACAATGCCTTGTTAGAAGCAATACCCTATAAGGAGTAACCTAGGTAGAGGATTTAAAAATCCAAGCTTATGGATCACCTTGTTAGAGGATTTGAATAGCACCAAGCTTGTTAGAGCTTACCCAGTTAAGGGATTTCAATTCTGTTGTAATTGTTAGAAAACAACATGAGTTTGCTGATCTGTCTGAATAACACTACACTTTCTTGATCAGATCCTTTTCATGCTCCTATTTGCCTTTACTCAAACTGCAGATACATCATCCAGTTCAACAACCACACACTCAACTAAAACTTTTCCAACACTGAAACTAAACAACTCATTGACCTTATAAACAAATCAATTAGGTCGGTAACACAAGAAAAACCTAATTCTCTCATAGAGATTACAAACAGGTTGATTCAAGTATGACTGTTAGATTACAAAGTAATCTCTGCACATCAATCAAGAAAACCTCGATCACTCCTTGATCACCACTTCATCGAACCTAGTAACTCATCATGCACTTTGCATTACATTCAATATGCTTGTTCATTCCCTAGACAAAAACCGTTACATCAATGCACCAAAATAACTTGAAACTGTCTTCATACAATAATCCTATGTCTCATAATCATTGTTTCTTATCATCAGATCATAAACCAATATAACCAATTCACCAAACTTAATCGGTTCGGGTTTATCAAATCAACAGGTAGGGTTTATCGGTTACCGATTCAACTCTCCAATATATAGCAATACCGGTTCACTCCACAAATTCTTCCTATCGGTTATAGTTTCCTTCACTAGCTCATCCTACCGGTTACAAAACAATATTACAACAATATAATTTCTAGTTAATTGACATCAATGACAACATAACATATCATTAATGCAATCTTCATGCAAATTCCAACAATCTCCCCCTTTGGAATTGATGGCAATACAAATATCAATACCATTGATTGTTGTTGTGATTGTTAACAGGAATCTTGGTTTACATTACCAAGTATTCACCATGCTCTCCATGTCTTCAGCCTGTCACTGGTTCTTCTCCTCATAATCACATAATTCTTCTCCCAAGTATTCACCATGCTCTCCATGTCCTCAGCCTGTCATTGGTTCTTCTCCCCATAATCACATAATTCTTCTCCCCCTTTGACAACAATGCCAAATTGAAAGTAAAACATGTAATGACAAATTTCACTCTACAACATTAACAACCTGTAACTTGATGCTCCCCATGTCGAATAACTACACTTCTACACCAATCCTTCTATAAAATTATGCAAGTAGCTCCAGGATTGATGTAATCTACATCATGCTTAACTCGCCTCATGAAGGGGTACAACCCCTAACTGACTTCTAAGATACTCAAAAGTAGTCTTAGGCATAGTTTTAGTAAAGATCTTTGCAAGCTGCTCCTTGGTAGAAACATGCTCCAAGATCACATCTTTACTCTGCACTTTTTCCCTTAAGAAGTTATACTTCAATATAATCTGCTTGGTTCGTGGGTGCAAAATAGGGTTCTTGGAAATATTTATGGCACTTGTATTATCACATAAAATCTTTATAGGTTCTGAACTCTTCATCTTAAAACCTTCCAAAATGTGCCTCATCCAGATAGCCTAAGTACAATTCATGTAAGCTACAACATACTCAGCTTCAACAATAGATTGTGATGTACAGCTCTTCTTCTTACTACTCCATGAAACAAGTCTTCCTCCAAGAAAAAATGCTCCATCAGTTGTGCTTTTCCTATCATCAACATTTACTGCCCAATCTGCATCTGTGTACACCTTCAAGTCAAAATTTCCTCCATATGGATACCATAATCCATATTCAATAGTACCTTTCAAGTATCTAAAAATCCTCTTGGTTGCTATCAGATGTGTTTCCTTAGGATTCTTCTAGAATCTAGCAACTATGCCAACTGCATGAGCTATATCTGGTCTGCTGTGAACAACATAGTACAATTTTCCAATCATTGACCTGTATTCCTTCTCATCAACAAATGTGGATTCATCTTCCTTAGAAAACTTACAACCTCTAACCATTTGTGTCCCAACTAGTTTACAGTCACTCATACCAAATATCTTCAAAACCTCTTTCACATACTTAGACTGTGTGATGAAAATACCATTCTTCATTTGTTGTATCTGCAAGCCTATGCAATTTTTTATTTCTCCCACTAAAGACATTTCAAACTCATTTTTCATTTCATCTGCAAAACTATTGCTCATGTCATCATTACCTCCAAATATGATATCATCTACAAAAACTTCATTGACCAGTATTTTATCTCCTTCAGATTTGAGATATATGTTGCTATCTTCACTGGTTCTCAGAAAGCCTATCTTCATCAAATGTGTATGAAGCCTTTCATACCATGCTCTCAATGCCTGCTTTAATCCATATAAAGCCTTATGCAATCTGCATACCATGTCTTTCTCATCAATCAAAGCATAACCATTTGGCTACTCAATGTGTACTTCTTCTTCCAGTATCCCATTAAAAAATACTAACTTAACATCCATTTGGTATACCTTGAATTTCTTATGTGTTGCAAATGAAAGTAAAGTTTTGACACCTTTCAGTCTTGCCACTGGTGCAAAAGTCTCACCATAATCTTCTCATTCCTCTTTTGCATAATCTTTGTAAACCAACCTAGCTTTGTTGCAAACTACAACACCATCTTCATTCAACTTGTTCCTAAATACCCACTTAGTACTTATTACATTTTTATTTACTGGTCGGGGTACTAGGGTCCATGTGTTGTTCTTCTCAATTTGATCTAATTCCTCCTCCATAGCTTTAACCCAATGATCATCACCAAATGCTTCCTTAGTAGTTCTTGGTTCAATAATGGAGACCATGCAGGAATTCTCTCTAATTCTTCTTTTGGTTAGTACTCCAACATCCTTATCCCCAATAATCTATTCAAGATTATGATTCAGTCTCACATATCTTGGAATAACATGATCATTATCTTCAGGTTCATCTTCTTCATTATCATCATCTTCTTCTGGATTTATCTATTCCGGTTGAACTGGTACATCAATATTTTCTCTGTCGGTTTTAGATTTCATAGTTTCTGGTTCCAAAAACAAAATGCAAGGATCTTCATCCTTTTTCTCCAAACCAGTTTCCTCTGAGACTTCAGGATATTCATCCATTCGAACATTAACACTCTCAATAATTCTATGTGTCTGGTTGTTAAAGCACTTGTAGGCTTTACTCTTGGTGGAATAACCAAGAAATATACCTTCATCACTTTTAGCTTCAAATTTGCTAACATAATAACCTCTCTTAATAAAAAATTTGCTTCCAAATATCTTGAAATAACTAACATTAGGTGATCTTCCATACTAGTATTCATAAGGAGTCTTGTGCTTACCTCTCTTTACTAGAATCTGGTTCATAGTGTAGACAATTGTGTTGATAGCTTCTCTCCAAAAAGTTTTTGCAACACCTCTTTGTATCAACATCGTCCTAGCAGCTTCAAAAACTGACTAGTTGTTTCTCTATTCGACACCATTCTACTATGGTGTCCTCAGTGCAAAAAGCTACCGTTTGATACCATTTTCTTCACAATACCTAGTGAATTCCTCAGAAGTAAATTCACCACCTTGATCTGTCCTCAGACACTTTATCTTCTTACCGCTCTCCTTCTCAGCTAAGGCCCTGAATGCCTTGAACTTACCAAAAGCTTCAGCCTTATCCTTCAAGAATGTGACCCACATCATCCTTGATCAATCATCAGTGAATATCATCAAATATTTGTCACCTTGAATACTTTTTGTCCTTATTGGTCCACAAAGATTTGTATGAACCAAATCTAACAAATGTTCTGCTGAAAAATATTTTCTCTTGAAAGTTGAGGATGTCATCTTTCCCAACTGACATTCTTTACATAGAGCATTAACCAGTTTGTCCAACTGAGGCAAACCTCTCACTGTCTTGGAATTACTCACTTTAACAATGTTATCAAAGTTTATATGATAAAATCTCCTATGCCAAAGCCAACTATCATCTATATTTGCAATTAAATAGTTGCCGACTTTAGCATTAAGGTGAAACATGTTACCTTTAGTTTGCTTCCTAGTTGCAATCAGTTCACCTTTGCTGCCACAAATTTTGCACATACCATTCTTAAACTCCAATGGGTGTCCTCTGTCATTGAGTTGTGTCACACTCAAAAGAATGTGCTTTAAACCTTCAACCTAGTAGACATCATATGCACTACTCTTTCCATTAAGAGAAATAGTTCCCTTACCTTTAACCATGCAAGGTGAGTCATTACCAAGTCTTACAACTTTGCCATTAAATTCCTTCAAAGAAATAAATTTTCTTCGATCACCGGTCATGTGATGTTAACAACCACTATCAATGATCCAATCATCAGAGTTATCCATCTTGGATACTAATGCCTTCTGGTCTGATATCTCTTCTTTAATAGCTACAAACACAATGTCTTCATTAGCATCACCATCAGATTCTTCATCAGTGATACCACCATCAACAACAATAAGAAAATCTCTTTTACCTTTACCTTTATCCTTCTTGAATTTCTCTCATTTGTGCTCATTATCACCATTAGGACAGTTAGTAGATATGTGTCCAATCTTGTTGCATGCAAAACATTTGAAAGGTAATTTACCTCTATATTTACTCACACCTCTGGGAAACCACTTGGCCAACAATGCTTCAAGCTCAATTTAACTATCTTCATCATCAACTTCTCTACTGGATTTGGATTCATAACTGTGACTGGCATCTCTACTTTTTCTCACAGATGGGTTAGAAACATAAGATCTAAATGGAGACTCGGATTTTTGTACACTACCATCATAATCATTTAATTCAAAAGCAGTAAGCTTGCCAATGATGGAGTCAAGATTTACCTTAGTTTTGTCAATGGACTTTAGCTCCTGAATGGCTGCAACTCGGATAGCATAGACCGGTAGCAGGGTTCTCAGTACCTTACTAATCACTGTGGCATCTTCCACTTTACCTCTGGCACTCTTAATTTCATCGACTATCTCTTTTATCCTTTGACCATACTACTGGATGTTCTCATCTTTAGCCACCTATATTTCATCAAACTTTCCTCTTAGACTCTCTTCTTTAGCAATCTTAACATGTTCATCACCACTATAAATATCTTCAAGTTTTGTCCATATCTCATATGCGGTCTCTAGACCATGAATGTCTACATGCTCTGCATCAGACAAAGAACTGATAATAGCCTCTAATACTTGATTATTTTCTTGTTGCTCTTTCTTCTAATCACCAGTCAAAATCCTAGTAGGTGCAACATATTGAGTATTGACATGTTCCCAATATTGGCTTCCCAGACTCTTGATATAAATTTTCATTCTATCACTCCATATCCTATAGTTCTCTTTATTAAACTTTATACCTTCCTTCTTCATCATGATATGAAATATCTTTACCTCAAGCTATTAGGCTTAGACCATAGAGGATCTGATACGCTCTGATACCAATTGATGGTATCATGATAGAATAAGAATCCGGTCAACTACTGAGAGGGGGGGGTGAATCAGTAGATACAAAAACTGATACTAACTTCACCAATCTCAAAATTAATCTCTCAAAGTAAACTTAGAACTATCAAGATAAAAAATCTCAAGATAAATCAGTTGACTGTTACATCAAACTAACAATAAACAACTTAAAAAACATAAACATCCAAATGTTTTTTAATATGTCAACAGGCTTCATTTCTCAATGCTTCCGGTTATCATGACTTATCAAAGTAGTTAAGTAGTTAAGAAAATCAACCATAAGAACATAACCACAAAAACATTCACCACTTGACACAAATATTTTTGACATGGAAACCCAAATGGGAAAAACCACGATGAGATGAGACTCACAAGATAACTATCTTAACTCTTCTGAAGTTCACCCTATTAGGAGCCTAGTTTGTTAAAGCTTTACAAAAGTCCTGTTAAGAACAAATCCTATTAGGGACCACTTGGTTAAGGGATTGACTACAATGCCTTGTTAGAAGCAATACCCTGTAAGGAGTAACCTCGGTAGAGGATTTGAAAATCCAAGCTAATGGATCACCTTGTTAGAGGATTTGAATAACACCAATCTTGTTAGAGCTTACCCGATTAAGGGATTTCAATTCTGCTATAATTGTTAGAAAACAACAAGAGTTTTCTGATCTGTTTGAATAGCACTACACTTGCTTGATCATATCCTTTTCATGCTCCTATCTACCTTTACTCAAACTACAGATACATCATCCGATTTGGCAACCACACACTCAACTAAAAAATTTCCAACACTGAAACTAAACAACTCATCAACCTTATAAATAAATCAATTAGGTTGGTAACACAACAAAAACCTAATTCTCTCCTAGAGATTACAAATAATTCAATTCAAGTATGACCATTAGATTACATAGCAATCTCTGCACATCAATCAAGAAAACCTCGATCGCTCCTTAGTCACCACTTCATCAAACTTAGTAACTCATCACGCACTTTGCATTACATGCAATATACTTGCTCATTCCCTAGACAAAAAATGTTACATCAACGCACCAAAATAACTTGAAATCATCTTCATACAATAATCATACGTGTCATAATCATTGTTGCTCGTCATCAAATCATAAACCAATATAGCCAATTCACCAAACTTAATTAGTTAGGGTTTATCAAATCAACATGTAGGGTTTACCGGTTACTGGTTCAACTCTCCAATATATAGCAATACTAGTTCACTCCATAAATTCTTCCTACTGATTATAGTTTCCTTCACTAGCTCATCCTACCAGTTACAAAACAATATTACAACAATATCATTACCGGTTAATTGACATCAATGACAACATAACATATCATTAATGCAATCTTCATGCAAATGCCAACAGGGTAATTAGACCCAAAGTGGTATAAAATATATATTTAATGGATAATTGCAATTGGAAAAGTCATGGCCCATATATAAGATAGCTAATGAATCTCTATAGACCACATGTTTGACTAAAATTATTTTTTAGCTAGAATTACTTAAATTCACTTGTGCTGATAAGTTGGCCTAAAACTTACACAATTTTGTGCTTTAACTAATATTAGATGGGGGCATGACTCCAAAGTATTCCTAGTATCTAGTGGAGCATCCATTTTTGCTATTGACAGATCCTAGGGAACATACCTCCCTTAGAGGTGGTTAAGGATGATGAGGACCGACCTTGATGATGGGGGTAGAGATAATGAGCAGGAGAGGCAGGTGGCTGAGGCTGGGGGAGACTGGAGGTAGGGATGGGGAGAGGAGTGGTTGGGAGATGAGATACCAAGAGAGGGAGGGAGAGGTGGTGGTGAGGAGATAGAGGAGGAGGAGGAGAAACCTTTAGTGTGGAGGAGGTGGTCAGATAGGCCTTCAACATCGGTCATGCTACACGATGTGCTAGTAGAGGGTGCACAGGACCCTGAGTCATCACAATGATAGTTTGTTTAGATTATGGTGCCACCACATCAGCAGCAGGCACATATAACTACCTTATAAAGCATGGTCTAGGGGATGCAGAGACAGGCGAGACAACTACAGGGACAGGTCACTCAGCTACAGGTTGAGAGAGATGCAATGATTGAGCACTACAGACACGTTGAGGTCCTTGTTGACAGATTAGAGAGGACCGATATCAGGACTATCACAATTGAGACTATTTGAGAGATCCAGTACTCATCTAAGGAGGTTGAGTAATACTGGAAGTTGTATGAGGATCTTGTTCTTGTTAGTCAACATGCCTCAAATTATGCAGCTGTTTCTGGGACTAAATCCTCATGGATTCAACTGCATATGGAGAGCATGGGTGTTATTGGTCCACCTCGTAGGGATCCCACAAGCAGAGATCTAGATACTGATCCATCTGGTGGAGTAGCAGGTGGTTTAGTGAGGCCTACAACTTCTAGAGGGAGCATTGCCTAGATTCACAGGTCTTACTTTCTAATGCATACATGTTCTTTGGAGACATTTGATTATTCTTTTTTGGATTCAGGTGTATCTTTCATATGTATTTGACATCATTGTACACTTGGACCTTGATCATTGGTTTATGATATGATATGCAGTGGATGATTGGATGCATACTACATGGTACATGATTTATGCTTTATTTAGATGATGGATGGATGCATGTGATTTCTATTCTATATGATTAGATGTTTATATGCTTTATTTAGATGATGGATGAATGCATGCATTTTCTCTTCTATGCTCATATTATGATGATGTGAAAGATGTAATAATGATGCTATTTATTTACATGAAATGCAATTATGAAATTTGTACATGGTTATGATCAGGGATAACTTTAAGAAACCACCCCCTGGGCAAAAGTATAAAATCCTGGCAAATCAGACATTATTTTTTGGGGAAAATTTTCATATTGACGGTGAATTTTTTGTTCAAAATAGGAAAAAAATATATTTTGTATTGGCAATTTTTTTCTAGGGTACAGAAATTCCATAAAAGTCAGGCGAATAATACCTTGTTCTATGGGGAAAATATATATTGTAGGAGGCAAATATTTTTCTTTTAAAGGGACAAATATATAATTGTATGGACGAAAATTTTTACTTCAAAGGAAAAATTATTTAAGTGTATTGGTGATTTTTATCCACCGCTTGAAAATTATTTAATTTGTTCGGCTAATATTTTGTTTTCTATGGAAAAATATATATTTTATTGGTGATTTCATGAATTCATTTCCATTAATAGACAAGGCACATCACATCACATCAATACATCACATTGAGTCTAAACTCTGCACGATGTATCGATAAGTGCAACCTCTTTGACACGTGAAGGGTGACACATACCAAAAATCCATCAATGATTTTAAATTGTTCAATGATTGTAGATCAATGGCTGAAGTTTTATTTCGGCCTAAATTTTTGAAGAGAATGTAGTTCACGAGAAAGTGCCTGGAATGGAATTGGATTCAATAGACACGTATCGAATGTCATGGTTGATAATGTTGGTCATTTTATATGTTTCTAGTCACTAACTGCAATCCACTCTGTCCCCACAAATTCCATTGTGGTACTTGGTACTGGTTTATGGTTGTTTCCAATTTCACACACTATTGCATTTATGGGAAAGATTTGTAGAGATATATGAAAGATTTAAAAAAATTTAAAGGAATTAATACGGTTAGAAAAGGAATTATTACAATTAGGAGCTTCAGCTATTTATAGACAATCTCTGCTTCTTTCATCTTCAATCAGCCTTTGGTAGATAAATCATCGAATCTCATGGTATTTAAATTCTGCCTCTAGTTTAGGTCTATAGGCTCAGGCTGTATAATTTGGTATTTTGATTTCTCATGATGGACACTCCTATCCGCTTGAGAAGAATTTTTGTGGAGGACCAGAGGGCCTTTTTGGGCTCCGTTAGAGACCCAACCCTCCAATCAGTCTGTAAGGAGGTTGGGATGTTCACTAATGAGGCTGTGAGGATGGTGTTGGGCAGAGAGTTTTTGCGTAATGAAAATAAATACCGTGTTAATATGGACGTTACACCCCGATTCTTGGCGTCTCTTCTGGACCTCAGAGACAAGGTTGATGTGTTGATGTTGTTAAGGAAGGTGTTTAAAGAAGAATTCCTTGGAGACGGCTTTATTATTGTCATCTTTGCAGAAGTATGGGTGGGGATCCCCTGGACAAATGAATTAACCAAGCTTATCCTCCTTGACCAAACAGTGCTAGTGGCCAGACATCCATTTCTTTTGAACCTGAATGCGAAGCAATTGACGCGTCATAGGAAATGGGTATGAATTGGTAGGGACTTTCTCTGGAAATGGTTCCTACTAGATGACTTTCCAAACTACAATTTCCTTGAAGAATTCTCACAACTTATAATGTTTGAAGAATTCTACATGGAGGGAGGGCGAGATTCTTAGGGTAAACCATGAATGTGTCCACTACCTATGCCCTAGCTCCGACCCCCTAGTAGTTTTGTTTTTTTGGCTATTTCCTCGTAACTTCATAGGCTCACTCATTTTGGCTTTGAAGTTTCTGAGGGACTCCGACATGTAAAAAATTGTAAATTTGCGAAACATATATATTAATGATAATTTTACAAATTCCAGTTCATTTCAGTTTGCCTCTTATGGTTATAAAATTGCTTTCTATTTCATTTTATTATTTTTTGCTACCATCATGCCATGGTAGGATACTTAGCATAATCATTATGTTGTGAAATAACTTAAATAGTTATTAATTTGTGTGGATATAAGATTTAATTTTCACCATAAAAAAATAGCAGGTCTATTCTAATTTCTTCTCTAAAGTTAAAGAACAAACTCAGTGTCACTTCTGAAACAACCTTTTCTAAAAGATATTTGAAGTGCTTGACAAAGAAGTATTTGAAAAAACATAATGTCAGGGATTGGTTGCAAGTGATAGCATCTAATAAGGATCACAATATCTATGAGCTACGTTTTTTTTGTCTATGAGCTACGTTATTTCAATATTTTGTTAAACAATGGAAATAAATTTAATACTGTGATCTTTTTTATGTAATGTTTCTTCCTCTATATTTAATATATATAAAAAAAATCCAATTCATTCCATTAATTATTTGTACATTGATTATCATTGATTATAATTTTACAAATATATAAAAAAGGATGTTTATCTCGAAACAAGTGAATTAAAAGTCCAACTTACTTGTATTTTTTTCTGCATAATTTCAATATAAAAAAAAGTCCAACTAACTAGATACATGTACATTGAACACTAAAGATACATTTACATTGAACACTGACATGAAATAAAGGCTATGGCCAATGGGATGATGAAGCGTCGGGTGACGTGGTGTTTGGGTGGCAAAAATCCTATGTATAATGGGACCCACGGGAACTGACAATGGATATATAGTGATATTGCCTTATGGACCTATGGTACGCACATCACTGTAATGAAAGTGAATGGTTAACATTTAGCCTTTATGCGGCTTTAATGCTAGCTTGTGCAAACAAATTATGTAGTTGGACTATTGAACTAGTACATGCAAAGGAATGATGACAGAGTTTGTGATTAATACCGATGACCACCACCGTTGGATGTCACAAATTAGAATTGAGTGAGAGGTGTTTAAATCTTGGGTGGATTGGAAGTCTTAGTATCATAATATCTACACTTGCAGCATTTGCCATTGTTCCATACTGATAAGAAATTAGTCCCATTTCTCGGATGATTTATGGATAGGAGGCTGAAAGGTTTGTTCTTTTTTAAGGATGAGAGGTTGTACGAGAGTGTGAAAATATTGTTGGGAGAGGAAATTGTCCATGTAGGTCATCGCTACAGGGCAAACATGGAGGCATATTCATTGATTTCCACTTGGGGTTTCCAATTTGAGGACAAGGTGGACAAGGTAAAAAATGCCCTGAGAGTTGTAATTGATGGGCACTACCTGTTAAATCTAGATAGTGTGTTTGCTCGTGTGGTCTCGAAGGTGGGAATTGTTCTTGAGGCAGGTGTGGCTGGTCCGGTGGCACTGTTACCACTCATTCGATGGGCTGATGATGATTTGAAGGCAAGATGCAGAGCTCTTGCTTGGCGTGGGTGGAAGGCCTTCAAAATGTTTGCAAGGTTGATGCAATGTGATGAGGTTTTACCAGTCCTTCATGAAGTGACACGTGCAGAGGTGGGTCAAGAGTTGTGACCGAGACCCGAGACTACCCAAGAAATGAAGCGACTCTCAGAATTCTATGATGATCTAGAGTACAGGCCATTTCTAGGTTAATCTATTTGTATCTTTTTGTTCCATGTCCATTTTCTCCCCAGACCCAACTTTGTATGTATGGGGGGATGTGTGCTACAAATTTTGGTACGCCGAATTGGAATTCTAGGGTTTTTGCATGTAGTAGGGTTTTATTTTTTGTTGGGAATGGTGGTTTTGGCCCTTGGGAGTGTTTTTTGCAGTGGTAGAAGTATGGTGGTTTTACTATACCACCTATACTTGCATATTTGTAATATTTTGTTTCCAAGTAATACAATACAAAACTTATCACATATTTAAATTATATATTCAATTCATTATAAAGCTATATATTGTCGTCCATTGGATGAGCATAGATCAACGATGTGAGGTGTATTTCTGGCCAAATGTGGGAATGATAAACATTTTTTGCAAACTTCTAATAGAAAACTTCCATAAACGATAAACATTTTTTGCAAACTTCTAACGGAAGACTTCCATAATGATAAACATTTAATTAAGTATAGTTAAATTCTAAATTTTCAATTGTATACTTAAATTAAATTTAATAAGCTCTATTTTGGGCAGAAGTTGAAAAGGATTAAAAAGTCTTCAAAATTATTCTCAAAAAGTGACTCGTGTCTTTTGATGTGGCAAAAAAATGGCAAAAGTCCTAGGACCCATGACAACTGACAACAGACACCATTGTCTATTGGATGAACATAGATCAATGACTTAGGGTGGATTTCAACTCGAATGTGGGAAGTAAACACATTTGTGAGAACTTTGCTCAGAATTGAATATTTTATATTTAATTAACTATAATTAAGTTTATAAAGCTCTATTTCGGGCGGAAGTTGAAAAGGGTTAAAAAGACTTCAAAAATAGTCCGGAAAAGTGACTCGAGTCTAGTGACGTGTCCGAAAAATGGCAAAAGTCATGGGACCCATGACAACTAACAACAAATACCATCACCTGTTGGATGAGCACAGATTAACGACTTAGGGTGGATTTCGGTTTAATGTGGGAAGTAAACACATTTTTGAGAACTTGACCTAGAATTGAACGTTTTACATTTAATTATCTATATAATTAAGCTCTATTTCAGGCAGAATTCAAAAACGATTAAAAAGAATTCAAAAATAGTTCGAAAAAGTGACTCGTCACTCAAGTATGGTGACATGTCCACTATCCTCACAATTAAGACTGAAGAAATGAATGTTTTGTCCTTCGATGGTGAATAGATATTAATAATAATATATAAAATTACAACATGATTCTAGAAATTTTGCCCTTTAGGTATTACTTTTGTACTTTTCAGTGTTTACAAAATAAGTGACTCATAATCATATTTCATTTCATGGACAAACCAGTAAATCTAGGGAGATTTAGAAATGGCTACTAGATTGAGGAATACAAGTTGCAACATAGTCTGTTTGCGCCAATCTAGTGAAATAGAAATTTTGGGTAAAATCTAGAACACCTACATCTCACATTTTTTACTTTTTTTAATCTCGTGGTTCAATTTGAAGGTTAGCATTTTTAGGTTTGTATCTAGCATCATTTTGATTTATTAACAATAACAACAATGTGGAAACTAGGAAGCAGTAGTTCAACAGGAAGCAGAGTGAAAAAGAAGACCTAACTGAACTGGTTAAAACACTAGGTTTCACTGATGAATACCATGATATTTATGACCCTACTATCCATAGTGAAAAGTGTATCATAGATATTAGATATGCATTATCTAATAAGGTGGCAGATCCAAGCATGGCAAAATTTACTGTTTTCAACACAAAGTTAAAACAAAGAACAAATAAAATCGCATCATGGGATGCTGGATTGGGAAGCATGGTGTTACCTGAAGCATTCCCTTGCCTTGGATTTGTCATGGTGTGTGCCAAAAATTATGATGAAGATAAAAAAGAAATTTTTAATAAAAATACAAAAGAGGAAATTCTATCCATAAACATAGGAGAATCTGCTCGTTTGTTGATCCTGGGGTTTGAAGCACAAAACTCAAACCTCCACATTGACCTAGGAAAGCTGACAGAGAAATATGAGAGTCTCTATCCAAGTCATAGAGATTTATTTATTAGAGCTCTAATAATGCGTGATACTCCGTTGGATTAGAATTATAAGCCTCCTTATGATTATAACATTTTTGTTCCATGGGTTCGGGATACTATTTCCTTGTTGGCATTTTGCCTAGGATTGGAAAATAATAGGGAAGTGGGTGCTAGCCTTCTTGAAATGATTTTTAATATCCATTGTGTAAGTCAACTAGTAGATATAATTTTATTGAGCACGTTGTTCAATCCATGCAAAAACAATTACTAATGATCAAAAAAGGTTCCTATAAGACATTTAGGTTCTCATCCTACTTGTTCTATCTTCTTCTATCCAAGTATCATGCAATATTCAAGACCAAAAATATTCACATTATGAATTATAAGATTAATGAGAAGACTTGAAACATAACAAAATCTCCAATATATGAATGGACACCAAAGATAAGGATGCATGATAATAGAAAGAACTACAACCATTTTGTAGACTTCTTTTCGGCACCAATGTATAATAAAATTACAAGCACTCTGGTGCCTAGATTGCATTCAACTCGGAAGTCAAATATAATTGGTTGATTGGTTCTTCATGGAAGAATACACTGTGTTAAGGTTTTATGGATTAGCAGTAAAACCCTACAGACTTCCAATACATGTGACAGAGGGTATTTGCATTGGAATATATACAATAATTGGAGAGCACCGATAGACACTTTCATGGTCAGAAAAATAAGAGCGTATTTCCTTCCTTGCCTTTCTCATGTGGAGGGTTCACATTTGAGAGAAAAGCATTCAATGTGGCAGATGATTTTTTGACAGTTTTTAGCTTTGGTGATGAGGGTCTCTGGCAGTATGATCCAATCAGTGTAGTTCAAGTAAGGCTTAAGAAAAATGGGAACTCTTCAGCATTATGTCAACATGAAAGTAAACCATTGCTAGAAAAGCTTAGAAACATGGACTCCTGGGATGAGGTAAAAAAAGAGATGGAGAAAATTTTCGCTGACAATAACATTTCAACAGAAGAATTGTCATCACAAATTATGGAATTGCACACACAGAGGACAACAGAGGAGGGCATCCAAAATAGGAGGTCCTACATTTTCTACCAAAAATCTACTAATCCATCTAACAAATCTATTCCCAAAACAATTCTGTAAGAATGTAAAGATATTTATTGGACTCAAACCAAAATAAATAATTTTTGGACTATGAGGTAGAATCTCGGTGAACCAAAGACCAGTGTAGAATTTGAGTCCATCAACGAGGATGTAGAGTTTAGCAAATTGTGGAATATGGATCATCCCACAACAACATATGGCAAGAGTGATGATGAAAATGAGTATGAGGTTGAGCCCACTCCAACAACAACTATAGTCCCTAAAATATTAGGTGGAGTCAATGAGTCCATGAAAGAAAAATATAGAAAAGGGGCAAACATTCTGGAAAAAATTAGTGTTGAAGGTGGTGGTATAGGTCTTAGAGGAGAAGACATTTGGTATCTACTTGAGGTACAACTTCCATTAGATTCAAAATCAAAAGCTCATGTTAAACTAGTCATTGGACTTGATTCATCAGATTCATCATGGAAAGGTACTAGTCATTACCCTCAAGGTCCACCTGCATTTGTTATAGGTTCAAATACACAACCACCACCACATCATGGTATTCCCATTGGTGGTGAATCAAGTGCCACTACCACTGGTAGGGAATCTAGGGAGTATTCCTATTAGTGTTCAGTCAAGTGCCACTGCGATTGGTGGGGTTGGCTTGGGTACTACTACTGATACTAGCTGTCTTGGTGTTGGACAAGTGCAACAACAAAATATCTCTCGCAAGAGGCCACTAGTGGTAGATAGTCATACTATTTAGAATCCTATATCAACTGCCACTACTACTACAAATCTATCATTTGCAACTTCAGAATAGACCCCTCAAAAGACTATAAAAACTACACATGCAAGTGACAGTGGGTTAGGATCAGGAATGGTTGTTGGTACTCCTCATAATGCATTAGTTAAAACCACAATCATAGGTGGAACTGGAGCCTCTACTATTTCACCTTTCAAACATTCAATTGCTTCAGCAAGCCCAAATTTTTAATTTCGTGATTACTATGAAAAATGTGAACACACAACAAATGCAAATAAAGACAAAAAGAGAGCATTGCATAGGGTTGCCCTGACTAAAGTTTTAGACAAACAACCTACAAGAAACATGGTATTTCCAACATATGACCCACACAAAGATATGATGGAGTTCATGGTTGTTATGCCCCCAAATAAAGATAAAAATCCACCACATAGTCAGATAGATCCCTCTGAATTTCAAGTTAGCACCCTCCAAATGAATTTTTCCAAAGTACAAAATGTGGACAAAATTAGTGTGTCAAAAAGGACTAACGAAGTGGTCTACACTTCACTACTAAAGGTGGAGAGAGAAAAAAATAATCTAGAGAAACAAATAGAAAAGTTACAAGTAGACCTGGCAAATGAAAAATCAAAGAGGAAAGCAACAAATTACAAGTGTAACGATTTACATAAAAGGATAAAAAAATTGGGCTCTGCAGTAGAAATTGTAGAGCAGGAAAAGATGGATGCAGAATTGAAGGACCTGAGTGAAAAACTGGCTAAAAGTAGTAAAAAAATTGATGATGAAAGAGCCAATTTTTAAAAATTATACAAAAGTTATGAGTCTGTTACTGCCAAAATAAGAAAAATATAGGACCTATTGGATCATGAGAAGGAAAAAGCAAAACATTTGGAAGAGGAAGTAGAGGAAGAGAGAAAAAAATGTGCACAAATGAAAGAAGACCTATACAATGCAAATGATAAAATTAAAACTTTGGAGGATAGATTGAAAGATAATATGAAAAATACAATGAAGTATATACAAGAAAACATTTGGGGCCAAATAATGCAAAGGAGTGACAAGTTGTGTGAATGGTTTGAATTGAATGAAAGTATGCGATTAATTTATATGAAAATCAAAGAGCACATTGAGAAGAGCATACATGTTTATTCAAAAGAGGATATGGCAAAATAGATTTTGCAAGTAGTCTACTGTACGAGTGACATCTATTTGGAATCCAAGGGAATTAACAACCACATTGATGCCACAGTTAAGACATCACGTATCCTTAAAAAATGCCACTAACTAAGGCAAACATAAGAAATTATGGATGAATGTGGCAAAAAGATATTGAAGCTGCAAGAAAAGATAACTACTTGATTAAAATTGGTTTGCCTAAGACCATTGACCCATCAAATAAATTTATTGGAAAAGAAGCCTACAAAAAAAACATGGAGATAAAAATGAAGTTTGATTTAGACTTGCTTCCTAAGCACACAACTCCCTAAAACTTTCTGAAAATTCATCAAACCATTTACAACTCTGAATGCAGTATTGGGTGAAATAGTGATGTCAAGTCACTCTTCTAAATATGGATTGTTGATGAAGTTGCAGTTGAATTTCCATAGTTTAAATAATATTGACCTTCCATCAGATGAAGAGTGGAGTACCCTACAAAAACTGGCACAAAAATCTCAAGATTCATAGTATGTATTGCACAGTTTTATGCTTTTACTCTTAATTTCAAGGTTTTATGTTTTTTCTGTTTGAAATTTGGCATCACTTGAAATAACTCTAATTTATGAACATGGAAAAACCAACACTCACTATTGCTAATCCAGCCTATGAATCTATGATGCTTAGTGCAAACCTTCAGCTTGTAAATTTGTATTCTCAAATTCTCCCAAGTTTTAAAATTTCTACATTTCTCTATTTCTGATTACTAGGTTTTGGGCACTACTATTATCTATATTTAATTTGTCATGGATTGAATTAATATTTAATTTTGAACTCTATTTTTTGAACATGAGACATCAGACATTTAGTAGTTGTTAAATTGCTAAATTGCTAATCCGGCCTGTGATGGCCATGTAAATTTGTGTTGAGTTTGTGATAATGATGGCAGTCGGGATGATATATTCAATGTTCAGTGCCTTAGTAATTTATTTTGATGTTGAGTCTTCATATGTTGTAAATCGATCTGAAGCTGTTGTTGCTCCCTTTTTTCTATAAAAGGGAATTCAAGGTCATTTGCAAAGGGTTCTGAAACTGTGTATTGACTTTTGCATGGAGAATCACACAGAGTGGTGTATTGAATAAATTGTATCATATGGCTATATTTTGAAAGAATTAATGAAAATCTAAGTTCTCAACATGTCTACATAAACATCTCTGTATCAATAAAAACATTATGGTCTTTTATTACGCTATTTTAAATCTAGAAATAGAAAGTTGAAAAATACAATTACAAATCAATATTAAATTCTAAATGCAAAAAGTTGACAGACTCATAAAATAGCATCAAATTATCAACCATAATAATATGCTTTTGTAATATGGATGATGAGATACAATAATAAGATTAATAAATACCAATTTCTTACAGTTGTCATTCATCCTCATCAAATTCAGAGCTTTCTTGATTCTTGTCTGTGTTTTCTTCACTCTAAGTCTGTATACCTTTGTTAAATTGCATCCCAATGCTACTAGTAGGTCCAATACATGAGTTAATAGTCCCATTGGCACTTTGGTTTGAAGTGTTACCCAAACCTCTTCTTTCACATTTGGACCTCCAGATTTTCAGTGCCCTATCCATAAGGAAAAGTGTGGACATCATACCTAGATGTATAGAGCCTCAAGCAATTTTTCAAAATTTTCTCTAGTTTGTTTCTTAGCTTTGATTTTAGGAACCCCAAAGCACTGAAAAATCTTTCATCTTCCACCAAACCCAATATCAGGGTAAGACATAAATCAACAAGCTTGAAATATTCTGGCATTGAATCACGCAACGCTGCGTTCTCAGCTATATATTTCCAAAGCCTTGTTACTGATCCCTCTTCGTGGGGGTTCTCCATTCTACCATATTGTTTCCTCATAGTGTATGCAAAATGAGATGATTGCTCTCTAAGATGAGTTTCATATAATATTCCATTTATAATTACTCCATTCAATTCTCTGGATATGCAAAATTGTTTTATCAAAGTCAGTAGCTTACTTCAAAAATCAGCTACAGTGTTGAGGCTCCAATATTGAGGAAACACAATAGACATGGCTTTGAGTAGGTTGTCAGGAGGGAATTTGCTTCTAATCTGTGAGGAAAGATCATAGAAAATTTTCTTCATAGAAGTAGTTATAGACTCAACAATCTTGTCGAAATCTTACCTTGTAACTCTTGCTAGTTGCTTCTTGGGGCGCTTTTCTGGTTCCTTGGGGTCAACCGTAGAATAGAAGTGCATTGGTATCTCAACTCCCCATACATTGGCACATACCTCCCTATTTGCACCGATTTGTAAAAAGTTAACATGATTGTTTAAATCTATGAGTGTCCACCACTTAACAAAATTTTCATAAGATAGTGTTGGTTGATTTCGATAGAGATTGTCAAAGGTCATGCATGTCATCTTACGCAACGTAGCATATTCTGCAATATACAGAGCTCTTTTTTGGGTAGCCTTCATAATATTCCTCATTTAATCTAGCATGGGAAGAAGAGTCACTAAAGTTAAGAGTGTCTCTAGATTACTTAACCTCCGAAGGAGGTCAAAAAATTTTGGTTGCTCTGATTCACTGTGAGTTGTGTGAAATAGTCCAATCAAGGATGGATATTCTAAAAAAACTCGATGCGCTAGACAATCCAAAGAGATCCATTGGGTATCATTATCCTTGAGAAGTTTGTTCCCATCAATTATTCCATCAATAAGTGTTGAAATTCCATAAATCACTTGGGACTTCGACAAAAGTGTGAGTAGAGCTCTTTGATTAAAATTTTGATTTTTTTTACTGAAGCATACTTGCTCACAATTTTAAAAGCTAGATTAATTCTGTGAGCCATGCAATGAATTGCAGTAATGTACGGTGCAAAAGAAGTTTCAATCTTTGTATAAAGACCATTCCTGTGACCTTGCATTACTGAAGCTCCATCTGCTCCAACACACACCAATTTTTTGGCAACCTCCATGTCATCCATACCTCCATATTCAATTAAACATCTGTTTACTAGTTGAAATAAAATTTCTGCTATCGCACTATCCTTCATTTTAGCAACAGATAGTAGATGAGGTTGGCGGGCATGATTGTGTATAGTATAAACATGCATGCATACCCATGAAGTATTGTCTACTACCATAACTTTGTCTAAAGAAAATGCAATAAAGTTCGTCTCTCTTATTTTTTGCTTTACCTTTTCTTTTTCAACCTCAGCAAGACAACTTGCCCATTCCCATCAACTGTTTACTGACCAGTGACTATTAGGATAGTTAGGAACTTTCAAAAAGTGTAATAAACCACTAATTGATGGGAAATCTATCATAGCACACCCTCTGCTCAAAATATAAAAAACAACACTTAACTGAACAAATTTTCCCAATTGTTCTATTTGCATTGCTTTTCCAAAACTAGCTTCAATAGAACCTTTAACTTCAACATGCTTCATCTGTATTTTCTCATGAAAATAATATTCCTCGGCATTCCTCACATGCTTATATTCCTCCTTTGTTTTCCATCTTATCACTGATTTTTCAACTCCGTCTATCATTTGTTTTTCATAAACTTTACCCATATGCTTGTCTATGGTCTCAAATTTTAGTTGCAACCTAACTTTCCTTGTTATGTTTCCAAGTGTAAATATTACACCTTCATTCTATTGGAGGCTTGCCTTCAATTGGATTCTCCACTAGTTCAATGAATGGATACTTTGATGCCCAATTAATTTGAAAATTCCTCACTGACATATCCCACTCCCGATCCTTTTTTGATTTGGTTTTTTTTTCCCCTTTCGTGCATTATCATCAATGGCATTATCACCCAAGTCTATTATACCATTCCATCTAACTTGAGTATCTACCAGATAATCTTCTTCAAGATCATCCTGATTCGAGATAACAGGTTCGCCACCGTCTTCAACATGCGGTGTAGGTTGTGAATTTTGTACTTGTACTTGTGATGATGTAGCTTCCTGATTTTCACCACAATCTTTTCCAAAGCCAAAGTATGAAGACAACATTATGCATTTTGTTGGCCTCTCATGGCATTCCCCACATTCAGGTTTCCTACCCTTCTTCCTGTTCGACATCTCCAATGAAATAAAGGCTGCAAAAAAATATAAATTTGTTGAAGAAGCAATAATAGACTATAAATTATAATATATGTTTCATTGGCCCTACGATCTACAATCTAGATGTCTGAGGTCTGAATCTTTTGGTTGACCACTTGGCACTGACGGGTCCCCACTGAATAAGAATGAACTCAACAGTGCAAACATATATAGATAAATTCAAAATAATATTATAACACTTCAAAAATATGATTGCTCACCTTTAGGTCACTAGTTGTTGCCTATATAGTCAACAACAATGATTTTCTTTGGTCTGAAACTTCGCTATTGATCCGAATTTAGAGCCTAGAATCCACCGGATTGTGTAGAGATAGATATGATCTTTGAATGTATTTATACCAATCCTTATATGGCAAATTTTGTGGGGATTTTATATGGTATACAAATATTTGGCAAATCCCTCTTAACTATAACACGGCTTAAGTAATTTTCGTGGCGCTTATGGGTCATCCAAATAATTGGCAAATACAATATAGTTGTCAAAAATTGGGGTGAATGGATACATGTGTCAAAAAAATGCCAGGCGAATTGGGTCCTCCTGGATAACAAATCTTCATATGCCTATAGGCGAATTATGGTCGTCTATTAAGGAAACCTCAGAGAGTGTAGGCGAAATAATTAAATTTACTGTGTGTCCACCGTATATTGTATTGGCGAAATCCTTGTATAGAAACATTTAATTAAATAAAACATATGGTGATTAGGCCGTGAATTTGATGGAAATTGATAATGTTCTGGTGACATGGCCACTCCTAGTCGGTAAAAAATATTTGCCATTTCCTAGGTCATCGACGTGAAAAATTTGCCATTGGAATGTATGTATCTTGATGATGCTTATGATGCTTTCTTATTTACGCTTATGCTTATGTGATGATATGATATGTTGAGATGGTGATGCATGATACTTATCTATATGTGATGTATGCAACGATACAACGATATGAAATGTGTTGTGCAATATTGAAATGAATGATTATGAATGCAATGCAATGCAATGAATGATATGATGTAATAATTAAATGAATGATTATGAATTTAATTGATTGAAATGATATGATATGATGAAAATGCTCTAACAATGCAACTTATATGAATGGTTATAAATGTAATTAATTGAAATGCGACTACATAAAATGATATGATGAAAATGACTAAATGAATGATTATGAATGCTATGAATTAAAATGCAACTACATGTAATGATTTAAATTCAACTATATGCATAATATGATGAAAATGTTTTTGTTGATACCAAGTGTACTCAATCATCAATAATAAAGACAATGATTTGAAGAAATAACCAATGTAGGACATGAGCCTTGAAAAATCTATTTAATGATATGCAATGTGAATGCAAGCTAATCAATGCAGACTTGATAATGAATGCAACAAAAGCCATTTGTTTGGTTATCTCACCGTGATTTTAAAATATTGGAAGATAGTACAAATAACAAGGTATTTTTGAACCATGATGACCTAGGTACTTACATGGGTTTTCATTTTGCAAGTTTTACAAGCATCTAGGTATGAATAACTGAGATGACTTGAGTATTGCTTGCTTTAAATAGACAAGAGTTAATCCTTTTTATATGTTAATTGGAAAGGTCCTCGATGATCTTTTTTGTCGATCCTTATCCTTGGACCTATTCACATATGCCTAAAGATCAACTCACAAACAATAGACAAATAAAATATCATGCCCCATCCTTGCTCCTCTAGTCGATGACATCCTTGAGGTGCTTAGGAAACTTGATAACACAAATCAAGATACTATAGATGAACATTTGTGCTTATTCACGTCATTTGTCAGATAAAATCATCCCTTTAGTTGATTTTAATTTGGATTTTGTTTTTCTTTAATATGTGTGTTAAAGATTTGATTTAATGTTTTTCATTGGTTTTTCATGATCTTTGTTTTGCAATGTCAGTTTTGTTGTTTGGTTGTCTGTTGGTTTAAGCTCAAAGCTGATTGCCCCAACTAGGTTTAGGATTTTGCCCCTAGTCTAGAAACAAACCTATATTATGAATATGTACAATGATCACCAAGCCATGGTGAGACGCTACTGCAATGCCTTAATATTTACACAAGGTTTTATTATGGATATGTATAATGATGGTGAAAGATGGATGCATGAATTATGTACCAATAGATGGAAGAGTCGATCTATCACAAATAGCGCCTGTTTCTAGGTTTTCACCACAAGTTTTTATTGCACCTTTTGATCTTTTAGGATTTTTTTTTTTTGGTATTTTATACTTATCTGTGCATTGGATGACTTAGGTGTAGAACTTCTCGAGGTGTATGCTATTCCTAGATTCTCCAAACAGGTCCCCTTTAGGTGTAGATAACTAATATGCCCTAGATCCATATGCAGATATGATGACAAAAGGAACTAGCCAATTAGGCTCAAATTTTCCCTTCTTTTCTCGATCCTGTTGATTGTGAGGATTCTCCTTTAGTACCAAGTCACCAACCTAAAACATCTTTGGCCTTACCTTTTAGTTGTAGCTTCTTAACATTCTTTGTTGATAAAATTTTAGGTGACCAAAAGCATATTGAAGATGTTCATCCAACAATTCCAACTCTTGTAGTCTACATACCTAATACTCTTCATATAGGATGAGTTGTTTCAATGATACTTGAAGTGAAGGTAGCTCAACCTCAATGGGTAAGATGGCTTCTGATCCATACACAAGGAAATAGGGTGTGGCTCTCACAGGCATGCAGATTCTAGTACAGTATGCCCATAAGGAAGGGTTTAGTTGGATGTGCCAATCACGACCAACATTATTGACATTTTTCTTTAGGATTTTTAGAATGGTCTTGTTTGAGGCTTCTGCTTGGCCATTCCCTTGAGAATAGTAGGGTGTGGAAAACATATGTTGGATATGGAATCTATCACAAAGTTCTTGCACATCTTGGTTCTTAAAAGGTCTACCATTATTTGTGACAATGGAGATAGGAATTCCATAACAATAGATAATTTAATTTAGGATGAAAGAGGATATTTGTTTACCAGTGACTATGGTTAATGGGATAGCTTAAATCCACTTCGTAAAATACTCAATGGATGTGATAATGAATTTGTGGCCATTTAAGGAAGAAGGATGAATCTTACCAATGAGGTCAAGTACCCATTGACAAAAGGCCATGTAGATGTCAGCAGTTGCAGCTCCTGTGCAAGTGCATGTATAAGATTTCCATGAATTTGATACTTCTTGCACTTCTTAGCAAACTGAAAAATATTATCTCTCCATGCTCGGCCAATAGTATCCTATTCATAAGAGATTCTTAGCTAGAGTAGGACCACTTGAATGAGTACCACAAATACCCTCATGAACTTCTCGTAAAGCATTTTTGGATTCTTCATGTTCAAGATATCTAAGGAGAGTACCATCAAGACCTCATCGATAAAGCCTATCGACTATTAGGGTGTATCGGGTCACTTGATGGATAAAGTTTTAGTTTTGGTTTTGGGATTGATCAAGGGGAAGGGTATTCTCTTTCAAATAGGTGTAGATCTTCCCATAGGTTGAGGAATCAGGACCAACTAGATGGCAAACAATTTGGGAATTAGGACTGTTATATGCGAGAGTAAACAATTGTTCCACTAGGAATTCGTAATGATTTTTCTTTTTAGGAATTTGTAGGAGCGAAGCAATAGTTGCCATGGCATCTGCAACTTTGTTGTCTGACCTTGAGATTTGTTCAAACTTGATCTCAACAAAGTATTTCTTGAGGTCATCTACCATTCTCTTGTATAGCATCAACTTTTTGTGTCTTGTTTGATAGTCATCATTTACTTGATTGATGACTAGTTGAGAGTCTCCATAGACTTGCAATTTTGTGATTTTCCATTTCATTTCTACCTTGATATTGATGACTGATGCTTCATATTCAGCCATATTATTTATACAAGGGAACATCAATTTGTAGGATTTTGGAGTTGTTTGTCCTTGAGGAGTAACAAATAAGATTCCAAACCCTGATCCATGTTGAGTGTAAGATCCATCAAAGTATAGTTTCCAGGGGTGTTTTGTAATTGTGAGGACGTTTGCATCTAAGAACTCAATGTGCATAGGATGATCATCTTGTAATGGGGCTTCAACTAATTGATCTATGATTAGTTGACCATTGATTTCTCTTCTATCCACATATTGAATGTCAAATTCACTCAATATCATCACCACTTTGCTAGTCTACTTGTTAATGCGGCTTTGCTAAGAAGATATTTTAGTGGATCGATCTTGGCTATTAGATTGACTGTACATGTTAATATATAATGCTGCAATTTTTTAGAAGAAAATACCACTGCCAAACATGCTCTTTCAATGAATATGCAATTAAGTTCATAGCCACTTAGTGTCCTGCTGATGTATTAAATAGCTCTTTCTTTTCTTGTAGAATCTTCTTGTGCTAGAAAGATACCTCAATAGTTGATATGTAGAGTAAAAGTGGTTTTCCTGCTATTAGTGACATCAATATAGGGGGATTCATTAAATATGATTTCAATTGATTAAAGTCTTCTTCACATGTTTCATCCCACTTGAAGGGAACTTTCTTATGCAACAAATGAGTAAAAAGATGACATTTGTCGGTCAATTATGAGATGAATCTTCTAATAGATTGTAGCCTTCCTTGTAAAGACCTTAGTTGACTGATGTTCTGGTTGACTAATGTTCCTAGGAGCTGACATTTAAATGATTTCTTGAACCTTTGCTGGATCTACTTCTATGCCTTTAGCTAAAACAATGTAACCCTAGAGCTTTTCAGATGTGACTCCAAACACACATTTTTTTGGATTGAGTCATACATTGAACTTTTTTCTAAATGCTGAAATATCTTATCAAAGATCTCTAGATGTCCTTCCCTGGTGAATGTTTTTTCTAGCAGGTTATGTACATAGTCCTCCATAAATGTGTGCATCATGTCATAAAAATTTATAGTCATTACATGTTGATAAGTTGCTCCTACGTTCTTTAATCCAAAAGGCATGACATTCCAACAATATGTACCCGAAGGGATTGTGAAAGCTATTTTATCTTGATCTTTTGGTGCTATCTTGATTTGATTGTATCCTAAAAAACCATCCATAAGTGATAGCATATAATGGCTGAGGGTTAAATCTATAATGATGTCTATGCTGGGCAAAGAAAAGTCATCCTTTGGACAAGCCTTGTTAAGATCTCTAAAATCTATACATATTCTGATGCTCTTATTTGGTTTGGACACAGGTACAATGTTTGATATCCACTCTACATAGTCGATTGGTCAGATGAATCCCACATCTAATAGTTTCTTCAATTCTACTTTCACTAGTAGAGCTATATGTGGATGCATCTTTCTTAGTTTGTTCTTTACTGGTTGGACTCTAGGAGCTATGTATAAGTGATGCATTATCAAATCAAGGTTTAGTCCTTGCATATCAGTGTAGGATCAAACAAAATTAATTTTCCTTTCTTTGAAGAACTTGGTGAAATTTGGTCTTTCTTGCTCTGTTAGTGATGTAGCTAGGTGTATGATCTTTGTTGTTTCTTTAGTGCCAATGTTCATTGATTGTGTAGGCTCAATCAATAATGTTTGGGAAGAGTGTCAAGTTTCTCATCCTTCAGTGCCTTTAAGAGGTGTTGGCAATTTGGAGGAATTGATTATGTGTTGCATTGATGTTTTGTCATTGATGGCAACATCGGTTGTTTACTGGTTTCCAGTTGGTTCTAGTAGAGTGGTTGATTATGATATTGATATGGTATAATCTAGTATGCTTTGGTTTGGATTTATCATTCATGCTATTCAAATGTGTATCATGATCAGTTGGTTCAGGATTTAATGACTCAGGAGCTATCATTTGTTCTAGTAAGCCTTTTGATCACTGGTAAGGGTTTTACCAATAGTGCTTTGTTGAATATCTTCTGATGCATGTGATAAGTGGTGTTGGTGCAACTTCTAGATGGCTTTCAGGATGCTATTGGTTATCTTGTTTGTGTTCTAGTTCATCGATGGTGTTGGATTTGGTTTATGGTGACCTATTTTGGGTCTGGTGTTATCGAGGTTATGGACAGGTTTTACAAAATTGAAGACACGTCAATTAGACTCTCCTATTGTCAAGGGTCATAAATAATATCACAACTCACATCTTGGAATCTCCATCAGCTCAAATAACCTTGTCACACTCTAGGGTGCGCCCGTTTTTTTGCCTTTTTTCCAGAAGTTGATCCAAAGAGAATTTCTCCTTAATTGGATCATTTTCTTGGGATCCTTATGGTCAATGCTTGAGGGCAGATTCTTCCCCACCCTTGCACTATGATATTATAATGTTTAACTATTGACTCGATTGAATTCTATTCTTATGGGTTTCTGTTTGATGTGTCAATGATAAACTCCCTCAAGAGGCCTCCCAACTTTCAAAACAAAGGCTTTTCACATCACAAGGATACTGGGGGAGGGCTATCAATGAACACTACCACTAGAGATGATTTTCATCACCACCATGTTTGATTATAGTGGGTTGGAATAACTTGGCTTTAGCCATTCCCACTTAGGTCATTCCCCTCTCACCAACCTTATGGGCTTCTCAAGAGGGCATGCCTTCTAAAGGTGTTATCCTAATGCAATAATTTGAAAGAGTGAGTCTAGCTTTTTGGTCACCCAATTAAGGGGAGAGAATATGTGTATCACTTTACAAGCATGGTAGACATTGTTTAATTATCCCTCTACTTAAGCTATGTGCCTATTTTAAGCATGCAAATAAGAGAAATAAATAATTGAAAAAAAATCTCAATGCTAGGTCTTGCAACTCACTGTTAGTATTTTGAATTTCCTTTTGTCTGGTCCTCAATTGTCAGATTTTAACCCAGAAAATAGATAGAGACACTGTTAAGAAAATATTATGGTCTCTACTTCAAATGTACTAAAATAGAGATTAAACGCACTACTAAAACTATTATATGCACTACAAGATACATTAAAAGCACTATAAGAATAGTTAAATCCACTACAAGAATATTTAAATGTGCTAAAAGAACTACTGAATGTGCTATAAATATTGTTAAATGCTCAATAAGAAATATCAATTGCACCAAAACAGAACTTCAGATCTGTGCCTATCAAAACTTGCGATAAAAATGTTAAAAATAGGGTAGTGCCCCATGGTGGGTGCCGCAAAATGTTTGCATAATTAAGTGTCAATCAAATTAAATCCTAAAACACATCAATGAGACTATATGTTGAAAGAAAATTAAGAAAATAAAATTCCAATTCAGCCTTCTTAAGAGTGTCCCATTGTCCTCTATCTCTAAGGATTCTTCAAGTCATCTTTGCTCTCAGATTTTATGCAAATGACTTTTACTATGACAACCTAGAGAATGAGATTATATTTAAATGCAAGGAAATCCTTCCTACACTATATGATGATGAGATAGATGATATGTAAATTAAGATCAACATGATGTAAAAATGCTTCTATATTGATTTATGCTAATGATAATGCTATGAGAATGAGAATGGGAAAAGATTGCTAACATGCTTGATTGCTAAAATGATCTATTCTTCCTAAAATGCTTCTAAACTCTAGCTAGCTCTTGATTTGTGCCAATGAGGGATTATTTATAGATTTTCCAAGGCTCGTGTCCTATTTGGAAAATATGGATGGTTGAGATTTGATTTGAGAAAATGAACGACTGGAGATGGAGAGGTTAGAGAGAAAAGTGGATATTGTTTCCTTAAGGGGAAACAAGTGAAATGTGGAGGATGGAGAAGAAAGAGGAATGCCAATTGTCCTTATTTGGTTGTAAATGTGTTGAATATATTTGATTAATTAAATATTTAGGAATATTGAATTTCTCAATTTGTTGCAAATGGCATGTGTCCCTTTTAGTTTGTTGAATTGGTTAGAGATAATTGATTAATTAAATATTTTTAAGAATATTTAATTTGTGAGACACATATGTTGATGTGGTATGATAGGAAAAGTTGGTTAGATGATGTGGAAATAATTTAGGATAGGAATAATAAATGACATGAATCATATAAACAAATTAAATAATTTATTTATAGATAGAGGAATTAGACATTAGACATTAATTAAATAACATGTATTTAATTAATTTTCTCAAGCTAATTTTTAAGTGTATATAGTATGTTCAAATAGGAAACAAAAACAAAATCTCAAAGTATGGTCATGGAGGCATCTCCCAGCCCTCATGCTAACAATTGTAGTGTTTCTAATAGAAATATGTCCTTGGGCACTTTGTCAAAATACGAATCTGAAAACATGAAATTCATCTATCTTTTATAAGTATTCCAAGAAGCTCATTTTCTCCCTCGTCGCCTTGTTTCTATGATCAAATGCTAATAATCTCTTTTCAAATATGATGAAATTTACCAGAGATATGATTTTTGGAATTCTTGCCTTGGGTAAACATATAGTAAGCATAGGAACTACTATTTAGTGTCAAATAAATACAAGATTAATTGATTATATTTTTTTTTTCAGGTTTTATTAAATTTTCACTAAACCACTAACAACACCAACTTATCTTCAACATATTTTTCCATATTATCAAGTGTTTATTATGAACAACTTTTTTGTTATCTATCAATAATGAAGAATGAATAAAATAGGTATCTATTATCCAGAAATGTAAATATTTAGGACTATATCAACTATTTCCTCACCCTCTATAAGAAATTTTGAACAATAAACCTTTTTTCCAAAATAAAACTCCCAAAATGTCAATTGTTATCTCAATAAGCAACTTACATAGCTTAATTAAGTACAAACTTTTGTTCTTCAAGCACATGCAATATAATGATGATTCAATGTCAAAATTATTCATGAACATTAAATATAGGGAGTATTCCAAAAAGAAACAAATTTAATGATATTCATAATGTTAGCTAGACACCTACCACCTATACATCTTTAAATCCTTGAGCCTTCAAATTATCATTGCTTCACTCATCTATTGAAATATTATTGTCCCTTTATTTTGTAAGTCACATGAGTGCCTTAAATATGTACATACACCTACAAATTCTTTTTTCTCCTCTTCTATTCCTCTACTCTTGGAAATATGGTTTCCTACACCTTTCTTATGCACTCTATTTTGCAACAACTTTAAAGATTTTTTCTAATGTTTCCTATTGACTGTTGCTTTTAAACATAATTTAATTTTTTTATTTTGGAGACATTAAAACCCTTATTGTCTATATTGTAATATCCTATATTGCCTCTTTTTTTATTTCACTACTGCAACTAGTCTATTTTCTCAAATTGAAGCTTGTCATTCATTTCATTAGTTGAATCTCTAATGGTCAACCAATCTAGATGAAGGTAGATGATAATATCATTTTCATCATTTGTACTAGTATGATATGCACTAACACCTTCTACTCATCAATATATGCTTCTCATAAAATGTTTTCATTAATAATATTTGCATGTGAGGGAAAAATATTTTACAATATAATTATTTGTTTGTCTTTGTTGTGGTGGTGTGAGGGTTTTGGCGCCCTTTTCTATTTGTAGTGCCTCATGTGCCTCAATTGTCCTTTTTCCTTTGGTTGGTGCTACTATTATGGTCTGTCAATCTATCTGGGTGTCTAGTAAAGATGGAGCTAGGGTTTCTAATAATGATCATACTATTGTTTGAGATGGTGGTGTGTCTAGTTGGTTTAAGCTTGGCTTTGGACGATGACGACAGTGCTTGGGTTTCAAGAGTTGTTGGTTCTGTCACGGTTCATGTTGTTGAGAATGTCTTCGTTGACATGAGCGGTGGAAATTATTTTATTTATGATGTTATTCTCTTAGCTTTGGTGAGGGTTTGTCTCTTGTTTAGTTGTGGTGTTTTTTATTTTCTCCATTGTCATTGGGGTTTCTTCTTTTGGATTTTGTCATTGTCGTTGCCCCACGTGTTAAATCATTATATTTTCTAAAAAATAGACTAATGGGGACCTCTCAAGTATTAAATCATTATATTTTCTAAAAAATATGTGATTTCCAACAAAAAATAGGATGTTTTAAAAGTAAAACACACTGTTGTGGCAACATCCTAAAGGGTCCCTAATCTTACAAAATTTTTTATTATGTGTGAAAGTTAGAGTTTATATTTGAAAGGAATTAGATTTTGATGTTTTAGTAGAGATTGTGCTTATGCTTGTAGAGAGAATGCTTATGCTTTTGAAAGAACACATTTCTCAGAATATTTACATGGTTAAACTCTTTTAGGTGTGTGCCTATCACCTCTTTCTCATTTTGAAGTATCCAATTTAGGTATGGGGTTGTCAGTCATTGGGCTGTTAGAAGACTAATTTTTTTGTAAAGACTTGTATGGCTAAGCAAAATTAGTTTTTAATTTGTTCTAGGAAGCTTAAACCTTACAATTTGAATTACGTATTTTATTATATTTTGTTTAGTTTTGAGAAAAGAAAATTATAATATTAATAATTTTAACTCCCTTTTACTAGAGTTACACTAGAGAAGGGCCTTTGTATACTATATTTGTGTGCCTTGACAAATGGTATTTTGTTCTTCTATTCTCTAGTAAAAAAAACAGTGGAGAATTATAATAGCAATGTTTGTCTTAGACAATAAATCATTTAGTGTGTCCATTTAATTAAAAATATGCATACTTTTTTTTGAAGGATAGTTGTACTTTAAACATGTGACCAAAATTTTATTTTAGTTTCTCATGGTGGATACGTTACTAGAGTTGTCTTAGCTTTGTGTTGAGACAATAACCTTCATAGAAACTTACAAACCCCTTTTGAGTGTTCTTGACTATTTAACAAGAAATTATGATTAATAAATGAACCTAATACAATAATGTTATCTCATATATAACATATAAAAAGTAAAGTCATCATGAGGAGGGTGATCAAGATGATGTTATGGATTTAACAATAGGACTACATGAAACAAACAAACATAAACCCATTATTCAAGTAATTGAAAACATGCATAAAAGACAACTGGAACTCAAAAGCGATGAGCGGGAATGAGTGAGCAAGCTATAGAGGGAAAGCTAGGGTTTTATCGGTCGAAGACCTTGGAGATGGTGATGAGGATGGTGATGCAGATGGTGGGGGAGAGGATATCTCATGTTCTATTCCTGCCTCCTGCGGTTGGTTGTGCGGGCCTAATTTTTCCCTAGGCTTGTGTGTGGATGCAGGTCTCTATGTTAGGAGTAGCTTCTCTAGCGGTTGGAGTTCTTGTTTGGGGACGCCCATCCCCCTATGCTGATCTTTCTTTTTTCCATGGTTTGAGCCTTATGTGTTCTTTGTGATGGGAGGTAGTTGTTGCTCTGCTTTGTGAAGATGGGGGTACATTTCTGGTTTGTGTTGGGAGTGGAACATCTTGGTTGCCTCTTTGGTGTTCATTTGGGGATTTTTCTTGCCACCTTCTCTTTTCGTGTTCTCCTGGTGTGGAGGGGAGGTTTGGGATCTGGGTGGTGCGTCCAGGGCCTGGTTCTTTTCTAGGTTTGGTGCGCGTAGAGGGGTGTGCTGTGTCATGCCCAACTCTTGGGCACGAACGGGAATTTTTTTTTTTTAAATACTTAACTAATTATCGGTTAACTAAATTAAAATAATGCAACTTTGGTTTGGTCGAACTACATTTGTGCCAATCTGGTAATTAAGTTCGATTTAGTAATAAGGATAACTAAGTTATTCCATGCGCTAAAATTTCTCCCAAAAAGGAAACTCACTAAGCTTCATTAATAAATAATTAAAAGTTCAAGTGTAACGATAAATTTCAAATTTAAGCATTTTAAATTTTATCCTATCTTCTTATCCACTAAAATTTTTAAGTTAATATTCATCGTAATTTAAAACACCTTATTTAATTGAGACCCCCATAGTTTAAAATTACGTTATAATCATATACTTAATTTTGGCCCTCTTTGGCCCTACAAAATCTTAGTGTTTGCACCCCTTTTTTTTAAAAAAAAATCTAGTCCACCTAGGCAATTAAATCATTTTATAACGTTTCTTCTTATAAAAATTCTTCTAACTCATTAATAATTTAAAAGGGAAATTAACATTTCCTAATTCAAAAAAAAAAAAAACGATATATGAGTCCGGTTAAATAAAGAAATTTAACTCCTCTTGGAATTAAATCCACTCTTAAAAAAAACCCTTATAAAGTTCTTCTACATATGCCCAACATTGTAGGACTTAATTTAACAAAATTTATTCCTATTAAATACCATTTTAAGACTGCTTTTATACATATATATATATATATGTATATATATATGGACACATATATATATACACATATATATATATATATATATGTTTTATAAAATCATTTATATGTTTAGTTATAAACCCCCATATATCAAAAGAAAACTCACATGTTGATTTAAATTGAGAGTGTTGCCCTAACCCGAAAATTAGGGTTAGGGCGAACACGTTAATGCCCCAAAACTTTCCCTTTTTTTTGTGTATGGGTTGAGAGCAAGGAAAGGGGGTCGGCGGCCAAGGCACCCGCGTGCAGGGCCGAACCCCGCTGTCGAGCCCTCTGTCCGTTGTTCTCTCTCTTTATTTTTGAGTTTCGAGTTACAGCCTGGGCGGGGTACACAGAAGCGGCGCCTGTTTTACCTGCGGCGCGGGAGGCGAAGGCGAAGCGGTGGACGGAAAAACCCGCAACCAACCCTAGCGCCCCCTTTTTTTTTGTTTGTTTATTTAATGCGAAGTCTGCGGGTAGCGGAGGGAGGAGACGCGGGGTTCTGCGGAGAGAGGAGATGGGGAGGTGGGGTCCAGTAGCGCGGGGCACCGCTGCTGCGGACGGCGCCGCCGCAGGCTGCGGCTCCCGCAGGCTGCGGCGTCGCCGCCCGCAGTCTGCGGGGCGCCGCAAGCTGCGGCCGCCGCCGCCCGGCGCTGCGGCCGCCGCCGCCCGGCGCTGCGGCCCGCAATAACCTAGCCCCTTCTTTTCTGTTAGATGTTTGTTTTCGCAGGCTTTAAAAAAAACGTTTATTTCACTGGGCAGTAAAAACGTTTATTTCGCTGGGCAGTATTTGTGTTATATATATATTTTTTTAATAACATCATTGTATATATATATATATATATATGTTTATACATGTGTATATAATCTGGTAAAAATAAAAATGCATAAGGTTTTCTGTTTTGAAACAGGTAGTTTTTTTTGAAAATGAATAAATATATATATATGTATATATATATATATATAAATATATATGTATATATATATATATATATCCATATCTATATTTGATATACTTAATCATATTATCAGTTTACTCCTCTTTTTTTTTTGGGTAATATCAGATCTGGAAAAGTATTATTTCTCTTTTTTTTTTTTTTTAAAACAGATTCTTCTTAAATGATTCTTAATGGTTAAATATATATATATATATATATATATATATATATATTTTAAATGGACTAGTTTAACAAGATTGTCAGATCTTCTTGCTGTTTTAAAATATTATCAGAACTGTATCTAGAACCAGTTTGTCCAATCAACATTTAAAAGTAATAAATATTAAAAGCTAAATATTCTTTTGTTTTCTTGCAAAGAAAAAACTAATATAACAAATTTCATTTCTGCAATGAACAGAAAAATTAAAGACTGTTTTTACTTAAGTTTACAGCAGCCTAACATTGTAAAGAACATGTAGCATTAAAATCCATTTTCTTGCAGAAATCTTAATAAATGTAATGGCTTCACTTTCTTTTGTAAGACATAAAAATTTTCATACAATCAAATGTATTACTTCTTTCATTTGCAACTATCCAAAATAGGGAAAACATCATGTATTTCATTAGCAAGGTAGATACAAAATTATTATGGGTACCAAATAACATGAATACAAATGGGATGAAATCCCAACAATGTTTCTTCTCTACATAGTAACTTAAAAATAATACAACTCTTTTTTTGAAGAGAACACTACAAGTGCTCACTTTGCATCTTTTACACCAACTATTACATTAAATCTATCCTTCTCCTTTTTTTGAAAAGACAAAATCTTTTTGCAACACAAAAACAGCAGTTTAGTTCTTCAATCCTTCTTTTCCCATTCCCATGCAACCTGCATTAAAACACATTTTTGACCATGGGAAGCTCACCTCCTAGCCTAGGCTTACTAGAAGCCACCCCCGAGCTTGGAGAACCAAGCACTAGATGGGTTACAAACATGCAAACCCCACAACAAACATAGAAACACATTTACATTCAAATATCCCTTCCCAAGCTACACATTCACCACTTTCATGGTGACTCTTCCATGGGTGGAAGTGGACCAAGTACCTATGGGGAGAATGCATGCCAAAACAATACAACTTAAGCCACCTCATGGCAATACAAATGCAACCAAAAATACTTCCTCATTTCCTTATGCCCCCCAAAAGGCTCATGGCCATATTTACTCCCCTTATGACCCCCAAATGCATACACAAGGCTATGCATCAAGGGTCACCAAGGACACCCTTGAGAACACTCTCCATGAGGAGAGCCTCTCACCCATGGCTGTCATACTCCTTCCACCCCAAGATCTTCCTACCCTCCCAAGGATAGGAGATCTTGGACACTCCCAAAAACAACAAGAAACACAAACAAACACATAGAAAAGAAAACTACACATTTTAACTTCAACACAAAAACTTCATAAAACACAATTTTTCAAGCAACTCTTTTCTTTTACAAAACAACATAAACTAACATTTACAACATAACAAGAGGAAGAAGGGAGTAACCAACCTTATTCTGCCAAAAGGTTTGCTAAACTTAGTTGGGGATGAGCTGCCCAATTCCACACTAACTTTCTCCAAATTCCACCAAAAATGCTAAACTCCTACTAACTTTCTCAAAACAAGCATAATCTCCAAGAAAGGAGAGTGGGTGATTACTCACTAAGTTTCCAAATTCTTGCCTAAGAAGGCCTCTCACACACTTCCCAATCCCTTGGGTGAGGTGTGAGTTCCCATTGGTTGCCCTTCCCAAACTCTTGCACATTACTCAAATTGGAAAGGGAAAAGGTGGAAGAAGATGGGGAAGAGAGTTTAACTTCTAAAAGGAAGGTTCTCTATCCTAGGAAGAACTTCCTAAGTTGAATTTTCGTGCATCTTGAAAACACCACTTTTTGAAGTGACTACATAGTCACATGGGAGAAGCCACATGTTGCAAAATGCCCCTAACCCATAGGTATACCCTTTGGACCTTTGGAAAAGCCTAAAAACTTACCCTAGGAGTCCATTAAACCCTTTGGAAACCCAACTGAAGTTTACCTACGGGTCAAACTTGAGTTGACCACTCCCAAGACTCCCTACCCAAGGCAGATTTGGGACCACACTCATGTTTTTGAATGGCTTTGGTAGAAACAAAACTCCCTCCAAGAGACAAGTCAAAATCAATGACACTTAATCAGCACATGTGTCAAGTGACACAACAAAAATACAATATAAAAATCACACATGGAATTTGTCTCTTGAAGGATTACACATATACACATAAATTAATTTTTACATTCAAGCATTATACACATCACAAATAAAATACATTACAAGGGGAGGGGTGTTGTCTCTCCAAATAGACAACTCCCGGCTTAACAAACGCACATTGGTCTAGGCTTGGTTCTCCATTAAATTCCATGGTCACATGGATAATTTTCCTGCGCATCTCAATTAACACATTAGTAACTCCAAATAATCACAATTATACATAATCAAATGCATGGATTTCATTACACATCAAACACTCACACATTAGGCAACAGTAATTTAATATCTCATTTGTTACAAATTCAATTTCACATAAGCAATTAACATAATTTCCCAAAAATGAATCATTCATAAATATGCATCATTTTTCTTTCATCAAAATAAAATCCTGCAAATTTCCCATAATGACATTCACCATCATAATGTAATTCTATTCTAGTAACATATCTAAAGTTTCATAATCATCATGCATGAAATAAAACATCAACAAATGTCAGTGTGATCCAAATCATGGAATCATATAAGTTCTAAGTCCATAATGCATAAAATAAAGCATCCATAATAGTCTCAATATGCAAATAACTGAAAATGTCAAACTGAATCGGGGTAGGGCCTCACATGCTAGAGGGGTGTTGTTCTCTATCAGGGCTCGATCATCTCTTCTGTGGTGGTTTTGTTGGGTGATCTTGTCCTATCTTCTGATGGGTTCCTCCCTTTCGAGGTCTTTGTCTAGATTGGGCCATGGTTGTCTATGGGAATGATGGATGACTATTTTTTGCATGACTTTGTGATCGTTCGGGGGTTTGTTTTCTTTCTTGTTTTCTCTCTATTTTCTCTCTTATGGGTCATATGCTGAGGTTTCTATTGAGGTGATCCCAACTCCTATTGAGGTGGAGTTGTGTCTCGCTTTTCTTCCCGAGAGTAGATGCAGGGAGTTTTTTCGGATGGCTGCCTTCCTTCGGTGATTGCTCTGGTCTCTTTTTTTCATGGTTATGGGATCCATGCTAAAACCCATAGATTTGGGTTTGGGGAGCTTGTTAAAACCCTGTGGGGTGGATTTATTTGGTCTTGAGTTATTTATGATAGCCCCTATTTTCTTGTTTCAGTAGAAGATTAAGGGAGCCTTTTCAAAACCCTTATTTTTCATGGTTTTGGGAACTGATCTTTTTTGTGCATGTTTGGTTTATCCTGGTTCCCCTTTTGATGAGGGTTTTTTAATCCCTATCTTCCCTTGTTCTATGGCTCGGTTTATTATGATTTTATATCAGCATCTTGGGGTTTCTTCGATTAGTCCTTTTGAGGTGGACATGTCTTCTATGGAGGTGGAGATGGAGGTGGCTGGAGGAGACTTGTCTCCTATTAAGGTGGATTAAGATGCTATTGGTTACACTTGGAAGCCTATTTCTATTGTTGAAGGTATTGGGTGTTGTCTCGAGACACTGACAGGTTCTTAAGAGCCTCTCTCAAGGTTAAGGGAGCTTGGCAAAAACCTTAGTTTTTTGCTTTGGACAGGTTGGATGCTAGCAATTTTCAAGGGCCCAGTTTGGCCAGTTTGTGTTTTTGGTTAGGCTCAGGTTTTATTGCTGGTGAGTTGGAAATTTTGTTACAGGTTAAGGGAGCCTGAGAAAACCCTGATGTTTGGCTGGGGGTGCTTGATAAACCCTCATTTTCTGTCTCTCAGATCTATAAGGTGGTTTAGATCTGTTGTTGTTTCCAGCCTGGCTTGTATTGTCTTTCTTTTGTGTCTAGCTGGTGACTGTTTCATTTTGGCTACTCTGTGATGCAACCTTTGATGCCATGAGAGTTGGAATGTTTATTCCTTTTTGGATGACTCTGGCTTTTCTACTGGTTAGCTCTATTGTATCTGTCTATAGTGTCCCTTTGTTAGTTCCAGATCCGTAAAAAATCTGAGGGTTTCAGGTCCCTTCAAAACCTATTGTACGCGGTTTCAAGTCTCTTCAAAACCTATTGTATAGGGTTTCTGGTCCCCTCAAAACCTATTTATCTTAATTAAAAACATGCATAAAAGACAAAGTGGTCTTCGGTGACATGTTAAAGCCAAGGGTATATGGGAAGAATATGTAGGGATCAGTATATTAGTGAGCATTAGAGGAGTAATGATGAGGATTGGATCATATTTTTCCCTTGGTTAGGCTATAATTTTTAGATTGTTTTGATTCAACATACACACTAAGTGGAGAAACATATTATCTTTCGATAGATTTATAAGACATTGAAATCATTAAGCATACACAGATCTTCCTAGTTTGATGTTTGAGTATGTCCTTTAGTTACAAAAAACACATGTTAACTCTCACCTGTGTTATCTTAAAACATGCTTATGGATTGTATATTCTTGAATACATGTTCATCCTTTTCTCGAGCAATTTTGCATCTACATTCATCTTCCTCCTTGTAACAAATAAAACAACTGGTAAAATCTTCATCTATTAGTGCCTTTACAAAAATCCTATCTCTCTAATATTTTTTGTATTATTTGTTCTTGCTCAGTTCAAGGAACAATATCCATTGATGGAGGATTAGGATTGTTTAAGTTGCATTCATTGGGTAGAGGGGACATAGGAACAATGGTTTTGTCAACTCGTGATTTTTGCACCAAATTTTTCTTTGGTTTTTTAATTTGATTTTGCATACACACTAGGTGGAGAAAGACGTTGAAATCATTAAGCATACACAGATCTTCCTAGTTTGATGTTTGAGTTTGTCTTTTAGTTACAAACAACACATGTTAACTCTCACCTTTTTTATCTTAGAACATGCTTATGGATTGTATTTTCTTGAATACATTTTCATCCTTTTCTCGAGCAGTTTGACATCTACATTCATTTTCTATTAGAAATTAGGATCTAAGGATACTAATCATTATAAACAAGATTATAAGGTAAATGAAATATGAAACATACATGCAAAATGTACACATTACACAAGATATGTGTGGGGAAAACCCTTTCGGATAAAAAACCCCATAAAGCATCATTTAATTAAAACACTTACAAATATAGTCTATAATAAAATAGACATGAACCTGGGGATACTCCTCCAATACTTCCACATGGCCAATAATACCTCATATGCATAGTGATACAATTCACCATAAAGCTCCAAATTCTCACAACTCTCAAATGAGAGAGAACCTCCTTAAATATAGGAGGAAGGGCGACTTCACTAGTCACACCTTTTCAATAATCCCCATTCATAAATAATTATAATCTAAGAACTATTAGATTATAATTATTTTAAATGGGATATGCTTATAAAGCATATAATATATAAGGTTTTATAACCTTATATTAGAACATTATATATAAATGTTATAAGGATGTGATCCCTAATAACATTATGTTCTAACACTCCCCCTTAATGTTAATAGGGGATCACACATCAATTTCCATAGAAGAAAAAAATGAAGCACCCCAATAACGTAGGTCTTCTTTAACAATGATAAACAGGGACACAAATATATGCCAACATGAAGATCATTCATTTGGACTACATGAAAGTCATCTTGTCATAATTTATAATCCCAGTGTTTTAAAAATGATGCTGTGAGGTCTTAAAAAATTATATTGGAGCCGCAGTCCCCTCAAATTATCCTCTCCCCAGGTTCATTACATAGTGCCCGTAGGTCTTAATAAAATGCTTTTACAAGTGGAAGTTTTACAAGGAGAAGAATTTACAATATGCCAGTAGGACTTAAAAAAATCTGCCCATAGGTCTTACGATACTGTGCCCATAGGACTTAAAAAATAAAGGATTTAGCCACTAGGTGGTGTCATTGACATGCACACTCCCCCTCAATGGCATCACCTAAGGCCAAGCATTATTTGAATTTGGAGCATATAATGCCTAAAGGTCTTATGCCAATTAGGTCTTAAATCTAGGATTTAGCCACTAGGTGGTGTCATGTACACTCCCCCTTAATGGCATCACCTCAAATCCAATCACTGCATAGAGGATTTCAAAGTGATGGCTAAAATTATAATATATAGTATGTTCTCATGATCTTCAAAGTGTCTTTATTACAGAATGATCTCACTTGAGTGAGGTGCCCATGATCTTCAAGGTGCCTTTATTATATAATGCTTTCACTTGAGTGAGGTGCCCATGACCTTCAAGGTGCCTTTATTATAGAATGCTTTCACTTGAGTGAGGTGCCCATGATCTTCAAGGTTCCTTTATTATAGAATGCTTTCAATTGAGTGAGGTGCCCATGATCTTCAATGTTTATTTTGATCTTTAGAAATGATATTCTCTAGAATGAGTAAAGTAACTTCAAGTAATATGGTACTTTCATATGTATCCAAATGGAACTCTTCCATAAATCTTCAAGGCCATTTTGATTCTTCAAGAGCTACATTCATATTTTGTCCATTCGATTCAAAGACACATAGAAGATAGTCTTCTAATTAAAGTATTGCACCATCCATGTAATAGCACTTGCACCGTATGTTTTGAAGGCATAACCTCGCCATAGAAGAAACAATATAGTTAGTAACTTAGTAATCAACTTCATTTTTGGTGCAAAGAAAGAACATAATATTATTATTTTTTGTCATTTGCCAAAGATCATATAATATTCCTTATAAATATAAAATACAGTCCAATGATTGGTAGAAAGGAGATCAACATATATTTTCATTGGAATAGGAATAATAATTTTTTGTCTTGTTTAAAATACAAAAATAGACATGCTACTACATATAGTAATGATCCATAAAAAAATTAGGCAACGGGTGAGCTATCCTTTCTAGGTTTGCTCCCCAGACAGTTTATAAGGGTGATAACCATCCATTATAAATAGTATGATTGAAAAAAAAAAATGGATCAAATATAGAATAGAATAACAAATCACTTGGATCTCCAAAAAAAGATGCTAATGAGAAATTTTTAAATTTACTTATGCATATTTACTAGCTTGTACATTTCATAAAAAAATATTTTACCCTACATTTATAGATAGATAAATCATTTCCTGTTTATCATTGTGATAGTTTGATATCAAGGAATTTGCTTATCAAACATACTATAATCAAGAATATTCTTAATGTTAACATAAGTCATATCCTCCATCAAATACCTATAAAAATTAAATTTGAGATAAATCATGATGTTCCTTCCTTAATTCCTACTAGTTCACATGTGACTTTTTGTGATGCATTTAAAGGACTAATATAAATAATAACAAGTACTTTGAGAGGGTCACATGAAAATATGAACTAAGACTAGATGAATCAATTGTATTAAAAATTCATATGGAAGGATCAACACCATTAGTTATGAAGTGCTTGTTTATTTGTTCATGTCTCACTAACAAGTTATTTATAAAAGATAGCATAAAATGACAAAAGAGACATTACTATATCCACCCATACTAAATGACTATCAAAGATATTATAAGGAAGAGTTATAAGGGAATTATGAAATATCAACACTTATAATGGATGATCTAGGAAAGGACAAGTCTACACCATCTCTTATAACATTGTGAAACAAACCCCATTGAGACTATTCTTCATATATATACCTAATCTTCCATGAAATCAAATTATTTATTTTGTGCATATCTAGCTATCATTGTAGTCTTAATCTATTTGACTTGAATTCTTTCAAATAGTTCACTTCTCTTGTGCATTTTGAAAAATAAAATAAAATGTAGATTTAATGTTTGCACTAATGAAGCATTTCCATAAAAAGCTTTTACATGTTTATTCATAAAGTACATATGACTCTCTATGACGTGTCTAACTTATAGATAAAAAGATTGTGCTTTCACATGGCATATTAAGAGTTACATCTCTTTTCTTCCAAGTGAGTCATTTTTTCCAAAGATATCATATTTGGTCCATCTTGAAGTGTTAAAAGTGTCCATGTAAGGGTTAGAGTCATTTATGTCAAAAATACAAAAATTGTAAAAATTGTAAAGTTGCAACATTACCAAAAAGTGCAACAAAAATGTAAAAATGAAATCCATTGGTCATGAGTTGGTTAGAGTAGTTATAAAGGAGTTGGAAATGGTTTATAAAACCATGTTTGGTCGAAATGAAGAGGGTAGATCAGTTTGGAGGGGATTTGACAAAGATTATCCATCAAACCCTCAAACTGTCATGAGTTTTTAAGGAATCTGTGGCTATCATAGGTCCATGGAGGATCCCAATTGGTGTAATTTTTATATGTAGAAGTTATTTAATGATATATTAATGAAATATATTTCAGATGAATCATTTCTTATGCATTTTTGTGGAGTATTTGGCAAGATATGTTTATCTTTACAATAATTGTCAAAACCCTACCAAGGGTTACCTAGTTTTGGGAAAATGATCATAACTTTTGATTTAACCATTGAATCTGACTCAAATTTTGAGAGGAATTGTGTAACTTAGTATTATAAATTATGACTAAAGTTATTGTATTTAAGATCAATATGTAAACTTCATTGATGACTTTTTGTTACAATTCATGGTGAAAGACAGATTGGTGAAGGCAACAACAGTCCGATTGCAACATTTGGTGTGGTCACATGAGGAATAGTAATGAAGAAAGGCTATATGTTTTGGAAAGGTCTTTTAATATTCTTTCCATTTATTTTTTTCTTACTTAATTTTGTTAAGAATTGAATTTTGTGTGGTTATTTTGGTGAAAATAGTTTTTAAAGGATGAAACCCTGAACTAGGGTATTCCATGGCAATAAAGAATTTGTTCTCTCATGCTATGGTGAATATTATGATCTGTAATCTTTAATGAAGGTTTTTAGGGATGTAATATAACCTTTGAAATTGGTTTGGAGTTGAGAAGAATGTTTTATCTTTTTATATGCCTCTTGATTCAAGTTTAAAGTCTACCCTTGAATGAAGGTTTTATGGTTTGTGATAGATACTCTGCATCAATGCTTTTTATGATAACTAGTTCAATATTAATTGATCATTGTGGTTGGCCCATAACAATGCACTATAAATATTAAAGAATAATTACCCTTTCACAAAAGACACATCATTTAGATTTTGTATAGAGTTTTTATCTATTAAAGAGAACACATTTCTTAAAAAAAATATAAAATCAATAAGATTGATTGATACGTTTGAAAAAAAAACTATTTGATATATGGTAAATTCAATAATGGTTGTATTTATGTATTTATTTCCAGATGATGTAATTCATTCTATGAGAATTTTCTTAATTGATTTAATGTCAAAAATCAATCATGTAAATATATTTTAATAAGAGAAGAAATTATGGGATGGATTTTTCTAAGGTTATTAGAATTTTTATCATGGAGATATAGTTGGATACATTATTGAATTGTATATATGCACTTGAGATCCTCTAGTCTTGTTAAAAAATAATCATAATTAACTAATATCATTTAAGTACCTAATAAGGTGAAAAAAAAATGCATTCTAATATTTCAAATGAATATGCACCTTTCACAACTCTTTAAAAGTATATGTTAAATTAATATGATGATACATGTAATTCAAAAAACCTGCAATCCCATGAAACATGGGACTACTCTTAGGATGTGGGTATCCTATTGGGAGAGTAGACCTCTAGATTATAGGCTAGCTTCCTTTTTGATCACTTAATATTAACTTAAATCTGACTTGGGAAAAGGGATAGAAGGATATTCAGAAACTAAAAAATAAACTACTAAGGTGATCCACCAATGACTGAAAAAGATCTAAAATGCTTACAAACTCATAAAATGCTCAAGTATTGAAGCTATTCAATCTTACAACTCTATTACTTATGCCTACAAAAATGATTCTTATGAAAGGCTCTGATTTTTTGATGTATACAAAAAGGAGAACAATGAGGTTCTCATAGTTTTGATGCAAAAGAGTGAAAACACTAAAATAGACCTACACTTTGACATAACATTATTAGCATTCAACATTGAAGGAATCTAATAAAATAAAGGATAACACAATATTTCACTATAAAACTCACAAACAACACTTGAAAATGAAGAATAATGAGAAGGAGAACCAACTTCTTTATTGAGAAATAGGAGTTATCTGCTTACAAAATCTGAATATACTCATATCCCTTTTCCCAGGTCAGATTTAAGTTAATATTAGGTGATCAAAAAGGAAGCTGACCTATAATCTGGAGGTCTACTCTCCCAATAGGATACCCACAGCCTAAGAGTAGTCCCATGTTTCACGGGATTGCAGTTTTTTCACACTTTCATCGGGTGCAAATCCTCGTGACAATAGTTTTTGGCATGCTCGGTGGGACTATTAAACTTTTCTTAGTTCATAGAAGGCCACTTTGGCTGCTCTGGTGTGAGCATTAGTGATTTCAGCCTTTGGAGGCAAGATTTATTCACACACTTGGCGACTCAAATAGGGATAACTTTAAGAAACCCCCCCGAGCAACTGTGTAAAATCCTGGCGAATCAGACATTATTTTCGGGGGGAAATTTTCATATGGATGGTGAATTTTTCTTTTTAAATGGGGGAAAAAATTATTTTGTTTTGGCAATTTTTTTCTTGGGTATGAAAATTCCATAAATTTCTGGTGAATAGTACCTTGTTCTATGGGGAAAATATTTATTGTGGGAGGCGAATAATTTTTGTTTAAAGGAACAAATATATAATTGTATGAGCGAAAATGTTTACTCTGAAGGAAAAATTATTTAAATGTATTGGCGATTTTTATCCACTGCTTGAAAATTATTTAATTTGTTTTGGAGAATATTTTGTTATTTATGGTACAATATATAATTTATTGGTGATTTCATGAATTCATTGCCATTAATAGACAAGGCACATCACATCACATTAGTACATCACATCACATAATACATTGAGTCCAGACTCTACACAATGTATCAATAAGCGCGACCTCTTTGACACGTGAAGGGTGACACATACCTAAAATCTATCAATGATTTTAAATCGTTCGATGATCGTAGATCAATGGCTGAATTTTTATTTCGGCCCAATTTTCTGAAGAGAACATAGCTCACTAGAAAGTGCTCGGAATGGAATTGGATTCAATAGACACGTATCAAATGTCACGAATCATGATCAATAATTTCATTCATTTAATATATATCTTTTCACTAATTTCAATCCACTCTGTCCCCACGACTTCCAATGTGATACTTGCCATTTTGGTACTAGTTCATAGATGTTTCCATTTTCGCACAATAGTGCATTTATGGAAAGATTTGCAGAGATACGAAAGATTTAAAAAATTTATAGCAGTTAATATTGTTAAAGAAGTAATTATTACAATCAAGAGCTTCAACAATTTATATACGATCTTTGCTTCTTTCATCTTCAATTAGCCTTTGCCATTTGGTAGATAAATCATCGGAGCTCACGGTATTTTAGGTTTATAGGCTCACTGCTCAGGTTGTTTAATTTGTTAATCTGTTTTCTCAAGATGGACACTCCCATCTGGTTGAGAAGCATTTCTACAGAGGACCAGAGGGCCTTTTTAGGCTCCGTTAGAGACCCAACCCTCCAATCAGTCTGCAAGGAGGTTGGGTCATTCACCAATGAGGCTGTACAGATGGTGCTAGGAAGAGAATTTATGCAAAATGAAAATAGGTACCATGTTAACACGGACCTTACATCCCACTTCTTAGTGTCTCTTCTAGACCTAGGAGGAGACAAGGTGGATATGTTGATGCTGTTGAGGAAGGTTTTTAAGGAAGACTTCCTTGAAGATGGCATTACTCTTGTCGTTCTTGCAGAAGTAGGGGTGGGGATCCCTTGGGCGAGTGATTTATCCAAGCTTCTCCTCCCTGACCAAATAGTGCCAGTGGCCAGGAAACTGTTTCTCCTAAACCTGAATGCAGGGTAGCTGACGCGTCATAGAAAATGGGTGGGGATTGGCAGGGACTTCCTCTGGAAATGGTTCCTCCTGGATGACTTTCCAAACTATAGGTGGCTTGAAGAATTCTCTTAGCTTATGCTGTTTGAAGAATTCTACATGGAAGGAGGGCCAGATTCTTAGGGCAAAATTGTAAGCAATTCCACTACCTGTGCCCTAGCCCCGCCCCCCTGTAGTTTTTTTTTCCTATGTCCTCAAACCCTAACAGGCTCAGTGCTAGTGGCTCACTCATTTTGGCTTTTAAGTTTTTGGGGGACTCAAGTCTCAGACGAAAAAATTGTAAATTTCAAAAGCATAAATATTAATGATAATTTTTCAAATTCCAGTTTGTTTTAGTTTGCCTCTTATAGTCTTATGGATATAAAAATGCTTTCTATAATTCTATTTCATTTTTATTAATTAATTTCTTTCGAATGCTTTTTGTATATGAGCTACGTTATTTCAATTATTTGTTAAACAATGGAAAAAATTTAATACTGTGATCTTTTTTATGTAATGCTATAAAACAAAAATTTAGTTCATTCCCTTAATTATTTGTACATTGATTATGGTTGATTATAATTTTATAAATATATACTATATAGTCATTCAAAATACAAAATTTCAAAAGTTTCAAGATACAAAAGTTTATTGGTAAAGGTTATTTCATTCTATTAATTCAAAAGTTTCAAGATACAAATTTTGCAGTCATTCACGCATAAATGCAGATAGAGAGAAAACCATATTGCCCACAACTTATAGCAACCAGACAAAAAAACTAGTCTCACTATCCCCCTGGGTCGCCTCCTCCTAGTCCCTTCCCTCCTCGGAGGTCGATGCTTTGGCTTTCCCTTTTATTGTTTCAGCTTTCATCTTTGGAATGCAGTTTAGCACCCAAAGTCGGGGTCACCCTCCAAGCTTGCCAGTAGCTGTATGGCCCTTCCTTCTTTGGCCCTATCTCTCAATTCCCTACCAACCTCCATCCTTGCCACCACATGCAAAGCCTTCAAGACTTCATCCACCCTGGTTAATTTCACAAAGAGTTTCATCGCTTCCCACCCCACTCGGGCATGTTCACGGCACTGGTATTTGATTTCATCCTCTGGGCCATGAAAAAAAGGAAGCAATTCCTCCTGGTCATCCCCTTCCTTAATTCGAATGCAACTCCCGACACCACCTACTCCAAGATTGAATCCAGGTTAATCAAAAAGTCCCCATCAATCAATTTGACCAATGTGAGTTTTACCTTTTCCACCTTTGGTTTGAATTCACAAGCCCACACCAGAATCAAAGAGTAAACCTCCATGTTAGTTCGATATTGGTTACTGATATGTGCCACATCCTCTACAAGCATCAGTCGAGCTACCGCCCACAACTTCTCCTCCTTAAACCTGAATAGTCCTTGCATTCGTTTATTAGATACTTTGCCCAAAAAGGGCACCAACTTCTTGTCTGTCCGAAGTGTGAAATTGGCCTTCATGGTCACCTGCAATTTCAAAATCACTTCTTGCAAAAACTGTCTTATAGAAGGTATGCTTCTACGAACTACAAATTTGTTCTACTTCAAAGCAAAAACTGGTACATAGATCAAAAGGTAATAAATTCCGTCTCCATCTTATAGGCCGGGTAATGAATGTGCACGATAAAGCATTAATGCTATGAGATCAAGAAAAAGATTTCCTGCCATCTCCCCCTTCCTCCGTTCGTGCAACATGCCGCAGACAACTCCTTCTGCAACAATTAATCACCACCTTGGCATTTGTACTTTCCAAATTTGCTCGCCTTAATAGGTTGAGGACTGCACATTTTTTTTAATTAATACACTAAATTTATGTTGAACTTTTATATATATTTTTAAATTCCTTTTTAAAATTATATATCGTAAACATATTTTTGAACAATTTTGTTAAACTTTAAATTAATATTTTAGATTTAATATTGAATGTTTTCTTTTTTATATTAAACTTTTACCTTTCAAATTGTATATCAAAATTTATATTTTTATTTAGTTATTTGTTTTATTCTAGAAACTAAGTTTCATGTTTTATACTATTTTTTAATTTCAAATTTAAAAATTAATATTAACATTATATTTAATAGTTATCTCAAACTATTGCACATCTTTAATTACAAATAATATTAACATTATGTTTAATAGTTATCTCAAACTATTGCACATCTTTAAAATTTAAATGTCTCTTATTATGGGAAGGATGACATCTGACAACACTCAAGTTCTCAACAAGTATCATTGTCCGTCAGATGAGCAAAGATCAACGACTTAGGGTGGATTTTGGCCCAAATGTGGGTAATGAACACATTTATGAGAACTTCACCCAGAATTGAACATTTTAAATTTAATTAAATAGAATTAAGTCTATAGTCTATAGACTATAAATCTCTTTTTTAGGCGGAATTTTAAAATGATTAAATAGACTTCAAAACAGACTCGAAAAGTGACACGAGTATGGTGACGTGCTAGAAAAATGGCAGAAGTCGTGGGACCCACTTCATCTGAAAACAGGTACCATCGACCGTTGGATGAACACAGATCAACGGCTAGGGTGGATTTCAGCCCGAATGTGGGAAGTGAACACCTTTCTGAGAACTTCACCCAGAATTGGAAATTTTAAATTTAATTAAATATAATTAAGTCTATAAAACTTTTTTTTGGGTGGAGGTTTAAAATGATTAAATAGACTTAAAAATCAAACCCGAAAAGTGACATGAGTATGGTGACATGCCAGAAAAATGGCAGAAGTCGTGGGACCCACTACATCTAAAAACAGGTACCATTGACCGTTGGATGAACAAAAAACAACGACTTAGGGTGGATTTTGGGGTGAATGTGGGAAGGGAACAGATTTCTGAGAACTTTGCCCGGAAAAGTGACACGAGTATGGTGATGTGCCCGAAAACTAGCAGAAGTCATGGGACCCATGATAACTGACAACAGGTACCATCGTCCATTGGATGAGCAAAGATCAATGGCTTAGGGTGGAATTCGACCCGAATGTGGGAAGTGAACACATTTGGGAGAACTTTGCCTATAATTGAAATGTTTTAAATTTAATTAAATATAATTAAGTCTATAAAGCACTTTTTTGGGTGGAATTTTAAAATTATTAAACAAACTTAAAAAACAGACCCGTAAAGTCACAACAAGTACCTTGGTCCCTCGTCCGTTGGATGAGAAAAGATCAACGACTTAGGGTGGATTTCAGCCCGAATGTGGGAAGTGGATGCATTTGGGAGAACTTCACCCATAATTGAAATGTTTTAAATTTAATTAAATATAATTAAGTCTATTAAGCCCTTTTTTGGGTGGAAGTTTAAAATTATTAAACAGACCCGTAAAGTCACAACAGGTACCTTGGTCCCTTGTCCATTGGATGAGAAAGATCAATGGATTAGGGTGGATTTCAACCCGAATGTGGGAAGTGAACACATTTGGGAGAAATTTTCCCGGAATTGAACGTATTACATTTAATGTCCTCAGAATTTATACTGAAGTAGTGAATGTTTTGTCCTTCGGCATCGAATAGTTATTAATAATAATTAATAAAATTACAACATGATTCTTAATGTCCTCGGAATTTATACTGAAGTAATGAATGTTTTGTCCTTCGGCATCAAATAGTTATTAATAGTAATTAATAAAATTACAACACGATTCTAGATATTTTGCCCTTTAGGTTTTACTTTTCTACTTTTCAGAGTTTTGAAAATAAGAGACTCGTAAATCATAATTGTCTTTCATTTCTTGGTCAAACTCATAAATTGAGGGAGATTCAAAAACATCTACTAGATTGAGGAATGCAAGTTGCAATAGAGATTGTCTGTGCCAATCTAGTGAAATAGAAATTCCAATTTCTGGGTAAAATCTAGAACATCTAGATCCCACCTTTTTTGCTTTTGGTAATCTCGTGGTCCAATTTGAGGGTTAGCATTTTCAGGTTTTTATCTAGAATTGTTTTGAATTATTAACAATAATAGTGATGGGGAAAATGGGAAGTAGTAGTTCAACAAGAAGCCAAGTGAAAAACAAAATGTACCTAACCAAACTGGTTAAAACACCAGGTTTCACTGATGAATACCATGATATTTATGACCTTGCTATCCATGGTGAAAAGCGTATCATAGATATTAGATATACATTGTCTAGTAAGGCGGGGGATGCATCCAGGGCAAAATTTACTATTTTCAACCCAATGTTACAACAAAAAACAAATAAAATTACATCATGGGATGTTGGATTGGGAAGCATGGTGTTACCTGAAGTATTCCCTTGCCCTGATTTTGTCATGGTTTGTGCCAAAATTATGATGAAGATAAAAAAGCAACTGTCAATAAAAATACAAAAGAGGAAATTCTATCCATAAACGAGGGAGAATTTGCTCGTTTGTTGAACCTAGGATTTGAAGCTCAAAACTCAAACGCCCAAATTGACCTTGAAAAGTTGGTAGGGAATTATGAGAGTCTCGATCCAAGTCGTAGAGATTCATTTGTCAAAGCTCTAATAAAGAGTGGTACTGGTATTGTGTTGGATTAGGATCATAGGCCTCCTTATGATTCTAACATTTTTGTTCCATAGGTTCGGGATACTATTTCCTTGCTGTCGTTTTGCCTGGGATTGAAAAATGATAGGGAAGTGGGTGCAAGCCTTCTTGAAATGATTTATAATATCCATTGTGCAGGTCAGCCAATAAGAGATAATTTTATTGAGCACATTGTAAAATCCATGCAAAAACAATTACTAATGATCAAAAAAGGTTCCTGTAAGACATTTAGGTTCTCATTCTACTTGTGCTATCTCCTTCTATCCAAGTATCGTGCAATATTCGAGACCAACAAGTTTCAAATTGTGAGCTATAAGATTGATGAGAAGACTAGGAAGAGAATAGAGTGTCCAATATATGATTGGACGCCAAAGATAACGATGCATGATAATAGAAAGAACTACAACCATTTTGTAGACTTCTTTTTGGCACCAATGTATAATGAAATTACAAGCAGTCCAATGCCTAGGTTGACTGTGTCTTGTAGAGATTGCATTCAACTCGGAAGTCAAATAGAATTGGCTGACTGATTCTTCATGAAAGAATTCACTGTGTTAAGGTTTTACGGATCGACAGTAACACCATATAGACTTCTAATACATGTGACAAAGAGGGTATTTGCATTAGAGTATGTACGACAATTGGAGAGCACCGATAGGCACTTCCATGGTCAGCAAAAGAAGAGCATATTTTCTTCCTTGCCTTTCTCATGTGGAGGGTTCACATTTGAGAGAAAAGCATTCAATGTGGCACATGATTTTTTGATAGTTTTTAACTTTGGTGATGATCCAATCGGTGTAGTTCAAGCAAGGCTTAAGAAAAATGGGAACTCTTCAGTGTTGAGGGTCTCTGGCAGTATGATCCAATCAGTGTAGTTCAAGCAAGGCTTAATAAAAATGGGAACTCTTCAGCGTTATGTCAACATGAAAGTAAACCATTGCTAGAAAAGCTTAGAAACATGGACTCTTGGGATGAGGTTAAAAAAGAGATGGAGAAAATTGTAGCTGACAATAACATTTCAATAGAAGAAATTTCATCACAAATTATGGCATTGCAAATGCACGCAGAAAGGACAACAGAGGAGGGCCAAGGCATCCAAAATAGGAGGTCCTACAATTTCTACCTAAAATATGCTAATCCATCTAACAAATCTATTCCCAAATCAATTCAGCACGAATGTAAAGAGAATTATTTCACTCAAACCAAAATAAATGATTTTTGGACTATGAGGAGGAATCTCAATGAACCAAAGACAAGTGCAGAATTTGAGAGCATCGATGAGGATGCAGAGTTTAGCAAATTGTGGGATATGGAGCATGGTAGGATTGAAGATGATGATGAGCATGAGGTTGTCATTGAGCCCCCTCCAACAACTACTACAATCCCTAAAATATTAGGTGGATTCAGTGAGTCCATGAAAGAAAAATATAGCAAAGGGGCAAACCTTGTGGAAAAAATGGGTTTTGAAGGTGGTGGTCTAGGTCCCAGAGGAGAGGGCATTTGGTATCCACTTCAGGTACAACTTCCATCACAGTCAAAATCAAAAGATCCTTATAAACCAATCATTGGACTTGATTCTTTAGATTCATCAGGGATAGGTACTACTCATTACCCTTAGGGTCCACCTACATTTGTTTCAGGTTCAAATCCACAACCACCACTACATCATGGTATTCCCATTGGTGGTGAATCAAGTGCCACTACCACTGGTGGGGAATATGGGGATATTATTCCTATTATTGTTCAGTCAAGTGTCGTTGTGATTGGTGGGGTTGGCATGGGTACTACTGCTGATACTAGTTGTCTTGGTGTTGGACAAGGGAAACAACAAAATATCTCTTGCAAGAGGCCACTAGAGGTAGATACTCAATCTCATACTATTGAGAATCCTATATCAAGTGCCACTGACACTACAAATCAATCATTTGCGGCTTTAGATCACACACCTCAAAAGACTATGAAAACTACACATGAAAGTGCCAATGGGAGTGGGACAACATTAGGAACTGTTGTTGGTAATCCTCATCAAGCATGAGTTAAAACCACAGGAATAAGTGGAACTAGAGCCTATGGTATTCCTATGTCACCTTTCAAACATTCAATTGCTTCAGCAAGCCTATATTTTCAATTTTGTGATTACTATGAAAAATATGAACACACAACAAAAGAAAATTAAGAAAAATAAATAAATTTCATAGGGTTTCCGTGTCTGAAGTTGTAAACAAACAACCTACAAGGAACAGGGTATTTCCAACATATGACCCACAGAAAGATATGATGTAGTTCATGGTTGTTATGCCCCTGGGCCCATCTAAAGATAAAAATCCACCACACAGTCAGATAGATCCCTCTCAATTTCAAGTTAGTACCCTCCAAATGGATTTTTCCAAAGTACATAATGTGGACAAAATTAGTGTGTCAAAAAGGACTAATGAAGTGGTTTACACTTCACTGCTAAAGGTGGAGAGAGAAAGAAATAAATTGGAGAAACAAATAGAAAAGTTACAGGTAGACCTGGAAAATGAAAAATCAAGGAGGAAAGCAGTAGATAGCAAGTGCAATGATTTACAGAAAAGGATAAAAAATTTGGGCTTTGCAATAGAAATTGTAGAGCAGGAGAAGAAGGATGCAGAATTGAAGGACCTGATAGAAAAACTAGTTCAAAGCAGTAAAAAAATTGTTGAGGAAAAAGCCAGTTTTTAAAAATTATACAAAAGTTATGAGTTTTCTGCCGCCGAAATGAAAAAATTATAGGACCTATTGAATCATGGGAAGGAAAAAGAAAAACATTTGCGAGAGGAAGTAGAGGAAGAAAGAAAAAAATGTGCACAAATGAAAGAAGACATGCACAATGCAAATGATAAAATAAAAACTCTGGAGGATAGATTGAAAGATAATATGAAAAATACAACAAAGTATATACAAGAAAACATTTGGCGGCAAATAATGTAGAGGAGTGAGAATTTGTGTGAATGAGACTAATTTTAATAAAAATCAAAGGGCACTATGAGAAGAGCACACATTTTTATTCAAAAGAGGAAATGGCAAAAAAGATTCTGAAAATAGTCTATAGTTCCAGTGACAGCTACTTGGCATCCAAGGGAATTAAGAGCTGCATTGATGCCATAATTAAGACATCATCCATCATTCAAAAATGCCAGAAGCTAAGGGAAACAACAAAAGTTATGGAAAGTTGTGGAAAAAAGATATTGAAGTTGCAAGAAAAGAAAAATAATTTGATTAAACTTGGTTTGCCTAACCCTATTGACACATCAAATAAATTAATTGGAGAAGAAGCTTACAAAAAAAGCATGGAGATAAAAATTAAGTTTGATTTAGACTTGCTTCCAAAGGACACAACTCCCAAAAGCTTTCTAGAATTCATCCAGCCATTTACAACTCTAAATTCGGTATTGGATGAAACAGTGATGTCAAGTAATTCTTCTAAATATGGAATGTTGATGAATTTGGAGTTGACTTTCCACAGTTTACAGAATATTGACCTTCCATCAGATGAAGAGTGGAGCGCCCTACAAAAACTGGCACATAATTCTTAAGAATCATAGTATGTATTGCACAATTTTCTTCTTTTATTCTTAATTTCAAGGTTTTATGTTTTTGTTGTTTGCTATTTTGCTAATCCAGCCTATGAATCTATGATGCACAGTGCAAAACTTCAGCCAGTAAATTTGTATTCTCAAATTCTCCCTTGCTTTAACATTTATGTATTTCTTTATTTTTGATTAGTAGGTTTTAGGCACTACTATTATCTATGTTTAATTTGTCATGGCATGAATTAATATTTAATTTTGAACTCTATTTTTTGAACAGGAGACATCAAACATGTAGCAGATGTTAAATTGCTAATACGGCCTGTGATGGCCATATAAACCTGTGCTGAGTTTGTGATTTTGATGTTCAGTCTTCACATGTTGCAAACTTGCAATTTGACCTGAAGCTGTTGTTTCTCCCTTGTTTCTATAAAAGGGAATTCTGGGTCATTTGCAAAGGGTTCTGAAACTTTGTATTCACTTTTGCAATTGTCATGGAGAATCACATAGATTGGTCTATTACTATTGAATGAATTGTATCATATGGCTATATTTTGAAATAATTAATGAAAATATAAGTTCTCGACATGTGTATTACTATTGAATGAATTGTATCATATGGTTCTAAAATGTATCACACAAATTTGAGACTCAAACATGTATAAATAAAGAATAAACATCTTTGTATCAATAAACACATTATGGTTTTTTTTTATTATGCTATTTTAAATCTAGAAATAGAAAGTTGAAAAATACAATTACAAATAAATATTAAATTCTAATTGCAAAAAGTAATATGCTTTTGCAATATGAATGATGAGATACAGTAATAAGATTAATAAATACCAATCTCTTATAGTTGCCATTCATCCTCATCAAATTCAATGCTTTCTTGATTCTTGTCTATGGTTTCTTTACTCTGAGTCTGCATACCTTCGCTGAACTGCATCTCAATGCTACTAGTAGGTCCAGTACATGAGTCAATAGTCCCACTTTGGTTTGAAGTGTTGCCCAAACCTCTTATTTCACATTTGGACCTCCAGATTTGTAGTGCCCTATCGTAAGGAAAAGTGTGGACATCATACCTAGATGTATAGAGCCTCAAGCAATTTTCTAAATTTTTGTCTAGTTTGTTTCTTAGCTTTGATTTTAGGAACCCCAAAGCACTGAAAACTCTCTCATCTCCCACAGAACCTAATATCATGGTAAGCCATAAATCAACAAGCTTCACATATTCTAGCATTGAATCATGCAACGTTGAGTTCTCAGCTATAGATTTCCAAAGCCTTGTTACTGATCCCTCTTCACGGGGGTTCTCCATTTTGGCATATTGTTCTTTCACAATGTATGCAAAACCAGATGATTGCTCTCAAAGATGATTTTCGTCTAATATTCCATTTATAGTTACTCCATTCAATTCTTTGGATATGCAAAATTGTTTTATCAAAGTAGTAGCTTACTTTGAAAATCAGCTGCATTATTGAAGCTCCAATAATGAGGAAACACAATAGACATGGCTTCGAGTAGGTTGTCAGGAGGGATTCTGTTTCTAATTTGTGAGGAAAGATCATATGCAATTTTATCCATAGAAGTAGTTACAGTGTCAAGAATCTTGTCAAAATCTTCCCTTGTAACTCTTGCTTTTTGCTTCCTGGGGTGCTTTCCTGGTTCCTAGGGGTCGACCGTGGCATAGAAGTGCATTGGTATCTCAACTCCCTGTACATTGGCACATACCTCCCCATTTGCACCGATTTGTAAAAAGTTATCAGGATTGTTCAAATCTGTGAGTGTCCGCCACTTAACAAATTTTTCATCAGATAGTGTTGGTTGATTTTGATAGAGATTGTCGAGGGTCATGCATGTCATCTTACGTAGCGTAGCATATTCTGCAATATACAGAGCTGCTTTTTGGGAAGCCTTCATAATATTCCTCATTTCCTCTAGCATGGGCAGAAGAGCTACTAAATTTAAGAGTGTCTCTAAATTACTCAACCTACCAAGAAGTTCAGGAAATTTTGATTGATTTGATTCGTCGTGAGTTGTGTGAAATAGTCCAATCAAGGATGGATATTCTTAAAACACTCGATGCACTAGACCATCCAAAGAGATCCATCTGGTATCATTATCCTTGAGAAGCTTGTTCCCATCAGTTAATCCATTTGCAAAGTGTTGAAATTCTATAAATCGCTTGGGACTTCAACATAAGTGTGAGTAGGGCTCTCTAATTGAAATTGAAATTTTTTTAACCGAAGCAAACTTGCTCACAATTCCAAAAGCTAGATTCATTCTGTGAGCCATGCAGTGAATTGCAGTAATGTACGGTGCAGATGAAGTTTCAATATTTGTACAAAGACCATTCCTGTGACCTTTCATTACTAAAGCTCCATCTGCTCCAACACAAACCAATTTTTTGGCTACTGTCATGTCATCCATATCTCCATATTCAATTAAACTTCTCTTTACTAGTTGAAATAAATTTTCCGTTGTCGCACTCTCCTTCATTTTAGCAATAGATAGTAGATGAGGTTGGTGGGTATGATTCTCTACAGTATAAATATGCATGCATACCCATGAAGTATTGTCTACTGCCATAACTTTGTCTAAAGAAAATGCAATGAAATTTGACTCTCTTATTTTTTCCTGTACATCTTCTTTTTCAACCTCAGCAAGACAACTTGCCCATTCCCATCCACTGTTTACTAACTAGTGTATGCTAGGATAGTTAGGAACTTTCAAAAACTATAATAAACTACTAATTGATGGGAAATTTGTCATAGCACGCCCTCTACTCAAAATATAAAAAACAACGCTTAACTAAAAAACTTTTCCCAGTTGTTCTATTTGCATTGCTTTTCCAAAAACAACTTCAATAGAACCTTTAACTTCAACAAGCTTTGTCTGTAATTTCTCATGAAAATAATACTCTTTGGCATTCCCCACATGCTTACATTCCTCCTTTGTTTTCCATCTTATCACTAATTTTTCAACCCCATCTATCATTTATTTTTTATAAACTTAACCCATATGCTTTTCTATGGTGTCAAATTTTAGCTGCAACCTAATTTCCTTGTTATGTTTTCAAGTGAAAATCTTACACTTGCATTCTATTGGAGGCTCACCTTCAATTGGATTCTCCACTGGTTCAATGAATGGATACTTTGATGCCTAATTAATTTGAAAATTCCTCACCGACATATCCCACTCTCGATTTTTTTTTATTGTGGTTCACCCTTTTTTGATATGGCTTTTCTTTTCCCCTTCCGTGCATTATCATCAATGGCATTATCACCCAAGTAGATTATATCATTCTGGCTAACTTGGGTATCTACCTGATAATCTTGTTCAAGAACATCCTGATCTGAGATATCAGGTTCGCCACCATCTTCAACATGCGGTGCAGGTGGCGAATTTGTACTTGTACTTGTGATGATGTACCTTCCTGATTTTCACCACAATATTTTCCAATGCCAAAGTATGAAGACAACATTCCTACTTTTTGTTGGCCTCTCCTAACCTTCCCCACATTCAGGTTTCCTACCCCTCTTCCTATTCGACATCTCCAATGAAATAAAGGCTTCCAAAAAAATATCAATTTGTTGAAGAAGCAATAATAGACTAATGTATAATATACCACTTTAAAAATATGACCACTCACCTTTAGGCTTTAGGTCACTAGCAGTTGCCAATGCAGTCAACAACAATGATTTTCCTTGGTTTGAAACTTCACTATTGATCAGAATCCAGAGCCTAGAACCCACCAGATTGTGTTGAGATAGATCTGATCTTTGCATATATTTATACCAAACCTTATATAGCAAATTTTGTGGGAATTTTATATGGTATACAAATATTTGGCGAATCCCGCATAACTATAGCACGACTTATGTAATTTTTGAGGTGATTATAGGTCATCCAAATACGACTTATGTAAGTTTCGAGGCAATTATAGGTCATCCAAATAATAGGTGAATACAATATAGTTGGAAAAAGTTGGGGTGAATGGAGACATGCGTCGGCAAGATGTCGGGCGAATTGGGTCCCCCTGGCTAACAAATCTTCACATGTCTATAGGCGAATTAAGGTCATCTATTAAGGCAACCTCGGAGAGTGTAGGTGAAAAAATTAAGTTTACCGTGTGTCCACCATATATTGTATTGGCAAAATCATCGCATAGAAACATTTAATTGCATAAAACATATGGCGATTGGGCCATGACTTTGACGGAAATTGATAATGTTCTGGCGAGATGGCCACCCCTAGTCAGTACAAAATATTCACCATTTCCGACATGGTCGACATGAAAAATTCACCTTTGGTGAATATTCGCCACTAAAGTAATCTCTGTGACTCAAAGTTCATCAACTGGTTTCAAAGATCAAGTAATTCTTCCATTTTAATTTCCAGCTCCTTTAATGATTAAAGATGTCAAGTTTTCAAGGAAATCCATATTACTATCCTCCATACCATGAGAATGTAGCTCCTTCATGCTCTTACCAACCATATCCAACCAACCAAATGTTAGTTTTTATGAAAATAACTCATTGAAAATAGATAACGAACATACTCAATATGCTTACCACCCACCCACCATTCCTTAGCCCTCATGGAAACCTAATCATGCTTATAATCAACCTCAAGAGGGTATTTTTGATCCAAATTAGAATGCTTCAGAGTTTAGTGAGATAGAAGTCAAATTGCAGAGCCTTCATAATGAGCAACTATCCATGGAAAGTATATTGCAAAATTTTAATGAGAAGATGGAAAATATTAAGAGACAACATGAGCTTGATTTACGGTGGGAAGAATGGTCCTATCAAGCTTATCTCCATGAGAAAGAAGAGTTGGCTCATCAAGAGCAACTTCATAAGAAATATTTGATGGAGTAGCACAAGAGGCATGAAGAAGATCTTGCTACAAGAGATGGTCAGATAAAGTTCCTACTTGCTCAAGTTCAGAGGCAACAAGTTCAATCAGTACCTTGTATTCCAAATCAACCTACTGAGAAAGAGGTTTCTACATGTAAATTACCAAGTTTTAAACAAAGTTTCTCTTCAGTCTTCGAAGCTTTTTGTTCATAGTTTTAGAGACTCAATTTTATCACAGGAACCTATACCTAATCAAAAAGCTCATCCTGGTGTTACCTTTCCAAATCCCTTGATTGGAAAAGAGGTTCCCATATTCAACACAATGTGTTTTGTGAAAGATGAATGTTTTGAGGCTTCTAAAGTTGTTATTCCTAGGTTTAGAGGGACATCCTTATCATAAGAACCCGAGTCAGAGGTTAACTCCATTGATGTTTTTCCAAACCCATTTTTTGAATTCGACATTCTTATGTTCAATTCTTTATCCTTTATACCAGATGTACTATGTGAACAAGTACAACATACAATTCACCAAGAGAATCCTTTTGAAGAACCTATTTGCCTTATATCATCTGAAGAAGCTTCATAATATGAACTAGTGGGTCCTCTCAAATCTCAAGAAAGATGCTATACTGAGCTTAAAATGTTGGAGCAGCAAGCTATAGAGAAAGAATTTAATTTATAACAGGAGGTGTCATCTGATTTACTCACTAAACTTCCATTTTTTGGTGAAGAAGAGGAGGTTGTGTCATGTTCAATGCTAACAAATAAATTGGGACAACAAGATGAAGGTAATGATCTCAAAGTTTTCAACTTCATAGCTGATGAACTTCCTTGTTTTTATGATCAAGATGAAGGAAGTGTGCATACATCAATGGCAAGTCAAGTTCTTGTGCAACATAAAGAAGAGGATGACGATCTGGTACAAGAGGTTGTTGTTCAAGTTGAACAAGTTCTCAAATCAGAGCCTATACTTGAAGAGAATATTGCTGATGTTTTATCAGAGCTTGGTGAGAGATGCATTAGGCCTAAAGTCAGTCCTCCTTCTCAGAGAAGTGAAGAAGACATTGAGGAGGAAATATTTTGGAATAACTTAGAGAATTTTTGTACCAGTTGGGATGCCAAACCAACACCTCTAAGTGAGGTTAGCCATGAATAACATGCTCATACTGAAGAGGTTGCCATTTTTTCATCAAGTCAGTCACAGGAGATGGACCTTTGCAGCCAACAAGATGATAAGGTGGTAGTCCTTTAGCAAGAGATCAATAAGAAAAGCCAGAGCTTTGTCCTTACAAGAGGTTGTCCTATTAGGTACTCATTCTAGATGGAGTCCAATAAAGCACCCACACATGAAGCTTTAGTTGGAGATGGTGCCAAGGATGAATTTGAAACTATCCAACCCTCTTATCCTCTTTGGAACAATAGTTCATATGATGATTTTTATCAGGTAGGTGGACTCGTTTAATTATTTCAAGAGATAGTACTCCATCTTGTTGGACATTTTTCTATGTTTCATTTCTCCTTAGCTATCCTTAAGCATGCAAGTTATTCTAAATTGAGAAGAAAAGGCAGCTACTTTAGTCATCCTATGAAAGGTTTTGTTTAGCTAATTTTTGTCTTGCTATTAGTGTAGGATAGGTTTTTAGTTGTAGTTTTTGTTTTCCCTAAGTGAATTGTGCACAATTATGTAGGAGTCATGAAAATGTTTCTGCATGAAGAGGTTTTCTATTGTTATGAGTTATAGTTATAGAATAATGGTGCTCATTATATGAACAAGGAATGTGTTTATCTCTTGTCACACACAAGAAGCATCTCTCTCATATAGCTATAACAAATAACATCAGTGTTTAAAAAGGTTTTGTTCTTGCCCTGCCCTAGTTTATCAATTACACATGTACAATCCATGACACTAAGGTGTTAAGCTCACTGCCATAAACCACACACCTATACTCAATAGGTTAGGACAAGTTTTGAGAGAAAAAGAAAGTTTTGCAGTGTTGTGAGATGTGTTTTTCAGTTTATAAAAGACTACAGTGACTTTGTGCCCAATGAATAGTCCTAGGCAACTAGTCAAGATGTTCAGCAGGCAAACATATAATAGATGTCGCCATAAATGTTACCTATTTTCGCTACAAGCTCAATCAACTAGAGCTTTTATGTGTTTAGAAATAAAGGTGCATTTTCAATTTGTTGTATTACATTCATGCGGTAAAAGAAAAGAATAAAAAGATTATACCATCACATTTCATTATTCATATGCAAATACATAGGAAAGAGTGCACAAATTTTGGGAAAGTAAAGTTTATTATTATGAATGTACAATGTCTCACACAAGCCATGAGACTAATTGGTGGTGCAAATAAGGAAAAAATTATATATCTATTGATGTAAAATATTAAAGTAAATGCAGATAAAGAAGGGTGACTCATCATTGCCTGAATGATGAGCCCTCTTTGAGTCGCCTTGTAGCATCTGTAGCCTTTTTCTTAGCTTGCATCCGATTTGTTGCCTCCTCGCTGCCCTTGAGTGCCTGTATTTGAGGAAATATGTTAGAGCAACGAAGAGTCGTCATTCTTTATATGCACATGCATCTGAAAACATACAATGTATCCCTCTTGTGCATCACAACAACTAGCTCAACATATAAACTCAGGGAAACAAATATCAGATCAAATCAACAAGAAATTGGATAATGTATTGTTTTTATCTAACTTATTTGCTTCATGTGCAGATTCAGGAAAGTAACATGGTTGTTTTTTTAGTTTTACATGAGTGGTGTAAAATGTGGCTCCCACAAGGGTTTAGCCCAACTCATTAAAATGTTTTATAGCAGCCTCAAGGATAGAGAACCATACCAAAAAGTACAACAAAGTGTTTTCACTTTGTCCAATAATGGTCAATGGTAGCAAGAACAATAAACAGTCAAGTAGTGAGCAGTAGTCATATTTTTATGACTGCCATAAGCAAAAGAACATCAAAACAGTCAAGAAACCTATTCACTGTTAAAATTAAAATCAAGAGACCATCACAAAGAGTAAAGTGTATAATGCATCATAAATAGCGTTAAGCTTTGTGACAATGCCTTTAGCATTTAACATGATACAATCATACACTGCAAAGAGCATGAAGAGCAGTAATAGAACTTCATGGACAAGTTTTCAAAATATAGAGCAAATGTAAGATGACAATAGGGGTTTGAGTAGATCAGAAGAGTCCATAAAAGTTCTTGAACAACCTTTTATGAAAAGCCAATTAGTGAGAAACATCATTGTATTCAAAGCAATCATCAAGCTCCAAGACATGAGAATATATGCATCACAAAAGCCACTGTGACAGTTCAAATGCAAAAGACCAGTGAAGAAACATAGAGGGCATGATAGTTAGAGAACAATGTTTCTACTTTATTGTTTGATAGTGATTTTTGTAGAAAATGGAATATGCATCTAAAGATCCTCATAATAACCATGTGGCATATCAAAAAAGCTCATATAAAGTTTTCAATAATCAGCTATACAGAAACCAATACACAATCTAGCCAAGAATAGTCAAGCAATATATATTAGAAAGCATGAATAAAGACAATCATCATAAACAAAGACAAAAAGAAGAATGAAAACCTTCAAATCAAGCAATCATTATCACTATAAAGGTGTCTACTACAATATGAGGACTAAGTTATTAAATGTTTAGCTTCAGGCAACTATGCATACAATCATAGTTGTATATAGATGCATAGTTAAGACCACTATGAAATGGGGGTAGTAAATATAGTCAAAGGATGTACACACAAGAATCCAACCCCATGCTTAAAAGATAAAAGTGCAATCTTCAAGGTCTGTGATAGCCAACAAGAATCAACATACAGTCATAACAAGGTATGTCATCACTATCATATGGGCATAAGAATCATGGCACAGATGAAAACCACAATAGCCACAAAAGACACAATCATAGAGATGTATAAGAAATGATAGTCACACTTGGTAAAGGGCAGTGAATGCACAATCTCAAAATGGAGGGATAAAAGCATTTCAAATACATTAAGCAGTCCATGTAGCCAAATGATCAATCATCAAGGAGTATTCCACTCTTAAGATTATCTCAGACCTAAAGTTGTTGGCATATGCACAGTCCAATGAGACATTGTAGGTGATTGAAGGTTTTGTCATTGATGGAAACCTTACAATCCTATGACACTGGCAAGACATTCCACCAACACTAGCAAGATCAGACTCTACACAAACACTTAGGTCACCGACACCGGCAGTGAAAGGTAGCATACCAGCATAGAGGCCGACAAGATATTTATTGTAATATATTTTGTTTATTATTTGTAAAATCATTGTAAGACGACTTGGCAAGTTGTAAAATGACTCTTATATAAGAGAGATCATTATAGAGCATTTTGAAATGAAGTAAGGAAGAGGAATGTAATTAGGCGAAATAAGGTAGACCTATTATGTGAATTATAGGTTAAGGGTTTATGTAAGAAGCAGAGAAGAAACCATTACTGGATCTGGCATTATAGATTCTATTTTGAAGTAGTACAAGACATTGGATTTATGCAATCCATTTTTGTAAGTCAGTGAGACTTCTCATTTTGTATTTGAGCAGTGAGCTCTAGGCAGTTGGCCTTCCTGCATGTGCAGGCCCCTCTTGTAGTAGTAATATTCTCCTATTGGCCAGTAAGTGAATATTGTGGGTCACAAATCCCACCGAGGTTTTTCCCACATTGGGTTTCCTTGTTAAATCCTTGTGTTATGGTGTATTTTTCATGTGGTTGTTTTTATCTCTATTTATTGCATTGCTTTCTGCTTACCAGTACACAGTATTAATATGTTATGCATGTTTTAAGTTAAGAAATTTAATATACTGGTTAGATACTGATTCAGCCCCCCCTCTCAGTATCTATGGGAATCGTAAAAATTGGTATCACAGCCTAGTCCTCTATTTTCAGAAACCTAACAGCTTGAGGAAGATCTTGACACCGGTAGAGATGGAAAACTTGATGAAGCAACTTGAAGGATCTCTCTCAGACTATGATGCAGAAAAATTGAAAAATATCAAACTTGAAGATGATCTAAAGGCTTCTCAGGATATTATTCAAGCACTTCAAGAAAATCTTACTATTTCAAGAAACAAGAGAAGAGAACTTTGTGAAAAGATGCAAAGTGAGAGTGATGAAAAAGAAACTCTTAATGATATGATAAACAAGCTGAAACAAGAGAACATGACAACAAAGAATGAGATGCAAGATATGACTATGATATTTTGTAAAGAAATTGAAGATAGAAAGTAGAATGAAGAAGATTTTACTAGAAGACTAAGTGATGCTGCAAATGAAAACACAAGATTCAGTTATGAAAATGATTTATTGAAGACAGATCTGATACACACTCAGAATGATTCCAATGAACTGATGAGGCAGAAAGAAGTCTTAGAAAGAGAACTAGATACTACAAATCAACATAAAGAGAAATTCAAGAAAAGCTCAGAGGAACTTGGTAACTTGCTGAAGAATCGAAAACCTAAAGGTGACACTTGTGGAATTGGCTTTGAAGTTGGTGAAAGCTCTGGTACTACAAACACATAGGATCACAGCAAATCGGTAAGACAACCTACTACTTATAAATTTAATGGAAATGCTTTAACTATAACAAGTATGAAAATATGATAAGAGATAGTAATCCTGATATTTTTCTAATTCAAGAAACCAAAATGAGTAGAGAAAAAGTTGAATTTTTGAAGTTCTTTAAAAATGGTAATGTTAGTGGTGGCAGCTCCGAAGGTGCTTTAGGAGGTATTGCTACCATCTGGAACCTCAATGCTGTTAAAGGTCATGTTATTATTCAAGACAATAATTTCTCTTGTATAAAATTTGAGCATTTAAAAGATGGTACTTCATGGGTTCTCACTAATATTTATGCTCCAAATAATTTGAAGGCTAGAAACTCTTTTTCAAAAAAAATTACACAGGCTAGGGACAACTTCAAAAATATTAGTTGGGTGGTTATGGGAGACTTCAATACTCCTTTGAGAGAGGAGGAAAAATTTGGAGGAAGTCCTCCTCAACTGGAAAGTAGGATGGCCCTCATGGATTTTACTAATTCTCAAGCTTTCAATGACTTGGAAATACAGGGATGCACTTACACTTGGACTAACAGAAGAACTGGCAATGATCTTATCCAAGTGCATTGTTGGTGTAAATAATTATTCATCTTGGATATTATTACACTTACTTAAGTTTACTTAGGAAATGCATTTCATAGTAGTTTGGGTATGAGACACTTGGGTGTTTGTGCCACATTGGGATAGTGTGTGTAGGAGAAATTCCACCCTTTATGGTGTTGATCTTGTTGTTACACTCCACATTCAGTGGGTGATCCACCTCATGTGGACTATTATATTATTTCTCCTACCTACCCACACCTATTTCCTACCTACCCTTGTTTCTTATTGAGCCACATGTCATGTTTGTGTGCTCACATATCCCTAGCCTTGCCTATATAAGCAAGCTCATCTACATTGTATCTAATTTTTTATTGATCATTTTCTATTGATGAGAATACATTTTTGTGTGCCACTGGCCCGCGGGTACAACCCGTGACACGTCACCTTCCGTACACAGTGACACATCACCGCCTGCGCCACGCAGACATCCGTACGTTTGCCACATCATCTGCCACGTAGAGCTGCCCAGTCAACATATTTGTATGGTATGGCCTGCACAGTCATCTGCCACACAGAGCTACCCAGTTAGCAAATCCATACGGTACGGCCTACACAGTCATATGCCACGCCAGCAGTCCGTACAGTTTAGATGCCCAGTCAGCAGGGAGGCGAAGTTTTTGTGATGGTCATACAGCCGTCAAATTTAACCCAATGACTTGCTGACATCAGCGCCATGTCAGCATTTTTCAAAAATTTTGCAGGCCCCTCTCATTTGCATTTTTGATTTTGCAGTTCAACTTCAAATGGCCATAACTTGCTCATTTTTGCTCTTTTTTGGGTGCAATGTTTTTTGAAATGGGATAGAATTTCGTGCTCTCCGTAGTGGTGAAGAAATTTTTTGATTTTGATGCACGTATTTTTCAGAAAATGCAGTTTTTGGTGACTGTAACTGAGTAATCCCAGTTTTTGCAACTTTAGAGGCTTCGTTTGGGGTCATACAACCTCCTTTTCAGGTGCCATTTTTTTTTAAAGTGTGTATTTTTTCGTCTACTTTCAGATGATGCTATCAGATTGATGCCATTGTAAGTAGAAATTGTACTTTTAGATTTTGGCCATTTTGGCTCTCTTGGTACTTGTATATTTGCTTGAATCTCAGTTAGATTCATTGCACTATTGATTGAAGTCTCTTGTATCTCATTTGAGAAGTTGTAAAATTTGCATCATAAGTCCACTTTGCCTTGTTTTGCAAGTGGCTCATTGTAATCGCACTAAGTATAAAGTGCCAAAATCATCACTTTGGGGGGGGTACTTTGATTGAGTGAATTTGGGGGGGTGTCTCTCGTGCTTTTGTGCTCTTGTGTTCCTTTCTTTTTGCTGCTATGGGTTCTTCTAAGTTTCCTCTCTTAACTCCTCATAATTATGCTACTTGGAAAATTGATGCATGGAGTAAACTTATGGAAAAAGGACTCACTCATTACATTGATGGAACTATTGTTGCTCCCACTGATCCTGAGGCTGATCCAGTTGGTCACTTGGATTGGCTCACTAAAAATATCATGGAAATTGGTACCTTAAGAAAGTATGTATCAAAGGATCTCATTTTTCATATTGAGAAGTGTACTCTAATCAAGGATGCTTGGCAATAGTTTCAAGACTTGTATGGTCAAGTTGATGAGATTAGGGGATATCAAATTGATAGTGATCTCACCATGTTAGATCCCAAGAACTTTGATACAATACAAGATTATGTCACTAAGGCAAATGAGTTGAGGGCACAACTCAAAGATTGTGGCATTGATAAAAAGGATACTCAATTGATATTCAACTTGATAGGCAAGCTTCCACAAGAATATGCAGCATTTGTTTCTAGTTTCCAAACCCATAGGATGACAATGGGTTCAAGCTACAAAATGCCTACATTTGATGCTTTCAATGAAATGTTGATGATGGAACAAACTAAGTTGATAAGCATGGGCATTCTTAAGGCTTCTAAGTCTCAAGCATTAGTGGCAAATCAAGGGAACAAAGGAAATCAAGGAAAGGACAACTCAAATGAGAAGAAATGGCAATCAAAGCCTAAAGAAAAAGCACCATCTTCTCCACAACAAGGAGATTCATCCTCTTCCAAGAGAGATAATTCACCAAAGAGGGAGAGACCTACTTGTTCTTATTGTAAAAAGATTGGTCATATGGAGCATCGTTGCCATTCTAAGAAGATTGATGAGCTCACACATATCATCAAAAAGCATAACATTGATTTGCCTAAAGTCTACAAGAAGGATGATTCATCAACTTCCACTTCCTCACATTCAAAAGGAAAAGGGAAAGCATTCATTGATTCAACAAGTGGGAAGACTCACTCTTTTGGAACAAGAAAAGGAAAAGCTCTATGTGCTACTATCAGTCATGATTCAGAGAGATGGCTTCTAGATTCAGGGGCTTCTCATCATATGGCATCTTCGCAGTCTATGTTCTCTACATTTGAGCCTTGCACCATGCCACAGATTTTGATGGGCAATCATACATACATGGATGTGATTGGGAAAGGATCTATTGACATTAGGGATAACTCCTTCAATGATGTGTTGTGTGTACCCCACTTGACAAACAATCTCCTTTCTATCTATCAAATCACACATGGTGCAACTAAGAGGGTTGTGGAGTTCACACCTAACTCAATTTTCATTAGAGACTTAGAGACTAGAGCTATCATTGTGACTAGGGTGGTTGATCATGCATCTCGGTTATACTCCTTTTCAGATTTTGTTGATGATGATGATTTCACATTTGATGATTCTACACATGATGATCACACTTCTTGTGATGGTTCAGATTTTGAGGAGAACTTTGGACACTTGAACATAGGGATTCTCACATGTGACCCCATTCTTGAACCTTGTATTTCATCTCCTCATATTGATATTACATCACCTATTGCACCTGATGATGCAGATAGTGTGACAGTTTTGCCTTCATGTGATTCAGTGCAGCAGGATATTCATTGTCTTCCAGCTTCAGATTCATGGGATGATTACTTAACAGATATTGCAGATTTGTTTGTGGAATCCTACATTGCAGATTTGGGAGACATCATTGATGAAATTCATCTTCTCTTTGATGAAGGTGATCCTTCTTCAATTGTTGCGAGGGCACACTCTAACCCTCTTGTTCATTCTCTACATGATCATTCTTTTGAGGTTGACATGATTGTGGATACTTATGTACAACAATTGGAGGAGGTCTCTTTATGTTTTGAGGAGACATGTGAGTCTTTGGATATTGTTCTACATCCATCTCCACCAGATCTTGGAGTGCCTTTTTCAGTAGTGTGGCACAATTTACCACCTTTGGAGGGGGTATCTTTCAGCATCGACATGGGGACACTTGAGCAGTTTTCAGAGATTCCTTTCATCATGAGTTTTCTTCATACATCTTCCCTTCATTATTGGGGAGACTTCATGGATACACCTTTGGTTTTGTTTCTTCCTAAGGGGAGGAATGTTGTTCGAAGTTCATGGAGCAATTTCTTCATACATCGAGCTTCTATCATTGGTGCAGATTCCACATTGAGGGGGGGCTTCCTAGCTTCTCTTCTTCTCTCATATGGGGGGGAATTTTTCCTCACATGGGGTTTTGTCCTTCACATTCTTCTATGAGAGTTCTCTTGTATGTTTTCATCTTTCTTTTGGGGGAGGGTTTTTTCCCATTGGGTTTTTCTCTCTTTCCCCACTTCGTGAGAGATTTCATTGCATTGGTTTGCATGCATTTGCATTTTTACATGGGTACCTAACATGGCCTCGTAGCCAGGACCCATATTGCATTGCTTAGTTGCATTGTAGACTTAAGTGCATTCCCCTAAGTTGCACTTAAGGGGGGGTGTTGGTGTAAATAATTATTCATCTTGGATATTATTACACTTAAGTTTACTTAGGAAATGCATTTCATAGTAGTTTGGGTATGAGACACTTGGGTGTTTGTGCCACATTGGGATAGTGTGTGTAGGAGAAATTCCACCCTTTATGGTTTTGATCTTGTTGTTACACTCCACATTCAGTGGGTGATCCACCTCATGTGGACTATTATATTATTTCTCCTACCTACCCACACCTATTTCCTACCTACCCTTGTTTCTTATTGAGCCACATGTCATGTTTGTGTGCTCACATATCCCTAGCCTTGCCTATATAAGCAAGCTCATCTACATTGTATCTAATTTTTTATTGATCATTTTCTATTGATGAGAATACAGTTTATTCTTGTCCTATATTGTGTCTCTATTTTGTACATTTCATTGAGCTCTTGATCTTGGAAAAATTTCACATGCGTCTTGATAGAACCCTCATCTCTGATGACTGGTATAGTCATTACTTATGTTCTTTGATGCCCACATTTGGGTTGGATCTGATCATTTCCCTATCACCTTCATTGCTGACTCAATCAATAGAAGGAGAAGCTTTCCCTTCAGATTTGAAAAAATGTGGACCCTCCACCTTGAAATCAAAAGAAATATTAAGAAATGGTGGAGCATTCAAGTTGAGGGAACGACTATGTTTAAAGTTGTCAAAAATCTCAAAAGTGTGAAGGACAACATAAGACTCTGGAACAAAACCAGCTTTGGGAATATTTTTGAGGCTAAGAGAAAAGTTCAAGAAGACCTTAAAAAAATACATGATCAAATCCAGAAGGATGGTTTCAGTACTGTGTCTAGTGCTGATGAAAATGAGACTCTCAAAAAATACCATGATATCATTGCCAAAGAGGAAACATTCTAGAAGCAGAGATCGAGATGTATTTGGCTTAAGGAAGGAGATAGGAACACAAGATTCTTCCATATGTCGATGATTAAGCATAAAGCAGTTAATAGGGTTAGCAAGCTAGTGATGGATAATGAGGAGTTGGTCAAGGAGGATGAAATAAGGAATGAAGCTAAAAGCTATTTCTCAGACCTCCTCAAGAGGGATCACAGCCTGGATACTGAAGCCCAATCCTCCTTTCTTCAAAACATTCCTTGTCTCATTGATGATCAAAAGAATGCCTTTCTCTCTTCCATTCCCTCTAACTTGGAAATCAAAAATGTTGTTTTCTCCTTTGATGGAAACAAAGCGCCTGGCCCAGACGGCTTCCCAATGTTCTTTTTCCAAGAATTCTGGGAGATTGTTGGAAAAGATGTATCCAATGGAGTTAAGGAATTTTTTGGGGCTAGAAAACTCTTGAAAGAAATCAATGGCACTTTTATTGCTCTCATACCCAAAACTCAAGGTGCTGATTCTTTGGACAAATTTAGACCTATTAGCCTCTGCAATTATTTCTACAAGATAATTTCCAAGGTTCTCACCTCTAGAATCTTGTTCTTCCTTCCTGCCTTAATTAAACACCAGCAAAATGGTTTTGATCCTGGAAGACAAATTCTTGACTCCATTATTACAGTCCATGAGAACATTCATTCTCTTTTTAGAGAAAAGAAATAGGGTTTCATCCTAAAGCTTGATCTCTCCAAAGCCTATGATAGGGTTGACTAGTCTTTACTTCAAAAAGTCCTCACTTCTTTTGGTTTTTCCTCCAGAGTTGTCGACCTCCTCTCTCAGCTTACCACCTCTTCTACTTTCGCTATTCTTGTCAATGGTTCTCCCTCAACTTTTTTCCAAGCTTCTAGAGGTTTAAGGCAAGGGGATCCTATCTCTCCCATCCTCTTCATCATTATGGCAGAATGCTTTGGAAGGACTATGGAAAAAATGGTGTTGCAAGGCTCCTTTAAGGGCCTCCAACCATCTTCTGCTAACCTTATCTATTCCCACTAGCAGTTTGTTGATGATACTATTATTATGGGGGAATCAAGTATTTCAGAAGCTAAAGTCTTGAAGAGCATCCTATGTAAATTTGCCTCTGCTTCTAGTCAGCTTATCAATTGGGCTAAAAGTGAAGTTTTTTTCATTAATACTCCTAAGAGAAGACAATAGAGGATCAGCAGAATCCTGGAGTGTAGGATTGTTGATCTTCCTGCTACCTACCCTGGTCTCCCCATGGGCATTGCACCTCCTGATCCCTTCTGGAGTTCCCTTGTGGACAAATTTCATAAAAAACTTGCAGGTTGGAAAGGAGCCCTCTTAAGTCAAGCTGGCAAGCTCCAACTCCTTAAGGCTACTCTTCAAAGTATTTTGATTTATGCTCTAAGTCTTTTCAGGAATTCCAGTTAATTATGCTAATGCAATCAAGAAAATTCAAAGAAGATTCCTATGGTCTGGGGTTGAGGATAAGCAAAGAATGTCTTTGGTGGCTTGGGACCAGGTTTGTAGGCCGAAAAGCAAAGGTGGGCTGGGCCTCAGAAGGATTTGTACCCTAAATGAAGCTCTCCTATCCAAACAAGTCTGTTGAATGTTTCATTTAGACTTTGAATGGTGTAAAATTTGGCGAAGTAATCTCTTTTGTCCTCCTCTCTCTCCTCTTTTATCCATTCAGACCTTAGTATTAATGGATCCCACATATGGAATCATGCCTCTAAATGTAAAGAAGATATAGCCAAATGAGTGATCTGGAAACTAGGAAATGGTAGGAAAGTTAAATTCTAGGAGGATCCTTGGCTTTTTGATAAACCCTTGAATGATATCAATGAATGGGCCCCCTATGCTCCCTCTTGTATTAGAAATTTTGGCTCCTTAGTTGTTGAGTACTGGGTTGGTAATGAATGGCAGAACATTGAAAGCATCCACCCTAGCCTTTCTAAGCTGAAGATCCATCTGTCTGCGGTATGGCTGAATAAAGAAGAAGACTCCCTGATTTGGAAACATGATCCTAAAGGTACTTTATCTATTTCCTCTATGTATTGTGTCCTTTCCCCCCCTCTCAATCAACCCTTATTGGTCTAAATCCTGGATTAAGGGTCTCACCCCCAAAATCAATCTTTTCTTTTGGACCAGCCTCCAAAATAAGATTCTGACCCTTGACAACCTCAAAGGTAGAGGATTTGCACTCCCTAATAGATGTGTGCTATGCCTTCAAGAGGAAGAGTCTATGGACCACCTTGCTCTCCACTGTTCCTTCTTAGCCTCTGTTTGGGAAAGTTTTCTCAAGAGTTTTAGTATGGCCTAGGTGTTTTCGAATAACATCAGTGACCTATTCTCCTCCTGGAATATTAAATGGACTAACTCTTTTTTTAGATGTTTGTGGCAGCTCTCTCTTCCTCACATCTTGTGGGGACTATGGAAAGAAAGAAATAAACGAATCTTTAGGGATGTCTCCCTTAATCAGGATATTATGTTCCAGAAAATTCAATGGTCGATTTAGGAAAATATAAGGATCATTGAGGGTCCTTGTTACTCGAACAACTCACTAGAATCAAACATCTTAAGGGTATGGAATATGAAGATTACTGATGGTCCTAACAACCACAATAAAAGGCTTGAAGCTAAATGGCAAACCCCTCCTCAAGGTTGGTTCAAAGTTAATTTTGATGGTGCTGCCAAAGGTAACCCTAGTCCTTCAGGTTGTGGAGCTATACTGAGAGATGACAGAGGAATTTGCAAGGAAATGGTTGCTATCCCTATTGGAACCCAAGCCAACCATAAAGTTGAAGCAATGGCAACTCTTCAAGGCATCCTCCTAGCTAAAAAGTGGAATTGCCCCTATCTATGGATTGAGGGGGATTCAAATAATATTATAAAGTTTCTTAAGGGGACTTCAAAACCTTCATGGTTGATTCACAACATAATCACCTCTGCTATTGATCTTATTAGCACCTTTAAAAATTTCCATATATCTCACATCTACTGGGAGGCCAATGACTCTACTGACTGGGCTGCCAATGCGGTGGTTAAAAGTGAGGAAATTACCACATGGATGGGTGAACGTGGACTCCCTGAAGATGTCAGACCAATCATTAGTAATGAGAGATATAGAAGCACTCCAAAGATTCTTGATGGACAAGATAATTATGAAAAGTACTAATGTGAGTACTTTGAGTTACTATAATAATGAGAATATCACTCATTCTAACATCAATGCCATTAAATCTCATGCTTTCTGGGTAACTATTATAGTTCCAAAAATCTCTCTAGTTTATTTGCTCTGCAAGCTTCAAAATTTGACCGTGGGCAGTGACAACATGGGTGGAAACAAGAGGAGATATGAACCAAGTAGTTGTAAAGAATGGAAATAGAAGGAAGAGGTTTGGGGTATTCTGTAGCAGGGTGGTCTCTCGAACTTCATGGAGAGACTCCATGGTCAAGATGGTATGGTTACTAGGCTTTTCTACAAGAACTGGAAGAAGGGAATGTTAAAAATGGGCAATCAAATGGTTGAAAGCGATGAAGACTTAATTGCTCAAGCTACGAGCCTCACAAGGGAAGGCTGCAACTTCTATAGAGATAGGAAGGTTAGTATGGAAGCTATTGAAAGGTACATGAAAATGGAGAAAGAGAAAAAATAACTGGTAAAGTTGAGCAAAACCTACTACCCACCCAAGGCTTTTGCCAAACCCTAGAGGGAAATCCTTTTTGTTTTAATGCGTTATATCATTCTAGATGGTAGGTTTACGAAAGTTTATGGGTATCACTTTGTTCTGTTAAACCACTTTAGGCACAATGATAAGGTTAATTTCCCTTATTTCTTGCTTTTCTTGATGAATGCATCCCTCAAGGCCTATGAGAATCCTCTGGGTGATTCTTCTATGCAGCAAGGCCTGAAGGTCCTAATTTATGACCATTTTAAAGCCAACCAAATAGCTCGGATGCAGTCCTTCATGGACTCTGAGGAAGAGATGTTTGATTCTTCCTTTTCTAAGGAGGAGGAATCTGATAGTGACTCTTCAACTGACATAGAGGATAGCACTGATGTCTCAGAGTATGAAAGTGGGAAGAAGAGGAAATACAGTAAAACAAGACCCTCTTCCTCTAAGGGCAAAAAGCCAAAAAGCAGACCCTTGATCAGCATCTCTTCGGAAGAGGAGTACTTGGATGACTCTGAAAAGGAGAACCCTAAAGGATTTCCAAAAAAGAAAACAAAATACCATACCCAAACTAGGAAAAAGCATAAGAAGAAAGAGGAGACTGGTAAGGACCCAACAACCGACAAGCAAGTTAAGGCCCTAGAAGTTGATTGGAGTCTGGAAAAGGAGACCATGGAAGAGACTCTTAGGGTTGCTGATACAATTTCTACCCTCCACATCCTTAAAGAGGAATAGGTTACCCCTGGAAAAGCTGCCCCCCCCCCCCATTTGGTCCTCCTCCTAAGGGTTTGCATGGTTTCATGGAAACTATGGAGTGGCTCATTAATGGCTACAAGAAAGTTGAGGATGAAAACAAAAAAATCTGCAACAGAGTCTTGATCCTGGAAACCATTAATACTGGGGAAGGGAACACTATGGCCGACTATATTGAGGACCTGAAAAACACCATTGCCAAAGTTGAAGACATCAGAGATGCTTTTAACCTCAGGTTTGAGAAGATTGAGAAGGATTTGCTGGAAAGGAAGAACCTTGCTGACACTAGCGATAAAACCCTCTCGGATACCATTACCAAAATTGGTAAAATTGAGGAGTGTCTAAAGAACATTGTTGAATAGAGCCTAGGTATCTTGAAGATCTCAGCTAACAACACCCACACCCTCATCATCAAACTAGATGAAGAAAAGGAAATCCAGGACATAGACCTAGAAGCTGAAGGAACAGGGGAAGCTCAAGGTCCCAGAACCCGCACTAGAGGCAAGAGGAAGGAAAAGAAACCGAACAAGGATCTGGAAGACCTGAAAGTTGTTGGGGCCACCTACGATGAGCTAGTGATTAAGGTGGAGGATTTGTTGAAGAAAATTACTGTGTAGTGCCTTCTCTATTTCTTTTCTATTTTTTGTTGTTAAGTTGTTTTTTCTGTCTGTTGGTCTTTTGGCCAGTCTTTTTGTATGCGAATGTTAAAGCACTGTTCTTCTTAGTGTTTTTTCTCTATCTATGTTGTAAAGGTTTCGGGTCTTGAAAACCTATTTTTTAATTAATCAGAACATGTATGGTCATAGAACAAATCAATGTAGATCTAGAAATTATCAGAATATCAACACCACCACCGGTCAATGTTCAAAATGCAACAAAGTTGGTCATAACTCTGAGAATTGTAGAATGAATGTGTTATGTTATGTTTGTGGAAGATTTGGATATTTATCTAATCAATGTAGAACACAAACCAGCATAGGTTATGCGAAAGCTATTCAGAAGAATAATGTGACTTGCTATATATGTAACAAGATTGGGCATATTGCTAAATTTTGTAGAAGTAAAGGATCACTAGTAGACAACAAAGGTACTAGTTTGAAAGGAAAAGAAAAGGTTGAAGAACTTAAGCAAGAATTTTCAAAACAATGGATTAGGAAATCATAAATGAATGTAGATAGGAATACTACTTCACTGGTAGAACCAAGAAACACTCCACCGACATAACAGAGTAGCACTCCACCGGCAGGATTCTCTTCATCAAATTGAAGAAATTTCCTTGAGGGTTTGGAAATCAATGAGACATATGCTATTATTCCCTCGGTTGATGGTGAGAAGTTGAAATTACTTCTATACTGGCAAATAGAGTTAAGTGATTACTTAACCGGCAAACCTTAAATGTGGTAGTTGGCAAAATTGACATTATAAATTAATGTTTTTGGCTCCATTTCACTTCACCAAGCATTCAAACATTCAAAGAGCACGAAAACTCCAGAGCTAAGGCATTTCGAGTAAAGAGGTGAAGCACTTCAGCAATCAATCCTTCTTAAGGTAGAAAAAGGTATTTATAATCATGGCATCCTCCTCTATACCTGAATTCATAGCAAACCCTACTGTAGTCGAGGTAATCAAATGCCCTAGGCTTGTATTTCAGCTAGTTCCTGAGATAGCCAAAAGGGATGACAATGTAGGTGCTTTTTCCCAAATTCCCAAAGTAGTTCTTTATGCAGAAGACCCTAGAATCTATATCCATTGCCATATAAGAGAATTGGGAGATGATGAAATCAAGGACATGTACAAATCTGTTATCTATGATGATTCCGGTAGAGTAAAACCTGAACACCAAATTATTGAAACCCTAGGATTCATAGAAATTCTCAACATTCTGGATTTCCCCAAGGAAGTTATTAGGATAGTATTGAGCAGAGTACATGGTGCATTATTTTGGTTAGATTCAATCCATAAAATTACCAAGGAAGTAGTAAAAGTTGTAACAGGGTTACCCTCCACCGGTAGCAGACTAGACAAAACAAAGAAGGTCTCAAATGACCTGGTAATGAACTTAACTAGTGCAACATCTAATAGAAGGTCTCTAAGGGTTAATAATGTGACCAATATAAATGTGATATTTGTTAGCATGATTTTAGGATACAAAGAAACACATGCAAACATATTTAACTCAGTTTCCAGTTTATGCATAAAAAGTGCACATGATATGGTAAAAGAAAATGTGAAAATTGATGTATGTGAATGGCTAAAGGATGAATTGATTGACAATTTAGGGAAGATCAAGAAGGATAAGAAAGGAACTTTTATATTTGGTAATTTACTTGTATGCTTAATGCTACATATAACCAAACAGGTGCCCGGTATAAGTAACAAGAACCTTGGATTTGACATACTGGTAGGAAAACAATTGTCAGACTTATTCAACAACATGGGTGAAAACAAGGAAAAGAATATCAATGAGTATTTTCAAGCACTAAAGGCTAGAATGAACAAAAGAATCAGACTATCATAGGAAATTATTAACAAATACAAGGATGATATATGTTTTGTGATTAAAAAGGATGAGATCTAGATGGAAGTAGTTATCCCAAGAACAATTTGGGTTACTAAGATGGGTTATGAGACTGATGACCACATCATTGAAACATATGCTAAAGCACTTCTGGAAGCACCAAATGAACCTAAAGAAGAAGTATTTGGTAGTGCTGAGACCATTGAAAGACAAATTCAATCTAAGAAGAGAGTAAAGAAAGTGGAAGCAACTGTGAGAAGAGGTTCAAGGTAGGCTAAGGCTATAATATAAGATGTACTAAAACAAACCGGTATCACTGAAGATGAGTTATAGGTACAACAACCAAAAATTTACCTATCACTGGTAGCAACTTCTTCAGAGAGTGACAAGCTAGCCAAATTTAAAAGAGTTGTAAGGAAAAGACAACCTTCACCGGTATCCACACCCTCGCCTAGAAGAACCAGACAAAAACAATAGGCAGTGAGGTCTCTGGTAAAGAAGAAGACAACCCCAAAGAAAAAGCTAACACCTAAGAAGAAAAGGACTCAACAAAATATTTCTCCAATTGACAAACTGTTGGATGAAATCACAAAAGAAGGAAATCTGAAGAACATAGAAAAATTATATGATACACTATCAGTAGATGAGAAAGAGCAAGTTGAAAACAGTGTCATTTTACACCTGGATATCTATAAGAAGTTTTTAATGCAGGTTGTAGATGAATTACCAGATGAATTATTCAAGAGACTGGAAGCAAGAAGATAATCTGTTGTAGAACTTGACAAGAAAATCAAAATTGAAAAATTACTTGTTGTTTACCCAGTCAACTCTCCAAAAGAAATAGATGATTTGATTGCAAAGGCCAACCGGTCAGTATTCTCTACTGCACACCGGCATATTGCACTAATGGCAGGAAGAGTAAAAGAGTTAACATAAGAAACAAAAAATGAATGGGATATATTCCTTGTGGAGAAGGAAAAGCAGGAAGAATACAGGAACCCCAAGCCTATCAAAGTCTATCAAAAGGACAAAGATAAGGGTAAAGGAAAGGTTGGTGGACCTCCTAGTATCAAAATAAAAGATAACTTATCCCCATTGCCTCTAATTACTCCATCGGTAACAACAATAGAAGACCAACCGATAGATGAAAGTATGGATGTATCACAAGAAGATACTAATCCTAATCTTGAGGTACTATACATAGTGGATGTTGATACTCAAAAGGTCAACATTGTGATAGATAAGGACACAACAGGTAAAATTGACATGGCTAGTGAGCCACCGGTAGCTGACAACATTGATAACACTGAAGGTAAACTGACAGATGATAGCACAGGGAAATAGATAGAGACTGGAATAGATCAACAGATAGAGAAACAAGCAGAGCAACAGGCTCCAGAACAACAATGGGTTTATGTGGAAATAGTGCCACCGGCAATAGGAGAGAAACAAAAACCCTTTCTTAAGGAAATGGAAACACAGACTGACCTACTAGAGGTCACTACAAGCATGGTTACTTCCTCCACCAACGGAATTCAGAATGTTGGTTCCTCCTCAATAGGTTATAAATCGACCAATGTAACTGAAGTTCTTTTAGATTCTTTGAAGAAAATAAATGATTGTAGTTCACAAGCTTATAAAGCTATAGATGACACAATCCCAATTTTGAGGATGATAGCTCCTAAATGCAACATAGATAATAAGGATTCTTTGAGTTAGCTTGACACTTTGTCAAAGTATATTACTGACAACATAGTGACAATTGAACAGATAAAGGAACAGGCATTCAAAGACAGGTTGGAAATTGAAAAACAGAAATTCTTTGAGGATCAAATAAAGAAGTGTACTAGGGAATTTGACACACTTCTACCAGAACTATGTAACATATTGAAGGAATTTAAAACTCTGTACAAAGATACTTGCAAGACAAACTTTTTGACAGTGGACATAGACAAGAAAATGAGCAAGATACAAGAAGAAATAAATAAACTTGCAGACAATTTTGTTAATTCACCTGATACATTATCAGTTTTTGAGCAAAAGGTAACTAGTTTTGAGGCAGAACTACTAAAGCTTGAGAGAGAAAAAGAGAGAATAATAAACAAGGCTAAAAATCTGAGACTAAGACTAAGTCCAAGACTGGACTATCTAGCATCCTTGAGAAAGGAAATATCTGAGGCATTAGTACAAGGACAGAAAACACCGACAGAGCATATGCAGCAACTCACCGGTATAGTTCAAAGAACAAAGGCAGCAATAAAAGACAATAAGAAGTTTATGGAAAGAATAAATTTGGTTTTGGCGGATCTCTTTCAAATTGTAACCACCCAGCTACAAAGTTGAGACAGAAAAACTACAACTCTATTGACACCTTGACAACCTTTGTCATTGATGCAAAAGGGGGAGTAGTAGTATGAGAAAATAATCTACAAAAGACTTATCTACTCAGGGGGAGCTCATATATTTTTGGTACACATTTTTGGATTACAAGTTTTGGATACACTTTTGAAATTTTCTCATGAGTGTTGCCATCAATGCCAAAGGGGGAGATTGTTGGCAAATGCACACTCCAATGAGACATTGTAGGTGATTGAAGGTTTTGTCATTGATGGCAACCTTACAATCCTATGACACTAGTAAGACATTCCACCGACACTAGCAAGATCAAACTCTACACCGACAGTGAAAGGTAGCATACCGACACAGACACTGACATGATTTTTATTGTAATATATTTTGTTTATTATTTGTAAAATCATTGTAAGCCGACTTGGCAAGTTGTAAAATGACTCTTATATAAAAGAGATCATTATAGAACATTTTGAAATGAAGTAAGGAAGAGGAATGTAATTAGGCGAAATAAGGTAGACCTATTATGCGAATTATAGGTTAAGGGTTTATGTAAGAAGCAGAGCAGAAACCGGTACTGGATCTGGCATTATAGATTCTATTTTGAAGCAGTACAAGACATTGGATTTATAGAATCCATTTTTGTAAGTCAGTGAGACTTCCCATTTTGTATTTGAGCAGTGAGCTCTAGGCAGTTGGCCTTCTTGCATGTGTAGGCCCCTCTTGTAGCAGTAATATTCTCTTATTGGCCAGTAAGTGAATATTGTGGGTCACAAATCCCATCGAGGTTTTTTCCACACCAGGTTTCCTCATTAAATCCTTGTGTTATGGTGTGTTTTTCATGTGGTTGTTTTTATCTCTATTAATTGCATTGCTTTCTGCTTACTGGTACACAATATTAATATGTTCTGCATGTTTTAAGTTAAGAAATTTAATATACCAGTTAGATACTGATTCACCCCCCCCTCTTTGTATCTATGGGAATCCTAACAAAAGTGTGGTCTCCATGGCTTCTCTCAGTCAAGAGAGTCACATGAACAACACCTTAGAGCAGTCATAGGTGATTTACAGTCAATAAGTGCAAGGAATTATCTTTTTGTATCTTAACCACACATATGCCTCAGATCTATAATCACAGGATAAAGACCATTAAGAGCAACAAATAGATCTCAGAGCAACAATCATTAAACCTTATGCATATCATGGCATCCAAGTTCTAATGTGCAATAGTTTTTAAATGACTATCACAGTATGACAACATGAAAATAAAGTCCTATAGTATTATACAGAGAAGAGAGAAACATGATCCATGTCTATTCTCAGACATAGTCATAGAAATAACTTAATATGGCTCAATCCAAGAGTTCTTCACAGTGATAGTTATCAAGGACAACTTCAAGATAACCTTAAGAACACAGTAGTCATAGATAACCCTAGTAGTTAAGAAGATGACATGCTTCAATGACTAAGAAGAAAGGATTGACAAAGAGAAACATGTAATAACCATCAGACAGTGAGTGCACCAAGATGTAGCAAACATTTAGAGAATGAGTCCTTGTCATAGAGTAGATTGAGATACTTTAATGCAACTAACAAGAAGAGAAAGGTCTGATATGGTCTCAAAATCATTCAAAGAATTAGCATGTCACGGTGATATATATATATCATCAGTAGATCTAAAAGTACTCCTTGAGATCATGGCCTTGTGATAAACACAAAAAAGAAAGACCAAAGCAATTTAAAGAGCAGTGAAATAGAAGTCATTGCCACATTCATATTGCAGCCTAGATTTGAGACTAGACCAATCATAGCATTCTTTCATATAATAGTAAAAAGGTATCATGATCAGATCAACATATAAAGAGAGTAGAAGCCATGCAACTTTCACTATCAAACCAGTAAGATAAAGTCAATAAAGTGCAGTGCAACAATGATCATTTCCATAATTCGACCTAGGGCAGTCCTAGCTTGCATTTTAAATGACTTCATCAAGAACAATAAAATCATTCATCTAATGAGAAACTTATTACTGTCAATGAAGGATCAGAAGACTTATATGAGTAGTATGATGATGTAAAGTAAATGACAATTCAAGTTTTTTATATGACTATCATCATCAATGAGAGTAAACAATAGTCACTGTTATTACATACAGTGAAGAAGAATCTATTGCAGGTTCATATACAAGTTGGAATATAAAGGGAAGAGCATATTCATGATATGAAAGTCATAACAATATCAAGTGAAGGGTTTTTAAACCACAATATCAAAGTATGATAGTAATCCAAATAGCAGTGATGAGGATTGTCATATGAATATATCTTGAGTGAAGCTTCATGGAGTAGTAAGAAGGACTCATACACAGATTGTTGCAAAAGCCATAAGAAATGACAAAGAATACATCTCTAGACAGTGATGGAGGACTACCCGAGAATAGCACAAATAACTTGTCTTATTAGGGAATATAGTCAAATGTAGTAATAACCTATAGGAAACACAAGGCTAGAAGTTGTCTTTTCTAAATTAACAACATTATGAAGACTTTGGTTGCTACAAGATATATTCACAGTAGTCTCTTAGTAGTCCATAGTAAAGATAGCATCCTCCTTCAAAGATAGTCTACATTGAAAATATCCTATGATGATTAATAGCAGTCACTAATGCTTTCAAATGATAGTTATACTATATTATAAGGGTAGACAATAACACTATTCTCATAGTCATTAATGGCAATAAAAGTGTAGTCTTAGAGCATGGATAGGGCACCATAACAAGGATTTTTTGTATTCATAATCTATTCATGAGTTTTAATAGTGCACATATTGTCAATATGGGATAATGATTGTCATAGTTTTATTAGAGGAAAGATCCCTATCATAGAGGTGTCCACAACAAGGGTATAGTTACATATCCAAGAGGCTATTGGAAACAAAATACAGTTTAAGGCATTATACACAACCACAAGAACTGATCTCTTATGCCAAGACGAATGCACATAACAACCTCAGAGATGCCAACAATAGCTACAATGAGGTTTCATAAGAACTACAAGGAACCATTCATCAAGCTACCATGAGTCCCATACACACTTCACATGATCAGAGGCAGTTATCCAAAAGAAAAAGAACTTAGTGAACAATAACCTTCAAATTTGCAGAGATATAGTCAGAAGCGTTATCCTAGACCCAAAAAGAAGTTTGGAGCACCAAGAATAGTGATAAGAGAGTTTTGTTTAGGGCCCTTGAAGACATAAGTTGCTTTTTTATCTAGCTAGAGCAATATATAATAGTCAGGAATAATGAAATGCAAATACAGTGAAGCCATTTATCCATAAAAAAAGAATAGAAAAGTAGATTGGGAGCAAAGCCCTTACTCGTATCCTCCCTGCAATAAAATCTAAATAGAATATCCAAAAATTGTAGCAAATGAAGTGTATCTCGTCTCAAACCCTAACCTCTATGGTGGTAGTAGAGATGAAGATCAAAAAGAAAAATGAAATAACATGCAATTCTTTTCATCTTTTCTTTTTGTTTAGGGTTTCAAAACCCTAGTCTAACCTGTAAGAAGGAAAGATTTTTGCTTTCTTTTTACAAAAGGCTTAAATTTTATATATCATGCAATTATTTTTACTATTTCTTTAAGTGTTTGATTAAGACTTAAAGAAATAGTAAATTATCCTTTTATAGTTCCTTATTTTATGCATTTGACTTCAAAATTGTAAATCTTTATCAAGGTGATGAGATAAATCACCTAAGTAAAGGTTATTTCTTAATGTAGAGGATGTGATACGTTGCTTTTTGAAAAGAATGAGTCTTATGGAGGTTAAGTGAGCTTTAAAGGTTTTGGAGTTCTAGCTTGAGTCTTTATTGCATCTTTGAGTTATTTTGTCAACATATGGAGAAAAATTTGGTGATTTGGCTACCTAATGGGCAGTCTAGTTTCAGTTAGAGAGTCCAAGTGGGTAGAGGTTGAGTTAAGGAGAGTTTTTAGGAACTTAACTACTTGCTTCAGCTAGTTATATCCCTATTTTGATGGGATTTTTTATTGCTTTCAGCCCCAAGAAGTTGTGTTCATTTTGACAACTCTTTATGCAGTTTGGAGGAGTTTTACTTTCAGTTCCATGCCTGATTTGGAGGAAAGGTGAGAACACATTCCTTTTTGGAGCCAAAATTAATTTGAATTTTGGGAAGGCATTTTGTATAGGTCATTCTTTTCTCCTCAATTTCAAAGAATTCTAAGTTGGTATGGCAACATATATTCATACTTTATAACTCATTCCTTATGAGTATATTCAGATTTTGTAAGCAGTTTTATAGATTTGGAATGAAGATAGCTCCTATTTCTCAGTAAAGAAACTGGTTCTCCTTCTCATTATTCTTCATTTTCAAGTGTTGTTTGTGAGTTTTATGGTGAAATATTACTTTATCCTTTATTTTATCAGATTCCTTCAATGTTGAATGCTAAGAATGTTATGTCATAGTGTAGGTCTATGTTAGTGTTTTCACTCTTTTGCATCAAAATTGTGAGAACCTCATTGTTCTCCTTTTTGTATACATAAAAAAATCAAAGCCTTTCATAAGAATCATTTTTGTAGGCATAAGTGATAGAGTTGTGAGATTGCATAGCTTCAATACTTGAGCATTTTGTGAGTTTGTAAGCATTTAAGATCTTTTTCAGTCATTGGTGGATCACCTTAGTAGTTTAATTTTTAGTTTTCTAAATATCCTCCTATCCCTTTTCCCAAGTTAGATTTAAGTTAATATTAGGTGATCAAAAAGGAAGTCAACCTATAATCCAGAGGTCTACTCTCCCAATAGGATATCCATAGCCCAAGAATAGTCCCATGTTTCAAGGGATTACAAATTTTTCACACTTGCATCGGGTGCAAATCCCCGTGACAACAAAAATATACATTGATGGAGGATTAGGATCATTTGAGTTGCATTCATTGGGTAGAGGGGACATAGAAACAATGATTTTTGTCAACTTGTGATTCTCGCACCAAATTTTTCTTTGGTTTTTTAATTTGATTTTGTTTTTAAATTTATTTACCTAGTTTGTTATGAAAATGCAACATTTTTTATGTTTTTATTCTCTCTTACACTTGTTTTAATTGCTTCTTCAAATATGATTAGAATTTTTTTCACTATCTATCTCAATTTATGTGGTGTTGATATGTATATAAATTGTCTTATAGATATATTATATTCATTGTTGATATTTATAGTTATACATTATAAGTGACAAGTTATAATATTATAATTGATAATATGCTAATTAGGATTAGGTGTTGGTTTGAAGCAATTTTAGATATGGTATTCTAATTATATATAATAATATGATATTTATATTAAATATTTAATAATTATAATTTTTTTTATAGTTAAATAGCTACAAAGGGGCAACACCCATTGTATTAAAATAATGTTTTTATACATTGCTAATTAGAGAAGTCTGAGAGGAGAAATATTAGAATATATATCCCAGCTATGATATTTCACTATCTCTCAGCTATTAGCTTTGCAAACAAATATACCACCCAAATACTTAATAAAAATGGGCATACTATTCTACATATCCCATAGCTTGATACTACCATACATAAAATAAGAAAAATAAATAACAAAAAGACCATAGACCACAACATTGTGCATAGCTACATTAAGATACTTATAAGATTAGTCACTTATTCTTCACTTCTTTTTCTTCCTTCACTACCTCATGCTCCAATTCACACATCTTATGATCAATAGCCACCCTCACCACCACTGGACATTCCATACCATAGTCAAGATGGGCTAAAGAAACTGCCACTTCTTCCACATCCTGAGAATCATTTGACACCCATTCTTCCCGATGACCTAAACCCCAATCGTTATCTAGAGTCCCCATTCTCATTCACTCCAACATCCATGCATCCCTATAAGCCCTCCTCCTCCTCCTCCACAAAACTCCTCCACCACTCATCATCAAATCCAGGAAAATTACCAACAACTCGCAAGAGAAAAGCGATATTCCAATATTTCTCCCCCAAATTGGCCACCAACATGTGAGGATTCAGGGTTTGGACAATCACATATTTCTTTACCTTTGCACCCCTCCCCTGAGACATAATAGTTTTGCAATAGAGGAATTTGTTGTCATAAAAGTGTGCACCCTTGGTGAACTCTCACGCTCATCAACCCTGTGACACATTGAAACAACCTCCAAGTGTGGGCCTTGCATTGTTAAGGTTGAGTCTCTGGAGAAGGCCAAATTCATTTCCAATCTAAATGCAAGTGTTGGTCTAACCCAACACATATAAATCTATTCTATTGGTTTGAGGGGGGAAATGGGAAGAAGAAATGCATAAAAGGGAAAAGTTTTGCACCTAGATTGAAATGTGATCTTCTCTACATATAACTGCACATGGCACCAATATAACTACCCAAACTATGTATAAATTTATATCCGAATTAGCTCCCTAAAGAATGAGGGAAGGTTGAAGGGGTTTACCTTGATCCAGTTGTTTAAGCCCAATGCGATTACACTATGTTCATGTTGGAACATCCCATCTAGTTGGTTTGTCAGGGGCCAAGTGAGTGAGGGACATGGTGATCAGTTCTAGGCATAGGGATAGAATAACTGATCCCACTTTAAGTGATTGAATCGCCCTCCATAATACTGAGAACTTAACATCTACGATGAATTGGAATACTTGTAAGACAACAAGAGGAATTGAACTAGTTCACAAATGACATCCAAAGAGGGATCAACACAATCACCTATGTGAAGGAAACATATAAGAATGCATTCAAACAAGATGGTAAACACATTACACAATTTGTCCAAACTAAAAGAAGGCAAGATAGGCTAATTTTATTAATGCAAGGTAAGACAATTTTTTACAATTGTGGAAAACATGTATTCTGAGATAGAAAAGAAAAGAAGATGTTGAACAAAAGCTTAGAAAATTGTCTTTGTAGTTCAGTCATAAATCATATTGAATTACAGTTAAGAAACTCTAACCCTAATAGGGTTAAGTTACAAAATATTAGAAGAAGAATCAAATCAATTAAATCCGATCTGATACCATGTATTACAGTCTGAAAATATCCTCCCCTACTGGGAAGAAACAAAAGCTTTGTAGATAAGAGGAAAACTATGCATATGAATGCATTGGGATGGGGTCTGTAGGCCAAGAAAGTCTCCATTCTACATTAAAGAGCTATAGCTGGTGTCCAAAAATCATCCTCAGGGTCACTTTTGGAGTTCAGGTGAATAATTTCAACAATTAAACTAAAATCTAATCATATTGGGGCATTGACTGAACCAAAAAAAAAAGGATTCGACCACTTGGTAGACAACTAACTTGTGCAGAAGATTTAAATTCTCACCTGCCTTGCAAGTTTGAATCTTGCCCCTTCGACCGTGGAGGTCACGCAAGATGAAACCACATAATCACTCATTAGGCCCAACTAAAGATTAAAACATCACCGTCGGATTGAGTCCCAATGAAAATTTGATGGCTGTCGATGTCCATATGGTGAGCCAAGTCCATTTTTCCCTTTCGCTGCTTCACAAGAGTTTAAAATTCAACACCTATGTTCTTCGTGAAATTGCGAAAGCTATTGCCATTTCATGACTTTGAAATCTCCTTTGTATCACATCGATGTGAAGCAGGGAAATCCTTATGTAAGTGGGCACCGTGGGTGACATGGCATAGAAGTCCCATGTCGGTTAGAGTTTGGCAAGACATAGCCTTTCAGCTAGACACCCTTTTCCCTCTTGTTGCCTTTGAAACCTTGGTCAAAAAGGACCTTCGCTATTTTGTAGGTCAGGTCTCACCTTAGATTAAAACCACTGTGAAATGGCGATAACCACCAAGCTCTTCGCGATTTTGCAAGGAGGACCCCACCATTCTATTTTGTCTTTCACTTCGCTATTTTGTAGGGAAGGGTAGAATATTCCTTGATGCTCTTGCAAAATAGTGAAATGCTTAGCCTTTCCACCATTTCATGGGGGGAACAACATATTAAGTCCCCCGCTCCACAAAATGGAAAAAGCCATGAAGCTTTATTTTCCTGTAAAGGGAAAAAGGGGAAACCGGCCCCGTCATGGACTAAGGCCCCTTTGGCCGGTGGATGTTAAGTGATTTAACCGCCTAGGCTGGTGAACACAAAAATAGAATTTTAAATCTCGAATAGATTATAAAGGCATACAAGACTTAGGGTTTAGTGTTTTAGGGATTTTAGGAGGTTTTACTCAGATTTTTCTTAGCCAACTGGGTTTTCTCAGATCAGTAATTTTTAGGGCTAAGGTTGACATGAATTTAGTCAATAGAATGTGAGGATTGTCATCCATATTATTTAAGGTTGCATCAATCTCCCCAAGAAAAGTATGCCAAAAGACCATTTGACATACATTCTTAGCTCTGGCCTTGCTTACACCCATATACACTAGCATTGCCACAAATATTGTAGGGATATTTGAGTTAACCTTGTAGCAATGGTATGCCTTTAGAAACTTCTCTCCAAGCACCCTTTTAGTGGCATGCAAAATTAGAGGGTGCCTTATCACCATTACAAAAATCTGATGCCTACAAAAGTATGGGCGTGTCCATACTCTGTTGTTAATAAATATCATAGCCAAAAAGGGTTAGTTGGTTATAGAGCTAATGACATTGACAATCTACCTGACCATCCATATATATCAACCCACCACTTGGAGTTATGATGTTTCCCAAAGTGGCAATTGTCCACCAAATATTTTATATTAAAGAAAACTCTTATACTAGCCAATGTCCCTTGTGTGTTACTCATACCAAAGTATGATATGAAAGACCACATTAAACCTTTCATCCACTTCATAGATTGTCACACTTTCTTTCTTGCATATGTCAACACCTGTCCACCCTTAATCACATATACCCATTACTAATAAAGGGTTAGGGAGTCCATTTCCATATATCCTTATTTTTCCATAAAGAGGAATTGTCCTTTAAAGGTCCTATCCATTAAGCCTATCATCTGAAGACTGTCACGACCCCTCATCCTTTTGACAAATATCACATCTATCAAATCTCCTCTACATTTCACCTCTATTACATTTGTCCATTCAGTGTTGCCTCCTTTGCCAACTTGTCCACTACCTCATTCCCCTCTTTGTATATGTGGCTAACCTAAATTCCTTCAAACTATCAAACATAATTTTGATTGGAGGGATATATTGATTCAACACACAATTTGGTGTCTTGTTCTTTTAGATAGCGTTGATAGCAATTAAGGAGTTCCCTTCCAAATGAATTCATTTTGCTTCCAGCTCTATACCCAATTGTAGTCCTCTCATAGCTACATGGAATTCTGCAATATTGTTTGTCATTTGGCCAATACAATCTATTGCCTCTTTTAGGATTTAACCTCTATCATCTCTCACCACACACCCAATGCCACTTGAACTTGAGCTGCCAAGGGACACCCCATCAAGGTTTATTTTTATACAACTTGACTATAGTGCACACCATTATGTTGTAGCTCTATGTCTACCTTCCATGTCCCTTTTACCAGTTCCCAAAATTGGTAGAATGGTAAGACCTACAAACATCTTCTTCATTGTGTCATCCCAATTTGTGTATATATTTTTCTTGAGTGTCTTTGTCTTAGTAGCTTTATTTTCCAGTTTTATGACCCATCTCTCAATTTTGTGACATAAATGTTTTGAATCCATTTCCTTATCCTAAACAATTCTTTGGTTGCATTCTTTTTGGGCCTCTCAAACTATTGATGATCGTAGGATATTCCAAATATCTCCTAATATCAATTTTTTTCTCTTAAGGGGATACATTCTAAAATATTCATCAATTCCCAAGGGTAGAGGACCGCTCCAATTTAATTTGTTCATGAAATACCACCAACATTTAGTTGTGAAATCCCAAGAGAATATGGTTCATCAATTCTGAATTAGATTTACAAAATACACATCGACCTAGGCCCTGAATTCTAAATTTCACTAATCTATCACTTGTGAGAATCTTTTTCTTTATTGTCATCCAAGAGAAAACACCTTCTTTTGGCAAGCAATGTGATGTAGACAACGTAGGAAGATCCAATGAAGGACAACCTTGCCTTGCAACCCATAACACAATCACCATGAAAGATATTGGTAACCGCTTCACACAACACAAGATATAACTAGGGAAAACAGTAAAGAGCAATCCTTATAATAGTTAAATGAATTGCATATTCCCTCAGGATTTACACATGTTGGACCACAACCCAATATTACAAAATAATTATTTGAACTGAAATCTATGATCCATAGATCATTTTCTCAACAATTCAACCTCTGATAATAGTCTGCACTGATATGGACCTCAGTCCCTCCGAACGTCAGTCCCCCTAGACCAGAATCTCTTCGAAAACTACATCTGTTCTGAATATTTTCTTCTTTGGACCTCTGTAGTCTCAAACTAGTCTCCTATCTTCCTTTTTATACCATCCACAAGAAAAAAAAACTCAATCAAGTTGGTGAATGATCCATCGGTTCATAATGAAACGTGCAACAATAATATGTCAGCCCAAATCAACGATAACATCTCCAACAATGCTTAGAACATTGCGTGGACCTCCAAGAACATCGTTCAGGTCCAAAACAACATCTCTTAATGATCCACAAGTTATGGAAACTATTCACAACCCAATTCTTCTTTGCTCCACATATTGCAAGACCAACCGGTAAGAACACACCAACACCAAACCAATACTGGAATCAATATCTCACCGGAATCAAATCCAAATGCCATGAATCTTGAATATGTTTAAGCCAACAATCTCTTGGTGCTAATCTGGTGTAGGAGCACCCTTCCAAGCTCTTCCTCCTTCTTTTTTTGGTTGGTGTTATGCTTCTTTTGAAGCCATTGTATATGAATAAGAGCCATGAGCTCATTTGTTCTTGACTAGGTCCTAGTTTTAGGTCCTTAGTGTTTTGTTGTGATTTCTTGTGAAGGAGATGCTGAGTGTGCCTTGGATGTGTGTTAGGCCTTATTGGCATGTTACTATCCTTAGGATAGCCCAAAATAGGCTTAGGAGTCATGAAAAGCAACAATGGCAAAGTTGCTTAAAAGATGCAAAAGTTGCATGACAACTTTTAAAAGTTGTCAAGCAACTTTTCCACCCAAATGGTCAAAGACCCTTATTGAGCATGGAGAGCCCTAATTTTGGCACAAAAACTGAGGTATGGGTAGTATAAGATGTTTCAAACCCTAAAATATGAAGAGGTTAATCATTTTTGTACGGCCCAAGTAAGGAAAGCTTGACTGTGACTGTTTTGTTGGTTACCAGTCAGTTTGAATGAAGCAACCAAGCAAGTTAATGGATTGATTTTCATACAAAGCTATGTGGAGTGTCTTGTATGGTGTATCTACTTTCATTGTGATCATTTAGAATAGGTTTTTATTTTTATGTGAGGTGTGTTTGTAAATACTTTGTAAACTATCTTTTCTCTGTCCAGTTTTGGACTAGTTTGTGTAAATGGCTGCATAACTCCATTCCCCATTGTGGAACCACCATGAAACCATGGGGAATGAGAGTGAAAACCTTGTACTATAGTTCAATGCAAGTAGTGCCCTTGAAAATGCAAGGAGGCCAAACAAAGACCCACTCCTAGGTGAGAGTGGATAGTGCCCGGCTAGGAAGGGTCAAGTTGCAGAGGTCTTGGAGAGCAAGGTTGGTCAGAGGAGAGTGCACCCTTTGGAGGAGGTGTAGAGGAGTGTGTGAAGCACCATTGGTGTGAAGGAGGAGCTTCTCCCAATCTAGAAAAGGTGGCTAAAACATAGAACACTCACTGTGACCTAGGTAGACCTTAAAAACCCTCACAAAACCCTTGAAAACCCCAAAATTCTCCCTAGGCACTATACGGCTACTTGGAGACCCAAAACTAGAGAAATCCTTGAGCCCTTGCCAAATGAATGGTACTCCTTTTTGGGAGTTTGGGTTGTTTGTGCATCATTTGTGAGAGGGATCCCTAAAGGACCAGGTAGGAGGCCTAATTGGTCAAAATCCTTGTAGCCCTATTTTGTAGGCAAAAACACAAAACAGTGAAATCGGTAAGGGGTTGAAAGCTTGAAACCTATTGGGGGCACATGGATGGGTGGAAAAACCTTGTTAGAGACCTCACCTATCCTTGCTAAGACCTTGGAAGGTGTGGAACAAGCCTAGCCCTTATTAGCCATAGTAAGGGGTTTGGAGTCTCATGAGTAGGTGAGACCTTTGGAGCAGCATTGCAACTCATTGGTGGGTGGATTGGGCAAGGTCAAGGGATTCCTCAAAGAAAGGGAAGTCCTAGAGACCCTAGGGTGTGAAGAGAACACCAAGTGATCCAAGGGGAGGATCCAAGAGCATAGACTAGGCTAGTCTATCCCAAACCCTATCCCATCAGATTTGTATCAGAGCCTATTAAAGATTTGTTGGACTGTGTATGTCTCTATATACTAGTGAATCAGTAGGGGAAAGCAGAATGGTCACTAATGTAGAGCTGGATAGGGAGGTAGAAGAGCAGAAGGAGAAGAATAGACTCCTTGAAGAAGCTATGAGTGAGATAAGGGATAAACTGCAGGAAGTGGTGGATCAGAGGACACAAGGATCTTGGGGAGAAGACACCAAGGATAAAGGAAAGAAAACCATAGACATAGATGACATTATACCTAAACTAGATCCCTTGTTCAATGAAGAACCATTTGTAATAGCTATTAAGGCTTTGAACACCAAAGCTTTTGAAGGATTGCCACATTTTAGTGGAAAGGATGGACATTGACACTGTCATGGAATGGATAGAGGGCATGGAAAACCACTTTGAGTGTGAAGGAGTGACAGAGGCTCAAAAGGTTAAAGTTGCCAAATCAAGATTAAGGGGAGCAGCTTTAACATGGTGGACGTACCTACAAGAAGAGAGAGTTAGCATGGGGAAGCTACCTATTGCCAATTGGAAGGCCATGGTGAGCAAGATCAAAGAGAACTACTTACTAGAGGATTATGAAGTCCAACTTCATAAGAAGAGATAGAGTTTGAAGCAAAAAGACCTTGATGTGACCTCCTACACCGAAGAATTTCAAAAACTTTGTCTTAGATCCAAAGTCCAAGAAGATGAATCTATTAAGGTGGCTAGGTATCTAAGTGGCCTAAAGTGGAACATTCAAGAGGAGATAAGCCTATGGACTCCTACTACTATTCAAAAATGTCATTAGCTTGTTGTCAAGGTGGAAGAGAGGAATAAAAGGAAAGGAGACTCTAACAACAGGGGTAGAGGTAGAGGTAGAGAACAAGTGAATCACCGGGGTGGTTACCAAAGCAAGGCAAATGAGCAGAGGAACCAAGGAGAAGCCAAGTTGACTGAACATGATAGTGAAACCAATCTTAGAGGGGGCCATTCTAGAGGAAGAGGTGCACAAGGTGGTCCAAGTAGGGGTAGAGGTATTGGAAGAGGTAACTCCTACTTTGCAACTATGAAGTGTTACAATTGTGGACAATTGGGACACCCGACATATAGATGCCCTGACAAGCCTACCTCATCAAATAGTGGAAAGAGAGTTTCTTATGCACATGAAGACTCTTCAAGTAGCAAGACACCTAAAGTGGACCATATTGAATCAGAGACTGGAGAAAATCTGATGTTCAATAGGGTCTTGATAAGACAGCCAGTCAAGAATGAACCTAAGCATAGGAGAGCATTGTTTAGGGTGAGATGCAAGATCCTTGGTAAAGTTTGCAAGGTGATAGTTGATTCAGGGTCAACTGATAACATAATATCAGAGGAGGCAACCGAGAAGTTGAAACTTACAAGGATACCCCACACTAACCCATACAAGGTGACATGGTTGAATCATGAGCAGAGTGTGCTTGTCAATGAGCAGACTTGGGTAGAGTTTTTTATTTGCGGATACAAGGATAAGATCCTTTGTGATGTGTTACCTATGGATGTCTGTCACCTATTACTAGGTAGACCCTGGCAATTTGATAGGAAGGTGATCTATGATGGAGAGGAGAACTCCATTTCATTCAAGAAGGACAACAAGACCTTTAAGATTCAGTCTTTGACAGAGAATGACGAGGGAACTTCAAGAACACCTAGTGTCTTATTGGCTACTGGTAAAGAGTTCTTAAACTTGCTACATGAGGAGGAGATAGTGAAGTGTGCCATCTTTGTGAAACCAAAGGAGGAGGAAGACAAGTTGCAGGTAGAAGTACCCAAGGAGGCGAAGCAAATGTTGCAAGAGTATAAGGACATAGTGAGTGATGGAGCACTTGCAACACTCCCACCAAGAAGGTCTATAAATCATCAAATAGACTTTGTTCCCAGAGCATCCCTACCTAAAAAAGCTACATACAAGCTCACACCTGATCAAAACAAGGAGGTAGCAAGGCAAGTGTAGGAGTTATTGGAACAAGGACTAAATAAGAAGAGCATCAGCCCATGTGTAGTCCCGGTAGTGCTAGCATCAAAGAAGGGAGGTAAGTGGAGACTTTGCAGTGATTCAAGGGAAATCAATAGGATCACTATAAGGTATAGGTTTCCTATCCCTAGGATAGAGGATTTAATGGACTGTTTAGGAGGTGCTATGTATTTTACCAAGTTGGACCTTAAAAGTGGTTATCACTATATTAGAATCAAGGAGGGTGATGAGTGGAAGACTGCTTTCAAGACCACAAAAGGATTGTATGAATGGCTTGTGATGTCATTTGGACTCACCAATGCCCCAAGCACCTTCATGAGGTTGATGAATGAGGGGTTGAAAGACTTCATAGGCAGATTTGTGGTGGTGTACTTAGATGACATTCTCATCTATAGCAGAATGAAAGAGGAGCACCTTGAGCATTTGGGGTTAGTCTTAGAGAGGTTGCATGAGGAGAAGTTATCCATCAACCTAGAGAAGTGTGACTTCCTGAAGCAAGAGTTGGTCTACTTAAGATTTGTGGTATCTAAGGGAACCTTGAAAATGGATCCAAGCAAAGTGGAGGCAATCTTGAATTGGCCTGCACCTAGAACAGGGACTGAAGTTAGGAGTTTCCATGGATTAGCCTAATTCTATAGAAAATTTGTGAGGAACTTCAGTGGCATATGTGCACCAGTCCTTGACGCCATAAAAGGAGGCCTTAAAACTAAGTTTAAATGGACTGAGCAGGCTGACAAAGCATTTCAATTGTTGAAGCAAGAAGTAACCACAAAACCTATCCTTCTCCTACCTACGTTCGATAAGCTATTCACATTGGAGTGTGATGCAAGTGGAATTGCAGTATGGGTGTATTGAGTCACGAGGGAAGACCTATGGCATTTTTCAGTGAGAAGCTCAATGAAGCAAAGAAGAAGTACTCAACCTATGACCTAGAGTTGTATGCATTAGTGCAGTCTCTTAAAAAATGGAGGCATTACCTACTTCCAAAGGAATTTGTGGTGATCACAGACAACAAGGCATTGAGTTACATTAACACTCAAGAGAAGCTTGGCAACAAGCATTTGAAATGGATGGAGTACCTCCAATCCTTCACCTTCACCATCAAACATAAGAAGGGGCAACTCAACAAGGTGGCAGATGCATTAAGCAGGAATTTGTTGATAGTTCAAGAACTACAGTTGCAGAGCATGGGAGTAGAAGGTTTCAAGGACCTCTATGAAGGAGATGAAGAATTCTCATAAACTTACAAGGTCTGCAAGGAGTTTGAGAACCATTTCCATGGTGAGTATGCAGATTATACTCTCCAAAATGGTCTCTTGTTCAGAGGTAATCAGTTGTGTGTGCCAAGAGGTTCCATGAGGGAAAACCTCATCCAAGAGAAACACAATGGTAGTTTAAGTGGACACTTTAGAGTCAACAAAACCTTGGATTTAGTATAGAGATACTACTATTGGCCAAAGTTGCCAAGAGATGTAAAGAGGTATGTAGAGCAATGTGGTGCATGCCACAGAGAAAAGGGAGGATCAAGCAATGCTAGTCTCTATCAACCATTGTCGGTCCCAAATAGGCCTTGGGAATGTATAAGCATGGACTTTGTAGTAGGACTTCCCAAGACAAAGATAGGTATGGACAACATCTATGTGGTAGTAGATAGATTTTCCAAGATGAGCCATTTCATACCATGTAAGACTACACATGATGCTAGCTATGTTGCACATCTCTTCTTTAAGGAGATTGTTAGGATTCATGGACTCCCTTTAAGCATTGTGTCAAAAAGGGACAACAAGTTCATGGGCCATTTTTGGCAAACATTGTGGAGGAGACTAGGAACTAACTTGTCATTTAGCTCAGCTTACCATCCTCAAACTGATGGTCAAACTGAAGTTATCAATAGGGTGTTAGGCAACTTGTTGAGGTGTTTAACTAAGGTATATGGATAGACATGGGACCTAATCATTCCTCAAGTAGAGTATGCATATAATGATAGTGTGAATAGAACCACTGGTAGAAGTCCTTTTGAGGTTGTGTACGGCAGACATCCAAGGGGAGTATGTGAGTTGAGAGACCTTGGTACTTTAGAGATGAAGAGTGGGCAAGCAGAGGACTTCACTCAAACCATCAAGGAAGTTCAAGAGAAAGTCAAGAAAGCCATCCTTGAATCCACTCAAAAACTGAAAGCCAAAATGGATGAGAAAAGGAGAGAGGTTCAGTTCAAGGTGGGTGACTTTGTGATGGTCCATTTGAGCAAAGCTAGGATGCAAAGTGGTAAGCCTACCAAACTAAAAATGAAGAGAGTAGGACCTTGTAGAATTGTGGCAAAATATGGTGAGAATGCTTACAAGGTTGACCTGCCTTCAGATTTGGCTATATCACCAGTCTTTAATGTTGCTGACCTGACCATGTACAGGGGTGAGATAGAAGGGCAGACTGAGAACCAAGCCAAGGTATTGCAGGACCTAGATGTTAATGTCTTACCATAGGAGAAGAAGCCTATAATAGAGGAGATCTTGGAATCTAGAGTAAAGAAGTCCACCAAACACCAGGTCTACATGGAACACTTGGTGAAGTGGGCAGGACAGCCTGAGTCTGAAGCTACCTGGGTTGAAGAGAGCAGGTTCAAGACACTTGGAATAGACCTGGCTCTCATCTCTCCTTCTATTTCTTAGTTGTGTATAGAGGGGGATTATGGTGTAGGAGCACCCTTCCAAGCTCTTCCTCCTTTTTTTTGTTGGTGTTATGCTTCTTTTGAAGCCATTGTATACGAATAAGAGCCATGAGCTCATTTGTTCTTGACTAGGTCCTAGTTTTAGGTCCTTAGTGTTTTGTTGTGATTTCTTGTGCAGGAGATGCTGAGTGTGCCTTGGATGTGTGTTAGGCCTTATTGGCATGTTATTTTCCTTATGATAGCCCAAAATAGGCTTAGGAGTCATGAAAAGCAACAGTGGCAAAGTTGCTTAAAAGATGCAAAAATTGCATGACAACTTTTAAAAGTTGTCAAGCAACTTTTCCACCCAAATGGTCAAAGACCCTTATTGAGCGTGGAGAGCCCTAATTTTGGCACACAAACTGAGGTATGGGTAGTATAAGATGTTTCAAACCCTAAAATATGAAGAGGTTAATCATTGTTGTATGGCCCAAGTAAGGAAAGCTTGACTGTGACTATTTTGTTGGTTACCAGTCAGTTTGAATGAAGCAACCAAGCAAGTTAATGGATTGATTTTCATACAAAGATATGTGGAGTGTCTTGTATGGTGTATCTACTTTAATTGTGAGAATTAAGAATATGTTTTGATTTGTAAGTGAGGTGTGTTTGTAAATACTTTGTAAACTGTCTTTTCTCTGTCCTGTTTTGGACTGGTTTGTGTAAATAGCTGCATAACTCCATTCCCCATTGTGGAACCACCATGAAACCATGGGAAATGAGAGTGCATACCTTGTACTATATTTCAATGCAAGAAGGGCCCTTTAAAATGCAAGGAGGCCAAACAAAGACCCACTCCTAGGTGAGAGTGGATAGTGCCCAGCTAGGAAGGGTCAAGTTGCAGAGGTTTTGGAGAGCAAGGTTGGTCAGAGGAGAGTGCACCCTTTGGAGGAGGTGTAGAGGAGTGTGTGAAGCACCATTGGTGTAAATGAAGAGCTTCCACCAATCCAGACAAGGTGGATAAAACATAGAACACTCACTGTGACCCAAGTAGACCTTAAAAACCCTCACAAAACCCTTGATAACCCCAAAATTTGCCCTAGGCACTGTACGGCCACTTGGAGGCCCAAAACTAGAGAAATCCTTGAGCCCTTTCCAAATGAATGGTAGTCCATTTTGGGAGTCTGGGTTGTTTGTGCATTTTTTGTGAGAGGGAGCCCTAAAGGACCGGGTAGGAGGCCTAATTGGTCAAAATCCTTGTAGCCCTATTTTGTAGGCAAAAACACAAAACAGTGAAATTGGTAAGGGGTTGAAAGCTTGAAACCTCTTGGGGGCACATGAATGGGTGGAAAAACCTTGTTAGAGACCTGAAATATCCTTGCTAAGACCTTGGAAGGTGTGGAATAAGCCTAGCCCTTATTAGCCATGGTAAGGGGTTTGGAGTCTCATGAGTAGGTGAGACCTTTGGAGCAGCATTGCAACTCATTGGTGGGTGGATTGGGAAAGATTAGGGGATTCCTCAAGCAAGGGAAGTCCTAGAGACCCTAGGGTGTGAAGAGAACACCAGGTGATCCAAGGGGAGGATCCAAGAGCATAGAATAGGCTAGTTTATCCTAAACCCCATCCCATCATAATCCCAAATCTACAAATCTAATTTAAAAAAATGAAGAAATGCAACAATTTCCAAGCAAGTCCACTGCTAACTGCTCCAACTAGATGAACTACTTAGATGTTGCTGCATTACAATGCCTATTCTAGATAAGTTTAGTGGGTCCATTGTTGGCATTACATGAAGATTGCATTAATGAAGTATAAGTGTTGTCATTGATGTCAATCATAACTAGCAATGAAGTTGTATTGCAACCGGTAGTGATGCAGTAATGCAACCATTGGTTAAGTAGTGATGAAAACCAATATTGGTATTTGAAGCAGAGTGATCAACCGGCAACCCTAAGTTATTGATATGCCAAACCCTAATTGATGGATCTTGGTGAATTGGTTATGTTGATCTATGATTGAATGGTGATCAGAGATGGAGATGCCATGTATGCATGATGCATGTGAAGAGTTTCAAAGTGGTTTTGGTGCATAGAGATAACTATTTTATCTTGTAAATGAATAAATGCATAGCATGAAGTGAATAACGCATGATGAGTTACATGATCCAATGTGCGGTGATCCAGGAGCAGTCAAAGTTTTCTTGAACAATGTGCAGCTGATTGCTATGTAATCCAATGGTCATGTTTGAACTGATATGTTTGTAATCTCTATGAGATCTTAGGTTTTGTGATGTGTTACCAACCTATTGTTTTTCCTTTTAAGGTCGATGATTTTTTTTGTTTATTGTGTTGGCAATTTGGTTAAGTGTGGTAGTGTGATTGATTGTCGAACCAGAAGGAGTGTTTGCAGAATGTTTTCAAGGAAGATAAGAGCATAAAAGGATCTAACTAAGCAAGATAGTGCTATTACCAGATAAACAAAAACCCTGTTGTTCTCTAACCATTACAACAATTAATCTCATAACCGGGTAAGCTTTAGCAGGCTTGGTGCTTTCTAAATCCTCTAACTAGGTTATCCATTAGCTTGGATTTGAAATCCTCTATCATGGTTACTCCTAACAGGGTATTTCCTTTAACTAGGTATTGTAGTCAATCTCTTAACCGAGTGGTCCTTAACCAGATCTGTTCCTAACATGACATTTTTGTAAAGCTTCTAACAAGGCTTGGCTCCTAACAGGGCAAACTTTAGAAGTGTTTAGAATACTTGTAGATATTCATCCCCACTGTGGTTTTTCCCATTTGGGTTTCCACGTCAAAAATTATTGTGTCAAGTGGTGAATGATTTTGTGGTTATGTTTTGATATGGTTGATATGATTAACTAGTAAAGCCACTTAGATATGATTAGATGACCTGAAATGAGCTATTGCTAATGTTAGTAAAGTGGTTTGATGTTTTGGTTAAATGGTATGTGAGTTTCAGATCTGTTACATTATATCATTGATGTTTTATTCAACCGGTAAGCTTGACAGTGCAATAACAATTTTTGTTACAGTGTTTAAACCGGTTAGTTCAGTGATTGGTTTATGAGTTGGGATTAAGTTTGGTGTAATTTTAGTTTTTTTTATATCTATTGATTCATCCCCTCCTCTTAGTAGTTGATTGTATTCTTATTCATTCATCATATTATCAATTGGTATCAGAGCATTTTAGGTCCTCTTATGTTTAAGCTTAATAGCTTGAGGTAAAGATCTAGGAGAACATGATGAAGAAAGAAGGTCTAAATTTCAATAGGGAAAACTACAGAATCTGGAGTGATAGGATGAAGATCTATATCAAAATCTTAGGAAGTCAATATTGGGAACATGTTGTTACTAAATATAACTTGCCTATTGGGATTTTGTCAGATGATCAAAAGAAGGAGCAACAGGAGAATAATCAAGCATTGGAGGCCATTATCAGTTCCTTGTCTGATTCAGAGTATGTTGATGTCCATGGTTTGGAGACTACTTTTGAAGTGTGGAAAAAACTTGAGGATATCTATAGTGGTGATGAGCATGTGAAGATTGCCAAAGAGGAGAGTCTGAGAGGTAAATTTGATGATATGTGGATGGCTGAAGGAGAGAACATTCAACAGTATGGTCAAAGGATCAAGGAGATAGTCGGTGAGATCTAAAGTACTGGTGGTACATTGGAGGATACTACAATGGTTAGCAAGGTGTTGAGAACCCTTCTATCAGTCTACGCTATCCGAGTTGCAGCCATTCAAGACTCAAGTCTATTGATAAATCAAAGGTAACTCTTGACTCTATCATTGGTAAATTAACCGCATTTGAATTAAATGGTTTTGATGAAAGTGTTCAGAGATTGAAATTTGCATTTAGAGCTTCAGTTTGAAATCCATTGGTAAGGAAAAATAGAGAAGCTAGTTACAGTCATGAGTCCAGATCCAGCAGAGAGTCTGATGATGAAGAAAATCTAATTGAGATTGAAGCATTGGTTGCCAAGTGGTTACCCAGAGGTATCGGTAAGTACATAGGTAAATTACCTTTGAAGTGTTTTGCATGTAACCGGATTGGACATATTGTTGCTAACTGTCCAAATGGAGATAATGAGAAGAAACGTGAGAAGTATAAGAAGTACAAAGGCAAAGGCAAAAGGGATTGTCTCATTACAGTTGATGGAGTAATTATAGATGAGGAATCCAAGGAAGATGCAAATGAGGACATTTTCTTTGTTGCCATTAAAGAAGAGACATAAGATCAAAAGGCATTAGTCTCTTGCATGGATTATAGATAGTGGTTGTTCACACCACATGACCAGTGACTGGAGTAAGTTTATTACTTTGAAGGAATTTGATGGAGGTGTTGTGAGATTTGGGAATGACTCACCCTACATGGTAAAAGGAAGGGGAAACATCTCTCTTAATGGTAAGAGTAGTGAAGATGATGTCTACTGGGTTGAAGGATTGAAACACAATCTTTTGAGTGTTGCTCAACTCAATGACAGAGGTTATCCATTGGAATTCAAGAATGGGATGTGCAAAATCTATGGAAGCAAAGATGAACTAATTGCAACCAGTAAACAGACAAAAGGTAACTTGTTTCTTTTAAGTTCTAAAGTAAACAACTGTTTAATTGCAAAAGTAGAAGATAGTTGGCTTTGGCAGCGAAGATTCTGTCATGTAAATTTTGATAACATTGTAAAAGTCAGTAAGTCCAAATCAGTAAGAAGTTTGCCTCAGTTGGACAAGCCAGTGAATGCTCTATGTAAGGAATGTTAGTTAGGGAAGATGGCATCCTCAACCTTTAAGAGCAAATCTTTCATAGTAGAACATTTGCTAGACTTGGTTCATACTGATCTTTGTGGACCAATAAGGACTAGGAGTATTCAAGGTGATCGATATTTTATGATCTTTACTGATGATTGCTCAAGAATGATGTGGGTCACATTCTTGAAGGATAAAAAAAATCCTTTAGCAAGTTTAAGCCATTCAGAGCGTTAGTTGAAAAATAAAGTGGAAGACATCTTAAGTGCTTAAGAAGTAATCAAGGTGGTGAATTTACTTCAGAGGAATTCACTAGACACTATGAAGATAATGAATTTAAGAGGAAACTTTATGCACCTAGGACACCACAGTAGAAAGGTATTGAAGAAAGGAACAATTGCTCAGTTGTTGAAGTTTCTAGGACTATGCTAATTCAATGAATTGTAGCTAAGACATTTTGGAGAGAAGCTGTCAGCACAACTGTCTACACAATGAACAGGATATTGGTTAAAAGAGGTAAGGATAAAAATCCTTATGAATACTAGTATGGTAGATGACCTAATGTTAGTTACTTTAAGATTTTTGGTTATAGATCTTTTATCAAAAGAGGTGATTATGTTGGTAAGTTTGATGCTAAGAGTGATGAAGGAATACTTCTTGGTTACTCCACCAAGAGAAAAGCCTACAAATGTTACAAAAACTAGACAAAGAAGATCATTGAAAGTGCTAATGTCCGAGTGGATGAGTTTCCTAAAAAATTCAGGAGAAATCAGTAAGGAGAAGGAGGAAGATGAACCTTACATTTTAGTTTTGGAACTAGAACCGGTGAAGCCAAAAGTTGGTGAAATGAATACTGTAGCACCAATTCAACCTGAATAGGTAGATTCTGTAGAAGATGAAGAAAGTGAAGAAGAAGAACCTGAAGACCATGATCATGTTATTCCAAGGTATGTTAGAATCAATCATAATCCTGATCAGATTATTAGAGATAAAGATGCTAGTGTGTTAACCAGAACAAGAATAAGAGAGAATTCTTGTATGATCTCCACTATTGAGCCTAGAGAAACAAAGGAAGCTTTTGGAGATGATCACTGGATCAAGGCTATGGAAGAAGAACTTGACGAGATTGAGAAGAAAAATACATGGACCCTAATACCTAGATCAGAGAACAAGAATGTAATAGGTAATAAATGGGTATTCAAAAATAAACTGAATGTAGATGGAGTAGTAGTCCGAAATAAATCTGGACTGGTATGCAAAGGTTCTGCACAAGAAAAAGGTGAAGACTATGGTGAGACATTTGCACCAGTTGCAAGATTGGAAGGTGTACAAAGGATTGAAAGTATATAAAATGGATGTGAAGTCATCGTTTCTAAATGGAATATTGGAAGAGGAAGTCTACATTGAACAACCAGATGGTTATGCTTTGACTGAAGTAAAGGATATGGTGTGCAAACTACACAAGACACTATATGGTTTGAAGCAAGCACCTAGGGCATGGTATGAAAGACTACATTCTCACTTGATGAAGATAGGTTTTTAGAGAACCAGTGAAGACAACAATATATATCTCAAGATTGAAGGAGATAAGATACTTGTTAGTGAGGTATTTGTGGATGATTTCATTTTTGGAGGCAATGATGACATGAGTGATGACTTTGCTAATGAGATGAAAAGTGAATTTGAGATGTCTCTGTTAGGAGAGATAAAATTCTTCATAGGTTTGTAAATTCAATAGATGAAGGAAGCTATTTTTATCACACAGTCCGAATATGTGAAAGAATTATTGAAGACATTTGGAATGGGAGACTGTAAACCAGTTGGAACACCAATGGCTACAGGTTGTAAACTATCAAAGGATGATGATTCTGCATTAGTAGATGAAAAGGAGTATAGGTCAATGATAGGTAAACTACATTATGTTGTCCACAGCAGACCGAATATTGCTCATGCAGTTGGATTAGTTGCCAGATTTCAGAAAAGTCATAAGGAGACACACATGGTAGCAACTAAAAATTTTTTTAGATATCTGAAAGGCATAATTGATTATGGATTATGGTATCCATATGCAGGTAACTTTGATTTGAAAGTCTATATAGATGGAAAGTAGGCAAGAAATGTTGATGACAGGAAGAGTACAAGTGAAGGAGCATTCTTTCTTGGATGAAGGCTTGTATCTTGGAGCAATAAGAAGTAGAGTTGCATATCACAATCAACTGCAGAAGCTAAATATGTTGCAACATACATGAACTGTACACAAGCAATCTAGATGAAACACATTCTAGAAGGTTTCAAGTTGAAGATTATAGAACTAGTAAGGATTTTCTGTGACAACACTAGTGGAATAAGCATTTTAAAGAACCTGGTGTTGCATGCAAGAATCAAGTATATTGACTTGAAGTATCATTTTCTGAGAGAGAAAATCCAAAGTAAAGATGTGTCACTGGAGCATGTATCTACTAACGAACAACTAGCGGATATCTTTACTAAATCTCTACCTAAGGCTACTTTTGAGTATCTTAGAGGTCAACAAGGGGTTGTACCCCTACATGAGGTCAATTAAGCAGACATGGAAGACATCAGTCCCAGAGCTTATTGATCTTGAAGTATGATTGGTGTAGAACGGAGCTATTCCATAGGGGGAGCAACAAGTTGCAAATCGTTGTTGTAGATCAATGAAGCATGGAATGGTTAGCCAATTGATATTGATATTCACTTTGGCATTGCTATCAAAGGGGGAGAAGAACTGTATGATTGATAGGGAGAAGAACTGTATATGATTGATAGCCAATTACTAGTTGAAGACATGGAGACATAGTTGAAGGAGAGTACATGGAAAATGTAAACCAAGATTCCTATACCTGTGTATGTGCATTACTCTCAAGGGTATTGATAATTGTATTTCCATCAATGCCAAAGGGGGAGTTTGTTGGCATTGCATGAAGATTGAATTAATGAAGTATAAGTGTTGTCATTGATGTCAATAGTAACTGGTAATGGAGTTGTATTGCAACCGATAGTGATGTAGTAATGCAACTAGTAGTTGAGAAGTGATAGAAACTAGTATTGGTATTTGAAGTAGAGTGATCAACTAGTAACCCTAACCTGTTGATATGCCAAACCCTAGATGATGGAGCTTGGTGTATCGGTTATATTGATCTATGATTGAATGGTGATCGGAGATGGAGATGCCATGTATGCATGATGCACATGATGAGTTACAAAGTGGTTTTGGTGCATAGAGATAACTGTTTTATCTTGGGAATGAACAACTACATAGCATGAAGTGAATAATGTGTGATGAGTTACAAGATCCAATGTGTAGTGATCTAGGAGTGATCAAAGTTGTCTTGAACAATGTGCACTGATGGCTATGTAATCCAATGGTCATGTTTGAACCAATATGTTTGTAATCTCTATGAGATCTTAGGTTTTGTGATGTGTTACCGACCTATTGTATTTCCTTTTAAGGTTGATGAGTTTTTTTATCTGTGTTGGCAATTTGGTTAGGTGTGGTAGTATGATTGATTGCCAAACTAGAAGGATTGTCTACAAAATGTTTTGGAGGATAGAAGCATAAAAGGATCAGACTAAGCAAGATAGTGCTATTACCAAATCAACAAAAACCCTCTCATTCTCTAACCATTACAACAGTTAAATCCCTTAACTGGGTAAGATTTAATAGGCTTGGTTCTTTCTAAATCCTCTGACCAGGTGATCCATTAGCTTGTATTTGAAATCCTCTATTGAGGTTACTCCTAATAGGGTATTGCCTTTAACAAGGTATTATAGTCAATCCCTTAACCGGGTGGTCCTTAACCAAATATGTTCCTAACATGACATTTTTGTAAAGCTTATAACAAGGCTTGGCTCTTAACAAGATGAACTTCAGAAGAGTTCATAATATTTGTGGGTATTCATTCCCACTGTGGTTTTTCCCATTTGGTTTTCCACATCAAAAATCATTGTGTCAAGTGGTGAATGATTTCATGGTTATGTTTTGATATGGTTGATATGATTAACTGGTAAAGCCACTTAGATATGATTAGATGACCAGAAGTGATTTGAAATGAGCTATTACTAATGTTAACAAAGTGGTTTGATGTATTGTTTAAATGGTATGTGATTTTTAGATCTGTTACATTGTATTATTGATGTTTTAGTCAACCGGTAAGCTTGATAGTGCAGTAATAGTTTTTGTTGCAGTGTTTAAACCAGTTAGTTCAATCATTGGTTTATGAGTTGGGATTAAGTTTGGTGAAAGTTTTGTTTATTTTATATCTTCTGATTCACCCCCCTCTCAGTAGTTGATTGGATCCTTAGTGATTCATCATATCATCACCCATATTGCTTGACCATTACAAATTCCTTTGCAATATACCAAATTTCACCTTATAAATTCTTGATTTTGATCCACACCATCTAATAGTGTCCTCTTGGTCAGAGGGGAAGATTGTTCAGTATTTTAAAATCATTATGAGTGATCTTCCTGATCTTGTTGGACATTGAGTTCATGCATAGATCACCATTCCCAAGTACTCACCCCATTTCTCATCACCTTGTGGCCATAATTACAAACTTTTTGTCCCCATTGTCACAATGTTTCACCTTTAATATCTCTAAGGTTAGGATTATGACTGATAATTCCCTCGCCCCCCTACGAGTCATTCCAAAAGGAAACTTTCTGACCATTTCTAATTTCCCAAGTGACATTTTTGGAGATAATATCTATACATTCCATCACATTATTCCAAATGGTTGAACCTCTTGGTGGATCCAAGGTTGTAAGGATTTGACTAGGTTCATGTCAGTCCAGATTTTTTTTTTGAGGATTTTAACCCATCTTTGTTCCCCTTTATTGCAGATTTTCCAAACCAACTTGGCCCCCATTGTAAGATTCATGATGGCTCATTTCCTAATGCCTATTCCACCAACCTCCTTAGGGAGATAAATTTTATCCCAAGCCACTAAGGGTAATTCATTATGTTTTCCCTTACCAATGCAAAGAACTTCCTCATAATTTGGATAAGGTCATCTTCTATAACTTTTAGGAGTTTGAGACATACCATAGAATAAACAGGAATAGCAGAAAAGATAACTTTTATCATGATTAATCAATTTTCCGAGGACAATCACTTTCCCTTCCAGGTTTCTAATTTATTTTTGCAACTATTGATCAAATTCTCCCAATTTACCTTATTCATTCCTACAAAGAGGGGCATTCCCAAAAAGCAGAGTTTAAAATTCTTGACAAATCCCTCTATAATCTAGGTTGCATGTTGAGGAATAAGACCTTTTACTTCCTCCTATTTATACTTTGTCCTATAGCCACACAATATTCATCTAGAAATACTTTGATTGTTCTAGCTTCTCTTCTAGATGATTCAACAAAAAGAATCGTATCATATACAAACTATGAATGTGTAGTAGGCTCAATCCCATTGGCTACATTCACATCTTGTCAACTACCATCTCTTTTGAGTTTTCTAATAGTTATGCCAAGATCCTTAGCCATAATGATAAAGAGGAAGGGGGAGAGAGGGTCTTAATGTCTAATGCCCCCGGAGGAAGAAAAGAAACCATGAGTAGAACCATTCTCCAAAATAGAGAATTTAGGGGTTGAGATACAACTTCCAATCTATTTGATCCAATTTTCTTCGAATCCAAACTTTCCAAGCACCTCATATAAGAATTGTCTATCAACCAAATTATACGCTTTTAGAATATCTTGTTTTAGAATCATATAGGCCTCTCTAGTTTTCCTTGTTGAGTGTAATATTTCATGTGCTATTACAGTGCCTTCCACAATAGATCTCCCTAGAGAAAACCCACTCTGTTCATTTGAAATGATAGTTTTAAGAGTCTTTTTTAATCTATTGGATATGATTTTAGTGACAATTTTGTACATGGTGTTGCATAGGAAAATGGGTCTAAAGTCCCCCATTTCCTAGGGGCATTTCTTCTTGGCTATAAGAGTAATTAAAGTATGATTTAGGGCCCCCAACATCATCATTTTTCTCCTGGATTCCTTAACTGCTAAAGTCAAGTCATATCGCCTTGTGTCCTAATATCTTTTAAAGAAAGCAACCAAAAATCCATCTAGGCTCAGAGCCTTATCAAGGTTGAGCTGAAATGTAGCGAGCTTGACTTCCTCTTTTCCAATTTTCTAATATAACATTTCATTTTCTCTACACTTATGATTGTAGGGATAGAGTCTAGAATACAGTTTCTTACATCTTTATTCATCTATATTTCCTTGTTCAAATTGTCCTTAGAGAGCTTGACCACCTATATATTTACTTTCTCAGTGTTTTGAGTCACCCCCCCATCTTCTTTTCTTTTCTTACTTCTATTCGCTATAGCAATTCTGTGAAAGAATTTGGTGTTTCTACTTGACTTTTGTCTCCAGAATGGAGGTGATTAGTTATATTGGGGAAGAAATTGGCACTTTCATTGGGGTGGAAGAGGACTTCTTCTTTGGAAAACCAAGGGCTATTTTTAGGAATTATGGACAATAACCAACTTATGGACATAATTCCTAAAAATAGACCTACTCACATGCACTAATAGAAGATTTGGTTTTACCAATATAGCATAAAGGCTCAACAGATTCTTGCTAGCTGGAGACTGGGAGCAGCAGGGGACACTTCATGAAGCTACAATCCTACTACTTACAATGTCGAATATTTTTCTAGTGTAGTAGACAATGACTCATGATGGCCCTCTCTGGAAATCCCTTTAAATTCAAATTGATGTGAACAAGAGATGCTAGATTATCATAATTAATTGCAGAAAGGTGGAATAAAATCAATATGGGCAATAGATCCCACCTTTATAAGATCAACAACAAATTGAAATAGTGCTGATCATATTTCCCCAGCTCCATTCTGACTTCTACCTTTGCATCGAAATCCACATCAGCCCATCCATGACCTTCCAAGTCACCTTCTTTTTTTTGCTCCTCCTCTAGCACAAACATCATTTAAAAAAAGTTTAAGTATGACTAGTTGTTGTTCTTTAAATATATATAAATATATTTTTTATTGAATTATTATTATTTAATCTATTAGTTTTATTAACATTTTATAAGGTCTGTAAATATTTCTATATGGAATATCATTATATTGAAAAATAAAAACTATTAAGAAATACTTAGGTTTTTGTTGTAAATATATATTTGTGATTTTTATATGTTTTTTGTATGAATGAATCCAAATAAAAGCCATGCCCTTGTTTTGTCTCTTTCTTTTTTCTAGTACGCCAGGGGTATCCCCGCGACCCAGTCCAGCGACCCAACCTGCCTTACCTTGGGCTTACTTTATATTGCCAAGTTGGGGCTAGGAAGGGGTGAACTGAGGCGAGACTAGTCCCCTAGGGAGAGAATCCAAAGCCCACAAATAGTTCTCCCTCTTAAATCTGAGAGGGAGTCAAACCCAAGACCGATGGGGAGAAAACCCATCGCCCAAGCCAACTCACCTACTCGTACAGGCTATGCCCTTGTTTTGTCTTATCGATGAACTGAAGTCACAAAATTGAACCAAGATTTATACTAGAATTGACAACATAGTAAAGATGATAAAATTTAACAAACATGTTTGACTTCCAATAAATACATTTTGGCTCATTAAATCTCTAAGGACATTGATTCCTTGTTGGTTTGTACCCACTAGTTGAAAAGTTGAAATTCACATGGTGAGTTTGTTTTACATCCAATCCTAAATAAATGATTATATAGTTAGCAAGATTCTTTCCAAGTATTTCTATATGCACCACTCTTAGTCTAATCATTGATTACATAGGATTTATTGCCAATTCATCATATATTGTGAGCTTTATACACACAGGATCATGAGAGAATAAAGAAAAATTTGAGCAACAATCCATATTTATTCTTCTTGATCATATATCACATTCAAAATTCTCATTTTCTTACCTCTTAACAAGGCTAGTGTAGGAATTGATTCATTACTTAAAGATATAAAGGGTGCTTTTTGTGCAGCCTTTAGCAATGAACTAGGTTTCCCATTAAGATAAATCCACACTTCATTATTATTGGTCTAGGTTAGAAGCATCCCTATGTAACTAAGGTTATTTTTTCCATGATTTCCCTATATTTATTGGTATCATAATTTTATTGTTGACATTGTAATTCATCTATAACCTCATTTTGTGTTATCCACCAAGGATGATTTGGTTGGTTTATGGATATTTGCATTTATGCCCTAGTAATTTACATTGATCTTTATGATTTTATTCCTTCCTTTTACGCTAATTGATGACAATAATATCCTTGTTGTTGTTGATGCAATAATTGTCCTTTTGAATATCCTTAGTCATTTATATTGCCTCTTTTCTAATCCCTCTTTCATGACGTTCACCTTCTCAAATTGAAGCTCAACATTCATTACATTAGTTGAATCTCTAATGGAACCAATGTAGATGAAAATTTTATTTTCATCATTTTTACTAGTATCGGGGTAAGAGAGTGCAATGTTTGGATGATAGCAGGAAGAGTGCGGAGATAGTAGGCATTCAATGACCTATCTCTCTTCGCATGATTTCTGCAATGCAAATAAAGCGATGTGTGCACAAGGGTTGTCAACTCTTTGCAGCTAGACTGGATGAGTTGGATGAGGGTGAGAGTAGAGATGATGTCTTTTCTCGTCATCCTATTTTGTAGGAGTTTGCAAATGTGTTTCTGAGTGAAATTCCAGGTATTCCGTCTAAGCACGACAATAATTTCAGAAGATTTGATTCCAAGAGTAGAGCCTATATCTAAGGCTCCTTATTGGATGACCACTCAAGAGTTGAGTGAGTTGAGATTGCAGCTCGAGGAGTTATTGGTGAAGGGATTCATTCAACCTAGTGTTTCTCCTTGGGGTGCACCGGTGTTGTTTGTGAAAAAGAAGGATGGGTCTCTTCGGTTGTGCATTGACTATAGACAGTTGAATAAAGTGACAGTGAAGAACTGTTATCCTTTGTTGAGGATCGATGATTTGTTTGATCAGATTAAGGATGCGAAGGTCTTCTCCAAGATAGACCTCAAATCTGGGTATCATCAGTTGTAGATTCATGAGGCAGACATTCATCCCACAACTTTTCGCATGAGGTATGGTTATTATGAGTTCACAGTGGTGCCTTTTGGGTTGACGAATGCTCCTTCTATTTTCATGAGCTTGATGAATGGAGTGTTCAGGACCTATTTAGATAGATTTATTCTTGTATTTCTAGATGATATTCTGATTTATTCGAGGACAAAGGAGGAGCATGAGGAGCATATGCGACTAGTTTTATGGTGTCTATGTGACAATCAGTTGTACGCCAATGTGGTGAAGTGTGAGTTCTTCGAGACTGAGGTGAAATACATTGGCCATGTCATTTCAGTATCGTAGTGGATCCCTCCAAGATTCAGGCATTTGTGGATTGCCCAGCACCCACTAATGTGGGTGAGGTACACAGTTTTATGGGTCTAGCAGGCTATTATTGGTCGTTTGTTCAGGATTTCTCCAGGATTGCATATCCTATTACTTATCTTTAGAGGAAAGGGAAGAAGTTTATTTGGTCATAGCAATGTGAGAAAACTTTTTAGATTCTGAAGGAGTGGCTGACTAGTGCACCTATCTTAGTAGTTCAAGATCCCTTGGGTGACTTTGTGGTTTGCACAGATGCATCTTTGGAGGGCCTTGGAGAAGTTCTCGTGTAGGATGGACGTGTGATTTCCTATGAGCCACGTAAACTCAAAGATCACAAGTTGAACTACCCTACTCATGATCTAGAGTTAGCGACAATTATTCATGCATTGGTTAGATGGAGGCATTTCCTTCTTGGGCATCGATTTGAGTTGCACAATGATCATCGCAATTTGTAGTATATCTTCACACAACCGAATTTGAATGCGAGGCAGTGGTGTTGGATGGATTTTTTGTGCGAGTATGACTTCGAGGTGAGGTACATATAGGGTAAGGAGAATGTGGTAATAGATGCATTGAGCCATAGGAGGGATGAGGTATCAACAATGGTTCTTAGTGTTGATTTGAGGAGTCATATTCTCAGTACACTTCCAAAAGATGCTTGGTATTAGGAGGTTAGAGAGGAGATTGCTTCAGGGAGGCCTATGGATGGCAGGTATACAGGATATTCACTAGATTTCGATGACCTTCTTCATCATATGGGATGTATCTATGTTCCACCATTGGATGGTCTTTGAGTGTTGATTCTATTAGAGGCTCATCGTGCATCTTACTTGGCATATCCAGGTGTCACAAAGATGCACGTGCATTTGTGACAACTATATCATTGGGTAGGCATGAGGAGAGACATATCAAATTATGTATCATGTTGCTTAGAGTGTCAGTGGGTGAAGGCATAGCACCAACATCCAACAAGTTTGTTGTAGTCGAACCGGATTCCAGAGTGGAAATGAGACATCATATCTATAGACTTCATTGTCGGTTTGCCTATGTATTCACGATGTCATGATGCTATTATGGTCACTGCTGATAGGTACCAAGGTAGCTCATTTCTTGCCAGTTAGAACTTCCTAAACAATAGAGTCAGTGGCTTGTATCTTCATGGAGTAGATAGTGAGACTACGTGGTATTCCTCGATAGATCATATCAGATCGAGATCCAGTGTTCACTTTAGCATTTTGGAGAGCCCTTCAGCATGATTTGGGAGCACAATTGAACTTTAGTTCAATGTATCATCCAAAGACAAATGGTTAGATGGAGAGGGTTAACCAGGTGTTGGAGGACATGTTGAGGATGTATGTCATGGATCAGCAGTCTAGATGGGAAGAGTACATTCATTTGGTGTAGTTCGCCTATAATAATAGGTATCACAGTTCTATTGGTATATCTCCCTTCCAGGCATTATATGGTCGACTATGTCATACACCCTTGAGTTGGGATAAATTAGAGGATAGAGTGCTCCTTGGATCAAAGATGTTGCAGGATTTGGAGTAGCAGGTGTGACATATTAGAGAGCATATGGCAGTAGCACAAGATAGACAAAAGAAATATGTAGATGCTCATCGAATTGATCGTTAGTTTTCAGTGGGTGACAAGGTGTTTTTGAGAGTGCATCCACTGAAGAGCTCTATCCATTATGAAAAAGGCTCTAAGTTGGCACCTCGCTTTGTGGGACCTTTCAAGATTTTGGAGTGGATTGGCCCTGTAGCTTATCGACTAGCCTTGCCACCCAGCTTATCCCGCATCCATGATTTGTTTCATGTATTAGTTTTGAGACCTTATTATCCTGATGTGACACATGTTTTGGATTGGCATTCATTGCAGGTAGAGGATGTGCAACTTTCTCTAGAGCCCGTAGGCCTTCTTCAACATTAGGGATTTACCCTCAGGGATTGCGACATAGAGAAGGTAAGGGTCCAATTGGACCCAAACGATGATTCTTCAATGACTTGGGAGGATGTTGCATGGATGAGAGAGTTATACCCCTATTTGTTCTCAGGCTTCTAGGAGTAAGCCTAGGCAATGGGGGGAGGATGTAGTGTCCCTCCTAGACTTGCATTTTGATTTGCATATTGATAGACTTATTTAGACTTATGATGGTTATTTGGATGGTTGTTTATGACTCTTCTATTATTTTGGATGGTATCTATGATACTAGGACCTTATGTGGACTCATGGTATTTGTGATGACTCTTTATGATTGGATAGTTTTATGATTGATGATGTGAGACATATTATATGATATTTGATTCTTATGGATGTTGATTTGGTATCTTCTAGATGGATGGATTTATGACTCATGGTTTTACATATGGCTAGTTTATATGTATTATGAGATCAATGATGATACTAACCCTACTTCATGGTGATGATTCTATGCGATATTATAATGCATGATTGTCTTCGTGAGTAGAGATGATGCCATATCACTCATCGTGAGCGGGATATGTCATCATGATTCTCTATCACTTGTCTATTTATTGTAAGGTATATACATTGTATATGTTGTGTTGGCTTTTGATGCAGATTTGTAGGTACCAGACATCGACTCCACTGGGCTCCATAGGTCTGAGCATGTCTTTATCCCAATGGCAAGTTGTTAGAGATGACATAGTTTCCCTCACGCACTCTTGGTCTAAGATGTATACCTTGTTAGCTTACCTTGATGTTCTTTCTTGGTTGATCTTCCTTTAGGGTCAACTAAGAGATGTAGTGTATTGGTTAAGTCTCTTCTACTTTGTTTCATAGGTCTTGAGGTCAAATCTCTCTGGCTTCTTATTTTGATCAGTCATGGCTTGATTATTGGCTTTATCCTCATGATTGGATTATTTATTTTAATTAAGGATCTAATTAAGTAATTAATCTATTTAATTTAATTTATTGAGATTTAATTGAGCTTTATTTATTGTTGAAATATTTAATTTGTTTAATTTATTATTGAGATGACTTTTATTTATTTACTGTTTTTAATTTAATTATTTATTTGGGTTCTATTTATTTTATTTTATTTATTTATTGGTGTTGATATTAATAATGATAATTAATTATAAATAATTATGTGGGAATTATTTAATAAAGTATGGGTAAATAATATTATTTTTACCTATTGTCTAATTTTGAGGAAATATTTATATTTCCTAATTTATTGTCATATCTGTACTAAGTAATTGAATTTGATTTATTTCTACCTACCTTTATTTTTGATTGGTCGGCTTGATTGGGTAGGTAAGAAATATATATTTATATTATGCCTTTTTCAAATTTTGTAAAGGTAAGCAAGATATATGATTTTTTTGGAATTTTTCTATTGGTCGAGAAAACTATAGTCTTAAATTTAATTTTTTATTTAATTTTGGCTTGTTGGTCTATGCACGGGTTAATCATCCGATAGATCTTTGCAAGAGGAATTTGGATTGCAATTTGGATTTTGGAAGGCTTGGCATTTTTTCAGATTTCTTCTTCAATTTTGGTTTTGCGAATTGTAGGTTGGTGGCTCTTACTTCTGCATTTTCTTTCCAGAAAATTTTGTCTTCTCCATGTTTGCAATTCTTGAATTTTATTTTCTCTTGGAGTTTGATTTGATTGTGGAAATGATCTCCCTTAGTGGATTTCAGTTTGTTGTGCAAATTTGGAATGGGGAAAGTGCAGTTTTGGGCTTCCTGTTTTCACTGTGATTGTTGTGTTTCTCTATGGACACTTTGTAGAAGTATGGATCCTTCCTTTCACTTGTCTTAGATGTTTTTGGACCTTTTCTATCTTTTTTAGTTCCTTCTTGTTGATTGTTACTTTCCTCCCTCTCTCCTCTGTGGTTTTAGCTCCTATTTCTCAGTTTATGCTCAATGGGAGAGGGATTTTCTTCTGCAACTTTCTTCTAGTGGCTATCTAGTGAATATGTTGATTGTCTATGATAATATTTTGATGTTCCAGACCACTTTTTTATGGTATGAAGGTCATTTTATACCCCCGAGTCTTCCTAAGACCCCTCCTAAGCCATATGCCTTTGCATTGAACTATTCTCTGCACTTTGACCAAAAATGCCATAGAAGCACCCAAAAACGCCATGAAAACTATCATAAATTCCACCATACATTCCAAGAACTCCACCATACATGCTAGGAATGCCACAGTTCATACCATATGCTCTATCAAACTTACCATGAGAGTTGAGGTCTTGATTTGCAGATTCAACCAAATTGACTAGAAACGCCATCCTAGAGACTAAAAATGGCATCATACTAACCCGAAATGTTACCATACATGCCAAAAAAATTACCATACCTACCAAGAATGCTAAGCTAGGTTTCAGGAGTGCTAAGCTGTCTTAGGGGTCTCCAAAAGTCAGTTTTTAGCTGGTTTGAGTGCATCTTTGGTTTGTGTGAGTACTCCAGAGGCTTGTACAGTATGTATTGAATTTTTCAGAGTTGATTATGATGTTGTTTGATCCCTTATGTTGTCTCATGTTCTCTGGTAAGAATGTTCATGCCTTACCGATGAGATGATTCCTATGCGATTTGATGCTCCGATGAGAGGAAGAATGCCTCATTGTTGAGGGATTGATTTTATGACTCTAGTGGGATGTTATATGCCTCACTGTTGAGGATTTTATGTTATTTGTACCTCTTTTATGATTTGCATCCATGATTGTCTTATGTTGATGTTGCATTTGTGAAGGTCTCCTTTGAGTTGACCCTTGAGTCCTTGTTGCTCAGTTTGTATTCAGTTGTTGTTGTGACTATTGTACCTTCTTGAGATTTCATGATGGTGTTATTTGTTCATTTTATTTATATCTTTAACCCATGGCCTTGGTTCATGGATGGGGGAGTAGGCTCTTGCATGTTTTGGTTCTAGGTTGAGAATACTAGACATCTAGAAAGGGGGCCTAAACAAAGGATACCACATGAAGTGCAAGTGATAACATAATAATAATAATTTAGAGGGTTGGGTATTAGGAATACATCTAATAAAGATTAAACAAAAAAAAAATATTGTATGCCCCAATTGGATAGACCTAGGGAGATGTTTTTAAGATCCTAGATTGGGAAGACCGTTAGAGCGGTAAACCCGATCTCCCTTGAGTTACTCCAAGGTGGAGACAGATGCCACATGAGGTTAGCATGTGATGACACTCTACCCCACATGTAAACATTGTCCATATGCCTTGTTTTATTGATTTGCCTCTAGAGAATGATTGCATTGATTTAGACACTTGTTGTACTTTGGTATTGTATCCTTGTGTTTGGGTCTCATGGAGTCATGTTATATCTTTTGATTGATAGGTGTCAGCTTAGGTCTCGAGTGTGAGTTGGAACCTTTGTCATCTCCTAGCATGAGGAGAGGTTCCTATTATGCCCTGCATACCTAGCCCCATTAATTTCCTTGTCTTGAAAATATGAGTCCCCTCTCTTTTGTTTTAGTTTTATGTTTTTTGCCTTTTGCACCTCAAAACCCCGTAGTCCTAAGATGCCCTTTGCTTGGTTTTTGAAGTTCACCCCAGAACCCCGAAACCCCATAGTTCTGAGGTTGGCTTTTGTTTCTATTTTGTGGAACCTAAGAACCCCAAAACCCTGGAGTCCCAAGGTCTTTCCTTGTTATTTTTGTGGAAGCCTCAGAATCCTGGAGTCCCAGAATTCTAAGTTCTTCATGTTCTATTTTTGTCTTGTCTTCACCCTGGAACCCTGCAGTCCCAATGTGTTGTTTTGTTTTTACCTCGGAACCTCAGAGTCCTGAGGTGAGTTCTTTTCTTTTTTGTGTATTTTACCTCAGAACCTTGGAACCCCGGAGTTATGAGGTGTGCTTTCAATTTTCATTTTTTCATCTCGAAAGTCTAGAACCCCAAAGTCGCAAGGTCATGTTTAAGGTGACCGTATGAACGAGGTATCAGGAGGGTATAAATAGGAGAAATGAAATTTTTTTGAGCTCATTTGTGCATTCAAGTTTTCTAGCCTCCCAAGTGTGATATCCCAACTTCGCACCTTCGTGTTGCCAAGTTCTTCATGCATTTTTCCGCTAGGTTGGTGGATTTTCTCCGTCTTTGTGTTTTCTTGTTTAGATTTTGTAGTATTTTAGCATAGAGTTTTCCTGTTTGGTTTTCCTCATTTTGCATGTTTTGTTTTTTTTTCTGCATGCTCGAGGCTTTCAAACCCCGGAACCTTAGAGTTTTGGGCTCTATAGTTCTCTTCACCTTAGAACCCCAGAGTCTTGAGGTTGATCTATTTTGGGTCACAACTTCATCTTGGATCTTTGGATCCCCGGAGTTCTGAACCACCCTCTGCGATGAAATACTCCCAACCTCGGAACCTCGGAACCTCAGAGTTCCAAATTTTTCTTGATCCTTTGTGGCCATGCTATTTCCAACCTGGAACCCTAGAACCCCAAAGTTTTAGAACATCTTTTGGGCCATCATTTAAACCACCTCAGGACTTCAAAATCCCAAAGTCCAAAATGAGCCATGCTAACTAGTGAACCCCGTAACCCCAGAGTTCCATCCTTTATTGTTCTAAACTAGTCAACCTTGGAACCTCGAAACCCCAAAGTTTTGACCTTTATTGTTCTAAACTTTTTTCCACCCCGTAACCCTAAACTCCAATTTTTTGTCTACCTCAGAACCATGGAGTTCTGAGCCATATTATTTTAGCCTATATTGACCTTGGAACCTCAAACCCCTGGAGTTCCAAAGTCAGTTGTTATAGAAGGAGTTACCTACCCCAGAACCTTGAAACTCTAGAGTTCCGAAGTGGGTGATATTATTGATATATCTTTTATGCGATAGGCTAATTTTGGGTTCTTTCTTACAGATTAGAGCAATCAGATGGACCCAACCTCCAAAAAGAAATGCAAGGAATTGGATAGACTCCCTATAACCATGAAATACCATTATCAAGGGTAGGTTTATGCTTCCAAGATGGATGATCAGCTTAAATGGGTGACAGATACTACAGTAGGACACATTGAAATAGAGGACATTAGGACACAGTTGGATAGGCCAAGGTTGGAGGCCCCTTTATGGAGAATTAAGAGATCAGGACTAGTAGAGGCTACCATTTTTCCACAATATGTCCAGGCCCTAAAATTCATCATAACCTTTGCATAATTCTATAATGCAGACACTAGAGAGTGCACAGATGATTGAGGAAGAATTATAATTGATTTGTCAGCATATATGTTAGGGTTTGTATTTGGTATTCCTTCAAGAGAGGAAGACATGCTATTGACAACTAAAGAGGAAGCTGGAGAGGCGTGGAATAACGATACTACATCTTGTAAAAGACACATGAATGACTTGAAGAGGAGAGAAAGACAAGATTGAAGGCTAATGGAATTCTAAGGACTGATTTCAAAGATCCACAATGAGACCTAATCATTATGCTAAGCAAGGAATTCGACAAGACAGATTGCCGATATTTCCATCCTTGGATGTTCCAATTCATGACAACTATTTTGATCGGGAAATTATACTTTGATTGGGCTCAAATATTGTCAGACAATATACATAAGCAATTGGTTGATGTGCATAGAATGAAGAAATTCTTCTTCACCTCATATGTTATCTGGGTAGCTGCCCAAGCAGGAAAATTCCTAGAGTTGTAAACAGAAGGCCAACTCGGAGATGAAGAGGGATTGAAGAAGGTATGGGAGTACTATACTCAACTCCCGCTGAGAAATGCAAAGACAAATTTCAAGAGAATAAATGATGCCTTCCTCTTCCTCATTATAATAAAACTGACATGTGATATAGGGTACAGAATAAACCCAGAGGCCATGACAATAATCAGGGAATGGGCATGTTGATTCATTCAAAACCAACTTTCCACATACATCAGGGTGAGTGGATTCACAGGGAACCCCATATTGCTCCCCATATACTATAATGATAGAATCATACTCTTAGAGTATGTCAGACAGATGCTTGGGCTACAATCTTTGTTGTCTTCAAAGAATAAGACAGGTGTTTATTTTTCTATTTCGATTGGTTATTTTTCTTGTTCCAAAATTCAAGTAGCAAACTCGACAAAGAAAGAGCTGGAAGATCTACATCTAAGGGAGTTTAATTATGCTCGAGAATGTTATGAACCATATGGTAAACTAAAGAAAATAATGCCAAAATCATATGATGAGCTTAAGCCAAGGTTGGAGGATTTTTGGGCTAACCTCCAAGACAATTTTGAAGTTAGAGAGAAAAAATATTCTAGACTCTCAATGCCATAGATAAGAAATTTTTAAATAGAAACTAATCTCCTAAAGAATTGAGGGATGATGGTGAATTACCAGACCCAACATATAAAGAGAATGAAAATGATAAGAAGCATCTTTGTCAAACAAGATGGTTAGGATAGGACGAGGTAGACATAGATTTGGTAACCCAAAATTTTACAGAGAGGACTAGATAGTGGTTGAATTTGAGGATTAGACCAGGCACCTCAAAAGGGAAGCAAAAGGAATCAACCTCTGGTGTTCTTCAGTCAAGAGCCCATAAAGAGTATGCCCATCAGATAAGGTCTACCTCCAAACAAAATACGTCCACGGACCCAGAGGAAGCTGCCCAACTTGAACAAAATACTAAGGAACTCCTGAAGAAAGTCAAGGAGTAGATGAGAAAGGCTGATATTTTGAAGAAGGCTACCGATTTTGGAATAAGAGAAGGGTTTGGAGTTGTGCCACTAGCAGAAGTGCATCCTATCAGAGTAGAAATTGGGCAAATGCCAAGAGAAGGAACTCAAGAGGAATATGAGCAAGGAAAAGATGATGAAAGTATACAACCTCCTCCTGATACCACGGTAACATCTCCTTCTACTTCCACAATACAACCAACATCAACCATTACCATTCTCGGGATAGCACCAGTGTCTGCCCTAATGCATACTTTTGCTACAACATCAACAACATTGCCTCCCTTAAAGCAAACATTTACTCCCACTATCGAAAAGGTCAGCATTCATAACATTGAGTCAGATTCTGACGAGGATGAATAACTTGTGGTATAGTTGTGCAAAGAAAGATTGAAAAGAAGAAAGAAAAGAAGTTTACTAGGCTCAAGAAACAAGCATTGATTGACCCCATGGACATTGATGAACAAGATTTACTAGTTGAGAAGCCACTTGGGGGAGAAAAGGAACAAAACGAGCCTGAGGATTCACAATATGAGAGTTTGGTCTTAACTTTGAAGAGCCAAGAGGAGTTGTTGAAAGAGATAGTTGCTAGAGGAGAAATGAAAGGAACAAACATAGGGGATAAAGAGTTTGAGGAAGAAATAAGTGACAGGTTAGGGGAGCTACATAATCAGCAATAATTAAATATTGATATTACTCTCCGAACCAGCCAGGCTCAGCTAGGTACTTCAATCCAAGATGTTCAGATCCCTGAACAAGAAGAAGAACAAAGAAATGAAGCAAAAGAGTAGTCAAAGGTTAATATGGTGACTGCTGACATCATACCGCATGACAATGAGAAGGATGATGACACACCACAATGGTTAAGCTTCACCTTCGAGAAGAAAAAGAAAGTGGTAATGCCTAAGGTGACACTACAACAAGCAATCACTGAAGAGTCGAGGAAAATGAAGAAATCCAAGACCATACATCATTTATTAAGAACTGGTTTTGGTGAAGTGGTTGCTGATATTGTGGTTCCGACACAAGTTGAAGGCTAGAGCTCCCCCCAATAGAAAGTGTCACAGGTAGAATTGGGAAAACAGACCAAATGAGGAGAAATGGATACATTGGAGCTTGCAACCAGCGTAGTGAGAAGAATGATAGAAAAGGAACACACTTCTCACTCCGAGGTGAAGGCACAATTGGAGCAGTACAAGCAGTTGCTGGTAGAGATGAGCAAGCCCCTAGATGTATGGATGGATGATAACCTACCTTCAACCTCATCACTATTGAAAATAGATGTGAAAGCACTTATGGAGGTAAGGAAGGTGGTAGCCACTATGAAGGCATGGGTGTAAGCAAATACCTCCAAAATTAGATTATTTTTGCAAAATACTATGGAGGTATATAAGAAAGCTACATAGGTTGCGACAACTTTAGATTCATGTTCTCAGCAATGGGAGTGGAAGCTTACCATTTTTGGTAAGTAGTCTCAAGTTTTGAATAAGGTTTTGAACCTCAGGGTGGATATCATATTAGGTGAGGACCTGTTAGGAGGGGGAAGCATTGAAAATTTGCAATCGTATATATACATTTTGGAGTTGAAGATTGAGATACTTCAACAATATGGGAAAGATATAATATATGCTCATTCTCCTCTCCTAGGTATAGTGAATAAATATGAAAGGTTTGTAGGCCAACTGTTGGGTATGTTTGGGCTTGGTCTTAGTAGTGTAGGATACATGGAGGAAGGCAACATACTTCATCAATGGGATGCATATGCGGCACAATATCTTATAGCTCCTATTGAGTTTAACAATGAGTTAATGGATAGATATACATATTTAATAACTCAATGTCAACAAGCTGCATAAATAATAGGAAAATTAGAAGATAGGAGTATGAATGCAGAGGAGATTTTGAAGAAATACAAGTTCAAAGTCAAGAATGTTGCATATCCTCCTGCGAAAGTGGTTGCATGTATCATTAGCAATTATAAGAGCTATAAAAAGAAGTAAAGAATAAAAAGGCAGTTGATAATGATAGCATGATATTTTTTGGAATTTTGCATGACACCAGTGCTGGGACTTTGACTATTGCTTCAACATGTACATGGACTATGGAATGGTTTTTGCATGATTATGAAATATTAGCTCATGTATCTCCATTTTTGTAATGATCCTCTAGTCCTAGTTTCGTAATAGTTAAACTAGAGCTCAAGGCAGAGACTTGCATGTCAACTACAACTCCTTGCTTTTTTAGGGCTTAATTTAGACAGGGTTATTTCATAGAAAGTAGGACAAGAAACTCTATAAATTGGAGTTTTCTATTCATTTGTAGGGGTCCACAAATTGATGATTTGAGACCCACTTAGAGATTTTAGATTAATTTATGCAGATTGTTATGAATTACAATATTTTTGTGATACATTTTTCGAAATTAATGCAAGAAGCAACTTATAGGTTGTTTGATCTATACGTATGTGCTATTAATTTGTTCTTTGCAGTCTGGTAATGTCTATTGTTTGAAATCAACATCTTGTTCTGGTTTTATGTTCTATTACTTTATGAATCATATTGCACACGTAAGTGGTATATGAGAATTACTGTGACATGACAATATTGTGGTGATATTCTTTCCATGAATTTGTGAGGTTGCTGACTTTGCAAGTTTATTAGAGGTCCGTTATTGAATGCTGGTTTAAATAATATTAATGGTTTTTGGATTGCAGGGTACTAATTGAGTAGTTCATTAAGTTGTGATTGCATTCGTTTCATTATTATTATCTTATTTCCTTGATCTATTCTTTGTAGTTTATTTCAAAAGAGTTTTAAATCATAAAATACAAAAAAAATGAAGTTATTGATAGTTATTGGGATTTGGTTAACCAATAGGCCCCTTAACAGGTATAACCACATCAACCATTGAGTTTCCCATCACTGTCAAGACCCGACTATAGAGACCTTGGAGTAGTTAGTTTCTCAAAACTTATTGCATTTTAGGAGAGGTAGTGGGTGGTCACATAAACTACCTGAATATTGGTGAATGTGTCAAAACACTCGTCAACAATTTCTTAATTGGCTCCACATGGTCGGGTGTTTGATTGTCTTCTTCCATTGGGATACTTTCCTTGGTGATGCGTATGTGGATTGGATTCTTCATGAGACTGCACTATTGGATTCCTATGTCCATGAAAATAAGACATTGTATCATAATGAAATATGTATGTAAAATACATGATGTATTCTATCATGTATTTGAGAAGGAAATTGTATTAGGACTTGATGTTAGAATTTAGGTATAGACATATGGTTATTTCATGATTTAAAAAGATGCTTGTTATGAGTTTAAAATAATAATGGGAATGGATTGGTTTATTTGTACTTGATATGTATTACATTCATGAGATGGATAGTATTATGTTATAAAATGAATGATAGATAGATGAAATGGATAGGATAGATCTATACTTGAGTAACTAGCTGATCATGGATACTAAAGGTTAAATGATTTGTGTAATATTATGTGTTTGGGACCTTGTATAAGATAATAATGATGATTTGATTATGTAAGAGATTATGCATTCTTGGTGTTAGGTTTTTATATATAAATGTAGAAGGATATGTTGTAGAGGTTAGGAAGAATGCTTCGATGTCTCTTTAATGTATAGAATGGTTAATATGTAAAGAGTGCTTATGGAATCTATGTGATTGTGAAATGGAGTAAACATGTGATTTTGTGTTGTATATATATGTGTATATATATATATATACATATATATATATACATATACATATATATATATACATATACATATATATATACATATACATATATGTATGTATGTATTAATGCTTTGAAAATTGAGTTATGTCATGCCTTAGAATGATTGATGGAAAGAATAGAATAGTTGCATTGAAGCTTCACTTGAGTAGTTAGGAATTTGATCTTCTTGATAAATGGATGCTATGATAGAATGTTGCTAGGTACTGACGTTAAGATACCCTAGGGAATAATTGTGTTGCAAGAGTATATTTGAAACATGATAATGTTAGAAGGTTTATTCTGTTTGCATAGAATGGGTTTACAATGTTTCTATTTGATGTTACATGTATTATTGCAATTAAATAATGTTGTATCTATGTATGTTAATGTTGGAATAATATAATGGATGTTTTAAAAATTAAATTAAATTTGTTAGTAGTTTTTAGTTTATTTCTCTAGGGTATTTTGGCAGGCATTACACATGTTGTGATGGGTATTTTTGTGTTTATTCCTTTGTTTAAAATTGTGGCCTATTTTTCTTATTAGTAAGTTTTAGATGTCTATTTTTGGTTAATGGTGGAGATGGGTGTCTTTTAAATGGTTCTTGATTAGGTTTCTCTTATTGATATGTAGTTCTCTCTAAGAGAAATATATTTTGTGTGCCATTTTTTTCAGCCTGCTAGATATCTTGGATATTCTTGCTTATTTTAAAGGTCAAGTACCATTTAGTGCAATTATTTCTATAGAGAAAAATTGTACTTAAGATTGTATCCATGATCAAGAAAGTAGTATGATTCTAGATGGATTTAGACGACTAAAATTAGAATAGATGAAAAAACAAATTGAGTAAATTTTCTTAAGTTGTGTAAAAATAAATCAAACTCAAAGAATCAAAGCCAAAATATATAAATTGGAAGTATAAAATCAAACATAATTTTTACATAATAACCTCTTATTTTTTTGTATTGGTCTCTTTTTTTATGGTTGTAGAGTTTACTATTATTGATTTAGTCATGAAAATTTATGATCACTTGAATCATAACAAAAAACTAAGATGATACTCAAGCTCATCTTACCTTCTTAAAATTGTTGTCTCTAGACAATTTCAATAGGCTGTTGTCTTGAAATAGTATGTCATTGCTATTTAGTGGAGATAAATGAGTTGACCATTTTAACTTTTGTTTTAATCAACTCTCTTGGAATATTTGTATATGTCACAACTCTAATGTACTTGAATATAAATTGGTCTTCTAGATTAGAAGTTTTACCTACAAGCTTTACACATTGACACAATCACATAAATTCCATATTCCTTTTCTTTCCTCTTAATTTTTAATATCCATGGAAACACCCTTTGCCTAACCAAAATAGACATTCAATTACATACTCAAGCTTAAATATGGTTTCCCTTTCTCATACTATTATCTTTTCTTAAGGCTGGTGTTTAATCTCGTGTTTTACTTTTAAAACCTCCCTTATTCTGTCTTCCCAATATGCAAGTTTTATTCACTTTCTATCTTTTAAGTATCAGCCTCTAAAGAGACACTTTTATTCCCATTAATTGGCCTTT